>NC_135238.1:137725397-139055397 GCF_051348905.1 Ranitomeya variabilis | reverse complement strand
GTGGAGGAGAACCTCAGCAGATGGACCGCGCTATTAATGAATTTAATCTCTATACAAAGACCAACATGGATATTACCGCCATATGGTTGTGACGGGGTGTACGGCAGAGCAGGAAGGGACAACAGGCCGAGGGACGATCCAACAAGATATATTAAAGCAGGGAGCATACAACATCAAATATCCATAATGTCCTTCAAGTCCACGAGAAGTCCACAATAAATCCAAGTAAAGAAACAGATCTGGAGGTGCTTTCCAGTAATCCCGCACCCGATAAACGAAACAATAGTCCTTCCACGAGTCCAACAGAACAGATTTGGGGCACCTCCCGATAATCCTTGTGCCAGCTAACAAAGCAATAGTCCACACGAGTCCAAGGGATCCCAAAACAATCTTACGAACGACGAGATATGTCCTCAGCTCAAGTCTCGCCCCGTTCGCTTCCGCAGTCACAGATGGACGTGGGGTCTTGCCTCAGCTAAGAATCCCCACTCGTTCTCCTTTAAGGATCAACTCACATCTGATCTCAAAAATAAGAATGGATTGTCTGAGCTCCTGGGATCCGCCCATGAAGGGGGGTAGGGGGTCACACCTTCTATTCAATGGTTGGGTCCACCAGAAGATTCTAGACTGGTCGGCTCCGCTTAGTCTATCTAGTATGTACATTTGACTAGCCACCTGCTGTGAGGAAGAATGGCTATTCTTCCCTAGTGGTGTTGACAAAGCTTAATTACGTTATAGCTTAGAGCTGCAAGTATTGGGGGAAGGAGACATTTTTACAGGTGAACTCCCAGCACAAGAAAATACATAAATTACAGCTAATAGAAACCAGAGAACAGTTACATACATCAAATGGCATATTATTCAAATACAGGACAGGGCAAAAGTACATATCATGACAATGGTCAGTGGTAGATACCAGCCCTACAGAACATATGAGATCACAGCACAGTTACAGATAATGACTTACCGCTGACGTTCTTTATGATGGAATCATTCACTTTTCCCATCTGGCCCAGAACGACACTACAACGTCTTCCAGACAGGACTCGGCTGCAGAGAATACAACAAAGACACATTTCACTTCTCACATTCCAGCCCCATCACCATCTATTCCCAACCTGCACAAACTCCTCATCCTGCTGATACCCCAATAATGGGCCGCTGCTGCCGTATGTGTCCCACTCCCTATTACTGCACCTGATATCCCAATACAAGCTGCTGCAGCCGTATGTGTCCTTATTACTGCACCTGATACCTCAATACTCAGCCGCTGCTGCCGTATGTGTCCCTATTACTGCACCTGATACCCCAATACTTAGCCACTGCTGCTGTATGTGTCCCTATTACGGCACCTGATACCCCAATACTGAGCCACTGCTGCTGTATGTGTCCCCATTGCTGCACCTGATATCCCAATACTGAGCCGCAGCTGCAGTATGTGTCCCCATTGCTGCACCTGATATCCCAATACTGAGCCGCAGCTGCCGTATGTGTCCCTATTACTGCACCTGCTGTGTGGTTCTTTGTGCCCTTTAAATTCTAAAGCAACCCTCTATAATAAAGTAATACTGGGCACAAGTGTCCTAGAAAACAGTGCCCATATTTTGTCCCCTAGAAAGTAATATTGCCATGTGTTTTCCTTTGGCAGTCACAGAAACCTGAGTTCCCCTATAACAATAAGTGCCCACTTTACATTTAATAATGTCCTGAGTATGCGCCCTGTACAGCTCCCCTATACACAGCATGGTGCTCTCTTATACACAGTATAATGCCCCCTTAGTAGCCTCCAAACTGTTTGATGGCTCCAACACTGTAATCCCCACACTGTATGATGCCCCTCTAGATAGCCTCTTTATAGTAAAATGCACCAGATAGTCCTCAATATAGTATAATGCACTCCCCATAGGCCTACTCTATATTGTATAATGCACTCCCCATAGGCAGACTCTGTAGTATAAGACAGCACCCCATAGGCAGACCCTGTAGTATAAAGCAGCACCCCTATATGCAGACCCTGTAGTATAAGACAGTACCCCTATAGGCAGACCCTGTACTATAAGGCAGCACCCCCATAGGCAGACCTGGGAATATAAGGCAGCACCTCCATAAGCAGACCCTGTACTATAAGGCAGCACCCCCATAGGCAGACCCTGTAGTATAAGACAGTACCCCCATAGGCAGATCCTGTAGTATAAGACAGCACCCCCATAGGCAGACCCTGTAGTATAAGGCAGACCCCCCATAGGCAAACCCTGTAGTATTAGGCAGACCCTGTAGTATAAGGCAGACCTGCCCCCACAGGCAGACCCTGTAGTATAAGGCAGACCCCCCCAGGCAGACCCTGTAGTATTAGTCAGACCCTCCATAGGCTGACCCTGTAGTATTAGGCAGACCTCCCCCCATAGGCAAACCCTGTAGTATTAGGCAGACCCCTACATAGGCAGACCTTGTAGTATAAGGCAGACCCCTACATAGGCAGACCCTGTAGTATTAGGCAGACCCTGTAGTATAAGGCAGACCCCCCACAGGCAGACCCTGTAGTATTAGGCAGACCCCCCATAGGCAGACCAGGTAGTATTAGGCAGACCCCCAAAGGCAGCACCCCCCTAAGGCAGACCTTGTAGCATTAGGCAGACCCCCATAGGCAGACCAGGTAGTATTAGGCAGACCCCCATAGGCAGACCCTGTAGCATTAGGCAGACCCCCATAGGCAGACCAGGTAGTATTAGGCAGACCCCCCATAGGCAGCCCCCCATAGGCAGACCCTGTAGCATTAGGCAGACCCCCCCATAGGCAGACCCTGTAGTATTAAGCAGACCCCCCCATAGGCAGACCCTGTAGTATTAGGCAGACCCCCATAGGCAGACCAGGTAGTATTAGGCAGACTCCCAATAGGCAGACCCTGTAGTACTAGGCAGACCCCCCATAGGTAGACCAGGTAGTATTAGGCAAGCCCCCCATAGGCAGCCCCCATAGGCAGACCCTGTAGCATTAGGCAGACCCCCATAGGCAGACCAGGTAGTATTAGGCAGACTCCCATAGGCAGACCCTGTAGTATTAGGCAGACCCCCCCATAGGCAGACCAGGTAGTATTAGGCAGACCCCCATAGGCAGACCTCCCATACGCAGACCCTGTAGCATTAGGCAGACCTCCCATAGGCAGATCCTGTATTATAAGGCAGCACCCCTTAAACAAATAAATAAATACTCACCTCTCTTCTTCCTGGTTCCTGCGCTGCTCCGAGCTATCGCTTTTCTCCTGACGTCATCGCGCCCTCTGTCAGTGTCGCCAACGTCAGACGCTGACAGGGGGAAGGAGCACAGCGCTCCTTTCCTCATCATTGCGGTCAGCTGTATCAGCTTAATGCCGGTACAACTTCCTTTTTTTTTGGAAGTGCATCTGAACAGCAAGGTGGATTGCTGTTGAGGGGAGATAGAGAGAAAAAAAAAATCTATAAATCTTCAGCACAGCGAGTGTGAGCGAGCTGAGTGTGACCTGAGCGTAAGTGTGAACGGCGGTAAGTGTGTGACTTGTGATTCAGTGAGGAGGTATTTGGAAGGCCTTTAACAAATACCTGTGTGAATTTGTGTGAGTTGCTGAATTGGGAGTAGCTATATTCATAAGGAGTTAACTTAGGGTGGGGGCTCATAATTCAGGGGATATAAGGGGCAGCTGTTTGGGGCTCAAGTCCTTTTTGGAAGTGCATCTGAACAGCAAGGTGGATTGCTGTTGAGGGGAGATAGAAAGAAAAAAAAAAATCTATAAATCTTCAGCACAGCGAGTGTGAGCGAGCTGAGTGTGACCTGAGCGTAAGTGTGAACGGCGGTAAGTGTGTGACTTGTGATTCAGTGACTTTGGAATCAGGGAGTTTCCAAGGGAGGAATTGTTTCTGTTTTTTTTTTTTTTTTTTTTAAATTAATACTTTGTATTTATTTTGAATTAACGTTTCTGTGTGGTGCAATCCCCATTAGGAAATGTGCTCCACAATTGTTAATGCCATCCAGTGCACATCTTGCCACATGTATGCAGTCCTTGACCAGCTGGTCGAGGGTGCATACTGCTGTGCGAGATGTGAGCACATTGTGCATTTGGAAACCCAGATACTGGATCTAAATGTGCAGCTGGCAACACTGAGATCCATAGACAATATGGAGAGGAGTCTTCTGCTCACAGAGCAGACGCTCAATGGGATAGATGAGGAGGGGGATGGTAGGATGGAGCTGCAGGACAGTGTGGCAGTTTGCTGGGTGACAGATAGAAGGCGGGGTAGAGGGAAGAGTGCCAGGGAGGCTAGTCCTGATCTGGCACACCCCAATAAGTTTGCTAAGTTGGCAGATGAGGGGGGTGTCAGTACAGGGGTAGCACTGCTGCAGCCAGGCATGTCCTCTGAAAGCCGGAGGAGTGACTGCTCCAGTAAGGAGGGAAATAGGAGAGCAGGGCAGGCCAGACAGGTGCTGGTAGTGGGGGACTCAATTATTAGGGGAACAGATAGGGCAATCTGTCACAAAGACAGGGATCGTCGGACGCTGTGCTGCCTACCTGGCGCTCGAGTCCGACACATCGCTGATCGGGTGGACAGATAACTGGGAGGGGCTGGTGAGGACCCAGCGGTCATGGTGCACATTGGCACAAATGACAAAGTTAGAGGTAGGTGGAAGGTCCTTAACCCCTTCACCCCCAAGGGTGGTTTGCACGTTAATGACCGGGCCAATTTTTACAATTCTGACCACTGTCCCTTTATGAGGCTATAACTCTGGAACGCTTTGACGGATCTTGGCGATTCTGACATTGTTTTCTCGTGACATATTGTACTTCATGATAGTCATAAAATTTATTCGATATAACTTGCGTTTATTTGTGAAAAAAATGGAAATTTAGCGAAAATTTTGAAAATTTTGCAATTTTCCAACTTTGAATTTTTATGCCCTTAAATCACAGACATATGTCACGCAAAATACTTAATAAGTAACATTTCCCACATGTCTACTTTACATCAGTACAATTTTGGAACCAAAATTTTTTTTTGTGACGGAGTTATAAGGGTTAAAAGTTGACCAGCAATTTCTCATTTTTACAACACCATTTTTTTTTAGGGACCACATCTCATTTGAAGTCATTTTGAGGGGTCTATATGATAGAAAATACTCAAGTGTGACACCATTCTAAAAACTGCACCCCTCAAGGTGCTCAAAACCACATTCAAGAAGTTTATTAACCCTTCAGGTGTTTCACAGGAATTTTTGGAATGTTTAAATAAAAATGAACATTTAACTTTTTTTCACACAAAATTTATTTCAGCTCCAATTTGTTTTATTTTACCAAGGGTAACAGGAGAAAATGGACCCCCAAAGTTGTTGTGCAATTTGTCCTGAGTACGCTGATACCCCATATGTGGGTGTAAACCATTGTTTGGGCACATGGCAGAGCTTGGAAGGGAAGGAGCGTCATTTGACTTTTCAATGCAAAATTGACTGGAATTGAGATGGGACGCCATGTTGCGTTTGGAGAGCCCCTGATGTGCCTAAACATTGAAACTCCCTACAAGTGACACCATTTTGGAAAGTAGAACCCCTAAGGAACTTATCTAGATGTGTGGTGAGCACTTTGACCCACCAAGTGCTTCACAGAAGTTTATAATGTAGAGCCGTAAAAATAAAAAATCATATTTTTTCACAAAAATGATCTTTTTGCCCCCAATTTTTTATTTTCCCAAGGGTAAGAGAAGAAATTGGACCCCAAAAAAGTTGTGCAATTTGTCCTGAGTACGATGATACCCCATATGTGGGTGTAAACCATTGTTTGGGCGCATGGCAGAGCTTGGAAGGGAAGGAGCGCCATTTGACTTTTCAATGCAAAATTGACTGGAATTGAGATGGGACGCCATGTTGCGTTTGGAGAGCCCCTGATGTGCCTAAACATTGAAACTCCCTACAAGTGACACCATTTTGGAAAGTAGACCCCCTAAAGAACTTATCTAGATGTGTTTTGAGAGCTTTGAACCCCCAAGTGTTTCACTACAGATTATAACGCAGAGCCGTGAAAATAATTATTATTTTTTTTCTCAAAAATGATTTTTTAGCCCCCAGCTTTGTATTTTCACAAGAGTAACAGGATAAATTAGACCCCAAAAGTTGTTGTCCAATTTGTCCTGAGTACGCTGATACCCCATATGTGGGGAGGAACCACTGTTTGGGTGCATGACAGAGCTCGGAAGGGAAGGAGCGCCATTTGGAATGCAGCCTTAAATGGATTGGTCTGCAGGCGTCACGTTGCATTTGCAGAGCCCCTGATGTACCCAAACAGTACAAACCCCCCACAAGTGACCCCATATTGGAAACTAGACCTCCCAAGGAACTTATCTAGATGTGTTGTGAGCACTTTGAACCCCCAAGTGTTTCACTACAGTTTATAACGCAGAGCCGTGAAAATAAAACATCTTTTTTTTCCCACAAAAATGATTTTTAGCCCCCCAAATTTTTATTTTCCTAAGGATAACAAGAGAACTTGGACCCCAGAAGTTGTTGTTCAATTTGTCCCGAGTACGCTGATAACACATACACTCACCGGCCACTTTATTAGGTACACCTGTCCAACTTCTTGTTAACACTTAATTTCTAATCAGCCAATCACATGGCGGCAACTCAGTGCATTTAGGCATGTAGACATGGTCAAGACAATCTCCTGCAGTTCAAACCGAGCATCAGTATGGGGAAGAAAGGTGATTTGAGTGCCTTTGAACGTGGCATGGTTGTTGGTGCCAGAAGAGCTGGTCTGAGTATTTCAGAAACTGCTGATCTACTGGGATTTTCACGCACAACCATCTCTAGGGTTTACAGAGAATGGTCCGAAAAAGAAAAAAAATCCAGTGAGCGGCAGTTCTGTGGGCGGAAATGCCTTGTTGATGCCAGAGGTCAGAGGAGAATGGGCAGACTGGTTTGAGCTGATAGAAAGGCAACAGTGACTCAAATCGCCACCCGTTACAACCAAGGTAGGCCTTAGAGCATCTCTGAACGCACAGTGCTTCGAACTTTGAGGCAGATGGGCTACAGCAGCAGAAGACCACACCGGGTACCACTCCTTTCAGCTAAGAACAGGAAACTGAGGCTACAATTTGTACAAGCTCATCGAAATTGGACAGTAGAAGATTGGAAAAACGTTGCTTGGTCTGATGAGTCTCGATTTCTGCTGCGACATTCGGATGGTAGGGTCAGAATTTGGCGTAAACAACATGAAAGCATGGATCCATCCTGCCTTGTATGGAGCATCTTTGGGATGTGCAGCCGACAAATCTGCGGCAACTGTGTGATGCCATCATGTCAATATGGACCAAAATCTCTGAGGAATGCTTCCAGCACCTTGTTGAATCTATGCCACGAAGAATTGAGGCAGTTCTGAAGGCAAAAGGGGGTCCAACCCGTTACTAGCATGGTGTACCTAATAAAGTGGCCGGTGAGTGTATGTTGGGGTAAACCCCTTTTTGGGCGCACGGGAGAGCTCGGAAGGGAAGGAGCACTGTTTTACTTTTTCAACGCAGAATTGGCTGGAATTGAGATTGGACGCCATGTCGCGCTTGGAGAGCCCCTGATGTGCCTGGACAGTGGAAACTCCCCAATTCTACCTGAAACCCTAACCCAAACACACCCCTAACCCTAATCCCAACGGTAACCCTAACCACACCCCTAGCCCTGACACACCCATAATTCTAATCCCAAACCTAATCCAAACGTAAATGTAATCCAAACCCTAACCCTAACTTTAGCCCCAACCCTAACTTTAGCCCCAACCCTAACTTTACCTCCAACCCTAGCCCTAACCCTAACCCTACCCCTAACCCTAACCCTAAACGTGACTGAAATACGTGCCACTGAAATACGTGGCACTGAAATACGTGGCACTGAATTACGTGGCACTGAAATACGTGGCACTGAAATACGTGCAACTGAAATACGTGGTACTAAAATATGTGGCACTGAAATACGTGATACGTGGCACTGAAATACGTGATACGTGGCACTGAAATACGTGGCACTGAAACACGTGGCACTGAAATATGTGATACGTGGCACTGAAATACGTGGCACTGAAATACGTGGCACTGAAATACGTGGCACTATGACTGTCAGAAAATGTTCATTAAACGGTTAGGGGTGAGGTTAGGGGTAGAGTTAGGGTTAGGGTTTGGATCCCTTTATCACCTTGATGGTGGTGGGTGGCTTTTCAGTGTGTTTTCTGTTTTTTTTTCGATAAAAATGCATGCGTTTTTAACGCAAACAAACGCATGTGCTTACAAACGCAAGAAAATACTGCAGGTTGTATATCTGAAAATGAACGCATGCAGAAAAAAACCGCATGCGTTTGAAAACGCGACCAAACGCGTACAAAAAAACCGCATGCGTTTTCAATGTTAAATATAGGGAAAAAACGCATGCTTTTTTTGTGCAAAAAACGCTGCAGACAAAAACGCAAGTGTGAAACCAGCGACGCTTTTTATAGCAAAAAAGTTTTTTGCGTCTCCACATTTTGAGACCTATAATTTTTCCACATTTTGCTCCACAGAGTCATGTGAGGTCTTGTTTTTTGCGGGATGAGTTGACGTTTTTATTGGTAACATTTTCGGACACGTGACCATTTTTGATCGCTTTTTATTCCGATTTTTGTGAGGCAGAATGACCAAAAACCTGCTATTCATGAATTTCTTTTGGGAGAGGCGTTTATACCGTTCCGTGTTTGGTAAAATTGATAAAGCAGTTTTATTCGTAGGGTCAGTACGATTACAGCGATATCTCATTTATATCATTTTTTTATGTTTTGGCGCTTTTATACGATAAAAACTATTTTATAGAAAAAATAATTATTTTGGTATCGCTTTATTCTCAGGACTATAACTTTTTTATTTTTTTGCTGATGATGCTGTATGGTGGCTTGTTTTTTGCGGGACAAGATGACGCTTTCAGCGGTACCATGGTTATTTATATCCATCTTTTTGATCGCGTGTTATTCCACTTTTTGTTCGGCGGTATGGTAATAAAGCGTTGTTTTTTGCCTCGTTTTTTTTTTTTTTTCTTACGGTGTTTACTGAAGGGGTTAACTAGTGGGGCAGTTTTATAGGTTGGGTCGTTACGGACGCGGCGATACTAAATATGTGTACTTTTATTGTTTTGTTTTTTTTATTTAGATAAAGAAATGTATTTATGGGAATAATATATATTTTTTATTATTATTTATTTAGGAATTTTTTTTATTTTTTTTTTACACATGTGGAAAACATTTTTTTTTACTTTTTTACTTTGTCCCAGGGGGGGACATCACAGATCATTGATCTGGCAGTGTGCACAGCACTCTGCCAGATCGACGATCTGCTGTGCAGGGCTGCAGGCTTACCAAGTGTCTGCTCTGAGCAGGCACTCGGTAAGCCACCTCCTTCCCTGCAGGACCCGGATGCCGCGGCCATCTTGGATCCGGGACCTGCAGGCAGGGAGGGAGGTAAGATCCTCGCAGCAACGCGATCACATCGCGTTGCTCCGGGGGTCTCAGGGAAGCCCGCAGGGAGCCCCCTCCCTGCGCGATGCTTCCCTATACCGCCGGTACACTGCGATCATGTTTGATCGCGGTGTGCCGGGGGTTAATGTGCCGGGGGCGGTCCGTGACCGCTCCTGGCACATAGTGCCGGATGTCAGCTGCGATATGCAGCTGACACCCGTCCGCGATCGGCCGCGCTCCCCCCGTGAGCACGGCCGATCGCGTATGACGTACTATCCCGTCGGCGGTCATACGGGCCCACCCCACCTCGACGGGATAGTACATCTGATGTCAGGAAGGGGTTAAAGATGATTTCAGGGAATTAGGCTGCAAGCTGAAAACAAGGACCTCCAACGTGGTATTTTCCGAAATACTGCCTGTACCACGTGCCACGCCAGAGAGGCAACGGGAGATTAGGGAGGTTAATAGGTGGCTCAAGAATTGGTGTAGGAAGGAGGGGTTTGGGTTCCTGCAGAACTGGGCCGACTTCTCAGTTGGCTACAGGCTCTACGCTAGGGACGGGCTGCACCTCAATGGGGAAGGGGCAGCTGTGCTGGGGGAGAAAATGGTTAGAAGGTTGGAGGAGTGTTTAAACTAGGGATTGGGGGGAGGGTATTCATTTTATAGGAGGGGAAGATAGTGCAGATAGAGACCTGGGCACAAATAAGGAAGTTGGGGGTGTCGGTGGCATGGGGGGTGGGGTTAGAACAGTTAGTAATTTAAGAAAGAATAGAGGTACAGAGAGTAACATCAAGTGCATGTATACTAATGCCAGAAGCCTCGCCAACAAAATGGATGAATTAGAACTAATGTTGTTGGAGCATAATTATGACATGGTGGGGATATCTGAGACGTGGCTGGATGAGAGCCATGACTGGGCTGTTAACTTGCAGGGCTATAGCCTGTTCAGAAATGACCGTACAGATAAGCGAGGGGGAGGGGTGTGTCTATATGTAAAATCTTCCTTAAAACCCATCCTGCGTGATAATATAGGTGAATTTAATGAAAATGTAGAGTCCCTGTGGGTGGAGATAAGGGGAGGGGGAAAAATAATAAATTACTGTTAGGGATTTGTTATAAATCTCCAAAAATAATGGAAGCAATGGAGAATATCCTCGTAAAGCAAATAGATGAAGCTGCGACTCAATGAGAAGTCATTATTATGGGGGACTTCAACTACCCTGAAATAAATTGGGGAACAGAAACCTGCAGTTCCAGCAAAGGTAATCGGTTTTTGACAACTATGAGAGACAATTACCTTTCACAACTGGTTCAGGACCCAACAAGGAGGGGGGCACTGCTAGACCTAATATTAACCAACAGGCCAGACCGCATATCAAATATAAGGGTTGGGGGTCACTTGGGGAATAGTGATCACAAAATAATAAGTTTTCATGTAACCTTTAATAAGATGGGTAGTAGGGGGGTGACAAGGACACTAAACTTCAGGAGGGCAAATTTCCAACGGATGAGAGAGGATCTTGGTGCAATTAACTGGGATGATATCCTGAGACACAAAAATACACAAAGAAAATGGGAGAAGGTTATTAGCATCCTGGATAGGACCTGTGCACAGTATATACCGTATGGGAATAAACATACTAGAAATAGGAGGAAACCAATATGGCTAAATAGAGCTGTAAGGGGCGCAATAAGGGACAAAAAGAAAGCATTTAGAGAATTAAAGGAAGTAGGTAGTGAGGAGGCATTAAATAAATACAGAAAATTAAATAAATTCTGTAAAAAGCAAATCAAGGCAGCAAAGATTGAGACAGAGAGACTCATTGCTAGGGAGAGCAAAAATAACCCCAAAATATTCTTTAACTATATAAATAGTAAGAAACTAAAAAATGACAGTGTTGGCCCCCTTAAAAATAATCTGGGGGAAATGGTGGATGAGGATGAGGAAAAAGCCAATATGCTAAATGACTTTTTTTCATCAGTATTTACAAAAGAAAATCCCGTGGCATACAAAATGACTAGTGATAAAAATTCCCCATTAAATGTCACCTGCTTAACCCAGCAGGAAGTACAGCGGCGTCTAAAAATAACTAAAATTGACAAATCTCCGGGCCCGGATGGGATACACCCCCGAGTACTGCAGGAACTAAGTACAGTCATTGATAGACCATTATTTTTAATCTTTAAAGACTCCATAATAACAGGGTCTGTACCACAGGACTGGCGTATAGCAAATGTGGTGCCAATATTCAAAAAGGGGCAAAAACTGAACTCGGTAATAATAGGCCAGTAAGCTTAACCTCTACTGTGGGTAAAATCCTGGAGGGCATTCTAAGGGATACTATACTGGAGTACCTGAAGAGGAATAACCTTATGACCCAGTATCAGCACGGGTTTACTAGGGACCATTCATGTCAGACTAATTTGATCAGCTTCTATGAAGAGGTAAGTTCCGGACTGGACCAAGGGAACCCAGTGGACGTAGTGTATATGGACTTTTCCAAAGCTTTTGATACGGTGCCACACAAAATGTTGTTACATAAAATGAGAGTAATGGGGATAGGGGAAAATATGTGTAAGTGGGTTGAGAGCTGGCTCAGGGATAGGAAACAAAGGGTGGTTATTAATGGAGCACACTCGGACTGGGTTGCGGTTAGCAGTGGGGTACCACAGGGGTCAGTATTGGGCCCTCTTCTTTTTAACATATTTATTAATGACCTTGTAGGGGGCATTCAGAGTAGACTTTCAATATTTGCAGATGACACTAAACTCTGCAGGGTAATCAATACAGGGGAGGACAATTTTATATTACAGGATGATTTATGTAAACTAGAAGCTTGGGCTGATAAATGGCAAATGAGCTTTAATGGGGATAAATGTAAGGTCATGCACTTGGGTAGAAGTAATAAGATTTATAACTATGTGCTTAATTCTAAAACTCTGGGCAAAACCGTCAATGAAAAAGACCTGGGTATATGGGTGGATGACAAACTCATATTCAGTGGCCAGTGTCAGGCAGCTGCTACAAAGGCAAATAAAATAATGGGATGTATTAAAAGAGGCATAGATGCTCATGAGGAGAACATAATTTTACCTCTATACAAGTCACTAGTTCGACCACACTTAGAATACTGTGCACAGTTCTGGTCTCCGGTGTATAAGAAAGACATAGCTGAACTGGAGCGGGTGCAGAGAAGAGCGACCAAGGTTATTAGAGGACTGGGGGGTCTGCAATACCAAGATAGGTTATTACACTTGGGGCTATTTAGTTTGGAAAAACGAAGACTAAGGGGTGATCTTATTTTAATGTATAAATATATGAGGGGACAGTACAAAGACCTTTCTGATGATCTTTTTAATCATAGACCTGAGACAGGGACAAGGGGGCATCCTCAACGTCTGGAGGAAAGAAGGTTTAAGCATAATAACAGACGTGGATTCTTTACTGTAAGAGCAGTGAGACTATGGAACTCTCTGCCGTATGATGTTGTAATGAGTGATTCATTAATTAAATTTAAGAGGGGACTGGATACCTTTCTGGAAAAGTATAATGTTACAGGGTATATACACTAGATTCCTTGATAAGGCGTTGATCCAGGGAACTA
Source organism: Ranitomeya variabilis (assembly GCF_051348905.1). Lineage (NCBI taxonomy): Eukaryota > Metazoa > Chordata > Amphibia > Anura > Dendrobatidae > Ranitomeya > Ranitomeya variabilis. Next base: position 139,042,311 of record NC_135238.1, on the reverse strand, counting down.
GTCTGATTGCCGTATGTGGAGTCGGGAAGGAATTTTTTTCCCCATGGTGGAGTTACTCTTTGCCACATGGGTTTTTTTTGCCTTCCTCTGGATCAACATGTTAGGGCATGTTAGGTTAGGCTATGGGTTGAACTAGATGGACTTAAAGTCTTCCTTCAACCTTAATAACTATGTAGCTGACCCTGCGATGAGAGGCGGGGGGCCCACTGCTGGCACCGGGGCCCCCCGCCTGCTCAGGGGCCCCATAGCGGCAGAGCAGGGAAATCGATTCTCCCTGCTCTGCCACAGAAGGCAACTGCTGATACAGTTACAGTAGCGTAGCTCCGGGTGGGCCCCCTCAGAGCACCGGGCCCGGGGTGCCCACACCCTCTGCCCCCCGGCAGCTACGCTACTGGGAAGGAATGTTGCACTTATCAAACTCACAGGATTATGATGTGGGGTGGCATAATGTATGGTGGCAAGACTCCTTTAGTATTATTTCTAGATACCTAACAGCTCAGTGTTTTATTGATTTGGTGGTGGAACCAGTAGTACAGTTATTTCGCCAAAGTGTTCCAGTACCCGTTTTTCAACATACTACCTATAATACCAGGCCAGATGTTGCTTGTGCTACTGTGAACAACCTACATGGTTTAAAAGTGTGGAATCATGATCTACACAATATATCTGGACTTGTCTCCCATTGGGCACATCAGGTACACCATTTTTCGACAATTGCAAATTGAGCTGCATGCCAGAAGTGGATCTAGGTGATTTACGTGGCCAAGAGCATTCAGTGTAAAAGAACAGTCCTCACATAATTAATGACCTCAGTTATAGCATGAGATAGCAAATAAGTGCATATATTTCTGTGCATGGTGCTCATCTACTATATAATTGTCTAAGGGTCACTTCTGTCTTTCTGTCTGTCTGTCTGTCACGGATATTCATTGGTCGCGGCCTCTGTCTGTCATGGAATCCAAGTCGCTGATTGGTCGTGGCAAAACGCCCACGACCATTGCCACGACCAATCAGTGACGCACACAGTCCAGAAGAAAAAATCCTTACTCCCCGCACTCACTGCCCAGCGCCCGCATACACCCCTCCGGTCTCCGCTCACACAGAGTTAATGCCGGCGGTAATGGACCGCATTATGCCACGGGTAACGCACTCCGTTACCGCTGCTATTAACCCTGTGTGACCAAGTTTTTTACTATTGACGCAGCCTATGCAGCGTCAATAGTAAAAACATCTAATGTTAAAAATAATTAAAAAAATAAAAAATGATTATATACTCACCTACGCTGCCTTTCCCACTCCTCGCGATGCAAGCGGCACGGTCCGGTGGCAAGGATGGTCTGGCAGAAGGACCTGCCATGACGTCACGGTCATGTGACCACGACGTCATCACAAGTCCTGCGCGCCTGCGTGGAAAGGACCTGCCGTGACGTCACGGTCATGTGACCGCTACACGGTCATGTGACCGCGACGTCATCACAGGTCCTGCGCGACAAGGACCTGCCGTGACTTCACGATCATGTGACCACGACACGGTCACGTGACCACGACGTCATCACACCCTGGGACCGGAAGATGCCTCCTGCACCCCATACAGGCGACAGAGCTACAACGCGCCTGCGGAAGGTGAGGATATGTTTATTTTTTACTTTTTTAACCTGTGTCATACGTGGCTGGGCAATATACTACGTAGCTGGGCAATATACTACGTGGCTCTGTGCTGTATAGTACGTCACTGGGCAATATACTACGTCACTGAGCAATATACAATGTAACTGGGCAATATACTACGTCACTGGGCAATATACTACGTAACTGGGCTATATACTATGTAACTGGGCTATATATTACAAGGCTGGGCAATATACTACGTGGACATACATACTCTAGAATACCCGATGCGTTAGAATCGGGCCACCATCTAGTACTCTATAATGGATAAATTGAGATGTTTTGAAAATTTGATTTCCATTTTTTCATAATTTGCCTATCATTAATACTTGTATGTCTATCAATTCTGTGATTTCCATAATCCTATGGCTTTTCCTTCTTAGTGTTGTGATATTCAGGAGTGTAAATTGCAAGCTTTTGTGAGCACGACCTTCTTTCTTCTTGTTTGAATTGCTGAATTATGTATTACCCCCTACTAGGGTTGAGCGAAACGGGTCGTTCATTTTCATAAGTCGCCGACTTTTGGCAAAGTCGGCGTCTCATGAAACTCGACCCGATCCCTGTGCGGGGTCGGCCATGCGGTACGCGATCTTGGCGCCAAAGTCGCGTTTCGTATGACGCGTTTAGCGCCATTTTTTCAGCCAATGAATGAGCGTGGGCAGAGTGATGACATAGGTCTTAGGGGAGTGAACGCCTATCGTCATGTTATCGCTTGTGCACAGTAGGGATTTGGAATGTGCAATACGAAATTTTCTGTGCTGGGACGGGACGGAGGGGGAGAGAGAGAGAGAGAGAGAGAGAGAGAAAAAAAAAAATTATAATAATAATTTCCTTCATTGGGTTTCGTGTTTCGGCCGAAACCCGACTTTTCACGGTGGTCGGCCGATTTCACTCGACTCGACTTTTAAGACAGTCGGGTTTCACAAAACCCGACTCGACCCTAAAAAACTAAAGGTCGCTCAACCCTACCCCCTACTCAAAGAGTGTGCCAAATATTCACAGCAAAATATAATTATTAATTTTTATTTTCAGTATTCTTTAATAATATTGTGACTACAATTTTGTGACATTAGGAACCTGAATGTGATACCTATCCTTTATTATTGTCTGTAATAAATTTTGGTGAAAATATTTGGCACACTACAGTATTTGCCTAGGGGGTGGATACTATGGAATTGTATGGTTTCAAATGTTTTCAGTGGTTGTCTATGCTCCTCAATAAACATTTGTATATTTTACTAATATCCTGGTGTGCTCATCATTATGTGTCTTTCTCTTCTGCCTTGGTTACTGTGGAATATTTTGCCACAATATATATACAATTATTAAGTCTATGGGAAATGGATCATGACAAATTATTTCCATTTTGCATCTTCCTTGATCAGTTTGAAATGGTTTGGAAGTTCTGCAGGTTGTGAAGCGGACCTTTCATCGATCATTTTTTTGTAGCAAATTGAACAAATTTTTGCTGCAATTAAGATTTGGGGAATTTGAAAACCAAGTCAATGCTTTCAATTTTTGTCACATTCCTTAAACCTTTAATAAACAATTTTTGCAGCATAGCAGGGGCACTGTCCTGTTGTAGAAGGCCACTGCCATTAGAAAATATCAATGCCATGAAGATAGGATAGGTCATCAATGTCTGGTTAGACACCCAGCACCCTGGCAATCAGCTGTTATCAGTGTTGGCGCCGGCCACTGGCCAGAAGTGCTTACTTGTAAATCGAGCCATCTACTTGTAGTGGCCAAGACAGGGTACTACACATCCGCCCCCTATTGATTTAGAATAGGAGGCGGATGTGCACTACCCTGCGGCAGCCACTACTAGTAGACGGCCAGCTCCGTGAGTAAGTAATGTAAAAGTAGTGGACAACTTTTTTAACTTTGACAGAAGACAAACAATGGTATTCACTTTACATATAAGTTTTACTGATAGATGTACACAGCAGCTTGAGGTAATAGTTAAGGCTAGGGTTGAGCGAAACGGGTCGATCATTTTCAAAAGTCGCCGACTTTTGGCTAAGTCGGCGTCTCATGAAACCCGATCCGACCCCTGTGCTTGTCGGCCATGCGGTACGCGACTTTCGCGCCAAAGTCGCGTTTCAATGACGCGAAAAGCGCCATTTCTCAGCCAATGAAGGTGAACGCAGAGTGTGGGCAGCGTGATGACATAGATCCTGGTCCCCACCATCTTAGAGAAGGGCATTGCAGTGATTGGCTTGCTGTCTGCGGCGTCACAGGGGCTATAAAGGGGCGTTCCCGCCGACCGCCATCTTACTGCTGCTGATCTGAGCTTAGGGACAGGTTGCTGCCGCTTCGTCAGAAGCAGGGAGAGCGTTAGGCAGGGTCCACTAACCACCAAACCGCTTGTGCTGCAGCGATTTCCACTGTCCAACACCACCTTCGGTGTGCAGGGACTGTGGAAGCTATTTTTTTTTTTTTTCCCCTCAGCGCTGTAGCTCATTGGGCTGCCCTAGAAGGCTCCGTGATAGCTGTGTGTACGCCACTGTGGAAACCAACTGCTTTTTTCAAAGCACATATCCTCTTGTTCCTTCCTTTCTGCACAGCTATCTTTTTTGTTTGTCCACACTTTTTATTTAATTTGTGCATCAGTCCACTCCTATTGCTGCCTGCCATACCTGGCTTACATTACTGCAGGGAGATAGTAATTGTAGGACAGTTTTTTTTTTTTTTTTTTTGTGGGAGATTAAGATTGGCATTTCTGCTACAGTGCCATCCCTGTGTGTGCCATCTCTCACTGAGTGGGCCATAGAAAGCCTATTTATTTTTTCCGTGATTTGTGTTCTAAAATCTACCTCAACACAAAAACACTACATCAATCAGTGGGAGAAAAATATTGGCCTCAGTCAGGGCTTGTGTGCCACTGCTGTGTGTGCTATCTCTCATTCAGTGGGCTATAGCAAGCCTATTTTTTTTTTTTTTTTTTTAATATTATTTGGTTTCTAAAGTCTCCCTGAAAAAAAAAAAAAAACCTAAAAAAACAGTGGGAGAGTAATATTGCCCTTTCAGCTTGTGTGCCAGTCTTGACTCCTGGGTGTGCCACCTCTCTCCCTCTCATTCAGTGGGCCATAGAAAGCCTATTTATTTTTTTTTTTAAATATTATTGGGTTTCTAAAGTCTCCCTTAAAAAACAAAAAATACATAAAAAAACAGTGGGAGAGTAATATTGCCCTTTCAGCTTGTGTGCCAGTCTTGACTCCTGGGTGTGCCACCTCTCTCCCTTTCATTCAGTGGGCCATAGAAAGCCTATTTATTTTTTCCGTGATTTGTGTTCTAAATTCTACCTCAACACAAAAACACTACATCAATCAGTGGGAGAAAAATATTGGCCTCAGTCAGGGCTTGTGTGCCACTGCTGTGTGTGCTATCTCTCATTCAGTGGGCTATAGCAAGCCTATTTTTTTTTTTTTTTTTTTAATATTATTTGGTTTCTAAAGTCTCCCGGAAAAAAAAAAAAAAACCTAAAAAAACAGTGGGAGAGTAATATTGCCCTTTCAGCTTGTGTGCCAGTCTTGACTCCTGGGTGTGCCACCTCTCTCTCTCATTCAGTGGGCCATAGAAAGGCTATTTTTTTTTTGGTTTTTTTAATATTATTTGGTTTCTAAAGTCTCCCTGAAAAAAAAAAAAAAAACATACAAAAAACAGTGGGAGAGTAATATTGCCCTTTCAGCTTGTGTGCCAGTCTTGACTCCTGGGTGTGCCACCTCTCTCCCTTTCATTCAGTGGGCCATAGAAAGCCTATTTATTTTTTTTTTTAAATATTATTGGGTTTCTAAAGTCTCCCTTAAAAAACAAAAAATACATAAAAAAACAGTGGGAGAGTAATATTGCCCTTTCAGCTTGTGTGCCAGTCTTGACTCCTGGGTGTGCCACCTCTCTCTCTCATTCAGTGGGCCATAGAAAGGCTATTTTTTTTTGGTTTTTTTAATATTATTTGGTTTCTAAAGTCTCCCTGAAAAAAAAAAAAAACATACAAAAAACAGTGGGAGAGTAATATTGCCCTTTCAGCTTGTGTGCCAGTCTTGACTCCTGGGTGTGCCACCTCTCTCCCTTTCATTCAGTGGGCCATAGAAAGCCTATTTATTTTTTCCGTGATTTGTGTTCTAAATTCTACCTCAACACAAAAACACTACATCAATCAGTGGGAGAAAAATATTGGCCTCAGTCAGGGCTTGTGTGCCACTGCTGTGTGTGCTATCTCTCATTCAGTGGGCTATAGCAAGCCTATTTTTTTTTTTTTTTAATATTATTTGGTTTCTAAAGTCTCCCTGAAAAAAAAAACAAAACCTAAAAAAACAGTGGGAGAGTAATATTGCCCTTTCAGCTTGTGTGCCAGTCTTGACTCCTGGGTGTGCCACCTCTCTCTCTCATTCAGTGGGCCATAGAAAGGCTATTTTTTTTTTGGTTTTTTTAATATTATTTGGTTTCTAAAGTCTCCCTGAAAAAAAAAAAAAAAACATACAAAAAACAGTGGGAGAGTAATATTGCCCTTTCAGCTTGTGTGCCAGTCTTGACTCCTGGGTGTGCCACCTCTCTCCCTTTCATTCAGTGGGCCATAGAAAGCCTATTTATTTTTTTTTTTAAATATTATTGGGTTTCTAAAGTCTCCCTTAAAAAACAAAAAATACATAAAAAAACAGTGGGAGAGTAATATTGCCCTTTCAGCTTGTGTGCCAGTCTTGACTCCTGGGTGTGCCACCTCTCTCTCTCATTCAGTGGGCCATAGAAAGGCTATTTTTTTTTTTCCTTGATTTGTGTTCTAAAATCTACCTCAACACAAAAACACTACATCAATCAGTGGGAGAAAAATATTGGCCTCAGTCAGGGCTTGTATGCCACTGCTGTGTGTGCTATCTCTCATTCAGTGGGCTATAGAAAGCCTATTTATTTATTTATTTTTTTTCTTATTATTTGGTTTCTAAAGTCTCCCTGAAAAAAAAAAATACATAAATTAGGTGGGAGATTAATATTGACATTAGTGCTTGAGTGACAGTCCTGCGTGTGTGTCATCTCTGTGATTTTGTGCCACAGAAAACAGAGTGTGTAACATTGTGCCTGATTTTCCTTGTGGTCTCACCAACCTGTTAAGGGATATTGAAATCATACTGAAGTTATAGCTCACCGTGTAAGTTGTTTGACAGCAACAAATAAAGTTACTTTGGTTAAGATTTTAAAACAATGAGGAAGTCTGGTGCAAGAGGTCGTCGTGGGCGTTCATTGTCAGCTGGTAATGATGGTAGTGGTAGTGGAGCATCAGGTGGTCGTGGGGATAAAAATATTCCACCTAAGTCTGGAGCTGTGGAGCCAGTTTCGTCGTCAGGCTACACAAGGCCTCGAACGCTCTCTTTTCTGGGAGTAGGAAAACCGCTTTTAAAGGCGGAGCAGCAACAGCAAGTTTTGGCTTACATTGCAGACTCAGCCTCTAGCTCTTTTGCCTCCTCTTCCGAAACTGGTAAATGTAAAAGCAGCGCGTCGCTTGTGGATGTTCACGGTCAGGGACAAGTCGCTTCCTTGTCCTCCTCAGCAAAAACTACAACAAGAGAGAAGGATGCAGCAGGCGACACAACGGGTCACTCCATGGAGCTCTTTACACATACCGTCCCTGGCTTAGAAAGTGAAACATTTAACAGGCCATGCCCATTACAAGTATATTCTGACATGGAGTGCACTGATGCACAGCCACAGCCAGAGTACTATGCTGCTCCTTTGACTCAGACCACCACATTGCCCTCTCAGGGTACAGATCCACAATCAGACCCTGATGAGACTATGTTGCCCCGCCACGAACGCTATACCACCGACCGACACAGTGACACAGACGAAGTTGCACACGAGCTCGAAGAGGAGGTAATAGATGACCCAGTTATTGACCCCGATTGGCAGCCATTGGGGGAACAGGGTGCAGGCGACAGTAGTTCAGAAGCGGAGGTGGAGGAGGGGCCGCAGCAGGCATCAACATCGCAACAGGTTTCATCTGCCGGGCCCGTATCTGGCCCAAAACGCGTGTCAAAGCCAAAACCTGTTGGAGCACAGCGTTGCCATCCGGTTAAAGCTCAGTCTGCAATCCCTGAAAAGGGATCCGAGTCTAGGAAGAGTGCAGTCTGGCATTTTTTTAAACAACATCCAACTGATCAGCGCAAAGTCATCTGTCAAAAATGTTCAACTAGCTTAAGCAGAGGTCAGAATCTGAAAAGTCTAAATACTAGTTGCATGCATAGACACTTAACCACCATGCATTTTCAAGCCTGGACTAACTACCAAACGTCCCTCAAGGTTGTAGCACCCTCGGCCAATGAAGCTAGTCAGCAACGCAACATCCCTTCCGTCACTGTAAGGCCACCATTTTCCGCACCACCGGCAGTATCTGTGCAGGTTTCTTTGCCAGCCAAAAGCAGTCAGGGTCAGGGAATCACCAGTTTTGTAGGAGGAAATATTGCATCTAGGGCACCGGTGGAAACAATACCGTCTCCAACCGTCTCTCAGTCTGCCATGTACACCGGCACACCCGAAAGTTCCACGATCTCCAGCTCTCCAGTCCAGCTCACCCTACATGAGACTCTGGTTAGAAAAAGGAAGTACTTATCCTCGCATCCGCGTACACAGGGTTTTAACGCCCACATAGCTAGACTAATCTCGTCAGAGATGATGCCCTACCGGTTAGTTGAAAGCGAAGCTTTCAAAGCCCTGATGGAGTACGCTGAACCACGATACGAGCTACCCAGTCGACACTTTTTTTCCAGAAAAGCCATCCCAGCCCTGCACCAGCATGTTAAACAGCGCATCGTCCATGCACTCAGGCAATCTGTGAGTACAAAGGTGCACCTGACTACAGATGCATGGACCAGTAGGCATGGCCAGGGACATTATGTGTCCATCACGGCACACTGGGTGAATGTGGTGGATGCAGGGTCCACAGGCGACATCAATTTAGGGACAGTTGTGCCTAGCCCACGGTCTAGGAAACAGTTGGCTGTAGGCGTTCGCACCCCCTCCTCCTCCTCCTCCTCGTCCTCCTGCAGAAGCTACAGCTCTTCCACAGAACGCAGTCTGCCAACCACTCCATCGGCAGATGACACTGTTGCACACCAGTTGTCCCATTATGGGCCAGCTACTGCCAAGCGTCAGCAGGCTGTATTGGCTATGAAGTGCTTGGGCGACAACAGACACACCGCGGAAGTTCTGTCCGAGTTCTTGCAACAAGAAACACAGTCGTGGCTGGGCACAGTAGATCTTGAGGCAGGCAAGGTAGTGAGTGATAACGGAAGGAATTTCATGGCTGCCATCTCCCTTTCCCAACTGAAACACATTCCTTGCCTGGCTCACACCTTAAACCTGGTGGTGCAGTGCTTATTGAAAACTTATCCTGGGTTCTCCGACCTGCTCCTCAAAGTGCGTGCACTTTGCTCACATATCCGACGTTCGCCTGTACACGCCAGCCGTATGCAGACCTATCAGCGGTCTTTGAACCTTCCCCAGCATCGCCTAATCATAGACGTTGCAACAAGGTGGAACTCAACACTGCACATGCTTCAGAGACTGTGCGAACAGAGGCGTGCTGTTATTTATTTGTGGGAGGATACACGGGCAGGCAGTAGGATGGCAGACATGGAGTTGTCAGGTGTGCAGTGGTCTAAGATACAAGACATGTGTCAAGTCCTTCAGTGTTTTGAGGAATGCACACGGCTGGTTAGTGCAGACAACGCCGTAATAAGCATGAGCATCCCCCTAATGCGTCTGCTGATGCAAAGTTTGACGCACATAAAGGAGCAGGCGTCTGCACCAGAGGAAGAGGAAAGCCTTGATGACAGTCAGCCATTGTCTGGTCAGGGCAGTGTACAGGACGAGGTAGCGGGCGAAGAGGAGGTGGAGGACGAAGAGGATGATGGGGATGAGTATATTTTTAATGCCGAACCTTTCCCGGGGGCACAGGAAATTGGTTGCGTGTCACGGCCGGGTTCTGGTTTTTTGAGGGACACAAGTGACGTAGATTTGCCTGCAACTGCCCCTCAACCAATCACAACCGGAGATTTGACAACTGGAACTTTGGCCCACATGGCGGATTATGCCTTACGTATCCTAAAAAGGGACACACGCATTACGAAAATGATGAACGATGACGATTACTGGTTGGCCTGCCTCCTTGATCCACGCTATAAAGGCAAATTGCAAAATATTATGCCACATGAGAACTTGGAACTAATATTAGCAACCAAACAATCAACTCTTGTTGACTGTTTGCTTCAGGCATTCCCAGCACACAGCGCACGTGATCGTTCTCACACGAGCTCCAGGGGGCAGCAGACTAGGAGTGTTAGGGGTGCACACATCAGAAGTGGCGTTGGACAGAGGGGTTTTCTGACCAGGTTGTGGAGTGATTTTGCTATGACCGCAGACAGGACAGGTACTGCTGCATCAATTGAAAGTGACAGGAGACAACATTTGTCCAGTATGGTTACTAACTATTTTTCATCCCTTATCGATGTTCTCCCTCAACCGTCATTCCCATTTGATTACTGGGCCTCCAAATTAGACACCTGGCCAGAATTGGCAGAATATGCATTGCAGGAGCTTGCTTGCCCGGCAGCAAGTGTCCTATCAGAAAGAGTATTCAGTACTGCAGGTTCAATATTAACCGAAAAAAGGACTCGTCTGGCTACCCAAAATGTTGACGATCTAACATTCATTAAAATGAACCACAACTGGATTTCTAAATCTTTTGCCCCACCTTGCCCGGCCGACACCTAGCTTTCCTATGAAAAGCTCTTGCCTGTGAATTACTTTTCTAATGTCTAATTTGCTGCAGCTGATTGTACAGCATACGACATGTTTACACCTCCCTAAATGGCAAAACTCCCCACACGGGGCCGTGGTATCGCGACTTGGCGCAAGCACCCGTGAGACTGCTGTTTGTCTGAAGAGGTGGGTGTGCTCGCTTTTGGTTGACGGCATTGCTACTGGGTCCCTCATAGTACAATGTAGTGTCTCTGGCGGTGGTGGTGCGCACCCAACGTCAGACACACCGTTGTAACATGAGGGGCCCTGGGGCGGTCCCGCCGGCCTCAAGAGAGTTCCCCCCTACCCCAGCTCAAAATGTGCTCTACCACGTCCAAAATTATGTCGCACAGCTCCACCAATCTTTAGTCTATTCGCTGACATCATTCAATATCTGGCACTGACAATACAAATTTGTAGACATCTATGATGCAACTTAAAGTAGTCTGTGTCTGTGTCCTATATTGGCACCATTAAATAGTTACTGCCAAATTACTATGTCAGAAACTCAGTAGATGAGCCCACCCCTGTACCTAAGTATGCCACCTTTTTTTTTGTTGTGGTTGTTTTGCGAGACATTAACATCTATTTATATTTTGGGAGTACTGGGACAGACACTCCTTGCACTACTCCTCCACTCACCACCAAGCTGCCTGTGTATCCATGTAACCGCTGTAAAGCTGCCATGAGCCTATTGTTTGTTATTTTAGGCCTTTGATAGCCTGTCTGCGGTCCCTACTTTAAATACTCCTCCACTCACCACCACCAAGTTGCCTGCCCGTGTATCCATGTAACCGCTGTAAAACTGCCATGAGCCTATTGTTTGTTATTTTAGGCCTTTGAAGCCTGTCTGCGGTCCCTCCTTCCACTAGTCCTCCACTGACCAGACCACTGCTGCCCGTGTACCCCTGGAACCAATTATAAAGTGCCTACAGCCAGCCCATTTTCTTATGTTAGGCCTTTGATAGCCTGTCTGCGGTCCCTACTTTAAATACTCCTCCACTGACCACCAAGCTGCCTGCCCGTGTATCCATGTAACCGCTGTAAAACTGCCATGAGCCTATTGTTTGTTATGTTAGGCCTTTGATAGCCTGTCTGCGGTCCCTACTTTAAATACTCCTCCACTCACCACCAAGCTGCCTGCCCGTCTATCCATGTAACCGCTGTAAAACTGCAATGAGCCTATTGTTTGTTATTTTAGGACTTTGATAACCTGTCTGCGGCCCCTACTTGCAATACTCCTCCACTGACCACAATGCTGCCTGGAGTGCCTGCCTGTGTATCCATGTAACCGCTGTAAAACTGCCATGAGCCTATTGTTTGTTATTTTAGGCCTTTGAAGCCTGTCTGCGGTCCCTCCTTCCACTAGTCCTCCACTGACCAGACCACTGCTGCCCGTGTACCCCTGGAACCAATTATAAAGTGCCTACAGCCAGCCCATTTTCTTATGTTAGGCCTTTGAAGCCTGTCTGCGGTCCCTACTTTAAATACTCCTCCACTGACCACCAAGCTGCCTGCCCGTGTATCCATGTAACCGCTGTAAAACTGCCATGAGCCTATTGTTTGTTATTTTAGGCCTTTGATAGCCTGTCTGCGGTCCCTACTTTAAATACTTCTCCACTCACCACCAAGCTGCCTGCCCGTGTATCCATGTAACCGCTGTAAAACTGCCATGAGCCTATTGTTTGTTATGTTAGGCCTTTGATAGCCTGTCTGCGGTCCCTACTTTAAATACTCCTCCACTCACCACCACCAAGCTGCCTGCCCGTGTATCCATGTAACCGCTGTAAAACTGCCATGAGCCTATTGTTTGTTATGTTAGGCCTTTGATAGCCTGTCTGCGGTCCCTACTTTAAATACTCCTCCACTGACCACCAAGCTGCCTGCCCGTGTATCCATGTAACCGCTGTAAAACTGCCATAAGCCTATTGTTTGTTATTTTAGGCCTTTGATAGCCTGTCTGCGGTCCCTACTTTAAATACTCCTCCACTCACCACCAAGCTGCCTGCCCGTGTATCCATGTAACCACTGTAAAACTGCCATAAGCCTATTGTTTGTTATTTTAGGCCTTTGATAGCCTGTCTGCGGTCCCTACTTTAAGTACTCCTCCACTCACCACCACCAAGTTGCCTGCCCGTGTATCCATGTAACCGCTGTAAAACTGCCATGAGCCTATTGTTTGTTATTTTAGGCCTTTGAAGCCTGTCTGCGGTCCCTCCTTCCACTAGTCCTCCACTGACCAGACCACTGCTGCCCGTGTACCCCTGGAACCAATTATAAAGTGCCTACAGCCAGCCCATTTTCTTATGTTAGGCCTTTGAAGCCTGTCTGCGGTCCCTACTTTAAATACTCCTCCACTGACCACCAAGCTGCCTGCCCGTGTATCCATGTAACCGCTGTAAAACTGCCATGAGCCTATTGTTTGTTATGTTAGGCCTTTGATAGCCTGTCTGCGGTCCCTACTTTAAATACTCCTCCACTCACCACCAAGCTGCCTGCCCGTCTATCCATGTAACCGCTGTAAAACTGCAATGAGCCTATTGTTTGTTATTTTAGGCCTTTGATAGCCTGTCTGCGGCCCCTACTTGCAATACTCCTCCACTGACCACAATGCTGCCTGGAGTGCCTGCCTGTGTATCCATGTAACCGATGTAAAACTGCCATGACTGCCTACTGTTTGTTATTTTAGGCCTTTGATAGCCTGTCTGCAGCCCCTACTTGCAATACTCCTCCACTGACCACACCAATGCTGCCCGTGTACCCCTGGAACCTATTTAAAAGTTCATAGAGCCTAGTTATATATTTTATTTACTATTAATAAGGCCATGATGGACTACGCTGTACCACGCTACAAGCTAACCAGTCGACACTTCTTTTGCGAGAAAAGCCATCCCAACCCTCCACCAGCATGTAGAAGACCGCATTGTCCATGCACTCTGGCAATCTGTGAGTACAAAGGTGCACCTGACAACAGACGCATGGACCTGTAGGCATGGCCACGGAAGATTACGTGTCCATTACGGCGCAATGGGTTAATGTGGTGGATGCATGGTCCACAGGGGACAGCCTACTAAGTCTGTCTGCAGTCCCTAATTCAAATTGTCCTCCACTGTCTAAATCGGAGCTTCCACCTTCTGGCTTTCGGCCTATAGTATCAGAAATTAAACTGCATTTGGCCTTCAACTTTGGTTAGGGCCTACTAACGGCTTCTGCCCCTCCCTGGTGTTGCCCTCAACTAAATAAAGCTGAGCTTCAACCTTCTACTCCAAATTACCATTTTGAAAAATGCAATAGGCTTTTCCGGCCTACTAAAGGTGTCTGTGTGCCCCTGCCTGGTGTTGCCCTCAACTAAATAAAGCTGAGCTTCAACCTTCTGCTCCAAATTACCATTTTGAAAAATGCAATAGGCTTTTCCGGCCTACTAAAGGTGTCTGTGTGCCCCTGCCTGGTGTTGCCCTCAACTAAATAAAGCTGAGCTTCAACCTTCTGCTCCAAATTACCATTTTGAAAAATGCAATAGGCTTTTCCGGCCTACTAAAGGTGTCTGTCTGTGTGCCCCTGCCTGGTGTTGTCCTCAACTAAATAAAGCTGAGCTTCAACCTTCCGGCTCTCATTAAGTGGTTTTAAAAAAAAAAAATGGTGGTTAGGGCCTACTAACGGCTTCTGCCCCTCCCTGGTGTTGCCCTCAACTAAATAAAGCTGAGCTTCAACCTTCTGCTCCAAATTACCATTTTGAAAAATGCAATAGGCTTTTCCGGCCTACTAAAGGTGTCTGTCTGTGTGCCCCTGCCTGGTGTTGCCCTCAACTAAATAAAGCTGAGCTTCAACCTTCTGCTCCAAATTACCATTTTGAAAAATGCAATAGGCTTTTCCGGCCTACTAAAGGTGTGTCTGTGTGCCCCTGCCTGGTGTTGTCCTCAACTAAATAAAGCTGAGCTTCAACCTTCCGGCTCTCATTAAGTGGTTTTAAAAAAAAAAATGGTGGTTAGGGCCTACTAAAGGCTTCTGCCCCTCCCTGGTGTTGCCCTCAACTAAATAAAGCTGAGCTTCAACCTTCTGCTCCAAATTACCATTTTAAAAAATGCAATAGGCTTTTCCGGCCTACTAAAGGTGTCTGTCTGTGTGCCCCTGCCTGGTGTTGCCCTCAACTAAATAAAGCTGAGCTTCAACCTTCTGCTCCAAATTACCATTTTGAAAAATGCAATAGGCTTTTCCGGCCTACTAAAGGTGTCTGTCTGTGTGCCCCTGCCTGGTGTTGTCCTCAACTAAATAAAGCTGAGCTTCAACCTTCCGGCTCTCATTAAGTGGTTTTAAAAAAAAAAATGGTGGTTAGGGCCTACTAACGGCTTCTGCCCCTCCCTGGTGTTGTCCTCAACTAAATAAAGCTGAGCTTCAACCTTCCGGCTCTCATTAAGTGGTTTTAAAAAACAAATTGGTGGTTAGGGCCTACTAACGGCTTCTGCCCCTCCCTGGTGTTGTCCTCAACTAAATAAAGCTGAGCTTCAACCTTCCGGCTCTCATTAAGTGGTTTTAAAAAAAAAAAATGGTGGTTAGGGCCTACTAACGGCTTCTGCCCCTCCCTGGTGTTGCCCTCAACTAAATAAAGCTGAGCTTCAACCTTCTGCTCCAAATTACCATTTTGAAAAATGCAATAGGCTTTTCCGGCCTACTAAAGGTGTCTGTCTGTGTGCCCCTGCCTGGTGTTGCCCTCAACTAAATAAAGCTGAGCTTCAACCTTCTGCTCCAAATTACCATTTTGAAAAATGCAATAGGCTTTTCCGGCCTACTAAAGGTGTCTGTCTGTGTGCCCCTGCCTGGTGTTGTCCTCAACTAAATAAAGCTGAGCTTCAACCTTCCGGCTCTCATTAAGTGGTTTTAAAAAAAAAAATGGTGGTTAGGGCCTACTAACGGCTTCTGCCCCTCCCTGGTGTTGCCCTCAACTAAATAAAGCTGAGCTTCAACCTTCTGCTCCAAATTACCATTTTGAAAAATGCAATAGGCTTTTCCGGCCTACTAAAGGTGTCTGTCTGTGTGCCCCTGCCTGGTGTTGTCCTCAACTAAATAAAGCTGAGCTTCAACCTTCCGGCTCTCATTAAGTGGTTTTAAAAAAAAAAATGGTGGTTAGGGCCTACTAACGGCTTCTGCCCCTCCCTGGTGTTGTCCTCAACTAAATAAAGCTGAGCTTCAACCTTCCGGCTCTCATTAAGTGGTTTTAAAAAAAAAAATGGTGGTTAGGGCCTACTAACGGCTTCTGCCCTTCCCTGGTGTTGTCCTCAACTAAATAAAGCTGAGCTTCAACCTTCCGGCTCTCATTAAGTGGTTTTAAAAAAAAAAAATGGTGGTTAGGGCCTACTAACGGCTTCTGCCCCTCCCTGGTGTTGCCCTCAACTAAATAAAGCTGAGCTTCAACCTTCTGCTCCAAATTACCATTTTGAAAAATGCAATAGGCTTTTCCGGCCTACTAAAGGTGTCTGTCTGTGTGCCCCTGCCTGGTGTTGTCCTCAACTAAATAAAGCTGAGCTTCAACCTTCCGGCTCTCATTAAGTGGTTTTAAAAAAAAAAAATGGTGGTTAGGGCCTACTAACGGCTTCTGCCCCTCCCTGGTGTTGCCCTCAACTAAATAAAGCTGAGCTTCAACCTTCTGCTCCAAATTACCATTTTGAAAAATGCAATAGGCTTTTCCGGCCTACTAAAGGTGTCTGTCTGTGTGCCCCTGCCTGGTGTTGCCCTCAACTAAATAAAGCTGAGCTTCAACCTTCTGCTCCAAATTACCATTTTGAAAAATGCAATAGGCTTTTCCGGCCTACTAAAGGTGTCTGTCTGTGTGCCCCTGCCTGGTGTTGTCCTCAACTAAATAAAGCTGAGCTTCAACCTTCCGGCTCTCATTAAGTGGTTTTAAAAAAAAAAATGGTGGTTAGGGCCTACTAACGGCTTCTGCCCCTCCCTGGTGTTGCCCTCAACTAAATAAAGCTGAGCTTCAACCTTCTGCTCCAAATTACCATTTTAAAAAATGCAATAGGCTTTTCCGGCCTACTAAAGGTGTCTGTCTGTGTGCCCCTGCCTGGTGTTGCCCTCAACTAAATAAAGCTGAGCTTCAACCTTCTGCTCCAAATTACCATTTTGAAAAATGCAATAGGCTTTTCTGGCCTACTAAAGGTGTCTGTCTGTGTGCCCCTGCCTGGTGTTGTCCTCAACTAAATAAAGCTGAGCTTCAACCTTCCGGCTCTCATTAAGTGGTTTTAAAAAAAAAAATGGTGGTTAGGGCCTACTAACGGCTTCTGCCCCTCCCTGGTGTTGTCCTCAACTAAATAAAGCTGAGCTTCAACCTTCCGGCTCTCATTAAGTGGTTTTAAAAAAAAAAATGGTGGTTAGGGCCTACTAACGGCTTCTGCCCCTCCCTGGTGTTGTCCTCAACTAAATAAAGCTGAGCTTCAACCTTCCGGCTCTCATTAAGTGGTTTTAAAAAAAAAAAATGGTGGTTAGGGCCTACTAACGGCTTCTGCCCCTCCCTGGTGTTGCCCTCAACTAAATAAAGCTGAGCTTCAACCTTCTGCTCCAAATTACCATTTTGAAAAATGCAATAGGCTTTTCCGGCCTACTAAAGGTGTCTGTCTGTGTGCCCCTGCCTGGTGTTGCCCTCAACTAAATAAAGCTGAGCTTCAACCTTCTGCTCCAAATTACCATTTTGAAAAATGCAATAGGCTTTTCCGGCCTACTAAAGGTGTCTGTCTGTGTGCCCCTGCCTGGTGTTGTCCTCAACTAAACAAAGCTGAGCTTCAACCTTCCGGCTCTCATTAAGTGGTTTTAAAAAAAAAAAATGGTGGTTAGGGCCTACTAACGGCTTCTGCCCCTCCCTGGTGTTGCCCTCAACTAAATAAAGCTGAGCTTCAACCTTCTGCTCCAAATTACCATTTTGAAAAATGCAATAGGCTTTTCCGGCCTACTAAAGGTGTCTGTCTGTGTGCCCCTGCCTGGTGTTGCCCTCAACTAAATAAAGCTGAGCTTCAACCTTCTGCTCCAAATTACCATTTTGAAAAATGCAATAGGCTTTTCCTGCCTACTAAAGGTGTCTGTCTGTGTGCCCCTGCCTGGTGTTGTCCTCAACTAAATAAAGCTGAGCTTCAACCTTCCGGCTCTCATTAAGTGGTTTTAAAAAAAAAAAATGGTGGTTAGGGCCTACTAACGGCTTCTGCCCCTCCCTGGTGTTGCCCTCAACTAAATAAAGCTGAGCTTCAACCTTCTGCTCCAAATTACCATTTTAAAAAATGCAATAGGCTTTTCCGGCCTACTAAAGGTGTCTGTCTGTGTGCCCCTGCCTGGTGTTGCCCTCAACTAAATAAAGCTGAGCTTCAACCTTCTGCTCCAAATTACCATTTTGAAAAATGCAATAGGCTTTTCCGGCCTACTAAAGGTGTCTGTCTGTGTGCCCCTGCCTGGTGTTGTCCTCAACTAAATAAAGCTGAGCTTCAACCTTCCGGCTCTCATTAAGTGGTTTTAAAAAAAAAAATGGTGGTTAGGGCCTACTAACGGCTTCTGCCCCTCCCTGGTGTTGTCCTCAACTAAATAAAGCTGAGCTTCAACCTTCCGGCTCTCATTAAGTGGTTTTTAAAAAAAAAATGGTGGTTAGGGCCTACTAACGGCTTCTGCCCCTCCCTGGTGTTGTCCTCAACTAAATAAAGCTGAGCTTCAACCTTCCGGCTCTCATTAAGTGGTTTTAAAAAAAAAAAATGGTGGTTAGGGCCTACTAACGGCTTCTGCCCCTCCCTGGTGTTGCCCTCAACTAAATAAAGCTGAGCTTCAACCTTCTGCTCCAAATTACCATTTTGAAAAATGCAATAGGCTTTTCCGGCCTACTAAAGGTGTCTGTCTGTGTGCCCCTGCCTGGTGTTGTCCTCAACTAAATAAAGCTGAGCTTCAACCTTCCGGCTCTCATTAAGTGGTTTTAAAAAAAAAAATGGTGGTTAGGGCCTACTAACGGCTTCTGCCCCTCCCTGGTGTTGTCCTCAACTAAATAAAGCTGAGCTTCAACCTTCCGGCTCTCATTAAGTGGTTTTTAAAAAAAAAATGGTGGTTAGGGCCTACTAACGGCTTCTGCCCCTCCCTGGTGTTGTCCTCAACTAAATAAAGCTGAGCTTCAACCTTCCGGCTCTCATTAAGTGGTTTTAAAAAAAAAAAATGGTGGTTAGGGCCTACTAACGGCTTCTGCCCCTCCCTGGTGTTGCCCTCAACTAAATAAAGCTGAGCTTCAACCTTCTGCTCCAAATTACCATTTTGAAAAATGCAATAGGCTTTTCCGGCCTACTAAAGGTGTCTGTCTGTGTGCCCCTGCCTGGTGTTGCCCTCAACTAAATAAAGCTGAGCTTCAACCTTCTGCTCCAAATTACCATTTTGAAAAATGCAATAGGCTTTTCCGGCCTACTAAAGGTGTCTGTCTGTGTGCCCCTGCCTGGTGTTGTCCTCAACTAAACAAAGCTGAGCTTCAACCTTCCGGCTCTCATTAAGTGGTTTTAAAAAAAAAAAATGGTGGTTAGGGCCTACTAACGGCTTCTGCCCCTCCCTGGTGTTGCCCTCAACTAAATAAAGCTGAGCTTCAACCTTCTGCTCCAAATTACCATTTTGAAAAATGCAATAGGCTTTTCCGGCCTACTAAAGGTGTCTGTCTGTGTGCCCCTGCCTGGTGTTGCCCTCAACTAAATAAAGCTGAGCTTCAACCTTCTGCTCCAAATTACCATTTTGAAAAATGCAATAGGCTTTTCCTGCCTACTAAAGGTGTCTGTCTGTGTGCCCCTGCCTGGTGTTGTCCTCAACTAAATAAAGCTGAGCTTCAACCTTCCGGCTCTCATTAAGTGGTTTTAAAAAAAAAAAATGGTGGTTAGGGCCTACTAACGGCTTCTGCCCCTCCCTGGTGTTGCCCTCAACTAAATAAAGCTGAGCTTCAACCTTCTGCTCCAAATTACCATTTTAAAAAATGCAATAGGCTTTTCCGGCCTACTAAAGGTGTCTGTCTGTGTGCCCCTGCCTGGTGTTGCCCTCAACTAAATAAAGCTGAGCTTCAACCTTCTGCTCCAAATTACCATTTTGAAAAATGCAATAGGCTTTTCCGGCCTACTAAAGGTGTCTGTCTGTGTGCCCCTGCCTGGTGTTGTCCTCAACTAAATAAAGCTGAGCTTCAACCTTCCGGCTCTCATTAAGTGGTTTTAAAAAAAAAAATGGTGGTTAGGGCCTACTAACGGCTTCTGCCCCTCCCTGGTGTTGTCCTCAACTAAATAAAGCTGAGCTTCAACCTTCCGGCTCTCATTAAGTGGTTTTTAAAAAAAAAATGGTGGTTAGGGCCTACTAACGGCTTCTGCCCCTCCCTGGTGTTGTCCTCAACTAAATAAAGCTGAGCTTCAACCTTCCGGCTCTCATTAAGTGGTTTTAAAAAAAAAAAATGGTGGTTAGGGCCTACTAACGGCTTCTGCCCCTCCCTGGTGTTGCCCTCAACTAAATAAAGCTGAGCTTCAACCTTCTGCTCCAAATTACCATTTTGAAAAATGCAATAGGCTTTTCCGGCCTACTAAAGGTGTCTGTCTGTGTGCCCCTGCCTGGTGTTGTCCTCAACTAAATAAAGCTGAGCTTCAACCTTCCGGCTCTCATTAAGTGGTTTTAAAAAAAAAAATGGTGGTTAGGGCCTACTAACGGCTTCTGCCCCTCCCTGGTGTTGTCCTCAACTAAATAAAGCTGAGCTTCAACCTTCCGGCTCTCATTAAGTGGTTTTAAAAAAAAAAATGGTGGTTAGGGCCTACTAACGGCTTCTGCCCCTCCCTGGTGTTGTCCTCAACTAAATAAAGCTGAGCTTCAACCTTCCGGCTCTCATTAAGTGGTTTTAAAAAAAAAAAATGGTGGTTAGGGCCTTCTAACGGCTTCTGCCCCTCCCTGGTGTTGTCCTCAACTAAATAAAGCTGAGCTTCAACCTTCCGGCTCTCATTAAGTGGTTTTAAAAATAAAAATGGTGGTTAGGGCCTACTAACGGCTTCTGCCCCTCCCTGGTGTTGTCCTCAACTAAATAAAGCTGAGCTTCAACCTTCCGGCTCTCATTAAGTGGTTTTAAAAAAAAAAAATGGTGGTTAGGGCCTACTAACGGCTTCTGCCCCTCCCTGGTGTTGCCCTCAACTAAATAAAGCTGAGCTTCAACCTTCTGCTCCAAATTACCATTTTGAAAAATGCAATAGGCTTTTCCGGCCTACTAAAGGTGTCTGTCTGTGTGCCCCTGCCTGGTGTTGTCCTCAACTAAATAAAGCTGAGCTTCAACCTTCCGGCTCTCATTAAGTGGTTTTAAAAAAAAAAATGGTGGTTAGGGCCTACTAACGGCTTCTGCCCCTCCCTGGTGTTGCCCTCAACTAAATAAAGCTGAGCTTCAACCTTCTGCTCCAAATTACCATTTTAAAAAATGCAATAGGCTTTTCCGGCCTACTAAAGGTGTCTGCCCCTCCCTGGTGTTGTCCTCAACTGAACAAAGCTGAGCTTCCACATTCTGGCTTTCGCCCTATACTATCAGATATTAAACTGCATTTGGCCTACTAGTGTGGTTAGGCCCTTGAAACAGTGTCTGCTGCTCTTGGGTTTGCTACTCCACTGAACAAAGCAATGCCGCCTGTTTAGTCCTGTTACCAATTTTGAACTGCATGTAGCCTACTTTATTCTTTGGCCCTATATCTGTTTCCTCCTCATCCTGCCCATTGCCCAGCCACTGCTAAATGAGTCTGCTGGTACATTGACCTAGACCACTACATTCCCCTTGTACTCTACACAGCCAGAATCTGTCCCTGCTGAAAGTAAGGTTCCCCTTCCCGCATGTTATACCACCTTACACAGGGACAAAGAGGAAGGTGCAGATGAAAGTGCAGGTTCCTTCATCAGGTGGGGGGGCATACTCGTTGGCGACGTCACTGGCACAGGGCCCCTCAGAGTACGCAAAAGTGTCGCTGCTGGTGGGAGGCGCCCCCGCCATGCAAACACACCGCCGTACTTTGAGGGGCCCTGTGCCAGTGGCAATGCGAACGAGTGGGCCCCCCCCTGCTTGCTCAGGATCACAGCACTTGCAACTTTTAAATACTTACCTTTCCCTGCAACACCGCCGTGACGTAGTCCGCATTTCCTGGGCCCACGAAAAACTTGAGCCAGCCCTACTCCCCCCACAACTTTCCCCCAATTCCCTATGCCCAACTATTATTATACAGTTAATTAAGATTGGCAAGCTTCAGAAACAAGAATGGATGTTTTTGGCATTAAAATGGGCACTGTAGGTGTTTTCCTGGCCTCCACTCACTGCCGACTATGCTTCCCCATTGACTTGCATTGGGTTTCGTGTTTCGGTCGATCCCCGACTTTTAGCGATAATTGGCCGACTGCACTCGACTCGACTCTGGACAAAATCGGGTTTCCCAAAACCCTACTCGATCTTAAAAAAATGAAAGTCGCTCAACCCTAGTTAAGGCACCACAAATCAACAGTACATATAAATACATTAACTATGAAGTATTAGGAGAAAGTGACATCTTTTTCACCTTCCAGCAGCCAAGTCGAGTTTGTTCTGTACACACTCCTTTTACATGCAGCTAATACAAGAGAAATTGGATTTATGATCATGGTGGATCTATTATACATTTACACATATTCATAACAGCATGTTATGAATTTGGTAGTTAGGCTTTATGAAATTATTCTTGTGGTTTATAGAATTAAATAGTCATGTGCATTTTAAATATGTAAAATTGAAAATTTGTAAAATATGCAAGAAGAAATAAAATGACATTTTCTTCTGATTCTCTACTTTAAATTATTATATTTGCATTGGTATAGGTGTCTTGTGTACTTGTACTTTACTGTGCATTGTTTGCTTCTTCTAGGCACACAAATATAAATATCTGCCCAGATAATTATAAGATTCTGGTATTGGGTGTGTTCCATTTTCCAGCTAATGTGTCTGAAGTATCTCTAAAAAGCATTGAAATCCCAAATGCATAAATTCCCTAAGCATTTATTTATTGAAAACCATCATAGACAATTTGCCATGACAAGGTGCCGTTCACAAAGCTGCCTTTGTAGTCTCAGAAACCCATGGGATATTACAGCCGTCTGTTGAAATGGAACAAAAAATTGGATTTGGCTGTGCCTTTAATCAATTAGGTAAAAAAAAATCTGTTATCAAAGCATAAGATATGTTATTCAGCTTTGACCAAATCAAAGTGCCTTTGAGAGCTCTTCTGTTAGGGAATTGTTCAGTAACCAGAAGAGTTATCATCTGCTCGCTGCTCCAGCGTTTACTGGATAATAATAAACCTATATCACAAAAATGTATGCTACACTATGACACAGCTTTTTAAAAAGACCAAAAACAACAACTCGGAAACACATTTTTGCTAGCACCTGGCACTGATCCAGTAAAGCTTTCACATCCTTACCAGTAAATGTATGCCAATTAACCCGATGTCTGCCTACCGACATAGGCTCCGGAGCAGCAAAATGTAACTTTGAACAAACTATATTCTGTACTAGATGATTACTTTTAAGGTCTTTAATTGTAATAATATACAGCATTTTTTTCGTCTTTACTTTTGGAAAACATGCTGAATGGTTCATATAATTTTGGAATAAAATTCATTAAAGAACAGTGTAAATTGCATTGTGTCAATTTTACTTCATAAAAGCTTATGACATTTACCCAACCATATGTGTATCGGAGGCTTGAAACTAACATTATGTTCTCATATTCACATAATATTTTTTAAATCAGTATGTGAATTAGGATGAAGTCAGATGGCCATGTAAAATCGTACGAGGTTCGCATCGCAGTACATGGACTGGCCGGCAGCTCTCCTAACACGAGCATGACACCTGCATAGAATTACATGCTGTCACATTCATGTCAGGAGAGCCATCGGCTAGTCCAAGAATTGCAATGTGATAGTCAGCCATGTTATATGGCTGTCTGACTGCACCCTTACTGTTTTTTTCATGTTTTGAGGAGATGAAAGAGCCTAAAGAAGATGTGTCAGCAGATTTTGCCATACTAACTACATATAATACTGCATACTGTACTTTATTTAACCCCTTAATCCCATATGACGTACTATCCCATCGAGGTGACCTGGGACTTAATTCCCAGGGACGGGATAGTACGTCATAGGCGATCGGCCGTGCTCACGGGGGGAGCGCGGCCGATCACCCCCGGGTGTCAGCTGATTTTTACAGCTGACATCCGGCACTATGTGCCAGGAGCAGTCACAGACTGCTCCCGGCACATTAACCCCGGGAACACTGCGATCAAACATTATCGAAGCATTCCGGCCGGATAGGGAAGCATCGCGCAGGGAGGGGGCTCCCTGCGTGCTTCCCTGAGACCCTCGGTACAACGTGATGTGATCACGCTGTACCGAGCATCTCCTCCCTGCGGATCCAAAATGGCCACGGGGCTCCTTCCGGGTCCTTCAGGGAGGTGGCTTGCAAGTTCCTGCTCAGAGCAGGCGCCGGCCAGCCTGGAGCACTGCCTGTCAGATCGCTGATATGACACAGTGCTTTGCAAAGTGTCAGATCAGCGATCTGACACTATACTGCGATGTCCCACACTGGGACAAAGTAAAAAGGTAAAAAAAAAAAAAAATTACTTGGGAAAAAAAAAAAACTAAATAAAGAAAAAAAAATATATTGTTCTAATAAATACATTTCTTTATCTAAATTAAAAAAAACAATAAAAGTACACATATTTAGCATCGCCGCATCCGTAACGACCCAACCTATAAAACTGTCCCACTAGTTAACCCCTTCAGTGAACACCGTAAAAAAAAATGAGGCAAAAAACGCTTTATTATCATACCGCCGAACAAAAAGTAGAATAACACGCAATGAAAAAGATGGAAATAAATATCCATGGTACCGCTGAAAACGTCATCTTGTCCCGCAAAAAACGAGCCACCATGCAGCAGCATCAGCGAAAAAGTAAAAAAGTTATAGTCCTCAGAATAAAGTGATGCAAAAAAGTTTTTATCGCATAAAAGCACCAAAACATAAAAAAATGATATAAATGAGGCATCGCTGCAATCGTACTGACCTGAAGAATAAAACTGCTTTATCAATTTTATCAAACGTGGAACGGTATAAACGCCCCCCCCAAAGAAATTCATGAATAGCTGGTTTTTCGTCATTCTGCCTCACAAAAGTCGGAATAAAAAGCGATCAAAAAGTGTCACGTGCCCGAACATGGTAACAATAAAAATGTCAACTCGTGCCGCAATAAACAAGATCTCATATGACTCTGTGGGCCAAAATATGGAAAAATGATAGCTCTCAAAATGTGGTGATGCAAAAACTATTTTTTGCAATAAAAAGCGTCTTTTAGTGTGTGACAGCAGCCAAGCATAAAAACACGCTATAAGGCCTCTTTCACACATCCTGATATTTTCCAGTACAGGAGATGTCAGTGTCCGTGTGTGGTCCATGTGTGTAATACTTGCTGCACGCGTGTGGCATGCGTGTGCCACATCATTTCCGCATGGACGGGCACCAGGATAGAAGCGTTATAGTTAGTGCTGTACAGCCAGAATAAAGTATTTTATTAGAAACAAAACAAAACACACTTTTCCATTTTTATTTAAAAATAGCAAAACATAGTTATACTTGTCTAGCTCCTATTCCACGGGTAATGGTCCCATCAGCTGCCACCTGCTGTCTCTTTTATCACTTAAAGGGACACTGTCACCTGAATTTGGAGGGAACAATCTTTAGCTATAGGGGCGGGGTTTTCGGGTGTTTGATTCACCCTTTCCTTACCCGCTGGCTGCATGCTGGCTGCAATATGGGATTGAAGTTCATTCTCTGTCCTCCATAGTACACGCCTGCGCAAGGCAAGATTGCCTTGTGCAGGCATGAACTACGGAGGACAGAGAATGAATTTCAAGCCCATATTGCAGCCAGCATGCAGCCAGCGGGTAAGGAAAGGGTGAATCAAACACCCGAAAATCCCGCCCCTATGGCTAAAGATTGTTCCCTCCAAATTCAGGTGACAGTGTCCCTTTAAATATAACTCTCATCATTCTCCCCTGCTCGCACCGATTGCGCCAGAGCAGGGGAGAATGATGAGAGCCATGTTCAGCATCCTGCATCGGGGAACAGCGCTTACTGTAATGCTTCTTCCCCTGCACCGATGCATGTCACACAGATGACATCCATGTGTCCTATCCGTATGCACGTGTGCGGAATGTTTTGCGGCCCGCACCAACATTAAAAAACGGACATGTCAGCGTGTTTTGCCCAAGGACACATGGTCCATGTAAACAAACTGGCATGTGCACAGACCCATTCATTTGTACACATGTGTATGTGTCTCCAGTACGTGTGAAAACTGTCACCACACGTACCCGAGACATGGACTTGGGAAAAAGGCCTAAATCTGGTATCTTTGTAATCGCATCGACCCGAAGAAAATAGCAAAAAAAAATAAAACCAATTCTTCACATGCTGTTTATTTCTTCATTCTGCCTCCCAAAGATCACAGTAAGGCTCGGCGCACATTTATCCTGCGCTGAACACTTTCATCGGGGTTTCCGTGTATATCTCCAAAAATACGTGAATCTGACGGAACCTCTGGCGGAAGATGCCCTATAACGAGGTAGATGGAGGCACTGTGAACATCAACTGACCTGTGATCTGGCAGTGTCAGTCTTTTTAGGATTGCATGAAAGTGCCGTCAACCTCAGTTTTGTGCACTTCTGAAAAGGACACTGTTTAACAGAGGCGAGACGGAGTCCAGAGTAACTCTGCTGCCTCATTAAAGTGAATGGATCCCTTGGGGGTTTAATTTGAATCACGTCACTCAGAGATTTAGATGAAAATCCCAAAGTAAGTGCTCAGCGTAGAGCACCGGATAAATGTGATCCCAAATTATGTAAAATGTTCCTAATAAAAGCTTGAACTCAATCCACAAAAATAGAATTATTCTTACCGTTAATTCGGTTTCTAGGAACCTTCCACGACGGCATATGGAGGTTGTCTCTTTGCCCTAATGGGGAACAGGAAACACAGAGAGGTTAAAAGGACCTCCCACTTGCCAGTGACTTACAACTGAGACCATAGCACCGGTTTACCTTCTGAATCCCAGAATTAATCCAGGAATATATAGAGGGCGGGAATTAGCGCCATCGTGGAAGGTTCCTAGAAACCGAATTAACGGTAAGAATAATTCTATTTTCTCTAGTCACCTTCCACGACGGCATATGGAGGAATACCAACTAATTTGATACTAGGGAGGGACAACGGCCTGAAGAACCTTGCGGCCGAAGACTAAATCCTTATTGGATAACACATCCAATCTATAATGTTTGGAGAAGGTGTGAAGCGAGGACCACGTAGCTGCCCTGCAGATCTGCTCCAGAGATGCGCCTCCTCTTTCTGCCCAGGAAACTGACGTAGATCTGGTTGAGTGGGCCTTGATCCCTACCGGAGGTATTTTATTTTGAGCAAGGTAGGATTCTGTTATGGCTTTTTTAATCCATGTAGCAATGGTATTTTTGGCTACCTTTTTCCCCTTATTTTGTCCCGAGGAATGGACAAAAAGGTTATGATCAATTCTAAGATCTCGAGTTTGATCCAAGTAATGAAGCAGGATACGACGCACGTCCAGATTGTTAAATTTCCTTTCCTCTGAGTTTGCAGGTCTGTTGCAAAAGGTAGGCAGAACGATTTCTTGAGAACGATGAAATTCAGAGACCACTTTTGGAAGGAAAGAAGGATCCAGATGGAGTACTATTGAGTCATCTCTAACCAGTAGATAAGGTTCTCTTATTGATAAGGCCTGTACTTCACCCACTCTTCTGGCTGAAGTTATAGCTACCAAAAAAACAGTTTTGTAAGCAAGATTTTGTGGGGAACAGGAAGACAGAGGTTCAAAGGGTGGACCCGTAAGACCTTGAAGTACAATGTTAAGATCCCAAGGAGAAACTATGATTTGTTGCCTAGGGTTTATTCTGATTGCTGAGGTCATGAATCTTTTGATCCACCGATGACCTGCTAGATCTTGATCGAACATAGAACTGAGCGCAGAAATCTGGACCTTCAGAGTACTGGGTTTCAGGCCAATTTCCAAGCCTTTCTGTAAGAAATCTAATATCTTAGGTATATCCGGCCTGAGAGGGTCTGGAAGGATAGGTAGGCAAAAAGATGAAAACTTTTTCCAAATTTTATTGTAAATGGCGTTTGTTACTGGCTTCCTGGATTTTTGCAAGGTGGCTATGACAGGGATTGATAGCCCTTTTGCTCTCAAAACCTGGGCTTCAGAAACCACGCCGCTAAATTCCATTTCTGAGGGTCTGAGTGGAGAACTGGCCCCTGAGAGAGGAGATTGTCTTTTATTGGTAACATAACCGGCCCGTCCACTTGTAGTTGGATGATCAAGTTGAACCAACTTCTTTTGGGCCAAAGTGGAGCAATCAGAATAGTTGGAGTCCCTTCCATCCGAATTTTCCTCAGCACCTTTGCAAGGAACGGGATTGGTGGGAATGCGTAGGCCAGATGAAAGTGCCAATCTTGAACTAGAGCATCCACTGCTCTGGGATTGCCTGTTGGGTTCAAGGAAAAATATGTTTCGACTTTTGCATTTTGATGGGAGGCAAAGAGGTCGACATCTGGGAGACCCCACCTGCTTACTAAAAGATTGAACGTTTGAGGATCCAGACTCCATTCGCCCGGGTGGATATCTCGCCGGCTTAGATAATCTGCCTGAATATTGGCAGTACCTTTCAGGTGAGTTGCCGTCAGGGACAGCAAGTGATTTTCGGCCCAAGCAAAGATTCGGGCAGAGACCTTTTTTAGGCTGGCGAATTTTGTGCTGCCCTGGTGTTTGATATGAGCCACCGTGGTCATGTTGTCTGAGTGTATCAGAACATGTTGGCCAGAAATCTGACGATCTGCTGCTAAGAGAGCTTCTTCCACCGCTTTGAGTTCCCGGAAATTCGAAGATCTCCCTCTGATCGTCTGGTCCCAAAAACCCTGATAAGGAACATGATTTATCATGGCTCCCCAGCCCCTCTTGCTGGCATCTGTCTTGATTGTAGTTATTGGGGACTGAACCCAACTCACACCTCTGAGAAGATTTTTCGATCTCATCCACCATGTTAAGGATGCTTTCACCCGACCCGGTGTGCGAATCCTTTTGGTCAGTGAGCTGGGACAACCATCCCAATTGTCTAAGACATGGGTTTGAAGAATTCTTGAGTGGGCTTGAGCCCAAGCCACCGACTGAATGCAGGCTGTCATGGAGCCTAACAGCGACATTCCGTCTCGGAGTGTAGGAGATCTCATCTCCTTGTATTTCCTGATCTTTACTACTAATGGTAGTCTGTGATCGTCTGGAAGAAAGGACATTTGTTTTACCGAGTCCAGAACCACTCCTAAAAACTTTCTGGTTTTTGAGGGTTGAAGCTGAGATTTCTTCATATTCGGAATCCAACCCAGAGACTTCAATATCTCTAATGTTGCTGACACATGGGACATCAGGGTTGCCTCGGTGGGAGCTACTATCAGCAGATCGTCCAGATAGGGTACTATACAAACCCCTTGTCTCCGGATAAAGGACACTGCCTCTGCCATTACTTTGGAGAACACCCTCGGGGCTGATGAAATGCCGAATGGGAGGACTCTGAACTGATAGTGCTCCACCTGGTGATTTCCCTGTATCGCAAACCTGAGATATTTTCTATGTCTTGGGTGGATAGGAATGTGGAAATATGCATCCTTTAGATCGATAGTTGCCATAAAGGAGTGTTGATTTATTAAAGGGATGGCTGATTTTACAGACTCCATCTTGAATCTTCGATATTTCACATACTGATTCAGACCCTTTAAATTTATAATAATCCGAACTTCCCCTGATGGTTTGGGTACCAGAAATAATCGAGAATAATGTCCCAGACCCTGTTCTGACTGTGGAACCGGGGAGATCACGTTTGATCTCAGAAGATCTCTGAGACCCAATGTTAACAAATTGTGATGTCTTGCCGGAAGGGAAGTAATCTTTAGACCCTGAGGGGGGGAAGAAATTAACTCGATCAAAAGGCCCTGCTGATGTTTTCCCACTGATCCACATATTTTGAGAGTCTTCCCCCCACCGGGTCGGAGTCATTGTTTATCTTGTTGGGATGACTGCTGCTGCTGTTGTTGTTGAGGGACAAAAATATTTTTCCCTCTCCCTTTTGCATAGCTCCACCTGCTGGTTTTGCCTTTACCCCTCGGTTGAGAGGGCTGCGACATTGGGGCACGAAAAAAACGTTTTTTCGGTTGTTTTTTGCTCCGGGAGTGCCTTTTTCTTGTCAGTCGCTTTGTCAAGAATGTCGTCTAATGCTGGGCCAAACACATAGTCTCCTTTAAAGGGAATGGCGCACAATTTAGCTTTAGAGGTGATATCGCCACTCCATAGTTTGAGCCAGAGAGCCCTTCTGGCAGAGTTGGAGAGTACTAGAGACCTGGCAGCAATCCTAACGGATTCCAGAGAAGCGTCCGCCAGAAAACCAGTAGCTCTAAGTAGTATAGGAAGTGAATCCAACATTTCACCTCTAGGGGTACCCTGCGATATGTGAGACTCTAGTTTTTCTAGCCAACAGGAGAGGGCCCTGGCTACGCAGGTAGAGGCGATATTAGCCTTCAGGACAGACGTAGAGGTTTCCCAAGACTTCTTCAGGAGACTCTCAATCTTCCTGTCCATAGGATCTCTCAATTGAGAAGAGTCCTCAAAGGGGAGTGCCGTTTTTTTGGCGACTCTGGCTACCTGCACATCAACTTTGGGAATATCAAGTTTGACAAAATCACCTTCTAGAGGAAATCTATGTTTCATCTCTGAAGACATGCTAAGGCGCTTTTCAGGGAGTTCCCATTCCTGCTCAATCATGTTAACCACATTAGCGTGAACGGGAAACCCTGTTTTCTTCTCCGATCTGAGCCCACCGAACATATGATCCTGTATGGACTGTGGTACAGGTTCCTCTTCAAGTCCCATCGTGTTACGTACAGCAGAGACTAGGTCCTCAATATACTCTGAGGAAAAGAGGTATTTCCTGACCTCAGCTTTAGGGGATGCAGGATTTTCCCAGCCAACAGATGAAGTTTGAGAGTGGTCTGAATCAGAGTCTGATTCAATGACCTGTATCTTCCTTTTCTTAGCTGGGGAGTGTGGTGGTGGAGGTGGAGGTGGAGGTGTGAAAGCTGCCAAGGAAGATTGTACCTCCTGTTTAACAAGAGAGCGAATCTCATCTAGTAGCGATGGTTGCTCCGCTTTAATTATCTTGTCAGTGCATGGCTGACAGAGCTTTTTATCCCAGTTAGGAGGGAATTTAGCAGCACAGACCGGGCACTTCTTCCTATAGTTACCTTTAGGGGTAGACCTTTCTCCCTGAAATAAAGAGGGAGAGAGGAGTGTGGAGCTAAACCCCCTAAGGGAACTACCTCCCGGATCCCGTCCCTGCGTACTCACAGTAGCAGGGGCAGAGCTGGGCTCTGCAGACGCAGGGCATAAGGTACTGCAGGAACTAAGTACAGTCATTGATAGACCATTATTTTTAATCTTTAAAGACTCCATAATAACAGGGTCTGTACCACAGGACTGGCGTATAGCAAATGTGGTGCCAATATTCAAAAAAGGTGCAAAAACTGAACTCGGTAATTATAGGCCAGTAAGCTTAACCTCTACTGTGGGTAAAATCCTGGAGGGCATTCTAAGGGATGCTATGCTGGAGTATCTGAAGAGTAGTGTTGAGCGATACTTTCCGATATCGGAAAGTATCGGTATCGGAAAGTATCGGCCGATACCGTCACAGTATCGGAATCCAATCCGATACCGATACCCGATCCCAATGCAAGTCAATGGGACGAAAATATCGGAATTAAAATAAACCCTTTATACACTTGTAGGTTCATTCTACATGCAGGAAAACAACTAAGAATATTGTAGGATGTATTGGGGGACGTGGCGGAGATATTAAAGGGACAGAGGTTTAGCCCAATGTAATAGAATAGCAGGATTTTTTATTTTTTTTTATGAAGTTCGGCGTTAGAAAGAATTTGACTATGTTTTTTTTTTTTTTTTTATGTCAGATATTGATGTTTCACTACTTCCACGCCCTTCACCTTCTTTTTTACTTCTCCCACGCTTTCTTCTTAATTATCCTCATCATCAGCTTCTTTGACATCAACTTCTTCACCTTATTCATCTTCTTCTTCATCTTCTACCTATTATTTTTTGGGTTACATTGTTCATATTCTTTTTATTTTACTATTATCTTCATCATATTCAACTTCTTCATCATATTCTTATTTGTGACAGGCATTCCCGTAGTTGTTATCTATAAAAGTTTGAAGATTACACCTTCCGTTCTGCCTGTCACAAAACAGTTACATTTGTCCGCGTTCAGTTTGGCCTGCAGCATCAGGCTTTATCCAGGGGCACCACGAGGAGGAACGGACTCACCCCCATACACTGCTTAGTCTTCTTCTGCTTATAATTTACATAATATTTTTTGCTCTGATATTTTGTGTTATGCTTAATGTCCTTCTGCTCTTTGTTCTGCAGCCTCTTGTTCTTCTGCTTCTCGGTCTTCCAGGTCGTCGTCGTCTCCAGGGTCGTCGTCTCCGGGGTCGTCGTCATCGGGGTGGTCTTCAGGGTCGTCGTCTCCGGGGTCGTCGTCATCGGGGTGGTCTTCGGGGTCATCGTCTCCAGGGTCGTCGTCATCACGGTGGTTGTCGTCTCTGGTGTCGTCGTCATCTTAGGGGTGGTCTTCTGGGTCATTGTGTTTAGTCTCTTGAACTTGGAAATGTAGCAGAAGGTACAAGAAGGCTGAGAAAATGCCGAGAACCAGCTGATGGAACTGGAACTCGGATGGCTACCCGAAGGTCCAAGAGCCAATGGAACTACCGAGGACCAGCTGACGTTACTGGAACCCGGTTACTAAGCAGGAGGTACCTGTGCTGAAAGCACTACCAAGGACCACCTGACGTTGGTGGAACTCGGATACCCAGAGGGAGGCACCTAAGCCAAAGGCTCTGCCCGGAACCAGCTGACGGTACTGGAACCAGGATGGGGAGCAGAAGGTACAAGAGCAAAAGACACTGCCGAGAACCAGCTGACGGTGCTGGAACCCGGATGGGTAGCCGAAGGTCCAAGAGCCAATGGAACTACCGAGGACCAGCTGACGTTACTGGAACCCGGTTACTAAGCAGGAGGTACCCGTGCCTGAAAGCACTACCAAGGACCACCTGACGTTGGTGGAACTCGGATACCAAAGGGAGGCACCTAAGCCAAAGGCTCTGCCCGGAACCAGCTGACGGTACTGGAACCAGGATGGGGAGCAGAAGGTACAAGAGCAAGTGTCTGCGTGGCTTTTGCAGGACACGATGCCGGCTGCACAGCAGGGGAACAGCTGGCGGTGCTGGACCCCACTGACACATTGGCGAGGTGTTTTTCTCTGTGCAGCTAGCACATCTGGGCCCCAACTGGCGGTTTGTTAGAGCCCAGGGTCAGCAGGAGGAGGAGCAGGAGGAGGAGGAGCAGGGGGAGGGGAGTGTAGGCCGAAGCCTGCACTGGCGGCAGCTTTGGGTCTGTTGTGTCTGCGTGGCTTTTGCAGGACACGTTGCCGGCTACACAGCAGGGGAACAGCTGGCGGTGCTGGACCCCACTGACACATTGGCGAGGTGTTTGGCTCTGTGCAGCCAGCACTTCCGGACAGCAACGATCGGTGTTGGAGCCCGGGCTCTGCAGGGGGAGCAGAGTGTAGGCCGAAGCCTACTTGAACCGATTTCAAAGGTCACCTTTAACCCCCCCTCAGGGGTTAGAAAGTAGAAGAGCCACAGCTTATGCAGCAGTAGTGCTGCACAAGTCAAAGGTTGCTCTTTTAATTTTTCTCCTTGCACACGCTGAATGAAACACGTATAACATTTAGCCCTTTATACAGTCAAACTGTGTTGGAGGCGCGAGTTCCCTTTGTAATGAGACGCAGCACAGATGTCAAGAATCCCACCTTGGTGCTGGGTGCAGCCTCCCGAGCGTTGTTATTTGCTGTACAGGAGTCTGCGCTGTCGTGTTATCCCCTGGCCTAGCGCCGTTAGCGCTGCCCATCTTCTGGCATCATGTAATGTCGGCCGGTGCGGTTCGCGATGCCCATGAATCCCAGCCCCGCAGTGTCTTAACATTGTTAAAACACTGCGGGGCTGGGATTCAGGGCCTGGCGCAGCACATATGTTGGCCTCTCACACTCGGGTCCTTACACCCGCTTCAGACTGTGCGGCGTCATCTGATCCCTTATCGCATGCCACGGCCATGAAGCCG
The DNA here is from genome assembly GCF_051348905.1 of Ranitomeya variabilis. Lineage (NCBI taxonomy): Eukaryota > Metazoa > Chordata > Amphibia > Anura > Dendrobatidae > Ranitomeya > Ranitomeya variabilis. The sequence continues at coordinate 139,008,506 of NC_135238.1, read as the reverse complement.
CACAGTCCGAAGAAGGCGGAAGGAGAGGAGGGACAGGCGAACTGATGCACTGATCCTGCCCATGAATCACACCCTCGCAGTCCCAATAAATAAGACACCGAGGGGCGTTGTGTGGGTCAGGGCGGCCGCAGAGGCGCAGGCAGCCAAACAATGATGCCAGAAGACGGGCAGCGCTACCAAGGGGGTTGCAGCGTGTCATTACAAAGGAAAGTCACACCACCGGGACGGTTAAATGGTCACACAGAGGACACATTTCAGACGTGTTTTCAGTTCCACATGTGCGAGGAGAATACGTTTCTGAGCCACCTTGCACACATGCAGCATTACCGCTGTACAAGGTGGCTGGATAACGTAAAAACGCCTGGGGGAGGGGGGACAGGTTCCCTTCAATTTCAGTTCTTGTGTCTGCGTGGCTTTTGCAGGACACGTTGCCGGCTGCACAGCAGGGGAACAGCTGGCGGTGCTGGACCCCACTGACACATTGGCTGGTGTTTTTCTCTGTGCAGCTAGCACATCTGGGCCCCAACTGGCGGTGTGTTAGAGCCCAGGGACAGCAGGAGGAGGAGCAGGAGGAGGAGGAGCAGGGGGAGGGGAGTGTAGGCCGAAGCCTGCACTGGCGGCAGCTTTGGGTCTGTTGTGTCTGCGTGGCTTTTGCAGGACACGTTGCCGGCTACACAGCAGGGGAACAGCTGGCGGTGCTGGACCCCACTGACACATTGGCGAGGTGTTTGGCTCTGTGCAGCCAGCACTTCCGGACAGCAACTAGCGTTGTTGGAGCCCGGGCTCTGCAGGTGGAGCAGAGTGTAGGCCGAAGCCTAATTGAACCGATTTCAAAAGTCACCTTTAACCCCCCCTCAGGGGTTACAAAGTAGAAGAGCCACAGCTTATGCAGCAGTAGTGCTGCACAAGTCAAAGGTTGCTCTTTTAATTTTTCTCCTTGCACACGCTGAATGAAACACGTATAACATTTAGCCCTTTATACAGTCAAACTGTGTTGGAGGCGCGAGTTCCCTTTGTAATGAGACGCAGCACAGATGTCAAGAATCCCACCTTGGTGCTGGGTGCAGCCTCCCGAGCGTTGTTATTTGCTGTACAGGAGTCTGCGCTGTCGTGTTATCCCCTGGCCTAGCGCCGTTAGCGCTGCCCATCTTCTGGCATCATGTAATGTCGGCCGGTGCGGTTCGCGATGCCCATGAATCCCAGCCCCGCAGTGTCTTAACATTGTTAAAACACTGCGGGGCTGGGATTCAGGGCCTGGCGCAGCACATATGTTGGCCTCTCACACTCGGGTCCTTACACCCGCTTCAGACTGTGCGGCGTCATCTGATCCCTTATCGCATGCCACGGCCATGAAGCCGCACAGTCCGAAGAAGGCGGAAGGAGAGGAGGGACAGGCGAACTGATGCACTGATCCTGCCCATGAATCACACCCTCGCAGTCCCAATAAATAAGACACCGAGGGGCGTTGTGTGGGTCAGGGCGGCCGCAGAGGCGCAGGCAGCCAAACAATGATGCCAGAAGACGGGCAGCGCTACCAAGGGGGTTGCAGCGTGTCATTACAAAGGAAAGTCACACCACCGGGACGGTTAAATGGTCACACAGAGGACACATTTCAGACGTGTTTTCAGTTCCACATGTGCGAGGAGAATACGTTTCTGAGCCACCTTGCACACATGCAGCATTACCGCTGTACAAGGTGGCTGGATAACGTAAAAACGCCTGGGGGAGGGGGGACAGGTTCCCTTCAATTTCAGTTCTTGTGTCTGCGTGGCTTTTGCAGGACACGTTGCCGGCTGCACAGCAGGGGAACAGCTGGCGGTGCTGGACCCCACTGACACATTGGCTGGTGTTTTTCTCTGTGCAGCTAGCACATCTGGGCCCCAACTGGCGGTGTGTTAGAGCCCAGGGACAGCAGGAGGAGGAGCAGGAGGAGGAGGAGCAGGGGGAGGGGAGTGTAGGCCGAAGCCTGCACTGGCGGCAGCTTTGGGTCTGTTGTGTCTGCGTGGCTTTTGCAGGACACGTTGCCGGCTACACAGCAGGGGAACAGCTGGCGGTGCTGGACCCCACTGACACATTGGCGAGGTGTTTGGCTCTGTGCAGCCAGCACTTCCGGACAGCAACTAGCGTTGTTGGAGCCCGGGCTCTGCAGGTGGAGCAGAGTGTAGGCCGAAGCCTAATTGAACCGATTTCAAAAGTCACCTTTAACCCCCCCTCAGGGGTTACAAAGTAGAAGAGCCACAGCTTATGCAGCAGTAGTGCTGCACAAGTCAAAGGTTGCTCTTTTAATTTTTCTCCTTGCACACGCTGAATGAAACACGTATAACATTTAGCCCTTTATACAGTCAAACTGTGTTGGAGGCGCGAGTTCCCTTTGTAATGAGACGCAGCACAGATGTCAAGAATCCCACCTTGGTGCTGGGTGCAGCCTCCCGAGCGTTGTTATTTGCTGTACAGGAGTCTGCGCTGTCGTGTTATCCCCTGGCCTAGCGCCGTTAGCGCTGCCCATCTTCTGGCATCATGTAATGTCGGCCGGTGCGGTTCGCGATGCCCATGAATCCCAGCCCCGCAGTGTCTTAACATTGTTAAAACACTGCGGGGCTGGGATTCAGGGCCTGGCGCAGCACATATGTTGGCCTCTCACACTCGGGTCCTTACACCCGCTTCAGACTGTGCGGCGTCATCTGATCCCTTATCGCATGCCACGGCCATGAAGCCGCACAGTCCGAAGAAGGCGGAAGGAGAGGAGGGACAGGCGAACTGATGCACTGATCCTGCCCATGAATCACACCCTCGCAGTCCCAATAAATAAGACACCGAGGGGCGTTGTGTGGGTCAGGGCGGCCGCAGAGGCGCAGGCAGCCAAACAATGATGCCAGAAGACGGGCAGCGCTACCAAGGGGGTTGCAGCGTGTCATTACAAAGGAAAGTCACACCACCGGGACGGTTAAATGGTCACACAGAGGACACATTTCAGACGTGTTTTCAGTTCCACATGTGCGAGGAGAATACGTTTCTGAGCCACCTTGCACACATGCAGCATTACCGCTGTACAAGGTGGCTGGATAACGTAAAAACGCCTGGGGGAGGGGGGACAGGTTCCCTTCAATTTCAGTTCTTGTGTCTGCGTGGCGGTCGCAGGACACGTTGCCGGCTACACAGCAGGGGAACAGCTGGCGGTGCTGAACCCCACTGACACATTGGCTGGTGTTTTTCTCTGTGCAGCTAGCACATCTGGGCAAAAACTGGCGGTGTTAGAGCCCAGGGTCAGCAGGAGGAGCAGGGGGAGCGGAGTGTAGGCCGAAGCCTGCACTCGAGCAAGTTGAAAGGAAACCTTTAACCCCCCCCCCAGGCGTTTGTAGCTGAAAGAGCCATTGTGTACAGCACTAATGCTGGAAAAGGTAAACTTAGCTCTTTTAATTATGGTCCTTGTACATGCGGAACCTAACATTTATGAAATGTGTCTCCTCACAGCGTTAAACCGTCCGGTAGGTGGAACTTTCCTTTGTCGTGTGACGCAGCACAGCCATCATTTTTACCCCCTTGGCGCCGTGCGCCGCCTCCTCAGCGTTGTTTGAATCTGTCCCGGAGCCTGCGCTGTTAGGTTAGCCCTTGGCCATGCACACATGTTGCGCTGCCCGTCTTCTGACCTCATTTGGTGTCAGGCTGGCTGCGCCTGTGCGGGTGCGCTGGCCGAGATCCCGCCTCGCAGTGTCGTCTAATGTAATCCCACTGCGGGCCTGTGATCCGTGCCCGTGCGCAGTGCATATCCTCTCCTCTCACTCCCCTCCCTACGGCTTTTTCAGACTGTGCGGTGTCACGGCCGTGGCATGCTATTAGGGACCAGCTGACATCGCACAGTCTGAAGAAGCCGTAGGGAGGGGAGTGAGAGGAGAGGATATGCACTGCGCACGGGCACGGATCACAGGCCCGCGGTGGGATTACATTAGACGACACTGCGAGGCGGGATCTCGGCCAGCGCACCCGCACAGGCGCAGCCAGCCTGACACCAAATGAGGTCAGAAGACGGGCAGCGCAACATGTGTGCATGGCCAAGGGCTAACCTAACAGCGCAGGCTCCGGGACAGATTCAAACAACGCTGAGGAGGGGGCGCACGGCGCCAAGGGGTTAAAAATAATGGCTGTGCTGCGTCACACGACAAAGGAAAGTTCCACCTACCGGACGGTTTAACGCTGTGTGGGGACACATTTCATAAGTGTTAGGTTCAGCATGTGCAAGGAGCATCACGAAAAGAGGCACTTTTTCCCTTTGCATCATTACTGCTGCACAAGGTGGCTCCTTCAGTAACAAACGCCTGGGGGGGGGGGGTCAGGTTCCCTTACATTTAACTTGTTGTGTCTGCGTGGCGGTCGCAGTACACGTTGCCGTATACACAGCAGGGGAACAGCTGGCGGTGCTGAACCCCACTAACACATTGGCGAGGTGTTTGGCTCTGTGCGTACAGCACTTCTGGACGGCAACTAGCGGTGTTGGAGCCCAGGGACAGGTGGAGGAGGAGGAGGTTGGAGGAGGTTGGAGGAGGTAGGAGGGATTGCCACACACACAGCAGGGGAACAGCTGACGTTACTGAACCCCAATAACAGAGGAGGGACTGTTGACTGTGCGTACAGCACTTCTGGACGGCAACTGGCGGTGTTGGAGCCCAGGGACAGGTGGAGGAGGAGGAGGTTGGAGGAGGTAGGAGGGATTGCCACACACACAGCAGGGGAACAGCTGACGTTACTGAACCCCAATAACAGAGGAGGGACTGTTGACTGTGCGTACAGCACTTCTGGACGGCAACTGGCGGTGTTGGAGCCCAGGGACAGGTGGAGGAGGAGGAGGTTGGAGGAGGTTGGAGGAGGTAGGAGGGATTGCCACACACACAGCAGGGGAACAGCTGACGTTACTGAACCCCAATAACAGAGGAGGGACTGTTGACTGTGCGTACAGCACTTCTGGACGGCAACTGGCGGTGTTGGAGCCCAGGGACAGGTGGAGGAGGAGGAGGTTGGAGGAGGTTGGAGGAGGTAGGAGGGATTGCCACACACACAGCAGGGGAACAGCTGACGTTACTGAACCCCAATAACAGAGGAGGGACTGTTGACTGTGCGTACAGCACTTCTGGACGGCAACTGGCGGTGTTGGAGCCCAGGGACAGGTGGAGGAGGAGGAGGTTGGAGGAGGTAGGAGGGATTGCCACACACACAGCAGGGGAACAGCTGACGTTACTGAACCCCAATAACAGAGGAGGGACTGTTGACTGTGCGTACAGCACTTCTGGACGGCAACTGGCGGTGTTGGAGCCCAGGGACAGGTGGAGGAGGAGGAGGTTGGAGGAGGTTGGAGGAGGTAGGAGGGATTGCCACACACACAGCAGGGGAACAGCTGACGTTACTGAACCCCAATAACAGAGGAGGGACTGTTGACTGTGCGTACAGCACTTCTGGACGGCAACTGGCGGTGTTGGAGCCCAGGGACAGGTGGAGGAGGAGGAGGTTGGAGGAGGTTGGAGGAGGTAGGAGGGATTGCCACACACACAGCAGGGGAACAGCTGACGTTACTGAACCCCAATAACAGAGGAGGGACTGTTGACTGTGCGTACAGCACTTCTGGACGGCAACTGGCGGTGTTGGAGCCCAGGGACAGGTGGAGGAGGAGGAGGTTGGAGGAGGTTGGAGGAGGTAGCAGGGATTGCCACACACACAGCAGGGGAACAGCTGACGTTACTGAACCCCAATAACAGAGGAGGGACTGTTGACTGTGCGTACAGCACTTCTGGACGGCAACTGGCGGTGTTGGAGCCCAGGGACAGGTGGAGGAGGAGGAGGTTGGAGGAGGTAGGAGGGATTGCCACACACACAGCAGGGGAACAGCTGACGTTACTGAACCCCAATAACAGAGGAGGGACTGTTGACTGTGCGTACAGCACTTCTGGACGGCAACTGGCGGTGTTGGAGCCCAGGGACAGGTGGAGGAGGAGGAGGTTGGAGGAGGTAGGAGGGATTGCCACACACACAGCAGGGGAACAGCTGACGTTACTGAACCCCAATAACAGAGGAGGGACTGTTGACTGTGCGTACAGCACTTCTGGACGGCAACTGGCGGTGTTGGAGCCCAGGGACAGGTGGAGGAGGAGGAGGTTGGAGGAGGTTGGAGGAGGTAGGAGGGATTGCCACACACACAGCAGGGGAACAGCTGACGTTACTGAACCCCAATAACAGAGGAGGGACTGTTGACTGTGCGTACAGCACTTCTGGACGGCAACTGGCGGTGTTGGAGCCCAGGGACAGGTGGAGGAGGAGGAGGTTGGAGGAGGTTGGAGGAGGTAGGAGGGATTGCCACACACACAGCAGGGGAACAGCTGACGTTACTGAACCCCAATAACAGAGGAGGGACTGTTGACTGTGCGTACAGCACTTCTGGACGGCAACTGGCGGTGTTGGAGCCCAGGGACAGGTGGAGGAGGAGGAGGTTGGAGGAGGTAGGAGGGATTGCCACACACACAGCAGGGGAACAGCTGACGTTACTGAACCCCAATAACAGAGGAGGGACTGTTGACTGTGCGTACAGCACTTCTGGACGGCAACTGGCGGTGTTGGAGCCCAGGGACAGGTGGAGGAGGAGGAGGTTGGAGGAGGTTGGAGGAGGTAGGAGGGATTGCCACACACACAGCAGGGGAACAGCTGACGTTACTGAACCCCAATAACAGAGGAGGGACTGTTGACTGTGCGTACAGCACTTCTGGACGGCAACTGGCGGTGTTGGAGCCCAGGGACAGGTGGAGGAGGAGGAGGTTGGAGGAGGTTGGAGGAGGTAGGAGGGATTGCCACACACACAGCAGGGGAACAGCTGACGTTACTGAACCCCAATAACAGAGGAGGGACTGTTGACTGTGCGTACAGCACTTCTGGACGGCAACTGGCGGTGTTGGAGCCCAGGGACAGGTGGAGGAGGAGGAGGTTGGAGGAGGTTGGAGGAGGTAGGAGGGATTGCCACACACACAGCAGGGGAACAGCTGACGTTACTGAACCCCAATAACAGAGGAGGGACTGTTGACTGTGCGTACAGCACTTCTGGACGGCAACTGGCGGTGTTGGAGCCCAGGGACAGGTGGAGGAGGAGGAGGTTGGAGGAGGTAGGAGGGATTGCCACACACACAGCAGGGGAACAGCTGACGTTACTGAACCCCAATAACAGAGGAGGGACTGTTGACTGTGCGTACAGCACTTCTGGACGGCAACTGGCGGTGTTGGAGCCCAGGGACAGGTGGAGGAGGAGGAGGTTGGAGGAGGTAGGAGGGATTGCCACACACACAGCAGGGGAACAGCTGACGTTACTGAACCCCAATAACAGAGGAGGGACTGTTGACTGTGCGTACAGCACTTCTGGACGGCAACTGGCGGTGTTGGAGCCCAGGGACAGGTGGAGGAGGAGGAGGTTGGAGGAGGTTGGAGGAGGTAGGAGGGATTGCCACACACACAGCAGGGGAACAGCTGACGTTACTGAACCCCAATAACAGAGGAGGGACTGTTGACTGTGCGTACAGCACTTCTGGACGGCAACTGGCGGTGTTGGAGCCCAGGGACAGGTGGAGGAGGAGGAGGTTGGAGGAGGTTGGAGGAGGTAGGAGGGATTGCCACACACACAGCAGGGGAACAGCTGACGTTACTGAACCCCAATAACAGAGGAGGGACTGTTGACTGTGCGTACAGCACTTCTGGACGGCAACTGGCGGTGTTGGAGCCCAGGGACAGGTGGAGGAGGAGGAGGTTGGAGGAGGTAGGAGGGATTGCCACACACACAGCAGGGGAACAGCTGACGTTACTGAACCCCAATAACAGAGGAGGGACTGTTGACTGTGCGTACAGCACTTCTGGACGGCAACTGGCGGTGTTGGAGCCCAGGGACAGGTGGAGGAGGAGGAGGTTGGAGGAGGTAGGAGGGATTGCCACACACACAGCAGGGGAACAGCTGACGTTACTGAACCCCAATAACAGAGGAGGGACTGTTGACTGTGCGTACAGCACTTCTGGACGGCAACTGGCGGTGTTGGAGCCCAGGGACAGGTGGAGGAGGAGGAGGTTGGAGGAGGTTGGAGGAGGTAGGAGGGATTGCCACACACACAGCAGGGGAACAGCTGACGTTACTGAACCCCAATAACAGAGGAGGGACTGTTGACTGTGCGTACAGCACTTCTGGACGGCAACTGGCGGTGTTGGAGCCCAGGGACAGGTGGAGGAGGAGGAGGTTGGAGGAGGTTGGAGGAGGTAGGAGGGATTGCCACACACACAGCAGGGGAACAGCTGACGTTACTGAACCCCAATAACAGAGGAGGGACTGTTGACTGTGCGTACAGCACTTCTGGACGGCAACTGGCGGTGTTGGAGCCCAGGGACAGGTGGAGGAGGAGGAGGTTGGAGGAGGTTGGAGGAGGTAGGAGGGATTGCCACACACACAGCAGGGGAACAGCTGACGTTACTGAACCCCAATAACAGAGGAGGGACTGTTGACTGTGCGTACAGCACTTCTGGACGGCAACTGGCGGTGTTGGAGCCCAGGGACAGGTGGAGGAGGAGGAGGTTGGAGGAGGTAGGAGGGATTGCCACACACACAGCAGGGGAACAGCTGACGTTACTGAACCCCAATAACAGAGGAGGGACTGTTGACTGTGCGTACAGCACTTCTGGACGGCAACTGGCGGTGTTGGAGCCCAGGGACAGGTGGAGGAGGAGGAGGTTGGAGGAGGTAGGAGGGATTGCCACACACACAGCAGGGGAACAGCTGACGTTACTGAACCCCAATAACAGAGGAGGGACTGTTGACTGTGCGTACAGCACTTCTGGACGGCAACTGGCGGTGTTGGAGCCCAGGGACAGGTGGAGGAGGAGGAGGTTGGAGGAGGTAGGAGGGATTGCCACACACACAGCAGGGGAACAGCTGACGTTACTGAACCCCAATAACAGAGGAGGGACTGTTGACTGTGCGTACAGCACTTCTGGACGGCAACTGGCGGTGTTGGAGCCCAGGGACAGGTGGAGGAGGAGGAGGTTGGAGGAGGTTGGAGGAGGTAGGAGGGATTGCCACACACACAGCAGGGGAACAGCTGACGTTACTGAACCCCAATAACAGAGGAGGGACTGTTGACTGTGCGTACAGCACTTCTGGACGGCAACTGGCGGTGTTGGAGCCCAGGGACAGGTGGAGGAGGAGGAGGTTGGAGGAGGTTGGAGGAGGTAGGAGGGATTGCCACACACACAGCAGGGGAACAGCTGACGTTACTGAACCCCAATAACAGAGGAGGGACTGTTGACTGTGCGTACAGCACTTCTGGACGGCAACTGGCGGTGTTGGAGCCCAGGGACAGGTGGAGGAGGAGGAGGTTGGAGGAGGTAGGAGGGATTGCCACACACACAGCAGGGGAACAGCTGACGTTACTGAACCCCAATAACAGAGGAGGGACTGTTGACTGTGCGTACAGCACTTCTGGACGGCAACTGGCGGTGTTGGAGCCCAGGGACAGGTGGAGGAGGAGGAGGTTGGAGGAGGTAGGAGGGATTGCCACACACACAGCAGGGGAACAGCTGACGTTACTGAACCCCAATAACAGAGGAGGGACTGTTGACTGTGCGTACAGCACTTCTGGACGGCAACTGGCGGTGTTGGAGCCCAGGGACAGGTGGAGGAGGAGGAGGTTGGAGGAGGTTGGAGGAGGTAGGAGGGATTGCCACACACACAGCAGGGGAACAGCTGACGTTACTGAACCCCAATAACAGAGGAGGGACTGTTGACTGTGCGTACAGCACTTCTGGACGGCAACTGGCGGTGTTGGAGCCCAGGGACAGGTGGAGGAGGAGGAGGTTGGAGGAGGTTGGAGGAGGTAGGAGGGATTGCCACACACACAGCAGGGGAACAGCTGACGTTACTGAACCCCAATAACAGAGGAGGGACTGTTGACTGTGCGTACAGCACTTCTGGACGGCAACTGGCGGTGTTGGAGCCCAGGGACAGGTGGAGGAGGAGGAGGTTGGAGGAGGTAGGAGGGATTGCCACACACACAGCAGGGGAACAGCTGACGTTACTGAACCCCAATAACAGAGGAGGGACTGTTGACTGTGCGTACAGCACTTCTGGACGGCAACTGGCGGTGTTGGAGCCCAGGGACAGGTGGAGGAGGAGGAGGTTGGAGGAGGTAGGAGGGATTGCCACACACACAGCAGGGGAACAGCTGACGTTACTGAACCCCAATAACAGAGGAGGGACTGTTGACTGTGCGTACAGCACTTCTGGACGGCAACTGGCGGTGTTGGAGCCCAGGGACAGGTGGAGGAGGAGGAGGTTGGAGGAGGTTGGAGGAGGTAGGAGGGATTGCCACACACACAGCAGGGGAACAGCTGACGTTACTGAACCCCAATAACAGAGGAGGGACTGTTGACTGTGCGTACAGCACTTCTGGACGGCAACTGGCGGTGTTGGAGCCCAGGGACAGGTGGAGGAGGAGGAGGTTGGAGGAGGTAGGAGGGATTGCCACACACACAGCAGGGGAACAGCTGACGTTACTGAACCCCAATAACAGAGGAGGGACTGTTGACTGTGCGTACAGCACTTCTGGACGGCAACTGGCGGTGTTGGAGCCCAGGGACAGGTGGAGGAGGAGGAGGTTGGAGGAGGTAGGAGGGATTGCCACACACACAGCAGGGGAACAGCTGACGTTACTGAACCCCAATAACAGAGGAGCGACTGTTGACTGTGCATACAGCACTTCTGGACGGCAACTAGCGGTGTTGGAGCCCAGGGGCAGGTGGAAAAGCAGAGGAACACAATGTAGGCCGAAGCCTGAGAAAGTCGAAAGGGAACCTTTAACCCCCCCCCCAAGGCGTTTGTAGCTGAAAGAGCCAGCTTGTGCAGCACAAAAGATGCAAAAGGAAAAGGTGGCTCTTTTCATCATGCTCCTTGCAAACACAGAACTAAACACTTATAAAATGTGTCCCCTGAAGCCGTGAAACCGTCCCGGAGGTGGGACTTTCCTTCGTAATATGACGCAGCACAGCCATCATTACTACCCCCCCGCCGCCGTGCCCCGGCTCCTCAGCGTTGTTTGATTCTGTCCCGGAGCCTGCGCTGTTATGTTATCCCGTGGCCAGGCACACTTAGCGCTGCCCATCTTCTGACATCATTTGGTGTCAGGCTGGCTGCGCCTGTGCGGCCGCGCTGGCCGAGAGCCCGCCTCGCAGTGTCTTCTGATGTAATCCCACTGGGGGCCTGGGATCCATGGCCATGCGCAGTGCATATCCTCGCCTCTCACTCCCCTCCCTACGGCTTCTTTTCCAGACTGTGCGGTGTCACGGCCGTGGCATGCTATTAGGGACCAGCTGACACCGAACAGTCTGAAGAAGCCATAGGGAGATGAGTGAGAGGTGGAGGTTCAGATATGCACTGCGCATGTCCATAGATCCCAGGCCCCCAGTGGGATTAAATCAGAAGACACTGCGAGGCGGGCTCTCGGCCAGCGTGGCCGCACAGGCGCAGCCAGCCTGACACCAAATGATGCCAGAAGACGGGCAGCGCTAAGTGTGCCTGGCCACGGGATAACATAACAGCGCAGGCTCCGGGACGGAATCAAACAACGCTGAGGAGCCGGGGCGCGGCGCCGGGGGGGTAGGAATGACGGCTGTGCTGCGTCATATTACGAAGGAAAGTCCCACCTCCGGGACGGTTTTACGGTATCAGTGGACACATTTTATAAGTGTTAAGTTTTGCGTGTGCAAGGAGCAAAACCAAAATAGCTACCTTTTTCCTTGTGCAGCATTACTGCTGCACAAGGTGGCTCTTTCAGTAACAAACGCCTTGGGGGGGGGGGGACAGATTCCCTTACATTTCAGTTGTTGTGTCAGCGTGGCGGTCGCATGACACATTGCCGGCTACACAGCTGGGGATCAGCTGACGTTACTGAAACCCAATAACACTGGGTCGTATGTTTTGACTGTGCAGACGGCACGTCTGAGCCTCAACTGGCGGTGTTGGAGCCCAGGAATTTAAGTTCAGGTGGTAGAAAGATGAACACAACAGGAGACCTGGATAACGTATACAGTGACCTAATTATTTAATCAGGAGGAGGAGTGGCAAATTCCTGCGAGATCCAGGCCTTGTTCATTTTCAGGAAAGTAAGCCGGTCAACGTTATCGGAGGATAGTCGCATGCGACGGTCAGTTAGTACACCACCTGCAGCACTAAAGACACGTTCCGATAATACACTGGCCGCAGGGCAAGACAGCACCTCCAATGCATACTGGCTTAGCTCTGGCCATGTATCCAGCTTTGAGACCCAAAACTTGAAAGGGGAAGAGCCGTCTGGGAGTACAGCAAGAGGGCAAGACATGTAGTCTGTCACCATCTGACGGAACCGTTGCCTCCTGCTGACTGGAGCCGTCTGTGATGGTGTAGACTTTTGTGGGGGGCACACAAAACTGTGCCACAGTTGGGCCATACTGGTCTTGCCTTGGGCAGAGGCACTGCTTCTGCTCCCTCTTTGTGCAGAGCCTCCACCACTGCCTGGACGCACTGAGCTGCTTTGGAATGCAGTAGCAGCACTTCTCTCAGTTGGAATGGAGAAGATGATGGAACTGACCAGTGTGTCTTGGTACTCCCGCATTTTTCGCTCCCGGTTCAACGGTGTGATGAGGCTTTCTACGTTGTCCCGGTAGCGAGGATCGAGGAGGGTGAACACCCAATAATCAGACATGTTGAGAATGTGGTCGATGCGGCGGTCGTTTCTCAGGCACTGCAGCATGTAATCCACCATGTGCTGCAGACTGCCAACTGCCCAAGAAACGCTGTCCCCAGCTGGAGGCGTGATCTCTGCCCGCTCGTCATCACCCCACCCTCGCTGTACACACTGAGTACTGGACAATTCGGGAACTCCCTCCTCTGGACGGATGTCTTCCTCCTCCATTGACTCCTCCTCATCCTCCTCACAAACTGTCCCCTGCCTACGCGTTTGTGAGGAACCACGTGGCGCTGACTGTCCAGAAGATGATGGAAGTGGTGAATCCTCATCCTCCACCTTTTCCACAACATCATCCCTTAGCGCTTGCAGTGATTTTTCAAGCAGGCAGATAAGGGGGACAGTCATGCTGACTAGTGCATCATCTGCACTCGCCATCCGCGTGGAATAATCAAAGGGACGCAAAACCTGGCAGACATCCTTCATAGTGGCCCACTCTGTGGTTGTGAAGTCTGTACGGCGCTGACTGCGACTTTTTTGCGCCTGATACAGCTGGTACTCCATTACAGCTTGCTGCTGCTCACACAACCGCTCCAACATATGTAACGTGGAATTCCACCTGGTAGGTAGGTCACATATGATGCGATGTTCCGGCAGGCGGTGTCGGCGCTGCAGAGCCGCAATGCGCGCTTTTGCCGTGCTGGAACGCCGCAAGTGAGCACACTCTAGGCGGACCTTGTGCAGCAGTGCATCAAGATCCGGATAGTCCCTCAAAAAACTCTGCACGACCAAATTGAGCACATGTGCCAGACATGGGATGTGAGTGAGGTTGCCGAGGCCCAGGGCTGCCACCAGATTTCGGCCATTATCACACACTACCATGCCTGGCTGGAGATTCGCTGGCTCAAACCACACATCGCTCTCCTGCTTGATGGCATTCCAGAGCTCCTGCGCTGTGTGGCTACGATTCCCCAAAAAAATTAATTTCAAGACGGCCTGTTGACGTTTGGCCACGGCTGTGCTCATGTCGGTCGTAACAGGTACACGTTCATCACGGGTCCATGTGGAGGTGGACTGTGACGGCTCCTGCAGCGATGATTCTGAGGAACTGGTGTAAGAGGAGGAGTCAATGCGTACAGAATGGATTCCTGCAATCCTTGGAGTGGGCAGGACACGTCCTGCGCCACTCGCACGGTCTGTACCCGGCTCAACTACATTAACCCAATGGGCAGTGAGGGAAAGGTATCGCCCCTGTCCATGTTGACTGGTCCACGCATCGGTGGTGAGGTGGACCTTGCTACTGACGGCGTTCAGTAGCGCGTGTTTTATGTGTCCCTCAACATGCTTGTGCAGGGCAGGGATGGCTTGCCTGCTGAAGTAAAAGCGGCTGGGCACACTGTACTGTGGGACTGCCAATGACATCAAGTCACGGAAGCTGTCAGTCTCCACCAGCCTGAATGACAGCATTTCCAGTGACAGAAGTTTGGCAATGCCTGCAGTCAGAGCCTGTGCTCGTGGGTGGTTTGACGAGAAAGGCCGCCTTTTCTCCCATGCCTGTACTACCGATGGCTGTAGACTGGGCTGGGAGTGTGTGGTTGACTGGGAAAGTGGTGCTGCGGGTGGAATGACAGCGGGTCTCTGGACAACAGGGCCAGAGGTTCTTCCACGGCGATCCTGGGAGGAAGCCGAACCAGCTGCGTGTGAGCTAGAGGAAGAGGCAACACGAGCTGAAGAGGTGGTAGCTGCCGCTGTTGGTTGGCCTAGCTCTTCAGTGTGTTTGTCTAACTCCGCCGGGTGCCTGTTGCGCACATGTTTCCACATGTTGGAGGTATTGAGGTTGGCGACTTTTTGACCTCTTTTGATTTTTTGATGACACACCTTGCATCTGACATAGCAAATGTCATCTGCAACTGTGTCAAAAAAGGACCAGGCACTGCAAGTCTTGGGAGCCCCCCTTTTGACTTTTGGAAGAGACATGCTCCTTACGGGTGCCAAAGCGGAGGCTGCAGGATCCGCAGTCTTCCCCCTCCCTCTCCCTCTTTGGGCCGTACGGGGAATCTCTTCCTCAGAGCTGCTCCCACCACCTTCCTGTCCCTGACGCCAAGATGGGTCAAGGACCTCATCATCTACACTACCCTCTGCCCCCAACTGCTCCTCCTGGGTAGTCTCAGCAGCAGAGCACGCACCAGTAAGTGGCACCTGAGTGTCATCATCAGCTGATGCGGCCTGCGAGGTGGTGACCGGAGCCACTGGCCCACCCGCCTCTTCAGAGGAAGACAGAAAAAGCGGTTGGGCATCACTGCACCCTGCCTCTTCTTCCATTTCTCCAATGCTGCTTGGCTGGCCCCCTGTTTCCAAGCCAAGAGATGATTCAGAGAACAGAAGTAGAGACTGCTCCTGTCCTGGGATCTCTGTCTGCCTGGGCAATTTTGCAGGTGGTGAAGAGACAGATGGCTGCTCTCCAGTGCTCTGTGTCTGAGAGGATGTGGCACTAATGGAAGTTGATGCATTAGCTGCCATCCATCCCACAACGGCTTCAATTTGGTCTTGACGCAGCAGCGGTGTACGGCGCTCGGCGACAAAGCTGCGCATGAACGACTGTTCCCTTGTGAAAGTGGGTGCTGATGACTCACCGGTGCCCGCAGCAGGCACAGAATCCCCACGTCCCCTCCCTGCTCCGCGCCCACGCCCACGCCCACGTGCCTTACTCACTGCCTTCTTCATCTTGGTTGACTGATAAAGATAAGCAGAAAAGTACTAACGGCTTTGTGTGCTTATTCCTGAGCAACTCCTCCTAACAGGTATAAGACACACTAATTTTCTAAAGTGTGGACTAGACTTGAATATGAGCTAATGTGGCCTACACAAATGTAAAGTGGTGTAACTGGTGTGTTTGGTGAACTTTATTATTTATTTATTTTTTTGGGGCTGAACTGACAACGGATAGAGCTGCAGTCACACGGAGACCGTGCAGACAGACGTAAACGGCGCTGCAAGGCCCAAAAACCCTCCTCTACTTTATCCTATGTAGTGTTTTTCCACAAATTAGCTGGAGACGGGTGGAAAGACACTAATAGGATTTTTTTAAATTAATTAGCAGCAGACTACACTACTTGAAAACAAAATGAAAATTGATTTGGCGGTATGACGCAGTGAACAACCCTGAGCTGGAGACAACCAAGCTACGGCTGCTCACAGGCTACAGGGCGAGCTGCAGTCACACGGAGACCGTGCAGACAGCCGTAAACGGCGCTGCAAGGCCCAAAAACCCTCCTCTACTTTATCCTATGTAGTGTTTTTCCACAAATTAGCTGGAGACGGGTGGAAAGACACTAATAGGATTTTTTTAAATTAATTAGCAGCAGACTACACTACTTGAAAACAAAATGAAAATTGATTTGGCGGTATGACGCAGTGAACAACCCTGAGCTGGAGACAACCAAGCTACGGCTGCTCACAGACTACAGGGCGAGCTGCAGTCACACGGAGACCGTGCAGACAGCCGTAAATGGCGCTGCAAGGCCCAAAAACCCTCCTCTACTTTATCCTATGTAGTGTTTTTCCACAAATTAGCTGGAGACGGGTGGAAAGACACTAATAGGATTTTTTTAAATTAATTAGCAGCAGACTACACTACTTGAAAACAAAATGAAAATTGATTTGGCGGTATGACGCAGTGAACAACCCTGAGCTGGAGACAACCAAGCTACGGCTGCTCACAGACTACAGGGCGAGCTGCAGTCACACGGAGACCGTGCAGACAGCCGTAAACGGCGCTGCAAGGCCCAAAAACCCTCCTCTACTTTATCCTATGTAGTGTTTTTCCACAAATTAGCTGGAGACGGGTGGAAAGACACTAATAGGAATTTTTGGAAAAAATGTGCAGCAGCCTGCACTACTTCAAAAAAAAAAAAAAAAAGGACAGTATGAGGCAATGAACCACCCTCCCTGAACTGAATACAACCAGCTATGGATGGCCTATGTGGCTGCACTCAGACTAGAGAGTGGGCTGCACTCACACACACACACAGAGAGACCTTGCAGATCGCTGTGAAAACAGCGCTACAAGGCAAAAGGAAGGTGATTAGTAGGTGAACACAGCGGTTGCTAAATTAGCCTTTGGAAAGCACAAAGAAGCAAATCGCTATCTCTAAACTGTCCCTCAGTCAGCAAACAGCGTCCTGTCACTAACTGAATTCACAGCAGAGTGATCGCAAAATGGCGCCAGCGACTTTTAAACTGCATCATGACATCATTTAAGCAGCCAATCACAGCCTTGCCAGTAGTTTCATGCCCTCCATGCTAAACAGGATGTGCCCACACTTGGAATCTTTCTCATTGGCTGAATTTCTGAATTTTGAATCATGGAACTTCCGATTCCGGTATCCGATACGCGCCAAGTATCGGAATCCCGGTATCGGAATTCCGATACCGCAAGTATCGGCTGATACCCGATACTTGCGGTATCGGAATGCTCAACACTACTGAAGAGGAATAACCTCATGACCCGGTATCAGCACGGGTTTACTAGGGACCGTTCATGTCAGACTAATTTGATCAGCTTCTATGAAGAGGTAAGTTCCGGACTGGACCAAGGGAACCCAGTGGACATAGTGTATATGGACTTTTCCAAAGCTTTTGATACGGTGCCACACAAAAGGTTGTTACATAAAATGAGAGTAATGGGGATAGGGGAAAATATGTGTAAGTGGGTCGAGAGCTGGCTCAGGGATAGGAAACAAAGGGTGGTTATTAATGGAGCACACTCGGACTGGGTCACGGTTAGCAGTGGGGTACCACAGGGGTCAGTATTGGGCCCTCTTCTTTTTAACATATTTATTAATGACCTTGTAGGGGGCATTCAGAGTAGAATTTCAATATTTGCAGATGACACTAAACTCTGCAGGGTAATCAATACAGGGGAGGACAATTTTATATTACAGGATGATTTATGTAAACTAGAAGCTTGGGCTGATAAATGGCAAATGAGCTTTAATGGGGATAAATGTAAGGTCATGCACTTGGGTAGAAGTAATAAGATGTATAACTATGTGCTTAATTCTAAAACTCTGGGCAAAACCGTCAATGAAAAAGACCTGGGTGTATGGGTGGATGACAAACTCATATTCAGTGGCCAGTGTCAGGCAGCTGCTACAAAGGCAAATAAAATAATGGGATGTATTAAAAGAGGCATAGATGCTCATGAGGAGAACATAATTTTACCTCTATACAAGTCACTAGTTCGACCACACTTAGAATACTGTGCACAGTTCTGGTCTCCGGTGTATAAGAAAGACATAGCTGAACTGGAGCGGGTGCAGAGAAGAGCGACCAAGGTTATTAGAGGACTGGGGGGTCTGCAATACCAAGATAGGTTATTACACTTGGGGCTATTTAGTTTGGAAAAACGAAGACTAAGGGGTGATCTTATTTTAATGTATAAATATATGAGGGGACAGTACAAAGACCTTTCTGGTGATCTTTTTAATCATAGACCTGAGACAGGGACAAGGGGGCATCCTCTACGTCTGGAGGAAAGAAGGTTTAAGCATAATAACAGACGCGGATTCTTTACTGTAAGAGCAGTGAGACTATGGAACTCTCTGCCGTATGATGTTGTAATGAGTGATTCATTAATTAAATTTAAGAGGGGACTGGATACCTTTCTGGAAAAGTATAATGTTACAGGGTATATACACTAGATTCCTTGATAAGGCGTTGATCCAGGGAACTAGTCTGATTGCCGTATGTGGAGTCGGGAAGGAATTTTTTTCCCCATGGTGGAGTTACTCTTTGCCACATGGGGTTTTTTTGCCTTCCCCTGGATCAACATGTTAGGGCATGTTAGGTTAGGCTATGGGTTGAACTAGATGGACTTACAGTCTTCCTTCAACCTTAATAACTATGTATGTAACCGTCCATACTGAAGAATTTGGTCTTACCTCAGTGGTGGTTCAGCAGGCTTTTATGGAGAGCGCTCCTAGCACCTGCCTCCAGCGGCCGAATGTCCCCCTCCCCCTCCGGTATCCATGAGTGGGACGCCATTGCTCCGACAACGCCAGCCGGCGAAACCCGGAAGTACCAGCTTCAGGGAGCATACGAAAACCGGAAGTGACGCGCGCGCGACCGCTGATGTCACTTCCGGAACGCCAAGCCGCATGGAGGGGAAGAAGCCGGGAAGCTCAAAGAGGATCCCAGCTGGGGATCCAGGCCTGCTTTACCCTCGTGGGGGCGCAGGAAGGCCTGGAGGGGGTCCCGAGGTACCTGGAGTACAGGACGATGGGAGCAGCATAAGGGGAGGCACGGAGCGACGCCAGCTGCCCGGCTAAGCAGGTAAAAACCCGCATAAAGAAAAAACACACTGTAGCCGCCGGCCACTACAGCATATGGAAAAAAAACCTCTCCCTGTCCCAAAGGGGAACAGGAAAGACACTGGCAAGTGGGAGGTGGGAGGTCCTTTTAACCTCTCTGTGTTTCCTGTTCCCCATTAGGGCAAAGAGACAACCTCCATATGCCGTCGTGGAAGGTGACTAGAGAAAAAAGCACTTAGGTCCGCCATCTGTTAACGGAAATATAGGGGCTCCCACGCTACTGGTAGCACAAAGGCTTTGGAAAAGCTAAATGGCTCCTCACCCACCAAAAGAAATTCAGTGAAATCTCCGCTCCCAAATCCAAATGCCCCCTCCCTTCTGAAACTCATAGTTTACCAAAACCACTTATTGCATCCACATTTGGCATTTCTGAAGAGATGAGAGCCTGCCTAACTTACGGGTGCATGCCTCCAGAAGCACGGGTTGAGCATAACGTACTGATGACTGCAACGTACCGGTCAGTAGAGCATACTGCTCACTACAATGGGAGTTTGCAATTTTCATTCGGCAACATTCATTCATCACTACACCTGTAAATTAAATTCCCCAAGGGGTAGAGTTGCCCAAATGGGGTCACTTGAGGGGGGATTATGCTCTTCTGGCAATTAGGGACTCTGTATATGGAGTCCACAAACTGTTCTAGGAAACTCTGCGCTCCAGGAGGCACATAGCGCTCCGTTCCTCCGGAATTTCTCCGTATGGCTAAGTAGTACTGTAGAGCCACACATGGGATATTGCCACGTTCAGTAGAAATTTTGGGACAAATTTTGGTGTCATTTTTACCCACTTCTTGTGCGAAAATGTAAAATATTTGGTTAAAACAAAATTTTGGTGGTAAAAATAGTTATTTTGTCTTGACTGCCCAATGGTATAAAATTCTGTGACACACTCATAGTTTCAATATGATCACTGCACCCCTAGATTAATTTATTGAGAGGTGTAGTAGTTCGTAAAATGGTGTAACTTATGGAGGGGAATTCTGCTCCTCTGGCACCTAATGGGCTCTCCCAGTGGGTCACAGCACCTACAAACCATGACAGTAAAATCTAGTGCTCCTTGTCTTCTGAGCTTTCCACTGTGCCTGAAAAATCTTTCCCGATTACATGTAGGGTATTGGCGCACTCAGGAAAAAATGGACCTCAGTTTGTTATAAAAAATTTCCTATTAACCCTTAGAAAAATTAAAAACTTGGGGCTAAAACAATTTTAGAGGTAAAAATGTAATTAATTCTTTCTTCACCACTCAGTGGTATAAAATTCTGTGAGGCACATTTGGTGTCAATATGATCACTGCACCCCTAGATGAATTCACTGGGGAGGGTAGTTTGTAAAATGAGTTCACATATAGGGGGTTTCTGTTGTTCTGGCACCTCAGAGGCTCTGTCAATGTGACATGGCACCCTCAAACCATTCCAGCAAAATCTAAACTCCAATATGGCGCCTCTTCCTTTCTGAGCTTTGCACTGTGCCTCAAAAGCTGTATTCCCCTACATATGGGGTATTGGAGTAGTCAAGAGAAATTGCACAACAAATTGTATGATGCAATTTCTCTTGTTACCCTTATGAAAATGCTAAATTTGGTGCTAAAATAACATTTTTGGGAGGAAAATGTGATTTTATTATTTCACTCCTCAACAATATAAACTTCTGTGAGGCACCTGGGGGTTTAAAGTGCTTACCACACATCTAGATAAGTTCCTTGGGGGGGTCCAGTTTCCAAAATGGGGTCACTCGTGGGAGGTTTTCACTTTTTAGTCACATCAGTGGCTCTCCAAACGCGACATGGAGTCTGATCTCAATTCCAGCCAATTTTGCATTGAAAAAGTCAAACGGCGCTCTTTCCTGTCCGAGCTCTGCCATGCACCCAAACAGTGGTTTACCCCCACATATGGGGTATCAGCATACTCAGGACAAATTTTACAATCATTTTTTGGTTCCAATTTCTCCTGTTGCCCCTGGTAACAAAAAATTGGGGGCAAAAATATCATTTTTGTGGTAAAAATTTTATTTTTTATTTTCACGACTCTACATCATAAACTTCTGTGAAGCAACTGGGGGTTCAAAGTGCTCACCACATATCTGGATAAGTTCCTTTTGGGGGTCTAGTTTCCAAAATTGGGTCACTTGTTGAGGGTTTCCATTGTTTAGGCAAATCAGGGGCCCTTGAAACGCCATATGGTATCTGATTTCAATTCCAACCAATTTTGCGTTGAAAAAGTAAAACGGCGCTCTTTCTCTTCCAAGCTCTGCCATGCACCCAAACAGTGGTTTACCCTATATAAGGGGTATCAGCGTACTCAGGACAAATTGCACAACAACTGTTGGGTTCCAATTTCTCATGTTACCCTTGGAAAAATACAAAATTTGGATCAGAAGTAAATTTATTGGGAAAAAAGTTAAAACTTCATTTTGTTTTGTGAAAATTCCTGTGAAGCACCTGAAGGGTTAATAAACTTCTTGAATGTGGTTTTGAGCATCTTGAGGGGTGCAGTTTTTAGGATGGTGTTACCTTTGAGTATCTTCTATCATATAGACCCTTCAACGTGTCTTCAAATGTGATGTGGTCCCTAAAAAAAAAAAAAAAAAAAAAAAAGTGTTGTAAAAATGAGAAATCACTGTTCAACTTTTAACCCTTATAACGTTCTAACGAAAAAAATGGTTTGGTTGCAAAATTGTGCTGATGTAAAGTAGACGTGGGAAAAAATAATAATAATAATCTTTATTTTTATATAGCGCTAACATATTCCGCAGCGCTTTACAGGTTGCACACACATTATCGTCACTGTCTCCGTTGGGGCTCACAATCTAAATTCTCTATCAGTATGTCTTTGGAATGTGGGAGGAAACCGGAGTACCCGGAGGAAACACACGCAAACACGGAGAGAACATACAAACTCTTTGCAGATGTTGTCCTTAGTGGGGCTTGAACCCAGGACTCCAGCGCTGCAAGGCTGCTGTGCTATCCACTGCGCCACCGTGCTGCCCAAATGTTACTTATTAAGTATTTTGTGTGACATATCTGTAATTTAAGGACTTGAAAATTCAAAGTTGGAAAATTGCAAAATTTCCATTTTTTTCGCAATTAAATGCAAGTCATATCAAAGAAATTTTACCACTATCATGAAGTACAGTATGTCATGAGAAAACATTCTCAGAATCACCGGGATTAAGGGTTCCAGAGTTATTACTTCATAAAGTGATAGTGGTCAGAATTGTAAAATTTGGCCCAGTCATTAGTGTTGAGCATTCCGATACTGCAAGTATCGGGTATCGGCCGATATTTGCTGTATCGGAATTCCGATACCGAGTTCCGATATTTTTGTGATATCGGAAATCAGAATCGGAAGTTCCTAGTGTATGGTTCCCAGGGTCTGGAGGAGAGGAGACTCTCCTTCAGGCCCTGGGATCCATATTCATGTAAAAAATAAAGAATAAAAATAAAAAATATTGATACACTCACCCCTCCGGCGGACCCTGGACCTTAGCGATGTAACCGGCAGCCTCCGTTCCTAAGAATGAGTGAGTGTAGGGCCTGCGATGATGTCGCGGCTTGTGATTGGTCGCGTGAGCGGTCACATGAGCGGTCACGCGACCAATCACAAGCCGCGACGTCATCGAAGGTCCTTCACTCTGCATTCTTAGGGAACGGAGGCAGACGCTTGGACCGGTGAGAGCCGGGGCCGTCAGAGGGGTGAGTATATCTATATTTTTTATTTTTATTCTTTATTTTATACATGAATATGGATCCCAGGGCCTGAAGGAGAGTTTCCTCTCCTTCAGACCCTGGGAACCATTCCGATATTTTGTGTCCCATTGATATGCATTGGTATTGGGTATCGGTATCGGCAATATCCGATATTTTTTGGGTATCGGCCGATCCAATCCGATACCGATACCTTTGCATATCGGAAGGTATCGCTCAACACTACCGGTCATTAATGTGCAAACTACCCTTGTGGATAAAGGGGTTAAAAAGAATTCAGAAAATCACATTGAATGATATATACATAATTAGCATTTTATCACCTGAAACACACAGCCAGGGCAACTAAGGAGTTGCTCCGTAAGGCCGGAGTCACACTACACATATGAAAAATCAGTCCGACTCTCCCTGCCGAGAGTCGCATGAGTGTAATGCGAGTACAATCTGATTTTTCACAACTAGCATCCGATTTACAGTGCGATTGCTATCCGATTGCAATGCGATTTTAAAATGAGCATTTATATACAGCAATTCTCTAAGTCAATTACACATCATTTTCAAAGGAAATGTTTGTCACAACAAACACACACACATATACAGTGGGGCAAAAAAGTATTTAGTCAGTCAGCAATAGTGCAAGTTCCACCACTTAAAAAGATGAGAGGCGTCTGTAATTTACATCATAGGTAGACCTCAACTATGGGAGACAAACTGTGAAAAAAAAATCCAGAAAATCACATTTTCTGTTTTTTTATCATTTTATTTGCATATTATGGTGGAAAATAAGTATTTGGTCAGAAACAAAATTTCATCTCAATACTTTGTAATATATCCTTTGTTGGCAATGACAGAGGTCAAACGTTTTCTGTAAGTCTTCACAAGGTTGCCACACACTGTTGTTGGTATGTTGGCCCATTCCTCCATGCAGATCTCCTCTAGAGCAATGATGTTTTTGGCTTTTCGCTTGGCAACACGGACTTTCAACTCCCTCCAATGGTTTTCTATAGGGTTGAGATCTGGAGACTGGCTAGACCACTCCAGGACCTTGAAATGCTTCTTACGAAGCCACTCCTTTGTTGCCCTGGCGGTGTGCTTTGGATCATTGTCATGTTGAAAGACCCAGCCACGTTTCATCTTCAATGTCCTTGCTGATGGAAGGAGGTTTGCACTCAAAATCTCACGATACATGGCCCCATTCATTCTTTCATGTACCCGGATCAGTCGTCCTGGCCCCTTTGCAGAGAAACAGCCCCAAAGCATGATGTTTCCACCACCATGCTTTACAGTAGGTATGGTGTTTGATGGATGCAACTCAGTATTCTTTTTCCTCCAAACACGACAAGTTGTGTTTCTACCAAACAGTTCCAGTTTGGTTTCATCAGACCATAGGACATTCTCCCAAAACTCCTCTGGATCATCCAAGTGATCTCTAGCAAACTTCAGACGGGCCCGGACATGTACTGGCTTAAGCAGTGGGACACGTCTGGCACTGCAGGATCTGAGTCCATGGTGGCGTAATGTGTTACTTATGGTAGGCCTTGTTACATTGGTCCCAGCTCTCTGCAGTTCATTCACTAGGTCCCCCCGCGTGGTTCTGGGATTTTTGCTCACTTTCTTGTGATCATTCTGACCCCACGGGGTGGGATTTTGCGTGGAGCCCCAGATCGAGGGAGATTATCAGTGGTCTTGAATGTCTTCCATTTTCTAATTATTGCTCCCACTGTTGATTTCTTCACTCCAAGCTGGTTGGCTATTGCAGATTCAGTCTTCCCAGCCTGGTGCAGGGCTACAATTTTGTTTCTGGTGTCCTTTGACAGCTCTTTGGTCTTCACCATAGTGGAGTTTGGAGTCAGACTGTTTGAGGGTGTGCACAGGTGTCTTTTTATACTGAAAACAAGTTTAAACAGGTGCCATTACTACAGGTAATGAGTGGAGGAAAGAGGAGTCTCTTAAAGAAGAAGTTACAGTTCTGTGAGAGCCAGAAATCTTGATTGTTTGTTTCTGACCAAATACTTATTTTCCACCATAATATGCAAATAAAATGATAAAAAAACAGACAATGTGATTTTTTGGATTTTTTTCTCACAGTTTGTCTCCCATAGTTGAGGTCTACCTATGATGTAAATTACAGACGCCTCTCATCTTTTTAAGTGGTGGAACTTGCACTATTGCTGACTGACTAAATACTTTTTTGCCCCACTGTACAGTACAGACAAAAAGTTTGGATACCACTTCTCATTAAAAGATTTTTCTGTATTTTTATGACAACCGCTGGAAAGAAAATACTCACCCGGCTCCCTCGAAGCGTCCTCTCCGCGCCGCAGCTTCTCCTGTATGAGCGGTCACGTGGTGCCGCCCATTACAGTCATGAATATGCGGCTCCACCCCTATGGGAGGTGGAGCCGCATATTGATGACTGTAATGGACGGCACCACGTGACTGCTCATACAGGAGAAGCTGCGGTGCGGACAGGACGCTTCGAGGGAGCCGGGTGAGTATTTTCTTTCCAGCGGTCGGGCGCACAGGGGGTGGGAGGGGGGAAACAAAGATCTTTATTTCTACCGCAAAAAACCCAAAATACAATGATTTTTAATTTCTTCTCTCCAGCGAACGCTGCTGGAGAGAAGAAATAAATGGGGGCTTCAGCACCACGCTGGGGGGACAGTGCTTACTGTAGCGCTGTCTCCTGCAAGGCACATGGACTGCACACGGACAGCATCCCTGTGCGGTACATGTTTTACACGGACCCATTGACTTTAATGGGTCCGTGTGATCCGTGCGCTCCCACGAACACGGACATGTCTCCGTGTTTTGCACGCAGACACACGGTCCGCGAAAACACGCTGACATGTGCAGAGACACATTGATTTTAATGTGTCTACGTGTGTCAGTGTCTCCGGTACGTGAGAAAACTGACACCTCACGTACCGGAATTAGTGTTGAGCGATACCTTCCGATACTTGAAAGTATCGGTATCGGATAGTATCGGCCGATACCCGAAAAATATCGGATATCGCCGATACCGATACCCAATACCAATACAAGTCAATGGGACACAAGTATTGGAAGCTATCCTGGATGGTTCCCAGGGTCTGAAGGAGAGGAAACTCTCCTTCAGGTCCTGGGATCCATATTCATGTAAAAAATAAAGAATTAAAATAAAAAAATATGGATATACTCACCCGTCCGGCCGCCCCTGGACCTTACCGATGTAACCGACAGCCTCCGTTCCTAAGAATGAGGAGTTTAGGACCTTCGATGATGTGGCGGCTTGTGATTGGTCGCATGGGCGCTCATGTGACCGCTCACGCGACCAATCACAAGCCGCGATGTCATCGCAGGTCCTAAACTCCTCATTCTTAGGAACGGAGGCTGCCGGTTACATCGGTAAGGTCCAGGGGCATCCGGAGGGATGAGTATATCCATATTTTTTATTTTAAATCTTTATTTTTTACATGAATATGGATCCCAGGGCCTGAAGGAGAGTGTCCTCTCCTCCAGACCCTGGGAACCATACGAACCAAACACTGGGAACTTCCGATTCCGATTTCCGATATCACAAAAATATCGGAACTCGGTATCGGAATTCCGATACCGCAAGTATCGGCCGATACCCGATACTTACTGTATCGGAATGCTCAACACTAACCGGAATCACTGACATGTGAAACCGGCCTTAAGGAGTGACAATAAAACATTCCAAACAAACGAGAAATTGCATTTTACAGTAAAAAATATATTAAGAAACATTTTTTCCTGTGTAATGACTTGTATATCAGGCAACATTTAAAAAAGTAATTAAAAATATATATACCGTAATTTAACTAAACCAAACTTGATTTTTTTTTTTATTAAAAAATAGGAAATTTCAGTGTAATTTATGACAGAAGCAAGTGCTGCCAAAAATAAGGGACTTAGATACACCCTGTAATAGACATAAAGGGGGGGGCTTTATACACATTCTGTTCATATTGTCATATATCGGTGCTCCTAGACTCAAAGGCTATGCACTTTTGAGGGTTATTTATTATTTAGAAAGGAAATGTCCTCCAGACCACAGAATAGTATACCACAGAAGGGTATGTGCACACGTTGAGTAAAATTTCTGCACCATTTCTGAATCTCTTGGCAGGAAAAATCCAGCTGCAAAAACATGTATTTTTAGTGCATTTTTGCCACTTTTTTGTGTGTTTTTGCCTGCATTTTTGATTGATTTGAGTGAAGTCTATGGTGGCAAATAGGGTTGAGCGAAACGGGTCGACCATTTTCAGAAGTCGCCGACTTTTGGCAAAGTCGGGTTTCATGAAACCCGACCCGACCCCTGTGTGGGGTCGGCCATGAGGTCGGCGATCTTCTGAATCTGGTATCGGAATTCCGATACCGAGTTCCGATATGTTTGCGATATCGGAAATCGGTATCGGAATCCACATTTAAGTGTAAAATAAAGAATTAAAATAAAAAATATTGATATACTCACCTCTCCGACGAGCGCTGGTAGTAATCGGCATCTTCCGTTCCTAAGAATGAGCGCGTTCAGGGCCTTAGAAGACGTCACGGCTTTGTGATTGGTCGCGGCGGCCCATGTGACCGCTCAGCGACCAATCACAAGCCGTGACATAATTCTCTCAGGTCCTAAATTCCTCATTCTAGGAATTTAGGCCATGAGAATTACGTCACGGCTTGTGATTGGTCGCTGAGCGGTCACGTGGGCCACCGCGACCAATCACAAAGCCGTGACGTCATCTAAGGCCCTGAACGCGCTCATTCTTAAGAAGAAAGGCTGCCGGAAAGAAGCCGAGGGTGAGTATATTCCTATTAGGTATATACTCACCCTTGTACATGCCCTGCTTCTTTCCGGCAGCCTTCGTTCTTAAGAATGAGCGTGTTCAGGGCCTTAGATGACGTCACTGCTTTGTGATTGGTCGCGGCGGCCCACGTGACCGCTCAGCGACCAATCACAAGCCGTGACGTAATTCTCATGGCCTAAATTCCTAGAATGAGGAATTTAGGACCTGAGAGAATTACGTCATGGCTTGTG
Source organism: Ranitomeya variabilis (assembly GCF_051348905.1). Classification (NCBI taxonomy): domain Eukaryota; kingdom Metazoa; phylum Chordata; class Amphibia; order Anura; family Dendrobatidae; genus Ranitomeya; species Ranitomeya variabilis. The sequence goes on along the minus strand of NC_135238.1, from coordinate 138,980,673 downwards.
ATTGGTCGCTGAGCGGTCACGTGGGCCGCCGCGACCAATCACAAAGCCGTGACGTCATCTAAGGCCCTGAACGCGCTCATTCTTAGGAACGGAAGATGCCGATTACTACCAGGGCTCGTCAGAGGGTGAGTATATCAATATTTTTTATTTTAATTCTTTATTTTACACTTAAATATGGATCCCAGGGCCTGAAGGAGAGTTTCCTCTCCTTCAGACCCTGGGAACCATAGTATCCCATTGCACTGCATTGGGTTTCGCGTTTCGGCCGACCCCGACTTTTTTATAGGATCGGCCGATTTCACTCGACCCGACTTTTGAGAAAGTCGGGTTTCGTGAAACCCGACCCGATCCTATAAAAATAAAAGTCGCTCAACCCTAGTGGCAAACACAGGGAAAAACGCACAGAAAATTGACATGCAGCAGATTTTCTGCACCAAATCGGCAAGTCAAAAATACTCAATCTGTGCCTGACACATCAGGTTTCTCATTCACTTTGGTGGAATCATGTTTTTCTTTAGGTTTTATCACAAATCTGTGGAAAAAACATGACCAAAATGCACCAAACTGCAACATGTGTACACAGGATAAATTGTTAAAGAATTTTTTGAGGGTTATATACCAACAAAATGTACTCCAGACAACGGAATAGTTTATGGATGAACAATATACCAATACATTTTGATCAAGTTTTTTGAGGCTTTTATAGCATCAAAATGTACCAAAGAAAATATAATACCCTATGTGCAAGCAATGTACTACCAATAAATTTTGAACAAGTTTTTTGAGGCTTATATAGCAATGAAATGTACCTAAGAAGATGTAATACCCTATAGGTGAGCAATGTAATACCAATACATTTTTACCAGGTTTTTTGAGGCTCTAAAGGCTGTCGTCACAGTAGCAGTATTTAGTCAGTATTTTACATCAGTATTTGTAAGCCAAAACCAGGAGTGGGTGATAAAGGCAGAAGTGGTGCATATGTTTCTATTATACTTTTCCTCTAATTGTTCCACTCCTGGTTTTGGCTTACAAATACTGATGTAAAATACTGACCAAATACTGCTAGTATGACGGCAGCCTTATACCAATTAAATATACTCCAAGCCACAGAAGAGTCTATAGATGAGCATTATAATACTGAAACATTTTTGACCATGTTTTTTGAGGCTTTTATAGCAATGAAATGTACCAAAGAAGATGTAATACCCTATGGGAGAGCAATAGAATACCAATCAAATTTGATCAAGTTTTTGGAGGCTAATATAGCAATGAAATGTAATCCAGACAGCTTAATAGTCTATAGGTGTGCCGTATAATACCGATAAATTTTGAACAATTTTTTGACGCATGTTAGAAATAAAATGTACCCAACAAGATGTAATACCCTATGGGTGAGCAATATGATGCCGATAAATTTTGAACAAGTTTTTGGAGGATTAAATAGCAAGTAAATGTACTCAAGAAGATATAATACCCTATAGGTGAGCAATATGATACCGATAAATGTCAAACAAATTTTTGGAGGCTTACATAGCAAATAAATGTATACAAGAAGATGTAATACCCTATGGATGGGCAATATAATACATTTTTAACAATTTTTTAAAGGTTTTTATAACAACAAAATGGACTCCAGACCACGGAATAGTCTATGGGTGAGCAGTATAATACCGATAAATTTAGAACAAGTTCTTTGAGGTTTATATAGCACAAAATGTACTCCAGACAACGGAATAGTCTATGGATGATCAATATAATAATGATAACATATTGAAAAAGTTTTAGGAGGGTTATATACCAACAAAATGTACTGAAGAACATGTAATATTGTGTGGCTGGAGTCTTATATATCACAAAAATGTACCCCAGAACACCGAATAGTTTATAGGTAAGAATTATGAAGAAACAAGCTACATTTTCAACTATTTTATTCTATTATTATATAGCACAAAAATATGACAAAGCATGTAATACTGTATAGATGAGTAAATGTGGCACCCCAGGAGTTCAGGTACCACAGTGGTATTGCCTTTTCTCTCGGGGAGGGTAATGCCATGCCTGGAGACAGGAGGAATCCCTTTGGCAGGTAACCTTTCATGCAACACATTCTGACTCCAGGCCAGAAGGGGGAGCTCTACACCCGACTTGAGGGGAGCTGCTCTCACTGGTCGGGAGGATGAGTCAGTTGCTAGGCAGACAAGCAGACAGATGACAGTTGGTAGCAGACAGTGAAGGAGCACAGAGGTACTTAGGAGCTAGAGAAAGACTGCTACTGGGCCTTTCTAAGCTGAAAAAAATCTGGTACCAAGAGCCCGAGGCTGAGGGGGATGGCAAGCCTCATGGCAGAACCAGGGGGCAGGAAAACAAAAAGGGACTTGCCCAGATACCGTATTTTTGGCACTAAAAGACGCATTTTTTTCCCAAAAAAATGTGAGGAAAATGGGGGGTGCGTCTTATAGTTGGAATGCAGGCAGTGGTGTGGTGGCGGCAGAGTTGTGAGGATGATGAGGCACAGTGAGCGGTATGGTGTGAGTGGGGTCCCTTTCACAGGTAAGGTGACGCAGCGGCCCGATATCCAAGGTAAGCAGCAGAGTCGGGTGAATCATGGCTTTATCGGTGGCAGTGGCCATCTTCCTGAGGCCGCGCATGCGCAGAGAGCGTGCTCTGCTTCCCGGGGCTTCAGGAAAATGGCTGCAGGAGGCCGCACGTGCGCAGATGGAGATCGCGGCGGCCATTTTCCTGAAGCCGAGATCTAAATCTGTGAACTCGGCTTCAGGAAAATGGCCTCTGCGATCTCCATCTGTGCATGTGCGGCCTCCCGCAGCTATTTTCCTGAAGCCTCGGGAAGCAGAGCACTTCATCTGCGCATGCACAGCCTCAAGAAGATGGCCGCCGCCACCGATAAAGCCATGAGTTACCCAGCTCTGCTGCTTACCTTGGATACCGGCCCTTTGGAAGGGACCCTGCTCACGCCATACAGCTCCTTGCGCCTCATCATCCCTGCACCTCTGCCGCTACCACAGCACTGCTGCAACCCCCCCATTGACACCAGGCCATGGCGTTGCCCACCTAAACAGGAAGGGACCCTGCTCAGGTGCATGCCATATCACCCACCGCATCACCGCACCTCTCCCGACACCATGCCTCCTGTGACCCTGCTCTGCCACCGCCAACCCTCAGGTAAGATATTGTAAATTTGGACAATAAGATGGCCCCCCATCTCATAAAAAAATCTTTTTTTCTGCAATTTTCACCGCAAATTTTGGGTGCGTCTTATGGTCCGGTACGTCTTATAGTCTGAAAAAATACGGTAGTACCTGAGGTACAGCAGCAATCAGAGTCCAGAGTCAACGTGAACAGAGACCCAAAAGAGACAGCTCAAGTTGCCTATGGTGCAGGTACTGTCCCTGGACAGGGAAGAAAGAGGGCCTTGTTAGAGAGCTACAGGCAGCAAGGGACCACAGAGCAGCACATAGTGGAAGGCTCCCAAACTGACCTGTCAAGGGGATTTTCACCTGTCTTCAGGCTGCCTGGACTCCAGCTACACCTGTCACCGGTACCCTGGACTGAGGCTGAATAAAATCTCAGTAAACCTGGTAAAGACTGCAACCCTGTGTCCTCCAATTATTTGCAGCATTCACCATCCCTGCCAAATACACCGGCAGCCCTGGGGACATCGCTTCTCCTGTGGGAAGTGACACCATCTTTGCTGCAGCACCATCACCCCCAGAGGACCCCTTTAATCAGCATCGGTCATCTCTGACAGATAACCACAGGTGGCGTCACAAACTTTCCTTATTTCCACAACCCCTTTAAAGATCATCCCTTTTATTTGGGCATCCAGGGCCACGGACCGGGTCGCTGCCACCATGACAACCCCTTTAATTGCGACCGGACCTGGTACCGAGTACCCCACGGCCCTGACGGGCGACTCAACTTGGCATCACGAACAGGATGGACCAACCCAGCAAACGGGTCTTGTGCGCCTAAGATACTGTGATTTATTGAGAAACTAGAGAGACTTTATTGAATTGTGTACCAGAGACTTAAATGAGCTTTCATCGCAATAACTGCGTCACGCCATAACTGCCGCCATCACTGCGTCACACGTTGCAAGCACTTTGTTTTAAACACAACCTCCAACAGCTACCAGAAGGAGCGCCGTGAGGAGTGCAGGAAAAGAGGGGTGTGCCATTGTGGGCAGAGCCTGAACTGAGAGCCGCAAGTGAGGACGCCGTGCAGCAACACCGCAAGTGAAGACACTGCATAGCCCTGGACGGAGGGCTGGGAGAAGAGCCCGACCGCTGACAAGAGGAACTGCTGCAGACCGTGCACCGGAGGAACCGCTACAGTCTCCAGAAGAGAAACGCCAGGCCTCTATAAGGTTAACAAGAGGACATGTCTGACCCAGGAGAAAAATTGGCGGCGGTCGCAGCCGCAGGCCCCATAAGGCCCCCAGACCCCGCGATGGACGCAGCCGCAGGTCCCATAATGCCACTGGACCCCACCACAGTAACTGCTCCCATAATGCTGCTATCCATGCCCTATATACCAGGAGCGGCCTGGCTTCTACAATATTCTGGGGAGTCCCATACACTCAGTGACTTTAAGGAAAGGCTCTGCAGCCTATTTGAAGTATATCCTCTGACAGAGCATCAAAAGGTCAGCATTCTAATTGGCCAACTAATTGGCGCAGCCCTAAGAGAGGTAAAATCCTGGCCATATATAGAAAAAGGGACTGTGCAGCAAATCTTTGCCAAACTTAAAATCAGCTTTGACACCCGCATCATTGTAGAAATCAAAATGACGTTTTTCGGGTGCAAGCAGAGAACACAGGATAGCATACGGGACTATGCCCTTAATCTACAGGAGGCACTGCGGGCCATCAAACAAGTTGACCCTAACAGCATACAGGATGGAGACAAGCTCTTAAAGGAGCAGTTCATTGAGGGACTCCTGTCTAGCACCCACAGAACCCAGCTGTGCATCCTGGCCTTGCAAAACCCTGACCTATTCTGTTCGTTACTAGTGTTGAGCGATACCTTCCGATATGCAAAGGTATTGGTATTGGATTGGATCGGCCGATACCGGCAAAATATCGGATCTCGCCGATACCGATACCCGATACCAATGCATATCTATGGGACACAAAATATTGGAATGGTTCCCAGGGTCTGAAGGAGAGGAAAGTCTCCTTCAGGCCCTGGGATCCATATTCATGTATAAAATAAAGAATAAAAATAAAAAATATTGATATACTCACCCCTCCGGCGGCCCCTGCTCTTAGCGGTGCCTCCGTTCCTAAGAATGCCGAGTTAAAGACCTTCGATGACGTCGCGGCTTGTGGTTGGTCGCGTGACCGCTCATGTGACCGCTCACGCGACCAATCACAAGCCGCGACGTCATCTCAGGTCCTTCACTCGCTCACTCTTAGGAACGGAGGCTGCCGGTTACAGCGGTTACAACCAGGGCGCGTCAGAGGGTGAGTATATCCCTATTTTTTATTTTTATTCTTTATTTTACACATGAATATGGATCCCAGGGCCTGAAGGAGAGTTTCCTCTCCTCCAGACCCTGGGAACCATACACTGGGAACTTCCGATTCCGATTTCCGATATCACAAAAATATTGGAACTCGGTATCGGAATTCCGATACCGCAAATATCGGCCGATACCCGATACTTGCGGGATCGGAATGCTCAACACTATTCGTTACCACTATACACTTGCTATGTTCCGGTCATTTTTGACCAGACCTAATAAAGTCTTGATTTTTAGCTAACTTAAGTGTTCTAATTTAATATTTTTTGCAGTATTATATTGTATGTGAACCTGGTTGTTTATAAACAAATGAAAAATGGAAAGAAAAACTTATTTTATTTTTTTGTGTCAAAGCATTTAACATGGCTTTATTGGAATATTTATGCATATTGCATATTTGCACATACAAAAATAATTTATCCAACTGTAAACTATAACATAACAATAAACTAAATGTAATTATATTATTTTCCAACAAAAAAAAGAAAACAAAACAAAAAAAATTAACAGTTCATTTTTTTTAATGTAAAATGATAAGTCACACGGTACAAAATTTACTTTTTACAATTGTCACAGGTATAATTGACATGTCTTTTGCATAAATATTTTTCACATCTGTAACATATCACATTTGATTTGTGATTGCTTGATGTTGGACAGAAGTCGCATTGTTTCCATTTTAGGCTGGTTGCGTTGCTGGTGGCGTCCGTGGGTATTGTAGCAGTGCTGGTGGAAGCTGTTAGTTCACTTTCTTTATCTTGCTGTTGGATCCTGTGGACAATGGCTGCCGCTCCATCAACTCTGGGTGGTACCTTTTGTTCTTCAATATATGACTAGTGATGAGCGAACGTGTTCACTCGAACCTGGTGTTCGATCGGACATTAGGGCGTTCGAAGGTGTTCGGTATTCGGCCGAACATCTCGCGGTACTCGAGTGAAATCTCGTTTTTGTTTTTCTCATTTTTGGCGGTTTTTCAAGGAGCCAATCATGTTAGGTGAGCCTTCTAAGCTACTAGCATGACGTAGGGACATGTACAAGACGAGAGCAGTGAGTGGCTGGCCAGATCAGGTGACCTGACCAGCCAATAGACTGCTTTCATTATGTTCGGCGCTTTCAGCCATTTGCAGTGTGAAAGAGCATAGGGACAGACGTGCTGGGGGGACTGGGAATTGATAGGGACTAGAGCAGGGACAAAGACCAGAATTAATCAGGCAGGCAGGGTGCAGAAATCAACAGCCCTTGTCAGGGCTAATCTACGTTTACTACTACTAGTCCTCTCTTGTATTTGCTGGCTAGCTGTGTGGCAGCTGGGACCAGGAGTGCAGCGGCCGCCATCTTAGCTGTGCACTCACTGTCTCAGTGCCAAGTCTCAATCTCAGTCTCCAAGTCAATCTTTATAGGCATTAGGCATTAGGCAGGGATCGTGTGTGCACATTAGGCTGGGCTTTATAGTGCGGCGTCCGCCATTTTGGGCGAACGCCGCACTATTAGAATATCGGCTGCTGGATGTTCCTCAGACTCCATTTAGCCTCCAGCACACGCTGTCTGTAACCTCATTTGTGCTGCTGTCTGGGACTTGTAGTGCCTCAGACTCCAGCACACGCTGTAACCTCATTTGTGCTGCTGTCTGGGACTTGTAGTGCCTCAGACTCCAGCACACGCTGTAACCTCATTTGTGCTGCTGTCTGGGACTTGTAGTGCCTCAGACTCCGTAGAGTGGTACAGCACACGCTGTCACCTCATTTAATAATAATAATATTAATTAATAACAATAATTAATAAATTAAAAAAGGAAATATTTGCGGCCTAAAAATAAAACCGCATAAGATATAAAAATGCATTTTTGAGTGATACAGATATACCACACCTGGCCCAAAAATATTTGTTTAGCGTACACATAAGCGCAGTGTACAGAATACGCAATTCTGCCACATATATAGTATATATATATAGTATAGAATACCCTACATTCTAATCCAAGGTTTTGTGTGTCCAAAAAACCGCATTAGATAAAAATTGCATTTTTATAGCACGCCATATCTAATAGTTAAAGAAATAAAGGGTATTTGATGTGAAGAAATACCACAAATATAAACACAGTTTTATATCTGTTACTGGTACCCAAGTTTTGTGGTTCAAAAATACGCTCTGTATTTAGTGACTAGGCCTGTTGCCAGATTTGTGCACGCCATATCTAATAGTTAAAGAAATAAAGGGTATTTGATGTGAAGAAATACCACAAATATAAACACAGTTTTATATCTGTTACTGGTACCCAAGTTTTGTGGTTCAAAAATACGCTCTGTATTTAGTGACTAGGCCTGTTGCCAGATTTGTGCACGCCATATCTAATAGTTAAAGAAATAAAGGGTATTTGATGTGAAGAAATACCACAAATATAAACACAGTTTTATATCTGTTACTGGTACCCAAGTTTTGTGGTTCAAAAATACGCTCTGTATTTAGTGACTAGGCCTGTTGCCAGATTTGTGCACGCCATATCTAATAGTTAAAGAAATAAAGGGTATTTGATGTGAAGAAATACCACAAATATAAACACAGTTTTATATCTGTTACTGGTACCCAAGTTTTGTGGTTCAAAAATACGCTCTGTATTTAGTGACTAGGCCTGTTGCCAGATTTGTGCACGCCATATCTAATAGTTAAAGAAATAAAGGGTATTTGATGTGAAGAAATACCACAAATATAAACACAGTTTTATATCTGTTACTGGTACCCAAGTTTTGTGGTCCAAAAATAAGCTCTGTATTTAGTGACTAGGCCTGTGGCCAGTTTTGTGCACGCCATATCTAATAGTTACATAAAGAAGGGGTATTTGATCTGAAGAAATACCACAAATATAAAACACAGTTTTATATCTGTTACTGATACACATCAGTTTGCTGTAAACCAAGGTTTGGTTGCATAAAATACGCTCTTTACCGAATAGTCCTTTTTGCAACACGCAATATATCCTCTGTTTGGACAAATAGAGTGTATTTCACCTTCATAACTAGCTTTTCTAGCATAACCTTTACAATGGTGAACCCCAGGGGTAAGGGACGAGGACGAGGACGTGGTCGTGGGCGTCAAAGTGAGGTTGCAGGCAGAGGCCGTAGTCCTGGGCAGGGTGACACAGTACCTGCTTCTGATGGAGCACTGGAACGCCGCAGAGTACCCTTTTCTAGCTTCCTGTCCCAATTTACAGTGTCACGTGGCACACCCCTATTGGATCCCCAGCAGTGCGAACAGGTGATCAACTGGATAGCGGATAATGCATCCAGTAGTTTATCCACCGCCCAGTCTTCCACGCAGTCCACCAACGCTAGCCAAGGGAGTGGACCTCAGGATCTTTCAGCTCAACCTCCTCCCGCCCAGCCTGGCCCCTCCTTGGAAATTAGTGATTCAAATCCTGCATACTCCCAGGAACTGTTTTCCCAACCCTTCCTAGATTCACAAAGCACTGCTGAGCAGCAACCTGACCAGTGGGTCTGTCCCGATGCCCAAAATAGAGAGCTTTCCCAGTCTGTGGGTGATGAAAGTGGGGATTTACAAATAGTCTGTGGAGAGGTGTCTGAGGATGAGACACGGGTGTCAGACAGTGAGGTGCTTGTCAGTGCAGTAATTCCCAGGGGGGAGCAGGCTGATGAATGGGAGGAGGAGGAGCCGGTGGATGATGAGGTGACTGACCCCAGCTGGGTTGTTAGGCCTAGTCAAGAGAGTGCTTCGGAGGGGGAGGCAAGTGTAACATCAGAAAACGTTGCAAGAGGTAGACGTGCGACCAGAGGGAGAGGCAGGGCCAGAGTAATTTCATCAGACAGAGGTTCAACAAGTGAACCAGTTTGGTCGAGGCCTCGGTGTTCTAAAGTCTGGAGCTTCTTTAAAGAAAGTGAGGAGGACCGATGGACTGTGTTGTGCAACCTGTGCCACACCAAGCTCAGTAGGGGAGCCACCACTAGCAACCTAAGCACTACCAGCATGCGCAGGCATATGAGTGCTAAACACCCAACTCATTGGAATCAAGGCCGTTCACCTCCTTCTGGTCGCACCGCTGCTCCTTCCCCTGTGTCACATGCTGGCTCTGCCAGTAACTCCCCAGCCCAGGAGCCCGGCACCAGCGACTCCCGCCATGCAACCACCCCTGCACCTTCACCATCCCCCCCACAATCCACCAATGTGTCCCAGCGCAGTGTTCAGCTGTCTTTGCATGAAACATTTGAGCGCAAGCGCAAATATGCCTCCACCCACCCACATGCACAGGCCTTAAATGTCCACGTCTCCAAACTCCTGAGTTTGGAGATGCTGCCCTACAGGCTGGTGGAGACGGAGGCATTCCGCAACCTGATGGCGGTGGCTGCCCCTCGCTACTCCGTCCCAAGCCGCCACTATTTTTCTCGATGTGCCGTCCCAGCACTACACCAGCACGTGTCTCAGAACATCAACCGTGCCCTGACCAACGCGGTTACAGAAAAGGTCCACTTAACCACGGACACGTGGACCAGTGCTGGGGGGCAGGGACACTATATCTCCCTGACGGCACATTGGATTAATTTGGTTGAGGCTGGGACAGAGTCTGAACCGGGGTCAGCTCATGTGTTGCCCACACCCAGGATTGCGGGGCCTACCTCGGTGACTGTTTCCCAGGATTACTATACTTCTCCCCCCTCCTCCTCCTCCTCCTCCTCCTCCTCCACAAACACCACTTGTAAATTTCCATCCGTGGACACGCCACCTTCAGTCGGCAGCTGCAGTCGCAGCAGGACCGCAGTGGGCAAGCGCCAGCAGGCGGTGCTAAAACTGCTGAGCTTAGGTGACAAGAGGCACACTGCCCAGGAGCTGTTACAGGGCATGACGGCTCAGACGGATCTTTGGCTGGCGCCGCTGAACCTGAAAGCAGGCATGGTCGTGTGTGACAACGGGCGTAATCTGGTGGCGGCTCTGCAACTGGGCAGACTCACACACGTTCCATGCCTTGCCCACGTGTTCAATCTGGTGGTTCAGCGGTTCCTCAAGACCTACCCCAATCTGTCAGATTTGCTCACCAAGGTGAGACGCATCTGTGCCCATTTCCGCAAATCCACCACTAATGCTGCCACCCTGAGGGCAGTGCAACGGCGCTTACAACTGCCAGCTCACCGACTGTTGTGCGACATGCCAACGAGATGGAATTCCACCCTACACATGTTAAACAGGGTTTACCAGCAGCGCAGAGCCATTGTAGACTGTCAGATGACCACTTCCACCAGAACCGGTAGTCAAGTTAGTCAGCTTCCTCAAATCTACAATGAGGAGTGGACGTGGATGTCTGATATATGTAAGGTGTTAAGCCACTTTGACGAGTCAACACTGATGGTCAGCGGGGATGACGCCATAATCAGCGTCACCATCCCGCTGCTTTGTCTGCTGAAAAAATCATTGCTCAGCATGAAGTCTGAGGCGCATCGATTGTCACAGGAGATGGGGGAAGAAGAGTTGACTGAGAGCCAGAACACCAGCCAGTCTGTTTCTCAGAGTGTAACTGAGGAGGGGGAGGAGGAAGATGAGGATGAAGAGGAGGAGACTGTGGGCGAGACTGAAGACGGTACCCATTCCCTCTTCTCAGTTCAGCGTGTTTGGGCTGAGGAGGAGGAGTTGGAGGAGGAGGAGGAGGAGGAAATGGAGAGTCGGCCTGTTGCGGAGGGGGAATTCTTACGTGTTGGGACTCTGGCGCACATGGCTGACTTCATGTTAGGCTGCCTTTCCCGTGACCCTCGCGTGAGAAAAATATTTTCCACCAGCGATTACTGGGTGTTCACCCTCTTGGACCCCCGGTACAAGCACAACTTTTCCACTCTAATTCCTATAGAGGAAAGGAGTATGAGACTGCATCAATACCAACTGGCCCTGGTGCACAAGCTGAAAATAGCCTTCCCATCTGACACCGCTAGCGGCAGAGGACGTGGTTCTGAGGGCCAACAAGCGAGGGAGAGGAGGGGAGCAGGCAGCTTGTCAAGCGCTGGCAGAGGATCAATCTCCAAGGCCTTTGCCAGTTTTATGTCACCCATGCAAGAGTATGCCACCAATCCACAGTCTAGACAGAGTAGAGGCGAGATTTACAGAAAGATGGTGAAGGACTACCTAGGTGACCATACCAACGTCCTGCATGATCACTCTGCTCCATACAACTACTGGGTTTAAAAGCTGGACACGTGGCCAGAACTGGCACTGTACGCCTTGGAGGTGCTGGCTTGCCCTGCCGCTAGCGTGTTGTCAGAGCGGGTCTTCAGTGCAGCTGGTGGCATCATCACCGATAAGCGTACACGCCTGTCAACTGACAGCGCTGACAGGCTGACGCTTATCAAGATGAATAAAGCATGGATTTCTACAGATTTCCACTCGCCACCGTGTTAAAGCAGCTCAAACTGAAGTCTGTCATGTCACCGTGCCACTCTCCGTGCTGACGCTGCTGACGCCTCCACATGCTGGGTCTTCGCTACCTCCAAACTATGTAATTGTGCCACTCTGTGGCCTCAATGTGTAAGGAATGATGCTGCTGCCGCCTCCTCAAGGGTCCGTCACCGTGCCACTCTCCGTGCTGACGCCTCCACATGCTGGGTCTTCGCTACCTCCAAACTATGTAAATGTGCCACTCTGTGGCCTCAATGTGAAAGGAATGATGCTGCTGCCGCCTCCTCAAGGGTCCGTCACCGTGCCACTCTCCGTGCTGACGCCTCCACATGCTGGGTCTTCGCTACCTCCAAACTATGTAATTGTGCCACTCTGTGGCCTCAATGTGTAAGGATTAAGGAATGATGCTGCTGCCGCCTCCTCAAGGGTCCGTCACCGTGCCACTCTCCGTGCTGACGCCTCCACATGCTGGGTCTTCGCTACCTCCAAACTATGTAATTGTGCCACTCTGTGGCCTCAATGTGTAAGGATTAAGGAATGATGCTGCTGCCGCCTCCTCAAGGGTCCGTCACCGTGCCACTCTCCGTGCTGACGCCTCCACATGCTGGGTCTTCGCTACCTCCAAACTATGTAATTGTGCCACTCTGTGGCATCAATGTGTAAGGAATGATGCTGCTGCCGCCTCCTCAAGGGTCCGTCACTGTGCCGCTCTCCGGCCTGATGCTGCCTCCGCATGCCGTGCCCATAGCTGCCATGCTGTGTCAGGCTCAATTTCGGTGTGTTTCACCTGCTACCTCATCAAAGTGGGTCACTCTGTCACCACAAAGCTGTTGGCCATAATTTGGCGTAATGGTGCATTTGGGCAGCCTCAGAGGCAACTATGCATGCTGCCCCTGCTGTTTCCTGTCCATTCCAGTGTTGTTTCCATCATTTTCTGAGCTTCCCAGGTTTTTAGGCGACCTTCCCTGTGCAGAGCTTTGGTCCCGCTGAAAAATGTTCGAGTCTCCCATTGACTACAATGGGGTTCGTTATTCGAAACGAACACTCGAACATCGGGAGATGTTCGACTCGAACAACGAGCACCCGAACATTTTAGTGTTCGCTCATCACTATATATGACCTAACCAGTGATTTTCCCAACTCCTCTAAAAAAAGTCTTCTCTTATATAGCTTATTTTTGTTCCAATTTGGGTCTATTTCCTTCCATAGCACCATTGCATTGTATGCTGACACATCAAGCATATTGTAAAAAATCACCATTGGCCACCGATTTGTTTTGCGCTTACAGGTGTAAGTGCCTATCAGCAGTTGATCTAGAGTATCAACAGCCCCCTTTGTAGCATTATAATGTAAAATGATGTATGGTTTTCTGTTGTCTCTATTACTGATTTCACTATTGTCACGATCCCTTAGCCGCGGCCAGCAGTTTGTCACAAAATCCCCAGGGATTCCTGACCACTGCCACCAACATGTCACGGATTGGGGTGACTTTAGACCAACAGAAGGCTATCACATGTGCAGGGGGGGCTTATCTTAGTTATCCCTCCACTGCCACAATGTGATAAAAAAACACACACAAGGCTAGTGACCTCTTAGTTTACAGCAGGGGCTTATTTTAGGTATCCCACTGCTCTTCCATATACCATGAACTGCAGGGATTTGTGTATATCCCGCTTACAGTTCCACTTAAACCTTGCAGCTCTCTGGCGCCCCGCTTTCTGTCAGGTCAGATTAGGTACTGCACCTAGGGTAATTAGTCGCCAGAAAGGCTGCCTGCTATGTACTGGCTATTGGGCACGCTGCAGCGACGCGATAAACTACTCCCACTCAGGCTGGAACAATAATTATCAATGCCGCAGTCGCTGCAATGTCACCCAAAGGCCTGCACACGGTAGTGCCGCCACCAGCTTCGATTAAATGGGTCCGAAGCTAACCCAAAACAGTAGCGTAAATTCCCTTCAAGAGACAGGGTACATTTAGAGCATGGAGAATGAACTGGTATTAATATTATACCCCGTAAAAATTAGGCAGTGCTTTATCAAAAACATTTTATAAAGATGTTACAAATGAGACAATTGCAAATATGTACAAAGTAATTATAAAAAAACCAAAGGAGTACAGGAGAATAACACTTACAGTTGTTCAAAGCATTGCAGGCAACCAGGCTAGTGAACTTTCCATCTATCCCAGTGCATCAGGGCGCAGTAAAAAATAGTAATAACGGTCCTAGGAGCGCTGGAAATGAGACCAAAACAAGGATTTTAGTGTTGTTTGGTCTCATTTCCAGCGCTCCTAGGACCGTTATTACTATTTTTTACTGCATTTTGTTTCCTCCTAGAAGGCTAACGGCTGGAGCTGCGGTGGACTCTTTGCTTTTAATTTTAATTTTAACTGTGACCCTCACAGCGCTCCCCAGTGACCGCTTTCTTTTCCCTTGAATTTCAGTGCATCAGGGCGTGCACTCTGGGCTCTTCAGGTAAAAACTCAAATCTGACTCTCTTGGACGCCGGCCAGCACTTAAAACCTACAGCCTGTGACCTCACAGAAAGGGCTGGCTTTTCCAAACCCTCCTACCTCTTCAGTTTTACTAACTGGGCATTAAATATATCTGATGCCCGTAACTTCGCTACAGAACATGTCATAATCATACCCCACCCAGCATTCATTTCGTATTATCGCTAGCATTCTAGGGAGAGCAAATATGTCCTATTTGGGATGTATATTTACAGAGAAATCCTTACTTCTTTACCAGATGGAGTTAGAAACTCATCTTTAGAGTGATGGATAGCTCCACCGAGGGGAAGTAAGAATATATATTTTGGTGTTCCTATCTTAAATGATTTGCCTAATATCTTACAAAAACAGAACAAAGGACTTTCATGATTCTGGAAGTTTATCATCCAGTTAAAGCTGGTCACTTTCCACTACAGGAAATGCCGGTCGTAAATACCTTTGCCAGGGGGGGGTGAGGGGTTTGAGAGCTGAAAGTCAGGAATTTCCAGCAAGAAGCAATAAAAGCTGTTGCAGAATCACTCAAAGAAGGGGGGCTTAGCCCACAGCATGCTAGCAAGAGAACTAAACTTATATGATATTTTATACCATATCGTGACACCTCCCCTTTTGGCGTGCGCTAGGGAGGTAGAACCCCACGGTATGCCTCCATGCGCACCTCAGTAGGTTCACCCTGGCGGGACAGTCCATCTGCATTCCCATGCTCCCTGCCCGCTTTGTGTTCAATGGTGAAGTCAAACTGCTGAAGGGCAAGGCTCCAGCGTAGCAACCTGCCGTTGGTTCCACACATGGCGTTTAGCCAGCGCAGAGGGTTGTGGTCAGTCACCACAGTGAAGGTGCGACCGTACAAGTAGGGCTGCAAGCGCTGCAGGGCCCAGACTATGGCCAGGCACTCCTTCTCGATGGTGGAGTAGGCCACTTCCCTCGGCAAAAGTTTCCGGCTCAGGTACAACACGGGGTGCTCTTGGTCCTTCGAGTCAACCTGGCTGAGCACAGCACTGAGGCCAAACTCACTGGCGTCAGTCTGTACCAAGAACGGTCGACTGCTGTCGACTGCTTTCAACACAGGGGCGTTGCACAGTGCAGTTTTCAACGCCTGGAAGGCCCCCTCACAGCCATCTGTCCAGTTGACGATGTGGGGTAGCTTCTTCCTGGTGAGGTCCGTCAAAGGTTTTGCCAGGCTACTATAGTGCTGTACGAAGTGTCTATAGTACCCTGCAGTGCCCAGGAAGGACATCACCTGTTTCTTGGTCCTGGGAGTGGGCCAGTTCACGATCGCGCCCACTTTCTCAGGCTCTGGCTTTAGGGTGTTTCCGCCTACCCGGTGCCCCAGGTAGTGGACCTCCCTCATGCCCATCTGGCACTTTCCCGGCTTGATAGTCAGTCCTGCTCGGTGAATTCGCCTGAGCACCTCCTCGAGATGCTGCAGGTGTTCATCCCAGGAGGATCTGAAGATGGCAATGTCATCTAAGTACGCCACTGCGTACTTCTCCAGTCCCTGAAGCAGGAGGTTGACCATCCGCTGGAAAGTGGCAGGGGCATTCTTCATGCCGAAGGGCATGACCGTGGACTCGTACAGTCCGAAGGGTGTGATAAAGGCGGATTTCTCCTGTGCCTCGGGGCTCAGGGGAATCTGCCAGTATCCTCGACTCAGATCCATTATTGTTAGGTAATCTGCACCAGCTAACTTTTTAAGCAGCTCATCGATGCGCGGCATTGGGTGCGCGTCAGTGGCTGTAATGGCGTTGAGCCCCCTGTATTCCACGCAGAACCGGGTGGTCCGGTCCTTCTTTGGCACGAGAACTACAGGTGAGGCCCACGCGCTCTTTGACCGTCGAATCACCCCCAGCTGTAACATCTCATCGATCTCCTGGCGCATAATCTGCTGCACCTGGTCAGAGATTCGATAGGGTGTTCGCCATAGTGGGGCGTGATTCCCGGTGTCCACCTCGTGGATGGCTAACTCAGTCCTTCCAGGCCGGTTGGAGAACACGACCCGGAAGGGTTCCAGTGTGGTTTGCAACTGCAACCGCTGTGGTTCATCTAGCGAGGCGCTTACCTCCACATCCTCAATGGACCCACCGGCCTTTGCTTGGGCCAGCATGTCCAGGAGGGTGTCTTCCTCCCCATCTTCGGGTGCGCTGCAGACCGGTAGGACGAAAGGTTCACGTTCGTGATGAGCCTTCATCATGTTGACGTGAAAGGCCTTTCGCCTACCCCGAGCGTGGTCAAGCGTGACCACGTAGGTGACCGGGTTAAGCTGTTGGTGGACGACGTACCAGCCCTCCCAGGCTGCCTGAAGCTTATCCGTTGGTACGGGGACCAGAACCCACACCTTTTGACCCACGTGGTAGGTCCGCTCCCGGGCGTTCTGGTCGTACCAGTGCTTCTGGTCAGCCTGAGCCTGCGTCATGTTGTCATGCACCAACTGCGTCAAGGTCTGCATCTTGTCACGGAAGCGCATGACATACTCCACTATGGACACTTCGGAAGGGTTCTGCTCCTCTTCCCAGGATTCTCTTACCAACCCAAGGGGTCCCCGGACTCGCCTGCCATACAGGAGCTCGAAGGGGGAGAACCCTGTCGAGGCCTGCGGAACCTCTCGGTAAGCGAACAGCAGGTGTGGGAGGTACCGCTCCCAGTCGAGCCCTTGTGTCTCAACCAGCATGCGAAGCATCTGTTTGAGGGTACCATTGAAGCGTTCACACAAGCCATTGGTCTGTGGGTGATACGCACTCGATACCAGGTGCTTCACCTGCATTTTCTTACAGAGAGCCTCCATTAGGCGAGACATAAATTGGGTCCCTTGATCTGTAAGCATTTCCCTGGGAAATCCTACACGTGAAAAGATGGCCAACAGGGCATCCGCCACCTTATCTGCCCTAGTTGATGACAGAGCTACTGCCTCTGGGTACCGGGTAGCGTAGTGTACCACAGTAAGGATGTATTGCTTTCCAGAGCTGCTGGGGACGGCCAGCGGGCCCACAATGTCCACCGCGATCCTCTGAAAAGGCTCCTCTATCACTGGCAAAGGGATCAGGGGAGCCTTAAGAGCAGGCCCCGCCTTCCCCACTCTTTGACAGGTGACACAGGAGCGGCAGTAGTTTGACACATCTGTCCCCATCTTAGGCCAATAGAAGTGTTGAGACAGCCGGGCCTTAGTTTTGCTGATCCCCAAGTGTCCAGCTAGCGGGATCTCATGGGCAATCCGCAACAACTCACCCCGGAATTGCTGCGGGACGACCAGCTGTCTTTCCCTCAACCACTCCTTTTGTGATTCTCCGGGTACTGTCTCCCGGTACAACCATCCTCCTTCCCAGAACACCTTCTCCTCATCAGTCTCGGAGAATGACGTCCCGGCGAGTTGTCTCAAACTCTCTAGGCTCGCATCTGTGTGCAGAGCGGCCTGAAACTCCTGGCTAGGGGAAGCCAGAAGCGACGTCAGGGTCCCTTCCCCACGGGAGCCCTCTGGGACCTGCATACTGATGACTGAGGAGGGTCCGGGAGGCAGACAGTTATCTGCGTTCTGGGCACTCTGACTGCGGGTGACAGCAGCTACGTAGGCTGTCTCCCCGGGGGTTTCTACAGACCCATCAGCTGACGCTGCTATGGGCTCTACCTCCCCATCCACCCCCATTACCTCAGGAGCATTGCTACTTATGGGCCAGCTACCTTCCTCGGTGGCACTGGTCAATTGCATGGCATCACGCGACCGCTACGCGACCAATCAGAAGCTGCGGACGTCTTCTAAGGTATTTCAAGCGCTTGAAAGACCTTAGGTGACGTCACTGCTTTGTGATTGGTCGCGTAGCGGTCACGCGACCGCTACGCGACCAATCAGAAGCTGCGGACGTCTTCTAAGGTATTTCAAGCGCTTGAAAGACCTTAGGTGACGTCACTGCTTTGTGATTGGTCGCGTAGCGGTCACGCGACCGCTATGGACCAATCAGAGCGCCGTGACGTCATCTAAGGCCCTTCAAGCGCGCATTCTTAGGTGCAACGGCTCCCCGTTACGGCGGTAAAGTCCAGGCTGCGTCGGAGAGGTGAGTGTATCCCTATTTTTTATTTTAATTCTTTCTTTTACACATTGATATGGATCCCAGGGCCTGAAGGAGAGTTTCCTCTCCTTCAGACCCTGGGAACCATACAGGATACCGTCCGATACTTGGTGTCCCATTGACTTGTATTGGTATCGGGTATCGGTATCGGATTAGATCCGATACTTTGCCGGTATCAGCCGATACTTTCCGATACCGATACTTTCAAGTATCGGACGGTATCGCTCAACACTAATAGTGATACAAGGGACAAAAAGGAAGCCATCAGGCCAAGAGATGACATGCAATACATGAAACCAACATGACAATGGTTTTCTGCCGTTTTCTACCATTGTCATGTTGGTTTCATGTATTGCATGTCATCTCTTGGCCTGATGGCTTCCTTTTTGTCCCTTGTATCACTATGTTCTAATAAAGTATTTTTCACTTTTATATTTACATTGGACTGTTTTGGTCGTTTTTTGGGCATTTTTTATGCCATATGTTTCTTTCCCGTAAAAATTAGGCAGTGCTTTATCAAAAATATTTTATAAAGATGTTACAAATGAGACAATTGCAAATATGTACATAGTAATTATAAAAAAAATACAAAGGAGTACAGGAGAATAACACTTACAGTTGTTCAAAGCATTGCAGGCAACCAGGCTAGTGAACTTTCCATCTATCCCAGTGCATCAGGGCGTGCACTCTGGGCTCTTCAGGTAAAAACTCAAATCTGACTCTCTTGGACACCGGCCAGCACTTAAAACCTACAGCCTGTGACCTCACAGAAAGGGCTGGCTTTTCCAAACCCTCCTACCTCTTCAGTTTTACTAACTGGGCATTAAATATATCTGATGCCCGTAACTTCGCTACAGAACATGTCATAATCATACCCCACCCAGCATTCATCTCGTATTATCGCTAGCAT
The DNA here is from genome assembly GCF_051348905.1 of Ranitomeya variabilis. NCBI lineage: Eukaryota > Metazoa > Chordata > Amphibia > Anura > Dendrobatidae > Ranitomeya > Ranitomeya variabilis. The sequence goes on along the minus strand of NC_135238.1, from coordinate 138,961,266 downwards.
TCTAGGGAGATCAAAGATGTCCTATTTGGGATGTATATTTACAGAGAAATCCCTACTTCTTTACCAGATGGAGTTAGAAACTCGTCTTTAGAGTGATGGATAGCTCCACCGAAGGGAAGTAAGAATATATATTTTGGTGTTCCTATCTTAAATGATTTGCCTAATATCTTTCAAAAACAGAACAAAGGACTTTCATGATTCTGGAAGTTTCTCATCCAGTTAAAGCTGGTCACTTTCCACTACAGGAAATGCCAGTCGTAAATACCTTTGCCAGGGGGGTGAGGGGTTTGAGAGCTGAAAGTCAGGAATTTCCAGCAAGAAGCAATAAAAGCTGTTGCAGAATCACTCAAAGAAGGGGGGCTTAGCCCACAGCATGCTAGCAAGAGAACTAAACTTATATGATATTTCATACCATATCGTGACAACTATCATGATGAATTGTGAATTGTGCTCATCAGAATTACCTGCTTGTGTTTCTTTGGGACGTAAGAAACTACTGTGGTATCCTTAGTAAAATAAAACATAGAACTATAAATGTCTCTCTTACTGAGAATACCTTGCGGCAGTTCTGGCTTATTTTTTCTAATAGTACCCAACATGGTAATTTTTCTTTTCATTAACATCTGCCCTAATTGATATGATGTAAGAAAATTGTTGCATGTGACATTTTGTCCTTTGAGTCCCTGGGTCAAATCCAAGACTACTCGCATACCTTGATTTTTTTCGGCTCTTTCTCCAGCTTGTTTTCCTATGTATACTTGTGCATTTAGAGCGTACGCACTTTTGCTGTCGCACAGAGTCCATATTTTGATGCCGTACTTTGCAGGCTTACTTGGAATATACTGCCTGATTGGACACCTACCGCTGAACAAGACCAATTGCTCATCTACAGTCACATTGTCACTAGGATTATAAAATATTGGTAGAATTTCTACCCATTTGTTCCACAAATCTCTAATAGGGGCAAGTTTGCCTGTGGCTCTTCTTTCAATTCGATTGCTTTTATTATCAAGGACTATTGAGATTTGATGAAATCTTTCCACAGACATTGTGGCCCTAAAAATGTGGCAACCAGTTTTTGAATGCCATAATCTACTGGTTGACTCATTAGATGATCTGTAGACTCCTGCTAACAGTAGTAATCCTATGAAAGCATTTAGAGCTGTCAAATCTAAAGTCTTCCATTTCTCGCTATAAACTTGTTGTCCCTCAATGTTGGACATTTGGATTATGATGTTTTGCATGGTAATATTTATAAACAATTTGAATGCAGATTGTATGTCATCAATTCTTGAGATAGCATACCTGGATAACCAGGCATACCTTTTACGACATCTTTAGAAGAGAGTCTACCAGACTGAGTAAAAGGCTGCAGGTTCCAAACAACATCTTTGTTCTTTGAAAGGATTTCTTGCATCCCACTAGTTGTCTGGGTTTCCTCATCAGATTCCACTGTAGAATCAGATTGCTCTGCATTGAATTTCCCATCACTTATGTGGTCCTCCTCTTCGCACACATTCTCAAGCTTGGCATCCTCATCAGAATTAGAGGTGTTTGCAAGGTCCTCCAACTCTGCTTCAGTCAATATACGTTTTCTCATTATGCAAAAAGGCAACACTCTGGAATGAAAAAATAAAATATATACATAAACAATAATAATAAAATGAGAGAACAAACTATTACCAGTTTTACAACAATAAACACATTTAGGGCCCCATCACACATTGAGAAATCCACTGCGATTGTGATGCTGGAGCGTCACAAACAAGACCATCCATATAAGCATGCACTCATTCTATCAATTGCTGCTTTACACTACACCATCTAATCAAAAGAATTGAATACTTTGACTATAAAAAAATAGTTTATCTGCTACATACCTGTAAAGATGATCCTTCAGAACTCTGTTGTCTGTATATGTCCTCTCTGCTCTCTCCAGCTGGACTGAAAATGAAATTGGATAGACTACTATGGCAATTGTCCACTGATAAGATAAAATAAAACTCCCCCCAACCATTAGGATAAAGGCCCCGTCTCACATAGCGAGATCGCTAGCGAGATCGCTGCTGAGTCACAAGTTTTGTGACGCAACAGCGACCTCCATAGCGATCTCGCTATGTGTGACACGTACCAGCGATCAGGCCCCTGCTGTGAGATCGCTGGTCGTGTCGGAATGGCCTGGACCTTTTTTTGGTCGTTGAGGCCCCGCTGACATTGCTGAATCGGTGTGTGTGACACGGATTCAGCGATGTCTTCACTGGTAACCAGGGTAAACATCGGGTTACTAAGCGCAGGGCCGCGCTTAGTAACCCGATGTTTACCCTGGTTACCAGCGTAAATGTAAAAAAAAACAAACAGTACATACTCGCCTTCTGATGTCCGTCAGGTCCCTTGCCGTCTGCTTCCTGCTCTCACTGACTGCCGGCCGTACAGTGAGAAGTGAGAGCACAGCAGTGACGTCACCGCTGCGCTCTGCTCTCAGTGCACGGCGGCAGTCAGTGAGAGCAGGAAGCAGACGGCAAGGGACCTGGACACCGAAAGGCGAGTATGTAGTGTTTGTTTTTTTTGGTAACCAGGGTAAACATCGGGTTACTAAGCGCGGCCCTGCGCTTAGTAACCCGATGTTTACCCTGGTTACCCGGGTGCTGCAGGGGGACTTCGGCATCGTTGAAGACAGTTTCAACGATGCCGAACTCGTTCCCCTGATCGTTGGTCGCTGGGGAGAGCGGTCTGTGTGACAGCTCCCCAGCGACCACACAGCGACTTACCAACGATCACGGCCAGGTCATATCGCTGGTCGTGATCGTTGGTAAATCGCTAAGTGAGACGGGGCCTTAAGAGCTCAAAGTAAAGCAAACACACTTTTCAGACAGAATTTATTAGTACTCTTTCAGGTCAGCTTTTCACAGAAATTAGATCAGGGAACACAAGTAAAAAAAGAGAATATGTTCATTTACAATATAAAATGTTGAGAACTGAATTGCAATATTTTACATGAACAGCAGGGTAAAAATATTTGGCACATAACTATACTGGAAGGTAATCCATCAGCAGTATTGTAATGAGAAAATGTATGTATGTGTAAATCTGCATGGACAAAAAGGACCTAAATAAATTGATCAATTGTAGTAGATGTACTATATAGTCCAAAATGAGATTATAGCTCCTTTATTTTATAAAATGGCTGGAGATCACTATAAAAGGCTATCGGTCATTTTTGACCGAACAGTACAAGTGTATAAAAAAATTGTGGAGCAAAAAGTAAACAAACAAAAAAAGTACCCATAGTAAGAACCCCTCAAATGAGGAAAAGTCAATCAACCACAAGTTTCAGAACCGCATCTTGAATATTTCAAAAAATATTGGGTTGTTTTTGACCGAACAAAACAGCAGGGTTTTAAAGACAAGGCCAACCTGGTGCTGCACGAACCTCAGTCCAGCCGCACAGTGCCCCCTAGGCATCCAGCCCTCACATACCACCAGGAGGTGGCATCATATCCTCAGGTTCCCTCTGAGACCCATGCACAGACCCTGGATGATGATCCTTCCACAGGACTACGCCTCCAGGTCCAGGAACTGACGAAAAAGCGTAGCTGCACTAGCCAGGACCGTGCAGTCCCTGCAGGAATCTCTGAAAGAAAAGATCAAGCTGGCTGCCAGCCCAGAGGACATCCCCTGGCGAAGACCGAAGAGGATTCCGCTGACCAGAGGAAGAGATAGCTACCGCTATTATCAGGATGGACGACCCATCTGCCGCCGCTGCAACCAGGCAGGACATATTGCAAGGTACTGTCATTTAAATGAGCGACCCCTGGGGCAGAGGGCAAACCTCCAGGGATAAGACGACCAGGCCCACAAAGTTGGCGAGCCAAGTATGTCGGAGGACGACCGGTCCTCCCCGTTGTGATCGACGGCATCCCGATGAACGCTTTATTGGACACCGGCTCTCAGGTTGCAACTATGACTTACATTCTCTATAAACATTATTGGGCTGACATAGACATTACCCGTGGCCCAGATAGTGATTTAACAATAGTTGCCAATAATGGTCAGCCTTTGCCACAGGTGCGGTACAAAGAGGTCACCATTAAGGTGGAGCTGGTAGAATTGAAGGCCCATGGAATGGTGATTGTTGATATTGATCGACGTGAATGTAACCCTATGATGACCATTGGTACTAATGTCATTGAAAAATGGTCTTGCCGAGGTTATTGTCTTGTTACAACAGGTGGCCGAAACTGCTGGTTCCAGTGAGCAACGTGTCCTACAGAAAGAAATCAGAGCTCTGGTGCAGAAAAAACAGGTAGAATTATCTGGTGGAGAAATTGGACATGTTACAGTGAGTGGTCCGATCCCCATTGCAATACCCCCCAGGAGTGAAAGCATTAAGCTACTTACGGGTAGCGGCATTTTTCGGAGGCCCATGACAGCACTACGAGAGGGGATCCACCCTTCAGGAACAGGAAACCTACAGATACAAAAGGGCGGCACCTCTCCCCATGCATCAGTTGTATATTAGAGCCTGAGAGGACTACCGCGGTTAGTAGCACACAAATATTATATACAGTTTATATACAAAATTAATCTATTGCAAATGCCCCACGTGAGATCTATATATATCTCATTATGTACATTATAGGAAGTGCAACCCCCACGTGAATAGGGAGGGAACTAAGGGTGCTGTCATGGGCCTCCGAAAAATGCCGCTACCCGTAAGTAGCTTAATGCTTTATTCGGACTCCCATGACAGCACTACGAGAGAATTACAGAGATGTAAAACTACCTTAGGGAGGTACTATAGCTTGTAGCACCCTTAACCCGAAGGTGAGATCAGAGGAGCACCCCAAGTCCAACCGGTAGTGCTTAAAAAAGGTGGAAGGGGACGACCACGTAGCTGCCTTACATATCTGGTCGATTGACACTCCAGATCTTTCCGCCCAGGATGTAGCCATGGCCCTGGTGGAATGCGCCCTCAGATTCTGCGGAGCCGGACCTCCACCTGCAGTATAAGCCAGAGAGATAGCCTCCCTAATCCACTTCGCTAGTGTGCACTTCGAAACTCTAAGCCCTTTCCTAGGACCTTGGAAGGATAAAAATAACGCATCCTCTCTCTTCCAAGCGTTAGTGACTGTGATATATTCTAACAGGCATCTCCTAACATCTAACGTATGGAGTAGTTCTTCCTTAGTATTAGAGGGATTAGGGAGAAATGATGGTAACACTATCTCCTGTGATCTGTCAAAATGTGAGGCCACTTTTGGCAGATAGGCTGGGTCCGGTTTGAGGACTACTCTGTCCTGTAGAAACTCTGTATAAGGGGAGAGTCTAGAGAGCGCCTGTATGTCCCCAACCCTACGAGCAGATGTTATTGCTACTAAAAATGCTGTTTTGAGGGACAACAATTTAACTGAGGCTAAATGTAAGGGCTCAAACGGTTCTTTAGTCAAGGCTGAAAGGACTAGGTTGAGATCCCAAGGTACCGACCTGTTCTTGTGTATAGGTCTAGCTCTACCAGAAGCTTTTATGAACCTTGATACCCAATAATTATTAGCAATGTTACAAGAAAACAGGACCCCTAGGGCTGAGACTTGTACTTTTAGCGTACTTGTAGATAAGTTTAGCTCTAACCCCTTCTGCAGGAATTCTAAAATTTGATTAATTGGTAACCCTTCTTCAATTCTAAAATCTGAAGAGGCCAAGAACTTCCTCCAGGTTCTAGAGTAGATCTTTGTTGTTATATTTTTCCTACTCTTCATAAGGGTATCAATTAAATTTGGGGAAAAACCTCTGTTTTTTAACAATGACCTCTCAAACACCATGCCGTCAAATGGAGCCCCTTCACCTGCGGATGGGTGATCGGACCTTGGTGGAGTAAATTTGGAATGTCCGGGAGTACCCAGGGGTCTTCCACCGACATGGTCCTGAGCCAAGCGAACCAAGTCCTCTTGGGCCAGAAAGGGGCGACCAGTATGACCCTTGCTCGGTCCTCCCTTATCTTCCTGACCACAAGAGGTAATAGGCCCAGCGGTGGGAATGCATAAGCCAATTGGAAGTCCCATTTGATCAGGAAAGCGTCCACTGCCAATGGATTTTCCCTGGGATTCAGGGAACAGAATTTTTTTGTTTTTCTGTTGTCCCTGGTGGCAAATAGGTCCACCTCTGGATGACCCCACATGTGGACGATCTGACCGAAGATGTCTCTGTTCAGGGACCATTCTCCTTGTTTTAAGGTGTTGTGGCTTAGAAAGTCCGCTTTTATGTTTTCTTTCCCCTTTAAATGTAGAGCAGTTAAAGATAGTAAATGGCCCTCTGCTGTCTGGAGAAGGCGGTCTGCTACTTCCATCAGAGATTCGGAATGTGTTCCACCCTGGTGGTTTACGTAGGCTACTGCCACCTGGTTGTCGGAGAGGATCTTGACATGGTGACCCTGTAGATACACGAGGAGTTTTTTAACTGCCAATTCAATAGCCATTAACTCTCTCTGATTGGAAGAGGCTGATGTTTGAGGGTCCCATAGCCCTTGAACTACGATGTCACCCATGTGTGCCCTCCATCCCATCCCGTAGGACTGGCGTCAGTTGTTATTATACGAGTCACATGTGTCACCCAGGGAACTCCTGCCGACAGATTATCTTCTACTAGCCACCATCTGAGAGATGTAAGTACTACCGGACTTAACATCACCTGACCCTGCAAGGACCCCTGTAAGGCTCTATCATTGTCCAGAACCTCAAACTGTAAAGGTCTGGTATGGAATTGGGCCCAACGGACGGCAGGAATGCACGAAGTTAGGGAACCTAACAGTGACATAGCCTGTCTAAGGGTCATGGTTTATTAATCGCCTTTAACACCTGTTGTTGAATGTGGAGTAATTTATCAGGCGGCAGACAGCATTGTTGGGTCTCTGAATTTAATAACAGTCCGAGGAATCTCTGAATTTTTAGGGGCTGTAAACGGGATTTGTCATAATTAATAATCCAGCCCAGACGTTCTAGTTTGGCTATGGCTGTCTTTGCTTGTGAAAGGCAATGATCTGCTGAATTTCCTACAATAAGAAAATCATCCAGATAAGGCATTATGAGGATATTGAATTCCCGCAAATGTGCCATAACCTCAGCGACTACTTTAGTAAACACCCTAGGTGCTGCTGAAATGCCGAAGGGAAGGGCTCTAAATTGAAAATGACGAACAATTCCCCCTATAGACACCGCAACCCTTAGGAACCTCTGGAAGTTCTCATGGATAGGTATATGATAGTATGCGTCCTTAAGATCTACAACTACCATAAAGCAGTGTTTGAACAACATCTTTATTGTAGAACTGATAGACTCCATTTTGAAGGTTTTATTAACCAGGAATTCATTAAGAGATTTAAGATTAATGATAGTCCTAAATGACTTATCTGGTTTTTGAATCAGAAATAGAGGAGAGCAGAACCCTCTTCCTCTTTCTGAATCTGGAATCTCAATCAGCACCTTTTTAAGACATAGATTCATGACTTCAGCTTCCAAAGCTGTCTGTTCAACGGTGGAGGAACGTAAGGGGGTTAGTTTAAATTTATCATGAGGCCAATGGTTAAACTCCAGTCTCAGACCGTCTGATATAATGCCTCGGACCCAGTCACTATTAGTGATGTCAGACCATGCGGAAGAGAAGGCTGCCAATCTCCCTCCCACAGGGATTGCTAGTCATTGGTCTGACTTTTTACGTTCTTTTGAGGAACGGCGGAACATGTAGCCCGTACCTCTCCTGCGTCTATCCTCCCATCTAAAATTATCTCTAGAGGGTGGGGACGCGCGTTTCCTTCCGCGACCAAACCTCCTCCTGTTGAAAGGGCGACGGTAAGATGCTGATGCCAGATTAGGGAACTTCTTCTTATCATCTCCTGCTTTTTCAAGCAACTCATCCAGAGTTGGTCCGAAGAGATATTCCCCTTTGCATGGGATGGCGCAGAGCTTGGATCTTGATTGGATGTCACCAGACCAACACTTTAACCATAAGGCTCTACGAGCCGCGTTGGAGAGACCTGCTGCTCTGGCCGCCATTCTGACAGAATCCAATGAAGCGTCCGACAGGAAGGCCTCAGCATCTTGAATTACTGGGAGCGCATTCAGGATTGTATTCCTGGATGCACCTTCCTTAAGTTGTGACTCCAACTGATCCAGCCAGACCATTAAAGATCTGCCTGTACATGTTGCGGCCACTGCTGGTCTCAGAGATCCGGCTGCCATCTCCCAGGTACCTTTGAGGAAGGTGTCTGCCTTCCTATCAAGTGGATCTTTAAGGGTCCCCATATCCTCAAAGGGTAATGAGGCTTTTTTGGACGCCTTCGCCACCGCAGCATCTAGTTTAGGGGCCTTGTCCCAAGTATCAACGGCTGCATCCTCAAAGGGATACCTGCGTTTTAAAGCTGGTGGTAACGAGCCTTTCTTCTCCGGTTTCTTCCACTCTCGGAGAATTAAATCTTGAACTTTATCAATCACCGGAAAAGATCTACGTCTCTTATGGTCTAATCCGCTGAACATTATCTCCTGTCTGGAAGGTTGCGTTTTAGGCTCTTCCAGGCCCATCGTACCCCTGACTGATTTAACTAGTTTATCAACTCGGTCCAGAGGTAGACAAAATCGGCCAGAGTCCTCTTCTGATGATGAGGAAGAGGGAATAGAGCCATAGGAACCTTCCTCTCTTTCTTCCTCCGAAGACTCAGAGATTAAGGGAGTTTTACGTTTTGAACTTCCTGCCTGGGATAGAGACCGCAGGGATTCCCTTACTTCCATACGGATCATCTCTTTTAAGTTAGCCGTAGTTGCAGATTCTTCCGCTACCTAGGGGAGGACAATAAGGTGATACCATCTATCCGGCCTGATGTCCCTTAACCCCTACCACACCTGTAGATCTCACCGTCTGCTGTATACAGGGGGCACATAATTTTTTGGGATAAGAATCTGGTAAAGGGTTTCCACATAGGGCGCACTCCTTATGTTTCGACTTTGCACTTCTCTTCCCCTAGAATGACAAAGTATAAGGGGGCCCGCGTCACTGAGTGAACATTCACGTAGATCACTTACCAGCGCATGCCAAACAAAGGTACCGGAACACGAGGGGGTTCTTTCCCAGTCGAAGCTCTTGATCCCTGCTTGGATGAGCTTTTGCGGCTGGACTGGTCACTCCTGACATGCTCCTTCTCCAAGGGCTTCTGTCGCACATCCAGTAGCTGAGGCTGCTCACCATCACTCTCCATGATGGAAATGTGGCCAAAAGCAGGGCTCTAAATCCGACACCTGCTTAAATCCCCCTGAGTTCCGGTCAGCAGGCTGCCTGGCGTCATTCCATTGGTCTCTGCTGACCAGACCGCAGCTGGGAGGTCAGCGGTGGTTAATGAGGAATCCGGTGTCCAGGATCGATGGGCGCCACCATCTTGGATAGACTGCGCATGCGCAGCCATCCAGTAACCCGGAAGCGCCTGCCGACTCCGCCCCCGGCGTCACAGCACTCCGGAAACGCTCCTGAGAGTGGTGCCGGACGCCGGAGATGTACAGCAGTGCTCCGGTCGGCGTCCCCTTCCTGACACCGCTACCCCACTATACCGCTGCACCGCCGCACCGCTGCATGGACCAAGGGGGACAGTTATACTTACAAACGCCGGCACAGAATGGAGATCAGGAATCCTCCGGACCCTGCTCCCTACTGCAACACACCACCGACGTGAAGTCCAGCCAGGACCACCGTGGCGTCTCCAGGGAGATCCGCACCAGCCGAGGTAGGAGACCCCCCCGCTACCAGATTCGGCCGGCCTGGAATCCATCGAGGAATTTCATCTGTAGGATCCTGTCCCTCCAGGAACAGGAAACCAACTGATGCATGGGGAGAGGTGCCGCCCTTTTGTATCTGTAGGTTTCCTGTTCCTGAAGGGCGGATCCCCTCTCGTAGTGCTGTCATGGGAGTCCGAATAAATGTTAATATGGTGTCGGGCAGCAATAGGCCTCAGAGGTAAAGACTACCGGGCCCTGGTGGAACCTGTATATTCAGATAGTAGGCCCATAATCCTGACAGCCAGAGGGATGGTTGATGTCCGCAAGGGGAGGGTACCAGTACGTGTCCTTAACTGTGGAGAGAAAGAGGTCCACTTAACCAGATATGCCACACTTGCCAAACTGTTTAATGTTGATAATAATGCAATACAGGCAACAGAACCCTTGGTCCTGTTCAACCAGGCGGAGGACAATTGCTCTGCAGAACAATTAGAAGATTGGTGTCAGAAATTACACGTGGGCACTGACTCTACCCCATCACACTAAAAACATGGGGCTTACCGGGTGGTCCATGAGTATGAGCGGGTATTCAGCAAACACCCACTACATTTTGGGCAGGTAAAAGGGGTTCAACATCATACCCCATGGGAAATCATCCGCCCATTAAAGAGAGGTACTGGTCTGTACCTCCAGCTCACTACCAATGTGCCAAAAGTATGTTACGAGAGATGAAGGAGGCTGGGGTAATCAGAGATAGTTGTAGCCCCTGGGCAGCTCCATTAGTCCTCGTCAGGAAGAAGGATGGTACAATGAGGATGTGTGTTGATTACAGGCAGATAAACCGCATTACACATAAGGATGCCTACCCATTACCCAGAAATGAAGAGTCATTAGCTGCTTTAAAATCTGCTAACTATTTCTCTACCTTCGATCTCACTAGTGGGTATTGGCAGGTTCCTGTAGCAGAGGCGAATAAGGAAAAAACGGCCTTCACAACACTGATGGGTTTCTCTGAGTTGAACTACATGCCGTTCGGACTGTGCAACGCACCAGGAACATTCCAGAGGATGATGGAGTGCTGTCTTGGGCAGGAATATTGACCCACGCACTCACGAGCTGATCTGGCAGATAGTGGTCCCAAAACAAGATGCGCCAATTGTTCTGGAAGCGTACCACGATGGAGCAGGACACTTTGGATGGAAGAAGTTAGAGATCCTACTTCGTGGAAAGTTCTACTGGATTGGCATGAGAAAAGCCATTGAAAAGTGGTGCCGAGTGTGTGACCCATGCAACCTGCGCAGAAAGGACCATGACAGCCAGAGGGCTCCTCTACAGCCCATAGTCACCAAACAGCCACTTGAACTGGTAGCATTAGACCACGTGAAGCTATCTCCAAGCCGGTCAGGCTATGCCTATGCTCTCACTATTGTGGACCATTACTGCAGATGCCTGGTAGTCATATCTGTCAAGGACCAGACAGTGAGGACAGCAGCCAAAGCCCTCCAGCAACACTTTTGCTGACCACACGGATACCCAGAGAATGTACTCACTGATCAAGGCCCAACCTTTGAAGCATAAGTATTTCAAGAATTATGCAACCTGTACGGATGTAAGAAGATAAGAACAACGCCGTACCATCCACAAACAAGTGTGAGAAGATGAACCAGGTGTTAATCGATCTGATAAAAAACCTTGCCTTTACATGAAAGAAACTTATGGCCAGAGAAGTTGCCTGACTTGGTAGATTTGTACAATCACATCCCAGTGAATTCCACCAACTGCACTCCAGCATACCTGATGAGAGGAAGATCTAGCAAATTACCTGTCGATCTAGACATGGGAATTCTAACCCCAGAAACTACCTCAACAGATACAGATTGGGATACCGAGCAACAAGAGAAATACCGCCAAGTACAAAAGTGTGTAGAGAGAAGCTTGTCTCAGGCAAGACAAAAACAAGAGAGAGACTATAACCAACGTGCCCCTGCAATTCCCTTGTCACCAGGTGAACAAGTGTTAAAGCGAAAAAGGAGAATGCACAAACTCGATGATCAGTGGGACGCAGAACCATATACTATCTTACCGTCCAAGTTTGACAATACTAAATTCTGTCTAGTCAGCAAAGATGGAGGAGAAACATCGACTGCAGTATCTAGAGATCATCTCAAAGTTTGCCCTGACAAATTGAGAGACAAAGAAAAAGATCTAAGTACTACACAACCAATGGTAGAAGAAGGAAAGAGGATCCATACTATTCTTGGAGATTTTGCCCAGTCTTGGACTCAAGTACATCAGGCCATAGTAATACCAGTTTTGACTTTTCCCCAGCTGGAAATACCAGAACAAAATGTGATTCAAGACCATCCTGAGACAGAAGAGACTTTACACCAGTGGGCTCAAGCAGCAAAGGTCACCCCAGCAGTGGAACAAGAGAATCCACCCTCTGCTATCGGTCAATCTGTCAGACCCATGGTGAATCTAAGAAGTCGCAGATGTTTGCCCACTTTACCAATACAATGCAGGCCTACAAGTAGCACAGACACTAGTGGGTTCACAACAGCAGACATGTTAGAGCAGGAACTATGCAGATCTACCCGTAATACCAGAGGTCAGATCCCAGCCCGTTAAATTGACTGCTGTCAATTGTTGCTATCTGTTTTCAAAATGTTTGCTTATGCTTGTTGCAGGTTTAAAATGGACAATAGGGTAATGGACATTGAATTGCCGAAAAACTGTTATTGTACATAGTTGGCACCCTCAAGGTGCACCCTGGTTCTGCCCACAATGCTGGCATGGGTAGAGCCTTGCTACTTCACAGACCTGAAGCTAAAACCGTCTGGTGTGGCGAATACCGGGTCTGGATACGCCTTGTAGCCCGTCCAAGCACGACGTTGGGGGTTTATGACAGATCCTCCGCACCGGTACTGCTGCTAATGAATAAGGACACCCTGGTATAAGACCAGTTGTACTTTTGTAAATATGTTTGCAACGTTTAAGCCAAAAAAATGCCTCCTGTAAGGAAAGAATAAGTTTAAACCTGTTTTATGCATTTCAAAATGTTTTACACCTTTGTAACCTGTTGTTTATGTTTCCTTTTCCCAGTCCGGGAGTACTGGATTTAACGGGGGGGGGGGGATGTGACACCCCAGGAGTTCAGGCACCACAGTGGTATTGCCTTCCTCTCGGGGAGGGTAATGCCATGCCTGGGGACAGGAGGAATCCCTTTGGCAGGTAACCTTTCATGCAACACATTCTGACTCCAGGCCAGAGGGGGGAGCTCTACACCCAACTTTAGGGGAGCTGCTCTCTCTGGTCAGGAGGATGAGCCAGTTGCTAGGCAGTTGCTAGGCAGACAAGCAGACAGTTGACAGTTGGTAGCAAACAGTGAAGGAGCACAGATGTACTTAGGAGCTAGAGAAAGACTGCTACTGGGCCTCTCTAAGCTGAGCGCAGAAACCGGGTACCGAGAGCCCAAGGCTGAGGGGGACTGCAAGCCCCACGGCAGAACCAGAGGGCAGGAAACTAAAAGGGACTTGCCCACATAATACCTGAGGTACAGCAGCAATCAGAGTCCAGAGTCACCGTGAACAGAGACCCAAAAGAGATGGCTCAAGTTGCGTACCATGCAGGTACTGTCCCTGGACAGGGAAGAAAGAGGGCCTTGTTAGAGAGCTACAGGCAGCAAGGGACCACAGACCAGCGCATAGTGGAAGGCTCCCAAACTGACCTGTCAAGGGGATTTCCACCTGTCTCCAGGCTGCCTGGACTCCAGCTACACCTGTTAATGGTACCCTGGACTGAGTCTGAATACCATCTCAGTAAACCAGGTAAAGACTGCAACCCTGTGTCCTCCAATTATTTGCAGCATTCATATCCCTGCCAAATACACCGGGAGCCCTGGGGACACCGCTTCCCCTGTGGGAAGCGACACCATCTTTGCTGCAGCACCATCACCCCCAGAGGACCCCTTTAATCAGCGTCGGTCACCTCTGACCGGGAACCACAGGTGGCGTCACAAACGTTCCTTATTTCCACAACCCCTTTAAAGACCATCCCTTTTACTTGGGCGCCCAGGGCCGCGGACCGGGTCACTGCCACTGTGACCACCCCTTTAATTGCAAGCGGACCCGGTACCAAGTATCCCATGGCCCTGAAGGGTGACTCAATCATATCCTGAACTATTTTTCTAAGCTTTTTGTATGTTTTACATACCACCGTAATGCAACAATAACCATGTTAAACTGTATGGATGAATCATTGAATCCATAAAAATATTTTGAACAAAAATATTTTGAAAGTGTAGTTGATGTACCTATACAGTCATAAAGGTGTGCAAAGCCAGACAAAAAGTATGATTAGGTCATCCATAGTCCCCTGCAAGTCTACAAGTGGCGTGCCTCATTAAAATATTGAAGATTACAAACACTTTATGTGATGCTGTCGTCTGGTGGTGTGGAAAAGTATGGGCTAGGGTTGAGCGACTTTTATTTTTATAGGATCGAGTCGGGTTTCACGAAACCCGACTTTCTCAAAAGTCGGGTCGAGTGAAATCGGCCGATCCTATAAAAAAGTCGGGGTCGGGGTCAGCCGAAACGCGAAAACCAATGCAGTGCAATGGGATACTATGGTTCCCAGGGTCTGAAGGAGAGGAAACTCTCCTTCAGGCCCTGGGATCCATATTTACGTGTAAAATAAAGAATTAAAATAAAAAAAATTGATATACTCACCCTCTGGCGCGCCCTGGTAGTAACCGGCATCTTCCATTCCTAAAAATGGCGCTTGAAAGACCTTTCGAATGCTTCACGGCTTGTGATTGGTCGCGGCGGCCCACGTGACCGCTGAGCGACCAATCACAAGCCGGTGACGGGTCTCAAAAGTCGTGAGTGAGTGGGTGAGTACAATCTAACCTCTTTTTCTCATCTTTCAGGATACATCGGGGGCTTATCTACAGCATTACAGAATGCTGCAGATAAGCCCCTGATGTGGGCTTAGCTCACCTTCGATTTTGGGGGTGACAGGTTCCCTTTAAAAACCATCTCAGACAAGACGCTAGTGACTTAACTAGGGGCACCACAACATCTCCAAGGCATAGAGGGACAGCTTATGCCAGGTGTCCAGCTTTGAGACCCAATAATGAAAGTCGTAGCGGAATTAGGGAGTATGCTGGTTTACTCGGAGAGGTATTGCTTGAAAATCTTTAAAAAGTTTCCCTTCTTGTCAAAAATACCTGGTCATCAGGCACTGGGCGCTAGGCTGGTGTCAGGAAATTGGCCCATGCATTCGCCAGTGTACCCTGCCTCTGCTGTATATCTCCCCGGCCTTTCCTCTGTGGTTGGGAAAGGAAGCTTGTCCCCTGCCGATAGCATTGTCTAATGGGAATGTTTTCAACATATTTTCCAAAATGGCGATATAGCACCATTTTAAAAGACCTCTCCACATCTCGAAGAAGAGATGCAAAGTTCAAATGCAAATAGTTGTGCTGACTATGGTGTCATCATCGCTCACCATTTTTGTGGAGTCCTCAAAGTCTTGGAGAACCAAACAAATGTCAGATATCCATGCCCACTCTTCAGTTGTTATGTGCATAGGCTAACCAGAATACTGACGGGCTTGTTGGAGCTGGTACTCAACCACTGGCCTCTTCTGCTCACAAAGCATTGCCCTCATGTGCACACTGGAGTTCAAGTGCATGGTGATGTCGCACAGCAGTCGGTGAGCTGGTGCTTTCATGCACTGCTTCAGGACTGCCAGAGCAGTTGCAGCTGTAGCCGAATTGCGGAAATAGGCGCTGACACGGCGTACCTTGTCGAGAAGCTCTGGTATGTTTTCAGAAACCGATGAACTACCAAGTTGAGCACATGTGCCAAGCATGGTACATGTGTGAGCTTGGCAACCTTCACAGCTGCCAGCAGGTTACGCCCTTTATTACACATAACCGTGCCTGGTTGGAGGTTCAAAAACCACAGATATGTCTGTTTTGTCATTCCTTTAAGTAACTTTGCCTCGGCGTATGGTTTGTCTCCTAGACAAATTGTGTTGCAGCTTCGCTAAGGCAGTGCTGCAAAGCTTCTTGCTGCCGCCTGATTTGGACTACGTGCTCTGAGATACCACATCTGAGATGGAGGATGAGAAGGAACAAGAACTGCTGTAGGAGGTGGAAGAAACCCTAATAGAAGTTACGCCAGTAATCTTTGGTTTCGGGGGTACATGTGCCGTGCCAGAGTGTGTCTTGACCCCAGCACACACAATGTTCACCCATTGTGCCGTAAGGGAAATGTTCTGTCCCTGGCGACAAGCACTTGTCCATGTGTCGGTTGTTAAAAGGACAATGCTAGTCAGTGTGCTGGAAAGGGAACAGGTGATGTTCCTGGACATGTGCTGGACCAGGGAGGAGACGCCACACCGGAAGAAAAAGTGGTGGCTAAAGGGACGGCTGCCACCATGAGTCGATGGAAATCCTAAATTGCCTAAGTGGCAAAATTTCCATGGCAAGCAGCCCGGAAATTTGCCTGTTTAGCATTTGGGCCTGTGGGAACTTTCTTTTTCGTTTCAAGGCCTAGGGTAGGGACAGCTGAACGCTGGGCTGGGACAAGAAATTGGAACTTCCTGATGATAGTAAGTCAGAATGAGCAAGGGTAGGTGCAGAGCAGGAAGCTCCTGTGCCAATGTTTTGGACAGGGGATTGGGATGCACCTAGCACATGGGAAAAGGCAGTGGTGTCACCTGATGACACCACTCTTTAACCCCTTTAGTGATTACCATAAAAAAATAAAAAACAAGGCAAAAAACAATACTTTATCAAAAAGTGGAATAAAATGCAATCAAAACGACAAATATAAATATACATAGCACCACTGAAACTGTCATCTTTTCCAGCAAAAAACAAGCCATAATACAGCTCTATCAGCAGAAAAATAAAAAAGTTATAGCTCTCAGAATAAAATGAGGCAAAAATAAAACTATACAATAGTTTCTATTGTGTAAAAGTAGCAAAACATAAAAAGAACTATATTAACCCCTTAGTGACAGAGCCAATTTGGTACTTAATGACCGAGCCAATTTTTACAATTCTGACCAGTGTCACTTTATGAGGTTATAACTCTGGAACGCTTTATCGGATCCCGCTGATTCTGAGATTGTTTTTTCGTGACATGCTGTACTTCAAGTTAGTGGTAACATTTCTTCGATATTACTTGCAAATATTTATGAAAAAAATGGAAATATAGCAAAAATTTTTAAAATTTTGCAATTTTCAAACTTTGTATTTTTATGCCCTTAAATCAGAGAGATATGTCACAAAAAATAGTTAATAAATAACATTTCTCACATGTCTACTTTACATCAGCACAATTTTGGAAACAATTTTTTTTTTTGTTAGGGAGTTATAAGGGTTAAAAGTTGACCAGCAATTTCTCATTTTTACAACACCATGCTTTTTTTAGGGACCACATCACCTTTGAAGTGATTTTGAGGGGTCTATATGATAGAAAATAACGAAGTGTGACACCATTCTAAAAACTGCACCCCTCAAGCTGCTCAAAACCACATTCAAGAAGTTTATTAACCCTTTATGTACTTCACAGGAACTAAAACAATGTGGAAGAAAAAAATGAACATTTAACTTTTTTTTGCAAACATTTTACTTCAGAACCATTTTTTTTAATTTTCACAAGTGTAAAAACAGAAATTTAACCACAAATTTTGTTGTGCAATTTTTCCTGAGTACGCCGATACCCCATATGTGGAGGTAAACCACTGTTTGGGTGCACCGCAGAGCTTGGAAGTGAAGGAGCACCGTTTGACTGTTTCAATGCAGAATTGGCTGGAACTGAGATCGGACGCCATGTCGCGTTTGGAGAGCCCCTAATGTGCCTAAACAGTGGAAACCCCCCACAAGTGACACCATTTTGGAAACTAGACCCCCCAAAGAACTTATCTAGATGTGTGGTGAGCACTTTGAACCCCCAAGTGCTTCACAGAAGTTTATAACGTAGAGCCGTGAAAATAAAAAATCGCATTTGTTTTCACAAAAATGATTTTTCGCCCACAAATTCTTATTTTCACAAGGGTAACAGGAGAAATTAGACCACAAAAGTTGTTGTGCAATTTCTCCTGAGTACGTCGATACCCCATATGTGGAGGTAAACCACTGTTTGGGCGCACCGCAGAGCTTGGAAGTGAAGGAGCACCGTTTGACTTTTTCAATGCAGAATTGGCTGGAATTGAGATCGGATGCCATGTCACGTTTGGAGAGTCCCTGATGTGCCTAAACAGTGGAAACCCCCCAGAAGTGATACCATTTTGGAAACTAGACCCCTTAAGGAACTTATCTAGATGTGTGGTGAGCACTTTGAACCCCCAAGTGCTTCACAGAAGTTTATAACGTAGAGCCGTGAAAATAAAAAAAATCGCATTTTTTCTACAAAAATGATATTTTTGCCTCCAAATTTTTATTTTACCAAGGGTAACAGGAGAAAATGGACCCCAGAAGCTGTTGTACAATTTGTCTTGAGTACGCCGACACCCCATATGTGGGGGTAAACCACTGTTTGGGCGCATGGCTGAGCTCGGAAGCAAAGGAGCGCCATTTGACTTTTCAATGCAAAATTGACTGGAATTGAGATCGGACGCCATGTCGCGTTTGGAGAGCCCCTGATGTGCCTAAACAGTAGAAACCCCCCAAAAGTGACCCCATTTTGGAAACTAGACCCCCCATGGAAATTATCTAGATGTGTAGTGAGAACTTTGAATGCCCAAGTGCATCACAGAAGTTTATAATGCAGAGTCGTGAAAATAAAAAATATATATTTTTTAACAATAAAGATTTTTTAGCCCCCAAGTTTTTATTTTCACAAGGGTAACAAGAGAAATTGGACCCCAAAAGTTGTTGTCCAATTTGTCCTGAGTATGCTGGTACCCCATATGTGGGGGTAAACCACTGTTTGGGCGCACGGCAGAGCTCGGAAGGGAAGGAGCGCCATTTTGGAATGCAGACTTTGATAGAATTGTCTGCGGGCGTTATGTTGCGTTTGCAGACCCCTAATGTACCTAAACAGTAGAAACCCCCACAAGTGACCAAATTTTGGAAACTAGACCCCCTAAGGAACTTATCTAGATATGTGGTGAGAACTTTGAAAGCTCAAGTGCTTCACAGAAATTTATAATGCAGAGTAGTGAAAATAAAAAAATATTTTTTTTTCCAACAAAAAAGATTTTTAGCCCCCAAGTTTTTATTTTCACAAGGGTAACAGGAGAAATTGGACCCCAAAAGTTGTTGTCCAATTTATCCCGAGTACGCTGATGCCCCATATGTGGGGGTAAACCACTGTTTGGGCGCACGGCAGAGCTCAGAAGGGAGGGAGTACCATTTGACTTTTTTAGCGCAAAATTGGCTGTCGTGTTTGGAGACCCCCTGATGTACCTAAACAGTGGAAACCCCCCAATTCTAACTCCAAACCTAACCCCAACACACCCCTAACCCTAATCTCAACCCGATCCATAATCCTAATCACAACCCTAACGATAATCACAACCCTAACCCCAAAACAGCCCTAATCTCAACCCTAACCATAACCCTAATCAAAACCCTAAATCCAACACACCCCTAACCCTAATCCCAACCCTAACCCTAATCCCAACCCTAATCCCAAACGTAACACTAATCCCAACCCTAATCCAAACCCTAACCCTAATCCCAACTCTAACCCTAACTTTAGCCCCAACCCTAACTTTAGCCCCAACCCTAACCATAACTTTAGCCCCCGTCGTCACAAAAAAAGTTCAATGTAACCTTTTTTTTGTACGTTGCGTCCGCCATTTCCGCGGATGCGTGGCCGTAACTCTGCCCCCTCCTCCCCAGGACATAGACTGGGCAGCGGATGCGTTGAAAAACTGCATCCGCTGCCCACGTTGTGCACAATTTTCACAACGTGCGTCGGTACATCGGGCCGACGCATTGCGACCGCCCCGTAAAGACGCAAGTGTGAAAGAAGCCTAAGGCTACTTTCACACTAGCGTCGTACTCGGCCCATCGCAGTGTGTCGGGCCGACGTACCGACGCTAGCATTGTAAGCGCCGCACAACGGGTGCAGCGGATGCTGTTTTTTCAACGCATCCGCTGCCCCATTGTGAGGTGCGGGGAGGCGGGGGCGGAGTTCCGGCCACGCATGCGCGGTCGGAAATGGCGGACACGTCGCACAAAAAAGTTACATGTAGTTTTTTTTGTGTCGATGGTCCGCCGAAGCACGACGCATCCGTCGCACGACGGATGCAACATGTGGCAATCCGTCGCAATGCGTCGCTAATGCAAGCCAATGGAGAAAAAACGCATCCTGCAAGCACTTTTGCAGGATGCGTTTTTTCTCCAACGACGCATTGCGACGGAAGCCAAAAAACGCTAGTGTGAAAGTAGCCTAACCCTAACCCTAGCCCTAACCCTAACCCTAAATTTAGCCCCAACCCTAACCCTAACTCTAACCCTAACCCTAACTCTAACCCTAACTCTAACCTTAACCCTAACCCTAACTCTAACCCTAACCCTAACCCTAACCCTAACCCTAACTCTAACTCTAACCCTAACCCTAACCCTAACCCTAACTCTAACCCTAACTCTAACCCTAACCCTAACCCTAACCCTAATTTTAGCCCCAACTTGTCTTCTCCTGCCGGCCGGCAGATGGCAGCAGATGGCGGGCGCACTGCGCATGCGCCCGCCATGATGAAAAAGCCGGCTGGCAGGAGAAGACAGAAGAGGACCCAGGGACCCCGGGTGAGTATGATAGGGTCCCCGAATCCCCCTATTTCTCTGTCCTCTGATGTGCGATCACATCAGAGGACAGAGAAATAACTGATCCCTTTTTTTTTTTTTTGCGGTCACCGGTAAACTGTTAATTACCGGCGATCGCAAATCAGGGGTCGGTGCAAACCGACCCCGATCATGTTCTTTGGGGTCTCGGCTATCCCCGGCAGCCGAGACCCCAAAGATCTTCCGGGTGCCGGGCGGCGGGCGCACTGCGCGTGCGCCCGCCATTTTTTCCCGGAAAAAAGATGGCGGCGCCCATGGGGAGACACGAGGAGCACCGGGGGAGGTAGGTAAGTATTGGGGGGCTATTGGGGGCCATCGGGGACCACATTTCTCTGTCCTCCGATGTGCGATCACATCGGAGGACAGAGAAATTAAACGGCAAATCGCGTTTTTTTTTTTTTTGTTGCGACCGCCGGTAAACGGTTAATTACCGGCGATCGCAACTCGGGGGTCGGTAAAAACCCCCCGAATCATGTTCTCTGGGGTCTCGGCTACCCTCGGCAACCGAGACCCCAGAGAAAATCCGACTCTGGGGGGCGCTATTCACTTTTTCCACAGCGCCGTTAATTAACGGCGCTGTGGATTAAGTACCCTTAGCGGCCGCCGTTAAAAGGCGTATCGGCGGTCGTTAAGGGGTTAATTGGATATCACTGTAATTGTACTGACACGAAGAATAAAACTGATTTCTCAATTTTACCACACGCGGGACGACATTCTGCCTCCCAAAAATCGGGATAGAAAGCGATCAAAAAATGTAATGTGTCTGAAAATTATACCAATAAAAACGTCAATGCGTCCCGCAATAAACAAGCCCCCCATATGACTCTGTGTAGGCCGAAATATGGAAATATTATAGTTCTCAAAATATGGTGATACCAGATTTATATCTTTATTGCGCATCACTGTTATTGCACCGACCCCCCAAAAAAGCTTTCATATCACTTATCCCGCACGAGGAATGGCGTAAAAAGCATAAAATCAATTCTTAACCAGGCGTTGATTTGTTCATTATGCCTGCCAAAGATCGCAGAAAGCCTCGCCTCACAATTATCCTGTGCTCTGTGCTGAGCACTTACATCGGGGTTTCCGTGTAAATCTCTAAAATACATGATTTAAATGGAACCCCCTGTTGGAAGATTCCCTGTAATGAGGCAGATGGAGGCACTGTGGATGCCGATTGGCCTATGATCCAGCATTGTCCGTCTCTTTAGGCGTGCATAAAAGTGCAGTCCGCCACATTTTTATGCATTTCTGAAATGAAGGACACCACTGAACAGCTTACATCATGGGGATCGCCCCTGGAAGCATTCCTGACTCCTAATTCACAGCTGTAAACATTTTTTTTCCGAGATTCATGCCATTTTTCCCGGTGCAACAAAAAACACACTAAAACGAAACCAAAACGGATTTTCCTGGGAAATATGTTAACATACATCCTTTGCAGGTTAATGACTTGCCTGTAAGGCCAAATAATTAGCCCCAGACCGAAAATTTCCTCCCCCACTTAGGCTTAGTTTAGAAGCAGCGTTTTTGAAGCTTTTTTCAACTTTAACATTGCTTTCAAACACTACAAATGCATTCACTGGGAAATGTCATTGTAACATTTAACAACCCTAGCTGTCCATGTGGTGTGTGACACATAAGCAGACCCATTTTGTTTCACTTATGAAGGAGGAACTCTTAAAGTCACAGAGCCTATTTGTACTGGTGCATCAGGCGGCATTAATCTTCTTAAAGGGCCATTATAAAACAGTGGGTCTCCTAAACTGTTGTAGCCCATGCTGTGAGTGGATGGGCTGCCAAGAATTACGACGCACCACAATACTCCTTTCATAAGATGTCCAGGAGGGCCTCCTGAAAAAAATGTTGCATTGAATGCAAGGCCAGCCCTGCTACCAATACATATGCACACCAATAAGCATTTGAACCCACATACTGGATGGGCCCATGCAAATCCACTTCACAATATGCATTTTGTACTCCGTACTCCTTTGTTTTACACATTGGCAGCAAGGCCAGCCCTGCTGCATAGTCATATGCACCCCATTACGCCTTGGAACCACATACTGGATGGGCCCATGAAAATCCACTTGTATTTTTTAATGGTATGATGGGTCCCTCTTTGCCGAATTATTTACATTTACCTTCAAGTGGCCAGCTTTCAATGTTGTATGAAACTGAGATATCATGGAGTCATCAGATGAGGGGCCATAAACCCCTAGAAAATAAAAGCCACAAGGATTTAGATGAAACCACCACAGGCAGGGTTTAAGTAAACCTTAATGTTTTACAATGACAAACAGAAAACATATAGAGGCTTAGAACTATTTGTGAAGTGAATAAACAAACAAACATTTCTCATTGAGGAGTTTAGGACCTGCGATGATGTCGCGGCTTGTGATTGGTCGCGTGAGCGGTCACATGAGCGGCACGCGACCAATCACAAGCTGCGACGTCATCGAGGGTCCTAAACTCCTCATTCTTAGGAACGGAGGCTGCCGGTTACAATCGGTAAGGTCCAGGGGCCGCCGGAGGGGTGAGAATATCCATATTTTTTATTTTAATTCTTTATTTTTTACATGAATATGGATCCCAGGGCCTGAAGGAGAGTCTCCTCTCCTCCAGACCCTGGGAACCATACACTGGGAACTTCCAATTCCGATTTCCGATACCACAAAAATATCGGAACTCGGTATCGGCCGATACCCGATACTTGCGGTATCGGAATGCTCAACACTAATGAAGTGTATTGTGTCCAATGTGAGCAACCAGGCAACACAAAAAGGAGCTTTTCAAGTGAGCTCTTTAAGGTACACAAATGTTATGAAGTGTTTGCCAACAAGGATGTGGTTTCACCAATGGGGGTATCTTTTTGAAAAATATACTATTGCCATCACAGCCCCCCTTGCTCAAAATTCTGGGGCCTATAAAAGTACAGAACACGTTCACCCAGGTTATGTCATCAGAGATAAGTTAGAGACATTGCAGGAAACAGAGTTAAGAAGTAGGCCCAATGTAGGGGTGTGGGTCTCTGAGACTTGTAATGGAGGGCATGAGGTGACAACCAATTCCCCAATGTGGGGTCCTTTTTTAACTGAATAAAATAGTGCCATAACAGCCTCCTTGCCCAAAATTCACTGTACAGAGCACATTCACCCTGGTCAGTTAAAGGACACATTGCAGGAGACAGAGTTAAGAAGTATGCCCAATGTAATGTAATGCCCAATTCACCAATGTGGGGTCCTTTTTTAAAAAAATAAAATAGTGCCATCACAGCCCCCTTGCCCAAAATTCAACGGCCTATAACAGTACAGAGCACGTGCACCCTGGTCATCTAGTGGTTGTGGATGATGAGGATGAGGATAAGGAGGAGGATAAGGACAAACAGACCAAATCTGGAAGTGTATGCCCATGTGTGGGTGTGAAGAGGTGCATGAGAGTACACCTCCCCAAAACAAAGAATGTATTTGAGGTTATGTTTCGCTGTTTTCACTTGGTGGTGTACAGAAGTCTTTCCCAATCCAGCCCTTGTTCATTCTTATAAGCATCAGCCTGACAGCATTTTCAGTTGACAGGCGGATGCGCTTATCTGTTATAATTCCACCAGTGGCACTAAAAACCCGCTCTGACAGAATGCTAGCAGCAGGGCAGGCCAGGATCTCCAAGGCATAGAGAGCCAATTCATGCCACGTGTCCAGCTTGAATACCCAATTAATACCCAATTAAAAGGCACAGAGGACGCTTGTATGACCTGCAAGGTACTCACTCACCATCTTCCCAAACATTGCACTTCTTGTGACAGCACCCCTTGCCTCTGTGCCATCACAATGGGAGGGTCTGAGAACACTGTCACAGAACTTTGCCATTGTTCCCCTGCCTGAGCTGGATTGTACTTCTGTCTCTCTTGCTTGGACTCGCTTGGACTCCTTGGTTGTACAACAAACTCTGCCAGCGTTCTCACATGGGAATTTTCTAAGTAATTCGCTACAAGGGCCCTCTGGTACTGCAACATTTTAGTACACCTCTCTACCTCTGTCAGAAGAGATTGAAAGTTCTCCTTGTAGTGTGGGTCTAGAAGTGTCACCAATCAGTGATGAGCGTCACCCAAAATTTTTATGATGTGAGGGTCACGTGAAATGCAGCGCAACTTAGTCAGTCATGCGTGCAAGACGGCTAACAGGCAAGACTTCCGTGTCCTCACCAACAGGAAGGCTGACCATGCTGTCCTCCTCCTCCTAATCCTTATTGCCTACCAATCCACATTGAGAAGACATGAGGCTGGGCTGAGTGTAATCCCCCTGTATGGTTCCTTGCTCCATGTCCTCATGCTCCACCTGCAATGCATCCTCTTTAATTGTGAGTATAGAGGTTTTCAGAATGCTGGGAAGCGGGATGTGACGCTAATTATAGCATCATCGCCGCTCACCATCTTGGTGCAGTCCTCAATGTTTTGGAGGATGGTACATATGTCTGACATCCATGTCCACTCCTGGGGTCTTATGTGTGGAGTCTGAACTGAATATCGATGGCCTTGTTGATGTTGGTAATCAACAACAGCCCTCTTCTGCTCACAAATCCTTTCCAACATATGCAGCATAGAGTTCCAGCGCGTGGGGACATCACACACCAGTCGGTGAGCTGGAAGCTGCAAACACTGCTGAAGCATGGCAAGGGCGGCTGAAGCTGTAGCTGACTTTCTAAAATGGGCAAACAGACGGCGTACTTTCACTAGCAGATCCGGCAGCTCCGGGTAGCTTTTCAGAAAATGTTGAACTACGAGGTTAAGCACATGGGCCAAGCAAGGTACGTGTGTGAGCTCACCTTGCCTCAGAGCCACCACCCGGTTACTGCCATTGTCACACATGACCATGCCTGGCTGTAGGTTCAGTGGTGTCATCCAAATATCTGATTGCTCTTTCAGAGCTGTCTGCAACTCTTCTACATTGTGCGGTTTGTCACCTAGGCAAAATAGCTTCAGCACAGCCTGTTGCCACTTTCTGAGGCAGTGCTGCAGTGCTTCCAGCTTCTGACTAATATGTTGATTTCAGAGATGGAGGATGAAGAGGAGGAGGAGGAGGTGCAGGAGCTGTAGACTGTGGGGGCAACCCTGATTGACGTAGGGCCAGCCATCCTCAGCTTCAGGAGGATGTGTTCCATCCCAAGGTCCAACTGGGTCCCGGCTTCCACTATGTTAACCCAGTGTGCCATCAGTGAGATGTACCATCCCTGCCCATAAGCACTTGTTCATGTGTTCGTGGTTAGGTGGACATACTCTGTAACAGCATTGCTGAGGGCACGGGTAATGTTGTGGGACACATGCTGGTGTAATAGTGGTGACTGGGAACCGAGTACCTTGGGATGGTCGCTGCCATCAGGTTGTGGAAAGCTTCCATCTCAACTAGCCTAGAAAGCAACATTTTGAGCCCAAGCAGTAGAGAAATGTTAGAATTTAGGACTGTGGCCTGTGGGGAGTTGGCTGGGTATTTCTGCTTGCATTCCAAAGACGTGGGTATAGACAACTGAAGGCTGTGCTGGGACAAGGACGTGGATGGGCTTGATGATGGTGCTGCTTGACTGTGGGCAACAACAGGTGCAGGGCTAGAGGCATCTTCACATGCACGGTGTACTGGGGATTGGCTTCTATACAAAACAGTGGAAGAAGCAGTGGTGTCACCTACAGATGGTGTTCATGGAGCCTGGGGTTCGGCCCACAAAGTCGGGTGCTTTGCTGCCATGTGCCTGATCATGCTGGTGGTGGTCAGGCAGGTTGTTTTGCTACGCCTGTTGATGCGAGCATGGCAGGTGCTGCATATGGCCTATTTGGGATTATCGGCAGAGTCTAGCAGTTGGAATGGCAACATCCCTCATGTTGGTGTTACGGGAAATGGATGCATGCCTTCTGTCTGTGGCCACCACCCTGCTTCTTCCTGCCTGTTGGGGTGATATGCCTCCTTCCCCATGTGTGCTGCTGCCCTCACTCTGCATGTCCTCCTGCCAGGTTGGGTCAGTCACATAGTCATCCACCACCTCGTCTTCCACAGCTGCACCCTGCTCCTCCTCCTGACTTTCTGGCAATTGTGTCTCATCATTTCCACCTTTTCTGACACTTTCCCACCATCGCCTTCGTGTGACCGAGGCTGGTCAAAGCTTTAGGCAGCTCTACATGCGATCTCGGCTGTCAACACTTCAAGTTGACCGGCCGAGAGTCTGGAATCTTGAGATGGAAAACTGAACAGCTCTTCAGAGTGTCCAAGTGTGGGATCAGCTGTCTCAGGGCACTCAGCATGGTGGGAGGAAGGAGGATCAGGGTGAGGAATATCCATGCCACACTCATGGCTACTCAGACTTGACAGTGTGGAAGACGTGGTGGTGGTGGCTAAGTGACTGGAAGCATTATCCGCTATCCAACCAACAACCGTTTCTCACTGCTCTGGCTTCAATAGTGGTGTGCTGCGGTCCCCTAGAAACTGGGACACTTGCACCATCACGTCCACTTACCCGTCCCTTACCTTGCCCATTTTAAATAGACTACTGCACTATTTCAAAAGCTCAACACAAATGTATTTATTAGGAGCAAAATAATATCTGCTTAGTATGCCTGCAAATCTACGATTTTTCAAACACAGACACCAGGCAGGCCTCAGCCTAACATAACAGACTTTATTCTATTTTTGGGGGCTTTTTTGGGAATGCAATTTATGCAAAATACTGCTGTATATAAGTAGAGTAAATGACAGCAAAAACAGTGGCAAAACGGCCTACAATGCCCAAACTTTGAGCACGCAGATATATGAGGCCTGTCACAGAAATATCACACTGCCAAATATGTGGCCTGTATTTTCTGAATGCAAAATAGTGCTGCATATAATTAGAGTAACAAACAGGAAAAAAAGTGGTAAACTGGCCTACAATGCCCAAACTTGGAGCACGCAGATATATGAGGCCTGTCACGGAAATACCACACTGCCAAATGCGTGGCTTGTTTTTTTGTAAAATGCAAAATAGTGCTGTATGTAAGTAAAGTAACAGACAGCAAAAAACCAGTGGCACAATGCTAGCATACACAACTATGCTACGTATGCCTGACAAACTATGATTTTTAAACTATGATTTTTTTAACTATAAAAACCACGATTCTGACCCTATCTCGGCAGCAGCTCTCTCTACTGTCGCTGAATCTGGAGCTGAATACGGTGAGCAGGGCGGCGTCAGGTCTCTTATACTCAGGATATTGCTGTGCGGCCAAGCCAGTCACTGCACGACCACAACAAAGATGGCTGCGGCGTTTCATGGCCTGGAAGACAATCTCTGCAGCGTGATTGGTCTCTAAAGTCCACCAAAAATGCTGGGTGGAGATACCAGTTACCGCCGAATGATCCCTGAAATGCTCTGTGCTCGGCGAGTACACCGAGTACACTGATACTTGGGCGAGTAACGAGTAGTGGCGAGCACGTTCGCTCAACACTAGCTGACACGTTACTGGTAGCACAAAGGCTCTAAAAAAGCGAAATGGCTCCTATCCCCTCAAAACAAATTCAGCAAATTCGGAGCTCCCAAATCCAAATGGCCCCCTTCCTTCTGAGCCCCACAATGTACCTAAACAACATATAGTGCTTACATGTTCGTCATTTCTGAAGCGATGATAACCTGCCTAACTTACTCTAAAATGCTGGTCACAACAATGCACTGGTCAATAGTTTGCAATTATCACTCCACAACATTCATTGCTGCTTGATTCTGGAAAGCACCCATGGAGACAAAATAATCACTTCACTTGTAGATAAATTCTCAAAGGGGTATAATTTCCAGAATGGTGTCACTTGAGGGAGGGATTGTGCTCTTCTAGCATTTAGGGGCTCTGTATATGGAGTCTGCAAACTATTCTAGGAAAATCTGAGCTCCAGGAGTCAAATAGCGCTTAGTCCCTCCCGAGTCTCGGTATGGCTAAGCAGTACTGTACAACCACATATGGGGTATTGCCATGTTCAGCAGAAATTATGGGAAAAATTATGGTGCCATTTTTACCCACTTCTTGTGTCAAAATGTAAAATCTGGGACTAAAACTAAATTTTGGTGGTAAAAAATGTAAATATTTTTTTCTTCACTGTTCAATGATATAAAATTCTGTGACACACCTGTGGTGTCAATATGATCACTGCACCCCTAGATGAATTCGTTGAGAGGTGTAGTTTGTGAAATGGGGTCACTTATGGGGGTTTCTGCTGTTCTGGCAACTCAGGGGCTCTCCCAGTGGGTCATGGCACCCACACACCGTAGCAGTAAAATCTGCAGTATAATATGGTGCTCCTTTCCTTCTGAGCTTTGCACTGTGCCTGAAAAATATTTCCCGATTACATATAGGGTATTGGCGCACTCAGGAAAAAATGGACCTCAGTTTGTTGTAAAAAAATGTCCTTTTATCCATAAGAAAAATTAAAAACTTGGGGCTAAAACAACATTTTAGTAATAGAATAAATTACATTGTTTTCTTCACCACTCAATGGTATAAATTCTGTGAGGCACACGTTGTGTCAATATGCTCACTGCACCCCTATATGAATTCATTTTGGAGTGTAGTTTGTAAAATGAGTTCACATATGGGGGATTTCTGTTGTTCTGGCACCCCAGGGGCTCTTCCAATGTGACATGGCACCCTCAACCCATTCCAGCAAAATGTGAAGTCCAACACTTCTTCCCTTCTGAGCTACTTTGCACTATGCAAATGTAGTATTTCCCCACATATGGGCACTCCGAGCACTGCCATGCGCGTAAACAGTGTTTTTCCCCCACATATGGGGTATCAGCATGCTCAGGAGAAATTGCACAACAAATTTTGGGGTCCATTTTTTACTGTTACCATTGTGAAAGTAAAAAAATGTGTCTAAAGTAAGTTTTTTTTGTGAAAAAAGTTGAATATTCATTTTTTTCCCATATTCCAAAAATTCCTGTGAAGCACCTGAAGGGTTAATAATCTGCTTGAAAGTGGTTTTGAGCATCTTGGTTTTAGAATGGTATCACTTTTGAGTATTTTCTATCATATAGACCCCTCAGTCATTTCAAATGTGAGGTGGCCCCTAAAGAAAATGATTTTGTAAATTTTGTTGGAAAAATGATAAATCACTGGTCTACTTTTAACTTTTATAACTTTCTAAGAAAAAAAAAATGTTTCAAAAATTGTGCTGATGTATAGTAGACATGTGGGAAATATTATTTATTAACTATTTTTTGTGACTTGAAAATTGCTAAATTTTCCAAATTTCCATTTTTTTCACAAATAAATGCAAGTTATATTGAATAAATTTTACAACTATCATGAAGTACAACATGTCATGAAAAAATCTCAATCAGTGGGATCTGTTGAAGCGTTCCAGAGTTATGCCTCATAAAACGACATTGGTTAGAATTGTAAAAATTGGCCTGATCATTAACGTGCAAACCACCTTCAGAGTGTATAGGGGTTAAAAATTTTCCAGACTGGGGAATACCTAAGTCTTTGATGGAGAAATTCAGGACTGTTGATTCTCTGTGGAACAATTGCGCGCCTTCTCCCTATGGTTCCTCCACTGCTTCTACTTGTCAGTTTCTGTGCTGCCGATGTCTCCATCTCAGCGCTGCTGGCCTCGCTCTGCATGCCAACTTCCCAGGTTGTGTTGGTGACTTCATCATTCACTGCCTCATCTTCCATCAATGCACTCTGGTCCTCCTGACTTTGTGACTTAACAACAACAAGACTTAGCGGTAACTATGTCTCATGATCATCTTTCTTCTCCTTATTCCAAATTTGCCATTCCCCACTGTCATGTTCTTGTGGCCGTGTTTTGCGCATCACTAAGCAACATGCCATCCTGTCCCTCTTGGAGCATGAAAGTTGAGGGGCCACACTCAAGAAATGTTGTGGTAAACAGCTCCTCAGAGTGTCCTAGTGTGGGATTACTAGTCTCCTGGGACTTAACATGGTGGAAGGAAGGAGGATCAGAGTGAGGATTAAATGATACAATGTTTAGGCATGTGGAAGACTGGGTGGTGTTGCCAAGCCTGCTGGAAGCATTATCTGCTACCCAATCGACCACCTGTTTGCACTGCACTGGCTTCAGAAGTGGGGTACAGTGCATCCCTACAAAGTGGGACAGGAACCTATGTGTCATGGATAGGCGTGTTTCTTTCGCTTGAGCAGTGCGTAAAGTCGGCCCTATGTCCTCAGCATCTCCGCGCACCATTAACAGCACTTCTACTTCCCCGTCCCTCAAAACACGCCTTATGCATTTTGCAATTGCTAGGTATCTTAAAACCAAGTTTATTTCTAATAAAAGAAAAAATTGGTTACCTGCAACAATCAAAGCGGTTTTCGTGAGTTTACTTCGCCATAATATAACAGAAAGAACGCAAAAGTGTATAGATGACTGTGAGGATATGGCTGCTTACTAAAGACTGTAGGACAAATGGACGTAGAGCGGAGTCCACAGCTCCACGAGATAGAGACTTTTTCCAGCACGGAGTACCAGTTGCGTCGATACTGTTGTTTTTTTATTAGATATTTTCTTGCTGTGTTTTATTAGTGATTTTCTTTCTCGTCAGTTCATCCTCAGGAATCAATGTTTCCATTCAGTGACAGTAAGCAGTTTGTGTTTTTTTTTTTTAAACTGCTTACTGTCACTGAATGGAAACATTGATTCCTGAGGATGAACTGACAAGCAAGCAAATCACTAATAAAACACAGCAAATTCAATCCAGAAAAATGTTTAAAAGCTTTTGTTCAATTTCAGAGATCACATAAATATTCACAGACAAATTAACACTGTATGTCTGAGAAATGGAGGCCTACAAAAAATTTTAAACGCATTTTGGCAGTTTTACAGATCACAGAAATGTTTACAGACCACATAACACTGTATGTCTGAGAAATGGAGGCCTACCAAATTTTTAAAAGCTTTTGTTCACCGAGATCACAGAAATTTACTGCATACTACAGAATAGTGTAGAGATCACAGGTATTTTCTTCACACTACTGAATAGTGTATGGATGAGAAATGTAGCCCAGGTAAATGTTTCAGAAATTTTGTGTGTGTTATAAAACACAAAAAAGGACCTCAAAGCACATAATACTTGAAGGATCAAAATACATTACATTTTTCTAGGACCCAGAAAAAAAAACTGCAGCTATACAGTATATTTGGCAACTGATTGCACAGGCCTAATCTCTGTCTACAGACCGGATACTGCCACTCTTCCTGCTCTCCTTCCGTAGATTGAATGCAGATTTTAGGTGCTACAAATGATTAGCCCCTCGAAGGGCTGTTAGTATGAAGGCTCAGCTTCAGCATCAGTAAAACCATGTCAGACCTCTGATTCATTATACTGTGCACACAGGCCTTGACAAGCACTCTCCCTCCAATACGAAGTGTCACAGAGCTGTGCAATAGCGTCTGTGTGCCGAGCCTGGCTGTGCCTTTCCTTTTATAATCTCTGATGATGTCACACAGCCAGCCAATCACAGTAATGCCACAACCTAGATGGCTACGGCATTGCAGGGACTCACAGGCAATCCCTGCATGCTTAATGGCTGCATAACAGATGATGGATGAGGATTTGAGTTTTACATCGAGCATCACCCATTACTTGCCGAGTACCGGGCACATTGAAGCACCGTGATACTTGAGTGATAGCAGTTTCACGGAGCACATTCGCTCATCCCTATAGGTTTTTTCTTCTCTTCCACCTGTAATAATGCAATCACTAAATTATATGCATTACAACTCTAAAACGGTAGCATTGAAAAATGAAACTTATTGCATAAAAAAGAAGATCTTGTACAGCTAGCTTGAAGGAAAAATAAAGTCTGTTAACAAGACAACATAAAAAAAGCTAACATTCTTGCAGTTTTTAACCCTAAAATAGGCTTAGCACATTCAGTTTTACATGTATAGAATTTAGGACATTCAGTTTTCAGTTCGGAATCCTGTCACAGAGGTTACAACAGCATAGGACAATAGAACAATTAAAGTGAGTTGCCAGCCAGGGTCGTGGGGTACCCGGTACCTGGTCCGGTATTCACAGGGGGATGTCACGGTGACAACCCAGTCTGTGGCCCTGGGTGCCCATGTAAAAAGGGAAATTGAATGAAGTTTATGTTCATGACACCTCCTGTGGTATTCTGTCAGTGAGGACCGACGCTGCTTTAAGGGGTCCTCTGGGGTGATGTTATGGCAGCTAGATGGTATGACTTCCCACAGGTGAAGTATATCCCCAGGGCTCCCGGTGTGTATATGGAAGATGGTGAATAGTATAGTCAAAAAACGAGGACACGGGTTTGCAGTCTCTTTACCTGGTTTACTGAAGACTTCAGGCAGCCACAGTCCAGGGCACCAGATCACAGCCGGCTTGGAAGCGAATTCAGAGTCCCCTTTACCAGGTGAAGTTAAAAGCCTTCCTCATAGAATGGTGGTGTTGTAGTCCCTTACTGCCTATGGCTTCTGATAAGGTCCTCACAGTTCTCTCTGTCCTCCATAAAGGTGGGACATAAACCCGTATGGCAGGTGACTTGAACCTTTTTACAGGGTCTCTATCACGACCCGGGCTCTATGTGTCACTGTGCCTCCTGGGTGTTAGGGCGGACAGGTGATATGTAATCCAGCTGTCCTGCCGGTTTCTGCTGTCAGTCTTTGAGTCCCTCACAACCTCGGTGTTCCGGCTACTGGTAATCTACGCCAGCCAGGGAGGTAGCTAATTCACTGCTCTGCTCCACTGGTGTCCCTTCTCCTGTGCTTCACTCTCCCACACACTCACTACAATCTGTTCAGCTTTCGGTATTATCTCTGTCCAGGAGCTGCAGCACTTTCTCGGGGCCGCACTGCTCCTCATACGTTCTTCCTGTCTCAGACTGCTCCAGTCTGCTCTCCGGCACAACCTGACTCACTTTCCCTCCAAACCACTAATATATATATTATATATATATATATATATCTACATATACACACACACACACACACAAACGGGAGTCACTTAGTAATAGGATCAAAGGCTCTCTCTTGTGGCCTGGAGTGTGAACATGTTGTGTGCATTGTGATTACCTGATAAAAGATATCCTTCATCGCTTCCAAACATAACATCACTCTCCCCGTGAGGAAAGCAACATTACTGTGATGACCAGGACCCTGGGGCGCCACAAAAGTGTTATTCATCATGCCAGGAAAGAGACACACGTTCTCCATTCCTCTAGCTCCGTGCTAGGCTATTTAAATATGTGCCATAGACTTCTAGTGGAGTGGCTTGGTGCATGATAACTACTCCATGCAAACGTCTCCTAGACATGGTCCTGTGGGTCGTGAGAATAGGTGGAAAGTCTCTTGTTCTGGCGATTTGTAGGGTTCCTATTTCTCCTCCCACCATTGAATAAGTAACAATTTAAAGGGTTATGACTAGTGTTGAGCATTCCGATACCGCAAGTATCGGGTATCGGCCGATACTTGCGGTATCGGAATTCCGATACCAGTATTCCGATACTTGCCGCGTATCGGATACCGGAATCGGAAGTTCCCAGATTCAAAATGCACAAATTCATCCAATGAGAATGATTCCAAGTGTGGGCACATCCTGTTCAGCATGGAGGGCATGAAACTACTGGCATGGCTGTGATTGGCTGCTGAAATGATGTCATGATGCAGTTTAAAAGTCGCTGGCGCCATTTTGCGATCACTCTGCTGTGAATTCAGTTAGTGACAGGACGCTGTTTGCTGACTGAGGGCCAGTTTAGAGATAGCGATTTACTTCTTTGTGCTTTCCAAAGGCTAATTTAGCAACCGCTGTGTTCACCTACTATTCACCTTGCTTTTGCCTTGTAGCGCTGTTTTCACAGTGATCTGCAAGGTCTGTGTGTGTGTGTGTGTGAGTGCAGCCCACTCTCTAGTCTGAGTGCAGCCACATAGGCCATCCATAGCTGGTTGTGTTCAGTTCAGGGAGGGTGGTTCATTGTCTCATACTGTAATTTTTTTTTTTTTTTTCCAAGTAGTGTAGTCTGCTGCTAATTTTTTCAAAAAAATTCTATTAGTGTCTTTCCACCCGTCTCCAGCTAATTTGTGGAAAAACACTACATAGGATAACGTAGAGGAGGGTTTTTGGGCCTTGCAGCGCCGTTTACGTCTGTCTGCACGGTCTCTGTGTGACTGCAGCTCTATCTGTTGTCAGTTCAGCCCCCAAAAAATAAATAAATAATAAAGTTCACCAAACACACCAGTGACACCACTTTACATTTGTGTAGGCCACATTAGCTCATATTAAAGTCTAGTCCACACTTTAGAAAATTAGTGTTTCTTATACCTGTTAGGAGGAGTTGTTCAGGAATAAGCACACAAATCCGTTAGTACTTTTCTGCTTATCTTTATCAGTCAACCAAGATGAAGAAGGCAGTGAGTAAGGCACGTGGGCGTGGGCGTGGGCGCGGAGCAGGGAGGGGACGTGGGGATTCTGTGCCTGCTGCGGGCACCGGTGACTCATCAGCACCCACTTTCACAAGGGAACAGTCATTCATGCGCAGCTTTGTCGCAGAGCGCCGTACACCGCTGCTGCGTGAAGAACAAATTGAAGCCGTTGTCGGATGGATGGCAGCTAATGCATCAACTTCAATTAGTGCCACATCCTCTCAGACACAGAGCACTGGAGAGCAGCCATCTGTCTCTTCACCACCTGCCAAATTGCCCAGGCAGACAGAGAGCCCAGGACAGGAGCCGTCTCTACTTCTGTTCTCTGAATCTCTTGGCTTGGAAACAGGGGGCCAGCCAAGCAGCATTGGAGAAATGGAAGAAGAGGCAGGGTGCAGTGATGCCCAACAGCTTTTTCTCTCTTCCTCTGAAGAGGCGGGTGGGCCAGTGGCTCCGTTCACCACATCGCAGGCCGCATCAGCTGATGATGACACTCAGGTGCCACTTACTGGTGCGTGCTCTGCTGCTGAGACTACCCAGGAGGAGCAGTTGGGGGCAGAGGGTAGTGTAGATGATGAGGTCCTTGACCCATCTTGGCGTGAGGGACAGGAAGGTGGTGGGAGCAGCTCTGAGGAAGAGATTCCCCGTACGGCCCAAAGAGGGAGAGGGAGGGGGAAGACTGCGGATCCTGCAGCCTCCGCTTTGGCACCCGTTAGGAGCATGTCTCTTCCAAAAGCCAAAAAGGGCGCTCCCAAGACTTGCAGTGCCTGGTCCTTTTTTGACACAGGTGCAGATGACATTTGCTATGTCAAATGCAAGGTGTGTCATCACAAAGTAAAAAGAGGGAAAAATGTCAGCAACCTCAATACCTCCAACATGTGGAAACATGTGCGCACCAGGCACCCGGCGGAGTTAGAAAAACACACTGAAGAGCTAGGCCAACCAACAGCGGCAGCTACCACCTCTTCAGCTCGTGTTGCCTCTTCCTCCAGCTCACACGCAGCTGGTTCGGCTTCCTCCCAGGATCGCCGTGGAAGAACCTCTGGCCCTGTTGTCCAGAGACCCGCTGTAATTCCACCCGCAGCACCACTTTCCCAATCATCCACACACTCCCAGCCCAGTCTACAGCCATCGGTAGTACAGGCATGGGAGAAAAGGCGGCCTTTCTCGTCAAACCACCCACGAGCACAGGCTCTGACTGCAGGCATTGCCAAACTTCTGTCACTGGAAATGCTGTCATTCAGGCTGGTGGAGACTGACAGCTTCCGTGACTTGATGTCATTGGCAGTCCCACAGTACAATGTGCCCAGCCGCTTTTACTTCAGCAGGCAAGCCATCCCTGCCCTGCACAAGCATGTGGAGGGACACATAAAACACGTGCTACTGAACGCCGTCAGTAGCAAGGTCAACCTCACCACCGATGCGTGGACCAGTCAACATGGACAGGGGAAATACCTTTCCCTCACTGCCCATTGGGTTAATGTCGTTGAGCCGGGTACAGACCGTGCGAGTGGCGCAGGACGTGTCCTTCCCACTCCAAGGATTGCAGGAATCCATTCTGTACGCATTGACTCCTCCTCCTACACCAGTTCCTCAGAATCATCGCTGCAGGAGCCGTCACAGTCCACCTCCACATGGACCCGTGATGAACGTGTACCTGTTACGACCGACATGAGCACAGCCGTGGCCAAACGTCAACAGGCCGTCTTGAAATTAATTTATTTGGGGAATCGAAGCCACACAGCGCAGGAGCTCTGGAATGCCATCAAGCAGGAGAGCGATGTGTGGTTTGTGCCAGCGAATCTCCAGCCAGGCATGGTAGTGTGTGATAATGGCCGAAATCTGGTGGCAGCTCTGGGCCTCGGCAACCTCACTCACATCCCATGTCTGGCACATGTGCTCAATTTGGTCGTGCAGAGTTTTCTGAGGGACTATCCGGATCTTGATGCACTGATGCACAAGGTCCGCCTAGAGTGTGCTCACTTGCGGTGTTCCAGCACGGCAAAAGCGCGCATTGCGGCTCTGCAGCGCCGACACTGCCTGCCGGAACATCGCATCATATGTGACCTACCTACCAGGTGGAATTCCACGTTACATATGTTGGAGCGGTTGTGTGAGCAGCAGCAAGCTGTAATGGAGTACCAGCTGCTTCAGGCGCAAAGAAGTCGCAGTCAGCGCCGTACAGACTTCACAACCACAGAGTGGGCCACTATGAATGACGTCTGCCAGGTTTTGCGTCCCTTTGATTATTCCACGCGGATGGCGAGTGCAGATGATGCACTAGTCAGCATGACTGTCCCCCTTATCTGCCTGCTTGAAAAATCACTGCAAGCGCTAAGGGATGATGTTGTGGAAGAGGTGGAGGATGAGGATTCAGTATTTCCATCATCTTCTGGACAGTCAGCGCCACGTGGTTCCTCACAAACGCGTAGGCAGGGGACAGTTTGTGAGGAGGATGAGGAGGAGTCAATGGAGGAGGAAGACATCCGTCCAGAGGAGGGAGTTACACAATTGTCCAGTACTCAGTGTGTACAGCGAGGGTGGGGTGATGACGAGCGGGCAGAGATCACGCCTCCAGCAGGGGACAGCGTTTCTTGGGCAGTTGGCAGTCTGCAGCACATGGTGGATTACATGCTGCAGTGCCTGAGAAACGACCGCCGCATCGCCCACATTCTCAACATGTCTGATTATTGGGTGTTCACCCTCCTCGATCCTCGCTACCGGGACAACGTAGAAAGCCTCATCACACCGTTGAACCGGGAGCGAAAAATGCGGGAGTACCAAGACACACTGGTGAATTCCATCATCTTCTCCATTCCAACTGAGAGAAGTGCTGCTAGTGCATTCCAAAGCAGCTCAGTGCGTCCAGGCAGTGGTGGAGGCTCTGCACAAAGAGGGAGCAGAAGCAGTGCCTCTGCCCAAGGCAAGACCAGTATGGCCCAACTGTGGCACAGTTTTCTGTGTCCGCCACAAAAGTCTACACCATCACAGACGGCTCCAGTCAGCAGGAGGCAACGGTTCCGTCAGATGGTGACAGACTACATGTCTTGCCCTCTTGCTGTACTCCCAGACGGCTCTTCCCCTTTCAAGTTTTGGGTCTCAAAGCTGGATACATGGCCAGAGCTAAGCCAGTATGCATTGGAGGTGCTGTCTTGCCCTGCGGCCAGTGTATTATCGGAACGTGTCTTTAGTGCTGCAGGTGGTGTACTAACTGACCGTCGCATGCGACTATCCTCCGATAACGTTGACCGGCTTACTTTCCTGAAAATGAACAAGGCCTGGATCTCGCAGGAATTTGCCACTCCTCTTCCTGATTAAATAATTAGGTGACTGTCTACAGTATCCAGGTCTCCGGTTGTGTTCATCTTTCTACCACCTGAACTTAAATTCCTGGGCTCCAACACCGCCAGTTGAGGCTCAGAAGTGCCGTCTGCACAGTCAAAACATACGACCCAGTGTTATTGGGTTTCAGTAACGTCAGCTGATCCCCAGCTGTGTGTGTGGCAATCCCTCCTATCTCCTCCACCTCCTCCTGTCCCTGGGCTCCAACACCGCTAGTTGCCGTCCAGAAGTGCTGTCCGCACAGTCCCAACAGTCCCTCCTCTGTTATTGGGGTTCAGTAACGTCTGCTGTTCCCCTGCTGTGTGTGTGGCAATCCCTCCTATCTCCTCCACCTCCACCTCCCCCTCCTGTCCCTGGGCTCCAACACCGCTAGTTGTTGCCTGGTAGTGCTGTACGCACAGTCCCAACAGTCCCTCCTCTGTTATTGGGGTTCAGTAACGTCAGCTGTTCCCCTGCTGTGTGTGTGGCAATCCCTCCTATCTCCTCCACCTCCACCTCCCCCTCCTGTCCCTGGGCTCCAACACCGCTAGTTGTTGCCTGGTAGTGCTGTACGCACAGTCCCAACAGTCCCTCCTCTGTTATTGGGGTTCAGTAACGTCAGCTGTTCCCCTGCTGTGTGTGTGGCAATCCATCCTATCTCCTCCACCTCCACCTCCCCCTCCTGTCCCTGGGCTCCAACACCGCTAGTTGTTGCCTGGTAGTGCTGTACGCACAGTCCCAACAGTCCCTCCTCTGTTATTGGGGTTCAGTAACATCAGCTGTTCCCCTGCTGTGTGTGTGGCAATCCCTCCTATCTCCTCCACCTCCACCTCCCCCTCCTGTCCCTGGGCTCCAACACCGCTAGTTGCCGTCCAGTAGTGCTGTACGCACAGTCAACAGTCCCTCCTCTGTTATTGGGGTTCAGTAACGTCAGCTGTTCCCCTGCTGTGTGTGTGGCAATCCCTCCTATCTCCTCCACCTCCACCTCCCCCTCCTGTCCCTGGGCTCCAACACCGCTAGTTGCCGTCCAGTAGTGCTGTATGCACAGTCAACAGTCCCTCCTCTGTTATTGGGGTTCAGTAACGTCAGCTGTTCCCCTGCTGTGTGTGTGGCAATCCCTCCTACCTCCTCCACCTCCTCCTCCTCCACCTGTCCCTGGGCTCCAACACCGCTAGTTGCCGTCCAGAAGTGCTGTCCGCACAGTCCCAACAGTCCCTCCTCTGTTATTGGGGTTCAGTAACGTCAGCTGTTCCCCTGCTGTGTGTGTGGCAATCCCTCCTACCTCCTCCTACCTCCTCCACCTCCTCCTCCTCCACCTGTCCCTGGGCTCCAACACCGCTAGTTGCCGTCCAGTAGTGCTGTACGCACAGTCAACAGTCCCTCCTCTGTTATTGGGGTTCAGTAACGTCAGCTGTTCCCCTGCTGTGTGTGTGGCAATCCCTCCTACCTCCTCCACCTCCTCCTCCTCCACCTGTCCCTGGGCTCCAACACCGCTAGTTGCCGTCCAGAAGTGCTGTCCGCACAGTCCCAACAGTCCCTCCTCTGTTATTGGGGTTCAGTAACGTCAGCTGTTCCCCTGCTGTGTGTGTGGCAATCCCTCCTACCTCCTCCACCTCCTCCACCTGTCCCTGGGCTCCAACACCGCTAGTTGCCGTCCAGAAGTGCTGTCCGCACAGTCCCAACAGTCCCTCCTCTGTTATTGGGGTTCAGTAACGTCAGCTGTTCCCCTGCTGTGTGTGTGGCAATCCCTCCTACCTCCTCCACCTCCTCCTCCTCCACCTGTCCCTGGGCTCCAACACCGCTAGTTGCCGTCCAGTAGTGCTGTACGCACAGTCAACAGTCCCTCCTCTGTTATTGGGGTTCAGTAACGTCAGCTGTTCCCCTGCTGTGTGTGTGGCAATCCCTCCTACCTCCTCCACCTCCTCCTCCTCCACCTGTCCCTGGGCTCCAACACCGCTAGTTGCCGTCCAGAAGTGCTGTCCGCACAGTCCCAACAGTCCCTCCTCTGTTATTGGGGTTCAGTAACGTCAGCTGTTCCCCTGCTGTGTGTGTGGCAATCCCTCCTATCTCCTCCACCTCCTCCTCCTCCACCTGTCCCTGGGCTCCAACACCGCTAGTTGCCGTCCAGAAGTGCTGTCCGCACAGAGCCAAACACCTCGCCAATGTGTTAGTGGGGTTCAGCACCGCCAGCTGTTCCCCTGCTGTGTATACGGCAACGTGTACTGCGACCGCCACGCAGGCACAAGTTAAATTTAAGGGAACCTGTCCCCCCCCCCCCAGGCGTTTGTTACTGAAGGAGCCACCTTGTGCAGCAGTAATGATGCAAAGGGAAAAAGTGCCTCTTTTCGTGGTGCTCCTTGCACATGCTGAACCTAACACTTATGAAAAGTGTCCCTTCCTACCGTGATACCGTCCGGTTGGTGGAACTTTCCTTTGTGATGTGACGCAGCACAGCCGTCATTCTTACTCCCTTGGCGCCGTGTGCTGCCTCCTCAGCGTTGTTTGAATCAGTCCCGGAGCCTGCGCTGTTAGGTTAGCCCTTGGCCATGCACACATTTTGCGCTGCCCGTCTTCTGACATCATTTGGTGTCAGGCTGGCTGCGCCTGTGCGGCCGCGCTGGCCGAGATCCCGCCTCGTACTGTCTTCTGATTTAATCCCACTGGGGGCCTGAGATCCATGGACATGCGCAGTGCATATCTGAACCTCCACCTCTCACTCATCTCCCTACGGCTTCTTCAAACTGTGCGGTGTCAGCTGGTCCCTAATAGCATGCCACGGCCGTGACACCGCACAGTCTGAAGAAGCCATAGGGAGGGGAGGGAGAGGCGAGGATATGCACTGCGCATGGCCACGGATCTCAGGCCCCCAGTGGGATTACATCAGAAGACAGTACGAGGCGGGATCTCCGCCAGCGCGGCCGCACAGGCACAGCCGCACAGCCAGCCTGACACCAAATGATGTCAGAAAACGGGCAGCGCAAAATGTGTGCATGGCCAAGGGCTAACCTAACAGCGCAGGCTCCGGGACTGATTCAAACAACGCTGAGGAGGCGGCGCACGGCGCCAAGGGGGTAAGAATGACGGCTGTGCTGCGTCATATCACAAAGGAAAGTTCCACCAACCGGACGGTATCACGGTAGGAGGGGACACTTTTCATAAGTGTTAGGTTCAGCATGTGCAAGGACCATAATTAAAAGAGCTAAGTTTACCTTTTCCAGCATTAGTGCTGTACACGATGGCTCTTTCAGCTACAAACGCCTGGGGGGGGGTTAAAGTTTCCCTTTCAACTTGCTCCAGTGCAGGCTTCGGCCTACACTCTGCTCCCTCTCCTCCTCCTGCTGACCCTGGGCTCTAACACCGCCAGTTGGGGCCCAGATGTGCTAGCTGCAGAGAGCCAAACACCAGCCAATGTGTCAGTGGGGTTCAGCACCGCCAGCTGTTCCCCTGCTGTGTAGCCGGCAACATGTCCTGCAACAGCCACGCAGACACAAGAACTGAAATTGAAGGAAACCTGTCCCCCCTCCCCCAGGCGTTTTTACGTTTTACAGCCACCTTGTACGACAGTAATGCTGCATGTGTGCAAGGTGGCTCAGAAACTTATTCTCCTTGCCCATGTTGAAGTGAACACGTCTATAAAAATGAGTCCTCTGCGACCATTAAAACGTCCCTCAGGTGTGATTTTCCTTTGTATTGACACGCAACAAGCTCCTTGGTAGCGCTGCCCGTCTTCTGGCATCATTGTTTGGCTGCCTGCGCCTTTGCGGCTGCCTTGCCCGACACAACGCCCCTCGGTGTCTTATTTATTGGGACTGCGAGGGTGTGATTGATGGGCATGAACGGTGCATTTCTTCGCCTGTCCCTCATCTCCTTCCGCCTTCTTCAGACTGTGCGTCTTCATGGCCGTGGCATGCGATAAGGGATCAGCTGACGCCGCATAGTCTGAAGCGGGTGTAAGAACCCAAGCGAGAGGCGAACATATGTACTGCGCCAGGCCATGAATCCCAGCCCCGCAGTGTTTTAACAATGTTAAGACACTGGGGGGCTGGGATTCATGGTCATCACAAACCGCAACGGCCGACATAACATGATGTCAGAGGATGGGCAGCGCTAACAGCACAAGGCCAAGGCATAACACAAAAGCGCAGACTCCTGTGCAACAAATAACGATGCTCAGGAGGCCGCGCAAAGCACCAAGGTGGCATTTTTGCCAGCTGTACTGCGTCTCTTTACGAAGGGAACTCACGCCTCAAAATCAGTTTCACTGTGTAAGGGCCTAAATGTTATACGTGTTCCTTTCAGCGTGTGCAAGGAGCAAAATTAAAAGAGCAACCTTTGACTTGTGCAGCATTACTGCTGCATAAGCTGTGGCTCTTCTACTTTGTAACCCCTGAGGGGGGGTTAAAGGTTACCTTTGAAATTGGTTCAATTAGGCTTCGGCCTACACTCTGCTCCCCCTGCAGAGCCCGGGCTCCAACACCGCCAGTTGGGGCCCGGTACTGCTAGCTGCACAGAGAAAAACACCAGCCAATGTGTCAGTGGGGTTCAGCACCGCCAGCTGTTCCCCTGCTGTGCAGCCGGCAACGTGTCTTGCAACAGCCACGCAGGCACAACAGACCCAAAGCTGCTGCCAGTGCAGGCTTCGGCCTACACTCTGCTCCATCTCCTCCTCCTGCTGACCCTGGGCTCTAACACCGCCAGTTGGGGCCCGGTACTGCTAGCTGCACAGAGAAAAACACCAGCCAATGTGTCAGTGGGGTTCAGCACCGCCAGCTGTTCCCCTGCTGTGTAGCCGGCATCGTGTCCTGCAAAAGCCACGCAGACACAAGAACTGAAATTGAAGGGAA
This sequence comes from Ranitomeya variabilis, assembly GCF_051348905.1. Classification (NCBI taxonomy): domain Eukaryota; kingdom Metazoa; phylum Chordata; class Amphibia; order Anura; family Dendrobatidae; genus Ranitomeya; species Ranitomeya variabilis. Next base: position 138,918,131 of record NC_135238.1, on the reverse strand, counting down.
CCTGTCCCCCCTCCCCCAGGCGTTTGTACGTTTTACAGCCACCTTGTACAGCGGTAATGCTGCATGTGTGCAAGGTGGCTCATAAACGTATTCTCCTCGCACATGTGGAACTGAAAACACGTCTAAAATGTGTCCTCTGTGTGACCATTTAACCGTCCCGGTGGTGTGACTTTCCTTTGTAATGACACGCTGCAACCCCCTTGGTAGCGCTGCCCGTCTTCTGGCATCATTGTTTGGCTGCCTGCGCCTCTGCGGCCGCCCTGACCCACACAACGCCCCTCGGTGTCTTATTTATTGGGACTGCGAGGGTGTGATTGATGGGCATGAGCAGTGCATCAGTTCGCCTGTCCCTCATCTCCTTCCGCCTTCTTCAGACTGTGCGGCTTCATGGCTGTGGCATGCGATAAGGGATCAGCTGACGCCGCACAGTCTGAAGCGGGTGTAAGGACCCGAGTGTGAGAGGCGAACATATGTGCTGCGCCAGGCCATGAATCCCAGACCCGCAGTGTTTTAACAATGTTAAGACACTGCGGGGCTGGGATTCATGGTCATCGCGAACCGCACCGGCCGACATTAAATGATGTCAGAAGATGGGCAGCGCTAACAGCGCTAGGCCAGGGGATAACACGACAGCGCAGACTCCTGTACAGCAAATAACAACGCTCAGGAGGCTGCACCCAGCACCAAGGTGGGATTCTTGACATCTGTGCTGCGTCTCATTACGAAGGGAACTCGCGCCTCCAACACAGTTTGACTGTATAAAGGGCTAAATGTTATACGTGTTTCATTCAGCGTGTGCAAGGAGAAAAATTAAAAGAGCAACTTTGACTTGTGCAGCACTACTGCTGCATAAGCTGTGGCTCTTCTACTTTGTAACACCTAAGGGGGGGTTAAAGGTTACCTTTGAAATTGGTTCTATTAGGCTTCGGCCTACACTCTGCTCCCCCTGCAGAGCCCGGGCTCCAACACCACCAGTTGGGGCCCGGTACTGCTAGCTGCACAGAGAAAAACACCAGCCAATGTGTCAGTGGGGTTCAGCACCGCCAGCTGTTCCCCTGCTGTGCAGCTGGCAACGTGTCCTGCAACAGCCACGCAGGCACAACAGACCCAAAGCTGCCGCCAGTGCAGGCTTCGGCCTACACTCTGCTCCATCTCCTCCTCCTGCTGACCCTGGGCTCTAACACCGCCAGTTGGGGCCCGGTACTGCTAGCTGCACAGAGAAAAACACCAGCCAATGTGTCAGTGGGGTTCAGCACCGCCAGCTGTTCCCCTGCTGTGCAGCCGGCAACGTGTCCTGCAACAGCCACGCAGGCACAACAAACCCAAAGCTGCCGCCAGTGCAGGCTTCGGCCTACACTCTGCTCCATCTCCTCCTCCTGCTGACCCTGGGCTCTAACACCGCCAGTTGGGGCTCTAGGAAGACAAGCTTGAATAGGTCCCCATCCTGGTTCCAGCACCGTCAGCTGGTTCTGGGCAGAGCCTTTGGTTTAGGTGCCTCCCTCTGGGTATCCGAGTTCCACCAACGTCAGGTGGTCCTTGGTAGTGCTTTCAGGCACGGGTACCTCCTGCTTAGTAACCGGGTTCCAGTAACGTCAGCTGGTCCTCGGTAGTTCCATTGGCTCTTGGACCTTCGGCTACCCATCCGGGTTCCAGCACCGTCAGCTGGTTCTCGGCAGTGTCTTTTGCTCTTATACCTTCTGCTCCCCATCCTGGTTCCAGTACCGTCAGCTGGTTCCGGGCAGAGCCTTTGGCTTAGGTGCCTCCCTCTGGGTATCCGAGTTCCACCAATGTCAGGTGGTCCTTGGTAGTGCTTTCAGGCACGGGTACCTCCTGCTTAGTAACCGGGTTCCAGTAACGTCAGCTGGTCCTCGGTAGTTCCATTGGCTCTTGGACCTTCGGCTACCCATCCGGGTTCCAGCACCGTCAGCTGGTTCTCGGCAGTGTCTTTTGCTCTTGTACCTTCTGCTCCCCATCCTGGTTCCAGTACCGTCAGCTGGTTCCGGGCAGAGCCTTTGGCTTAGGTGCCTCCCTCTGGGTATCCGAGTTCCACCAACGTCAGGTGGTCCTTGGTAGTGCTTTCAGGCACGGGTACCTCCTGCTTAGTAACCGGGTTCCAGTAACGTCAGCTGGTCCTCGGTAGTTCCATTGGCTCTTGGACCTTCGGGTAGCCATCCGAGTTCCAGTTCCATCAGCTGTTTCTCGGCATTTTCTCAGCCTTCTTGTACCTTCTGCTACATTTCCAAGTTCAAGAGACTAAACACGATGACCCGGAAGACCACCCCTAAGATGACGACGACACCAGAGACGACAACCACCGTGATGACGACGACCCTGGAGACGATGACCCTGAAGACCACCCCGATGACGACGACCCCGGAGACGACAACCACCGTGATGACGACGACCCTGGAGACGATGACCCTGAAGACCACCCCGATGACGACGACCCCGGAGACGACGACCCTGGAGACGACGACGACCTGGAAGACCGAGAAGCAGAAGAACAAGAGGCTGCAGAACAAAGAGCAGAAGAACATTAAGCATAAGACTAAATATCAGAGCAAAAGATATTATCTAAATTATAAGCAGAAGAAGACTAAGCAGTGTATGGGGGTGAGTCCGTTCCTCCTCGTGGTGCCCCTGGATAAAGCCTGATGCTGCAGGCCAAACTGAACGCGGACAAATGTAACTGTTTTGTGACAGGCAGAACGGAAGGTGTAATCTTCAAACTTTTATAGATAACAACTACGGGAATGCCTGTCACAAATAAGAATATGATGAAGAAGTTGAATATGAAGAAGATAATAGTAAAATAAAAAGAATATGAACAATGTGACAAAAAAAATAATAGGTAAAGATGAAGAAGAAGATGAATAAGGTGAAGAAGTTGATGTCAAAGAAGCTGATGATGAGGATAATTAAGAAGAAAGTGTGGGAGAAGTAAAAAAGAAGGTGAAGGGCATGGAAGTAGTGAAACATCAATATCTGACAAAATAAAATAAAAAAAAATAACAGTCAAAATCTTTCTAACGCCGAACGTCATAAAAAAAAAAAAAAATCCTGCTATTCTATTTGATTGGGCTAAACCTCTGTGCCTTTAATGTCTCCGCCACCTCCCCCAATACATCCTACATTATTCTTAGTTGTTTTCCTTCATGTAGAATGAACCTACAAGTTTATAAAGGGTTTATTTTAATTCCGATATTTTCGTCCCATTGACTTGCATTGGGATCGGGTATCGGTATCAGATTAGATCTGATACTTTGACGGTATCGGCCGATACTTTCCGATACCGATACTTTCCGATATCGGAAGGTATCGCTCAACACTAGTTACTTATGACCAGAATCTGATTTTTAGTAACATTTTTCAGTTGCACCATCTACCTTGTTGCTTTTGTTCAGTCTCTGCTCTCCTACTTGTTTTTAAGTATTTTTAGATTACTGTATATTCAACAATGAATCCTTCCAAAGAACAGTACATTCGCTGTTCTACTTGGATTATCTTTTCTCAACGTGAGCGGAATTTCATTAGAAAATCCAAGCACAGATAAATATTTCTAAATTTAAATAAACATTTTGGTATTTATAGTGTGCACAATATAAATTATGTTCCACTCCTTGTCATTCCGCTGGTCATATATACTCTTCTTTAATCTCTGGTACTAGTCAGTACTCTTTTTTCTCCATGTCAAATATTCTTTCTGGAAGGGAAATAAGCTAAATATTTATACATCTAGTAACAGTTCCCTGAGGCTAAAGGCTCTGATAACGCAGATTTCCAGACCACACATCTACTCACCATTCCAGTAAATCCATAGCAAAAGGCTAATTGTTTTACTGTGCCTTTTACTAAATCTCCATAGACTAACAAACTCTGTCTTGCAATAATATACCAAGCCAAGGGTTTGGAATAAAGGTAATAAAATCTAATTTAGAAAAAAACACTTCTTATTAAGAAGGTGTTGATGACGTACAGAAAATAAGGCATATGACAAATTTACAACACCTCTCTCTTTTCTTACTTTTACAAGGTAGAGTATGGCCATGATGTACAACAGACCTTTTACAGAGCAGTTTGGAGATCTTGGACTTAAACTGCACTGGCTCAACATTAGTCACATATAACCTTGAAGTGGATCAACGTGGAGGATTCTAAATAGCCGTAGCAGTGCATGCAAGGTGACCCAGGAATCTCACAGAGCTCAAAGAATTTTCCAAGAAAGTATGGATGAAAATATCTCAAACAAGAACTGAAAGGCTATTTGCTGGCTACAAAAAGCATTTACAAGCCTGTAAGGCCAGGGTCACACCAAGCGTAGTAAAATACGGTCCGTATTTTACATGCGTAATACGCAGAAATGATCCCAAAATAGTGATCCGTATGTCATCCGTAGGCAGGGTGTGGCAGCGTATTTTGCGCATGTAAACCTCCGTATGTAATCCGTATGGCATCCGTACAGCGAGATTTTCAAAAACCATCCATTGTTAGTGTTGAGCGATACCGTCCGATACTTGAAAGTATCGGTATCGGAAAGTATCGGCCGATACCGGCAAAGTATCGGATCTAATCCGATACCGATACCAATACAAGTCAATGGGACTCAAGTATCGGACGGTATCCCTGATGGTTCCCAGGGTCTGAAGGAGAGGAAACTCTCCTTCAGGCCCTGGGAACCATATTAATGTGTAAAATAAAGAATTAAAATAAAAAATATTGCTATACTCACCTCTCCGACGCAGCCTGCACCTTACCGAGGGAACCGGCAGCGTTGTTTGCTTAAAATTCGCGCTTTAACTTCCTTACGCGAAGTCCCGGCTTGTGATTGGTCGCGCGCCGCCCATGTGGCCGGGACGCAACCAATCACAGCAAGCCGTGACGTAATTTCAGGTCCTTCAGGATTTTAAAATTACGTTCCGGCGTTGTGATTGGTTGTGTCGCGGTCACATGGGCGACGCAACCAATCACAAGCCGTGACGTCACGGGAGGCTGGACACGCGCGCATTTTAAAATGCGCGCGTCTCCTGCCTCCCGTGACGTCACGGCTTGTGATTGGTTGCATCGCCCATGTGACCGCGACGCAACCAATCACAGCAAGCCGTGACGTAATTTCAGGTCCTTCAGGATTTTAAAATTACGTTCCGGCGTTGTGATTGGTTGCGTCGCGGTCACATGGGCGACGCAACCAATCACAAGCCGTGACGTCACGGGAGGCTGGACACGCGCGCATTTTAAAATGCGCGCGTCTCCTGCCTCCCGTGACGTCACGGCTTGTGATTGGTTGCGTCGCCCATGTGACCGCGACGCAACCAATCACAACGCCGGAACGTAATTTTAAAATCCTGAAGGACCTGAAATTACGTCACGGCTTGCTGTGATTGGTTGCGTCCCGGCCACATGGGCGGCGCGCGACCAATCACAAGCCGGGACTTCGCGTAAGGAAGTTAAAGCGCGAATTTTAAGCAAACAACGCTGCCGGTTCCCTCGGTGAGGTCCAGGCTGCGTCGGAGAGGTGAGTATAGCAATATTTTTTATTTTAATTCTTTATTTTACACATTAATGCTGTTTCGATACCGATACCCGATACCACAAAAGTATCGGATCTCGGTATCGGAATTCCGATACAGCAAATATCGGCCGATACCCGATACTTGCGGTATCGGAATGCTCAACACTATCCATTGTATGTCCGTTGCAAAACGGACATACAATGGATCCATGGGCTGAAATATTCATGAAAACATATATACAGTCTATATATATATATACACACACTATATAATTGTCTAAGGGTCACTTCCGTCTGTCCGTCTGTCTGTCACGGATATTCATTGGTCGCGGCCTCTGTCTGTCATGGAAATCCAAGCCGCTGATTGGTCGTGGCAAAACGCCCACGACCATTGCCACGACCAATCAGCTACGGGCACAGTCCGGCGGCAAAATGGCCACTCTTTCCTCCTCACAGTCAGTGTCCGCTCCATACTCGCCTCCAGTCAGCCCTCACGCAGGGTTAATGCCAGCGTTACCGGAGTGCTATGTTATATACTACGTGCCTGCTATATACAGCGTGAGCTGTGTTATATATTACGTGGCCAGTGTTATATACTGTGGGGGCTGCGCTATATACTGCGTGGCTGCTATGTACTGCATGGGCTGTGCGTGGGCTGTGTTATATATTACGTGGCCAGTGTTATATACTACGTCGTCTGTGTTATATACTGCGTGGCTGCTACATACTGCGTGGGCTGTGTTATATAGTACGTGGGCTTTGTTATATACTGCGTGCCCACTGTTATATACTGCGTGGCCTGTATTAACACAGCAGGTATTCTACAATATGTATGTATGCATGTATATAGCAGCCACATAGTATATAGCACAGGCCACGTAGTATTTGTCTGCTATATACTACATGGCTCCTATATACTACGTGGCCTGTGCTATATACTATGTGGCTGCTATATACATACATACATACATACATATTCTAGAATACCTGATGCGTTAGAATCGGGCATGGGAATTTTTCAGAATATTTTCTCACGCTCGAGTTCATATGAGGTTATACCAGCAGGGGGTGCAGCACTGCAAGTCGAGGTATGTAGCTACGTTCCCCTGCTTTCCATTCATTCCCCAGATTTTACAGTCAGGAGCACAGCTGCATTAGCAGGCTCCTGGCTGTAAAAATCTTTAACCCCTTCAGATGGATTTACAGCGTGGGACAAGACTGAACGATGGAAGTTATGGGATATTGTTGATTTTTTATTTTAACTTTGTTTCAGGTGACAAGGGTCTTCAATTCGATTGAGAGTATAATTAACTATTACAACACCATGTGTCTTTATTTCATTAAAATACTTTTTTCATAATGCGTGTGTTTTATTAACCATTTACTACTATTGGATTAATAATGGATAGGTGTCTTATTGACACCTCTCCATTATTAACCTGGCTTAATGTCACCTTACAATAGCAAGGTGACATTAACCCTTTATTACCCCATATCCCACTGCTACACTGGAGTGGGAAGAGAGAGGCTAAGTGCCAGAATAGGCGCATCTTACCGATGTGCCTTTTCTGGGGTGGCTGGGGGCAGATGTTTTTAGCCAGGGGGGGCAATAACCATGGTCCCTCTCTAGGCTATTAATATCTGCCCTCAGTCACTGGCTTTCCCTCTCTGGCGGAGAAAAATGCGCGGGTGCCCACACCAGTTTTTTCTGCGATTTAACCCTTTATTTTAACAGCTAGAGACCCAAAATTTTGCACACACACACTACTAACATTAGTAGTGAGGAATATGCAAAAAAAAAAAGGGATATGAAATGGTTTACTGTATGTAAACCATGTCTCATATCATGTCGGGTTTGGGAAGGAGATAGCAAGAGCCGGCAATTGAATTACCGGCTTTTCTGCTATCTAGCGCTGTATGAAATATAATATAATATATATATATATATATATATATATATATATATATATATATATATATATATCACTGACATTAATTTTATCTGTTCTATTCTAACCTGTCAGTGTGATTTTACTATACACCGCGCTGAATTACCGGCTTTTCTCTAGGACACCGCTGAGTATTTCTCGCAAGTCACACTGATGGTCCGTGTGTAATCTGTATTTTTCTCGCCCCCATAGCCTTTCATTGGTGGATTTTTTGAGCAATACGCTGACAAATGCAGCATGCTGCGATTTTCTATGCCCGTAAAATACAGCTGAGAAATATACGTCAGATAGGAGCTGCCCCATAGAAAATCATTGGTCTGTATGCAATGCGTAGTTTTTGCGCCTCTCATACGCCCGTAAAACTCGCTAGTGTGACCCCGGCCTAATACTTTCAAAAGTGAGTGCTACTAGGTACGAACCATACAGGGTGCCCAAGCTTTTGGCCCATTTTCCTCAATATAATTTTTAAAAGGTAAAAAAATAATGGTCAAAAGGTAACAATCACCAAAGACGGCAAAAAGTTCATGGTCATAATAAGCTGCATATGAAATAAAGAGTATATTAAAATGATGCAATAGTACAAAGACCTCTTCTAAATGCATAGACAAATCCGTATATCTTATTGGAAAGTATGGAGTTCCTGTATGGCATATTATCATTGACCACTTTAGCTGATTAAATCTTTTGAAATTCAAATTCTCCAGTTTCATCGTAGCCATTGATTTGTTGTGAATCACAAGTACTGCTAAGCTTTTAATTGCCCGGAAAAGATGTGTAGCAATCTGAGGTTTCCTATGACTGTACTGACCCCCTTTCAAGCTCTTTAACACAAACACAGCCTTAGAAATGTCAAAGTGACCTCAACATATCTGACTATGGGTAAATGGATGGTGACTGGTAGTAACAGCCTATTTAGCAACAAACTGCACTGACATTTATGTTATAAGTTTTAAAGTAAAAAAAGTCAGTTTAAAAAATTATCCCTTTTGGGGGCAGATATCTTGCTGGTCTGTGTTTATACTGGTGGTGTACATGGAAGGAGCCATGGCTTCTCGACAAGTGGTGGTCCACATTATCTTTGTTTAGGAGACAGCAAAGAGGTTTGTTCTTTGTTAAAGGGAACCTGTCACGCGAGAAAAACTTAACCTGCAAATATGGGGTTCATTTTCAGATTAATGGCTTTATTATTCTGCCCGGTGCCTGCACTTAGACCCCTGCTGCCAGAAAGAAATGAACTTTATTCCTCCCATTAGCATTCGTCTTTCAGTCACATGGGCAGCATCGGTGCAGATTCAGTCACTTTTCTGTGTAAAGACAGCGGTGGCTGTAACCACGCCCCTTGCACTTACTGACAGCCAACCCTAATGTTGATCTGCTGTCAGTCAGTGCCCTGGGAACGTTTTCAGCTGCCGCTCTCTATACAAAGAGCAGTGACTGAATCCTTACCAGCACCACCCCCTGACCTAACATCGAACACTATTTTGAGGAATAAAGTTAATTCCCTCCCAGCTGCAGGGCAATAAGTGCAGGCACCAGGCAGGTTTAGAATGCTATTATCCTGCAGATTAACCCCATAGCTGTAGTTTAATAGTGTTTTTTCTCATAACAGCTTCTCTTCAAAATGAAGAAACTATAGCTTATTTACAAGCCTTTACAAATCATCAATATTTTGTCATCTTCTATAGGTTTACTGTTTGTAAAGATAAGATGCAATGGTGCCTTAAGAAGCCATGCAAAAATTATCCTTTATAGGGTATATGCACACTACGTCCTTTATTCCCAGGCAAAGCCTTTTTAGGAAACTGTGAGCAGCTTTGCCATGTTTCATATGGCGTCTTTCACTTTATACTGTTAAAGAGCTTGTCCACTACTAGTACAACCCCTTCTCGATCTAAATTTTAGGCCCAGAAAAAATAAAAAATCTTATACTCACCTCCCGTGCCAGCAGTTTCACAGGTGTCGGTACTCGCCCTCCCAGGGTTCTCGTGCCGTTGTATGACATGTGGTGCCCGACACCAGGGATAAGTTCAAACTGAGCAGTCTCCAGATAGAAGATGAGATGGCCACAGAGACAGGTTCACACTATGCTGACAGGACAGCCACAGGGACAGGTTTAGGTTCAGACTGTGCAGTAGCCAGATAGCAGTTCAGGTTTCAGGGTAGGGACACTGCCAAAGTAGTCACAGGAACAAGGACTAACTATACTAAACTAAAGGGACACAGAATACTGGATATAGAAACAAGTTAAACAGACTAAGAATGGGGCACCTGGAAATATACAGTTGCAAACACTAACTCTAAACTATAATGATTGCTCAGGCATCTTCCAATTTGGGGAGGGTGCCTTAAATACAAGCTGTCTCCCAGATGTCGGCTGGGAGACACTTTGCAGGTGTTCACATTAACCAAATGCCTCCCAACTGACATCTGGGGGCAATTAACCATGTGCACCCTCTACCCCTTTAAGAAGAGGGGAGCGTGTGAACTAGGCATGCCACCAAGACTCAGTGGGGTATGCATGCCAGAAGTTGACAGAAGACAAAAGCATGTCGGAGACCATGCCGAGGACTAGAGCATTGAGTAATCCAGTGTCCCTGCACGTAGGGAGAAGGTAACACGGTGCAGGGGCATTGGCCACAGTCCTACAATCTAGATCAGTGTTCCCCAACTCCGGTCCTCAAGAGCCACCAACAGGTCATGTTTTCAGGATTTCCTTAGTATTGCACAGGTGATGGAATTATTGCCTGTGCAGGTGATGCAATTATCACCTGTGCAAGGATATCCTGAAAACATGACCTGTTGGTGGCTTTTGAGGACCGCAGTTGGGGAACACTGATTTAGATCATTTATAAAAATGTTGAACAACACTGGGGCCAGAATTTAGTCTTGTCGTACTCCCCTTGAACCTCTCTGCCAATTGGATGTGCAACCATTTATCACCAATCTTTGAGTATGATCACTGAGCCAGTTATAAATCCACCTAACCGTAGCGTTGTCAATCCCATACTTGGTCATTTTTTCAATAAGGATAGTATGAGATACTTTACCAAATGTTTTGCTGAAGTCAAGATATAGCATATCTACTATATTTCCCTGAGCCATCCATTTAGTGATTTCACATCATGTAAGGAAATTTGATCAGTCTGGCATGACTTGTTTGCTACAAACTCATGATGGCTCTGGTTAATTAATGTATTCTTATCCAAGTACTTACATACATGATGTTTAATAATTTATTCAAAGATCTTTCCTGGTATAGTTGTAAGGCTCACTGGCCTATAATTTTCTGGCTCCATCTTCATTCGTTTTTTGAAGACATTGACAACATTTGACCTTTTCTAATCTTCTGGAATTTCTCCTGTTCTCCAGGATTTTTCAAGATTCTGGCTAGTAGTTCTTCAATTTCCTCTGCTAACTCTTTCAGTACCCTAGGATGTAATTCATCAGGACCAAGAGATTTAAATTCATTTAAATCAGCTAAGTTTTCCCTCATCAACTCTCTGTTAATGGATATTATAAATTCTCTTATTCCTTTGATAGCACTGTAAAAATCAATTGATGATGCATTTGCTTTCTTAGAGAACACAGGTGCAAAATGGAAATTTAAAAGTTTGTCCTTCTCAACATCATTTTTGACCACTTCACCCTTTTAATCATGTAAAAATCTTCTCTTTTGCCTCACCCCAAAACCCCTTTTTTATTGCTTTTGGTCTTTTTTTAAGCCTCACTTTATTACTGGCTAACACTTGACATGCATTCCCTGCAGACAGCATTATATTCTTCTTTACACATGCCCCCACTTTACATTTAATATACAGGGTGGGCCATGTATATGGATACATCTAAATAAAATGGGAATGGTTGGTGATATCAACTTCCTGTTTGTGGTACATTAGTATATGGGAGGGGGGAAATTTTTCAAGATGGGTGGTGACCATGGTGGCCATTTTGATGTCGGCCATTTTGGATCCAACTTTATTTTTTCAATGGGAAGAGGGTCATGTGACACATCAAACTTATTGAGAATTTTACAAGAATAACAATGGTGTGCTTGGTTTTAATGTAACTTTATTCTTTCATGAGTTATTTACAAGTTTCTCTTTGTTTACAGCCATTGACATGTCACAGAGGTTAACATGTGAGGAGCGGATAGAAATTGCGTTGATGTCTGGTGAACACAGTACCCACGTCATTGCAGCATATTTTAATGCAAGACGCGCCCTACACAAGAAAACTGTCACCATTCCCATGTTATTTCGGTGTATCCATATAAATGGCCCACCCAAAAAAGTGTGCCTCATCACTGAACATCCCTGAACATCCACTGAACAGTCGAACATCTTTTTGGCGGATATTAGCTACTCACAAATGGCACCCTTACAAAATCCAGCTGCTGCAGCATCTCAACGAGGATGACCCAGATCAGCTCGAAAAATATAATTCTTACCAATAACGGTATTTCTCTGAGCCCATAACGGCACCACGGAGAGAGGGGATCCGCCCACCAAGGACAGGAAACCTACAGATAAAAAGGCGGTACCTCTCTCCCGCTTCAGTTGTTTACTAGAGAATGATGGGAGACTAAGGAATAGAGTCTTGATTTTAACATTACTTGAAAACTTAATGGAGATACCGAGTGGCTATTTAGATAATTGGCATAGGGCACTATATCAATGTGCACACCCATAAGTGAAGGGAGGGAATGTATGGGTGCCGTCATGGGCTCAGAGAAATACCATTATCGGTAAGAACTATTTTTTTCTCTGACGCCTATGATGGCACCACGGAGAGAATTGCAGAGATTGTACATTTAGGGAGGGATCACCGCTTCCAGAACCCTTTTACCGAAGGTAAGGTCCGAAGAGGAGATAAGGTCCAATCTATAGTGCTTATAGATTGTAAATGGTGAAGACCAGGTAGCAGCTCTACATATCTGATCGATTGAAGCTCCGGCCTTCTCTGCCCAAGAGGTTGCTACTGCTCTCGTTGAGTGTGCTTTGACATTTCCCAGGATGGGAACCCCACTTGATGAATATGACAGGCTGATGGCGTCCGCCCTAATCCTGCGCAGATGGAGACTCTGCCCCCAAAATGACGCTGTGCATCGCGCATGGGTATGCTGAATCCCAGAACCCCCAGGTCTCTCAGCCGGCAGACTGATGCTCCCCCCATCCACAGAGGGACCCCCCTTGGATGCTGCTGCTGCGGTTTCTTACCTGGAGAGGTGGCTGCAAACTCCATACCACCTCCCCTCATGCACCCTAGAGGCCTACTAGCCCCAGCGGTGGTGCCTCGGGTCACCACACCAGCTGAGGCAGGGGGACCCCCGCTGCCTGAATCGGACCGATTGGCCCCGGACTCCCACGGCGTTCGTGCTCTGTAGATAAGGACTTCTGTAGGTCTCCCATCAAGGACCGGAAACCAACTGATGCGGGAGAGAGGTACCGCCTTTTTATCTGTAGGTTTCCTGTCCTTGGTGGGCGGATCCCCTCTCTCCGTGGTGCCGTCATGGGCATCAGAGAAAAAAAGGGGTGAATCCTACAGACATCTCATTGCTTGATGATTGAAGGAATGCCTGTAATCCCCAAAACATTCCAGCATACAGTTTCCTATGCTTACCAGCACAACTGACGACCAGTAGAGTTGTCATTGATGGAATTCAAAGTCTGCTATGTACAAGGTTAAGTGTTACAGTCGCAGAATAGATGAACGGTACAGAACAGTGACTCAAACTAGCAGCATCTCTGTCAAAGGTAACATTAACCTGCTGAGATGAGTGCTGCACTACACATTACACCTACCACTATCTCCCTACTAACATGCCTGCAAGAAGCAAAGGAGGTCAATTTTGACATGTACTTGGTAGTTCTACTGCACAGATGGATATTGCTGGTGGTTCTGCTGCTAAAGGCTCTCACATATTTAGTTGTGGTATTGAGGGTATCTACTTTGTCGTAACCAAAAATGCTATGTTGGTGGGTAGATACATGCCTGGAAAGCACAATTAGTTCACAGCTCACAGAATTGTCATGGTGTGCACAACTGTCAAATCAGACTAGTAAAATGTATATTTTTTTTGCATTTTTTCTATTTCTACAACAATACCCTCCCTCCCATCCCTTTTGACAAAAGGCTGTAACAAAAAATGCTATCTTAGCAGGTACATACAAAACCAAGAAAAAAAAAACTAAATGAGCATATAGCTCTAACAAGTAAACACTAGGCGTATGTTTTCACGGTCAGTATTTGCTGCAGATTGGACCCTACGTACAGCTGCAGCATCCAATCCACAGCATCCAGATGTTACAGCATAGTGGATGGGATTTTATGAAATCCCATCTCCACTATGCATGCAGGGACGCCTCCAGCTTCCCTGCGTATACGCACATGCGGCATGTCTTTCTAGACCGCAGCATGTCTATTTATCTTGCGTAAACGCTCAGTCTCGGCAAGATAAATATCACAGTCCAATATATAGGATCCGGTGATTCTGCATGGTTCAATGAACACATGCGGAATGACCGCGCTTACCAAAGCCATCCAAAGCAAATACTGAACGTGGAAACATACCCTAATAGTACATGTAAGTAACATAGGGCACTCGGTCAACACCATTCCGATCAAAAAGCATAAAAGTCATCTCACTGTGCTTAAAAAAAGAAACAGAGGCGCTCCTTGTGTGAATCAGCCCAGACTGGCTTACTTGAGCCCAATGCTAAGAAGACTCACCTAGAATTGTTGTGCAAACTCAAGCACAACTCTGATGTAAGCAGATTGCAGCCCTCGTCATCAGCCCTCAGCTGGGGATCAAGATACCAACCCAAACAGAAAATTAAAAAAAAAAAAGAACGAACATCAAATGGCGCAGTCACTCCATTTAATTATTAAAAAAACAATGTTTTTATTAAACCAACTGTTTTCTAGAGCGAACCGTTATCTTCATCAGCTACATATAAAACATACATTCAAATTGACCAGTATTCTTATATACCCACTCAACCAGGTGTGGGTATTCAAATTCATCAATCATTTAACCCTATCTTTGCTGCCTTGTAGCTCCACAGGAATCATGTCCCCAGGGCTGCCACTTGAAATTTCGGGGCCCCATACTGGCAAAATTTTAGGAGCCTCCTTGAGACTCCGCCCAGGCTCCACCCCAGCCCCGCCTCCACCCCTCGAACTGTCCACAGTCCCACTGTTCTCTCTTGGAAAAACGCCACTTCTCACCTATTACACATTAAGGGTATGTGCACACGTTCTGGATTATTCGCGGATTTTTCATGTTTTTTGCACGTTTTTTCGGCGGTATTCCAAGGCAAAAAAGCATAAAAAACGCATACATTATGCATCCCATCATTTCCAATGCATTCCGCAATTTTTGTGTGCACATGTTGCGGATTTTTCTGCAAAAAAAACGCACGCGGAAAAATACGCAGCATGTTCATTAATTTTGCAGATTTTTTGTGGATTTCCCACTATGTTATTGAATTGGGAAGTTCTGGAAAAAAAGGCAAAAAATCCGCACAAAATCCGAGCAAAAAACGCGAGTAAAATGCGTGCAGATTTTATGTGGAAAACCTCCGGTTTTGCACAGCGAATTTCCGCATAAAATCCTGACGTGTGCACATAGCCTTACAGTTCCCACCACCAGATCACACATATAGCCGGCAGCTTTTGTTTTGGCCAAAAGATTTTACTTTTAGCCAGGCCCCACTCTGCTGTAACCTTTTAAATATTTGTTAAAATATGCAATACAATTTAGGTATATTTTTATATTTTTAAAATGACCAATAATATCACATACAAGGAACAAATACCGCTACACCATGTCAAGACCACATATTACCACCAGTGACCGAATAATATCACATAAAAGGAACAAACACCACCGCACCATGACCAGACCACATATTACCACCACAAAGTCACCAAGTAGCACATGCAAGGGACAAATACCGCAACACCATGTCCAGACCACATATTACCACCACATAGTGACTGAATACTACAATACTGATCAGTAATTTAAAAAAACCACAATACTATCACCATAAGTGCCATTATACACAGGAGATCTGTACTTAGTATGCAGTGTCTGTGTACAGGTTAATACAGTGATCACTGGTGATATTATACACAGGAGCTCTGTATATAATGTATAGGTAATACGGTGATCACTGGTGACATTATACACAGGACCTCTGTATATAGTATACAGTGTACAATGTCAGTGTATAGGTAACACACTGACTCACCAGTGACGTCTCTAGGTGATGTCCTTCATCTTTGTTTTTCATCTTTCATCCAGAACAGACCGCCATCACTTCTTCAAGCCAGGGCTTGTCTCTGCAGGAAGTAACACAGTTATCTTGAGCTCCGCTTGCAGAACAAGTCACTTAATTTTTCCCCAACTTCTACACTACACCACACGGAGAAAAAAAGGCGACATAGTGTCGTTCTGCACAGTAACAAGACCGCCCCCTCTATTTATATACTCAAAAAATAAAATAAATACATCACTGCAGTAATAATATCCCTTAATTAGCCCCAATGGTAATAATATTCCCCATCCTGGCCCCCGTGTGTCTCATTCCTGGCTCCAGCCATATGTTCTCGCATCCTGCCCTCATGAGTATCCATTCTGCCCCATATGATCTCCCCATTCTGCCCCATATAATCTCCCCATCCTGCCCCATCTGTCTCCATCGGATCCATCCTGCACGATCTGTCTCCAATCCTGCCCCCAGTGTCTCCAAACATGCCCCCATGTCTTTCACTCTGCCCCGTGTCTCAATCATGCCCCTTATCTTCATTCTGCCCCCTATGTCTCCAGCATTCTGCCCCCAGTGTGTCCAACATTCTGCCCCCAGTGTGTCCAGCATTCTGCCCCCAGTGTGTCCAGCATTCTGCCCCCAGTGTGTCCAGCATTCTGCCCCCAGTATCTCCAGGATTCTGCCCCCACTGTGTCCAGCATTCTGCCGCCCCAGTGTCAAGCATTCTGCCACCATGGTGTCCAGCATTCTGCCCGCACTGTGTCCAGCATTCTGCCCCCACTGTGTCCAGCATTCTGCCCCCACTGTGTCCAGCATTCTGCCCCCACTGTGTCCAGCATTCTGCCCCCACTGTGTCCAGAATTCTGCCCCCACTGTGTCCAGAATTCTGCCCCCACTGTGTCCAGAATTCTGCCCCCACTGTGTCCAGAATTCTGCCCCCACTGTGTCCAGAATTCTGCCCCCACTGTGTCCAGAATTCTGCCCCCACTGTGTCCAGAATTCTGCCCCATCGTGTCCAGCATTCTGGCCCCACTGTGTCCAGCATTCTGCCCCACTGTGTCCAGCATTCTGCCCCACTGTGACCAGATTGCCGCTCTCAAAAAAAAAAAAAAAAAAAAAGACGAGCTCTTCTTACCTGGCCACACTCCAGCGGCGAAGCTCCCTCCATGCAGCTGAAGCGCGCACTCGCCAGTGACTGACAATGACATCAGACACCGGCGACGTGCGCGCTGAGGTTGTCAGCTGTTAACTATTGACGTGTGGGCGTGGGCCCGCACATCAATAGCGTTACACTGCCGCAGCACAGGTAGGGGCCCGGTGAGAAGATTAGACGGGGCCTGATGCGGGCCCCCTCTGCCCACCGGGCCCCATACGCCAGTCAGGGCAGTTATGCCTTGATGGCGGCCCTGCATGTCCCATTGGCAATGCAGTACATATTAACCTATTGCATATTAACCTGTATGCTCTATGCATTCATTTAACCCCTCAGGGACTAATGTATATAACTTAAAAATCCAATAACTTTCTCTGTTTATCAGCCTTTGCTATCTATCCGTAAAGCTGAACAATATTTGTTCTATTATGGTAAACGCTAAGTTAGTGGGATTTTTTCCATGTATGAGAAAAATGTCCTGATATGCCGTGATTCATAATTCCATTTTTAATTTTTGCCCCATGTTTGTTCATCCTGAGATTTATTGGCATCATGGTCCCACATACTGCAATTTGCAGTGACATTGTAGGACATAAATCACATATGAGCTCTGACCGTTTGAAAACTTTTTATCAGAAAATACTCTCCTGTGACCGTTGATGTAAATTGTTTTTTGCTTGACTTTATCCATTGGCAACTCTTACATTTCAAATTGCCACATTTAAAAGTTTCACTATTTGTCAATAAATTAAATAAAATTACCTCTATGTCTACATTCTTCTCCACAATAATTATTTTTCTTCATAATCTGACTATCATATTTTTCAGAGTCTTTACTACATCTGAAGACTACCACTCAGGGCCGAACTGGCCATCTGGCAATTCTGGCAAATGCCAGAAGGGCCTGTCTGGTCATGGGCTGCCTTGTCTGCTATGTTGTTAACAGAATTGGTGTTCTCAAGATACCCATATTGTTAAGAGTTGTGATGGAGCACAAAGTCGCTAACTCCGTCACTTACCCTCCATAGCCCACAGATATCGTTAGAAATATTGGTCTTGTAGAAAATCTTCCATTCCTCCATCCAGGGTAATATTAGTAATATTTCCCATCTGGTTCATGGAAACGGGGACAGCATGGGCCTGTGTGATTTCAAATGCCAGGGCTGAAATTCTGCCCCAGTCTGTACCTGCTACCACTGAATCAGTAGGTACATTTTTAGATAGCAGGGGATCCCCTCTTATAATGAACCAATGTTTTCTGAGGACTTCTTCCACTTTTCATAGGATTTGTTATAAATAGTGTTGAGCATTCCGATACAGCGAATATCGGCCGATACCCGATATTTGCAGTATCGGAATTCCGATACCGAGTTCCGATATTTTTGTGATATTGGAAATCGGAAGTTCCTATAAGTTCCCAGGCGTGTGCGGTGCGTATGGTTCCCAGGGACTGGAGGAGAGGAGACTCCTTCAGGCCCTGGGATCCATATTCATGTAAAAAATAGAGAATAAAAATAAAAAATATGGATATACTCACCCCTCCGACGGACCCTGTCGACCATCGAGTGAAGGACCTTCGATGACGTCACAGTCACGCGACCGCTCACGTGACCGCTCATGTGACTGCGACGTCATCGCAGGTCCTTCACTCACTGCATTCTTAGGAATGGAGGCAGACACTTGCACCGGTGAAAGCCAGGGTCCGTCGGAGGGGTGAGTATATCCATATTTTTTATTTTTATTCTTTATTTTTTACATGAATATGGAGTCCAGGGCCTGAAGGAGAGTTTCCTCTCCTTCAGACCCTGGGAACCATCCAGGATAGTTTCTGATATTTGTGTCCCATTGACTTGAATTGGTATCGGGTACCGGTATCGGCGATATCCAATATTTTTGGGATATTGGCCGATCCAATCCGATACCGATACTTTTGAATATCGGAAGGTATCGCTCAACACTACTTATAAATTGTCACAAAACTAAATTGGAACCTATTATTTACAATGACAGTTTTATCTGCTCTTGTGGCAATCTTAGCTAAACAATCATTCTGTGTAAGTCCTCTGGTTTTATCAAAAGCATCTTTTATAGTTTGTTAGGGATATTCTTTTCTAAAAATCTCACTGTTATTAGGTGCATCCAGTCAGGACGGTCCTATCCTGTGTCTAGTATTAAAACCTTAACTTGTTTCAGCCGACATGAATGTAAATAAGCCCAGACCAGGACAGCTGCCTTAGGGTATGTGCACACGTTGCGGATTTTGCTGCGGATCAATCCACTGCGGATTCGCAGCAGTTTTCCATGAGTTTACAGTACCATGTAAACCTATGGAAAACAAAATCCGCAGTGCACATGCTGTTGAAAAAAAACAAGCGGAAACGTAGCATTGTTTATTCCACAGCATGTCAAGTCTTTATGCGGATTCTGCAGCGGTTTACACCTCCTCCATAATAGGAATCCGCAGGTGTAAAACCGCAGGTGGAATCCGCACAAAAATCGCGGTAAATTCACGGTAATTCCGCAGGAAATCCGCAGTGCGGTTTACGTGCGGATTTATCAAAATCAGTCCGGAAAAATCCGCAGAGTAATCCGCAGCGTGTGCACATACCCTAAGTGTTCAGCCACCTGTCCATGGGAAGCTATATAGATGTAATACCTAGCTCAGAAAGTGTGGCTACAGATCTCTTTGTATAAAGTACAAGAAACTACAGCAAAACCAAAGAAATGAGCCAGAACACAAGTTTGCACATATGCAATGTGCAAGAGCATATTCACATTGTGAACATCTCACAGACAGAACCCCCCAAAAGAAACAAAATGTACATTTACAGAATAGAAAGTAAATAAGTAAACAGTAATAGTACATGTAAATACTATAGAGTAGTTGATCAACACCATTCCCATCAAAAAGCATAAAATCCATCCCACTTTGACAAGTCGTACCCAGTTGGGACAGTTGCATCCTGTCTCTGGTATTGAAACCTTACCTTGTGTCAGCTGACCTCAATGTAAATAAGGTGGAAGGGGTTGACACACTTAGCTGCTTCCTCAGGTAGACACAGGAACCTTTCTGGCAGAGAACCACCTGGTGGTTTATTGTGGGTAGCATAAACCTTGCCAGGGTTCAGTAAAATAAACAGAGCCTTGCTGGCATAACAATAAAACAAACAAAAACACAGTCCTTATGAGTCAATCAACCTGCAGTAATCCCGCACAGTCCTTTAGCTCCTCCTGGAGCTATATGGGAGTTCCTGCTCTCCCAATGCACAACACCCCACTGACTCTCATGGCCAGGTATTTAACACCCATGTGATGGTAACATGACTTTGACCTCGCACAGATCCTGACAGGACTCTGCATGTGGAGGTACCATGGACCTCCGCCCACCCGCTCTATGAAGGTCCACTAAAAAAAGCCCAAAACATATGTTCCTATTAACCCTCTCAGCACTTAGCATGCTGGAGGCAAAAACACTCTGGTTTTACATCACTGACCGCAGTATGCGCAGTGACACATATATCCCTTCACGTACTGTGCCAGTGACTCTGTTAAATATTCATCCCCTCTGCGCAAAGCCGGGGGTTTTAGCACCTTCAAATATCAGACAGAGAATTCGGGAGAGAGCATCTGCATTACCATATAACCTCCCTGGCCTATGCTCTACGTGGTAAGTGAAGTCTTGAAGGGATAAGAACCACCTAGTCACCCTGGCATTCTTATCCTTCTTCTTTCTCAACCATCTCAGAGGGGCATCATCTGACACTAACTTAAACCTAGTACCTAGCAGGTAGTACTTCAGAGTGTCTACAGCCCACTTTATAGCCAAGCACTCTTTCTCAACTATGGCGTAGTTCTTCTCGCAAGCAGAGAGTATTTGGCTCAGGTACAGGATGGGATGCTCTTCTCCATTTATTTCCTGTGACTGCACAGCTCCCAACCCAACCTCTGAAGCATCGGTCTGAACCACAAATTCTTTGCTAAAGTCTGGTACAATCAGAACCGGGTGCTTACACAGAGCCTGATTGAGTTCTTGAAACGCCATCTCTGTGTCAGGAGTCCATTTCACCCTCGTCGACTTGGTGCCCAGAAGGAGATCCATTAACGGTGCGATAATTATGGCAAAGTTCGGGATAAAATGCCGGTAATACCCCACAATCCCAAGAAACGCCTTCACTTGTTTCTTGTATAGCTGTTGCGGCCACTTCTGAATTGCTGCTATCTTATTCAGCTGGGGCTTGATCTCGCCTATCCCGATGATGTAGCCCAAGTACCTTGCCTCCTCTTTCCCTATGGCACACTTCTTGGGATTTATGGTAAATCCTCCTTTCTTCAATGCATCAAGGATCGCCTGTACTTTTGGGAGGTGTGAGCTCCAGTCAGGGCTAAAGATGACAATGTCATCCAAGTAGGCTGTGGCATATTTTGTATGTGGAGCCAAGATTTGATCCATAGCCCTCTGGAAGGTAGCTGGGGCCCCCTGCAGTCAGAAGGGCATCCTGGTGTACAGAAAACACTCAACCTGCGTCGAGAATGCCATCTTCTCCTTGGTACTCTGGGACATGGGGATCTGCCAGTACCAATTCATCAGGATCAGAGTTGTGATGTACTTTGCGGGTCCCAGTCACTAAATGAGTTCATCCAAGTGGGGCATTGAGTATGCATCAAAATGGGACACCTCATTGAGTTTGCGGTAGTCATTATGAAACCACCATTCGCCATTGGTTTTCAGAACGAGGATGACCAGCCACTTTTTGATTCTTCTATCACCCCAAAGTCCAGCATTCTCTTCACCTCCTTGGAGATTATCTCCCGTTGTGCTTCAGGGATTCTGTAGGGTTTGAGGTTTACCCTCACATGCAGTTCCGTTAACACATCGCGTTCCACTACCAGTGTGCGCCCTGGCAACTCCGAGAACAGGTCGCGGTCCTACTGCAGCAATTCTCGACATTGTTGATTCTGGGCCGGCATTAGCGTCTCAGCGATCATGACCTCCTCAATCTTGGTTTTGGATCGGCCTCCAGGCAAAGAGCTTCCAGCAGTTCATGGTCCTGCCAAGGGTTGAGTAGGTTCACATAGCATACCTGGTGCAGATTCCTGTGACTGGGCTGGTGGTGCACCTTGTAATTCATGTCCCCAATTTTTTCCACTATCTCATAAGGGCCTTTCCACTGTCAAGAATTTGCTTCCACCGTAGGGATAAGTACTAGCGCATGGTCCCAGGGCTGGAATTGCCTTAGCCTCGCTGATTGGTTGTATACCCTTGCTTGGGCCTTCTGTGCCTGGAGAAGATGTTCCCTTATGATAGGCATTACATGTGCCGTCTTTTCTTGCAGCTTGGCAACATGCTCAATGACACTCTGGTGCGGTGTGACCTCAGCGTCCCAAGTTATCTTGGCGATGTCCAGTAGTCCTTGTGGATGTTGGCCATACAGGACCTCGAACAACGAGAAGCCAGTGGAGGCCTATGGGATTCTCTCATAGAAAAGAGCAAGAACGGGAGCAATTTGAAGGACTCTACACAGCTCCTGTGTCACTTTGCTCATAAACCGGGTCCCTTGGTCCTTTAAAATCTCTTTGGGCAAACTGGTCCTGGCAAAGATATAGACAAGCTCCTGGGCTATACTCTTTGCTGAGACATTACTCAGTGGCACTGCTTCCAGGTATCTGGTCGCGTAGTCCATGACCACTAAGATGTATTGGTGGCTTCGTACTGATTTAGCGAGGGGACCTACCAGGTCCATAGCAATCGTCTCAAAGGGGATTTCTATCACAGTCAAGGGCACTAGGGGGCTTCAGAAGTAAGAGGTAGGAGCAGTTATTTGACAGGTGGGGAGGACCTGCAATAACTCAGGATCTTTCAGTAACAACCTGGCCAATAGAACCACTGTAAGATTCTCTCCTGAGTTTTCTCCACCCCCAGATGTCAACCCAAAACATGTGAATGGGACATGTCTAAAACTGTCTGCTGGTAGGGTCCTGGAACTAACAACTGTTCTACTATCTCTCCTCCCCTCAGTTTGGTCACCCTATACAATAACTCACCGTGCGCTGCAAAATAAGGAAACCTGGTGTTTGCCCCTGGCTCTTGAGGAACCCCATTGCATACAGTCACATTCTCAAATGCCCCCTTCAATGTAACGTCCCGAAGTTGAGCAGTCCCAAAATTCTCTTTGGGCACCTCTAAGTTAGGGATGCTGAGCTCCTCTATTACCATCTTGTCCTCCTCTCCAGCGAGGACACATAGGGGAAACTCCCTCACTTCCGATTTTGATGTAGTCACCTTCAGAGGGGCCTGGCTTTTGACTGGGACGCTCTGTACATCCCAATTTTGCCACAAGTTCCAAAACAGAGCAAAATACCGCCCCAGGATGACGGGATGGATTAAGTCCTTTACTACCCCAACCTCATGGGCTCTATCACCACTGACTGCTCCCATGGTTATGCGGGATACAGGGTAGTCCTTGGACTCTCCGTGTATGCAGTAGATGCCCACAAACTTATTAGGGATTAACTGGTGGGGCAGTGCAGGCTGATTAGGGTCACCAGACTTCCAGAGTCCAATAGTCCTAGAAAAATTACCCTATTGACGGACACGGCACGTGACTGGGGACCCTCACTGGGTTGAAAGTCCACACTGCAGGCCGGGAAGGCATAGTAGGAGCAGTGCTGGCCTAAGCTACAGTCCATAAGCTCAGGGGACAGGGGGCATATGGCACTGTGTGGTGACATGTCCAGGATTGTTATACCACCAACATACCACATCGTTCATAACAGGCTTAAGTGACCCCTTAGCAGGGTTTAAACACTCCCCAGCTGTGGGTCTAGCCACCCTCCATAGTGGGCCCGGTCCCTTTTGGATATCCCTATATGGGGAAGTAGCGAGGTCTGGTTTTCCAAAGGATTCCTCCACAACCTGGTATCTTTCAACCAGGCTGACCAAGTCATCTGCATTCTGGGGGTCGCCCTGGGCAACCCAGGACTTTATTTGCCTGGGGAGGGAGTGGACAAACCTGTCCATCACTACTCGCTCAACCATTTGGGCTGGAGTGGAAGTCTCTAGCTGCAGCCACCTTTGAACCAGGTGCAACAGATCAAGCATGTGGGAGCGTGGGGGTTTGTCGCCAGCATACACCCAGTGGTGGACTCGCTGAGCCCTTACAGATATTGTCACTCCCAGGTGTGCCAGAATTTCATTTTTTAAGTTGCCATACTCTTTGGCATCCTGGAGGGCTAAGTTGTAATATGCCTTTTGGGGTTCACCAGTAAAATAGGGGGCCAGCACCTCTGCCCACTGCTCTGGTGGTAACATCTCATGCTGTGCCACCCACTCGAACACAGACAAAAAGGCTTCGACATCATCCCCCGGGTCATTTTCTGTAAGGCTCGTCTTGCCATTTTCCGGATGTGTGCATCATCACCTGGAGACAGAGAGGAGACCAACAGCTATACACAAACCACCTCTGCGAGGAGTTCCATTTGCCATGGTAGCACCTCCTGCTGCTGTATTTGGTGTTGTAGCAGCTATACTAATAGATAATTAGTCTCCTGCTATGCCGCTTGCTGATGCAGACTGGCAAGCTGATGTTGCTGCTGTACTTGGATGAGATGCTTTACAAGCTCCTCCATGTTTGTTCCTAGAACACTGCCCACACTCAAAACACCCCGTGTGAAGGGTTGACACACTTAGCTGCTTCCTCAGGTAGACACAGGAACCATTCTGGTATAGAATTACCTGCTGGATTATTGTGGACAGCATAAACCTTGGCAGTGTTCAGCAAAATAAATAGAGCCTTGCTGGCATAACAGTTCGTAAAACAAACAAAAACACAGTCCTTATGAGTCCACCTGCAGTAATCCCGCACAGTCCTTTAGCTCCTCCGGGAGCTATGTGGGAGTTCCTGCTCTCCCAATACACAACACACCACTGACTATCATGGCCAGGTATTTAACACCAATGTGAAGGTCACATGACCTTGACCTCACACAAGTCCTGGCAAAACTCTGCTTGTGGAGATACGGTGGACCTCCGCCCACCCACTCTGTGTAGGTCCACCAAAACCAGACCAAAACATAAGTTCCTATTAACCCTCTCAGCATTTAGCTTGCTGGAGGCAAAAACACTCTGGTTTTACATCACTGACTGCAGTAGGCACAGTGACACCTTTCTCCCTTCACACACTATGCCAGTGACTCTGTCACAAAGGGCAGAACAGTACAGCTGTCCAATTGCTCAGCCACTTGCCAATGGGAAGCTATATAGATGAAACTCAATGGCTGACCAAAGTGTGAAAGTTAAACAATGTCCTACAAACTCAGTGCTCTGCCAGTGTCTTAGGTAAATTATTCCAGACCAATTTCATCTTCCAGCTGTTACATTTCTATATGCATTTTCTCATGAACATATGTCTTGTATTGGTGACTTATGTCCATGCTTCTGTGGTGGAAGCAAAGCTTAACTTTGGGATCCTGAAAAATGCACCAAAACATGCATTTTTTATGTTGCTTCTTTTCTGCTAAGAGTGCAGGTTTTACCGCAGAAAAAAAAATGCGACAAAAACGCCTAGTGTGAGCTTAGCCTAATAGTGCATGTAAATAACATAGAGCACTCGGTCAATCCATTCAGATCAAAAAGTGTAAAAGCTGTAAGGTTTATGCTGGGACACCAACATACTCACCGCTGCGACCATGCAGTCACCTCCTCATTTGCTGGCATGCCTCCTGCATGTGCACTCCTCACTTCCTGGCGACGCGCCTAGTGTCCACCCACACACGCTCCCCCTTTCTTAAAGGGGCATCACGGGCATAAAGTAAAATGCTCCCAGCCAATAGCTGGGAGGCATTTAGCATCTGAGTACACCTGCAAGATGGCTCCCACTCAAAGTGTCGCATGTGGCCATTGGGGGGCACTTTGGCCAGGTCTGGTCTATGGAGTAATTCACATCTACCTTTTTTGCCTTGGACCTGATGGTCCACACAAAAACATGGAGGCTTGCCAGGTATTGTCCCAACTGTTGAATCAAACTCTCCAATTTAAGTCTATTGATCCATGAAAAAATCAGACAGCACTTGGATGCCGTGTGTGCTATCTGTTTTCATGGACTGTTTAATAGGAGAAGCTTGAAAAACTACCATAATTTTTTCTTTAATCTGAGAAAAACTATTAGTAGTAGTAGTAGTAGTAGTAGTAGTAGTATTACTTTGCACTGCTTATAAAGCACTATCATATTACACATCACTTCATATACATTGTTACTGTCCCCAATGGGGCTTACAATCTAAATTCCCTATCAGTATGTCTTTGGAGTGTGGGGGAAACCAGAGTACCTCCCTGACAAAACTCTGGTGATACTTTAATCAAAAGCACTGATGAAGTTGGACCATTTTTTGCACAAGAAATATCACTGACATGTGAAGACTCCCTAAAGATAATAATGACAGATAACTGATTTTGTGATTTTGGTCAGTAAGGAGGTGATGTCAGGTACAGATAGGTAGATCTGCGTGTCATCGGTGTACTGATGATATTGCAAGCCGTGCCTGTGCATCAGCTGTCCCAGGCCAAAGGTGTAGATGGAGAAGAGTAGGGGTCCTAGAAATGAGCCCTGGAGAACACCGAAAGACTGGGGTCGAGGTGAGGAGGTGGTGTGGGAGAGGGAGACACTGAATGTCCCTGTAACAGCCTGGTTGTTTTTTAAAGACGGTGCCGATAACCCCAAAAAGGTCATTTGCACCACCGGCCATGCCTGCGTCAGCAGGGGTAGCAAAACTCCCATCCTAACCACCAAAAGCATGATCAGGCACATGGCAGCAAAGCACCTGACTTTGTTGGTTGAACACAAGGCTCCATGAACAGTGTCTGCGGGTGACACCACTGCTTCTTCTGATGTTGTGCGTGCAAGCCAATCCCCTGTCCATGATGCATGTAAAGATGCCTCATGCCCTGCATCTGCAGTTGCACACAAACTCAACTTTCACCATCAACAAGCACGTCCAAGTCTTTGTCCCAGCACAGTGTTCAGTTGTCCATACCCCAATCCTTGGAACACAAGCAGAAATACGCAGCCAATGCCACAGTACTAAATTCACACATTTCTCGTCTGCTTGCGCTCGAAATGTTGCATTTTAGGCCCGTGGGAGACATAAGCTTTCCGCAACCTGATGGCGGTGACCATCACAAGGTACTCGTTTTCCAGCTGCCATAATTTTTCCCGGTCTGCCATCACCACATTACACAAGCAAGCATGTGTCCCACAACATTACCCAGGCCCTCAATAATGCTGTTACAGGGAAAGTGCACCTAACCACGGACACGTGGACAAGTGCTCGTGGGCAGGGATGGTACATCTCGCTGACGGCAGGCTGGGTTAGCGTAGAGGAAACCATGACCCAGTTGGACATTGGGAGACCATGTTACAGATGTATGGAGACAGGTTGTGGAAGGCTTTGTATGTCATAGTTAGGGTTTTGAACTGTAGCCTCTGGGCAACTGGAAGGCAGTGAAGGGCCTGGCAGAGAGGAGAGGCTGGAGAATAACAGAGGGACAGTTGGATTACTCGGGCATCAGACTTTAGGATAGATTGGAGTGGCGCACGAGTGCTAGAGGGGAGGCGAGAGAGTAGAAGGTTGTAATAGTGGAGGTGGGAGATCATGAGGGTGTGCACAAACATTTTTGAAGTTTCTTGAAATGTACGGATCCTGGAAATGTTTGTGAGATGTAGACGGCAGGAGGAGGCAAGGGCTTGGATATGTATCTTGAAAGAGAGGGTAGAGTCGAGGATCACCCCGTCACCCCAAACATGTGGGACTATTTGTACCGGTGTGCCATCCCGGCATTACACAGGCACGTGTCCCACAACATTACCCATGCCTTCCACAATGCTGTTATTGGGAAAGTCCACCTAACCACAGACACGTGGACAAGTGCTTGTGGTCAGGGATGGTACATCTCACTAACAGCACACTGGGTTAACATAGCACTGCCTCAGCCAAGCAGCAACAGGCTGTGCTGAAGCTAATATGCTTAGGTTACAAACCGCACAATGATGAAGAGTTGTCGACAGCTCTGAAAGAGCAGGCAGATCTGTGGCTGACATCGCTGAACCTATAGCCAGGCATGGTCATGTGTGACAATGGCTGGAACCTGGTTGCTGCTCTGTGTCGAGGCGAGCTCACACACGTGCCATGCCTGGCCCATGTGCTTAACCTCATTGTTCAATGTTTTCTGAAAAGCAACATGGTGGTGCCAGATCTGGTAGGAAAAGTACGAGGCTCTGCGTACACATTTTAGAAAGTCAGCTAAAGCTTTATCCACCCTTGCCGTGCTTCTGCAGCGCTTGCAGTTTCTGGCTCACCGACTGGTGTGTGATGCCCTCCCCATGCATTGGAACTCTACACTGCATATTTTGGAAAGCATTTGTGAGCAGAAGAGGGCAGTTGTTGACTACCAGCATCAACAAGGCCGTCGGTATTCAGTTCTGACTTCACACATAAGATCTCAGGAATGGACATGGATGTCAGACATATGTACCATCCTCCAAAACTTTGAGGAATTCACCAAGATGGTGAGTGGCAATGACACCATAATTAACATCTCCATCCTGCTTCCCTGTGTTCTAATATTAATATTTATAGTTATTTATATAGCGTCAACATATTTACAGTTTCAAACACAACAGTCCTAAGTAACAACAATAACAATAATTAAACAGAAATAAAACTACCATGCTCATGACAGCTTACAATCTACACTAAGTAACAACGATAACAATAATTAAACCCCCAAAAAATGATCCTGCTCGTGACAACTTACAATCTACAATGAGGTTGGGGAGATAAAAACTACAGGGGAATGTATTTACAATGATATATTTACAATGAAATTACAGAGGTTTGTCAAAAGTCATGAGGGCCTGAAGACAAGAAAGAAGAAGAAAACCATTGTCAGTTGTCCTCTTGGTGAGGACACGGAAGTATCGACTGTTAGCAGTTTTGCACGCATGGCTGAGTTTATGTTACGCTGCCTTTCCCGTCACCCTCGCGTTCTCAAAATTTTGGGTGACAGGCAATACTGATTGTTGACACTTCTAGACCCACGCTACAAGGAAAACTTTATATCTCTTATTGCAGAGGCAGACAGGTGTACTATAATGTTGGAGGACCAAAGGGCCCTTCGTGGTGAATTATTTAAAAAATTCCCATCTGAAAACGCTGGCAGAAGAGGTCACAGTTCACTGGCCAAGCAAGGAGTACAGGTGAGAGAGACACAATTACAGTCCAGCAGAGGCAGTGGAACACTGGCAACGTTTGGGGAGAGTTTTCTCAGACCCTCCCATCGCCCTGGCCCTGAGGCGTGGGGGACTCTCACAAGGAGTGCAAAGTTCGGAAAAATGCTGAGGGAGTACCTTGCTGACCATACCAATGTCCTCTTTCATTCCTCTGTGTCCTTTAATTATTGTTTAGCAAAGCTGAACACGGAGCATGAACTGGCTCTCTCTACTGTGCACGTGCACTGTACTCACGGTCATGGAGCGCACGGTGCCTCGCTCTCTGGCAGTCACTGGGCAGATGGCTCCTCGCTTTCTGGCAGCACCGCTTTTATTGGTGGGAGCAAATGGGAACAGTCCTCTGCGGCATCAGTGCTCTAAGGACGGAGCTCACTGCTCAGCCTCCTATGCGCTGCTTGTCCATGCCAAAAATCTCTGCTGTCGTGCCTGCTTTCTCTTAAGCTGGCCCCCATGCCTCTAGGTCACCGGGTCTGTCTGTTGCAGTTGGTCGCAGCGCTGGCACTTCAGGTGCGTAGTGCACTGCCCCCTTGCTGCTCATACGCTGACAGCTGGGGACTCACTCATACTTTGCATTTTTTTCCCTCAGCTTACAGCCAGGTTCCCTGTCTAAACACGCCTCCTCTTCCTGGGTAATGGAGCCTGTCCGTTCCCCTATTCCTTCCTCCAGGAAACAGGGGACGCAGCTTTGACAGTTCTGGACCCGGCACAGCACAGGTGCCCGCAGCCCAGTCATCCTGAGTCCATACATATCTGACCAATCAGTTCTTTAATGAAAGCATCATAGAAGCCATGTTCTAATTTTCAAGATAAAATTGTAAATTACATCCAGAACAGTTTCACTTTGAATGACTTTGTGGCTCATATAAATCCACAAGATGAGACTAGTCTCATACTTCAAAATTTTGGTGGTAAATCAATTCCCCACAGATAGGTTGTGTATGTTCTGACTTATGTTACAGCATTTGGGTGATAATTATTCATACCTTTTGTTTCACAATATATTCATCTTTTTCTTTAAGGCTTCGGAATATAATGTAAAAGTGAAAACAAGTTGGTAAAGTGTGTGTTAACTCAAATGTGAAAGTAATTGTCATCTTTACTATTTCTCCATTCCGTGTGCGGCTAACCACCTCATTGATCTTATTGAGTTTCTTTGGCAAGAAAACAACAGCTCCATCAACACCACAGGCTTTTACTATTAATTCATCATGCTGGTAAAGTAGAGGTGAGATTAGGGATCTAGATAACATCTGTGGACTGTAGTCAACATGACACTGTGACAAGACCCACTGGGGAAATAAAAATTGGTGGAAGGACAGCATCCAGTCAAGGTGAACAAAATTACTCTTTATTGTGCCATAAATGTGACGTTTCAACCTCAAGGGTTTATTTCTTGGCATTGTGCCAAGTGTCTGGATCAAGTCCTTGTAGACATGAAACTCTTCTTTTATGTATGTAAGTTAAATCAACTCGGTCCGTATAACCTGCTAGATATCGGGGAATTAATATCCTTAGATTGATAATTGAGTTTAATATTAGTTGACCATGGATATGGCACTGGATGCGCTATGGGCTCTACAGATACTCTTTCTTGTATATGTGATAAACGTATTTGTATCGCTGGTATTACCCACTTGGAATATGGGTGTTTGCAGGTGACGGGTGGGCGTGTCCTTTGGTTTCCATGACGGCGCTACATATGTTTGTGGCGCAGGCTGTGGAGGCTGCTGACATGCGCATTAGAGCAGTGTGAGTCGGGCTGCAGTCCTAGAGGCCGTTGATATTCACAGTGTGTGCTAGAGTTGTGCATGCTGGGTTGCAATTTTAGGCGGTGTCCTGCCCGATACGTGACGTCCCATGTGACCGATGGGCGTGTCTCCTTGGTAACCATGATGGCGCCACATGCATTGTCATGTGATGCTGAGTTGTGGGGCCGGTGGACATGCGCACTGAGATCAGGGGCGGTCGGTATGCTGGGACACGGGCGAGCCTTTGAGCTATAGACAGCGGAAGTTCAGTCAGGAGTTGATGCATGTGGGTGTACGATGTGTTCCAGTGAGGTGAGCCTGGATTGGTTCTGATACGATAGGCTGGTGCATGTTGTTACTTAGGATTGGGCCTTCTATGCAGTCATGGATTCGCTGGTGACGATATGTGAGATACAGGCTGTACTATTGGCTGATGACGTGCAGGCTTGCTTTTATAGGCCTGGTGATTGGTCTTGATATGACAGGCAGCTCTGTTTATGTACGTTTTGATTCCCTACATGTGCTAACTATTTTAATTATGGGTTGTATTATGTGTTATGTGGGATGTTCACGATAAGGTGATAAGCTTTTAACTTTATATGTTTTATAGAATGTAAGTTTTGTATTGTTATTGTGATTACCAAACTTTGTTATGTAAATTGTGTGGGCGGTCATGGATAAGGTGATTGGTGGGTGATTATCCACTTCCTATTTAAGGCTGCCAGTTTTTATTGTTTTTATATGCTTAAGAAAGACCTTTGAGGTTGAAACGTCGCATTTATGGCACAATAAAGAGGAATTTTTTTCACCTTGACTGGATGCTGTCCTTCACTTCAACCTATGGTAAAGACCCACTGGGGGTCTCGCTACCAATTTGACATAGTTTGTGAACAGATGAACAGAGTTGTCAGAAAAACAAGATTTTGATTCAATAACATGTTGGATAGATTGTCTAGTGGAGACGCCACCCATATAGTATTATTATTATTATGATGTATTTATATAGCGCCATTTATTCAATGGTGCTGTACATGAGAAGGGGTTACATACAAAGTAATAGATATCGTTTACAGCAAAAAAAAATACAATGACAGATTGGTACAGAGGGGAGAGGACCCTATCCTTACATTCTATGAGATAATGGGGAAAGAGACAGAAGGTCGGGGGTGCGGCAGCTCGGGTGGTGGTGAGGTGGCAGCTCCGGTGGTGGTATAGAAGTCACATCTACGACCACCAATTGACAGCTCTTGAAATACGGCCGAAATGTCAAAATATCTAGCTTCTGTTATAGAAAATGCAGGGGCGCCTTTTTGACGTCCTCATCCAACCAGTTCAGTATTAGTAGGTGATGGATTGTCAGAATACGGACCAGGAAAAGCAGGCTTCAGTAGTTGCGAGTCCTGGCCACCTGCTGTCCCACATGCTCTTGCTCTGGCTCTTCCAATCATGATTTAATCTAGAAGATTTTGCCTTCATAATCCAGAGACAGAGTACAACACCGCCCAAGCGTTCACACTCTGCTCCTCAGACTTTCTATGTGCGCAGTGACTGCCTCTAGGCAGAAGATGATGATGGTAGTAGTAGTAGTATTTGGAGCATTTAAGACAGTCATGAAGCAGCCATAACAACTTGAAACAGAAGTATTTTTACCGAGATACCACACTGTTTGATATGTGGCCTGTATTTTTTTTTTTTTTTTTCAATGCAAAATAGTGCTGTATATAAGTAAAGTAACAGACAGGAAAAGAAATGGAATACTGTCCTAAAATGCCCAAACTTGGAGCACGCAGATATATGAGGCCTGTCACGGAAATACCACACTGCCAAATATGTGGCCTGTATTTTTGGGGGGTCTGCAAAATAGTGCTGTACATATCTAGAGTAACAGACAGCAAAAACAGTGGAAAACCGTCCTAAAATGACCAAACTTAGAGCACACAGACATATGAGGCCTGTCACGGAAATACCACACTGCCAAATATGTGGCCTGTATTTTTTTAAATGCAAAATAGTGCTGTATATAAGTAGAGTAACAGACAGGAGAAAAACTGGAATACCGGCCTAAAATGCCCAAACTTGGAGCACACAGATATATGAGGCCTGTCACGGAAATACCAGACTGCCAAATGTGTGGGCTGTATTTTTTTTTTTTCAATGCAAAATAGTGCTGTATATACAGTAGGTAGAATAACCACACTGCTTCTTCATGTCTGTTGGGGTGATATGCCTCCTTCCCCATGTGTGCTGCTGTCCTCGCTCTGCATGTTCTCCTGCCAGGTTGGGTCAGTCACTATGTCATCCACCACCTCGTCTTCCACATCCGCACCCTGCGCCTCCTCCTGACTTTCTGGCAATTGTGTCTCATCATCGTCCACTTCTTGTGACACTTTCCCACCATTGCCATCGTGTGACCCTGGCTGTTCAAATGTTTGGGCATCACTACATGCAATCTCATCTGGCACCACTTCAAATTGACCGGCCGAGAGTCCAGAATCTTTAAAGGGAAAACTGAACAGCTCTTTGGAGTGTCCAAGTGTGGGATCAGTTATCTCAGGGCACTCGGCCTGGTGGGAGGAAGGAGGATCAGGGTGAGTAATGTTCGGTCCACGATCATGGCTACTCAGACTTGACCGTGTGGAAGACATGGTGGTCGTGATAGTGGCTAAGTGACTGGAAGCATTATCTGCTATCCAACCAACAACCATTTCACACTGCTCTGGCTTGAATAGTGGTGTGCTGCGGTCCCCTAGAAACTGGGACAGGAATGTCAAGTGTGAACATGTAGGTCTTTGCTGTGGACCACTTTCAACTTGGCCACGGCCTCGTTCTCTGCATGCACCATCAGCTTCATATCCACTTCCCCTTCCCTTGCCTTGTCCATTTTAAATGGACTACTGAACTATTGAAAAAGCTCAACACAAATGCATTTATTTGGAGCAAAATTATATCTGATCAGTATGCCTTCAAAGCTACGATTTTTTCACCACAGATAGAACAGGCATCAGCCTGACATAACAGGCTGTATACATTTTGTTTGTTTTTTAGAGAGTAAAAAAAAAAAAGAGTGGAACAAGGCTTGCACACAGAACTATGATATGTATGCCTGCGAAGCAACGATTTTTCCACCACCGATACACCAGGTCGCAGCCTCAGATAACAGACTGTCTTATTTTCTTATTTTTTTTCTCTTGTATGTGAAATTTGACAAAAAATTAAAAATGAGTATAACAACGCTAGCAGACAGAACTATGAAACTTATGCCTGGGAAGCTACGATTTTTAAAACACAGATACACCAGGCGTCAGCCTGACATAACAGACTGTATACATTTTGGGGGGGGTTGGAGAATTTTTTAAATAAAAAAAATAAGAGAGAGGAACAAGGCTAGCAGACAGAACTATGAAACTTATGCCTGCGAGGCTATGATTTTTCAAACACAGATACACCAGGCCTCAGCCTGACAGAACAGACCGTATAAATGTTTTTTTTTTTTGGGGGGGTGAATTTTTTTTAAAAAAAGGAGGACAAGGCTAGCACACAGAACTATGATACATATGCCTGCGAAACTACGATTTTTCCACCACCGATACACCAGGCCGCAGCCACAAATAACAGACTGTATAATTTTTTTTTCTCTTGTATGTGAAATTTGACAAAAAATTAAAAATGAGTACAGCAAGGCTAGCAGACAGAAATATGCAACTTATGCCTGTGAAGCTACGATTTTTCTACCACAGATACAACAGGCCTCAGCCTGACATAACAGACTGTATAATTTTTTGGGGGGGTTTGGAGAATTTTTAAAATAAAAAAGAGTGGAACAAGGCTAGCTTACAGAACTATGATACGTATGCCTGCAAAACTACTATTTTTCCACCACCAATACACCTACCGTCAGCCTCAGATAAGAGACTGATCTAAATGTGGCCTTGATTTTTTGGGGGCACAACTAAATTGTGTCAACAAGTTGGCTATGACACACACAAAAAAAAGATATTTTGGCGCACTCACATGTGATGTCTGGGACAAAAAAAAAAAAAGGTAGATTTGCACGTTCTTAGATTTCAATAACCTGGCTGTAGCAGGCAGCGTGAATAAGCAAATAAATGTTAAAATAAGGGGGCTATGGATTGCTTTCGAATAAAAGGAACAGGTATCAGGTGAAGAAAAAAAAAAGCCACAGAAAATTGCAGCTAGATATATATTAAATAAGCAGCAGCAGACAGTAATGGAGCTTTTGGAGGTATGCAGTGAGAGTTATGCACTCACATACAGTGCCTGCAGGCCTTGCACAGATGTGGATATGTGCACATAAACTCCCCTGCATACCTAGTGCTACAATCTCTGGACCCCCGAATTAGCCCTATAAAGGACTGTTGGTTTCTCAGAAGTTGTGGACTGAACAGTTGCAGACCTACACTATTAACAGGACGATTCTGACCCTATCTCAGCAGAAGCTCTCCCTACACTTGCTAAGTCAGGAGAAGGATGTGGCGAGCAGGGCAGCGCCAGGTCTCTTATAGACCTGATGACGCTGTGCGGCCAGCCAATCACTGTAATACAACAACAAAGATGGCTGTGGCATTACAGTGCATGGCTGACAATCCCTGCATTGTCATTGGCGCTCTAAAGAGCTCCAGAATTGCAGGGCGGAGACCCGAGCTCCCGCCGAATAACCCCGGAAATACTCGGTGCTCGCCGAGTACACCGAGCATAGTGATACTCGGGCGAGTAATGAGTAGAGGTGAGCACGTTCGCTCATCACTACCGATAACCTCTGAGTAAAAACTAGATTGATAACAATGTAGTGATTGAAATTTCAGAATTAGACAGAAATCTATTTTTTCCAAACATCTAGAGAGTGAAGCAGTATTACAGCTATGTGATTGCTTCAGCAGATGCCTGGACTGTACTCAGAAATTAGGTAAACGTCGAAAATAAACCAGCACTATAGTAAATGAGCAGACAGAATGGGCACCATTGAACGTCTGCCTTTTATAGAATGTACATTTTTAATTAGCTGTAGTTTCCTCCTAGTACACCATCATACAGTGTGTCACTGTGTTTCATATTAAGTGGTTTGTGGGCAGACAAATATTGTGTGTCACTTGAATGTTCCTGTAAGTGGCCAGAGAGATTCCAGTAATAGCAATAGTCAACATTCTATGATATTATCAGCAGCGTCCCCTCCAGCAAACCTGTCCCTGCAATCTGGCATCTCTGCTCTCCATCTGCTGCCATTTCAGGCCTCAGTGTATCTGCATTCAGTCTGAGTTTCTATTTCTACTATTCAGTATTTTCAGTAATATAAGGACTTGGAGACCGGGGTACATTCGTGTTTGACCCTAAGACATTGCCCCTTTGCTGCAGTGAATGTCCAGTCCTAGGGCTATGCCAACTGGCCATGTTCTACATATAGGTTGCTTGAGGCTGGGCATTTATAAGCAGCTGTGACATTTTACATAACGTAATAGTATCCCTTTCCAACAGCATGTTCCTGTAATATAGTGCAACACTGCATCAATAACAAGTTTTATTTAGTGATAAAGAGAGAACATAACCATGCAGATTGTTTCTGAGCTATGTATATATTCAGCAAAATATGGCAATCATCACAATTAACATTTACTGTATTTCTGCTCTGTGATTCATCACACGTTATGATTGCAATTTATTTCATTACAGGAATCTTGAGTATGTAGAAAGGAAAATACAACTCCAAAGAATGAGAAAGCAACAAAGAATGCACTGCACGGGTAAGTCGCCGTAGATGTGACAGAATGCTTAAATCAAAAGCATGACAAAATGACAATATTCTGTAGTAATAAACAGCTACTTAAAAACACTATTTTATAATAAATCAATGTTTAAAATGAATGTGTGTTGCACCCTTCACAATTGAAACCACTGAGGCCAGTAATTGGCTGCAGCGTTCACTTGTTGTTGACAGGATGATGACACCTGCAGCCATGTAAATAAAGGTGGGCAGAGAACAATGAAGCGGCAGCACTAAAGCTAAAAAGGCTTCAACAGGAAAATACTGCTTAATTGTATCGTATTTTAAAGGATTATCTGAACTTTTCCCAAATTTTGAACTAGAATGAACTATGACTTTAGGTTTTTACACTTACCACTTCTACCCTTGATCTTATTGTCACCCTTTGCTGGATTCTCCATTGAAAAAAAACACCATAAGAGGAAAAACCTCCACTATACTAAACAAAAAAACACCAGAACACAGGCAGAGATGCTTACCTGTTCAGGGCCTCCAACAATTGCACTAACCAGGGTGCACCAGGCCCAAGTAGAGATAGCAAATACACAGGTGCAAATAATACTAATGCAGCCAACCTACAATCAGGAATTGGCCGCTTGGAGCACCCGTGCAAAAAATAGTCTGTATGTGGCATGTTCACACAGGAATGCTAAGTATATGGTGCAAAGCCTATTAATGACGCCATATGTATAGCGGGCTAACCATGATGCATCCTGTGTGAACAGAGGCCACAGTGTACAGAGCCATCTAGGGCCCAGTCGCACCCTGGAAAAATAGGCTTTGGTCCATATACTTTGCATTCCTGTGTGAACATGCCACATACAGACTATTTTTTTGCACGGGTGCTCCAAGCGGCCAATTCCTGATTGCAGGTTGGCTGCATTAGTATTATTTGCACCTGTGTATTTGCTATCTCTACTTGGGCCTGGTGCACCCTGGTTAGTGCAATTGTTGGAGGCCCTGAACAGGTAAGCATCTCTGCCTGTGTTCTGGTGTTTTTTTTGTTTAGTATAGTGGAGGTTTTCCTCTTAGGCCGGTTTCACACGTCAGTGGCTCCGGTACGTGAGGTGACAGTTTCCTCACGTACCGGAGACACTGACACACGTAGACCCATAAAAATCAATGCATCTGTTCAGATGTCATTGATTTTTTGCGGACCGTGTCTCCATGTGCCAAACACGGAGACATGTCAGTGTTCGTGGGAGCGCACGGATTACACGGACCCAATAGAGTCAATGGGTCCGTGTAAAATACGGACCTCAAACGGACGTTCTCCGTCTGGGGTCCGTGTGCGTGCAGGAGACAGCGCTACAGTAAGCGCTGTCCCCCCCACATGGTGCTGAAGCCGCGATTCATATGTTCCCTGCAGCAGCGTTTTCTGCAGAGAAAATATGAATAATAGTGTTTAAAATAAAGATCTATGTGTCCGCCGCCCTCCCACCCCCTGTGCGCCCCCCCGCTGTTCTGAAAATACTCACCCGCTCCCACGTTGGCTGTCACTCCTTCCTCTCTGCCCCGCGCCTTCTACTGTATGCGGTCACGTGGGGCCGCTCATTTACAATCATGAATAGTCGGCTCCGCCCCTATGGGAGGTGGAGCCACATATTCATGACTGTAAATGATCGGCCCCACGTGACCGCATACACTAGAAGCCGCGGCCAGACCAGGAAGCAACGAAGGAGCGGGTGAGTATTTTCTGAACAGCGGGGGGGGCGCACAGGGGGTGGGAGGGCGGCGGACACATAGATCTTTATTCTAAACACTATTATTCATATTTTCTCTGCAGCAAATGCTGCTGCAGGGAACATATGAATCGCGGCTTCAGCACGATGCAGGGTACCAAACGCATGGGTACCACACGCTCCGTGTGGTACCCACTCGCCATACGGGCGGCACACGTGTGCCGCACGTATGGCCTACGTGAGTTCCCAGGCACACGGACACGGATAACTCCGGTACCGATTTATTCCGGTACCGGAATTATCTGGACGTGTGGGACAGCCCTTATGGTGTTTTTTTTTAGATTAGGACTGCCAATATACAAGGACCCTTGACGTGGGTTGGCAGCTTAAATATTGTGGCCATAATATCAACCAATACCTTGCATACATTGTTATGTTTTTGGTGCACTATATATTTTTCCAGGGTGCGACTGGGCCCTACATGGCTCTGTACACTGTGGCCTCTGTTCACACAGGATGCATCATGGTGAGTCCGCTATACATATGGCGTCATTAATAGGCTTTGCACCATATACTTTGCATTCCTGTGTGAACATGCCACAGACTATTTTTTGCACGGGTGCTCCAAGCGGCCAATTCCTGATTGTAGGTTGGCTGCATTAGTATTATTTGCACCTGTGTATTTGCTATCTCTACTTGGGCCTGGTTCACTGTGGTTAGTGCAATTGTTGGCGGCCCTGAACAGGTAAGCATCTCTGCCTGTGTTCTGGTGTTTTTTTGGATTCTCCATTGCCATCCAATATATTTGACAAACAGTATGCATGATCTTTTATCTAGACAGCTAATATCAAGCTTTTTCACATACAACGATGGTCTCATGGTCTATTTAGTTAGGGCAATCAAAAATTATAAGTTAAATCGTATCTCATATAGCTAGGGTGCTACAGAACACTATTTAGGACTAGTGTTGAGCGATACCTTCCGATATTCAAAAGTATCGGTATCGGATTGGATCGGCCGATATCCAAAAAATATTGGATTTCGCAGATTCTGATACCCGATACCAATACAAGTCAATGGGACACAAATATCGGAAGCGATCCTGGATGGTTCCCAGGGTCTGAAGGAGAGGAAACTCTCCTTCAGGCCCTGGGATCCATATTCATGTAAAAAATAAAGAATAAAAAAAAAAATATGGATATACTCACCCCTCCGACGGACCCTGGACCTCAGCGGTGCAAGCGTCTGCCTCCGTTCCTAAGAATGCAGTAAGTGAAGGACCTGCGATGACGTCGCGGTCACGTGACCAATCACAAGACCGCGACATCATCGCAGGTCCTACACTCACTGCATTCTTAGGAACGGAGGCTGCCGGTTGCACTGCTGAGAGCCAGGGTCCGTCAGAGGGGTGAGTATGTCCATATTTTTTATTTTTATTCTTTATTTTTTACATGAATATGGATCCCAGGGCCTGAAGGAGAGTCTCCTCTCCTCCAGACCCTGGGAACCATACATACCGCACACGCCGAAGTGACTGGGAACTTATATGAACTTCCGATTTCCGATATCACAAAAATATCGGAACTCGGTATCGGAATTCCGATACAGCGAATATCGGCCGATACCCGATATTTGCAATATCGGAATGCTCAACACTATTTAGGACACACGTCACAACCATGGAGTTCATCCCGGAAAAAAAGTTCATACCAAGTAGTAGAAAAGACAGCGCCTCAAACGTTGGTGAAAAAAAAAAATCACATTTTATTCCGCCTCCTGTGGCAACGTTTTGATCCAAAAGATCTTTCTCAAGCACAGTACAGGAGTGTTTCAACCCAAACTATATAGTGCAAACCCCTCCCCTCACTTAGACATGTACCAATGAAAACAGAACATAATACGCCTGCATACATATAGAGACATTCATCAGTTAAAAATATCCCTATATTTCCCCAAACTGCCGCTAGCACATCGCCAGAAAATACATCAACCCTGATCGCTAATATACAAACAAACATGATATGACTGCAGACACATGTCCCCATAGAGAACGTTTGTAAACAGTAGCAGTACCAATCAGCACGCAGCACTTCCGTTGTCATGGCATCCTTGTTCTGACGTGGACAAAGGCACTTCCTCCAAATGACTCTGGACCAATCCAGTCTCCTTCCATCAGCGCATGTCCCAGCTTCCAGACGTCATTGGACACCACACCTCTCTAGACAAGGCAAGCTCCTGCCGCTCAGAATCATTAGTCCAAACACAGGATGACACAACATGGGCGGTGCATATTCTAATCAGTGACAAACCGCTCAATACAGCCCTGCTTATACAAAGGGTGCTGAGACAAAGTAACAAACACTCATAAATAACAAAGATAGAAAAAACATCTACAGTTCAAAAAAATCAAAGGGGAAAACACCAACTTATTAGCAGGCAATCAGGATCATCTATGCTAAAGTACAACAGGCAGAAACATAGGTACCATATATACTCGAGTATAAGCCGACCCGAGTATAAGCCGAGACCCCTAACTTTGCCACAAAAAAACTGGGAAACCTTAATGACTTGAGTATAAGCCTAGGGTGGGAAATGTAGCAGCTACTGGTAAATTTCAAAAATTAATATAGGTACCAATAAAAGTAAAATTAATTGAGATATCAGTAGGTTAAATGTTTTTGAATATCCATATTGAATGAGGAGCCCCATAAGATGCTCTATAGAAAATATGCCCCATATAATGCTCCATACAGTTCATGATGGGCCCCATAAGATGCTCCATGCAAAATACACCCCATATAATGCTCCATAAAGTTTATGATGGGCCCCATAAGATGCTCCATATTAAAATATGCCCCATATAATGCTGCACAAATGCTGATTATGGCCCCATAAGATGCTCCATAGAGATATTTGCCCCATATAATGCTGCACAAATGTTG
The DNA here is from genome assembly GCF_051348905.1 of Ranitomeya variabilis. NCBI lineage: Eukaryota > Metazoa > Chordata > Amphibia > Anura > Dendrobatidae > Ranitomeya > Ranitomeya variabilis. The sequence continues at coordinate 138,876,815 of NC_135238.1, read as the reverse complement.
ATTATGGCCCGATAAGATGTTCCATAGAGATATTTGCCCCATATAATGCTGCACAAATGCTGATTATGGCCCCATAAGATGCTCCATAGAGATATTTGCCCCATATAATGCTGCACAAATGCTGATTATGGCCCCGTAAGATGCTCCATAGAGATATTTGCCCCATATAATGCTGCACAAATGCTGATTATGGCCCCATAAGATGCTCCATAGAGATATTTGCCCCATATAATGCTGCACAAATGCTGATTATGGCCCCATAAGATGCTCCATAGAGATATTTGCCCCATATAATGCTGCACAAATGCTGATTATGGCCCCATAAGATTCTCCATAGAGATGTTTGCCCCATATGCTGTTCCTGCGATTAAAAAAAAATTACATACTCACCTCTCATCGCTCAGGCCCCCGGCACTTGCAATATTCACCTGTTCTCGTTCCACCGCCGGGCTCTGTCTTCAGCGTCCTCTGCACTGACGTTCAGGCAGAGGGCGCGCACTAACCACGTCGTCGCGCCCTCTGACCTGAGCGTCACAGCAGAGGATGCGGAAGGCAGAGCCCGGCGGTGGAACGAGGAGAGGTGAATATCCCACAATGCTGGTCACCCTCCTCGTTATACTCACCTGTTCCTGGCGTGGTCCCTGGCAGCTTCCCTGATGGTCTTCTCTGGGGTCTGACAGCTTCTTCCAGTGCTGAGCGGTCACCGGTACTGCTCATTACAGTAATGAATATGCAGCTCCACCCCTATGGGAGTGGAGTCACATCCATATTCATTACTGTAATGAGCGGTAGCATGTGACCGCTCAACGCTGGAAGGAGCTGTCAGTGCCCGCGGACAATCGGAGATGCAGGGACCGCGCCGGGAACAGGTGAGTATGTCACAGCCGCCGCTCCTGCTCCCCCGCCATCCCTCCTGGGACAATGACTCAAGTATAAGCCGAGAGGAGCACTTTCAGCCTAAAAAAATGGGCTGAAAATCTCTGCTTATACTCGAGTATATACGGTAATATAAATTACAAAAACATTTTTTAGTAATAATGCACACTGGGTAATCCTATAAAGTTAACCAATAACCCAAATTGTATACAATACCAATTAATACACAAATTGGATATCCCAAGGTGCATACATCCGCGCAATACAATATATACAATAGGTATAAACCACATATTAAAAACAATATACCGAGAGAAATGCATAATGAGAACAATCCCTAAGCCTTCAACAAATCAATCCCTTATAGTAGGCAACCCTGATTATAATCAACATTCATACCCCTAGTCCTCAGGGTATCCAATTCGAAAATCCATTTCAGTTCTTTTTTGTTCAAGAGAGCAAATCTATCATCTCCCCATCTTAGAACCGGCACATCATCAATAACTCTGAACAGTAATTGGTTTACAGAGTGTCCCAGCTCCTTAAAGTGTTTCGGTACTAGAAGGTCCACTAGCCCTGCCTGATTGTGCTTTTATGCTTGCTAATTCTTGCCTTCACCTCCATTGTGATATCTCCCACATAGAAGAGACCACATGGACAGCTCAAGATGTACACCACATAACTGCTAGTGCATGTATATCGTTTAGAGATATCATACCTCCTACCCGTATGAGGGTGAAAAAATGCCCACCTTTTAGCATGTTGTTACAGCAAGCACAACCAAGACAGGGAAAGTTACCAAGGCTCGGACGGCTGAATGTCATCTGTATGCTTTTTTTTAGAGCTGCCAATATCAGAGGAAACCAATTCATCCTTCAAATTTCTATTTCTTCTATAGGAAAAAAGTGGTGGTGGTTTAAACTCTTCAATAGTTGCATGACCCTTCTCCAGCAATGACCAGTGTCTCCTGATAATCCCAGAGACCCTGCTGCTCATGCTGTTGAAGGATGTAACAAACAGTATTCTTTTGCTAGACACAACTGGTGTTTTAGGCACCAAAAGATCATCTCTACATTTTCCAAAGCCCTCCTCTTAAACTCTACCAAATCAGCTCTAGGGTAACCCCTAGCCAAAATACTTTTTGCACATCTCATCTAAGCGTTTGTCTACCTGGGTCTCACATGAGACCACCCTTCTTACCCTCAACATCTGACTCCAACATCTACATGGCTGTCCTAGAGGGTGAGCATGTGTACAGGTCTATCCACTAGTGCCATGTTAGGGGCTGGCGGCATTACATCGATGACATCTTCCTTTTATGGGATGGTAGCAGGGTGGAGTTGGATGCTTTCCATCAATTTCTGAATGGAATTTTTCCTGAACTTTGGTTCACCATGTATTGCTTGCAGGAGAGGATGCAATTTTTGGATACATCTGTGTTGTGAACTCTGTTTTTGGGCTCCCTCTTGTGGTCACAACTGGTACTGTGTAGTGCTGTCTTTGGGCTCCCTCTGGTGGTTCTTTGTGTCATTCTGCAGGTCTGGGCTGATCAGCTGTCTCGTTATCTGTTAGCTGGTTTCCTATTTAGTTCACCTGGACTCTCAGTTGTTGCCTGCTGTCAATGTCTTCAGTGCTATTTTGGAGCTCTCCTGCAGTCCTTCGTTATCAGTCTCTTCAAGAGAAGCTAAGTTTTGCTTGATTCATTTTTTGACCATCAGTGGTCATATGTTTCTTGGTTTATTTTTGTTTTCTTGCCCAGCTTGCTAATATGTGATTTCCTTGCTTGCTGGTAGCTCTAGGGGGCTGAGTTTCTCCCCTCACACCGTTAGTTGGTGAGGGGGTTCTTGTATTCTCAGCGTGGATATTTTGCATAGGGTTTTTTTACTGACCGCACAGTTCACTATCTGTCTTCTGCTATCTAGTATTAGCGGGCCTCATTTGCTGAATCTGTTTTCATTTCTACGTTTGTGTTTTCCCCTTACCTCACCGTTATTATTTGTTGGGGGCTTCCTATATCTTTGGGGTGATTTCTCTTGAGGCAAGCGAGGTCTTACTTTCCCTCCAGGAGTAGATAGTTTCTCAGGCTGCGTCGAGACGTCCAGGATTTTAGGCACGTTCACCAGCTACCTTTAGTGTGTTGGTTAGGATCAGGTTTGCGGTCAGTTCAGTTACCACCTCCCTAGAGCTGGTGTCTATGTTCATAAACTTAGCTAGTCCGTTTTGTGATCCTCAGCCACTAGGATCATAACACATCTGTATATAAGAAAGATGGGACGCTATATACAGACCTCTTTGTTAAGAGCACAGACTGGAATTATCTGCTGCAGTTCTCCAGTAAGCATCCAAGGAAAATAGTAGAGTCCTTAACTGGAGTTACATGTTGAGGGTAAGAAGGGTGGTCTCATGTGAGACCCAGGTTGACAAACGTTTAGATGAGATGTGCAAAAAGATTTTTGGCTAGGGGTTACCCTAGAGCTGATTTGGTAGAGTTTAAGAGGAGGGCCTTGGAAAAATGTAGGGATGATCTTTTTGGTACCTAAAACACCAGTTGTGTCTAGCAAAAGGATACCGTTTTTTACATCCTTCAACAGTATGAGCAGAAGGGTCTCTGGGATTATCAGGAGACACTGGTCATTGCTGGAGAAGGGTCATGCAAATATTGAAGAGTTTAAATCACCACCACTTTTTTCCAATAGAAGAAATAGAAGTTTGAAGGATGAATTGCTTTCCTCTGATATTGGCAGCTCTAAAAAAAAGTATACAGATGACATTCAGCCGTCTGAGCCTTGGTAACTTTCCCTGTCTTGGTTGTGCTTGCTGTAACAACATGCTAAAAGGTGGGCATTTTTTTTCACCCTCATACGGGTAGGAGGTATGATATCTCTAAACGATATAAATGCACTAGCAGTTATGTGGTGTACATCTTGAACTGTCCATGCGGTCTCTTCTATGTGGGAGAGACCACAATGGAGGTGAAGGCAAGAATTAGCAAGCATAAAAGCACAATCAGGACAAGGCTGGTGGACCTTCCGCTACCAAAACACTTTAGGGAGCTGGGATACTCTTTAAACCAATTACGGTTCAGAGTTATTGATGATGTGCCGGTTCTAAGACGGGGAGGTGATAGAGTTGCTCTCTTGAAGAAAAAAGAACTTAAATGGATTTTCGAATTGGATACCCTGAGGCCTAGGGGAATGAATGTTGATTATAATCAGGGTTGCCTACTATAAGGGATTGATGGGTTGAAGACTTAGGGATTGTTCTCATTATGCGTTTCTCTCGGTATATTGTTTTTAACCCTTTGTTTGTGTTTTTTTATATCTCCTCTCTAATTGTTTATTGAAATATGGACTGATATATATGGAGGACATATGGGTATTAATATGTGGTTTATATCTATTGTATATATTGTATTGTGTGGATGTACGCAACTTGGGATATCCAATTTGTGTATTATTTGGTATTGTATACAATTTTGGTTAGCTTTATAGGATTACCCAGTGTGCATTATTCCTAAAAAATGTTTTTGTAATTTATATTACCTATGTATCCGCCTATTGTACTGTACCATAGATGATCCTGATTGCCTGCTAATATGTTAGTGTTTTCCCCTTTGATTTTTTTGAACTGTGGATGTTTTTCCTATCTTTGTTATTTATGAGTGTTTGTTACTTTGTCTCAGCACCCTTTGTATAAGCAGGGCTGTATTGAGCGGTTTGTCACTGATTAGAATATGCACCGCCCATGTTGTGTCATCCTGTGTTTGGACTAATGATTCTGAGCGGCAGGAGCTTGCCTTGTCTAGAGAGGTGTGGTGTCCAATGACGTCTGGACGCTGGGACATGCGCTGATGGAAGGAGACTGGATTGGACCAGAGCCATTTGGAGGAAGTGCCTTTGTCCACGTCAGAACAAGGATGCTATGACAACGGAAGTGCTGCGTGCTGATTGGTACTGCTAATGTTTACAAACGTTTTCTATGGGGACGTGTCTGCAGTCATATCATGTTTGTTTGTATATTAGCAATCGGGGTTGATGTATTTTCTGGCGATGTGCTGGCGGGCAGTTTGGGGAAATATAGGGATATTTTTAACTGTTGAATGTCTCTATATGTATGGAGACGTATTATGTTCAGTTTTCATTGGTACATGTCTAAGTGAGGGGAGGGGTTTGCACTATATAGTTTGGGTTGAAACACTCCTGTACTGTGCTTGAGAAAGATCTTTTGGATCAAAACGTTGCCACAGGAGGCGGAATAAAATGTGATTTTTTTTTTTTCACCAACGTTTGAGGCGCTGTCTTTTCTACTATTTAGTTAGTGCATCATGATCCAGCAGATATGAGGCAGGGGTGATAGATGAGCACTGGGGAAAAGACGAGGAGCATGGAGCAGAGGATCACATGGACCAAGGCAGGAATTGTGTAATGCCACTACTGAAGCAGGAACAAGCAGTAGGAACTGGGAAGCTGCATTAATTGTGAGCTCCCTTGGAGCAATCACTGCCTCGACAGAATGCTCCTCAGTGACACATCCTAAGGCTGAGGTCACACTTACGAGTGTGATGCGAGAAACTCACGCGTCTCACATCAATTCCCAGCACTGCCGCCGTCGGATCGGACTGGAGCGTTCAACTGCATAGAAATACATGCAGCTGAACGCTCTGGTCCTGAGTGCCAGCGGCACTGTCCAGGAATTAATGTGAGAGACTCACGCGAGTTTCTCGCATCACGCTCGCAAGTGTGACCCCGGCCAAAGAATGACATCAGTTTATTACCTCTTCCATTAGCCTGCGCCTATGTGAGAATGTGCAAAAGGAAGCTGAAACTTTTCCTGTATTTGCAGTAATGCCTTACCATTATGAAGAATGCTGTAGTAGTCTGACAGGTTGAGCCCCCTTCATGCACAATCAGTGTTAGACTGGGCTGCCAAGAGCCGACCAATAACCAACTCTAGGGCCCCACTTTTCAGCTACAAGCAAATGTGACATTTTGCTCAATCACAATTTTATATACTGCATATACTCGAGTATAAGCCAACCGGAGTATAAGCCGACCCCCCCTAATTTTGCAACAAAAAACTGTGAAAACTTATTGACTCGAGTATAAGCCTAGGGTGGAAAATGCAGCAGCTACCGGTAAATGTCAAAAATAAAAATAGATGCCAATAACAGTAAAATTAATTGAGACATCAGTAGGTTGTGTTTTTTAATATCCATATTGAATCAGGAGCCCCATATAATGCTCCATACAGTTCATTATGGCCCCATAAGATACTCCATACAAAATAGGCCCCATATAATGCTCCATACAATTCATTATGGCCCCATAAGATACTCCATATACAAATATGCTCCATATAATGCTCCATGCAGTTCTTTATGGCCCCATAGATGCCCCATATAATGCTCCATGCAGTTCTTTATGGCCCCATAGATGCCCCATATAATGCTCCATGCAGTTCTTTATGGCCACATAGATGCCCCATATAATGCTCCATGCAGTTATGTCCCCATAGATGCTTCATATAATGCTCCATGCAGTTCTATATGGCCCCATCATCGCGCCCTCTGACCTGAACAGTCACTGCAGAGGACGCGGAAGACGAGGCAGCGGTGGAACGGTGAATATGACATACTCACCTGCTCCCGGCGCTCCTGACGCGGTCCCTGCATGTCCCACGGTCTCCGGGAGCCGGCAGCTTCTTCCTGTAGTGAGCGGTCACGTGGCACCGCTCATTACAGTAATGAATATGCGGCTCCACCCCTATGGGAGTGGAGTCCATATTCATAACTTTAATGAGTGTTACCAGTGACAGCTGAACAGGGGATGAAGCTGCAGCGCCCGAAGACCGTGGGACATGCGGGGACCGCGTCAGGAGCGCCGGAAGCAGGTGAGTATTTGACAGGCGTCGCTCCCCCTCACCTGCCGACCCCCCCCCCGCCTTCCATGACTCGAGTATAAGCTGAGAGGGGCACTTTCAGCCCATTTTTTTGGGCTGAAAATCTCGGATTATCCCCGAGTATATACGGTAACAATCAACTGGGTAGATTGATAAATGAATAAGATGCTGCCTTTGTCTGTACGTAGTGATTCATGCATATCGTGCCAAGTGCTGCTCATATAAGAGCGTGGTGGCCCACTATTGCACAGGACCCCCCGGAGGATTCTCCTGTTCTTCTGTGGGCCCATCCAAGCCTACTACAGTCCATCAGTAACATCGACTTCAGGGCCCCGCTTTTCACCTACAGCCAAATGTGATGTTATCCTCATTCACAAATGACTATTCCAATGATCTGGGTAGATTATGAATTGAATAAGATGCTGCCCTTGCCTGTATGTAGTGAATCACATGTACTGTGCCAAGTACTGCTCGTATAAAAGGGTCTTGCCCAGAGGCCTACTGGAGGATTCACTTGTTCTCCTGTGGGCCAGTCCAACCTTGTGTACATCCTTAAGGCGATTTCTGTTTATTCATTTCATCTAATTGGAAGCTAGGAGCTGTTCTGCTTGTGTCAATTTCAAATGCTAGTACAATCTGAAAGGTCAGGGCTAGTGTGCGTGTACTTTTTATTTCCTCCATCTTTCTTGTTCTATTCATTTCTGTTACGTGGGAGGAGGCATTTCTAAATGCCTTTTTTTTTCTTTTTGAGCTACAGTAAAATGATAGTGTAAGGAGGAGAGCCAGCCTCGGCGTGCCTTGTACAGGATGAGTCCGGAACCATCGGTGCTGTCACCCAAGTTGCAGGGGGGAGAGTTTAGTGCCCTGGAAAGACCATTGAACTTGAGATCAGGGGGCGTGAAGGATATAAGAGGGGAACAGTGTGGGAACAGGAGCTCGGTTGGCGGGAAGCTATAGTGTGCGGAGGCAGAGTGAGTGCCCTCCCGCATTGTACAGTCAGGACAAAGTAGGCTCAAGTCAGAGAAGCCTACGGAGACTTACCAGAGACTGTAGGAAGAGACGTCTCCTAAGATCCCTGACATCCATTCTCTCAGTGTCTCTGAGCATGAGTGAGCCCTCCCCATGACCAGACTACAGGGGGTGCAGTTCGAGACTCAACATCCCGGCCGAGTGCGGCTGTGGAACGTAAACTCTCCCGCCAGTATTAGCGTTGTGCCGATGCTTAAAAAGAAAGGACTGTCCTCTCTCCAGCGTGACCCATCGTGGAACCAGGACCCGCAAAAGGACATTCCAGGACCCCCAACGACAACGGAACCCAGGACCCATCTCAGACCAGGACGCCGCCAGATTCTTAAAGCGTTCAGGCTGGAACGCCACAATTATCTTCAGAGACTGATCCTCAACACCACCAGACTGATAAGTTTGATACCTTTGTACTTTCCTCAACCCTTCATTGCCCCTGCTATACCTACAGTACGTCCACCAGACACAGTTTTATTATCCTTATCACCCTCATTTACCCTTTCCCTGCGTGGAGTATCGCTGTTTCATTAAATCCTCCTGTTAACCCTTGTTCTGCCTCCGACCGTTACTGCATCCTGATACCTGCTCACACTTGGCTTAGTCGGCAGGATGCAGTCTTCAGGTTCGGAGGGGGCAGGCCAAGTGTCTGGAGCCCTCCCCAGGTCCAATATCTCTCTATGGGCTATGTTGACTAACTTGCCAAAGTTCAATGGGAACAATATTATGTTGTGGAGCTGGACTGAATGTATTAGGGGGATGATGAGAATGCATCCTATGGTGCCCGCGTTGCATGGAGAGGTTGCCATAATGGCACTAGAGGCGGAGGCAAAAGACTCAGTGATGTTGAGACCTCCCAGACAGCTTGACATGTTTAACAAGGTCCTACATATACTGGAAGAGACGCATGGAGACCCCACACATGCAGAGGAGCTGAGGTCACGCTTGTTTAGTCACATGCAGAGGGAGGAAGATACAGTGAACCAGAATATGAACATGTTGTAAGAGATGCACATGGCCGTGACCAGAAAAGGAGGGGTGGGAATAGACCCCATTGACGTAGTACTCCGGGACCAGTTGGTGACTGAACTGAGACGCCCTACTGAAACAGGCCCTGTGAGAGCGCTTGAGAGTGAACCCGAATATGATGTTTGCAGAGGTGGGAGGTGAAGCGTGGGCGCGGGAGCAGAAACAGGGGGTTACAGTACAAGTGGCGAAGGAGTGGAGAGGTGGCCGTCAGCTCAGTTACTGAACCAGGCTGGGCCGAAGACCTGCACAGAGAAATCTTAGCCATAAGTGAAGATTTGACAGAGACTAAGAAGAAAGTGACTTCCTTGAATGTCCCAGGGACCAGAACTTACTCAGAGTTGAGACGGGGAGAAAGGACAGCTCGACGGGAAGAACTCCCTACCTGGTTTCTATGTGGAGAGCTCGGGCATATGGCTTGGGTCTGCCCGCAATGGGGATGGCCTCTACAGCGCCGCCTGTTAAACTAGGAGGCTCCAAGGCTGGGGGATGCTGCCCGGAACCAGAACAGTCAATGAGAAGAACTAAAAGTCCCACTACTTTAGTTTCAGTGTGTCCGTTAGTCTAATCCAAAATCGAGGGGCGGGCTGTGCAATGCTTGGTGGATACCGGTTCTCAAGTGACAACGATGCCAGAGACGTACTATCGAAGACATTTCCCTGAGTCAATGAGGACTGAATGGGGGCAGGTGATAAGATTAATGACCACCAATCAGCTACCCATCCCAGTCGAAGGAGTGGCGTGGATGCAAATTAAGGTCTGTGGAAAGGATCTGGGCCACAAAGGAGTGATGCTGACCTCGGGGGACAAAGAACGGGGGTACACGGTCACCTTGGGGATGAATGTGTTGAAAGAGTTCGGAAGTGTGTTAATGAACGAGGTCCTGGATGTATTCCTGCAACAGTGGAGTCCACAGACACCCCAGAGAAAGTTATTCCAGCAATTGATAAGGTCGGCACAGGCCCAAGAAACCTCCGGCGAAGGGAAAGTGCTGGGAAAGGTAATCACCCCAGCTAAAGGTGGACTGAAAATACCTTCTGGACAGACCGTGCTATCCTTGCCTGTCTTGCACACCCCTGTAAGGGGTAGAGATACAATTGGAGCCAGCCGCTCTGGAGAATTTACCATCCAGATTATTGGTCGCATGGACGCTGGCTACCGTATGTGAAGGAAACGTACCAGTGCGCTGTATAAATTTAAGGGAAGAAATGCTCACTTTGTTCCCCAGGAGTGAGTTAGCCCAAATCATCGGCATGCCAGAAGAATTAATACCATCCCAGACCTTCCAATTGACCGCAAGAGAAGAAGACCCTTGGATCGTAGCTGCAAGAACTCTCTCTGTGTCAGAGCCATTCCAGCAAAAAAAGGGTGGAAAATATTTCACCAGATGTGGGCTGAACTTACTGGGCTTATACCTAGCCAGATACAACAAGTGGAAGTCCTGCTGGGATGCTATCGGGATGTGTTCGCTCAGCAACAAGCGGCCCCCGTAAGAGAGCGTTATCGACAGATTCCTCCACAGCTGTATCAAGAAGTAAAGGGGATGCTCTCTCAGATGCTACAGAATGGTGTGATCCGGGAAAGCCAGAGCCCGTGGGCTCCTCCAATAGTCCTTGTCGGAAAAAAGATGGAACCCTTCGATTCTGTGTGGATTACCGCAAATTAAACGCCTGTGCCGTACGAGATTCATATCCACTGCCCCATGTAGAAGAGTCCCTCTCTGCCCTTGGACATGCAAAGTATTAATCTATGTTGGATCTGGCAAGTGGCTACTGGCACGTGCCAATGTCGGAGCATGACCGAGCAAAGATGACCTTTATACTACCAATGGGGCTGTTATTTAATTGAATGACGTTCTGGCTGGCAAATGCTCCAGGAACTTTTCAATGGCTCATGAAGAAGTGTCTGGGGGACCTGAATTTTGATGCCACACTGATCTATCTGGATTACATAATCGTCTATGCCGACACGTATGCTGAACATCTGCAATTACTAAAGCAAGTATTGAGCCGACCTCAAGAGCATGGCTTAAAATTGAAGCCCTCAAAATGCCACCTGTTCCATACCCAGATTAAATACCAAGGGCACATGGTTTCAGCTGTAAGGGTAAAACCATCCCCAGAGAAGATTGCAGCAGTATGAGATTGGCCCACTCCAAAGATCGTAAAGGACACAAGAGCTTCCTTGGAACTAACTGGCTACTACCGGTGGTTCATGAAGAACTTGATGCACATAGTGAACCCGTTGCTGGAACTGTTGAGGGGCGTTCCGTCTGGAATGAAGAATTGGGAAACACAATGGGGAGAATAACAGGAACAGGCATTTCAAACTCTAAAAACTGCCCTGACAGAAGCACCAGTACTGGTCTATGCTGACTTTTCACAGCCCTTCACTCTTCACACGGATGGCAGCCTGCAAGGACTATGAGCAGTATTGTCACAAATCCAAGATGGAAAAGAACGGGTGATTGTGTATGCGAGTCGCTCCCTTCATGACTTTAATGAAGTCCCAACAATTACAGCTCATTCAAGTTGGAGCTGCTCGCACTGTGTGGGCTATGACCGAAAAATTTGCTGAATATTTGGCAGGGACTGAAGTTCTGGTGTGCACGGACAATAACTCGTTGGCCCATCTGGATATGGCGAAGATAGGGGCCTTAGAACAATGCTGGGTAGCAAGAATGGCCAAATTTCGATATAAAATCACTTACCACCGAGGGGCCGAAAACACCCATGCAGATGCATTGTCCAGAGTCCCACACAGAGAGCCTGGTCCCAATCGTGACAGCCTCAGCGAAATTGTCTGGGACGAGTCTGGAACCATTGGTGCTGTAACCCAAGTTGCAAGGGGGGAGAGTTTAGTACCCCGGAGAGATCTTTGGACTTGAGATCAGTGTGCGTGAAGGGTATAAGAGGAGAACAGTGCTCAGGAACAGGAAGCTGTAGTGTGCAGAGGCAGATTGAAAGCCCTCCCGCACTGTATAGTCAGGACAAAGTAGGCTCAAGTCAGAGAGGCCTATGGAGACTTACCAGAGACTGTAGGAAAAGAGGTCCCTAAGATCCATGATATCCACTCCCGCAGTGCCATAGTGGCATTGCCTCCCTCACAGGGAGTAATGTCCTGCCTGGAAGAAAGGAGGGGTGCCCTTACCAGGTGTAAGTAGGAGAGAAGTAGAGCAGAACCTGGGGAGTGGAGCTGTGATTAAACTCACCCCAGAGCTGAGTGCTAGGAACCGGATACCGGAGTCTGTGGTTGAGTGGGTACTGAAGTCCCGGCAGCTAAATCCGGAGGGCAGGGGATTGCAGGTCTCCTGGCTCGATCTAATACCCAGCAGCACAGCAGCATACCAGAGCCTGGAGCCGACACGAAGGAGCAGCACCTGCGCTAGGCTCGAGCTGCCTGCCATGCGGGCAATGGATAGTTTTTAAAAACAGAGAGCAGTTAGCAGCAGGAGGGTGAGCTGATAGGCAGCAAGAAAAAAAGGGAGGACAGCGCAGAAGGAAGGCCTCCATACCTACCTGGCCCGGTGTATCCGAATATGGCTGCCGAGCTCTCCATTATGATTTGTTACCAGTCCCCCGGTCTGTACTATCAACCATCAAGTAAAGGAAAAGAAAACTACAGCCCTTTTGTCATTAAGTAATCTCTTGAGCCCTGAGTCCTGCACCACAAGGTACACAAAGCCTGACATAAATCAAACCGGTAGCCCTGGGGCCCCGCTCCACCTGTGGGGAGCCGACGGATTCTTCAAGCGTTCAGGCTGGAACAGCACTGCTTTCTTCACAGAGACTGATCCTCAACACCGCTGGACTGATAAGTTTGATATCTTTGTACTTTCCTCAACCCTTCATTGCCCCTGCTATACCTACGTCCACCAGCCACAGTTTTATTATCCCTATCCCCCACATTTACCCTATCCCTGCGTGCAGTAATGCTGTTTCATTAAATCCCCCTGTTAACCCTTGTTCTGCCTCCGACCATTACTGCATCCTGATACCTGCTCACAATAGTATTAGGCCGATGTACATTGAGACAGTAGAACTTTGCACTGCAGACTGACTCTGGTGAGGTGAACCTAAGGCTAGGTTGTACTTCTGCACATATAAATGCAAAAATACCCAGACTCACACTGTTCAGTATGCCAAGCAATTAATGCCTAGCTAATTACATACCACTCCATAAGTATATTCAAAAAGGAGAAACATTGGAGTTTTTGGCAAAATTTCTATAACAACCTTTATTGAAACAGACCATCAAATATATATTAACAAACAATATTTAAAAGATGTGATTAAAAAGGACACCAACACTGGCCGCACTCAGTACTAAATGTAATACCAAAGGGCTTCAATCAACATGATATTTTAAGGACCCCATCACCTACAATGTCCATCCACCTGCTCCCAAAGGTTAATGGAGGGAGGACATTAATCAATATAGCCCAGTGGCTGTTGTAGAATCTTCTCCGGGGATTCCTCTCCCATACTGCCCCCTTAATACATATGGTCACAAAAATCAACCTACCATATATACTCGAGTATAAGCCGAGATTTTCAGCCCAAATTTTGGGGCTGAAAGTGCCCCTCTCGGCTTATACTCGAGTCACGGTCGGCGGGTGAGGGGGAGAGGGCGCTGAGGCATACTTACCTAGTCCCCGCGCTCCTGGCGCTCCCCCTGCCCGTCCCACGGTCTCCGGGTGCCGCAGCTCTTCCCCTGTTCAGCGGTCACGTGGGACCGCTCATTAGAGAAATGACTATGGACTCCACTCCCATAGGGGCGGAGCCGCCTATTCATTTCTCTAATCAGCGGTGCCGGTGACCGCTGATAGAGGAAGAGGCTGCGGCACCGAAGACCAGCTGTCCGGGGGAAGGAGCGGGACGCCGGGAGCAGGTAAGTATGTCATATTTACCTGTCCGCGTTCCACACGCCGGGCGCCGCTCTGTCTTCCCAGCGTCTCTCTCTCCGCACTGACTGTTCAGGTCAGAGGGCGCGATGACGCATATAGTGTGCGCGCCGCCCTCTGCCTGATCAGTCAGTGTGGAGAGACGCCGGGACGGGACGCTGAGGAGCTGCAAGCAAGAGAGGTGAGTATGTTTTATTATTTTTATTGCAGCAGCAGCAGCACAGCTTTCTATGGCACAGCTATGGGGCAATTCTGAACGGTGCAGAGCACTATATGGCACAGCTATGGGGCAATAATGAACGGCGCAGAGCACTATATGGCACAGCTATGGGGGCAATAATGAACGGTGCAGAGCACTATATGGCACAGCTATGGGGCAATTATGAACGGTGCAGAGCACTATATGGCACAGCTATGGGGGCAATAATGAACGGTGCAGAGCACTATATGGCACAGCTATGGGGAAATAATGAACGGTGCAGAGCACTATATGGCACAGCTATGGGGCAATAATGAACGGTGCAGAGCACTATATGGCACAGCTATGGGGCAATTATGAACGGTGCAGAGCACTATATGGCACAGCTATGGGGGCAATAATGAACGGTGCAGAGCACTATATGGCACAGCTATGGGGAAATAATGAACGGCGCAGAGCACTATATGGCACAGCTATGGGGCAATTATGAACGGTGCAGAGCACTATATGGCACAGCTATGGGGCCATAATGAACGGTGCAGAGCACTATATGGCACAGCTATGGGGCAATTATGAATGGTGCAGAGCACTATATGGCACAGCTATGGGGCCATAATGAACAGTGCAGAGCACTATATGGCACAGCTATGGGGCCATAATGAACGGTATGGAGCATCTATTTTTATTTTACCTCTAACTACATCAATCTGAGTTTCAACGTATATGTCTATCTACTTCTTTATTTTAAATTTATCCATTATTGTATTATTTTTTTCAGCTACTGTTTACTGGTACATACAGTAACCGCATACGTTTTAGATAAAGTGAAACCTACAGATATACATATCAATAAGTCTCCCATTGAGAAAAATGGACAAAAAACATGTCTAAATACATTTTTTGGGGACCATAAAGACGAGGTCAAATGCCGTATATATTTTTGTACATCCATATAACCTTAATATGACATAAACCTGACAAAACATAGTCAAAAGAACATTTCCAGCTTTAGAAAAATATACTAGTTTTCCATAGAGTTAATTCAGTTTACAATTTTTTTAAACTTGCAATGTTTGTCCTGGAAACGATTTACCATATATACTTGTGTATAAGCCGAGATTTTCAGCACATTTTTTGTGCTGAAAATGCCCCCCCTCGGCTTAGGGCTCATACTCACTTGCGAGAAACTCAGATGAATACCAGATCGGAGCGTGCGGCCGCATAAAAATACATGCAGCCGCACGCTCCGCTCCTCATTGAGGAGTTTAGGGCCTGCGATGACGTCGCGGCCTGTGATTGGTCGCGTGAGCGGTCACATGAGCGGCACGCGACCAATCAGAAGCCGCGACGTCATCGAAGGCCCTTCACGCGCTCATTCTTAGGAACGGAGGCTGCCGGTTACAGCGGTAAGATCCAGGGGCCGCCAGAGAGGTGAGTATATCCATATTTTTTATTTTAATTCTTTATTTTTTACATGAATATGGATCCCAGGGCCTGAAGGAGAGTTTCCTCTCCTTCAGACCCTGGGAACCATCCAGGATACCTTCCGATACTTGAGTCCCATTGACTTGTATTGGTATCGGGTATCGGCGATATCCGATATTTTTCGGGTATCGGCCGATACTATCCGATACCGACACTTTCAAGTATCGGAAGGTATCGCTCAACACTATCAATGACATATAGGTATGTCATAGCGATCGTGTGCAGCGGAGCAGCTGTGCCCCCGTGATCACCACCAGGAGCTTAGTTTATGTGATATCCGTGCACTGGCTGTCATTGCCAGGAGTGTCATCACATTTAAGAGGCTGGGAAAAGGCATCCAATCAGCCCACTCATGATGTCATCGCGAGGGCCTGATCTTCGTCATGGCAACCTGAATCTGTCATGATGACTTCCTTGTCTGTCAGTTACAGCAAGCGTGTTAGACCATGCTATCAGCATGGTTTAAGAGGCTTCTATGAGTGGTTTAAGAGGCTTCTATTGCACACGGACCAATGATTCTCTATGGGGCAGCTTCTATCTGGCGTATATTTCGCAGCCCTATTTTACGGCCGTAGAAAATCGCAGCATGCTGCGTTTGTCAGCGGACTGCGCAAAAAAATCCACCAATGAAAGTCTATGGGGGCAAGAAAAATACGGATTACACACGGACCATCAGTGTGACTGGCGTAAAATACGCAAGAGTTCAGCAGGTGACAGGAAATGTGCCAAGCCCTCAATCACGAAGCTCAGACATGCTAATTAGCTGAAAAAGCCAGACAGACATCCCGGAAGTCTGGAGCACGCCTCCACGGAGTTGCAAGCAGCATGGCAAACATCATAAATGTTGATATGGTCCTGGTCCAAGAAAGGCCCGAAATTTGGGACCAATGTGGTGCAAACTATGCAAACCGGGCAAGGAAAGAGGCTGCTTGGAGGAGCAAATGGGGGATCCTTTTCCCAGATTATGAGCAGCGGCCACGTGATGGACAGAGGCAAAAAAGTAAGTACACTCATGTTTCTCAATTAATTAATATTGTAAACTGCATTAAGAACAATATTTTTACACTATTATTATTTATCTTATTCTGATTTTGTATGTATATTGCACCATTTATTTAATGGTGCTGGACATGAGAAAGGGGTTACGTACAGCGGTTATAGATGTTGCTTACAGTAAGCAAATTTACAATGACAGACTGGTATAGAGGGTAGAGGACTCTGTTCTTGTGTACTTACATTCTATGGTGTTCCCCTTTTATGGTATTGTGGTATTTGTGTGTTAAATTTGATTACTGAAGATATTTAGTAAGAAATGCAGCTTACTAGGGCATATTGCAATCTGTTATATCACTGACACCTTGTGTTACCAATGTGCACAATGGCCTTATACATTATTTTCTTCTCTGTCATTATAGTGGAAGATGTTATGAGACGTTGGTGCAGCATTCGGGGCCAGTCCAGTACTGGAGAGAAAGGTAGCAGTGGGCCGGAAGTGGGTCAGCTGCTCCGGCAAAAAGAAAATATATATATTTTGACCGGCTGTCCTTTCTGGATCCCAGTATGGATCTCAGACCGTAAGTTCAAGCCTCACACCACATTACACATATGTTTGCAATGCTCATAGATAGTGTTGAGCATTCCGATACTGCAAGTATCGGGTATCGGCCGATATTTGCTGTATCGGAATTCCGATACCGAGATCCGATACTTTTGTGGTATCGGGAATCGGAATCGGAAGTTCCCAGTGTATGGTTCCCAGGGTCTGGATGAGAGGAGACTCTCCTTCAGGCCCTGGGATCCATATCCATGTAAAAAATAAAGAATTAAAATAAAAAATAGGGATATACTCACCCTCGGACGCGCCCTGGTAGTAACCGGCAGCCTTCTTTGCTTAAAATGAGCGCGTTCAGCACCTTCCATGACGTCACGGCTTCTGATTAGTCGCGTGCCGGTCACATGAGCGGCACGCGACCAATCAGAAGCCGTGACGTCATGGAAGGTACTGAACGTGCTCATTTTAAGCAAAGAAGGCTGCCGGTTCACAGCGGTAAGGTCCAGGCTGCGTCGGAGAGGTGAGTATATCAATATTTTTTATTTTAATTCTTTATTTTACACATTAATATGGATCCCAGGGCCTGAAGGAGAGTTTCCTCTCCTTCAGACCCTGGGAACCATCAGGATACCTTCCGATACTTGGTGTCCCGTTGACTTGTATTGGTATCGGGTATCGGTATCGGCGATATCCGATACTTTTCGGGTATCGGCCGATACTATCCGATAACGATACTTTCAAGTATCGGACGGTATCGCTCAACACTACTCATAGATGATTTCTAAAATTACATTTTTCAATTTTTATAACAGAACACAATCCAACCTCACTGAGAGGGAGACAACAGGGTCTAAAACAGAGCCATTGATTGATCCTGTTGGGGAAGGAGAAGAGGTGGCTGGAGCATCTACTGCTCCTACCATGTTTATCCTTCCGATTCCATCTTTGGCTGCCCCTCATGTTCCACAACCACCTAGGCCAGATGCTGCAGCCCCACCCACAGATGCACCAGCTTCAGTGATGCACAAAGATCCTGGCCACAGCAGCAGTCCCACTGTTCCACTGGAGGCCTCCCCACAGCCTGCTGTGACATCACGCCGTGGCTGCAGAAGGAGAGATCTAATTGAAAGCGAAGAAATGTGGACACTGGTGTTTTAAATTATTTGGCCAGGGCTGCTCAGGATGAGGGTGAGGAGGCATTTTTGCAAAGCCTGGCCCGGTATCTCCGTCCCCTACCCCGTGAGGTGAGGCTACGTGTGAGAGGGTGCTTTCAAATCATCTTGATGTATAAACCCCCCCAAATAGCCCTTATGATTTGTTTGAGTACATTGAGAGGTGGTAGCTATCACCATGTAATCTCATGCGTATGCAAACAAATCAACCAGTGCATGCTCAAGAGGGATCAGAAGCAGCTCCTCCACGTGTGCCTACACTTCAACCCTTTCCTCAACATAACCCACCAATGCTTACACTGTACCAAATGGCATCCTTCCAGCAACATTACCAATATGGCCACTTGTCTAGACCCAGTGTTGGAGGCTGGTCCCAACCTGGGTTTGGACGACATGGCCATATTGGTAGGGGTTATGACTCACGTGAGGTGTACTATCATCATGATGCCCATAGTATCCACCCTTATGGCCAGTACTCAACTGGGCAATCTGAGCATGGCCAGATTTTGGAGCAGGCCCAACAGAGTACACACCAACAGGGTGAAGGACAATTGGCCCAGCAAAGGCCACAAAAGCAGCAACCCGAACTGCCCCCATCACCTCCACCAACGTATCATAATTTGTAAAATTATTTATCGTTCAAATTTTGTGTGATATACACAAATTGTTTAATCTCCAGTGATAGCAATGGTTTTTTTTAATTTTCTTTACTTTGGCCAAGTTTAAATGGCCACAAAAGCCATATGATGGCAATATGGTGTAAAAAATAACAAATTTGGCTTATGATATCATTTATAAACAAAAATTAACAAGCCAATTTTTTTTTGTTTGCCCAATCATTATTACACCATACACAATTCAAACATTTAGAAACATATAAAATTAAAATAAAAAAACATACAATAAAGTAACATAATTTTATATTTGGGGATGTATATATAGATAAAAAAAAATTACAACATAGAGACAGCATTATCTTGCCAGGGAGTAGCACCCTGAGGAGAAACAAAATAATTTGTATAAATATCCCTAACTTTTAGGCCAGAAAGGGGAAGCTGCTAAGGAAGGACATGTGGTGTAGGCCTACCCACATTGGCCAACATGCCTTCACCACTATCAGCTGAGGAGCACTCATGAATTCTTGTGAAGTTGTGTAAAACAACACAAGCTTTTATGACTTCATTAACATTTGCCTCTCTCAGCTGAATGGCAGACTGGAGGACCCGCCATTTGGCACACACATGATGCCAAAGGCGCACTCCACCAGTCGCCGCACCCGTGAAAGTCTCAAGTTAAACACCCACCGCCGGTGGTCCAGGTTGCGCTGGGGATAAGGCCTCATGACATGCCTGGTCAATTGGAAGGCCTCATCTGCCACAAGTACATATGGGACTGCTTCAGCATTGGAGCCTAGGAGTTGTCGTGGTGGTGGGAGGTCCAACAGGTTTTCATGTAGCCGCCGACCCATAATGGACGAATTGAAGACTCTAGAGTCCCCAGTTCGCTATAGGCCCCGATATCTACAATTATAAACCTGTAGTTACTGTCAACTACAGCTAACAGAACTACAGAGAAAAACTGCTTATAATTGTAGAATTGGGTGCCCGAGTTCGGCGGCTTACGCACCCTGATATGTTTCCCATCCAGGGCTCCAATACAGTGAGGAAAATCACAAGAGTCATTAAATCCATGGGCTATTTTCAGCCAATCCTCCCTTTTGGGCTCCGGCATCACAAGTTCATGTACTTTTTCCCATATTTGAAGACATGTATCATGCACTATGCCGGAAATAGTGGAACTCCATATTAGAAATTCTAGATGTATTCCGGCATAAGACAATCCAGTTGACAGGAAGCTGAAAGCACACAACAAAGAAATGTATTGTATAATGTAACAATGCTTGAAAAAAAGCATAGTAAAGCCAAGTAATAAGAGGACATAAAAAGGCAGGATACCAGTGTACCTTACAAAATGTACACTGGCTACTTACATTTTACATTAACTACATATTTGTATCTGATTTTGTTAAAATTTAGTAAGATAATTTAAATCAGATGCTAGGAAAGTCAAAATAGGACAAAAAACATCAACATACAGTATGTGAGGATGGTGAATACATACCGTAAGGTAAGGAGAAGACGCTCCTCTGCAGATATGCATTTCCGCATCCAGGTATCCTGATACGTTATTCCTGGACGTACTGTCTCCAACAAAATGTCAAAGGTGGATATTGTCATGCGACAGTACTGAAAGAATTTGTCCAGATGTGTCCGCAGACCTGAATACAGCCTGTGAAAATGCCCTTTAGTGAGGCGTTGCCGCAAAAGTGGATGCACCCACATTCTTCTCCTCCTCCTTCGCGGATCCACTATTATGGGGTATGGCTGCCCAAAGCGGCGTGACAAGACCCAATTAAATAACACCCGCTGAGTTGGTGTGAAATGCAGGAGGTCACACATGTTGCCCAAGTACCACCAATACACCTACACAAGCACAGCAACAAAATGGCCAGATGGGAGGGTGCCCCTGTTGTAGAGGCCTTAAATAGGGTTGATGCTGATGATTTAAATTAATTTCAGGCCTCAAAACCGTTAAATGTCCATTTTGTAAGTTTGCATGAAAAAAACGCATTTCGGATGCCATACGGATTACATACGGAGGAAGACATGCGTAAAATACGCAGCCACACCCTGCCTACGGATGACATATGGATCACTGTTTTGGGATCATTTCTGCATATTACGCCTTTAAAAAACGGACCGTATTTCCCTATGCTGAGTGTGACCCCAGCCTAACACTAGTAAATCCTTTTCAGTCAATACCATAAAAAAAGTTTTAAAAAATGAAGCAAACAACTATGCATTTTCCTCATACTGCTGAACAAAAAGTGGAATAAAATGCAATACAAAAGATGAATGTAAACAAAAATGGTACTGTTGAAAGCACCATATTGTCCCTCAAAAAACAAGCTACCATACAGCTCTATCAGTGGAAAAATAAAAGTTATAGCTCTCAGAATACAGGAATGCAAAAACAATTATTTTTCCGGCTAAATAGTTTTTATTGTGTAAAAGCACCAAAACATAAATAAATTATACAAATGCGATATTGCAGTAATCGTACTGACCCGAAGAATAAAGCTGCCCTACCAATTTTACCACAAAGGAATTCAGCAAATTTTGCACTCCCAAATCCAATTGTCCCCCTCTTTTGTGAGCCTCAGTGTGCCTTAACCACACTAAGCGTCCATATGTTTGTCATTTAGGGTGTGTGTCTCCAGAAGTATGAGCTGAACATAATGTACTGGTTACTACAACGTACTTGGCACTGCAAAGTACTGGTCACTACAGAGTACTATTCACTACAACAGCAGATTTCCCATTTTCACTCAGCAACATCAACCACTGCTTGTTTCTGGAAAACACCCGTGGAGTCAAATCATCACTACACCTGTAGATAAAATCCCAAAGGGGTATAGTTTCCAAACTGTGGTCATATGAGGGGAGATTCTGCTATTCTACCACTTAGGGGCTCTGTATTTGGATTCAGCAAACTGTTCTAAGAGAATCTGTGCTTGAAAACTCAAATAGTGCTCCATCTCTCCCGAATCTCGTCATATGGCTAAGTGGTACTGTGCAGCCACAAATTGGGTATTTACACATACAGCATAAAGTGTGTGACAGATTTTGGTGCCATTTGTACCCACTTCTCCATGTAAAAATGTAAAATTTGGGGCTCAAAGAAAATTTGTGGTAAAAATGTAATTATTTTTTTTTCACTGGCCAATGGTATAACATTTGCTGAGGCACATGTGATGTCAACATGCTCACTGCACCCATAGATGAATTAATTGGGGGAGTATTTTGTAAAATGAGGTCATTTATTGGGGGATTCACTGTTCTGGCACTTCAGGAGTAGAGATGAGCGGTGTTCGAGTCGAACTGTTCGCCAATTTCAAATTCGAGCTGTTTTGGGCGGTGTTCGAGTCGTTCGACGAACCCAAACAATTTGCTTAAAATTCTGCTGTTCGAGTTTCTGTTCGATAACTGTTCGTTCACCAAAAGCCTAGCTTGATTTGCACATTAAAACTGTTTATCAGCAATGAGCATGTGATGCAGACAAGCAAGGGCATGTGTCATTGGCTGTGTATGTCACATGTCACTCCTTGCCCAATGAGAACCAGCCATTTGCCCCGTCGTCACCATTTCCTCACTGCTGCAGCTTAGTGTTAGACGGCACCGCTGCTGCTTTGGGCGCTATACAGTCAGAGTCTTTTTTTGCCAGCGAATTTTCTGAGAGAGAGGCTTAGAGAGTCGGGAGTTGGGACTTGTTGTAATATCAGCTCTTTTCAGGGTAGGTTACAGCAGTTCATAGCACTGTTTGCCAGGCAGGTCTGAGCCAGTGCTGTACAAGTGTTAGTCACAGCATTTGGTGTAATCTAGCTCAGCCAATCCTTTTGGGCTAGTAGCATTGTCTGATAGTCATCTGAGTAGCCCGCCTGTGAAGCTAGCTACACCGCCTGTGTATCCCAATTTTTACGGCATCTAACCCAGTAAATCGTTTTGGGGTTTTGGGCTTAGTAGCAGTTTCTGCACGTCAGCAGAGTAGCCCGCCTGTGAAACAAACTATACCGCCTGTGTATCTCTATTTTCACTGCATCTAATCCAGTTGATAGTTTTGGGCCTAGTAGCATTGTCTGCACGTCAGCAGAGTAGCCAGCCTGTGAAACAAACTATAACGCCTGTGTATCTCTATTTTCACTGCATCTAATCCAGTTGATAGTTTTGGGCCCAGTAGCATTGTCTGCACATCAGCAGAGTAGCCCACCTGTGAAGCTAGCTACACCGCCTGTGTATCTCAATTTTTACGGCATCTAACCCAGTAAATCGTTTTGGGGTTTTGGGCTTAGTAGCATTGTCTGCACGTCAGCAGAGTAGCCTGCCTGTGAAGCTAGCTACACCGCCTGTGTATCTCAATTTTTACGGCATCTAACCCAGTAAATCATTTTGGGGTTTTGGGCTTAGTAGCAGTGTCTGCACATCAGCAGAGTAGCCCACCTGTGAAACAAACTATACCGCCTGTGTATCTCTATTTTCACTGCATCTAATCCAGTTAATAGTTTTGGGCCTAGTAGCATTGTCTACACGTCAGCAGAGTAGCCCGCCTGTGAAACAAACTATACCGCCTGTGTATGTCTATTTTCACTGCATCTAATCCAGTTGATAGTTTTGGGCCTAGTAGCATTGTCTGCACGTCAGCAGAGTAGCCTGCCTGTGAAACAAACTATACCGCCTGTGTATCTCTATTTTCACTGCATCTAATCCAGTTGATAGTTTTGGGCCTAGTAGCATTGTCTGCACGTCAGCAGAGTAGCCCGCCTGTGAAACAAACTATACCGCTTGTGTATCTCTATTTTCACTGCATCTAATCCAGTTGATAGTTTTGGGCCTAGTAGCATTGTCTGCACGTCAGCAGAGTAGCCCGCCTGTGAAGCTAGCTACACCGCCTGTGTATCTCAATTTTTACGGCATCTAACCCAGTAAATCGTTTTGGGGTTTTGGGCTTAGTAGCAGTGTCTGCACGTCAGCAGAGTAGCCCGCCTGTGAAACAAACTATACCGCCTGTGTATCTCTATTTTCACTGCATCTAATCCAGTTGATAGTTTGGGGCCTAGTAGCATTGTCTGCACGTCAGCAGAGTAGCCCGCCTGTGAAGCTAGCTAAACCGCCTGTGTATCTCAATTTTTACGGCATCTAACCCAGTAAATCGTTTTGGGGTTTTGGGCTTAGTAGCAGTGGCTGCACGTCAGCAGAGTAGCCCGCCTGTGAAACAAACTATACCGCCTGTGTATCTCTATTTTCACTGCATCTAATCCAGTTGATAGTTTTGGGCCTAGTACCACACTTTGGCCACTCAGTTCTGCTCGGTTTTCATCCATCGGTTGTTGTGCCAACAATTTCAGATACAGAGTTGCCAATTAAGCACTAAAATGAGTGGCAAAAGGCCTGCTGCTGGTGGAAAGGGGAATAGGCATGTTGGAAAGGGAAAAAAAGGTTGTGTCCATGGGGTAGGAGTTAAAGCAACAGTAACATCTGCAGAAGAAAGACCATTTTCCAGCCAAAGTAAGATGTCTACTTCTTTTCGTGGACAATCTGATATGATCCCTTTCTTAAGACCATCGCTACAAGCATGGCCAAAAATTGCAGATGAGGCACAAAAACAGCAGGTGCTTGAATGGATATCAAGTGCTCGTTCAAGTGGGCTCTCCTTCATGTCAACTTCAACATCACAACTACTCCAGTCCTCAGAGTTGTCACCCCAATCGCACTTGCTTCCTCACAGCTCCCAAGTCTCCAGCTGCCTGTCTGAGCATGGGGTAGCACACATGGTTGAGTCTGTAGAGCTGTTTACGCATACTATAGCCTGGGAATCAGAGGTCTGCTCCAGAGCTTCTGTGAAATGATCTGCACTGATGCCCAGAATCTTTGTGAGTCGGATCCAGGCCCAGATGAAGAAGGTTCTGAGCATAATGTAGACCCTGTAACTCCTGTTGGTGGAGACAATGAGGAAGATGATGATGAGACTGAGATACCTGATTGGAACGAAAACTTGACTTTTCGGACAAGGCAGGAAGAGGTTGGCTCTGAGGATGACTGGTGTGAGAACACACAGGATGATGATGACGAGGTTGTAGACCCCACTTACTGTCAACCCCCAGTCCGTCAGTCCATGAGGTCAGCAGAGGAAGTGGAGGAGGATGCTAGTGACGAGTCTGACGACGAGGAAACGGTGCGCCTTCCTGGACAGAGACGGAGTACTGGAAGCACGTCAACAACTGCATCCTCAACCCCAATTGTGCCTCAGACCAGAAGTCGTGGTGGCTCTTCAGGACACACGGGCTCTAAGCCTTGCATAGCCTGGACATTTTTTCACATCGCAAAGGATGACCCAACTCATGTTGTCTGTAAGATTTGTCAACAAAATCTCAGTAGAGGCCAAAAAATCACTAGCTTGAGTACTTCATGCATGAACTGTCACATGGATATGAGGCATAAGTTGCAGTGGGAAGCTCACTGTGCTACAATGCGGCCTAGTGGGCCGGGTCAACCACCATCTGCCCCATCAAGTGCATCTGCGTCCTCTTCATCCTCTGTGACTGTGGGGACAGCAGTCGCACATGGTTTTGGAAGCAGACCTTCCACCTCTTTACCCGCAACAGCCAGTGTGATTGGCAGGTCGTCAGGACATTTGCAAGTGGAAACACCTGCTGGTGTTGAGCGCTCTCCGACATCGACACCACATTTTGATTAAGGCAACATATCATCTCCGCCTGCACCTTCCTCACAGACCAGCAGTTTGCCGGGGACACCCTACTCAACTCTGTCTAAGCACGGCAGCCAGCCCTCAGTCCCTCAAATGTGGACAAGTAAAAGACCATTTCCTCCTAGCCATGACAAAGCTAAGAGGTTGAATTTCTCCATCTGCAAGCTGTTGGCTACAGAAATGCTGCCTTTCCGCCTGGTGGACACAGAGGATTTTCGAGACCTTATGTCCGTCGCAGTGCCCCAGTACCAGATGCTCAGTCACCACTACTTCTCAAAGAAAGCTGTGTCTGTGCTACACCAGCATGTCGCACACAACATCACCGCTTCCTTGAGAAACTCTGTGTGTGACAGGGTGCATTTCATAACAGACACTTGGACGAGTAGACATGGACAGGGGCGTTACATGTCGGTGACTGGGCACTGGGTAACTACGGTGACATCAGGAGAAGGGGCTGCTGTCCAAGTCTTGCCGTCTTGACGAGTTGCTCGTCGATCCTCTGTATCTCTAAGTTCCTCCACTGCTTCTGCCTCCTCAACCTCCTCTCAGTCCTCCACCTGCACCCAAAGCCTGTCTGGTAATGGCACCCGCGTTGTAACTGCGCAGAAGGAATCCTGCACATCTCCTCACTGTGCTGTCACTAGGGCTCAACGGCATCAGGCAGTGTTTACATTGAAATGTCTGGGAAATGTGAGTCACACAGCTGAGGAGTTGTGGTCAGCTCTGGAGACCGAGTTCCATCAATGGTTGTCTCCACTGAACCTGCAGCCAGGGAAGGCCATGTGCGACAATGCTGCAAACCTGGGTGCGGCCCTTCGCCGGGGCAATGTCACACACGTGCCTTGTATAGTGTTGAGCGATACCTTCCGATATGCAAAGGTATCGGTATCGGATTGGATCGGCCGATACCCCAAAAATATCGGATATCGCCGATACCGATACCCAATACCAATGCATATCAATGGGACACAAAATATCGGAATGGTTCCCACGGTATGAAGGAGAGGAAACTCTCCTTCAGGCCCTGGGATCCATATTCATGTATAAAATAAAGAATAAAAATAAAAAATATTGATATACTCACCCCTCGGACGGCCCCTGGCTCTCACCGGTCCAAGCGTCTGCCTCCGTTCCTAAGAATGCAGAGTGAAGGACCTTCGATGATGTCGCGGCTTGTGATTGGTCGTGTGACCGCTCATGTGACCGCTCACGCGACCAATCACAAGCCGCAACATCATCGCAGGTCCTACACTCACTGCATTCTTAGGAACGGAGGCTGCCGGTTACATCGCTAAGGTCCAGGGTCCACCGGAGGGGTGAGTATATCCATATTTTTTATTTTTATTCTTTATTTTTTACATGAATATGGATCCCAGGGCCTGAAGGAGAGTCTCCTCTCCTCCAGACCCTGGGAACCATACACTGGGAACTTCCAATTCCGATTTCCGATATCACAAAAATATCGGAACTCGGTATCGGAATTCCGATACAGCAAATATCGGCCGATACCCGATACTTGCGGTATCGGAATGCTCAACACTAGCCTTGTATGGCTCACGTTTTGAACCTGGTTGTCCAGCAATTTTTATCCCACTATCCTGGACTAGATGGGCTTCTGCAGAGCGCACGGTCGCTGTGTGCTCACTTCCGCCGTTCGCATCCCGCAGCTCGATGACTTGCATCTCTACAGAAATCGTTGGGCCTGCAAGTTCACCGGCTGAAATGTGATGTGCCCACATGGTGGAATTCAACTCTGCACATGTTGCAGCGACTATGGCAGCACCGACGAGCCCTGGTGCAATACGTTATGATGTATAGCCTGGGCCAATGAGATCAAGAGGTGGGGCAAATCACGCTGCAGGAGTGGTCTCTAGTGTTGAGCATTCCGATACCACAAGTATCGGGTATCGGCCGATCTTTGCTGTATCGGAATTCCGATACCGAGATCCGATATTTTTGTGGTATCGGGTATCGGTATCGAAACAACATTAATGTGTAAAATAAAGAATTAAAATAAAAAATATTGCTATACTCACCTCTCCGACGCAGCCTGGACCCTTTTAAAATGTGCGCGTGTCCAGCCTCCCGTGACGTCACGGCTTGTGATTGGTCGCGTCGCCCATGTGACCGCGACGCGACCAATCACAAAGCCGGAACGTAATTTTAAAATCCTGAAGGACCTGAAATTACGTCACGGCTTGCTGTGATTGGTCGCGTTGCGGCCACATGGGCGGCACGCGACCAATCACAAGCCGAGACTTCACGTAAGGAAGGAAACGCGCGAATTTTAAGCAAACAACGCTGCCGGTTCCCTCGGTAAGCTCCAGGCTGCGTCGGAGAGGTGAGTATAGCAATATTTTTTATTTTAATTCTTTATTTTACACATTAATATGGATCCCAGGGCCTGAAGGAGAGTTTCCTCTCCTTCAGACCCTGGGAACCATGAGGGATACCGTCCAATACTTGAGTCCCATTGACTTGTATTGGTATCGGGTATCGGTATCGGATTGGATCCGATACTTTGCCGGTATCGGCCGATACTTTCCGATACCGATACTTTCAAGTATCGGACGGTATCGCTCAACACTAGTGGTCTCACATCAGGGACCTATGCACCCTTCTGCACAGTTTTGAAATAGCAACGAAGATGTTTAGTGCTGACGATGCCATTATTAGCATGACCATTCCGGTGATTTACATGCTGGAGCACACCTTACACAGTGTTCGGAGTCAGGTGGTGGAACAAGAGGAGGAGGAGGAGGAACAGGAGGAGTCATATGCGGAAGGGATCATATCTCCAAGGTCAAGAAGGTTGGCAGCACCAAGGCGGCTGGCATTGGACACTGGGGGAGAGGGATTACCGAGGGTGCATGGTATCAGCCAAACTGTTGAGGAAGGTGCAGGAAGCGAGGAAGAAGTGGAGGACGAACTGGCACGGGGCATGGAAGACTCATCAGATGAGGGAGACCTTGATCAAATTTCTGTTGTGCGAGGTTGGGGGGAGAGGGCAGACGATGGAAGCATGATTCTCACCTCGCCACCACCAAGACAACAAGGACTTGGTCCTCCTGGATGGGCAAGACACATGAGTGCCTTCTTGCTGCACTACCTGCAACATGACCCTCGGATTGTCAGAATCAGAAGTAATGCCGACTACTGGGTTGCCACACTCTTAGATCCCCGGTACAAAAGCAAATTTGGCAAAATAATTCCTGCCATAGAAAGGGATTCATGCATGCAGGAGTATCAGCAGAGACTGTTACAGAATCTAACATCTGCTTTTCCACAAAACACCAGTGGTGCACGTAGTGAATCTCTGAGTTCTAACTTGCCTATCATGGGACTATCGAGTCATCACTCAAACATCGTATCTGGTGGTAACAGCAATTTTTTCCAATCATTTAAAGATTTTTTTAGACCATCCTTTGCAAGGCCACAGGAGACAAGAAGTCTGATGCACAGCCAACGCCTAGAGTGGATGATACAAGAGTATCTCCAAGTTAACATCGATGCCATGACTGTGGAACTGGACCCTTGCTCACTTTGGGCTTCCAATCTTGAAAAATGGCCTGAGCTCGCCACTCACGCCTTGGAGATCTTGTCGTGCCCTGCAGCCAGCGTTCTCTCTGAACATGTGTTCAGCGCTGCTGGTGGTGTGCTGACAGATAAGCGCAAGCGGCTGTCCAGCGACAATGTAGACAGACTAACGTTCATCAAGATGAACAAATCCTGGATCCGCAAGGACTTTTCTACCCCTGTGTCATCTTGGGGAGCCTAAAAAGCTTGATGATTTTTGAAAATCACCTCACCAACCGTTTTAAAAAAACTCTGGCGAAATTGATGCCACTTAAGTGGTGTCTGTGGCCGAATTTTTGGAAAAAATGGAGACTCTTTGACTTAGTCTCCTTGCTGAGCTTTACATGACGTTGCCATTGTCAATTCTAGGTGGGTGGGGTCATCTGCAGAGTTGTTTACTCATACTATGGCCTGGGATTCAGAGGTCTGCTCCAAAGCTTCAGTGTCTGCTAGTCAGCAGAGTGGCCCAGCCACCCACCGCCTGTTTACCTAAGTACTATTTTTAACAGCATCTGGCCCAGGAAATCCTTTGGGGCCTAGTAGAATTTGGTACTCAGCAGCGTACTTCACCCATGAAGCAAGGTACACCGCCTGTTTACCTAACTACTATTTTGTAACTGCATCTAGCCCCAGAAATCCTTTTGGGCCTAGTAGAATTTAGTGCTACTTAGCAGCGTACCCCACCCATGAAGCAAGCTACATCGCCTGTCGATCTAATTACTAATTTTTAACTGATCTAGCCCAGGAAATCGTTTTGTACCTAATAGCATTTTGTGCTACTCAGCAGAGTACCCCACCTATGAAGCAAGCTACACCGCCTGTTTACCTAACTAATATTTTTTTAATGGCATTTGGCCAAGGAAATCCTTTTGGGCCTAGTAGCAATTTCTGCTACTCAGCAGAGTACCCCACCCATGAAGCAAGCTACACCGCCTTCTTTCTTTCTCAATCTAACCCCCCGGCTCTGTGGTGTCCACTCTCCCTCCAGCTCTCTCCTTCTCATAGGTGGACTACCACGTGTTTTCACACTGTGAAAAATCTTTTGGGCCCAGGCATATGTGCCGCCTTACAAACGTCCATGATGACACAATCGAGGAAGCCTGAAATAGTGCGCAGTATATGGAGCACCCCATGGGCAAACAGCGATCTATGTAGTATGCTCCTTCACAGAAGCAGCCCAATGGGAGGACACTATTCGGAGGCACAGGTAGTAACCGAAATGCCCCCTCAATGTCTGTTTTGGCCATTAGGGTGCCCCTTCCCAACCTCTTGACCCACCTGATTGCCTCGTCAAAGGAGGTACAGTACATAGTACTGTACTTGGTTCCGCGTCGATGTTGTCGTTTACTGACCTGCCCCTTGGATATGACAAATGGTGGATTAGTCTGAAAGTATTGGGTTCATTTTTTGGCACAACTCCCAATGGGGGTACCACTATGTTTTCTAAGGAAAGTGTTCTCAATGGACCCGCCGCCATTCTACCTAAAGATATTTCTTTTTTTTTTTTTGTCAAGACGTCTGGGTGTTGGTAGAGTGAGTTTAGATTTTTACTCCAGCCTTTCTTAACTTTAGAAGGGCATGACATGCCTATATCTGTGTCTCCTCCTCCTTTTACTCCTCCACCTCTTTTCTTTTCGTATGACTATGTGTAGTTGTGACTTTTCCATGTGTTTGTTGTGTCTTCTGAGCAGCTTGTCAGCTTTTGGACACCTTTTAAGGTGTTTTCTATGTGTTTTCCATGTGTTTGTATGTGTTTGCCTGCCATTGGTTTCAATGGGGTTCGACGGTGTTCGTCGAACAGTTCGAACAGTTCGGCGAACATCTCCCTGTTCGACGAACCGAATCGAACCGAACCCGAACACTAGGGAGGTGGCTCATCTCTATTCAGGAGCTCTGCCAATGTGATATGGCACCCTCAAACTATTACAGCAACATCTGAACTCCAATATGGCACCTCTTCCCTTCTAAGCTTTGCACTGTGTCTCAAAAGTAGTTTCTGGCTACATATAGGGATTTAGAGAAATTGAACAACAAATTGTACCATTCAATTTCTCCTATTATCTCTTTAGAAAATTAAAAACTTTGGGCCAAAGCAACATTTTAGTGGAAAAAAATGGTAGCTTTCCATTGACTTAACCCAATGTTATACAATTCAGTGAATTGAGGCTTAAACATGCTCACTACACTCCTAGATTAATTACTCAAAAGGTTTAGGTTCCAAAATAGGGTCACTTGTGTTATTTTTTTCTGCTGTTTTGGCATGTCAGGGACTCTTCAAATGTGACATGGCATTGGCAATCTTTACCAGCCAAACATGTGCTCCAGATTTCCATTGGCGCTTCTTCCCTCCCGAGCCCTGCAATGTGCCTGAAGAGTAGTTTTATGCCACATATGGGGTATCAGTGTACTCAGTCAGGAGAAATTGCACAACACATTGTATGGTCCTTTTGCTTCTGTTACTCTTGTGAAGATGAATAATTTAGGGGCAAAGCAACATTTCTACGTGCAAAAATATGCTATTTCATTTTCACAGCACAACATTATAAAGTTTTGTGACGCCCCTGTGTGTTTAAGGTGCTCACCACAACTCTAGATAAAATCCTTGAGGGGTGTAGTTTCCAAAATAAGGTCACTTGTGGGTTTTTTCCACTGTCTAGGCACATCAGAGGCTTTGCAAATGCAACTAGTGTCAGCTATCTATTCCAGTCAATTTTTCATTCCAAAAGTCAATTAGCGCTCTTTCCCTTCCGAACCCTGCTGTGTGCCCAAATGGTAATATTCCACCACATGCGGAATATCAGCGTACTCAGGAGTAGGGAACTAAACGGATCGGTCATTTTCAGAAATCGGCGACTTTTAGGCAAAGTCGGGTTTCATGAAACCCGAACCGATCCTAGTGTGGGATCGGCCATGCGGTACATGATCAGAGCGCCAAAGTCGCGTTTCATATGGCGCTGTTACCGCCGTTTTTCAGCCAATAAATGAGGACGCAGAGTGTGGGCAGCGTGATGACATAGGTCTCGGTCCCCACCATCTTAGAGAAGGGCATGGCAGTGATTGGCTTGCTGTCTGCAGCGTCACAGGGGCTATAAAGGGGCGTGCACGCCGACCGCCATCTTCTGCCGATCTGAGCATAGGGAGAGTTTGCTGCAGTTAGTCAGAAGCAGGGACAGAGTTAGGGAGGAAATAAAAAACCCCAAACCGCTTGTGCTGGAGCGATTTTCACTGTCCCACACCACCTTTTAGTGCAGGGACAGTGGAGGTCGTATTTTAGTGCAGCAGCTGCATAGCTGTGTGCACGGTGCTGTGCAAACCAACTGCTTTTTTCAAAGCTAAAATCCTGTTGCTCCTTTCTGCACAGTTACCTGTCTTGTTTATTTGTCTACCAATTTTTTGTTCAGCTGTCCTTTTTATTGCTGCCGTACTTGCACTGAGATCATTGTAGAAAGCTTGTTATTGCAGTATTTTTTTTTTTTTATAATAATTACAGCCACTTTCTGCCACGTTCATAGTGTTGTGTTATACCACTGGGCCAGAGTTGTGGTTCAGTGTCTCCCCCCAAAAGTGAGATAGTAATTCTCACATATTTTATATTCTGCTGTACTGCTAGTGTGTCGTATATCAGGCAGCCACTTTCTGCCACGTTCATAGTGTTGTGTTATCCCACAGGGCCAGAGTTAGGGTTCAGTGTCTCCCCCCCAAAAATGGAGATTCAAATTCTCACACAGTGTATATTCAGCTGTACTGCTAGTGCGTCGTATATCAGGCAGACACTTTCTTCCACGTTCATAGTGTTGTGTTATCCCACAGGGCCAGAGTTAGGGTTCAGTGTCTCCCCCCCAAAAATGGAGATTCAAATTCTCACACAGTGTATATTCAGCTGTACTGCTAGTGCGTCGTATATCAGGCAGACATTTTCTTCCACGTTCATAGTGTTGTGTTATACCACAGGGCCAGAGTTGGGGTTCTGTGTCTCCCCTCAAAAGCAAGTCATCTTTCAGGCAAGCTACGTGTCAGCAGGGGAAGGTGGGGCAAAAGAATGTGAAATCCATGATTGGTTAATTTAAATGAAGGTTAGTTAATCAACATTTTTGGTAGGCAGACGTGTCCTTTTTTCGGTTAGTATTGAACCAGCAGCAGTGAACACTCTTTCTGAAAGCACACTGACAGCAGGGCAATCGAGGTTCTGTAATCCATATTCAGGCAATTCAGGAAAGGTGTCTAGTTTAGATGCCCAGTAATCAAAGGGGAATGACCTGAGAGGAAGAACATCGATAAGGGCGGAAAAGTAGTTTGTAACCATACTGGACAAATGCTGTCTCCTGTCACTTTGAATCGATGCAGCTGTCCCTGTCGTGTCAGCGGTCATTGCGAAATCATTCCACAAGCTTGTCGTAAAACCCCTCTGTCCAACGCCACTTCGGATTTCTGCACCTCTAGCACCTCTGCCATGTTGCCCCCTGCAGCTCGTGTGAGAACCATCACCGGCGCTGTGTGCTGGGAATGCCTGAACCAAACGGTCTACAAGAGTTGCTTGTTTGGTAGCCAATATTTGACCTAGGTTCTCATGTGGCATGATATTTTGCAGTTTTCCTTTATATCTTGTATCCAGGAGGCAGGCCAACCGGTTGTCGTCATTGGTCATCATTTTAAAAATGCGGGGGTCCCTTTTTAGGATACGCAAGGCATACTCAGCCATGTGGGCCAATGTTCCAGGTGTGAATTAACTGTTTCTGCTGGGTTGAGGCCCACTTTCTTGCAAATCAACATCACAAGTGTCCCGCAATAAACCTGTACCAGACCTTGCAATGCCACCAGTTTCTATTGCCACCTGAGAATCATCCTCCTCCCATACATATTCATCCCCATCATCCTCCTCCTCATCCTCTTCGTCCGCCAATTCGTCCTGGACAGTTCCCTGAGCAGACAATGGCTGACTGTCATCAAGGCTTCCCTCCTCCTCGGCTGCAGACGCCTGCTCCTTAATGTGCGTCAAACTTTGCATCAGCAGACTCATAAGTGGGATGCTAATGCTTATGATGGCGTCGACCACTGCACACCAGACAACTCCATGTCTGCCATCCAAGTGCCTTCCCGTGTATCCTCCCACAAATTTATAACAGCACACCTCTGTTCACACAGCCTCTGAAGCATGTGCAGTGTGGAGTTCCACCTTGTTGCAACGTCGATTATTAGGCGGTGCTGGGGAAAATTCGCTGATGGTTCAGCATACGGCTGGAGTGTATGGGCATCCGGCGGATGTGCGAGCAAAGTCCGCACCTTCAGGAGCAGGGCTGGTATCTTTGGATAATTTTTGAGGAAGCCCTGCACCACCAGGTTAAAGGTGTGAGGCAGGCAAGGTATGTGTTTCAGTTCTGAAAGGGCTATGGCAGCCATAAAATTCCTTCCGTTATCACTGAATACCTTGCCTGCCTCAAGATGTACACTGCCCAGCCATGACTGAGTTTGTTGCTGCAAGTACTCCACCAGCACTTCCGCGGTGTGTCTGTTGTCGCCCAAACACTTCATTTGAAACACAGCCTGTTGACGCTTACCACTAGCTGTTCGATAATGGGACACCCCGTGTGCAACACTGGCAGCTGCGGATGGAGTGGTAGGGCGACTGCGCTCTGTGCACGAGCTTTCGCTTCTGGAGGAGGAGGAGTGGCGAACGCCGTATGCCAACTTTTTCCTGAGACTGTGGGATAGGCTGAACTGTCGCACTATGGCTGCCCCCTGTGGACCCTGCATCCTACACATTAACCCAGTGCGCCGTGATGGACACGTAACATCCCCGGTCATGCCTACTGGTCCATGCATCTGTTGTGAGGTGCACCTTTCCATTGACTGATTGCCTCAAGGCATTAACAATGCAGTCTTTGACATGCTGGTGGAGGGCTGAGATGGCTTTTCTCGCAAAGAAGTGTCGACTGGGTAGGTAATAGCGTGGTACTGCGTGGGCCATCAGGTCTTTGAAAGCTTTGCTTTCAACCAAACGGTAGGGCATCATCTGTAATGAGATTAGTATAGCAATGTGGGCATTCAAATCCTGTGTACGCGGATGAGAGGATGAGTACTTTCTTTTCCTAATGAGAGTCTCTTGTAGGGTGAGCTGGACTGGAGAGCTGCATATGGTGGAATTAGCGGTGGTGGTGGTGGTGGACATGGCGGATTGAGAGAGAGTTTGTTATGGTATTCTTGTTGTTGGCCTACATACAGTCTTTCCTACCAATAACCTTGTGATTCCCTGACTGCTTTGGCCTTACGACGATACCTCCACATTTGCTGCTGGTGGTGTCCTAACCGGTGGGCTTACAGTGAGGGAAGCAATGTAGCATTGCTGACTACCTTCACTCCGAGCAGGTGCACCAACGGTATGGGCATTTCGTAGTTAGTCCAGGCTTGCAAGTGCATGGTGGTTAAATGTCTAAGCATGCACGTTGTATTTAAATTTTGAAGATTCTTCTTTCTGCTAAAGGTCTTGGAGCATTTCTTACAGATAACTTTTGACTAGGGTTGAGCGACTTTCATTTTTTTAAGATCGAGTCGGGTTTTGGGAAACCCGATTTTGCCCAGAGTCGAGTCGAGTGCAGTCGGCCGATTGTCGCTAAAAGTCGGGGATCGACCGAAACACGAAACCCAATGCAAGTCAATGGGGAAGCATAGTCGGCAGTGAGTGGAGGCCAGGAAAACACCTACAGTGCCCATTTTAATGCCAAAAACATCCATTCTTGTTTCTGAAGCTTGTCAATCTTAATTAACTTTATAATAATAGTTGGGCATTGGAAATTGGGGTCATTTGGCAAAAGTTGTGGGGGGTAGGGCTGGTTCAAGGAAACGGGCACAGGAAACGTGGACTACATCACGGCGGTGGAGCAGTGAGAGGTAAGTATGTCAAGTTTGCAAGTGCTGTGATCCTAAGCAAGCAGGGGGGCCCACTCGTTGGCATTGGCACTGGCACAGGGCCCCTCAAAGTACAGCGGTGTGTTTGCACGGCGGGGGCGCCTCCCACCGGCAGCGACACTTTTGCGTACTCTGAGGGGCCCTGTGCCAGTGACGTCGCCAACGAGTATGCCCCCCCCACCTGATGAAGGAACCTGCACTTTCATCTGCACCTTCCTCTTTGTCCCTGTGTAAGGTGGTATAACATGCGGGAAGGGGAACCTTACTTTCAAGAGGGTCAGATTCTGGCTGTGTAGAGTGCAAGGGGAATGTAGTGGTCTAGGTCAATGTACCAGCAGACTCATCTAGCAGTGGCTGGGCAATGGGCAGGATGAGGAGGAAACAGATGTAGGGCCAAAGAATAAAGTAGGCTAAATGCAGTTCAAAATTAGTAACAGGACAGGACTAAACAGGCGGCATTGCTTTGTTCAGTGGAGTAGCAAACCCAGGAGCAGCAGACACTGTTTTAAGGGCCCAACCACACTAGTAGGCCAAATGCAGTTTAATATCTGATACTATAGGCCCAAAGCCAGAAGGTTGAAGCTCAGCTTTATTCAGTTGAGGACAACATCAGGCAGGGGCAGACACCGTTAGTAGGCCGGAACCACCAATTTTTTTTAAAAACAGCAGTTAATCAGAGCCAGAAGGTAGAAGCTCAGCTTTATTCAGTTGAGGACAAACACCAGGGAGCAGCAAACAGAGGTATTAGGCCCCATCCAGCAATTAAAAAAAAAAAAAAAAAAAAAGCTTAATCAGAGCCAGAAGGTAGAAGCTCAGCTTTATTCAGTTGAGGACAACACCAGGCAGGGGCAGACACCGTTAGTAGGCCGGAACCACCAATTTTTTTTAAAAACAGCAGTTAATCAGAGCCAGAAGGTAGAAGCTCAGCTTTATTCAGTTGAGGACAACACCAGGCAGGGGCAGGCAGACACCGTTAGTAGGCCGGAACCACCAATTTTTTTTAAAAACAGCAGTTAATCAGAGCCAGAAGGTAGAAGCTCAGCTTTATTCAGTTGAGGACAACACCAGGCAGGGGCAGACACCGTTAGTAGGCCGGAACCACCAATTTTTTTTAAAAACAGCAGTTAATCAGAGCCAGAAGGTAGAAGCTCAGCTTTATTCAGTTGAGGACAAACACCAGGGAGCAGCAAACAGAGGTATTAGGCCCCATCCAGCAATTAAAAAAAAAAAAAAAAAAAAAGCTTAATCAGAGCCAGAAGGTAGAAGCTCAGCTTTATTCAGTTGAGGACAACACCAGGCAGGGGCAGACACCGTTAGTAGGCTGGAACCACCAATTTTTTTTAAAAACAGCAGTTAATCAGAGCCAGAAGGTAGAAGCTCAGCTTTATTCAGTTGAGGACAACACCAGGCAGGGGCAGGCAGACACCGTTAGTAGGCCGGAACCACCAATTTTTTTTAAAAAACAGCAGTTAATCAGAGCCAGAAGGTAGAAGCTCAGCTTTATTCAGTTGAGGACAACACCAGGCAGGGGCAGACACCGTTAGTAGGCCGGAACCACCAATTTTTTTTAAAAACAGCAGTTAATCAGAGCCAGAAGGTAGAAGCTCAGCTTTATTCAGTTGAGGACAAACACCAGGGAGCAGCAAACAGAGGTATTAGGCCCCATCCAGCAATTAAAAAAAAAAAAAAAAAAAAAAAGCTTAATCAGAGCCAGAAGGTAGAAGCTCAGATTTATTCATTTGAGGACAACTTGAATTAGGGACTGCAGACAGACTTACCAGGCTGTCCCCTGTGTGGACCATGCATGCAATACATTAACCCATTGCGCCACAAAGGACACGTAACCTTCCGTGGCCATGCCTTCCGCTCCATGTGTCTGTTGTCAGGTGTACCTTTGGACTCACAGATTGACAGAATGAAAGGACAATGTGGTCTTTAACATGCTGGTGGAGGGGTGGGATGGCTTTTCTCGCAAAAGAATTGTCAACTGGGTAGCTCATAGCGTGGTACAGCGTAGTCCATCATGGCTTTATTAATATTAAATAAAATAAAACAATAGGCTCTATGCACTGTAAAATAGGTTCCAGGGGTACACGGGCAGCAGTGGTCAGGTGAGTGGAGGCCTAGTGGAAGGAGGGACCGCAGACAGGCTTCGAAGGCCTAACACAATAAAATGGGCTGGCTGTAGGCACTGTAAAATAGGTTCCAGGGGTACACGGGCAGCAGTGGTCAGGTGAGTGGAGGCCTAGTGGAAGGAGGGACCGCAGACAGGCTTCCAAGGCCTAACACAATAAAATGGGCTGGCTGTAGGCACTTTATAATTGGTTCCAGGGGTACACGGGCAGCAGTGGTCTGGTCAGTGGAGGCCTAGTGGAAGGAGGGACCGCAGACAGGCTTCGAAGGCCTAACACAATAAAATGGGCTGGCTGTAGGCACTTTATAATTGGTTCCAGGGGTACACGGGCAGCAGTGGTCTGGTCAGTGGAGGCCTAGTGGAAGGAGGGACCGCAGACAGGCTTCCAAGGCCTAACACAATAAAATGGGCTGGCTGTAGGCACTTTATAATTGGTTCCAGGGGTACACGGGCAGCAGTGGTCAGGTGAGTGGAGGCCTAGTGGAAGGAGGGACCGCAGACAGGCTTCGAAGGCCTAACACAATAAAATGGGCTGGCTGTAGGCACTTTATAATTGGTTCCAGGGGTACACGGGCAGCAGTGGTCTGGTCAGTGGAGGCCTAGTGGAAGGAGGGACCGCAGACAGGCTTCGAAGGCCTAACACAATAAAATGGGCTGGCTGTAGGCACTTTATAATTGGTTACAGGGGTACACGGACAGCAGTGGTCTGGTCAGTGGAGGCCTAGTGGAAGGAGGGACCGCAGACAGGCTTCCAAGGCCTAACACAATAAAATGGGCTGGCTGTAGGCACTTTATAATTGGTTCCAGGGGTACACGGGCAGCAGTGGTCAGGTGAGTGGAGGCCTAGTGGAAGGAGGGACCGCAGACAGGCTTCGAAGGCCTAACACAATAAAATGGGCTGGCTGTAGGTACTTTATAATTGGTTCCAGGGGTACACGGGCAGCAGTGGTCTGGTCAGTGGAGGCTTAGTGGAAGGAGGGACCGCAGACAGGCTTCGAAGGCCTAACACAATAAAATGGGCTGGCTGTAGGCACTTTATAATTGGTTCCAGGGGTACACGGGCAGCAGTGGTCTGGTCAGTGGAGGCCTAGTGGAAGGAGGGACCGCAGACAGGCTTCCAAGGCCTAACACAATAAAATGGGCTGGCTGTAGGCACTTTATAATTGGTTCCAGGGGTACACGGGCAGCAGTGGTCAGGTGAGTGGAGGCCTAGTGGAAGGAGGGACCGCAGACAGGCTTCGAAGGCCTAACACAATAAAATGGGCTGGCTGTAGGCACTTTATAATTGGTTCCAGGGGTACACGGGCAGCAGTGGTCTGGTCAGTGGAGGCCTAGTGGAAGGAGGGACCGCAGACAGGCTTCCAAGGCCTAACACAATAAAATGGGCTGGCTGTAGGCACTTTATAATTGGTTCCAGGAGTAGACGGGCAGCAGTGGTCTGGTCAGTTGAGGCCTAGTGGAAGGAGGGACCGCAGACAGGCTTCCAAGGCCTAACACAATAAAATGGGCTGGCTGTAGGCACTTTATAATTGGTTCCAGGGGTACACGGGCAGCAGTGGTCAGGTGAGTGGAGGCCTAGTGGAAGGAGGGACCGCAGACAGGCTTCCAAGGCCTAACACAATAAAATGGGCTGGCTGTAGGCACTTTATAATTGGTTCCAGGGGTACACGGGCAGCAGTGGTCTGGTCAGTGGAGGCCTAGTGGAAGGAGGGACCGCAGACAGGCTTCCAAGGCCTAATGGAGCGCCCCCACACCGCCGCAGGGCCGAGGGGTACCCGGAGCCGGGCCTCTAGGTCTCAGTCCTGGGGTTGTCACGGTGGCTAGACCCGGTCCGTGGCCCTGTCTGTCAGTGGGGGACGTCCGGTGCAATAAGTGGTGTAGTAACGGTGTAGCGGTGCAGTTGTGGGGTGCAGGTCGCGGTAAATAACGAGGACACCAAGTTGCAGTCTCTTTACCTCTTTACTGAAGCTCTCTGGGTCCTCAGTCCGGAATACGGCTCACCAGGCTGCGCAAGTCCGGCCGGTCCAATGGCACTTCCAGAGCTCTCCTTGCAGGTGGAAATCGGTGCCTTCCTTCTAGCGCTATGTGTTGCAGTCCTTCCCTGCTGTGCTTACGGAAAGTACCCCACAACTGTTGTGTCTGTTTCTCGTGTTCCCTCACAACAACTTAATTCGCAATGATCTTCCTCGTCCCTCCAGATACTATGGTAGGAACGCACCCGTATGACGGGGAGGCTCGGAGATCTTCCGGGACTCTATCTGCGCCCCTCTCCTGTTGGTACCCCCCTTTGCCTTCCTGGGTGATGCGTGAGACAGTCCGCCTCAAGCTAACTGCCCTGCCGTAGGTCTGAGGTATGGCTTGAAACTCTTTACCTCCTCGGCGTTCCGGCCACCGGTAGTGCGCCTCAGTAAGGTGCTGCCTCTTTCAGCACAACCCTCACTGGTATCTCCTTTCGCTTGACTTCGTTTCTCACTCAGCACAATCTATCTCACTTCTAGTCCTTTCTTGAGTCCCGCCACTTCCAGGAGCCTGCGCGGACCCGTTACGTTCTTTCAATGCCAAGCCTCTGCCAGGATCCCACCCCTGGCAGAGACCCTACAGTCTCTCCCTTCACAACACCCCCTGCCACAGGGTGTTGCTCCGTTCAATCCCGTCAGCGTTCTCTCTAACTTCCTGCCTGACCCCCAGTTTACCCACTATGGTGGGGAGTGGCCTAATGAATAGCACCCTTAGCTCCCCCCGGAGGCCCAGCTGTGAAATGTATTGGTGACTGTGATACCTGCTCAGAGAACTCCTTCCGTGCCATCGAACGCACCATGGCCCCCCTTAGTGGCTGAGCCATGATACTGCAACGACCAGGACTCTGGGGCGCTGCACTCCCCCCTGGTTAAACACAGTACTCCGGGACTGGGAAGAAAAACAACAATACAGGTTAGCAAAAAGACATACAATTTTGTTGAGTGCAAATAACAGTAAGTATACTTAAGTAGGCTTCCCTTTATGGGAGGTGAGGACACTTTTAACGTTACAAACATAATCAACATTATAAATTACAGAGCATAAATAACTTCTGTTACCCAACCGGGTATTCTACTTAGTGCAATTTTTGGAACAATAACTTAACATTGCCTTTAAGAAACTCACACTCTTAGTCTATCAAAGGCCTTCCTATAATCACATTATAAGGCATTTCAACTTTACATTCTCCTTCTTGTGA
The DNA here is from genome assembly GCF_051348905.1 of Ranitomeya variabilis. Lineage (NCBI taxonomy): Eukaryota > Metazoa > Chordata > Amphibia > Anura > Dendrobatidae > Ranitomeya > Ranitomeya variabilis. The sequence goes on along the minus strand of NC_135238.1, from coordinate 138,835,531 downwards.
ACCTGCAGGACCGCCTGTCCCTACGGCACCAGGCCTACTGCCTCTCCTTTCTTTTACAGGACCGCCCTGTTCAGCCAGGGCCTACTGCCTTTCGCTACTATACACAGTATAGACATAACATTCCTTTCATTTAAAGAACTCTGAGCCCGCTCTACTCGGCTCCTTTAAGGACTCACTCTCTAACCCCTACGGGTTCACTCTCTGTCCTTAGTAACAAAGTAACTTTTCAATGGGGACGCGGGGTTTACCTTCTATCCTCACTTTCATTATTACTTCTTTTACTTTCAACTATGCAGGCTTCTACATCTACCCCTACGGGCTCTCTGCATCTTTCCTTTCTACAAAACATTATTCAGATTTCACATTTCAACAACTTCAACACATATAACTCGGCATGTAAAACAGTTACATTTTCTTTTTCAAGGCATCATTATCACATTACTGTTCGGTAACAGTATCTCTTTCAAATTTACTTCGTCACATCCCCTTTAAGAGGAGACCAAGTCTTTCTAAGGTAGCTCGTCTCCTCAGCCTACCGGCCCATGCAAAGGTTCCGGCATGGTATCTTCGCAAAGTGTCTTTAACTAGAACCGGTAGGAAAGGTATCTTCGCAAAGTGTCTTTGGCTAAAACCAGTAGGGAGCACCTTTAAGAAGGTGCAAACTATTTACAAGGGAAGTTCGAATCATGCACAGTCCATGATTTCTGCAGTTCTTTTATAACATTGTGGAACAAAAAGCAAAAATGAAAGTGAAAGCAAAAATAAAAAGCAATAGGGATCCCGGGTAAACAAAGGGATCCCTTTAAGAGTTAACCCAGGACGGGTTTTAGCAGCAAAACAGCAAGGAAATAAACAGTTAACTATTTACAGTCTCAGGTTTCCGAGGTTTAGTTGGACGGCTTCCAGGGCTGCACCTGGCACTTTACCCCTCTTGGCCTGGGAAAAGTGAGGTCCAGGGTTACACCCAGTGCTGGACAAACGCCGTTAATCCGTCTTTCATGTACGATTAAATCATGCGCAGCGATGGAGGTCTGCGCAGCTTGAGTATGGGCATCTGCTGCAGCAGAGGTAACGGCTGCTGCAAGATCAGTCACTGGAATGGTGTCGGTCGTCAGGGCAGGGTGGCTCTTCCTACCTGCTTCAGATGCGGTTCCTCCGGTGCCGGTCTGCTCTGCCTCCGCTGGGGTCCGGAACGCTGGCTGCGGGGCCTTGTTCTGCGACGCTGTCATCTCTGCTTGCAGCACCTCGCTTTCCGGCAGGGCCTTGCTTTCCAGCTTCGGAGCGCTGGGACTTCTTCCCTGCTCCGGACCAGATGAGGCGGCCGACAGATGTCCGGTGAGGCTCCTGATGATGGCCTTCTTCCACCCGGCCTCAGTGCTCAGCTGCGTCCGCCGGGGTCGGTCGCTGAGCTCGTCCACTCCGGTCTGCAGGAATTCAACATCAGCGGTGGAGGCCTGGTTGCGGTGCCCCTCCGGGTGGCTGGGGGAGTCCTCTGCTCCGACCCCACGCTCCGGCTCCGGGCGGCTCGCTATGGCGTCCTCCATGTCGCTCGCTCCTTCTTCCTGGTCCTTTTCCCGCTCTCTTCTTCGTGGGCGGTTTCGTTTTCGTTGTCTCTGCCCACCATTAAGGATCAGGAGGCGGATCTCGGCTGCTGACGGACACGTCCTCAAGGGGCCGAGATATTTAGACTGGGCGGCCATTGTCTTTCGTGCTCTTCAGCTTGTTCACGCCCACTTCCACGCCCTTCTTCTTCTCCTGCGCTCTCCTTAGCGCTGTAATGGCGGCGGTTTTGGCGGGAACTTCTGGCGGCAAGTGGCAACACACAGTCCTTGTAATAAAGCACAGTCCAAGCACAACAAATCACAGTTCCAAGGCACACATGACCTGATTCTTCAGGCTTAAGTAGATCCTGTTCGTGACGCCAAGTTGGAGCGCCCCCACACCGCCGCAGGGCCGAGGGGTACCCGGAGCCGGGCCTCTAGGTCTCAGTCCTGGGGTTGTCACGGTGGCTAGACCCGGTCCGTGGCCCTGTCTGTCAGTGGGGGACGTCCGGTGCAATAAGTGGTGTAGTAACGGTGTAGCGGTGCAGTTGTGGGGTGCAGGTCGTGGTAAATAACGAGGACACCAAGTTGCAGTCTCTTTACCTCTTTACTGAAGCTCTCTGGGTCCTCAGTCCGGAATACGGCTCACCAGGCTGCGCAAGTCCGGCCGGTCCAATGGCACTTCCAGAGCTCTCCTTGCAGGTGGAAATCGGTGCCTTCCTTCTAGCGCTATGTGTTGCAGTCCTTCCCTGCTGTGCTTACGGAAAGTACCCCACAACTGTTGTGTCTGTTTCTCGTGTTCCCTCACAACAACTTAATTCGCAATGATCTTCCTCGTCCCTCCAGATACTATGGTAGGAACGCACCCGTATGACGGGGAGGCTCGGAGATCTTCCGGGACTCTATCTGCGCCCCTCTCCTGTTGGTACCCCCCTTTGCCTTCCTGGGTGATGCGTGAGACAGTCCGCCTCAAGCTAACTGCCCTGCCGTAGGTCTGAGGTATGGCTTGAAACTCTTTACCTCCTCGGCGTTCCGGCCACCGGTAGTGCGCCTCAGTAAGGTGCTGCCTCTTTCAGCACAACCCTCACTGGTATCTCCTTTCGCTTGACTTCGTTTCTCACTCAGCACAATCTATCTCGCTTCTAGTCCTTTCTTGAGTCCCGCCGCTTCCAGGAGCCTGCGCGGACCCGTTACGTTCTTTCAATGCCAAGCCTCTGCCAGGATCCCACCCCTGGCAGAGACCCTACAGTCTCTCCCTTCACAACACCCCCTGCCACAGGGTGTTGCTCCGTTCAATCCCGTCAGCGTTCTCTCTAACTTCCTGCCTGACCCCCAGTTTACCCACTATGGTGGGGAGTGGCCTAATGAATAGCACCCTTAGCTCCCCCCGGAGGCCCAGCTGTGAAATGTATTGGTGACTGTGATACCTGCTCAGAGAACTCCTTCAGTGCCATCGAACGCACCATGGCCCCCCTTAGTGGCTGAGCCATGATACTGCAACGACCAGGACTCTGGGGCGCTGCACTAACATAATAAAATGGGCTGGCTGTAGGCACTTTATAATTGGTTCCAGGGGTACACGGGCAGCAGTGGTCTGGTCAGTGGAGGCCTAGTGGAAGGAGGGACCGCAGACAGGCTTCCAAGGCCTAACACAATAAAATGGGCTGGCTGTAGGCACTTTATAATTGGTTCCAGGGGTACACGGGCAGCAGTGGTCTGGTCAGTGGAGGCCTAGTGGAAGGAGGGACCGCAGACAGGCTTCGAAGGCCTAACACAATAAAATGGGCTGGCTATAGGCACTTTATAATTGGTTCCAGGGGTACACGGGCAGCAGTGGTCTGGTCAGTGGAGGCCTAGTGGAAGGAGGGACCGCAGACAGGCTTCCAAGGCCTAACACAATAAAATGGGCTGGCTGTAGGCACTTTATAATTGGTTCCAGGGGTACACGGGCAGCAGTGGTCTGGTCAGTGGAGGCCTAGTGGAAGGAGGGTCTGCCAGTTAGTAGTCAAAAACAACAATTAAATGTGAATGTCTCGCATTAAAACAAAACAAAAACACTAAAGGGTGCAATCATTAGGTTCAGGGGTGGGATCCTCTGCGTTGTTTCAGACCTACTAATTTAGCACAAAGTATTTACTGTGGTAAATAGAGGACACTGCCCCTGACTATGTTAAGTACCATCATACATGTCAACACAATGGTATTGTCAGTGGCAGGTATGGAAGGATGTCAGCGCATAGACTAAACATTGGTGGAAGTGTGAGAGATAACTGTGGAAGTGGTAGAGCAATGTTTGACCTGGGGGTGGGTGAACTCTCTTGTGGCCGGCGGTACAGGCCCAGGGCCCCTCATGTTACAACAGTGTGTCTGACGTTGGGTGCGCACCACCACCGCCAGAGACACTTTATTGTACTATGAGGGACCCAGTAGCAATGCCGTCGACCAAAAGCGAGCACACCCACCTCTTCAGACAAACAGCAGTCTCACGGGTGCTTGCGCCAAGTCGCGATACCACGGCCCCGTGTGGGGAGTTTGGCCATATAGGGAGGTGTAAACATGTCGTATGCTGGACAATCAGCTGCAGAAAATTAGACATTAGAAACGTAATTCACAGTAGTCCACAGGCAAGAGCTTTTCATAGGAAAGCTAGGTGTCGCCCGGGCAAGGTGGGGCAAAAGATTTCGAAATCCAGTTGTGGTTCATTTTAATGTTAGATCGTCAACATTTTGGGTAGTCAGACGAGTCCTTTTTTCGGTTAATATTGAACCTGCAGCACTGAATACTCTTTCTGATAGGACACTTGCTGCCGGGCAAGCAAGCTCCTGCAATGCATATTCTGCCAATTCTGGCCAGGTGTCTAATTTTGATGCCCAGTAATCAAATGGGAATGACGGTTGAGGGATAACATCGATAAGGGATGAAAAATAGTTAGTAACCATACTGGACAAATGTTGTCGACTGTCACTTTCAATTGATGCAGCAGTACCTGTCCTGTCTGCGGTCATAGCAAAATCACTCCACAACCTGGTCAGAAAACCCCTCTGTCCAACGCCACTTCTGATGTGTGCACCCCTAACACTCCTAGTCTGCTGCCTCCTGGAGCTCGTGTGAGAACGATCACGTGCGCTGTGTGCTGGGAATGCCTGAAGCAAACGGTCAACAAGAGTTGATTGTTTGGTTGCTAATATTAGTTCCAAGTTCTCATGTGGCATAATATTTTGCAATTTGCCTTTATAGCGTGGATCAAGGAGGCAGGCCAACCAGTAATCGTCATCGTTCATCATTTTCGTAATGCGTGTGTCCCTTTTTAGGATACGTAAGGCATAATCCGCCATGTGGGCCAAAGTTCCAGTTGTCAAATCACCGGTTGTGATTGGTTGAGGGGCAGTTTCAGGCAAATCTACGTCACTTGTGTCCCTCAAAAAACCAGAACCCGGCCTTGCCACGCAACCAATTTCCAGTGCCCCCGGGAAAGCTTCCGCATTAAAAATATACTCATCCCCATCATCCTCCTTGTCCTCCACCTCCTCTTCGCCCGCTACCTCGTCCTGTACACTGCCCTGACCAGACAATGGCTGACTGTCATCAAGGCTTTCCTCTTCCTCTGGTGCAGACGCCTGATCCTTTATGTGCGTCAAACTTTGCATCAGCAGACGCATTAGGGGGATGCTCATGCTTATTATGGCGTTGTCTGCACTAACCAGCCGTGTGCATTCCTCAAAACACTGAAGGACTTGACACATGTCTTGTATCTTCGACCACTGCACACCTGACAACTCCATGTCTGCCATCCTACTGCCTGCCCGTGTATGTGTATCCTCCCACAAAAACATAACAGCCCGCCTCTGTTGGCACAGTCTCTGAAGCATGTGCAGTGTTGAGTTCCACCTTGTTGCAACGTCTATGATTAGGCGATGCTGGGGAAGGTTCAAAGACCGCTGATAGGTCTGCATACGGCTGGAGTGTACAGGCGAACGTCGGATATGTGAGCAAAGTCCACGCACTTTGAGGAGCAGGTCGGAGAACCCAGGATAAGTTTTCAATAAGCACTGCACCACCAGGTTTAAGGTGTGAGCCAGGCAAGGAATGTGTTTCAGTTGGGAAAGGGAGATGGCAGCCATGAAATTCCTTCCGTTATCACTCACTACCTTGCCTGCCTCAAGATCTACTGTGCCCAGCCACGACTGCGTTTCTTGTTGCAAGAACTCGGACAGAACTTCGTGTGTCTGTTGTCGCCCAAACACTTCATAGCCAATACAGCCTGCTGACGCTTGCCAGTAGCTGTCCCATAAATGGACAACTGGTGTGCAACAGTGTCATCTGCCGATGGAGTGGTTGGCTGCGGTCTGTGGAAGAGCTGTAGCTTCTGCAGGAGGACGAGGAGGAGGAGGAGGAGGGGGTGCGAACGCCTACAGCCAACTGTTTCCTAGACCGTGGGCTAGGCACAACTGTCCCGAAATTGATGTCCCCTGTGGACCCTGCATCCACCACATTCACCCAGTGTGCCGTGATGGACACATAACGTCCCTGGCCATGCCTACTGGTCCATGCATCTGTAGTCAGGTGCACCTTTGTACTCACAGATTGCCTGAGTGCATGGACGATGCGCTGTTTAACATGCTGGTGCAGGGCTGGGATGGCTTTTCTGGAAAAAAAGTGTCGACTGGGTAGCTCGTATCGTGGTTCAGCGTACTCCATCAGGGCTTTGAAAGCTTCGCTTTCAACTAACCGGTAGGGCATCATCTCTAACGAGATTAGTCTAGCTATGTGGGCGTTAAAACCCTGTGTACGCGGATGCGAGGATAAGTACTTCCTTTTTCTAATCAGAGTCTCATGTAGTGTGAGCTGGACTGGAGAGCTGGAGATCGTGGAACTTTCGGGTGTGCCGGTGGACATGGCAGACTGAGAGACGGTTGGAGACGGTATTGTTTCCGCCGGTGCCCTAGATGCAATATTTCCTCCTACAAAACTGGTGATTCCCTGACCCTGACTGCTTTTGGCTGGCAAAGAAACCTGCACAGATACTGCCAGTGGTGCGGAAAATGGTGGCCTTACAGTGCCGGAAGGGATGTTGCGTTGCTGACTAGCTTCATTGGCCGAGGGTGCTACAACCTTAAGGGACGTTTGGAAGTTAGTACAGGCTTGAAAATGCATGGTGGTTAAGTGTCTATGCATGCAATTAGTATTTAAACTTTTCAGATTCTGACCTCTGCTTAAGCTAGTTGAACATTTTTGACAGATGACTTTGCGCTGATCTATTGGATGTTGTTTAAAAAAATGCCAGACTGCACTCTTCCTAGCATCGGATCCCTTTTCAGGGATTGCAGACTGAGCTTTAACCGGATGGCCACGCTGTCCTCCAACAGGTTTTGGCTTTGACACGCGTTTTGGGCCCGATACGGGCCCGGCAGATGGAACCTGTTGCGATGTTGATGCCTGCTGCGGCCCCTCCTCCACCTCCGCTTCTGAACTACTGCCGCCCGCACCCTGTTCCCCCAATGGCTGCCAATCGGGGTCAACAACTGGGTCATCTATTACCTCCTCTTCGAGCTCGTGTGCAACTTCGTCTGTGTCACTGTGTCGGTCGGTGGTATAGCGTTCGTGGCGGGGCAACATAGTCTCATCAGGGTCTGATTGTGGATCAGTACCCTGAGAGGGCAATGTGGTGGTCTGAGTCAAAGGAGCAGCATAGTACTCTGGCTGTGGCTGTGCATCAGTGCACTCCATGTCAGAAATCTACTTGTAATGGGCATGGCCTGTTAAGTGTTTCACTTTCTAAGCCAGGGACGGTATGTGTAAAGAGCTCAATGGAGTTACCCGTTGTGTCGTCTGCTGCATCCTTCTCTCTTGTTGTAGTTTTTGCTGAAGAGGACAAGGAAGCGACTTGTCCCTGACCGTGAACATCCACAAGCGACGCGCTGCTTTTACATTTACCAGTTTCAGAAGAGGAGGCAAAAGAGCTAGAGGCTGAGTCTGCAATGTAAGCCAAAATTTGCTGTTGCTGCTCCGCCTTTAAAAGCGGTTTTCCTACTCCTAGAAAAGAGAGCGTTCGAGCCTTGTGTAGCCAGATGACGAAACTGGCTCCACAGCTCCAGACTTAGGTGGAATATTTTTATCCCCACGACCACCTGATGCTCCACTACCACTACCATCATTACCAGCTGACAATGAACGCCCACGGCCACGACGACCTCTTGCACCAGACTTCCTCATTGTTTTAAAAACTTAACCAAAGTAACTTTATTTGTTGCTGTCAAACAACTTACACGGTGAGCTATAACTTCAGTATGATTTCAATATCCCTTAACAGGTTGGTGAAACCACAAGGAAAATCAGGCACAATGTTACACACTCTGTTTTCTGTGGCACCAAATCACAGAGATGCCACACACGCAGGACTGTCACTAAAGCACAAATGTCAATATTAATCTCCCACTGTTTTATTTTTTTTTTCTTTTTCAGGGAGACTTTAGAAACCAAATAATAAAAAAAAAGGCTTTCTATGGCCCACTGAGTGAGAGATGGCACACACAGGAGTCAGGAGTGGCACACAAGCAGAAAGGGCAATATTAATCTCCTACTGTTTGAATTTTTTTTTTTTTCAGGGAGACTTTAGAAACCAAATATTAAAAAAAAAAAGGCTTTCTATGGCCCACTGAGTGAGAGATGGCACACACAGGAGTCAGGAGTGGCACACAAGCAGAAAGGGCAATATTAATCTCCTACTGTTTGAATTTTTTTTTTTTTCAGGGAGACTTTAGAAACCAAATAATAAAAAAAAAGGCTTTCTATGGCCCACTGAGTGAGAGATGGCACACACAGGAGTCAGGAGTGGCACACAAGCAGAAAGGGCAATATTAATCTCCCACTGTTTGAAATTTTTTTTTTTTTTCAGGGAGACTTTAGAAACCAAATAATAAAAAAAGGCTTTCTATGGCCCACTGAGTGAGAGATGGCACACACAGGAGTCAGGAGTGGCACACAAGCCCTGAGGCCAATATTTTTCTCCCACTGATTGATGTAGTGATTTTTTTTCAGGTAGATTTTAGAACCCAAATCAAGCAAAAAAATTAATAGGCTTTCTATGGCCCACTGAGTGAGAGATGGCACACACAGGAGTCAGGAGTGGCACACAAGCCCTGAGGCCAATATTTTTCTCCCACTGATGTAGTGATTTTTTTTCAGGTAGATTTTAGAACCCAAATCAAGCAAAAAAATTAATAGGCTTTCTATGGCCCACTGAGTGAGAGATGGCACACACAGGAGTCAGGAGTGGCACACAAGCCCTGAGGCCAATATTTTTCTCCCACTGATTGATGTAGTGATTTTTTTTCAGGTAGATTTTAGAACCCAAATCAAGCAAAAAAATTAATAGGCTTTCTATGGCCCACTGAGTGAGAGATGGCACACACAGGAGTCAGGAGTGGCACACAAGCAGAAAGGGCAATATTAATCTCCTACTGTTTGAATTTTTTTTTTTTTCAGGGAGACTTTAGAAACCAAATAATAAAAAAAACAAAGGCTTTCTATGGCCCACTGAGTGAGAGATGGCACACACAGGGATGGCACTCTAGCAGAAATGCCAATCTTAATCTCCCACAAAAAAAAAAACAGGGACTGTCCTACAATTACTATCTTCCTGCAGTAATCTCAGCCAGGTATGGCAGGCAGCAATAAGGAGTGGACTGATGCACAAATTAAATAAAAAGTGTGGACAAACAAAAAAGATAGCTGTGCAGAAAGGAAGGAACAAGAGGATTTGTGCTTTGAAAAAAGCAGTTGGTTTGCACAGCGTCGTACACACACAGGCACAGCAATGCAGCTATCAGGGTCAGGGAGCCTTCTAGGGCAGCCCAATGAGCGACAGCGCTGAGGAAAAAAAATGTAGCTTCCACTGTCCCTGCAAACAAAAGGTGGTGTTGGACAGTGGAAATCGCTACAGCACAAGCGGTTTGCAGCTTTATGTACTCTGTCTATCACTATCCCTGCTTCTGAAGAAGCGGCAGCAACCTCTCCCTATGCTCAGATCAGCAGCAGTAAGATGGCGGTCGGCGGGAACGCCCCTTTATAGCCCCTGTGACGCCGCAGAAAGCAAGCCAATCACTGCAATGCCCTTCTCTAAGATGGTGGGGACTGAGATCTATGTCATTACGCTGCCCACACTCTGCGTTCACCTTCATTGGCTGAGAAATGGCGCTTTTCGCGTCATTGAAACGTGACTTTGGCGCGAAAGTCGCGTACCGCATGGCCGATGCAACGCTGGGATCGGCTCGGTTTCATGAGACGCCGACTTTGCCAAAAGTCGGCGACTTTTGAAAATGAACGACCCGTTTCGCTCAACCCTACTTTTGACTGATCATTCTGATCTTGGTTAAAAAATTGCTACACTACACTCTTCCTACTATCGAAAACCTTTTCAGGCATTGTGTGCTGTGCTACTTTCACTGAATGGCCACGGTCTCCTAAAACTGTTTTTGTTTTTCCGCAAACATTTTTGGCCTGATACGGGCCTGCCAGATGACAGCTGTTGCAATGTAGATGGCTGATGCGGATCATCCTCCTCCGCTTCTGAGCTAGTGGCAGCGGCACCCTCTTCCCCCAATGGCTGCCAATCTGGGTCAACAACTGGGTCATCTATCACCTCCTCTTCAATGTCATGTGCACCTTCCTCAGTGTCACCGTGTAAGGTGCTATAGCGTTCGGGACAGGGCACCATAGTCTCATCAGGGTCACATTCTGGCTCAGTAAACTGCGAGGGCAATGTAGTGATCAGAGTCAATGGAACAGCATCACAATCTAGCTGTGGCTGTGCATCAGTGCACTCCATGTTCTATTCTTCTTGTAATTGGCAGTGTACAATTTCCCTTTCGAACCCAGGCACGGTATGTGTAAAGAGCTCCATGGAGTAACCTGTAATATCGCCTGCTGCATCCTTCAATTTTGGTTTGGGAGAAGGACACAAGGAAACGTCTTTTTCCTGACTGGGAGCATCCACTGACGACTGGCTGCTCTAACATTTAGAACTTTGGGAAGAGGAGGCGAAAGAGCTAGAGGGTGAGTCAGCAAGGAAAGACAACACTTTTTCCTGCTTCTCCGGCTTTAAAAGCTGTTTTCCTACTCCCTGGTAAGGGAGCCTTCAAGGCCTTGTGTAGCCAGACGATGACGCAGGCTGAACACCTCCAGCCTTAGGTGCTACTGTGCTTTTGCCACTACCACGAGATGCAGCACCATCAGTACCAGCTGGCAACCCCCGCCCTCGGCCTCTTCCACCAGACTTCCTCATTTTTGGGGGGGAGACACTGAACCACAACTCATATTACACCATCGTAATATGAGGGGCCCTGTGCCAGTACCGCCGCCCACGAGAGAGTGTTCCCCCCCAGATTGAACTGTGCTCTACCACTTGCAATACTACCTCTCCCAACTCCACCACTGTGTAGTCTGTGCGGGTAAAACCTGAAATGGTACTGCCAATACGAATTATTTGAAATGATAGATGATAGTTAAAATATACAGGGGCCCTGGACTCCATTTAATACTTTGCGCCTACTACCACTGTCTTTATTATTTGGGCGTAATAACGGTGTCTGCCGCTGCATCTTTTTTTTCCTTCACTGAACAAAGCTGAACTTCAACTGTTGTCCCGTTTCAAATATTAAACTGCATTTGGCCTACTTGTTGGGTTGGGGCCTACTAACGGTGTCTGCCGCTCCTTGGTGTTCTCCTTGTTTATTTTTCTTGCGCTTCAATCTTCAGGCTTTCGTTTAAATATTTTTTATATTAAACTGCATTTGGCCTACTTGTTGGGTTGGGCCTAGTAACATTGTCTGCTGCCGCCTCTTGTTTTCCTCTATTAAACAAATCTGAGCTTGAAGCTTCAGGCTTTCGGCCTGTAACAACAATATGAAACTACATTTGGCCTAGTTCTTGGTTTGGGCCTAGTAATGTTGTCTGCTGCTGCCTCTTGTTTTCCTCTACTACACAAAGCTGAGCTTCAATCTTCAGGCTTTCGGCCTATATTTAGAATATGAAACTGCATTTGGCCTACTTGTTTGGTTGGGCCTACTAACGGTGTCTGCCGCTGATTGTTGTTCTCCTCCACTGAACAAACCAATGCCGCCTGTTTACTCCTGTTACCAATTTTTAACAGCTTTTAGCCTACTTTTTTTTATTTTGGGCCTATATCTGTGTTTCCTCCTCATTCCTGCCCATTGCCCAGCCACTGCTAGATGAGTCTGCTGGTACATTGACACAGACCACTACATTCCCCTTGCACTCTACACAGCCTGAATCTGACCCTGCTGAAACTCAGGTTCCCCTTCCCGCATACTATACCACCTTACATGGGGACAAAGAGGAAGGTGCAGATGAAAGTGCAAGTTCCTTCAACAGGTGGGAGGGGCATACTCATTGGCGACGTCACTGGCACAGGGCCCCTCATAGTACGCAAAAGTGTCTCTGCCAGTGGGAGGCGCATCGCCGTCAATCACAACGCCGTACTTTGAGGGGCCCTGTGCCAGTGGCAATGCGAATGAGTGTGCCCCCCCCTGCTTGCTCAGGATCACAGCACTTGCAAAGTTGAAATACTTACCTCTCCCTGCTCCACCGCCGTGACGTATTCCACCTTTCCTGGGCCCAAGAAAAAATTGAGCCAGCCCTCCCCCCCCCACAACTTTAACCAAATGACCCCCAATTTTCAATACCTAACTATTATTATAAGGTTAATTAAGATTGACAAGCTTAAGTAACAATAATTGATGTTTTTGACATTAAAATGGGCTCTGTAGGTGTTTTCCTGTCCTCCACTCACTGCCGACTTTTATTCCCCATTGACTTGCATTGGGTTTCGTGTTTCAGTCGGCCCCCGACTTTTCGCAATGATCGGCCGATTTCACCCGACCCGACTTTTGACAAAGTCGAGTTTCGCGAAACCCGACTCTATCCTGAAAAAGTAAAAGTCGCTCAACCCTACTCAGGAGTAATTGCACAAATTGTACTGTCCATTTTCTTGTGTTATCCTTGTGAAAATGCTACATTTGAGGGAAAAAAGGTAAGTTCCAATTTTTTTATTCCACATTGCAATAATGCCTGTGACGCTTCTGAAGGTTTAAGAAACTTCTTGATAGTTTTTTTGATCACTTTAAATGGTGCAGTTTTTAAAATGGTGTCGCTTTTGGGAATTTTCTGTCATATAGACCCCTCAAAGTCACTTCACATGTGATGTGGTTCCTAAATAAGAAATTGCTGGGAATAAGAATTGAGAGATTGCTGATAAACTTTTAACCCTTCTAACTTCATAACAAAAAAAGTTTAAAAAATCATGCTGGTGTAAAGTAGACATGTAAATGTTGTTTATTAATTATTTTGTGTGATATAACTATCTGGCTTAAGTGCATGAAAATTAAAGATTGAAAATTGCTACATTTTCTACAAAATTCCAATATTTTCACAAATAAAGGCAAAATATATCAAGTTAAATTTACCACTAACAAAGTACAATATGTCCCAAAAAAGCACTCAAAATCACAAGGATATGTTCCAGAGTTATTGCCTCATAGCTTTTCCCCAGTGAACATACTTACGGTACCGCTGCGTGAGAACGTTCTCACGCAGCGAGTAGTGCTTTAAGTTAGGTCACTGGGGGTTCATCAGGTTTGAACTTGGGTGAATTTTTTCACAGGAGCTCAGTGCTAGACACTGGCAAGAGTGATTATGCTCCTGTCAGTGTGATCCGGCAGGTGGGGATAGCAGTCGCATCACTGATGTGACCGCTATCCAAATCATTGAAACCGTCATGGGACAATATGGATTATCTTCACACAGGACAGGTGAGGGATATGGTTGTTTTTTATGTTTATTTCTTTACAGGGGACTTGGAACATTTGTTGTTTATATTCTGTTTTTAACAGGGGACAATGACTTCAATGGAATAGGCGTCAGGTGAGTATAACTGTGTTATTCGTTTTTTATTTGAAATAAAGCAGTCTGTGTCTTTCTTTAAAATAAAGCATTTTATTCTGGCTGTGTCCTTTTTACAACCTAACTATGGGGATAGTAATGGGGGTGTCTCCTAGATGCCTCTCCATTACTAACATGTAGGGTTTGATGTCAGCTGCCATTAAACAGCTGACATCAATCCCACAACCATTGCCCAATTTGCCACGGGGCAAGTAGGATAAGCAGGGCAAAGCTCCAGAATTGGAGCATCTAATAGTTGAACTTTTTCTGGGGCAGCTGTGTGCTGTTATTTTTAGGCTGGGGGAGGAAATATCCATGGCCCCTTACCAGCCTGAGAATACCAGCTCAAAGCTGTCTGCTTTATATTGGCTGGTTGTGAAAAATGGGGGGATCCCACACTATTTTTTATAATTATTTATTTAAATAAATAAAAAAAACAGTGTGGGGACCACTCTATTTTGATAACCAGCCATAATAAAGCTGACAGCTGAGGGTTGCAGTCCACAGCTGTCAGTTTTGTCTGTGCAGCTTATCAAAAACAGACCAGACCCCACATAATTATTTAAAATATATTTATTTATAGCACAGGTGCCGGCTGATGAATACTCCCATCATCAGCACCTGTTTTCGCTGTTTTTAGCGAAAGCAGGCCTAGGCAGAGGGAGTAGTTCTCTCTTATCGTCCGTTGCCTGTGATCAGAGGTAAACCACCAGTCACAGCTACTGTCAGGACTCTGAACATTTTTTACCTTTTGCTCATTACTGCCCTTTTCCAAGATGGCGTCTTTGGTCTCATGTGCACTGTGTCTTCCTGCTATAAAACTCCACCCCAGCCTTCAGTCTGTGCTAGAGTATTCTGCCTTGCATCCAGCCCCTGACCTCTGGTGACTCCCTGGCTATATACCTGCTCCTGTGAACCTGTGGGGTTATCCTGCTATTCTGCTCTGAGTTCCTGCTGCATACACCAGTTCCAGTAATCCTCCTTCATCTGCTGCTCGTGTTTACTTCCATCTGCATTTGTTGGACATGTGTTATGACCCCAATGGCGAGGGTCTCAGAGATATCAGCAAGTCTGCGAAGTACAAAAATCCAGCTCATAGGGCAGTGGTAACTGGGTTGACCATATATCTACTCCTAACGCCAACACTAGAAGTAGCCGGGGAACATGCCTACGTTGGTCGCTAGATGTCTCGCGCCAGCCGGAGGACTAACTACCCCTAGAAGAGGAAAACAAAGACCTCTCTTGCCTCCAGAGAATAGACCCCAAAAGTTGGATACAAGCCCCCCACAAATAATAACGGTGAGGTAAGAGGAAATGACAAACACAGAGATGAACTAGGTTTAGCAAAGAGAGGCCCACTCACTAATAGCAGAATGTAGTAAGATAACTTATATGGTCAACGAAAACCCTAACAAAAAACCACACTGGAGATTCAAGAACCCCCGAACCGTCTAACGGCCCGGGGGGAGAACTCCAGCCTCCCTAGAGCTTCCAGCAAGGACAGGATACAGATTATGTACAAGCTGGACAAAAATGCAAACAAAAACAATAGCAAAAAAGCAAGAAAGCAGACTTAGCTTAATCAAGCAGGAACCAGGATCAGTAGACAAGAGCACTACAGATTAGCTCTGATATCAACGTTGCCAGGCATTGAACTGAAGGTCCAGGGAGCTAATATAGCAACACCCCTGACCTAACGACCCAGGTGAGCATACAAGGGATGATAGACATACCCAGAGTAAAAACACTAGTAGCCACTAGAGGGAGCCAAAAGGTAAATTCACAACAGTACCCCCCCCCTTAGTGAGGGGTCACCGAACCCTCACCAAGACCACCAGGGCGATCAGGATGAGCGGCGTGAAAGGTGCGAACTAAATCGGCCGCATGCACATCAGAGGCGACCACCCAGGAATTATCCTCCTGACCATAGCCCTTCCACTTGACCAGGTACTGAAGCCTCCGCCTGGAGAGACGAGAATCTAAGATCTTCTCCACCACGTACTCCAACTCGCCCTCAACCAACACCGGAGCAGGAGGCTCAGCAGAAGGAACCACAGGCACAACGTACCGCCGCAACAAGGACCTATGAAATACGTTGTGAATGGCAAACGACACCGGAAGATCCAGGCGAAAGGACACAGGATTAAGGATCTCCAATATCTTGTAAGGACTAATGAATCGAGGCTTAAATTTGGGAGAGGAGACCTTCATAGGAACAAATCGAGAAGACAGCCACACCAAATCCCCAACACGAAGTCGGAGACCCACACCGCGGCGGCGATTGGCAAAACGCTGAGCCTTCTCCTGTGACAACTTCAAGTTGTCCACCACATGATTCCAGATCCGCTGCAACCTATCCACCACAGAATCCACTCCAGGACAGTCAGAAGGCTCCACATGTCCCGAGGAAAAACGAGGATGGAAACCGGAGTTGCAGAAAAATGGCGAAACCAAGGTGGCAGAACTAGCCCGATTATTAAGGGCAAATTCAGCCAACGGCAAGAAGGTCACCCAATCATCCTGATCAGAAGAGACAAAACACCTCAAATACGCCTCCAGAGTCTGATTAGTTCGTTCCGTTTGTCCGTTAGTCTGTGGATGAAAAGCGGACGAAAACGACAAATCAATGCCCATCCTACCACAAAAGGATCGCCAGAACCTGGAAACAAACTGGGATCCTCTGTCCGACACAATATTCTCAGGAATGCCGTGCAAACGAACCACGTTCTGGAAGAACACAGGAACCAGATCAGCAGAGGAAGGCAGCTTAGGCAAAGGAACCAGATGGACCATCTTGGAGAAACGATCACATATCACCCAGATGACAGACATGCCTTTAGACACCGGGAGATCCGAAATGAAATCCATAGAGATGTGTGTCCAAGGTCTCTTCGGGACAGGCAAGGGCAAGAGCAACCCGCTGGCACGAGAACAGCAAGGCTTAGCTCGAGCACAAGTACCGCAGGACTGCACAAATGACCGCACATCCCTTGACAAGGAAGGCCACCAAAAGGACCTGGCCACCAGATCTCTGGTGCCAAAAATTCCCGGGTGCCCTGCCAACACTGAGGAATGAACCTCGGAAATTACTCTGCTGGTCCATTTAGCAGGCACAAACAATCTGTCAGGTGGACAAGAGTCAGGCCTACCAGCCTGAAATCTCTGCAACACACGTCGCAGATCTGGAGAAATCGCTGACAAGATAACTCCTTCCTTAAGAATACCCTCAGGTTCAGCGACTCCAGGAGCATCAGGCACAAAGCTCCTAGACAGAGCATCGGCCTTCACATTCTTAGAACCTGGTAAATACGAGACCACAAAGTCAAAACGGGAGAAAAACAATGACCAGCGGGCCTGTCTAGGATTCAGGCGTTTAGCAGACTCGAGATACATCAAATTTTTGTGATCAGTCAAGACCACCACCCGATGCTTAGCACCCTCGAGCCAATGACGCCACTCCTCAAATGCCCACTTCATGGCCAATAACTCCCGATTGCCCACATCATAATTTCACTCTGCCGGCGAAAACTTCCTAGAGAAAAAGGCACAAGGTCTCATAGTAGAGCAACCAGGGCCTCTCTGCGACAAAACTGCCCCTGCCCCAATCTCCGAAGCATCCACCTCAACCTGAAAGGGAAGTGAGATGTCAGGCTGGCACAAAACAGGCGCCGAAGTAAACCGGCGTTTCAACTCCTGGAAAGCCTCCACGGCAGCAGGAGCCCAGTTAGCTACATCAGAGCCTTTCTTGGTCATATCCGTCAGCGGTTTAACAACGCTAGAGAAATTTGCGATAAAACGACGGTAGAAGTTAGCAAAACCCAAGAACTTCTGAAGACTCTTAACTGACGAGGGTTGAGTCCAATCATGAATAGCTCGGACCTTGACTGGATCCATCTCCACAGCAGAAGGGGAAAAAATGAACCCCAAAAAGGGAACCTTCTGTACACCAAAGAGACACTTTGAGCCTTTTACAAACAAAGAATTTTCACGCAAAATCTCAAAAACCATCCTGACCTGCTCCACATGCGAGTCCCAATCATCAGAAAAAACCAGATTATCATCCAGATAAACAATCAAAAATTTATCCAGATACTTCCGGAAAATGTCATGCATGAAGGACTGAAAAACTGAAGGTGCATTAGAGAGCCCAAATGGCATCACCAAGTACTCAAAATGACCTTCGGGCGTATTGAATGCGGTTTTCCATTCATCGCCCTGCCTAATGCGCACAAGGTTGTACGCACCACGAAGGTCTATCTTGGTGAACCACTTGGCACCTTTAATCCGGGCAAACAAATCTGACAACAACGGCAAAGGATACTGAAATTTGACATGGATCTTATTTAAAAGCCGATAGTCAATACAAGGCCTCAAAGATCCGTCCTTTTTGGCCACAAAAAAGAATCCCGCACCAAGAGGGGAAGAAGAAGGACGGATATGCCCCTTCTCAAGAGACTCCTTGATATATGAACGCATCGCGGTATGTTCAGGTACCGACAGATTAAACAGTCTCCCCTTAGGAAACTTACTGCCAGGGATCAAATCTATTGCACAGTCACATTCCCTATGAGGAGGCAGTGCACTGGACTTAGACTCGCTGAAGACATCCTGATAATCAGACAAATACGCCGGAACTTCCGAAGGCGTAGAAGAAGCAATAGACAAGGGCAGGGAATCTCCATGAATTCCATGGCAGCCCCAACTTGACACTGACATAGCCTTCCAGTCCAAGACTGGATTATGGGTCTGTAACCATGGCAAACCCAAAACAACCAAATCATGCATTTTATGCAGAACAAGAAAACGTATTACCTCCCGATGTTCGGGAGTCATGCACATGGTAACCTGTGTCCAAAACTGCGGTTTATTTTTTGCCAATGGCGTAGAATCAATACCCCTAAGAGGGATAGGATTTTCCAATGGCTCAAGAACAAATCCGCAGCGCTTGGCAAATGACAGATCCATAAGGCTCAGGGCCGCACCTGAGTCCACAAACGCCATGACAGGATACGATGACAGTGAGCAAATCAAAGTTACAGATAGGATAAATTTAGGTTGCAAATTACCAATGACGACCGGATTAACAACCTTAGTAAGACGTTTAGAGCATGCTGAGATAACATGTGTAGAATCACCACAGTAGTAACACAAGCCATTCTGGCGTCTATGAATTTTCCGCTCATTTCTAGTCAGGATTCTATCACATTGCATTAATTCAGGTGCCTGTTCAGACAACACCAGGAGGGAATTTGCAGTTTTGCGCTCCCGCAACCGCCGGTCGATTTGAATAGCCAGGGCCATAGAATCATTCAGACCTGTGGGAATGGGAAAACCCACCATCACATTCTTAATGGCTTCAGAAAGACCATTTCTAAAATTTGCAGCCAATGCACACTCGTTCCACTGGGTCAGCACGGACCATTTCCGAAATTTTTGGCAATACACTTCAGCCTCGTCCTGGCCCTGAGACATAGCCAGCAAGGCTTTTTCTGCCTGAATCTCAAGATTGGGTTCCTCATAAAGCAAACCGAGCGCCAGAAAAAACGCATCAATATCAGCCAATGCCGGATCTCCTGGCGCCAGCGAGAAAGCCCAATCCTGAGGGTCGCCCCGTAAAAAAGAAATAACAATTTTCACTTGCTGAGCGGAGTCTCCAGAGGAACAGGGTCTCAGGGACAAAAACAATTTACAATTATTCCTGAAATTTCTAAACTTAAATCGGTCTCCGGAAAACAGTTCAGGAATCGGTATCTTAGGTTCTGACATAGGATTTCTGGTAACTAGTGTTGAGCATTCCGATACCGCAAGTATCGGGTATCGGCCGATACTAGCGGTATCGGAATTCCGATACCGGGATTCCGATACTTGGCGCGTATCGGATACCGGAATCGGAAGTTCAATGATTCAAAATTCAGAAATTCAGCCAATGAGAAAGATTCCAAGTGTGGGCACATCCTGTTTAGCATGGAGGGCATGAAACTACTGGCAAGGCTGTGATTGGCTGCTGAAATGATGTCATGATGCAGTTTAAAAGTCGCTGGCGCCATTTTGCGATCACTCTGCTGTGAATTCAGTTAGTGACAGGACGCTGTTTGCTGACTGAGGGACAGTTTAGAGATAGCGATTTGCTTCTTTGTGCTTTCCAAAGGCTAATTTAGCAACCGCTGTGTTCACCTACTATTCACCTTCCTTTTGCCTTGTAGCGCTGTTTTCACAGCGATCTGCAAGGTCTCTCTGTGTGTGTGTGTGTGAGTGCAGCCCACTCTCTAGTCTGAGTGCAGCCACATAGGCCATCCATAGCTGGTTGTATTCAGTTCAGGGAGGGTGGTTCATTGCCTCATACTGTCCTTTTTTTTTTTTTTTTTGAAGTAGTGCAGGCTGCTGCACATTTTTTCCAAAAATTCCTATTAGTGTCTTTCCACCCGTCTCCAGCTAATTTGTGGAAAAACACTACATAGGATAAAGTAGAGGAGGGTTTTTGGGCCTTGCAGCGCCGTTTACGTCTGTCTGCACGGTCTCCGTGTGACTGCAGCTCGCCCTGTAATCTGTGAGCAGCTATAGCCTGGTTGTCTCCAGCTCAGGGTTTTTCACTGCGTCATACCGCCAAATCAATTTTCTTTTTTTTTCAAAGTAGTGTAGTCTGCTGCTAATTTATTTTAAAAAATCCTATTAGTGTCTTTCCACCCGTCTCCAGCTAATTTGTGGAAAAACACTACATAGGATAAAGTAGAGGAGGGTTTTTGGGCCTTGCAGCGCCGTTTACGGCTGTCTGCACGGTCTCCGTGTGACTGCAGCTCGCCCTGTAGTCTGTGAGCAGCCGTAGCCTGGTTGTCTGCAGCTCAGGGTTTTTCACTGCGTCATACCGCCAAATCAATTTTCTTTTTTTTCAAAGTAGTGTAGTCTGCTGCTAATTTATTTTAAAAAATCCTATTAGTGTCTTTCCACCCGTCTCCAGCTAATTTGTGGAAAAACACTACATAGGATAAAGTAGAGGAGGGTTTTTGGGCCTTGCAGCGCCGTTTACGGCTGTCTGCACGGTCTCCGTGTGATTGCAGCTCTATCCGTTGTCAGTTCAGCCCCCAAAAAATAAATAAATAATAAAGTTCACCAAACACACCAGTTACACACCACTTTACATTTGTGTAGGCCACATTAGCTCATATTCAAGTCTAGTCCACACTTTAGAAAATTAGTGTGTCTTATACCTGTTAGGAGGAGTTGCTCAGGAATAAGCACACAAAGCCGTTAGTACTTTTCTGCTTATCTTTATCAGTCAACCAAGATGAAGAAGGCAGTGAGTAAGGCACGTGGGCGTGGGCGTGGGCGCGGAGCAGGGAGGGGACGTGGGGATTCTGTGCCTGCTGCGGGCACCGGTGAGTCATCAGCACCCACTTTCACAAGGGAACAGTCGTTCATGCGCAGCTTTGTCGCCGAGCGCCGTACACCGCTGCTGCGTGAAGACCAAATTGAAGCCGTTGTGGGATGGATGGCAGCTAATGCATCAACTTCCATTAGTGCCACATCCTCTCAGACACAGAGCACTGGAGAGCAGCCATCTGTCTCTTCACCACCTGCAAAATTGCCCAGGCAGACAGAGATCCCAGGACAGGAGCAGTCTCTACTTCTGTTCTCTGAATCATCTCTTGGCTTGGAAACAGGGGGCCAGCCAAGCAGCATTGGAGAAATGGAAGAAGAGGCAGGGTGCAGTGATGCCCAACAGCTTTTTCTGTCTTCCTCTGAAGAGGCGGGTGGGCCAGTGGCTCCGGTCACCACCTCGCAGGCCGCATCAGCTGATGATGACACTCAGGTGCCACTTACTGGTGCGTGCTCTGCTGCTGAGACTACCCAGGAGGAGCAGTTGGGGGCAGAGGGTAGTGTAGATGATGAGGTCCTTGACCCATCTTGGCGTCAGGGACAGGAAGGTGGTGGGAGCAGCTCTGAGGAAGAGATTCCCCGTACGGCCCAAAGAGGGAGAGGGAGGGGGAAGACTGCGGATCCTGCAGCCTCCGCTTTGGCACCCGTAAGGAGCATGTCTCTTCCAAAAGTCAAAAGGGGGGCTCCCAAGACTTGCAGTGCCTGGTCCTTTTTTGACACAGTTGCAGATGACATTTGCTATGTCAGATGCAAGGTGTGTCATCAAAAAATCAAAAGAGGTCAAAAAGTCGCCAACCTCAATACCTCCAACATGTGGAAACATGTGCGCAACAGGCACCCGGCGGAGTTAGACAAACACACTGAAGAGCTAGGCCAACCAACAGCGGCAGCTACCACCTCTTCAGCTCGTGTTGCCTCTTCCTCTAGCTCACACGCAGCTGGTTCGGCTTCCTCCCAGGATCGCCGTGGAAGAACCTCTGGCCCTGTTGTCCAGAGACCCGCTGTCATTCCACCCGCAGCACCACTTTCCCAGTCAACCACACACTCCCAGCCCAGTCTACAGCCATCGGTAGTACAGGCATGGGAGAAAAGGCGGCCTTTCTCGTCAAACCACCCACGAGCACAGGCTCTGACTGCAGGCATTGCCAAACTTCTGTCACTGGAAATGCTGTCATTCAGGCTGGTGGAGACTGACAGCTTCCGTGACTTGATGTCATTGGCAGTCCCACAGTACAGTGTGCCCAGCCGCTTTTACTTCAGCAGGCAAGCCGTCCCTGCCCTGCACAAGCATGTGGAGGGACACATAAAACACGCGCTACTGAACGCCGTCAGTAGCAAGGTCCACCTCACCACCGATGCGTGGACCAGTCAACATGGACAGGGGCGATACCTTTCCCTCACTGCCCATTGGGTTAATGTCGTTGAGCCGGGTACAGACCGTGCGAGTGGCGCAGGACGTGTCCTGCCCACTCCAAGGATTGCAGGAATCCATTCTGTACGCATTGACTCCTCCTCTTACACCAGTTCCTCAGAATCATCGCTGCAGGAGCCGTCACAGTCCACCTCCACATGGACCCGTGATGAACGTGTACCTGTTACAACTGACATGAGCACAGCCGTGGCCAAACGTCAACAGGCCGTCTTGAAATTAATTTTTTTGGGGAATCGTAGCCACACAGCGCAGGAGCTCTGGAATGCCATCAAGCAGGAGAGCGATGTGTGGTTTGAGCCAGCGAATCTCCAGCCAGGCATGGTAGTGTGTGATAATGGCCGAAATCTGGTGGCAGCCCTGGGCCTCGGCAACCTCACTCACATCCCATGTCTGGCACATGTGCTCAATTTGGTCGTGCAGAGTTTTTTGAGGGACTATCCGGATCTTGATGCACTGCTGCACAAGGTCCGCCTAGAGTGTGCTCACTTGCGGCGTTCCAGCACGGCAAAAGCGCGCATTGCGGCTCTGCAGCGCCGACACCGCCTGCCGGAACATCGCATCATATGTGACCTACCTACCAGGTGGAATTCCACGTTACATATGTTGGAGCGGTTGTGTGAGCAGCAGCAAGCTGTAATGGAGTACCAGCTGTATCAGGCGCAAAAAAGTCGCAGTCAGCGCCGTACAGACTTCACAACCACAGAGTGGGCCACTATGAAGGATGTCTGCCAGGTTTTGCGTCCCTTTGATTATTCCACGCGGATGGCGAGTGCAGATGATGCACTAGTCAGCATGACTGTCCCCCTTATCTGCCTGCTTGAAAAATCACTGCAAGCGCTAAGGGATGATGTTGTGGAAGAGGTGGAGGATGAGGATTCACCACTTCCATCATCTTCTGGACAGTCAGCGCCACGTGGTTCCTCACAAACGCGTAGGCAGGGGACAGTTTGTGAGGAGGATGAGGAGGAGTCAATGGAGGAGGAAGACATCCGTCCAGAGGAGGGAGTTCCCGAATTGTCCAGTACTCAGTGTGTACAGCGAGGGTGGGGTGATGACGAGCGGGCAGAGATCACGCCTCCAGCTGGGGACAGCGTTTCTTGGGCAGTTGGCAGTCTGCAGCACATGGTGGATTACATGCTGCAGTGCCTGAGAAACGACCGCCGCATCGACCACATTCTCAACATGTCTGATTATTGGGTGTTCACCCTCCTCGATCCTCGCTACCGGGACAACGTAGAAAGCCTCATCACACCGTTGAACCGGGAGCGAAAAATGCGGGAGTACCAAGACACACTGGTCAGTTCCATCATCTTCTCCATTCCAACTGAGAGAAGTGCTGCTAGTGCATTCCAAAGCAGCTCAGTGCGTCCAGGCAGTGGTGGAGGCTCTGCACAAAGAGGGAGCAGAAGCAGTGCCTCTGCCCAAGGCAAGACCAGTATGGCCGAACTGTGGCACAGTTTTCTGTGCCCGCCACAAAAGTCTACACCATCACAGACGGCTCCAGTCAGCAGGAGGCAACGGTTCCGTCAGATGGTGACAGACTACATGTCTTGCCCTCTTGCTGTACTCCCAGACGGCTCTTCCCCTTTCAAGTTTTGGGTCTCAAAGCTGGATACATGGCCAGAGCTAAGCCAGTATGCATTGGAGGTGCTGTCTTGCCCTGCGGCCAGTGTATTATCGGAACGTGTCTTTAGTGCTGCAGGTGGTGTACTAACTGACCGTCGCATGCGACTATCCTCCGATAACGTTGACCGGCTTACTTTCCTGAAAATGAACAAGGCCTGGATCTCGCAGGAATTTGCCACTCCTCCTCCTGATTAAATAATTAGGTCACTGTATACGTTATCCAGGTCTCCTGTTGTGTTCATCTTTCTACCACCTGAACTTAAATTCCTGGGCTCCAACACCGCCAGTTGAGGCTCAGATGTGCCGTCTGCACAGTCAAAACATACGACCCAGTGTTATTGGGTTTCAGTAACGTCAGCTGATCCCCAGCTGTGTAGCCGGCAATGTGTCATGCGACCGCCACGCTGACACAACAACTGAAATGTAAGGGAATCTGTCCCCCCCCCCCCAAGGCGTTTGTTACTGAAAGAGCCACCTTGTGCAGCAGTAATGCTGCACAAGGAAAAAGGTAGCTATTTTGGTTTTGCTCCTTGCACACGCAAAACTTAACACTTATAAAATGTGTCCACTGATACCGTAAAACCGTCCCGGAGGTGGGACTTTCCTTCGTAATATGACGCAGCACAGCCGTCATTCCTACCCCCCCGGCGCCGCGCCCCGGCTCCTCAGCGTTGTTTGATTCCGTCCCGGAGCCTGCGCTGTTATGTTATCCCGTGGCCAGGCACACTTAGCGCTGCCCGTCTTCTGGCATCATTTGGTGTCAGGCTGGCTGTGCCTGTGCGGCCACGCTGGCCGAGAGCCCGCCTCGCAGTGTCTTCTGATTTAATCCCACTGGGGGCCTGGGATCTATGGACATGCGCAGTGCATATCTGAACCTCCACCTCTCACTCATCTCCCTATGGCTTCTTCAGACTGTTCGGTGTCAGCTGGTCCCTAATAGCATGCCACGGCCGTGACACCGCACAGTCTGAAAAAGAAGCCGTAGGGAGGGGAGTGAGAGGCGAGGATATGCACTGCGCATGGCCATGGATCCCAGGCCCCCAGTGGGATTACATCAGAAGACACTGCGAGGCGGGCTCTCGGCCAGCGCGGCCGCACAGGCGCAGCCAGCCTGACACCAAATGATGTCAGAAGATGGGCAGCGCTAAGTGTGCCTGGCCACGGGATAACATAACAGCGCAGGCTCCGGGACGGAATCAAACAACGCTGAGGAGCCGGGGCATGGCGGCGGGGGGGTAGTAATGATGGCTGTGCTGCGTCATATTACGAAGGAAAGTCCCACCTCCGGGACGGTTTCACGGCTTCAGGGGACACATTTTAAAAGTGTTTAGTTCTGTGTTTGCAAGGAGCATGATGAAAAGAGCCACCTTTTCCTTTTGCATCTTTTGTGCTGCACAAGCTGGCTCTTTCAGCTACAAACGCCTTGGGGGGGGGGTTAAAGGTTCCCTTTCGACTTTCTCAGGCTTCGGCCTACATTGTGTTCCTCTGCTTTTCCACCTGCCCCTGGGCTCCAACACCGCCAGTTGCCGTCCAGAAGTGCTGTACGCACAGTCAACAGTCCCTCCTCTGTTATTGGGGTTCAGTAACGTCAGCTGTTCCCCTGCTGTGTGTGTGGCAATCCCTCCTACCTCCTCCTACCTCCTCCAACCTCCTCCTCCTCCACCTGTCCCTGGGCTCCAACACCGCCAGTTGCCGTCCAGAAGTGCTGTACGCACAGTCAACAGTCCCTCCTCTGTTATTGGGGTTCAGTAACGTCAGCTGTTCCCCTGCTGTGTGTGTGGCAATCCCTCCTACCTCCTCCTACCTCCTCCAACCTCCTCCTCCTCCACCTGTCCCTGGGCTCCAACACCGCCAGTTGCCGTCCAGAAGTGCTGTACGCACAGTCAACAGTCCCTCCTCTGTTATTGGGGTTCAGTAACGTCAGCTGTTCCCCTGCTGTGTGTGTGGCAATCCCTCCTACCTCCTCCAACCTCCTCCTCCTCCACCTGTCCCTGGGCTCCAACACCGCCAGTTGCCGTCCAGAAGTGCTGTACGCACAGTCAACAGTCCCTCCTCTGTTATTGGGGTTCAGTAACGTCAGCTGTTCCCCTGCTGTGTGTGTGGCAATCCCTCCTACCTCCTCCAACCTCCTCCTCCTCCACCTGTCCCTGGGCTCCAACACCGCCAGTTGCCGTCCAGAAGTGCTGTACGCACAGTCAACAGTCCCTCCTCTGTTATTGGGGTTCAGTAACGTCAGCTGTTCCCCTGCTGTGTGTGTGGCAATCCCTCCTACCTCCTCCTACCTCCTCCAACCTCCTCCTCCTCCACCTGTCCCTGGGCTCCAACACCGCCAGTTGCCGTCCAGAAGTGCTGTACGCACAGTCAACAGTCCCTCCTCTGTTATTGGGGTTCAGTAACGTCAGCTGTTCCCCTGCTGTGTGTGTGGCAATCCCTCCTACCTCCTCCAACCTCCTCCTCCTCCACCTGTCCCTGGGCTCCAACACCGCCAGTTGCCGTCCAGAAGTGCTGTACGCACAGTCAACAGTCCCTCCTCTGTTATTGGGGTTCAGTAACGTCAGCTGTTCCCCTGCTGTGTGTGTGGCAATCCCTCCTACCTCCTCCAACCTCCTCCAACCTCCTCCTCCTCCACCTGTCCCTGGGCTCCAACACCGCCAGTTGCCGTCCAGAAGTGCTGTACGCACAGTCAACAGTCCCTCCTCTGTTATTGGGGTTCAGTAACGTCAGCTGTTCCCCTGCTGTGTGTGTGGCAATCCCTCCTACCTCCTCCAACCTCCTCCTCCTCCACCTGTCCCTGGGCTCCAACACCGCCAGTTGCCGTCCAGAAGTGCTGTACGCACAGTCAACAGTCCCTCCTCTGTTATTGGGGTTCAGTAACGTCAGCTGTTCCCCTGCTGTGTGTGTGGCAATCCCTCCTACCTCCTCCAACCTCCTCCAACCTCCTCCTCCTCCACCTGTCCCTGGGCTCCAACACCGCCAGTTGCCGTCCAGAAGTGCTGTACGCACAGTCAACAGTCCCTCCTCTGTTATTGGGGTTCAGTAACGTCAGCTGTTCCCCTGCTGTGTGTGTGGCAATCCCTCCTACCTCCTCCTACCTCCTCCAACCTCCTCCTCCTCCACCTGTCCCTGGGCTCCAACACCGCCAGTTGCCGTCCAGAAGTGCTGTACGCACAGTCACAGTCCCTCCTCTGTTATTGGGGTTCAGTAACGTCAGCTGTTCCCCTGCTGTGTGTGTGGCAATCCCTCCTACCTCCTCCAACCTCCTCCTCCTCCACCTGTCCCTGGGCTCCAACACCGCCAGTTGCCGTCCAGAAGTGCTGTACGCACAGTCAACAGTCCCTCCTCTGTTATTGGGGTTCAGTAACGTCAGCTGTTCCCCTGCTGTGTGTGTGGCAATCCCTCCTACCTCCTCCTACCTCCTCCAACCTCCTCCTCCTCCACCTGTCCCTGGGCTCCAACACCGCTAGTTGCCGTCCAGAAGTGCTGTACGCACAGAGCCAAACACCTCGCCAATGTGTTAGTGGGGTTCAGCACCGCCAGCTGTTCCCCTGCTGTGTATACGGCAACGTGTACTGCGACCGCCACGCAGACACAACAAGTTAAATGTAAGGGAACCTGACCCCCCCCCCCCCAGGCGTTTGTTACTGAAGGAGCCACCTTGTGCAGCAGTAATGATGCAAAGGGAAAAAGTGCCTCTTTTCGTGATGCTCCTTGCACATGCTGAACCAAACACTTATGAAATGTGTCCCCACACAGCGTTAAACCGTCCGGTAGGTGGAACTTTCCTTTGTCGTGTGACGCAGCACAGCCATCATTTTTACCCCCTTGGCGCCGTGCGCCCCCTCCTCAGCGTTGTTTGAATCTGTCCCGGAGCCTGCGCTGTTAGGTTAGCCCTTGGCCATGCACACATGTTGCGCTGCCCGTCTTCTGACCTCATTTGGTGTCAGGCTGGCTGCGCCTGTGCGGGTGCGCTGGCCGAGATCCCGCCTCGCAGTGTCGTCTAATGTAATCCCACCGCGGGCCTGTGATCCGTGCCCGTGCGCAGTGCATATCCTCTCCTCTCACTCCCCTCCCTACGGCTTCTTCAGACTGTGCGATGTCAGCTGGTCCCTAATAGCATGCCACGGCCGTGACACCGCACAGTCTGAAAAAGCCGTAGGGAGGGGAGTGAGAGGAGAGGATATGCACTGCGCACGGGCACGGATCACAGGCCCGCGGTGGGATTACATTAGACGACACTGCGAGGCGGGATCTCGGCCAGCGCACCCGCACAGGCGCAGCCAGCCTGACACCAAATGAGGTCAGAAGACGGGCAGCGCAACATGTGTGCATGGCCAAGGGCTAACCTAACAGCGCAGGCTCCGGGACAGATTTAAACAACGCTGAGGAGGCGGCGCACGGCGCCAAGGGGGTAAAAATGATGGCTGTGCTGCGTCACACGACAAAGGAAAGTTCCACCTACCGGACGGTTTAACGCTGTGAGGAGACACATTTCATAAATGTTAGGTTCCGCATGTACAAGGACCATAATTAAAAGAGCTAAGTTTACCTTTTCCAGCATTAGTGCTGTACACAATGGCTCTTTCAGCTACAAACGCCTGGGGGGGGGGGGGGGGGTTAAAGGTTTCCTTTCAACTTGCTCGAGTGCAGGCTTCGGCCTACACTCCGCTCCCCCTGCTCCTCCTGCTGACCCTGGGCTCTAACACCGCCAGTTTTTGCCCAGATGTGCTAGCTGCACAGAGAAAAACACCAGCCAATGTGTCAGTGGGGTTCAGCACCGCCAGCTGTTCCCCTGCTGTGTAGCCGGCAACGTGTCCTGCGACCGCCACGCAGACACAAGAACTGAAATTGAAGGGAACCTGTCCCCCCTCCCCCAGGTGTTTCTATGTTTTACAGCTACCTTGAACAGCAGTAATGCTGCATGTGTTCAAGGTGGCTCAGAAACGTATTCTCCTCGCACATGTGGAACTGAAAACACGTCTGAAATGTGTCCTCTGTGTGACCATTTAACCGTCCCGGTGGTGTGACTTTCCTTTGTAATGACACGCTGCAACCCCCTTGGTAGCGCTGCCCGTCTTCTGGCATCATTGTTTGGCTGGCTGCGCCTCTGCGGCCGCCCTGACCCACACAACGCCCCTCGGTGTCTTATTTATTGGGACTGCGAGGGTGTGATTGATGGGCAGGATCAGTGCATCAGTTCGCCTGTCCCTCCTCTCCTTCCGCCTTCTTCGGACTGTGCGGCTTCATGGCCGTGGCATGCGATAAGGGATCAGATGACGCCGCACAGTCTGAAGCGGGTGTAAGGACCCGAGTGTGAGAGGCGAACATATGTGCTGCGCCAGGCCCTGAATCCCAGCCCCGCAGTGTTTTAACAATGTTAAGACACTGCGGGGCTGGGATTCAGGGGCATCGCGAACCGCACCGGCCGACATTACATGATGCCAGAAGATGGGCAGCGCTAACGGCGCTAGGCCAGGGGATAACACGACAGCGCAGACTCCTGTACAGCAAATAACAACGCTCGGGAGGCTGCACCCAGCACCAAGGTGGGATTCTTGACACCTGTGCTGCGTCTCATTACAAAGGGAACTCTCGCCTCCATTACACAGTTTGACTGTATAAAGGGCTAAATGTTATACGTGTTCCATTCAGCGTGTGCAAGGAGAAAAATTACAAGAGCAACCTTTGACTTGCGCAGCACTGCTGCTGCATAAGCTGTGGCTCTTCTACTTTGTAACCCCTGAGGGGGGGTTAAAGGTGACTTTTGAAATCGGTTCAATTAGGCTTCGGCCTACACTCTGCTCCACCTGCAGAGCCCGGGCTCCAACAACGCTAGTTGCTGTCCGGTAGTGCTGGCTGCACAGAGCCAAACACCTCGCCAATGTGTCAGTGGGGTCCAGCACCGCCAGCTGTTCCCCTGCTGTGTAGCCGGCAACGTGTCCTGCAAAAGCCACGCAGACACAACACACCCAAAGCTGCCGCCTGTGCAGGCTTCGGCCTACACTCCCCTCCCCCTGCTCCTCCTCCTCCTGCTCCTCCTCCTGCTGTCCCTGGGCTCTAACACACCGCCAGTTGGGGCCCAGATGTGCTAGCTGCACAGAGAAAAACACCAGCCAATGTGTCAGTGGGGTCCAGCACCGCCAGCTGTTCCCCTGCTGTGCAGCCGGCAACGTGTCCTGCAAAAGCCACGCAGACACAAGAACTGAAATTGAAGGGAACCTGTCCCCCCTCCCCCAGGCGTTTTTACGTTATCCAGCCACCTTGTACAGCGGTAATGCTGCATGTGTGCAAGGTGGCTCAGAAACGTATTCTCCTCGCACATGTGGAACTGAAAACACGTCTGAAATGTGTCCTCTGTGTGACCATTTAACCGTCCCGGTGGTGTGACTTTCCTTTGTAATGACACGCTGCAACCCCCTTGGTAGCGCTGCCCGTCTTCTGGCATCATTGTTTGGCTGGCTGCGCCTCTGCGGCCGCCCTGACCCACACAACGCCCCTCGGTGTCTTATTTATTGGGACTGCGAGGGTGTGATTGATAGGCAGGATCAGTGCATCAGTTCGCCTGTCCCTCCTCTCCTTCCGCCTTCTTCGGACTGTGCGGCTTCATGGCCGTGGCATGCGATAAGGGATCAGATGACGCCGCACAGTCTGAAGCGGGTGTAAGGACCCGAGTGTGAGAGGCGAACATATGTGCTGCGCCAGGCCCTGAATCCCAGCCCCGCAGTGTTTTAACAATGTTAAGACACTGCGGGGCTGGGATTCAGGGGCATCGCGAACCGCACCGGCCGACATTACATGATGCCAGAAGATGGGCAGCGCTAACGGCGCTAGGCCAGGGGATAACACGACAGCGCAGACTCCTGTACAGCAAATAACAACGCTCGGGAGGCTGCACCCAGCACCAAGGTGGGATTCTTGACACCTGTGCTGCGTCTCATTACAAAGGGAACTCTCGCCTCCATTACACAGTTTGACTGTATAAAGGGCTAAATGTTATACGTGTTCCATTCAGCGTGTGCAAGGAGAAAAATTACAAGAGCAACCTTTGACTTGCGCAGCACTGCTGCTGCATAAGCTGTGGCTCTTCTACTTTGTAACCCCTGAGGGGGGGTTAAAGGTGACTTTTGAAATCGGTTCAATTAGGCTTCGGCCTACACTCTGCTCCACCTGCAGAGCCCGGGCTCCAACAACGCTAGTTGCTGTCCGGAAGTGCTGGCTGCACAGAGCCAAACACCTCGCCAATGTGTCAGTGGGGTCCAGCACCGCCAGCTGTTCCCCTGCTGTGTAGCCGGCAACGTGTCCTGCAAAAGCCACGCAGACACAACACACCCAAAGCTGCCGCCTGTGCAGGCTTCGGCCTACACTCCCCTCCCCCTGCTCCTCCTCCTCCTGCTCCTCCTCCTGCTGTCCCTGGGCTCTAACACACCGCCAGTTGGGGCCCAGATGTGCTAGCTGCACAGAGAAAAACACCAGCCAATGTGTCAGTGGGGTCCAGCACCGCCAGCTGTTCCCCTGCTGTGCAGCCGGCAACGTGTCCTGCAAAAGCCACGCAGACACAAGAACTGAAATTGAAGGGAACCTGTCCCCCCTCCCCCAGGCGTTTTTACGTTATCCAGCCACCTTGTACAGCGGTAATGCTGCATGTGTGCAAGGTGGCTCAGAAACGTATTCTCCTCGCACATGTGGAACTGAAAACACGTCTGAAATGTGTCCTCTGTGTGACCATTTAACCGTCCCGGTGGTGTGACTTTCCTTTGTAATGACACGCTGCAACCCCCTTGGTAGCGCTGCCCGTCTTCTGGCATCATTGTTTGGCTGGCTGCGCCTCTGCGGCCGCCCTGACCCACACAACGCCCCTCGGTGTCTTATTTATTGGGACTGCGAGGGTGTGATTGATGGGCAGGATCAGTGCATCAGTTCGCCTGTCCCTCCTCTCCTTCCGCCTTCTTCGGACTGTGCGGCTTCATGGCCGTGGCATGCGATAAGGGATCAGATGACGCCGCACAGTCTGAAGCGGGTGTAAGGACCCGAGTGTGAGAGGCGAACATATGTGCTGCGCCAGGCCCTGAATCCCAGCCCCGCAGTGTTTTAACAATGTTAAGACACTGCGGGGCTGGGATTCAGGGGCATCGCGAACCGCACCGGCCGACATTACATGATGCCAGAAGATGGGCAGCGCTAACGGCGCTAGGCCAGGGGATAACACGACAGCGCAGACTCCTGTACAGCAAATAACAACGCTCGGGAGGCTGCACCCAGCACCAAGGTGGGATTCTTGACACCTGTGCTGCGTCTCATTACAAAGGGAACTCTCGCCTCCATTACACAGTTTGACTGTATAAAGGGCTAAATGTTATACGTGTTCCATTCAGCGTGTGCAAGGAGAAAAATTACAAGAGCAACCTTTGACTTGCGCAGCACTGCTGCTGCATAAGCTGTGGCTCTTCTACTTTGTAACCCCTGAGGGGGGGTTAAAGGTGACTTTTGAAATCGGTTCAATTAGGCTTCGGCCTACACTCTGCTCCACCTGCAGAGCCCGGGCTCCAACAACGCTAGTTGCTGTCCGGAAGTGCTGGCTGCACAGAGCCAAACACCTCGCCAATGTGTCAGTGGGGTCCAGCACCGCCAGCTGTTCCCCTGCTGTGTAGCCGGCAACGTGTCCTGCAAAAGCCACGCAGACACAACACACCCAAAGCTGCCGCCTGTGCAGGCTTCGGCCTACACTCCCCTCCCCCTGCTCCTCCTCCTCCTGCTCCTCCTCCTGCTGTCCCTGGGCTCTAACACACCGCCAGTTGGGGCCCAGATGTGCTAGCTGCACAGAGAAAAACACCAGCCAATGTGTCAGTGGGGTCCAGCACCGCCAGCTGTTCCCCTGCTGTGCAGCCGGCAACGTGTCCTGCAAAAGCCACGCAGACACAAGAACTGAAATTGAAGGGAACCTGTCCCCCCTCCCCCAGGCGTTTTTACGTTATCCAGCCACCTTGTACAGCGGTAATGCTGCATGTGTGCAAGGTGGCTCAGAAACGTATTCTCCTCGCACATGTGGAACTGAAAACACGTCTGAAATGTGTCCTCTGTGTGACCATTTAACCGTCCCGGTGGTGTGACTTTCCTTTGTAATGACACGCTGCAACCCCCTTGGTAGCGCTGCCCGTCTTCTGGCATCATTGTTTGGCTGGCTGCGCCTCTGCGGCCGCCCTGACCCACACAACGCCCCTCGGTGTCTTATTTATTGGGACTGCGAGGGTGTGATTGATGGGCAGGATCAGTGCATCAGTTCGCCTGTCCCTCCTCTCCTTCCGCCTTCTTCGGACTGTGCGGCTTCATGGCCGTGGCATGCGATAAGGGATCAGATGACGCCGCACAGTCTGAAGCGGGTGTAAGGACCCGAGTGTGAGAGGCGAACATATGTGCTGCGCCAGGCCCTGAATCCCAGCCCCGCAGTGTTTTAACAATGTTAAGACACTGCGGGGCTGGGATTCAGGGGCATCGCGAACCGCACCGGCCGACATTACATGATGCCAGAAGATGGGCAGCGCTAACGGCGCTAGGCCAGGGGATAACACGACAGCGCAGACTCCTGTACAGCAAATAACAACGCTCGGGAGGCTGCACCCAGCACCAAGGTGGGATTCTTGACACCTGTGCTGCGTCTCATTACAAAGGGAACTCTCGCCTCCATTACACAGTTTGACTGTATAAAGGGCTAAATGTTATACGTGTTCCATTCAGCGTGTGCAAGGAGAAAAATTACAAGAGCAACCTTTGACTTGCGCAGCACTGCTGCTGCATAAGCTGTGGCTCTTCTACTTTGTAACCCCTGAGGGGGGGTTAAAGGTGACTTTTGAAATCGGTTCAATTAGGCTTCGGCCTACACTCTGCTCCACCTGCAGAGCCCGGGCTCCAACAACGCTAGTTGCTGTCCGGAAGTGCTGGCTGCACAGAGCCAAACACCTCGCCAATGTGTCAGTGGGGTCCAGCACCGCCAGCTGTTCCCCTGCTGTGTAGCCGGCAACGTGTCCTGCAAAAGCCACGCAGACACAACACACCCAAAGCTGCCGCCTGTGCAGGCTTCGGCCTACACTCCCCTCCCCCTGCTCCTCCTCCTCCTGCTCCTCCTCCTGCTGTCCCTGGGCTCTAACACACCGCCAGTTGGGGCCCAGATGTGCTAGCTGCACAGAGAAAAACACCAGCCAATGTGTCAGTGGGGTCCAGCACCGCCAGCTGTTCCCCTGCTGTGCAGCCGGCAACGTGTCCTGCAAAAGCCACGCAGACACAAGAACTGAAATTGAAGGGAACCTGTCCCCCCTCCCCCAGGCGTTTTTACGTTATCCAGCCACCTTGTACAGCGGTAATGCTGCATGTGTGCAAGGTGGCTCAGAAACGTATTCTCCTCGCACATGTGGAACTGAAAACACGTCTGAAATGTGTCCTCTGTGTGACCATTTAACCGTCCCGGTGGTGTGACTTTCCTTTGTAATGACACGCTGCAACCCCCTTGGTAGCGCTGCCCGTCTTCTGGCATCATTGTTTGGCTGGCTGCGCCTCTGCGGCCGCCCTGACCCACACAACGCCCCTCGGTGTCTTATTTATTGGGACTGCGAGGGTGTGATTGATGGGCAGGATCAGTGCATCAGTTCGCCTGTCCCTCCTCTCCTTCCGCCTTCTTCGGACTGTGCGGCTTCATGGCCGTGGCATGCGATAAGGGATCAGATGACGCCGCACAGTCTGAAGCGGGTGTAAGGACCCGAGTGTGAGAGGCGAACATATGTGCTGCGCCAGGCCCTGAATCCCAGCCCCGCAGTGTTTTAACAATGTTAAGACACTGCGGGGCTGGGATTCAGGGGCATCGCGAACCGCACCGGCCGACATTACATGATGCCAGAAGATGGGCAGCGCTAACGGCGCTAGGCCAGGGGATAACACGACAGCGCAGACTCCTGTACAGCAAATAACAACGCTCGGGAGGCTGCACCCAGCACCAAGGTGGGATTCTTGACACCTGTGCTGCGTCTCATTACAAAGGGAACTCTCGCCTCCATTACACAGTTTGACTGTATAAAGGGCTAAATGTTATACGTGTTCCATTCAGCGTGTGCAAGGAGAAAAATTACAAGAGCAACCTTTGACTTGCGCAGCACTGCTGCTGCATAAGCTGTGGCTCTTCTACTTTGTAACCCCTGAGGGGGGGTTAAAGGTGACTTTTGAAATCGGTTCAATTAGGCTTCGGCCTACACTCTGCTCCACCTGCAGAGCCCGGGCTCCAACAACGCTAGTTGCTGTCCGGAAGTGCTGGCTGCACAGAGCCAAACACCTCGCCAATGTGTCAGTGGGGTCCAGCACCGCCAGCTGTTCCCCTGCTGTGTAGCCGGCAACGTGTCCTGCAAAAGCCACGCAGACACAACACACCCAAAGCTGCCGCCTGTGCAGGCTTCGGCCTACACTCCCCTCCCCCTGCTCCTCCTCCTGCTGTCCCTGGGCTCTAACACACCGCCAGTTGGGGCCCTAGGAAGACAAGCTTGAATAGGTCCCCATCCGGGTTCCAGTACCGTCAGCTGGTTCTCGGCAGTGTCTTTTGCTCTTGTACCTTCTGCTCCCCATCCTGGTTCCAGTACCGTCAGCTGGTTCCGGGCAGAGCCTTTGGCTTAGGTGCCTCCCTCTGGGTATCCGAGTTCCACCAACGTCAGGTGGTCCTTGGTAGTGCTTTCAGGCACGGGTACCTCCTGCTTAGTAACCGGGTTCCAGTAACGTCAGCTGGTCCTCGGTAGTTCCATTGGCTCTTGGACCTTCGGCTACCCATCCGGGTTCCAGTACCGTCAGCTGGTTCTCGGCAGTGTCTTTTGCTCTTGTACCTTCTGCTCCCCATCCTGGTTCCAGTACCGTCAGCTGGTTCCGGGCAGAGCCTTTGGCTTAGGTGCCTCCCTCTGGGTATCCGAGTTCCACCAACGTCAGGTGGTCCTTGGTAGTGCTTTCAGGCACGGGTACCTCCTGCTTAGTAACCGGGTTCCAGTAACGTCAGCTGGTCCTCGGTAGTTCCATTGGCTCTTGGACCTTCGGGTAGCCATCCGAGTTCCAGTTCCATCAGCTGTTTCTCGGCATTTTCTCAGCCTTCTTGTACCTTCTGCTACATTTCCAAGTTCAAGACCCGAAAGACGATGACCCGGAAGACCACCCCTAAGATGATGACGACACCAGAGACGACAACCACCGAGATGACGACGACCCTGGAGACGATGACCCTGAAGACGACCCCGATGACGACGACCCCGATGACGACGACCCCGATGACGACGACCCTGGAGATGACGACCCTGGAGATGACGACGACAACCTGGAAGACCGAGAAGCAGAAGAACAAGAGGCTGCAGAACAAAGAGCAGAAGAACATTAAGCATAAGACTAAATATCAGAGCAAAAGATATTATCTAAATTATAAGCAGAAGAAGACTAAGCAGTGTATGGGGGTGAGTCCGTTCCTCCTCGTGGTGCCCCTGGATAAAGCCTGATGCTGCAGGCCAAACTGAACGCGGACAAATGTAACTGTTTTGTGACAGGCAGAACGGAAGGTGTAATCTTCAAACTTTTATAGATAACAACTACGGGAATGCCTGTCACAAATAAGAATATGATGAAGAAGTTGAATATAGAAAAGATAATAGTTAAATAAAAAGAATATGAACAATGTAAAAAAAAATATATATATATATACGTAGAAAAGAAGAAGATGAATAAGGTGAAGAAGTTGATGTCACAGAAGCTGATGATGAGGATAATGAAGAAGAAAGTGTGGGAGAAGTAAAAAATAGGGTGAAGGGCGTGGAAGTAGTGAAACATCAATATCTGACAAAATAAATAAAAAATTAACATAGTCAAATTCTTTCTAACGCCGAACGTCATAAAAAAATTAAAAATACTGCTATTCTATTTGATTGGGATAAACCCCTGTGCCTTTAATGTCTCTGCCACCTCCCCCAATACATCCTACATTATTCTTAGTTGTTTTCCTTCATGTAGAATTAACCTACAAGGAAAGAAAGGGTTTATTTTAATTCCGATATTTTCGTCCCATTGACTTGCATTGGGATCGGGTATCGGTATCGGATTGGATTCCGATACTGTGACGGTATCGGCCGATACTTTCCGATACCGATACTTTCCGATATCGGAAAGTATCGCTCAACACTACTGGTAACATAATCTTGTATGCCCTGCACACGAGCAGCAAGCTGGCCCACACTTGTAATCAAGGTCTGGAAATTCATGTCTGCAGCAATCACAAGCCACTCAGATGTAAAGGGGAAAAGAAAAAAAAAAAATGAAAGAGAGAAAAAAAACCTCAGAACTTTCTTTCTTATAATCCCGCTTCTGCAATGCATTTAACATTTAATACTGGCCTGGCAAACTATTATGACCCCAATGGCGAGGGTCTCAGAGATATCAGCAAGTCTGCGAAGTACAAAAATCCAGCTCATAGGGCAGTGGTAACTGGGTTGACCATATATCTACTCCTAACGCCAACACTAGAAGTAGCCGGGGAACATGCCTACGTTGGTCGCTAGATGTCTCGCGCCAGCCGGAGGACTAACTACCCCTAGAAGAGGAAAACAAAGACCTCTCTTGCCTCCAGAGAATAGACCCCAAAAGTTGGATACAAGCCCCCCACAAATAATAAAGGTGAGGTAAGAGGAAATGACAAACACAGAGATGAACTAGGTTTAGCAAAGAGAGGCCCACTCACTAATAGCAGAATGTAGTAAGATAACTTATATGGTCAACGAAAACCCTAACAAAAAACCACACTGGAGATTCAAGAACCCCCGAACCGTCTAACGGCCCGGGGGGAGAACTCCAGCCTCCCTAGAGCTTCCAGCAAGGACAGGATACAGATTATGTACAAGCTGGACAAAAATGCAAACAAAAACAATAGCAAAAAAGCAAGAAAGC
The DNA here is from genome assembly GCF_051348905.1 of Ranitomeya variabilis. Taxonomy (NCBI): domain Eukaryota; kingdom Metazoa; phylum Chordata; class Amphibia; order Anura; family Dendrobatidae; genus Ranitomeya; species Ranitomeya variabilis. Next base: position 138,797,659 of record NC_135238.1, on the reverse strand, counting down.
AGACTTAGCTTAATCAAGCAGGAACCAGGATCAGTAGACAAGAGCACTACAGATTAGCTCTGATATCAACGTTGCCAGGCATTGAACTGAAGGTCCAGGGAGCTAATATAGCAACACCCCTGACCTAACGACCCAGGTGAGCATACAAGGGATGATAGACATACCCAGAGTAAAAACACTAGTAGCCACTAGAGGGAGCCAAAAGGTAAATTCACAACAGACATGTAAGCTGTTTCTGCTCTGCAAGAACCTGAGACTGTTACCCAGACCTCCCTGGTTGAGCTAAGATATTGTTTGAACTGCCTTATAAGCATATCTATCTGTGTTTTGGACTAAGCAAGGACTTATTCATGTCAAGTATCCTCAAGAATAATTGTGCTTCATAGACTTTCTGCGTGATTGCATTTTCCTCTGAAGTTTCCTATAGACTGCTGAGCTGCATTTGATAATGCACCAAAGTGTTGTGGACTTGAGTTTCTCTCTGCACCTGTTTGAATCACCGTGTGATAATATAGACTTTACCACTTATAAAACTGTGTCCTGTAGTTGTCTTGTTCCACGCAAAGAGTCTCCTGAGTTATCCCCTATAATTATTACAGCTACTGTCTCATGCTGTCAATTGATTTTGATTTGTCATTTCATCTGAATGGCATCCGGGTTCGAGTTTGGCCGAACTTTTTAAATTTATGAACGAACCTGCTGATTCCAAATATCCACGTGTTTGCCTATCACTATTAGTATGTCTAAATTCTTTCTTCTAATAATTCTTCTTTTTCAAGGTCTTTTATACATAATCATCAGTTAGCGACTATCAGAGTCGGATTGGCCATCTGGCAAATGCCAGAAGGGCCTGTCTGGTCATGGGCCACCTTGTCTGCTACATTGTTAACAGAATCAGTGTTCTCAAAACACCCATAATGTTGAGAGTTGAGACAAAGCACAAAGTTGCTGACTCCATCACTTACCCCAGCAGGCCATGGGTATCATTAGAAATATTGGTTTTGTAGTAAATGTTCCTTTCCTCCATCAAGGTAATATTGGTAATATATGCAACAGTGCTTGGGGACAGTGACAGCATGTTCCTGTGTGATTTCAACTGCCAGAGCTAAATTTCAGTCCCAGTCCGTACCTGGCGACTGTGCATTTTTACACAGGCCTCCTCTGGGCATGACTGGCTTTGCTGCCTTATGTACTATGAACCCATCATTTAAAAAGGTTTTTGGTCCACAGCAACATCTAATTATGAGGAATAGCCAAAGTGCTTCAGACTTCTTAGCAATTTTTGCTTATCTGAATTCAAAGCAACAGAAATCTTCATATTATTTCTTACTTTCTGAAATGATAGCTTTCACAGCAGCCGAAAAAAAATGATCATGTCGGCCTGTTCAGTAGCAGTCTCATATTATTTTGTACAAATTACACAAGACATCAATCAAAATCAAGTCTGCACCATCCTCCACATGATTTCAACCAAAATATTGCTTAATTACGTTATGTGGCATCGGATAAGAATCTCATGTTTTGACTTGCTTGCTCAACAGATGCGCAATGAACAATATCTTGTTTCTTCCTCACAAAGCTTTGGTTGCAACCCAAGTACAATCTGTGCAATGTATTTATTGCGAAAACATCAGTTGTCTGGGTAAAATGATTCCCTGGGCGCAATGTGCATCATAAGTGGAATGCATTACAGCTCCCTCCATCTCTCTTTTTAACACCTTTCATCTCCTGTTCAAAATGTTGTGATCGCCCTCTCCAGAGCGAAACTCAATTTCCTCTCTGTGTCCTATTTTATGGTCGTTGTCAGGAATTTCAGACATTTGTCTAGGTATATGACAGATCTGCTTCAGATTCATTGCTCTTCTTATGTACCTTAAGATTGCAATACCAAGTCCATAAATTTCTTTTTTTTTCTGTTCTGCAGCTTTCAGTTGTTTGAGATCATGCCCTTAAGGCTATTATTAATGCTCATATTTGATATGGATTTGCTCAGTGCTTGGGATAAGCAGATAGCCGGGCTTTGTTGGCCAGAAATCTGGTTTGTTTTCCATAATCCAAACTTTACGTTTCTCCTTTGTGATTTATCAGTTCTTTGCACAAGCTGAAGGGCTCAGTTGCTTTGTCTTCAGAGTTCAACTCAATTGCTGCACTTTTCCAATTTCTTTCTCTTTGCAATCATTGGCTTTGCAATTTATCTAGAACAATTGCCTAAAACATATATACTTTGTTACTCAGAGGTTTTGATATTTGACAAAAATCACATGCAAAACAATAACTTATAAAATTATCTAAGAACCTGTAGGCAATGCCATCATTACTGTATTTTATTTATTCAGGTAAAAGTTGCTTCTTACAAGAAGAATAGCAAATTGATACAACTAATGTAGAAAAATTGCTACAGTACACTGGACTACCTGCTACATACTTTCCAAATTTAGAGAGAGAAAATGGATAGAAATTGCCAAAAAATGAAAATGCAAGTATTCTTAAAGTTATTTACATGACTGGGGAATAAGAATCACAAGAAGAAAACACTAATGAACAAAAACAATATTTAAATATTAGGTAATATCGAATTATCAATCTACAGTACAGATCTGTTGGCAGGTCATTGTTAAAATGGTTTGAATTGAGGGGCTAAAAAAGGGTTTTAGTGCTGTGAAAATTACGTCAGTTAATCAATCTAATATATAAAGCTGAATGTGTGTGTGTGTGTATGTATGTATGTATGTATGTATGTCCGGGATTGGCATCTGAACCGTAGCAGCTACAGCCACAAAATTTTGCACAGTCACACGTCTGGACCCCGAGAGCGTCATAGGCTATGTTGTGAGGTGAAATTTTAACCCCGCGCTTTCCAATTCACCAAACAATTTTGCCCCTATCTACATAATGGGGAAAAAGTGAAAGGAAAAGTGTTGGAGGCGTCGCAGCTACAGGCACAAAATTTTGCACAGTCACACGTCTGGACCCTGAGAGCGTCAAAGCTATATTGTGAGGTGAAATTTTAACCCCGCGCTTTCCAAGTCACCAAACAATTTTGCCCCTATCTACATAATGGGGAAAAAATGAAAGGAAAAGTGTTGGAGGCAAATTAACAGCTGCCAGATGTGAACAAGGGGGACTTAAAGAATGACAGCGATGGCACCAAAGAGTATATACTGTACAGTTGCTAAGGTGGGGCCCCAACATGGGATAATCACACCACCACGGGGATATGAACACACACACAAAATGCGCCACACACTACCACGTGCTCGAACACATATACCACCCTCAGTGCACATTTCACCACACATACACCAACCTCGCCACATAAAAGTAGAAACACAAAAGTCGCCGCTCAAAACTCGCCACGCGCAAAACTCTCCACATGCAAAACTCGCCACACGTGCAAAACTCGCCACACGCAAAACTTGCACACGCAGAAAAATTGCCACACGCAGAAAAATTGCCACATGCACAAAAGTTGCAACACATGCAAAAGTTGCCTCACACAAAACTTGCACATACTCAAAAGGCACCACACATAAAACTCGCCACGCGCAAAACTCGCCATGCGCAAAACTTGCTGCACACAACTTGCTACACTAACCTGTCACATGCAACTCGACACACAAAAAGTTGCTACACGCATGTCGCCACACAAAACTCATCTCACAAAAGTCCCTACATGCATGTCGCCACACGCAACTCAACACACACAACTTGACACACGAAACTCGCCCTAAAACACACACAAGTCTGGTATCCTTCAAAAATAAAAATCTGATTAATAAGCAGACAAACTACAAGAGCAACAAATGTACCATATAGGAATCCGGCAGCTGTCAGTCACATGACCAGTCTATTATGTGTATGTGTGAGCTAATATATACTGCCAGGGGGTGGGCTTACTGTTGGCTGGGGATTTATCAGGCTGCCATTTTAGCTTACAAATACTGAGGTAAAAATACTGACCAAATAACGTGTGAACGAGGGCTAATACAGGAGGAGATGGCATACAGCTATATACTATATACAGGAGATGACACACAGGTATATACTATTTACAGGGGAGATGACACACAGGTATATACTATATACAGGAGGAGATGACACACAGATATATACTATATACAGGAGAGATGACACACAGGTATATACTATATAGAGGAGGAGATGACATACAGGTACATACTACATACAGGAGGAGATGACATACAGGTATATACTATATACAGGAGGAGATGACACACAGGTATATACTATATACAGGAGCAGATTACCTACAGGTATATAGTATATACAGGAGGAGATGACACAGGTATATGCTATGTATAGGAGGAGATGACATACAGGTATATACTATATACAGGAGATGACACACAGATATATACTATATATAGGTGAGATGACACACAGGTATATACTATATACAGGAGATTACATACAGGTATATCTAATATATAAAGCTGAATGTGTGTATGTATGTATGTGTGTATGTCCGGGATTGGCATCTGTACCGTCGCAGCTACAGCCACAAAATTTTGCACAGTCACACGTCTGGACCCCGAGAGCGTCATAGGCTATGTTGTGAGGTGAAATTTTAACCCCGCGCGTTCCAATTCACCAAACAATTTTGCTCCTATCTACATAATGGGGAAAAAGTGAAGGGAAAAGTGTTGGAGGAAAATTGACAGCTGCCAGATGTGAACAATGAGGACTTAAAGAATGAGAGCGATGGCGACAAAGAGTATATACCGTACAGTTGCTAAGGTGGGGCCCCGACATGGGATACTCACCACACACGGGGATATGAACACAAACACAAAATGCGCCACACACTACCACGTGCTTGAACACATATACCACCCTCAGCACACATTTCACCACACACACACACCAACCTCGCCACATAAAAGTCGAAACACAAAAGTCACCACTCAAAACTCGCTACATGCAAAACTCGCCATATGCAAAACTAGGCTCACGCAAAACTCGCCACACGTGCAAAACTCACCTCATGGAAAACTCACCTCATGCAAAACTTGCACACACAGAAAAATTGCCACATGTACAAAAGTTGCACCACATGCAAAAGTTGCCTCACACAAAACTTGCACATACTCAAAATGCACCACACATAAAACTCGCCACGCGCAAAACTCGCCATGCACAAATCTTGCTGCACACAACTTGCTACACTAACCTGTCACATGCAACTCAACACACAAAATGTTGCTACACGCATGTCGCCACACAAAACTCATCTCACAAAAGTCGCTACATGCATGTCGCCACACGCAACTCAACACACACAACTTGACACATAAAACTCGCCCTAAAACACACACAAGTCTGGTATTGTCCTTCAAAAATAAAAATCTGATTAATAAGCAAACTACAAGAGCAACAAATGTACCATATAGGAAATACGGCAGCTGTCAGTCACATGACCTGTCTATTATGTGTATGTGTGAGCTAATATATACTGCCAGGGGGGAGGGCTTCCTGTTGGCTGGGGATTTATCAGGCTGCCAATAGCAACCAATCACAGCTCAGCTTCTATTTTGCTACAGTTAATTAACCTGAGCTCTGATTGGTTAATATAGGCAACAAAGACATTCTCAGTATAACAAAGCTAATATATGTTGTGAAATGCTTCTATTTGCTTAGTTTTTGCCTTTTAATAATTACATTTCTATCTATTTGTTTTGTGGTTTTTGTGTGCAGAATAAATTTTTGTTAACACATTCTATTTTGCTAACAGCAGTCATTAACCCGGGCGAAGCCGGGTAGTACAGCTAGTATTTACATAATAATGAAATGCAAACTATTGTCACTAGTCAGTGTGTTCCATCATCAAAAATGGTTTGGGATGTAAAGAATGAATGCAAAATCCTATCAGGAGTGTTTTAACAACAATATACTGTAGAGGTTGATAAGCCTTTTCTATATATATATATATATATATATATATATATATATATATTACACATATATATATTACACCTCTAGGGCAGGTGTGGGGAAAATCCTATCCATGGGCCAAAAATTTTTTCTGTCCCCAGGGCAGATTCATTGGGACCGCAGTGCTTCAACCACTGGCCCTGTTTTGCCGGCTGCCAGCCCTTTAATTCCTCACTACACTGTGAGCACACACACGCAGCATTGAATACTGAATGCTGCGTCACATGCAAGGAAAGATTACATCCTGACGCTGGCCAGTGTCAGCATCAGGTGTTCTTTGTGGGCAGAGGTAGCTCATAAATTTTCAATAGGATTGAGATCAGGGCTTTGTGATGGCCAGTCCAAATCATTGACTTTCTTTATCCTTAAACCACTTTGTTACCATTTTTCAAACAGTTATATAGAAGGATGGTGTAATAATTATAGGGGATAACTCAGGAGACTCTTTGCGTGGAACAAGACAACTTCAGGACACAGTTTTATAAGTGGTAAAGTCTATATTATCACACGGTGATTCAAACAGGTGCAGAGAGAAACTCAAGTCCACAACACTTGGTGCAAATATCAAATGCAGCTCAGCAGTCTATAGGAAACTTCAGAGGAAAATGCAATCACGCAGAATTATTCTTGAGGATACTTGACACGAATAAGTCCTTGCTCAGTCCAAAACACAGATATGCTTATAAGGCAGTTCAAATAATATCTTAGCTCAACCAGGGAGGTCTGGGTAATAGTCTTAGGTTCTTGCAGAGCAGAAACGGCTTACATGTCCAGCAAATGCAGATGGAAGCAAACACGAGCAGCAGATGAAGGAGGATTACTGGAACTGGTGTATGCAGCAGGAACTCAGAGCAGAGAAGGAGGATAACCCCACAGGTACACAGGAGCAGGTATATAGCCAGGGAGTCACCAGAGGTCAGGAGCTGGATGCAAGGCAGAATACTCTAGCACAGACTGAAGGCTGGGGTGGAGTTTTATAGCAGGAAGACACAGTGCACATGAGACCAAAGATGCCATCTTGGAAAAGGGCAGTAATGCACAAAAAGGTAATAAAAAATGTCCTGACAGATGGAAGTATGGGGAAAGGAGAGGAAAGACAAAGGCAGGGTATCTTAAAAGAAAAAGTAGAGAATTCAAACTATTTACATAGATATTTAGTCTAAGAATAACCATATATGAACATTAGTAATTATAACAAGCGTAATGTTACAAAATAAATAAATAAAGCTGAAAATTTATTACAAGTCTAAAAGACTAACGAGTCCAGAGGTCAAATTATTTCTACAATGCAAGATATTTAGCGTTTCACAAATCCCATTTTATATGGTATTTATGGATGAAATTGTTGTTCAAAGCGAACCTTTTTTCAATGGAGCTGTGGAGTTGAATTGTATTAACAATATCCAAAAATTTTGGTGTTTGGGATTTTTTCCACCACAATGCAATTGAGTTTTTAATTACCAGGAAGATATGAATAATTATATATTTAATTGAAGGGTCAACACTCTCGAGTCCTATAGAGAAGAGCGCCATTTGTGGTGTAACTATGAGTTTGATATGTGTAAGAGAATTAATATGTAGTATAGCGTCTTTCCAGAGTTTCTTTATTTTTGGGCATGTCCAGAAAATGTGATATAAGTTAGCAAGTGATCCACATCCTCTCCAACAAAGGGGGGAGTTATCTCCATTGATGTGTGAAAGTCGTATCGGTGTGAAATACCATCTCGTGATCAGTTTATAAAAGGACTCATGGAGGGGAATGGAAATATTTGATGCATAAGTGTGCTTGATAGCATTTTCCCATGTTTCTGTTGAAAAAGCTCTATTTAAGTCAGATTCCCATCTTCGAAGATAAATATTTTTAGTCTCATTAGTATCTTTATTGAAGTGGCTGTAGATGTTTTTAAGACTCCATCTGTTTTTATGATTAGTGTTTTTGAATAGGGAAGAAATTATATCAAAGTTTAGGGATCTACTTGATGATAATTTTTGGATATTTTCTTTTAAGATGAAATAAAATAAAAATTGGGAGGAAGGCAGGTTATAAATACGTTTGATTTCGCTGTATGAATAGAATGATTCACCGTTGTAAATGTTGCCTACAGTGTTTATTCCAGCTTCTGACCAAATAGATGGGATTGAAATTTTATAAATTATAGCTATTAAAGACATGGGACAGTTCTTAATTTGACTTAGCCTCGAACCTTCCCGCCCCCGGCCTAGTCAGTGACTTCCATGCTGACAAAACCGCTTGAAAAATGGGTTGATGATGCTCCTTTTGAGCTGGTCCTAGTAAATATCTAAAACAGTAGTCTTGTAAAGAAGTGTTATTGTTTTGAGTTATTTCTAGGTCCAGCCAGGCTACATGGGAATTGTCACAAAACCAGTTTTGGCTATGCCTAATCATAGAAGCCTGGTAATAGGCCAGGATATTTGGCAAGGCAATGCCTCCCCTGCTTTTCTTTTTGTAAAGAACATCGTTAGCTACCCTCGCCTTTCTGTTATTCCAAATAAAGGATTTTATTAGGTTTTGTATCTTTATTAAGGAGGAGGAATGAGTCATCAGAGGAAGGATTCGAAATAAGTATAGAATTTTGGGCAAAATGATGGATTTCACCACCAGAGTTTTACCTAATAGAGACAAGTTTAAGAATTTAAAGCGGGCAAAGTCTTTGGATATGGTTTGAGTCAGGTTGCCTATATTCGTAGGGATTAACAAGTGGAATTTATTTGTTAGTGTGATTCCTAAATACGCAATCTCTTTGTCTTTCCATAGATAATTAGTATGCTGTTTAATTTCTTGGGTTAAGTTATGGTTGAGGCAAAAGGGTAGGATTTTAGACTTCTGAGAATTGATTTTAAAGTATGAAATTTTCGAAAAGGAGTCCAAATCTGATTTAAGGGCAGTAATTGATTTTAAAGGATCCTTAATTGTTAAAAAGATATCAGCGAATAATTTTATTCTGGCGGTGTGGAGTATTAAATCCCGTAATTGAATTATTTAATCAAATCTTTTCAGCCAATGGCTCCATTGCCAGGGCAAAGAGCAAAGGTGATAAGGGGCACCCTTGTCTTGTGCCATTTGTTATGGGGAACAATTTAGAAAGATGGTTATTGGTATAAACTTTGGCATTTGGGTCTGAGTATAGTGCAAAAATGCAAGATATAAATTTATCATTGAATCCGAATTTAAATAAAGTTGCTTTGAGGTAATCCCAATTAATTCTATCAAAGGCCTTTTCTGCGTCTAAGGTTTCAAAAAGTGAGGGGGTATTCAGCAATTTAACTATGTTTAATATATTTAATATCCTTCTTGTTCCATCTGAAGCCTGCCTTCCTGTGATAAACCCGATTTGGTCATCTTTAATGAGTGAGGGAAGAAAATGGGCTAAAATTTTGGAATAGATTTTGATATCCCCATTGATTAAGGATATAGGCCTGTAGTTTGGACCCTGTCTGAATCCTCCTTATCTTTGGGAAACACAATTATGATGGCTTGTAGCATTTCTCTGGGAAAGGTTCCAGTTGTGGAAGCGTGATCAAATAAGAGTTTTAATTGAGGGGTGATTATGTGAGAGAAAGTCTTGAAATAGTCGTTTGTGAACCCATCCGGCCCAGGTGATTTTTGGGATTTGAGTTTATTAATGACATTTGTAATTTCTTCTATTTTGAAAGGCCGATTCAAGGATAACAAATCAGAGGACTCTAACTGTGGGGGGTTAAGGTCAGATAGGAAGGAGTTTATTGATTCCATATCTGGGGTAGGAGTTAAAGGGTCCTGATTTAGATTATAAAGTTTGTAAAAAAAAGTCTGCAAAGATGTTTGCTATTTATGAGGGGTGGGTTTTAATGACCCCTGAGGGTGTTTTAATTTTAAGTATCCTTTTCCTTATGCGGTCTTGTTTCAATCTATCCATCATGTGTTTAGTTGGTTTGTTAGTTGCTGAATAATAATTGAATTTTGAGGCTCTTATTACGGTGTCGTACTCGGCAAGAATGGCTTCCTTGAGTTTTTGCCTTAAGTCTAGAATCTCCCGGTGGATTTCTGAGGAGGGGGTTGTTAACTTTTTCTGTAAATTCTTTTATTTTTATTTCAGACTGCAAGGAGGTAATCACTTCCCTGTTTTTCTTTGTAAGCCTGGATGAATGTTGGATCAGGCAACCCCTCAATACTGCCTTATGTCATACCATAGGACAAACGGGTCTATGTCCTCTGATGAGTTTTCTTTGAAATAATTGGCTATTGTCTTATCTGTGATTTCCTTGTATTCAGGAATTTTAAAGAGGGTTAGATTCGATTTCCATAGAAAGGTATTATTGAGGGAGGGTCCGAGAATAAATTCACCCATAATTGGGGAGTGGTCCGAAAAGGATTTATCTAATATGTCAATTTTTGTACATTTGGATAGCGAAAATATATTGGTCAGAAACAAGTCAAATCTCGAAAATGATTTATGGACTGTAGAGTAAAATGTAAATTCCCTGGAAGACGCGTTGAGATAGCGAAATACATCAAACAGTTCATTTTTATTGATCCAATTATTAAGGGACTGCGATTGTCGGCGTACCGAAGAGGAGGAGTCCAAGAGAGTATCTGGCACCACATTAAAGTCCCCTGCTATTATCAGATCTCCTCTCCTGACCTCATTGACCTTTTTCATTAGCTTATTAAAACAATGGATGTATCGTCTATTTGGTGCGTAGACATTTACGATTGTCCAGACCTTAGAATTTAAGTTGGCTATGAGGATGTGAAACCTTCCCAGCGGGTCAATCACTTCGTTTATCAATTGGAATGGGACATTATTATTAACTAGAGTGATAACCCCCACCCTCTTGTTTTGTCGTAATGATTTGAAAATGTGGGGATAGTCCTTATGTTGAAATAGTGGATGATTATCTCTTGCAAATCTTACTTCTTGCAAGCAAGTGATATCAGCCTGGTAATTTTTAATATCCTTCCAGGTGATAAATCGTTTATATGGGCTATTTAGACCTTTAACATTATATGAGAGAACTTTTAATTTCATGTGGACTACTCTAGGCTCTTCTGATAACACAATAGTAGCTAAAAATGAGAACAAAGAAAAGTAAACTTATCACTAGTGTTGAGCGATACCTTCCGATATTCAAAAGTATCAGATTGGATCGGCCGATATCCAAAAAATATCGGATATCGCCGATACCGATACCCGATACCAATGCAAGTCAATGGGACACAAATATCGGAACGTAAATAAGCCCTTTCTGTCCTTCTATATGCTGTTCCGGAGGGGCGAAGAGTGTAAGCGGTGTGTGGGCGGACACTGTGAGTGTCTGTGTGTGCGGGCGGGGTCTGTGCGGGCCTGCCAGGGATCTAATTCTATGCGGGGCTGTATGCGGGCTGCCCAGGCTCTATGCGGCATGCCGGGGCTGTATGTGGGCTGCCTGGGTTCTATGCGGCGTGGGGGGTCTCTGTGCAGCGTGGGGGGGTCTCTGTGTGGCATGGGGGGTCTCTGTGCGACGTGGGGGGGTCTCTGTGCGGCGTGGGGGGAATCTGGCGGAAAAAAACGGATCTGGTGAAAAAAACAGATCTGGCAGAAAAAAACGGATCTGGTGGAAAAAAAACGGATCCTGCAAATGTGCTCACAGGATGCAGTTTTTTCCCATAGACTTGTATTAGCGACGGATCACGACGGATGGCCACACGTCGCGTCCGTCGTGCAACGGATCCGTCGTGTTTTGGCGGACCGTCAGCACAAAAAAACGTTCAAGTGAACTTTTTTTGTCCATCGCGTCCGCCATTTTCTACCGCACATGTAGCATGTAGCATGTATGTAGCATGTAGCATGTAGCATGTATGTAGCATGTATGTAGCATGGAGCATGTATGTAGCATGTATGTAGCATGTAGCATGTATGTAGCATGTAGCATGTATGTAGCATGTAGCATGTATGTAGTGTATATGTATGTAGCATGTATGTAACATGTATGTAGCATGTACTGTATGTATGGAGTATTTTTTTTTATTTTCATTCAACACATTAGCCGGATGATGGGACTACTACTATCCCATCATTGGCTAATGTGTCAATCACTGTCATTGTAGCAGGCATCGTCCGATGGGACTTGTAGTCCCATCGGACGATGCCTGCATAGACACAAAGACCCCCGACAGGCCGCACAGACCCCCCCGGCAGGCCGCACAGACCCACCCCGGCAGGCCGTACAGACCCCGGAGAGGCCGCACAGACCCCCCCCGGCAGGCCGTACAGACCCCGGAGAGGCCACACAGATGCCCCGGCAGGCCGTACAGACCCCGGAGAGGCCGCACATACCCACCGGCAGGCCGTACAGACCCCGGAGAGGCCGCACAGATCCCCCGGCAGGCCGTACAGACCCCCCGGCAAGCCGCACAGACCCTGGAGAGGCCGCACAGACCCCGGAGAGGGCGTACAGACCCCCCGGCAGGCACGCACAGACCACCCACGGTCCCGCACAGACCCCGCCCGCACAGAGACACACAGTCTCCGCCCACGCACCGCCCACACTCAATTATACTGCATTTTTGCACTGTGGGAACTTCCGATTCCGATTTCCGATATCGCAGAAATATCGGAACTCCGTATCGGAATTCCGATACAGCGAATATCGGCCGATACCCGATATTTGCAGTATCAGAATGCTCAACTACTTATCACTAAGAAAAAAAAAAAGAAAAAAATGAAAGAATCAGAACAAATACAAATTCGTGAACTATTTGTTGAATAAAAATGGCAACCACTATTATTTGAGGAATCAGATTGAAACAAGGTATCCATTAATTTAGAGCTTCAACCATTATCTATATTATTGTGGACCCCCTGAAGGGAAGAAATAAAATGCATTCCTTCTTCCGGAGTTTATAATGGGGTATTTTTGCCCCTGTGCCAAACCAGGATTTTTGTGGGGAATCCCCATCTATATAATACTCCTATAGATCTCAGTTTTGTGGTAACCTCTCTAAAATCCCTTCTAGCCTCCATCGTCGCTTTGGAAAGGTCGGCAAAGATTTTTATATTTACATACGGGTCTGGGAAAGTACCCCTATCTCTAATATAACTCAGTATTTTTTGCTTGGTTTAAAAAAAATGCATATGTAATATTATGTCCCTTGGTTTGTCTGGAGCAATATTCTTTGGTCGTGGGAGCCTATGGATCCTGTCTATGGTGAGGTCCCGATCCGATAATCTTGGGATAGCTTTTTTAAATAGATTTTTAACGTAACTAGAGAGATCGTTCTGCATTATGCTTTCAGAAACCCCCCTTATTTTTCAATTATTGCTTCTGTTCCGATCTTCTAAGTCTGTAAGTTTGATCTTCAGAGTGCGAATTTCTTGTTTAAAGACAGTGTTTTCATCTAAGAGGTAAGTCGTTTTTGTCTCAACCTCTGAGATTCTTTTTTCATTGTCTTCTAATCTTTGAGAGAAAGAACTCTGCATTTCCTGAAGTGTTTTGTTTTGAGCTTCGAAACCCAACTTAATGGAGTCATTGAAAGATTTGCATAGTCTGGCCATAAAGCCTTCTGTTACTTGTCTATCTGAGGAGAGAAAATCCTCATAACTTATAACAGGGAATGGAGTGTCTGGTGGACTAGTAAGCTCTGAGCGTATTTTTTTGGGACATTGTTTATTTGGACTTCTGTTGGGGGAGAACTTGTCCGATAAGCTATCTGTCATGTCGGACGCTATTCACATTAGGGCGTCCGACAGACAGCGGTAATTCCACATTCGTCCACTATACGTTCTGTGGTGCTGGCTAGACTTTATCCAGGTTGTTCGGGGTTACGCCTGTGGCCTTTAAATAGTAATTCTGGACTTTGGGCATCGCCGATTATAGCTTGTGTCTTGTGCCTGGTGATCTCGGTCTGGAGTGGTGGTCTAGGAGAAGAAATATCGTATCTGGTGGTGTGTTATCTTTTGTCATATTTCTCCTTTCTATATTTGTATTTGTTTTGCCCTGTGCACATTTTAGTGTTTTCCTGTGTGTCTGCGGCGTGGTGCGTTTTTAGTTTTCCCTGTCTGTGCTTTCTGTAGGGGTTGGTGTGTGGTCTAATCACTGGGTGGTGGGTGGAGGTTTCAGCATAGGACTGAAACAGGAGTCAGGGTCAGGCTTGGCGGCCCAGACAAGCACACCATCAGTGTAAATTCTGGGAGAGGGACAGACAGGGTTTTCCCTAGTCTGAGGGATATTGCAGGGGCCCGGGTAATCAGCTGTAGGCTACCCAGTACCCGCATGACATTATAATCGGCCTAAATAAATTTTGGATGCCATGGATCCCATGACTTCCATAACTCGCCAGTTGGAGGCGCAGTCCTTACAGGTCACTGAGTTGAAGGGGCAGTTCAGCAACAGGGTCTGGTAGTATCTAATGTGCAAGCTAAAAATGCAGGTAGAGTTGCAGAGCATAAGATTCCTTTACCTGAGAGGTTTGCTGGGGAATGCAGTAAATTTGTTGTTTTTCGTAAAGCTTGCAAATTATATTTTCGTATGCGCCCTGTTTCCTCAGTTAATGAGGCTCAGCGTGTGGGCCTGGTATTGTCATTACTGAACGGAGACCCCCAAGCATGGGCATTTTCATTACCATCTGATTCAGCTGCATTTAACTCAGTGGAGTTTTTTTTTCTGCTCTTGGGCTCATATATGATGATCCTGACAGATTGGCTCTAGCAGAATCTAAAATACGCGCTCTCCGCCAGGGGGAGCGAATGGTGGAGGATTACTGTTCTGAATTTCGCCGCTGGGCGGTGGACACACAATGGAATGACCCAGCGCTGCGGAGTCAGTTTGTACATGGGGTTTTGAGAAGGGTTAAACAAGCCCTCCTGATGTATGAGACTCCTGCTTCTCTAGAGTCTGCTATGAGTCTTGTTGTCCGCATTGATTGCCGTTTATGTCAGGGGGTGCAAGAGATGCCGCTTATGGGGGAGGGCGTAGGTGCACGTGACGTTGCTGCAGGTGAGCCCACGGAGCCTATGCAAATCGCAGGGGTGTCACATCATCGAGCCCCCTCAATCAGGAAACAGGGAGCCTGTTTTTGCTGTGGTAAAAAAGGACATTATGTTAATGCTTGTCCTCTGTTTTCTAAGAAAAGCGCAACGGTGGAAAACTACTAAGCTCAGAGGGTGTGGAGGAGGCCAATCTGAGCTTATGCATATCCTCCATGGTGGTCTCTCAATGTATACTTCCTGCCAGAGTTATGGTCGCTGGCAGAGAGCTGCCAATCACTGTTTTTGTGGATAGTGGGTCGGCCACTAATCTCATTGATGAGGAGTTTGCTCGCACGGCCGGGTTCACGGTCGAAAAACTGTCTCATCCTATCCGGGTGGTCACCATCAATGCTACTCCACTCCCACAGGGGGAGATTACTGAGTTTGTGGCTGAGGTTAAACTCCACATTGGGGTCCTACATTCTGAGCAAGTTACATGTAGGGTGCTCAGTAATCTTCCTGCACAAATGGTTCTGGGTTTTCCTTGGTTGTCTATGCACAACCCGGTGATTGACTGGAAAACTCAGGACATAATTCAGTGGAGCGGATTCTGCCAGGAGAATTGCCTGGCCACGTGTGTCTGCTGTGACTTCTAGCATTCCTGAGTCTCTGCTGGATTTCGCAGATGTGTTCTCTGAGAAGGGTTGCTCAGAATTGCCATTACATCGACCCTATGACTGTACTATTAGGTTTAAACCAGGGGCCAAATTGCCGACAGCTAGGATGTTTAACATCTCTGGTCCTGAGAGGCAAGCTTTAAAAGACTACATTGCTGAGAGTTTGAGCAAAGGGCACATCAGGCCTTTGTCCTCGCCGGTGGCAGCGGGGTTCTTCTTCGTTAAGAAGAAAGATGGCGGACTACGCCCGTGTCTGGATTTCAGAGAGTTAAACCAGATTACGGTTCGTGATCCATACCCTATGCCACTGATACCTGATTTGTTCAACCAGGTGGCTGGTGCTAAGTGGTTTTCCAAGCTTGACCTCAGGGGGAGCGTACAACCTCATAAGAGTCCATCAAGGTGATGAGTGGAAGACGGCTTTTAATACTCCTGAGGGTCATTTTGAAAATTTGGTGATGCCATTTGGGTTAACAAATGCGCCTGCTGTATTTCAACATTTCATAAATGATGTGTTCTCGCATGTATTGGGGAAATTCGTTATTGTGTACCTAGATGACATTCTCATTTATTCATGCGACAGTGATACTCATTTAGTGCATGTGAGGCAGGTGTTACAGCTACTCAGAGAAAATAAGCTCTATGCAAAACTGGGGAAATGTGTTTTTTCGGTTCAGGAGTTGCCTTTCTTGGGTTATATTGTGTCTGCTTCAGGGTTTAAAATGGACGCCGCTAAGGTGCAAGCGGTGCTGCATTGGGAACGGCCTGATAACCTAAAAGCACTCCAGCGGTTCCTTGGATTTTCTAATTATTATAGAAAATTTATCAAAGATTTTTCTACCATTGCTAAACCGCTTACTGACATGACAAAAAAGGGTACCAATTTCTCCGCCTGGCCCGAGGCTGCTGTGCGCGCATTCGAATTTCTGAAGAACAGTTTTGCTTCGGCCCCCATTCAGGTGCAACCAGATGTATCAAAACCATTTACCATGGAAGTCGATGCGTCTGAGGTTGGAGTGGGGGCAGTGCTGTCACAAGGCTCATCCTTGGGCGAGTTGCGTCCAT
This sequence comes from Ranitomeya variabilis, assembly GCF_051348905.1. Classification (NCBI taxonomy): domain Eukaryota; kingdom Metazoa; phylum Chordata; class Amphibia; order Anura; family Dendrobatidae; genus Ranitomeya; species Ranitomeya variabilis. Next base: position 138,781,017 of record NC_135238.1, on the reverse strand, counting down.
GCGCCTACTTTTCCAAGAAGCTGTCGCCCGCCGAACGTAACTATGATATCGGCAACAGGGAGTTGTTGGCTATCAAGTTGGCTTTTGAGGAATGGCTACACTTCTTGGAGGGGTCGGTCCACCAGGTTAGTTATCACCGACCATAAAAATCTGCTTTATTTAGAGTCAGCCAAGAGTCTGTCCCCCAGGCAGGCTCGCTGGGCATTGTTTTTCACGCGATTCAACTTTTTTGTTACGTACCGACCGGGGTCTAAGAACACTAAGGCAGATGCTTTGTCCAGGTGTTTTTCGGGGGGAGAACCTCGGGAAGATCCGTTACCCATCCTCCAAAAGGGTGTAGTGGTCTCGGCTCTCACGACAGAGATTGAGGCTGAGATTGCCGAGGCTCAGGAGGAGGTAGAACCAGAGCTTCCCATTAACAAATCATTTGTACCGCTCCATCTTTGCCTAAAGGTGTTGAGTGAGCATCATGATGCTGTTCTGGCTGGCCATCCAGGGGTTAGGGGTACCTTAGAGTTGGTGTTGCGTTGGTTTTGGTGGCCCAAAATCTGACAGGACCTGGTCTCGTACGTGTCAGCATGTACCACGTGTGCTAGGGCTAAGACGTCTCGCTCTCGTCCTGCTGGCTCGTTACATCCTCTAGGGGTACCCAGTAGGCCATGGATGGAGATCTCTATGGATTTTATTACAGACTTGCCCTCCTCAGCTGGGAACACGGTCATCCTGGTGGTTGTTGATCGGTTCTCTGTTATGACCTGGTGGTTAAGGAGCAACATGGGACGAGCTCTGAGGAGATGGTATCTTTACTGACCGCTGTTCCTGAACCTAACACAACACTAGAAGTAGCCGTGAAATGTTCCTGTCACTCCCTAGACATCTCATCACAGCCGGAGAACTAGCTACCCCTAAAGATGAAAACAGGAAAGCTATCTTGCCTCAGATAAAGCTCCCAAAGGACAGACATCCCCCCACAAATATGGACTGTGAGTGGAGAGGGAAATGACATACACAGAATGAAAACAGGATTTAGCAAAGGAGGCCACTTCTAACTAGATAGACAGAATAGGAAAGGATACTGTGCAGTCAGTATTAAAAGCTAGAAAAATCCATCACAGAGTTTACAAAAATTCTCCTCACCTGACTAACGGTGTGGAGGGCAAATCTGCTTCCCCAGAGCTTCCAGCTTAACTGAATATAGAATACTGACAAGCTGGACTACAGCAAACATAAAATTAACTGAATGATTAAGTCCACAGCAAAAGGACAACAAATGAACATGCAAGGACTTATCTTTGCTGAACAGGACCGACTATCAAGGAAATCCAAGGAGAGATCTGAATCCAACCAAGAAACATTGACAGCTGGCACTGGCTGAAGATCCGAGCCAGGCCAGATAGCAGAGCAGGAGAGACGATCAGTGGAAGCAGCTGCTAAGCTAATTCCAAGGAGCAGCAGTTCCACTTAAAACAACCGGAGGGAGCCCAAGGGCAGAATTCACAAAAGTGCCATTTACAACCATCGGAGGGAGCCCAAGAACGGAATTCACAACAGTTCTCAAAGATGTCGCACTTTGTGTCCTTGCCTTCGTTGCCCAATGCGAAGACTCTGGCTCAGGTTTTTGTGCAGGAGGTGGTCAGACTTCACGGGGTCCCGTCTGACATAGTGTCGGATAGGGGTACTCAGTTTGTGGCAAAGTTTTGGAAAGCATTTTGCTCACGGCTGGGGATCAAGTTGTCGCATTCTTCGGCGTTTCATCCTCAGTCAAATGGTCAGACCGAGCTTATGAACCAGAATTTGGAGCATTATTTATGCTGCTTTATTTCTGACAATCAGGAGGAGTGGTCGACGTTCCTTCCTTTGGCTGAGTTTGCCATTAATAATCACCGCCAGGAATCGTCTGGGGAGTCCCCGTTCTTTTGTGTTTACGGGTACCATCCTCAATTTTGTACTCTGCGTCAGGGTGGCTCTGCTGGCGTTCTGGCGTACCAGCTAGGAGCACAACTGTCATCCGTTTGGAGGAGAGTGAAACAGCGCTTGCTGATCGTGGGTGCAAGGTACAAAACGTGTGGCTGACAGTAGACGTGTGCCAGGTCTGGACCTGAGTGTGGGTGATTGGGTGTGGTTGTCCATAAAAAACATAAAACTCAAAGTACCATCCCTGAAATTGGGTCCAAAGTTTATTGGTCCATTTAGGGTCGCAGCCATCATTAACCCGGTAGCCTACCGATTGGAGCTTCCTACGGTTTATAAGATACACAACGTGTTTCACAGATCTCTTTTAAAGAAGCTGGTGGGTTCCGTGGACGCGGCGCCGATGCCACCTCCAGTCTTGGTAGATGGCAATTTGGAGTTTGAAGTCTCCAAGGTGGTTGACTCTCGTATGGTGCGCCGCACATTACAGTATCTGGTACACTGGCGTGGTTATGGGCTGGAGGAGAGGTCTTGGGTACCAGCTTCGGACATACATGCGGACCGGCTGGTCAGTATGTTTCACCACCACCATCCGGACAAGCCGGGTCCTATAAGTCGTGAGGGCCCTGGGGTCCCTCGTAGAAGGCAGGGTACTGTCATACTGGACGCTATTCACACTAGGGCGTCCGACAGACAGCGGTAATTCCACATTTGTCCACTATATGTTCTGTGGCGCCGGCTAGACTTTATCCAGGTTGTTCGGGGTTAATCTAGCTGGTAATCGGGTTAGAGGCTGGGTCACGCCAGTGGCCTTTAAATAGTCATTCTGGACTTTGGGCATCACCGATTATAGCTTGTGTCTTGTGCCTGGTGATCTCGGTCTGGAGTGGTGGTCTAGGAGAAGAAATATCGTATCTGGTTATGTATTATCCTTTGTCATATTTCTCCTTTCTATATTTGTATTTGTTTTGCCCTGTGCACATTTTAGTGTTTTCCTGTGTGTCTGCGGCGTGGTGCGTTTTTAGATTTCCCTGTCTGTGCTTTCTGTAGGGGTTGGTGTGTGGTCTAATCACTGGGTGGCGGGTGGAGGTTTCAGCATAGGAGTGAAACAGGAGTCAGGGTCAGGATTGGCGACCCAGACAAGCATACCATCAGTGTAAATTCTGGGAGAGGGACAGACAGGGTTTACCCTAGTCTGAGGGATATCGCAGGGGCCCGGGTAATCAGCTGTAGTCTACCCAGTACCCGCACAACACTATCTGAACCATCATTTAAGAAGTTCTTATCTGGGGCTCTGGAGTCTGAACCTTTCCTGTTAGTAGTGTTTGAAAGATCCATACTTTCAGATGTGTTGCTCTCCAAAGTAGCATCATTTTTTCCATTAGTAGTACTTTGAGGACAGGATTTTGACACTGATTCATATCATTTCCATTTTTTGAGGATTTATTAACCCCTTTACCCCCAAGGGTGGTTTGCACGTTAATGGCGGGCCAATTTTTACAATTCTGACCACTGTCCATTTATGAGGTTATAACTCTGGAACGTTTCAACGGGTCCTGGTAATTCTGACACTGTTTTCTCGTGACATATTGTACTTCATTAAAGTGGTAAAATTTCTTTGATATTACCTGCGTTTATTTGTGAAAAAAATGGAAATTTGGCAAAAATTTAGAAAATTTTGCAATTTTCCAAATTTGAATTTTTATACAATTAAATCACAGAGATATGTCACACAAAATACTTAATAAATAACATTTCCCACATGGCTACTTTACATCAGCACAATTTTGGAACCAACATTTTTTTTGTTAGGGAGTTATAAGGGTTAAAAGTTGACCAGCAATTTCTCATTTTTACAACAACATTTTTTTTAGGGACCACATCTCATTGGAAGTCATTTTGAGGGGTTTATATTATAGAAAATACCCAAGTGTGACACTATTCTAAAAACTGCACCCCTCAAGGTGCTCAAAACCACATTCAAGAAGTTTATTAACCCTTCAGATGTTTCACAGGAATTTTTGGAATGTTTAAATAAAAATGAATATTTAACTTTTTTACACAAAAAATTTATTCGGCTCCAATTTGTTTTATTTTACCAAGGGTAACAGGAGAAAATGGACTTCAAAAGTTGTTGTACAATTTGTCCTGAGTATGCTGATACTACATATGTGGGGGTAAACCACTGTTTGGGCACATGGCAGAGCTCGGAAGCAAAGGAGCGCCATTTGACTTTTCAATGCAAAATTGACTGGAATTGAGATGGGATGCCATGTTGCGTTTGGAGAGCCCCTGATGTGCCTAAACATTGAAACCCCCCACAAGTGACACCATTTTGGAAAGTAGACCCCCTAAGGAACTTATCTAGATGTGTGGTGAGCACTTTGACTCACCAAGTGCTTCACAGAAGTTTATAACGCAGAGCCGTAAAAATAAAAAATCATATTTTTTCACAAAAATGATATTTTCGACCCCAATTTTTTATTTTCCCAAGGGTAATAGAAGAAATTGGACCCCAAAATTTGTTTTCCAATTTGTTCTGAATACGCTGATACCTAATATGTGGGGGTAAACCACTGTTTGGGTGCATGGCAGAGCTTGGAAGGGAAGGAGCGCCATTTGACTTTTCAATGCAAAATTGACTGGAATTGAGATGGTACACCATGTTGCGTTTGGAGAGCCACTGAGGTGCCTAAACATTGAACCCCCCCACAAGTGACACCATTTTGGAAAGTGGACCCCCAAGGAACTCATCTAGATGTGTTGTGAGAGCTTTGAACCCCCAAGTGTTTCACTACAGTTTATAACGTAGAGCCGTGAAAAGATAAATTCTTTTTTTCCCACAAAAATTATTTTTTAGCCCCCAGTTTTGTATTTTATCAAGGGTAACAGGAGAAATTGGACCCCAAAAGTTGTTGTCCAGTTTGTCCTGAGTACGCTGATACCCAATATGTGGGGGGAACCACCGTTTGGGTGCATGGCAGAACTCGGAAGGGAAGGAGTGCCATTTGGAATGCAGACTTAGATGGATTGGTCTGCAGGCATCACATTGCGTTTGCAGAGCCCCTAATCTGTAGAAACCCCCCACAAGTGACCCCATATTGGTAGCTAGACAGCCCAAGGAACTTATCTAGATGTGTTGTGAGAACTTTGAACCCCCAAATGTTTCACTACAGTTTATAACGCAGAGCTGTGAAAATAAAAAATCCTTTTTTTCCCACAAAAAGTATTTTTTAGCCCCCAGTTTTGTATTTTTCCAAGGGTAACAGTGTAAATTGAACACCAAAAGTTGTTGCCCAAGTTGTCCTGAGTATGCTGATACCCAATATGTGGGGGGAACCACCGTTTGGGTGCATGGCAGAACTCGGAAGGGAAGGAGTGCCATTTGGAATGCAGACTTAGATGGATTGGTCTGCAGCCATCACGTTGCATTTGCAGAGCCCCTGATGTAACTGAACAGTAGAAACCCCCCATTAGTGACCCCATATTGGAAACTAGACCCCCCAAGGAACGTATCTAGATGTGTTTTGAGAACTTTGAACCCCCAAGTGTTTCACTACAGTTTATAACGCAGAGCCGTGAAAATAAAAATTCTTTTTTTTTCCACAAAAATTATTTTTAGCCCCCAGTTTTGTATTTTCCAAGGGTGACAGGAGAAATTGGACCCCAAAAGTTGTTGCCCAATGTGTCCTGAGTACGCTGATACTCCATATGTTGGGGTAAACCCCTGTTTGGGCACACAGGAGAGCTTGGAAGGGAAGGAGCACTGTTTTACTTTTTCAACGCAGAATTGGCTGGAATTGAGATTGGATGCCATGTCGCGTTTGGAGAGCCCCTGATGTGCCTAAACAGTGGAAACCCCCCAATTATACCTGAAACCCTAATCCAAACACACCCCTAACCCTAATCTCAACGGTAACCCTAACCATACCCCTAACCCTGACATACCCCTAACCCTAATCCCAACCCTATTCCCAACCATAAATGTAATCCAAACCCTAACTTTAGCCCCAACCCTAAATTTAGCCCCAACCCTAACCCTAACTTTTGCCCCAACCCTAACTGTAGCCCTAACCCTAACCCTTACCCTAGCCCTAACCCTAGCCCTAACCATAACCCTAATGGAAAATGGAAATAAATACATTTTTTTTTATTTTTTTATTTTTCCCTAACTAAGGCTGGTTTCACATTTGCGGTTGTGGCCGCAGCGTTTGTACCGCACATAAACGCATGCGTCGTGTATTCGTATATTTAACATTAGCGACTAGTGTTGAGTGATACCGTCCGATACTTGAAAGTATCGGTATCGGATAGTATCGGCCGATACCCGAAAAGTATCGGATATCGCCAATACCGATACCCGATACCAATACAAGTCAATGGGACACCAAGTATCGGAAGGTATCCTGTATGGTTCCCAGGGTCTGAAGGAGAGGAAACTCTCCTTCAGGCCCTGGGATCCATATTAATGTGTAAAATAAAGAATAAAAGTAAAAAATATTGATATACTCACCTCACAAAAGTATCGGATCTCGGTATCGGAATTCCGATACCGCAAATATCGGCCGATACCCGATACTTGCGGTATCGGAATGCTCAACACTATTAGCGACGCATGCGTTTTTTTGTTCGCGTTTTGCCGCGTTTGACGACGCATGCGTCATCTCATCGTTTGTGGCTTGGTGCGGAAATGCAACATATAGTAATTTTTAGAGGCGTCTATTTGCCGCCAGGAAACGCATGCGGTCGATTGCGCAAGGATTGCGACAAAAAGACGCATTGCTGTCTATGTAAACGCATGCGTTTACAAGCACATGCATTTGGTTGCGTTTTTTAATGCATGCGTTTCAATAGAGAAAAACATGTCTAGACACTGATAAGCCACCCCCCACCATCAAGGTGATAAAGGGAGGGTGTGGACAGTTGCTGGTCACTTCTCACCAGACTCTGAAGCAGACGAGACACAGGCTACATCTTGGAGGAAAACAAGACCCTGAACAATGTGAGTATATCCTAGCCAATGCCTTTATTTTCTATTTTCTGTCTCTACTAGTGTTGAGCATTCCGATACCGCAAGTATCGGAATTCCGATACCGAGTTCCGATACTTACCGAATATCGGATACCGGAATCGGAAGTTCCCAGAATTCAAACTGCAAGAATTCAGCCAATGAGGAATGATTACAAGTGTGGGCACATTCTGTTCAGCATGGTGGGTATGTAACTACTGGCAAGGCTGTGATTGGCTGCTGAAATGATATCATGATGCACTATAAAAAACGCTGCCGCCCTTTCTGGCTCACTCTGCTGTGAATTCAGTTAGGCATAGGATGCTGTGTTCTGACTGAGGGCCAGTTGAGATAGCGATTTGCTTCATTGTGCTTTTCCCAGGCTAATTTAGCAACCGCTGTGTGTTCACCTTGCTTTTGCCTTGCAGTGCTGTTTTCACAGTGATCTGCAAGGTCTCTGTGTGTGTGTGAGTGCAGCCCGCCCTGTAGTCTGTGTGCAGCCACAGCCGGTTGTATTCAGCTCAGGGTGGTTCACTGCCTCATACTGTTCTATCCATTGTCCTTTTTTGCAAATAGTGCAGGCTGCTGCACATTTTTTCAAATAATTCCTATTAGTGGCTTTCCACCCGTATCCAGCTAAATTGTGGAAAAACACTACATAGGATAACGTAGAGGAGGTTTTTTGGGCCTTGCAGTGCCGTTTACGGCTGTCTGCACGGTCTCCGTGTGAGTGCAGCTCGCCCTGTAGTCTGTGTGCAGCCACAGCCGGTTGTATCCAGCTCAGGGTGCGTAACTGCCTCATACCGTAAAATACACTGTCCTTTTTTGCAAATAGTGCAGGCTGCTGCACATTTTTTCAAATAATTCCTATTAGTGGCTTTCCACCCATATCCAGCAAAATTGTGGAAAAACACTACATAGGATAACCTAGAGGAGTTTTTTTGGGCCTTGCAGCGCCGTTTACGGCTGTCTGCACGGTCTCCGTGTGAGTGCAGCTCGCCCTGTAGTCAGTTCTGCCAAAAAAAATAAATACATAAATAATAAAGTTCACCAAACACACCACTTTACAGTTGTGTAGGCCACATTAGCTCATATTAAAGTCTAGTCCACACTTTAGAAAATTAGTGTTTCTTATACCTGTTAGGAGCTGTTCAGGAATAAGCACACTAAGCCCCTGGTACTTTTCTGCTTATCTTTATCAGTCAACCAAGATGAAGAAGGCAGGGAGTATGGCACGTGGGCGTGGGCGCGGAGCAGGGAGAGGATGTGGGGATTCTGTGCCTGCTGCGGGCACCGGTGACTCATCATCACCAAGTTTCAGGAGGGAACAGTCCTTCATGCGCAGCTTTGTCGGAGAGCGCCGTACACCACTGCTGCGTGAAGACCAAATTGAAGCCGTTGTCGGATGGATGGCAGCTAACGCATCGACTTCAATTAGTGCCACATCCTCTCAGGCACAGAGCACTGGAGAGCACCCATCTGTCTCTTCACCACCTGCCAAATTGCCCAGGCAGTCAGAGAGCCCAGGACAGGAGCCGTCTCTACTTCTGTTCTCTGAATCTCTTGGCTTGGAAACAGGGGGCCAGCCAAGCAGCATTGGAGAAATGGAAGAAGAGGCAGTGTGCAGTGATGTGCAACAGCTTTGTCTCTCTGACTGGCGGGTGGGCCAGTGCCTCCGGTCACCACACCGCAGTACGCATCTGATGATGACACTCAGGTGCCACTTTCTGGTGCATGCTGTGCTGCCAAGACTACCCAGGAGGAGCAGTTGGTGGCAGAGGGTAGTGTAGATGATGAGGTCCTTGACCCATCGTGGCGTGAGGGAGAGGAAGGTGGTCGGAGCAGCTCTGAGGAAGAGATTCCCCGAACGGGCCAAAGAGGGAGAGGGAGGGGGAAGACTGCGGAGCCTGTAGCCTCCACTTTGGCACCCGTTAGGAGCATGTCTCTTCCAAAAGCCAAAAAAGGCGCTCCCAAGACTTGCAGTGCCTGGTCCTTTTTTGACACAGTTGCAGATGACATTTGCTTTGTCAAATGCAAGGTGTGTCATCATAAAATCAAAAGAGGGAGAAATGTCGGCAACCTTAATAAATCAAACATGTGGAAACGTGTGCGGACCAGGCACGCGGTGGAGTTACAAAAACACACTGAAGACCTAGGCCAACCAACAGCGGCAGCTACCACCTCTTCAGCTCGTGTTGCCTCTTCCTCCAGCTCACACACAGCTGGTTCGGCTTCCTCCCAGGATCGCCATGGAAGAACCTCTGGCACTGTTGTCCAGAGACCCACTGTAATTCCACCCGCAGCACCATGTTCCCAGTCATCCTCACACTCCCAGCCCAGTCAACATCCATCGGTAGTACAGGCATGGGAGAAAAGGTGGCCTTTCTCAGCAAACCACCCACGAGCACAGGCTCTGACTGCAGGCATTGCCAAACTTCTGTCACTGGAAATGCTGTCATTCAGGCTGGTGGAGACTGACAGCTTCTGTGACTTGATGTCAATGGCAGTCCCACAGTACAATGTGCCCAGCCACTTTTACTTCAGCAGGCAAGCTGTCCCTGCCCTGCACAAGCATGTGGAGGTACACATAAAACATACGCTACTGAACGCCATCAGTAGCAAGGTCCACCTCACCACCGATGCGTGGAGCAGTCAACATGGACAGGGGCGATACCTTTCCCTCACTGCCCATTGGGTTAATGTAGTTGAGCCGGGTACAGATCGTGCGAGTGGCGCAGGCCGTGTCCTGCCCACTCCAAGGATTGCAGGAATCCAGTCTGTACGCATTGACTCCTCCTCTTACACCAGTTCCTCAGAATCATCGCTGCAGGAGCCGTCACAGTCCACCTCCACATGGACCCGTGATGAACGTTTACCTGTTACGACCGACATGAGCACAGCCGTGGCCAAATGTCAACAGGCCGTCTTGAAATTAATTTCTTTGGGGAATCGAAGCCACACAGCGCAGGAGCTCTGGAATGCCATCAAGCAGGAGAGCGATGTGTGGTTTGTGCCAGCGAATCTCCTGCCAGGCATGGTAGTGTGTGATAATGGCCGAAATCTGGTGGCAGCTCTGGGCCTCGGCAACCTCACTCACATCCCATGTCTGGCACATGTGCTCAATTTGGTCGTGCAGAGTTTTTTGAGGGACTATCCGGATCTTGATGCACTGCTGCACAAGGTCCGCCTAGAGTGTGCTCACTTGCGGCGTTCCAGCACGGCAAAATCGCGCATTGCGGCTCTGCAGCGCCGACACCGCCTGCCGGAACATCGCATCATACGTGACCTACCTACCAGGTGGAATTCCACGTTACATATGTTGGAGCGGTTGTGTGAGCAGCAGCAAGCTGTAATGGAGTACCAGCTGCATCAGGCGCAAAGAAGTCACACTCTGAGCCGTTCAGACTTCACAACCACAGAGTGGGCCACTATGAAGGACGTCTGCCAGGTTTTGCGTCCCTTCGATTATACCACGCGGATGGCGAGTGCAGATGATGCACTAGTCAGCATGACTGTCCCCCTTATCTGCCTGCTTGAAAAATCACTGCAAGCGCTAAGGGATGATGTTGTGGAAGAGGTGGAGGATGAGGATTCACCATTTCCATCATCTTCTGGACAGTCAGCGCCACGTGGTTCCTCACAAACGCATAGGCAGGGGACACTTTGTGAGGAGGATGAGGAGGAGTCAATGGAGGAGGAAGACATACGTCCAGAGGAGGGAGTTACACAATTGTCCAGTACTCAGTGTGCACAGCGAGGGTGGGGTGATGACGAGCGGGCAGAGATCACGCCTCCAGCAGGGGACAGCGTTTCTTGGCCAGTTGGCAGTCTGCAGCACATGGTGGATTACATGCTGCAGTGCCTGAGAAATGAACGCCGCATCACCCACATTCTCAACATGTCTGATTATTGGGTGTTCACCCTCCTCGATCCTCGCTACCGGGACAACGTAGAAAGTCTCATCACACCATTGAACCGGGAGCGAAAAATGCAGGAGTACCAAGACACACTGGTGAATTCCATCATCTTCTCCATTCCAACTGAGAGAAGTGCTGCTAGTGCATTACGAAGCAGCTCCGTGCGTCCAGGCAGTGGAGGAGTCTCTGCACAAAGAGGGAGCAGAAGCAGTGCCTCTGCCCAAGGCAAGACCAGTATGGCCCAACTGTGGCACAGTTTTTTGTGCCCGCCACAAAAGTCTACACCATCACAGACGGCTCCAGTCAGCAGGAGGCAACGGTTCCGTCAGATGGTGACAGACTACATGTCTTGCCCTCTTGCTGTACTCCCAGACGGCTCTTCCCCTTTCAAGCTTTGGGTCTCTAAGCTGGATACATGGCCAGAGCTAAGCCAGTATGCATTGGAGGTGCTGGCTTGCTCTGCGGCTAGTGTATTATCGGAACGCGTCTTTAGTGCTGCAGGTGGTGTACTAACTGACCGTCGCATGCGACTATCCTCCGATAACGTTGACTTTCCTGAAAATGAACAAGGCCTGGATCTCGCAGGAATTTGCCACTCCTCTTCCTGATTAAATAATTAGGTGACTGTCTACAGTATCCAGGTCTCCTGTTGTGTTCATCTTTCTACCACCTGAACTTAAATTCCTGGGCTCCAACACCGCCAGTTGAGGCTCAGAAGTGCCGTCTGCACAGTCAAAACATACGACCCAGTGTTATTGGGTTTCAGTAACGTCAGCTGATCCCCAGCTGTGAAGCCGGCAATGTGTCCTGCGACCGCCACGCTGACACAACAACTGAAATGTAAGGGAACCTGTCCCCCCCCCCCAAGGCGTTTGTTACTGAAAGAGCCACCTTGTGCAGCAGTAATGCTGCACAAGGAAAAGGTAGCTATTTTTGTTTAGCTCCTTGCACACGCAGAACTTAACACTTATAAAATGTGTCCACTGATACCGTGAAACCGTCCCGGAGGTGGGACTTTCCTTCGTAATATGACACAGCACAGCTGTCATAACTACCCCCTTGGCGCCGTGCCCCGGCTCCTCAGCGTTGTTTGATTCCGTCCCGGAGCCTGCACTGTTATGTTATCCCTTGGCCAGGCACACTTAGCGCTGCCCCTCTTCTGACATCATTTGGTGTCAGGCTGACTGCGCCTGTGCGGCCGCGCTGGCCGAGAGCCCGCCTCGCAGTGTCTTCTGATTTAATCCCACTGGGGGCCTGAGATCCATGGACATGCGCAGTGCATATCTGAACCTCCGCCTCTCACTCATCTCCCTACGCCTTCTTCAGACTGTGCGCCGTCAGCTGATCCCTAATAGCATGCCACAGCCGTGACGCCGCACAGTCTGAAGAAGCCGTAGGGAGGGGAGTGAGAGGCGAGGATATGCACTGCGCATGGCCACGGATCCCAGGCCCGCGGTGGGATTACATTAGACGACACTGCGAGGCGGGCTCTCGGCCAGCGCGGCCGCACAGGCGCAGCCAGCCTGACACCAAATGATGTCAGAAGATGGGCAGCACTATGTGTGCCTGGCCAAGGGATAACATAACAGCGCAGGCTCCGGGACGGAATCAAACAACGCTGAGGAGCCGGGGCACGGCGCCAAGGGGGTAGGAATGACAGCTGTGCTGCGTCATATTACGAAGGAAAGTCCCACCTCCGGGACGGTCTCACGGTATCAAAAATGCGGGAGTACCAAGACACACTGGTGAATTCCATCATCTTCTCCATTCCAACTGAGAGAAGTGCTGCTAGTGCATTACGAAGCAGCTCCGTGCGTCCAGGCAGTGGAGGAGGCTCTGCACAAAGAGGGAGCAGAAGCAGTGCCTCTGCCCAAGGCAAGACCAGTATGGCCCAACTGTGGCACAGTTTTTTGTGCCCGCCACAAAAGTCTACACCATCACAGACGGCTCCAGTCAGCAGGAGGCAACGGTTCCGTCAGATGGTGACAGACTACATGTCTTGCCCTCTTGCTGTACTCCCAGACGGCTCTTCCCCTTTCAAGCTTTGGGTCTCTAAGCTGGATACATGGCCAGAGCTAAGCCAGTATGCATTGGAGGTGCTGGCTTGCTCTGCGGCTAGTGTATTATCGGAACGCGTCTTTAGTGCTGCAGGTGGTGTACTAACTGACCGTCGCATGCGACTATCCTCCGATAACGTTGACTTTCCTGAAAATGAACAAGGCCTGGATCTCGCAGGAATTTGCCACTCCTCTTCCTGATTAAATAATTAGGTGACTGTCTACAGTATCCAGGTCTCCTGTTGTGTTCATCTTTCTACCACCTGAACTTAAATTCCTGGGCTCCAACACCGCCAGTTGAGGCTCAGAAGTGCCGTCTGCACAGTCAAAACATACGACCCAGTGTTATTGGGTTTCAGTAACGTCAGCTGATCCCCAGCTGTGTAGCCGGCAATGTGTCCTGCGACCGCCACGCTGACACAACAACTGAAATGTAAGGGAACCTGTCCCCCCCCCAAGGCGTTTGTTACTGAAAGAGCCACCTTGTGCAGCAGTAATGCTGCACAAGGAAAAGGTAGCTATTTTTGTTTAGCTCCTTGCACACGCAGAACTTAACACTTATAAAATGTGTCCACTGATACCGTAAAACCGTCCCGGAGGTGGGACTTTCCTTCGTAATATGACACAGCACAGCTGTCATTCCTACCCCCTTGGCGCCGTGCCCCGGCTCCTCAGCGTTGTTTGATTCCGTCCCGGAGCCTGCGCTGTTATGTTATCCCTTGGCCAGGCACACTTAGCGCTGCCCCTCTTCTGACATCATTTGGTGTCAGGCTGACTGCGCCTGTGCGGCCGCGCTGGCCGAGAGCCCGCCTCGCAGTGTCTTCTGATTTAATCCCACTGGGGGCCTGAGATCCATGGACATGCGCAGTGCATATCTGAACCTCCGCCTCTCACTCATCTCCCTACGCCTTCTTCAGACTGTGCGCCGTCAGCTGATCCCTAATAGCATGCCACGGCCGTGACGCTGCACAGTCTGAAGAAGCCGTAGGGAGGGGAGTGAGAGGCGAGGATATGCACTGCGCATGGCCACGGATCCCAGGCCCGTGGTGGGATTACATTAGACGACACTGCGAGGCGGGCTCTCGGCCAGCGCGGCCGCACAGGCGCAGCCAGCCTGACACCAAATGATGTCAGAAGATGGGCAGCACTATGTGTGCCTGGCCAAGGGATAACATAACAGCGCAGGCTCCGGGACGGAATCAAACAACGCTGAGGAGCCGGGGCACGGCGCCAAGGGGGTAGGAATGACAGCTGTGCTGCGTCATATTACGAAGGAAAGTCCCACCTCCGGGACGGTCTCACGGTATCAGGGGACACATTTTATAAGTGTTTAGTTCTGTGTTTGCAAGGAGCATAATGAAAAGAGCCACCTTTTCCTTTTGCATCCTTTGTGCTGCACAAGCTGGCTCTTTCAGCTACAAACGCCTTGGGGGGGGGGTTAAAGGTTCCCTTTCGACTTACTCCAATCAGGCTTCGGCCTACACTGTGTTCCTCTGCTCCTCCTGCTGTCCCTGGGCTCCAACACCCCTAGTTGTTGCCTGGTAGTGCTGTACGCACAGTCAACAGTCGCTCCTCTGTTATTGGGGTTCAGTAACGTCAGCTGTTCCCTAGCTGTGTGTGAGGCAATCCCTCCTATCTCCTCCACCTCCTCCTCCTGCTGTCCCTGGGCTCCAACACCGCTAGTTGTTGCCTGGTAGTGCTGTACGCACAGTCAACAGTCGCTCCTCTGTTATTGGGGTTCAGTAACGTCAGCTGTTCCCCAGCTGTGTGTGTGGCAATCCCTCCTATCTCCTCCACCTCCTCCTCCTGCTGTCCCTGGGCTCCAACACCGCTAGTTGTTGCCTGGTAGTGCTGTACGCACAGTCAACAGTCGCTCCTCTGTTATTGGGGTTCAGTAACGTCAGCTGTTCCCCAGCTGTGTGTGTGGCAATCCCTCCTATCTCCTCCACCTCCTCCTCCTGCTGTCCCTGGGCTCCAACACCGCTAGTTGTTGCCTGGTAGTGCTGTACGCACAGTCAACAGTCGCTCCTCTGTTATTGGGGTTCAGTAACGTCAGCTGTTCCCCAGCTGTGTGTGTGGCAATCCCTCCTATCTCCTCCACCTCCTCCTCCTGCTGTCCCTGGGCTCCAACACCGCTAGTTGTTGCCTGGTAGTGCTGTACGCACAGTCAACAGTCGCTCCTCTGTTATTGGGGTTCAGTAACGTCAGCTGTTCCCCAGCTGTGTGTGTGGCAATCCCTCCTATCTCCTCCACCTCCTCCTCATGCTGTCCCTGGGCTATAACACCGCTAGTTGTTGCCTGGTAGTGCTGTACGCACAGTCAACAGTCGCTCCTCTGTTATTGGGGTTCAGTAACGTCAGCTGTTCCCCAGCTGTGTGTGTGGCAATCCCTCCTATCTCCTCCACCTCCTCCTCCTGCTGTCCCTGGGCTCCAACACCGCTAGTTGTTGCCTGGTAGTGCTGTACGCACAGTCAACAGTCGCTCCTCTGTTATTGGGGTTCAGTAACGTCAGCTGTTCCCCAGCTGTGTGTTTGGCAATCCCTCCTATCTCCTCTGTTGTGAATTCGGTTTGTGGGCTCCCCCGGTGGTCTGTTATGGTAGTGTCTCTTATGTGCCTTCCTCCATCTCTGATTACCTGTCGCCACCCTCTTGGGGAGTTTCCTATTTAAGGCTGCTTGGCTGTTAGTCACATGCCGGCCAACAATGTGCTAGTAGCATTCTGTTGCATTCACCTGCCTCAAGTTCCAGTTCAGCTAAGTTGAATTTTGTTTCTTGTTTTGCTATTTTTGTCCAGCTATCTGCAATGTGACTCTTCAGTGCTGGAAGCTCTTGTGGACAGAAAATTACTACTCCAGTGGCATGAGTTGTCACTGGAGTTTAAAGTAATTTCTGGATGGTGTTTTTGAATAGTGATTTTTAGGTCGACCGTGAAGTAAATCTTTCCTGTCCTTCTGCTATCTAGTAAGCGGACCTCACTGTGCTAAATCTGCTGTTCATCCTACGTATGTCATTTCCTCTGAACTCACCGTCAATATCTGTGGGGGCCTACTATCATCTTTTGGGGTTCCTCACTGGAGGTAAGGCAGGCCTGTATGTTCCTCTTATAGGGGTAGTTAGATCTCCGGCTGGCGCGTGGTGTCTAGGGCATCGTAGGTACATCCCCCGGCTACTGTAAGTGTTGGGTCAGGTTCAGGTCACGGTCGACCTTAGTTTCCATCACCCGAGAGCTAGTCCGTTTTGTATTTTTTTTCCCATGGTCATTGGGGTAACCATAACACTCCTCCACCTCCTCCTCCTGCTGTCCCTGGGCTCCAACACCGCTAGTTGTTGCCTGGTACTGCTGTACGCACAGTCAACAGTCGCTCCTCTGTTATTGGGGTTCAGTAACGTCAGCTGTTCCCCAGCTGTGTGTGTGGCAATTCCTCCTATCTCCTCCACCTCCTCCTCCTGCTGTCCCTGGGCTCCAACACCGCTAGTTGTTGCCTGGTAGTGCTGTACGCACAGTCAACAGTTGCTCCTGTTATTGGGGTTCAGTAACGTCAGCTGTTCCCCAGCTGTGTGTGTGGCAATCCCTCCTATCTCCTCCACCTCCTCCTCCTGCTGTCCCTGGGCTCCAACACCGCTAGTTGTTGCCTGGTAGTGCTGTACGCACAGTCAACAGTCGCTCCTCTGTTATTGGGGTTCAGTAACGTCAGCTGTTCCCCAGCTGTGTGTGTGGCAATCCCTCCTATCTCCTCCACCTCCTCCTCCTGCTGTCCCTGGTCTCCAACACCGCTAGTTGTTGCCTGGTAGTGCTGTACGCACAGTCAACAGTCACTCCTCTGTTATCGGGGTTCAGTAACGTCAGCTGTTCCCCAGCTGTGTGTGTGGCAATCCCTCCTATCTCCTCCACCTCCTCCTCCTGCTGTCCCTGGGCTCCAACACCGCTAGTTGTTGCCTGGTAGTGCTGTACGCACAGTCAACAGTCGCTCCTCTGTTATTGGGGTTCAGTAACGTCAGCTGTTCCCCAGCTGTGTGTGTGGCAATCCCTCCTATCTCCTCCACCTCCTCCTCCTGCTGTCCCTGGGCTCCAACACCGCTAGTTGTTGCCTGGTAGTGCTGTACGCACAGTCAACAGTCGCTCCTCTGTTATTGGGGTTCAGTAACGTCAGCTGTTCCCCAGCTGTGTGTGTGGCAATCCCTCCAATCTCCTCCACCTCCTCCTCCTGCTGTCCCTGGGCCACAACACCGCTAGTTGTTGTCCAGAAGTGCTGTCCGCACAGAGCCAAACACCTCGCCAATGTGTTAGTGGGGTTCAGTAATGCCTGCTGCTCCCCTGCTGTGTATACAGCAACGTGTCATGCGACCGCCACGCAGGCACAACAACTTAAATTTAAGGGAACCTGTCCCCCCCCCAAGGCGTTTGTTACTGAAAGAGCCACCTTGTGCAGCAGTAATAATGATGCAGAAGGAAAAAGTGGCTCTTTTTGTGGTGCTCCTTGCACACGCTGAACTTGACACTTATGAAATGTGTCCCCTCACACCGTTAAACCGTCCGGTCGGAGGGACTTTCCTTTGTCATGTGACGCAGCACAGCTGTCATTCTTACCCCCTTGGCGCCGTGCGCCGCCTCCTCAGCGTTGTTTGAATCTGTCCCGGAGCCTGCGCTGTTATGTTAGCCCTTGTCCATGCACACATTTTGCGCTGCACATCTTCTGACATCATTTGGTGTCAGGCTGGCTGCGCCTGTGCGGCCGCGCTGGACGAGATCCCGCCTCGTAGTGTCTTCTGATTTAATCCCACTGCAGGCCTGTGATCCATGGACATGCGCAGTGCATATCTTAACATCCGCCTCTCTCTCATCTCCCTCAGCCTTCTTCAGACTGTGCGCCGTCAGCTGATCCCTAATAGCATGCCACGGCCATGACGCCGCACAGTTTGAAGAAGCTGGAAGGAGGGGAGTGAGAGGCAAGGATATGCACTGCGCATGCCCATGGATCACAGGTCCGCAGAGTGATTACATTAGATGACACAGCGAGGCAGGATCTTGGCCAGCGCAGCCGCACAGGCGCAGCCAGCCTGACACCAAATTATGTCAGAAGATGGGAAGCGCAAAATGTGTGCATGGACAAGGGCTAACAAAACAGCGCAGGCTCCGGGACAGATTCAAACAACGCTGAGGAGGCGGTGCACGGCACCAAGGGGGTAAGAATGACAGCTGTGCTGCGTCACATGACAAAGGAAAGTCCCTCCGACCGGACGGTTTAACGGTGTGAGGGGACACATTTCATAAGTGTCAAGTTCAGCGTTTGCAAGGACCATAATTAAAAGAGCTAAGTTTACCTTTTCCAGCATTAGTGCTGTACAATATGGCTCTTTCAGCTACAAACCCCTGGGGGGGGGGTTAAAGGTTCCCTTTCAACCTGCTCCAGTGCAGGCTTCGGCCTACACTATGCTCCTCCGGCTGACCCTGGGCTCTAACACCGCCAGTTGGCGCCCAGATGTGCTAGCTGCACAGAGAAAAACACCAGCCAATGTGTCAGTGGGGTTCAGCAACGCCAGCTGTACCCCTGCTGTGTAGCCGGCATCGTGTCCTGCATCAGCCACGCAGACACAAGAACTGAAATTGAAGGGAACTTGTCCCCCCTCCCCCAGGCGTTTGTATGTTTCACAGCCACCTTGTACAGCAGTAATGCTGCATGTGTGCAAGGTGGCTCAGAAACTTGTTCCCCTTGCACACGTGGAACTGAACACGTCTAAAATGTGTCCTCTGTGACCATTAAACCGTCCCTGAGGTGTGACTTTTAGTGTTGAGCGATACCGTCCGATACTTGAAAGTATCGGTATCGGAAAGTATCGGCCGATACCGGCAAAATATCGGATCCAATCCGATACCGATACCCGATACCAATACAAGTCAATGGGACTCATGTATCGGACGGTATTCCTGATGGTTCCCAGGGTCTGAAGGAGAGGAAACTCTCCTTCAGGCCCTGGGAACCATATAAATGTGTAAAAGAAAGAATTAAAATAAAAAATATCGCTATACTCACCTCTCCGACGCAGCCGGGACTTCAGCGAGGGAACCGGCAGCGTTGTTTGTTTAAAATTCGCGCTATTACTTGGTTACGTGAATTCCCGGCTTGTGATTGGTCCGCGTCCCGGCAACATGGCCGACCTGACCAATCACAAGCCGTGACGTCACGGGAGGCTGGACACGCGCTCATTTTAAAATGGGCGCGTGTCCAGCCTCCCGTGACGTCACGGCTTGTGATTGGTTGCGCCGCGGTCAACCAATCACAAGCCAGGAGGCTGGACGCGCTCATTTTAAAATGGGCGCGTGTCCAGCCTCCCGTGACGTCACGGCTTGTGATTGGTCAGGGCGGCCATATTGCCGGGACGCGGACCAATCACAGCAAGCCGTGACGTAAATTCGTCACGGCTTGCTGTGATTGGTCCGCGTCCCGGCAACGTGGCCGACCTGACCAATCACAAGCCGGGAATTCACGTAACCAAGTAATAGCGCGAATTTTAAACAAACAACGCTGCCGGTTCCCTCGCTGAAGTCCCGGCTGCGTCGGACAGGTGAGTATAGCGATATTTTTTATTTTAATTCTCTCTTTTACACATTTTAACATTAATGTTGTTGCGATACCCGATACCCGATACCACAAGAGTATCGGAATCCCGGTATCGGAATTCCGATACAGCAAGTATCGGCCGATACCCGATACTTGCAGCATCGGAATGCTCAACACTAGTGACTTTCCTTTGTAATTACACGCTGCAACCCCCTTGGTAGCGCTGCCTGTCTTCTGGCATCATTGTTTGGCTGGCTGCGCCTCTGCGGCCGCCCTGGCCCACACAACGCCCCTCGGTGTCTTATTTATTTTGACTGCGAGGGTGTGATTGATGGGCATGAGCAGTGCATATGTTCGCCTGTCCCTCATCTCCTTCGGCCTTCTTCAGACTGTGCGGCTTCATGGCCGTGGCATGCGACATGGGATCAGCTGACGCCGCACAGTCTGAAGCAGGTGTAAGGACCCGAGTGTGAGAGGCGAACCTATGTACTGCGCCAGGCCATGAATCCCAGCCCCGCAGTGTGAAACAATGTAAAGACACTGCGGGGCTGGGATTCATGGTCATTGTGAACCGCACCGGCCAACATTAAATGATGTCAGAAGATGGGCAGCGCTAACAGCGCAAGGCCAAGGGATAACACGACAGCGCAGACTCCTGTGCAGCAAATAACGACGCTCAGGAGGCCGTACCCAGCACCAAGGTGGGATTTTTGACAGCTGTGCTGCGTCTCATTACAAAGGGAACTCACGCCTCCAAAACAGTTTGACTGCTTAAGGGCCTAAATGTTATACGTGTTTCTTTCTGCGTGTGCAAGGAGCAAAATTAAAAGAGCAACCTTTGACTTGTGCAGCATTACTGCTGCCCAAGCTGTGGCTCTTGTAGTTTGTAACCCCTGAGGGGGGGTTAAAGGTTAACTTTAAAATCGGTTCAATTAGGCTTCGGCCTACACTCTGCTCCACCTGCAGAGCCCGGGCTCCAATAACGCTAGTTGCTGTCTGGAAGTGCTGGCTGCACAGAGCAAAACACACGCCACTCTGTCAG
Organism: Ranitomeya variabilis; assembly: GCF_051348905.1. Lineage (NCBI taxonomy): Eukaryota > Metazoa > Chordata > Amphibia > Anura > Dendrobatidae > Ranitomeya > Ranitomeya variabilis. Next base: position 138,760,522 of record NC_135238.1, on the reverse strand, counting down.
TGGGGTTCAGCACCGCCAGCTGTTCCCCTGCTGTGTAGCTGGCATCGTGTCCTGCAACAGCCACGCAGACACAAAGCTGCCACCAGTGCAGGCTTCGGCCTACACTCTGCTCCCTCTCCTCCTCCTGCTGACCCTGGACTCTAACACCACCAGTTGGTGCCCGGTACTGCTAGCTGCACAGAGAAAAACACCAGCCAATGTGTCAGTGGGGTTCAGCACCGCCAGCTGTTCCCCTGCTGTGTAGCCGGCATCGTGTCCTGCAAAAGCCACGCAGACACAAGAACTGAAATTGAAGGGATCCTGTCGCCCCACCCCCAGGTGTTTGTATGTTTTACAGCCACCCTGTACAGCAGTAATGCTGCATGTGTGCAAGGTGGCTCATAAACTTATTCTGCTTGCACCCGTGGAACAGAACACGTCTACAATGTGTCCCCTGAGACCATTAAAACGTCCCTGAGGTGTGACTTTCCTTTGTAATGACACGCAACGACCCCCTTGGTAGCACAGCCCTTCTTCTGACATCATTGTTTGGCTGGCTGCGCCTCTGCGGCCGCCCTGCCCGACACAACGCCCCTCGGTGTCTTATTTATTTTGACTGCGAGGGTGTGATTGACGGGCATGAGCAGTGCATATCTTCGCCAGGCTGTCACTCAGCTCCTTCCGCCTTCTTCAGACTGTGCGGCTTCATGGCCGTGGCATGCGATAAGGGATCAGCTGACGCCGCACAGTCTGTAGCAGGTATAAGGACACGAGCGAGAGGCGAACATATGTACTGCGCCAGGCCATGAATCCCAGCCCCGCAGTGTGAAACACTGTAAAGACACTGCGGGGCTGGGATTCATGGGCATCGCGAACCGCACCAGCCGACATGAAATTATGTCAGAAGACGGGCAGCGCATGGCCAAGGGATAACGCAACAACGCAGACTCCTGTACATCAAAATGCGATGCTCAGGAGGCCACGCCAAGCACCAAGGTGGTATTTTTGCCAGCTGTGCTGCGTCTCATTCCGAAGGGAACTCCCGCCTCCAAGACAGATTGACTGTATAAGGGCCAAAATGTTGTACGTGTTTCATTCAGCTTGTGCAAGGAACAAAATTAAAAGAGTAACCTTTGACTTGTGCAGCACTACTGCTGCATAAGGCGTGGCTCTTCTAGTTTGTAACACCGAGGGGGGGTTAAAGGTTACCTTTAAAATTGGTTCAATTAGGCTTCGGCCTACACTCTGCTCCCCCTGCAGAGCCTGGGCTCTAACACCGCCAGTTGGTGCCCCGAAGTGCTGGCTGCACAGAGAAAAACACCTCGCCAATGTGTCAGTGAGGTTCAGCACCGCCAGCTGTTCCCCTGCTGTGTAGCCGGCAACGTGCCCTGCAAACGCCACGCAGACACAACAGACATACAAATGCCTTCGGCCTACACTCTGCTCCCCCTGCTGACCCTTTGCTCCAACACCGCTAGTTGGGGCTCTAGGAAGACAAGCTTGAATAGGTCCCCATCCTGGTTCCAGCACCGTCAGCTGGTTCCGGGCAGAGCCTTTGGCTTAGGTGCCTCCTTCTGGGTATCCGAGTTCCACCAACGTCAGGTGGTCCTTGGTAGTGCTTTCAGGCACGGGTACCTCCTGCTTAGTAACCGGGTTCCAGTAACGTCAGCTGGTCCTCGGTAGTTCCATTGGCTTTTGGACCTTCAGCTACCCATCCGGGTTCCAGTACCGTCAGCTGGTTCTTGGCAGTGTCTTTTGCTCTTGTACCTTCTGCTCCCCATCCTGGTTCCAGTACCGTCAGCTGGTTCCGAACAGAGCCTTTGGCTTAGGTGCCTCCCTCTGGGTATCTAAGTTCCACCAACGTCAGGTGGTCCTTGGTAGTGCTTTCAGGCACGGGTACCTCCTGCTTAGTAACCGGGTTCCAGTAACGTCAGCTGGTCCTCGGTAGTTCCATTGGCTCTTGGACCTTCGGCTACCCATCCGGGTTCCAGTACCGTCAGCTGGTTCTCGGCAGTGTCTTTTGCTCTTGTACCTTCTGCTCCCCATCCTGGTTCCAGTACCATCAGCTGGCTCCGGGCAGAGCCTTTGGCTTAGGTGCCTCCCTCTGGGTATCCGAGTTCCACCAACGTCAGGTGGTCCTTGGTAGTTCTTTCAGGCACGGGTACCTCCTGCTTAGTAACCGGGTTCCAGTAACGTCAGCTGGTCCTCGATAGTTCCATTGGCTCTTGGACCTTCGGGTAGCCATCCGAGTTCCAGTTCCATCAGCTGTTTCTCGGCATTTTCTCAGCCTTCTTGTACCTTCTGCTACATTTCCAAGTTCAAGACCCTAAAGACGACGACCCGGAAGACCACCCCTAAGATGACGACACCAGAGACGACAACCACTGAGATGACGATGACCCTGGAGACGATGACCCTGAAGACCACCCCGATTACGACGACCCCGGAGACGACGACCCCGGAGACGACGACCCTGGAGACGATGACGACATGGGAGACCGAGAAGCAGAAGAACAAGAGGCTGCAGAACAAAGAGCAGAAGAACATTAAGCATAACACTAAATATCAGAGCAAAAGATATTATCTAAATTATAAGCAGAAGAAGAGTAAGCAGTGTATGGGGGTGAGTCCGTTCCTCCTCGTGGTGCCACTGGATAAAGCCTGATGCTGCAGGCCAAACTGAACGCGGACAAATGTAACTCTTTTGTGACAGGCAGAACGGAAGGTGTAATCTTCAAACTTTTATAGATAACAACTACGGGAATGCCTGTCACAAATAAGAATATGATGAAGAAGTTGAATATGAAGAAGATAATAGTTAAATAAAAAGAATATGAACAATGTAAAAAAAAAAAATTATAGGTAGAAGATGAAGAAGAAGATGAATAAGGTGAAGATAGTTGATGTCAAAGAAGCTGATGATGAGGATAATGAAGAAGAAAGTGTGGGAGAAGTAAAAAAGAAGGTGAAGGGCATGGAAGTAGTGAAACATCAATATCTGACAAAATAAAAAAAAAAAATAACATAGTCAAAATCTTTCTAACGCCGAATGTCATAAAAAAAAAAAATCCTGCTATTCTATTTGATTGGGATAAACCTCTGTGCCTTTAATGTCTCCGCCACCTCCCCCAATACATCCTACATTATTCTTAGTTGTTTTCCTTCATGTAGAATGAACCTACAAGGAAAGAAAGGGTTTATTTTAATTCCGATATTTTCGTCCCATTGACTTGCATTGGGATCGGTTATCGGTATCGGATTAGATCCGATACTTTGACGGTATCGGCCGATACTTTCCGATACCGATACTTTCCGATATCGGAAGGTATCGCTCAACACTACTCATCACACCGTTGAACCAGGAGCGTAAAATGCGGGAGTACCAAGACACACTGGTGAATTCCATCATCTTCTCCAGTCCAACTGATAGAAGTGCTGCTAGTGCTTTACAAAGCAGCTCAGTGCGTCCAGGCAGTGGAGGAGGCTCTGCACAAAGAGGGAGCAGAAGCAGTGCCTCTGCCCAAGGCAAGACCAGTATGGCCCAACTGTGACACAGTTTTGTGTGCCCGCCACAAATGTCTACACCATCACAGACGGCTCCAGTCAGCAGGAGGCAACGGTTCCGTCAGATGGTGACAGACTACATGTCTTGCCCTCTTACTGTACTCCCAGACGGCTCTTCCCCTTTCAAGTTTTGGGTCTCTAAGCTGGATACATGGCCAGAGCTAAGCCAGTATGCATTGGAGGTGCTGGCTTGCCCTGAGGCTAGTGTATTATCGGAACGCGTCTTTAGTGCTGCAGGTGGTGTACTAACAGACCGTCGCATGAGACTATCCTCCGATAACGTTGACCGGCTTACTTTCCTGAAAATGAACCAGGCCTGGATCTCGCAGGAATTTGCCACTCCTCTTCCTGATTAAATAATTGGGTGACTGTCTACAGTATACAGGTCTCCTGTTGCGTTCATCTTTCTACCACCTGAAATGTAATTCCTGGGCTCCGACACCGCCAGTTGAGGCTCAGAAGTGCCATCTGCACAGTCAAAACATACGACCCAGTGTTATTGGGTGTCAGTAACGTCAGCTGATCCCCAGCTGTGTAGCCGGCAATGTGTCCTGCGACCGCCACGCTGACACAACAACTGAAATTGAAGGGAACCTGTCCCCTCCCAGGCGTTTGTTACTGAAAGAGCCACCTTGTGCAGCAGTAGTGCTGCACAAGGAAAAGGTAGATATTTTAGTTTAGCTCCTTGCACACGCAGAACATAACGCTTATAAAATGTGTCCACTGATACCGTAAAACCTTCCCGGAGGTGGGACTTTCCTTCGTAATGTGACGCAGCACAGCCGTCATTCCTACCCCCTTGGTGCCGTGTGCCGCCTCCTCAGCATTGTTTGATTCTGTCCCGGAGCCTGCGCTGTTATGTTATCCCTTGGCCAGGCACACTTAGCGCTGCCCGTCTTCTGACATCATTTGTTGTCAGGCTGACTGCGCCTGTGCGGCGGCGCTGGCCGAGATCCCACCTCACAGTGTCTTCTGATTTATTCACACTGCGGGCCCGTGATCCATGGCCATGCGCAGTGCATATCTTCACCTCAGGCTCTCACTCATCTCCCTCCACCTTCTTCAGACTGTGTGCCGTCAGCTGATCCCTAATAGCATGCCACGGCCGGGACGCCGCACAGTCTGAAGAAGCCGGAGGGAGGGGAGTGAGAGGCGAGGATATGCACTGCGCATGGCCAAGGATCCCAGGCCCGCAGTGGGATTACATTAGATGACACTGCGAGGCGGGATCTCGGGCAGCGCGGCCGCACAGGCGCAGCCAGCCTGACACCAAATGATGTCAGAAGACGGGCAGCGCTAAGTGCACCTGGCCAAGGGATAACATAACTGTGCAGACTCCGGGACAGAATCAAACAACGCTGAGAAGGCGGCGCACGGCACCAAGGGGGTAGGAATGACGGCTGTGCTGCGTCCCATTACAAAGGAAAGTCCCACCTCCGGGACGGTCTCACGGTATCAGGGGAGACATTTTATAAGTGTTTTGTTCTGTGTTTGCAAGGAGCATAATTAAAAGAGCCACCTTTTCCTTTTGCATCCTTAGTGCTGCACAAGATGGCTCTTTCAGCTACAAACGCCTTGGGGGGGGTAAAAGGTTCCCTTTCGACTTGCTCCAATCAGGCTTCGGCCTACACTGTGTTCCTCTGCTCCTCCTGCTGTCCCTGGGCTCCAACACCGCCAGTTGGTGCCTGGAAGTGCTGTCCGAACAGTCAACAGTCGCTCCTCTGTTATTGGGGTTCAGTAACGTCAGCTGTTCCCCAGCTGTGTGTGCGGTAATACCTCCAATCTGCTCCTCCTGCTGTCCCTGGGCTCTAACACCACCAGTTGGTGCCTGGAAGTGCTGTCCGCACAGTTAACACTTGCTGCCGTGTTATTGGGGTTCAGTAACGTCAGCTGTTCCCCAGCTGTGTGCGGCAATATCTCCAATCTGCTCCTCCTGCTGACCCTGGGCTCTAACACTGCCAGTTGGTGCCTGGAAGTGCTGTCCGCACAGTCAACAGTCGCTCCTCTGTTATTGGGGTTCAGTAACGTCAGCTGTTCCCCAGCTGTGTGTGCTTCAATACCTCCAATCTGCTCCTCCTGCTGTCCCTGGGCTCTAACACCGCCAGTTGGTGCCTGGAAGTGCTGTCCGCACAGTTAACACTTGCTGCCATATTATTGGGGTTCAGTAACATCAGCTGCTCCCCTGCTGTGTATCCAGCAACGTGTCATGCGACTGCCACGCTGGCACACTAATGGACATTTACATGCCTTCAGTGCAGGCTTCGGCCTACACTCTGCTCCTCCTGCTGTCCCTGGGCTCCAACACTGCTGATTGCTGCCCGGAAGTGCTGTTTGCACAAAGCCAAACACCTCGCCAAAGTGTTAGTGGGGTTCAGTAACGCCTGCTGCTCCCCTGCTGAGTATCCGGCAACGTGTCATGCGCCCGCCACGCTGGCACAACTATAATGTAAGGGAACCTGCCCCCCCAGGCGTTTGTTACTGAAAGAGCCACATTGTGCAGCAGTAATGCTGCACAAGGAAAAGGTGCCTATTTTCGTTGTGCTCCTTGCACACGCTGAACCTAACACTTATGAAATGTGTCTCCTCACACCATTAAACTGTCCCGGAGGTGGGACTTTCCTTTGTTATGTGACGCAACACAGCCGTCACTCCTACCCCCTTGGCGCCGTGCGCCGCTTCCTCAGCATTGTTTGGTTCTGTCCCGGAGCCTGCGCTGTTATGTTATCCCTTGGCCAGGCACACTTAGTGCTGCCTGTCTTCTGACGGCATTTGGTGTCAGGCTGGCTGCGCCTGTGCGGCCGCGCTGGCCGAGATCCTGCCTCGCAGTGTCTTCTGATTTAATCACACTGGGGGCCTGTGATCCATGGCCATGCGCAGTGCATATCTTCACCTCAGGCTCTCACTCATCTCCCTCCGCCTTCTTCAGACTGTGCTCCGTCAGCTGATCCCTAATAGCATGCCACGGCCGGGACGCCGCACAGTCTGAAGAAGCCGGAGGGAGGGGAGTGAGAGGCGAGGATATGCACTGCGCATGGCCATGGATCCCAGGCCCGCAGTGGGATTACATTAGACGACACTGCGAGGCGGGATCTTGGGCAGCGCGGCCACACAGGCGCAGCCAGCCTGACACCTAATGATGTCAGAAGACGGGCAGCCCTAAGTGCGCCTGGCCAAGGGATAACATAACAGCGCAGGCTCCGGGACAGAATCAAACAATGCTGAGGAGGCGGCACACGGCACCAAGGGGGTAGGAATGACGGCTGTGCTGCGTCACATTACGAAGGAAAGTCCCACCTACGGGATGGTTTTACGGTGTGAGGGGACACATTTCATAAGTGTCTAGTTTAGCGTTTGCAAGGAGCATAATTAAAAGAGCCACTTTTCCTTTTGCAGCATTAGTGCTGTACAAGATGGCTCTTTCAGCAACAAACGCCTGGGGGGGGGTAAAGGTTCCCTTTCAACTTGCTCCAGTGCAGGCTTCGGCCTACACTCTGCTCCTCCTGCTGTCCCTGGGCTCTAACACCGCCAGTTGGTGCCCGGAAGTGCTGGATGCACAGAGAAAAACACCCGCCAATGTGTCAGTGGGGTTCAGCAACGCCAGCTGTTCCCCCGCTGTGTAGCCGGCAACGTGTCCTGCAAACGCCACACAGACACAACTGACCTAAAACTGCCTCCAGTGCAGGCTTCGGCCTACACTCTGCTCCCTCTCCTCCTGCTGTCCCTGGGCTCTATCACCGCCAGTTGGCACCCGGAAGTGCTGGCTGCACAGAGAAAACCACCCGCCAATGTGTCAGTGGGGTTCAGTAACACCAGCTGTTCCCCTGCTGTGTAGCCAGCATCATGTCCTGCAAACGCCACGCAGACACAAAGCTGCCACCAGTGCAGGCTTCGGCCTACACTCTGATCCTCTGCTCCTCCTGCTGACCCTGGGCTCTAACACCGCCAGTTGGTGCCCGGAAGTGCTGGCTGCACAGAGTAAAACACCCGCCAATGTGTCAGTGGGGTTCAGCAACTCCAGCTGTTCCCCCGCTGTGTAGCCATCAACGTGTCCTGCAAATGCCACGCAGACACAAAGCTGCAGCCAGTGCAGGCTTCGGCGTACACTCTGCTCCTCTGCTCCTCCGGCTGACCTTGGGCTCGAACACCGCCAGTTGGTGCCCGGAAGTGCTAGCTGCACAGAGAAAAACACCCGCCAATGTGTCAGAGGGATTTAGCAACGCCAGCTGTTCCCCTGCTGTGTAGCCGGCATCGTGTCCTGCAAACGCCACGCAGACACAAAGCTGCCTCCAGTGCAGGCTTCGGCCTACACTTTGCTCCCCCTGCTGACCATTTGCTCCAACACCGCTAGTTGGGGCTCTAGGAAGACAATCTTGAATAGGTCCCCATCCTGGTTCCAGTACCGTCAGCTGGTTCCGGGCAGAGCCTTTGGCTTAGGTGCCTCCTTCTGGGTATCCGAGTTCCACCAACGTCAGGTGGTCCTTGGTAGTGCTTTCAGGCACGGGTACCTCCTGCTTAGTAACCGGGTTCCAGTAACGTCAGCTGGTCCTCGGTAGTTCCATTGGCTCTTGGACCTTCAGCTACCCATCCGGGTTCCAGTACCGTCAGCTGGTTCTCGGCAGTGTCTTTTGCTCTTGTACCTTCTGCTCCCCATCCTGGTTCCAGTACCGTCAGCTGGTTCCGGGCAGAGCCTTTGGCTTAGGTGCCTCCTTCTGGGTATCCGAGTTCCACCAACGTCAGGTGGTCCTTGGTAGTGCTTTCAGGCACGGGTACCTCCTGCTTAGTAACGGGTTCCAGTAACGTCAGCTGGTCCTTGGTAGTTCCATTGGCTCTTGGACCTTCGGCTACCCATCCGGGTTCCAGTACCGTCAGCTGGTTCTCGGCAGTGTCTTTTGCTCTTGTACCTTCTGCTCCCCATCCTGGTTCCAGTACCGTCAGCTGGTTCCGGGCAGAGCCTTTGGCTTAGGTGCCTCCTTCTGGGTATCCGAGTTCCACCAACGTCAGGTGGTCCTTGGTAGTGCTTTCTGGCACGGGTACATCCTGCTTAGTTACCGGGTTCCAGTAACGTCAGCTGGTCCTTGGTAGTTCCAATGGCTCTTGGACCTTCTGGTAGCCATCCGAGTTCCAGTTCCATCAGCTGGTTCTCGGCATTTTCTCAGCCTTCTTGTACCTTCTGCTACATTTCCAAGTTCAAGACCCTAAAGACGATGACCCGGAAGACCACCCCTAAGATGACGACGACACCAGAGACGACAACCACTGAGATGACGACGACCCTGGAGACGATGACCCTGAAGACCACCCCGATGACGACGACGACCCCGGAGACGACGAACCTGGAGACGACGACATGGAAGACCGAGAAGCAGAAGAACAAGAGGCTGCAGAACAAAGAGCAGAAGAACATTAAGCATAACACTAAATATCAGAGCAAAAGATATTATCTAAATTATAAGCAGAAAAAGACTAAGCAGTGTATGGGGGTGAGTCCGTTCCTCCTCGTGGTGCCCCTGGATAAAGCCTGATGCTGCAGGCCAAACTGAACGCGGACAAATGTAACTCTTTTGTGACAGGCAGAACGGAAGGTGTAATCTTCAAACTTTTATAGATAACAACTACAGGAATGCCTGTCACAAATAAGAATATGATGAAGAAGTAGAATATGAAGAAGAAGAATAGGTGAATAAAAAGAATATGAAGAATGTACCAAAAAAAATAATAGATAGAAGATAAAGAAGAAGATGAATATGGTGAAGAAGAAGCTGATGTCTGTCAAAGATGCTGATGATGATGAAGAAGAAAGTGTGGGAGAAGTTAAAAAAAAAAGGGTGAAGGGCATGGAAGTAGTGAAACATCAATATCTGACAAAATAAAAAAATTCTTAACATAGTCAATATCTTTGTAACTCCGAACATCTTAAAAAAAAAAAAAAAAATTCCTGCTATTCTATTTGATTGGGCTAAACCTCTATGCCTTTAATGTCTCCGCTACCTCCCCCAATACATCCTACATTATTCTTAGTTGTTTTCCTTCATGTAGAATGAACCTACAAGGAAAGAAAGGGTTTATTTTAATTCCGATATTTTCGTCCCATTGACTTGCATTGGTATCGGGTATCGGTATCGGCGAGATCCGATATTTTGACGGTATCGGCCGATACTTATATCGGAAGGTATCGCTCAACACTAGTCTCTACATATCCTAATTTCTGCCATTTCTTTCTTTTTACATGCATCAGAATGTCTTCTTCGGATTCTTCATCTGGTGAGGAGTTTCGTCCAGGAGAGTCGGAAGAGGAGCATGTCAGTGAGGTGAGTATTTGCCTCGTCAGATTGGTAAGTATTCACTGTCACATCGACACATGTGACAATTTGATTTTTTCTTTTTTTTAGAGCTCTTCTACTGTGGCAGAGACAGGGCAGGAGCAGCGGAGTCAAGGTCCGGTGGAAAGACGGCAGCGGGTACGTATACAAGGCTGACTGTCCTCAGTGTAATATTCTTGAATCTTCCTTTCTTTCCACTCGTATTTCGTAACTTTTTTCTTCTGGAATCCTTTAGTATGTTGACTTTCCTATTCATGCCATTTGTCAGCATCTTTTTTTCTTTCTTTTCCTTATTTAATTGAGCAAACTGTAATGACTTTCTTTAATTGTTAGGTTTCACAACGGGAGGATGATCTTATTGAGAATGACCTCCTTATCACCCTGGTCCAGGAGCGAGTCCCGTTGTGGGACACCCGGGATCCACTGCACTCGAACAACATCACGATTAGTGTTGAGCATTCCGATACCGCAAGTATCGGGTATCAGCCGATATTTGCTGTATCGGAATTCCGATACCGAGATCCGATACTTTTGTGATATCGGGAATCGGTATCGGGATCGATATTAATGTGTAAAATAAAGAATACAAATAAAAAATATTGATATACTCACCTCTCCGACGCAGCCTGGACCTTGCCGATGTAAACGCCAGCTTCCGTTCCTAAGAATGAGCGCTTGAAAGACCTTAGATGACGTCGCGGCCTGTGATTGGTCGCGTGAGCGGTCACGTGACCGCTCCGCGACCAATCACAGGCCGCGATGTCATCTAAGGACTTTCAAGCGCTTGAAAGACCTTAGATGATGTCACGGCTTGTGATTGGTCGCGTTGCGGTCACGTAACCGCTCCGCAGACCAATCACAGGCCGCAACGTCATCTAAGGACTTTCAAGCGCTCATTCTTATGAACGGAGGCTGGCGGTTACAACCAGGGCGCGTCAGAGGGTGAGTATATCAATATTTTTTATTTTTATTCTTTATTTTACACATTAATATGGATCCCAGGGTGTGAAGGGGAGTTTCCTCTCCTTCAGACCCTGGGAACCATCAGGATACCTTCCGATACTTGGTGTCCCATTGACTTGTATTGGTATCGGGTATCGGCGATATCCGATACTTTTCGGGTATCGGCCGATACTATCCGATACCGATACTTTCAAGTATCGGACGGTATCGCTCAACACTAATCACGATCCGGCGGTTATGGAATGAGGTGGCCCAAGTGATGTGGGATGGCTGGGACAACGCCCCGACATGGGTCCGAACTGCATTTGGTAAGTATTGCACTGCAGTGTGAAGCAGCAGAGACCTTGGCCATGCTCACTCGACTGTGTGTGATGAAAGAAACTCTCAGGAGTTTCTCTCATCACACACAGTTGTGTGAGCACAGCCAAAAGTCCTTTTTCTGACCACAATTTTTTTTTTAACAGTATCCAAAGTCAAAACACGTTGGCGTTCGATGAAGGACCGCTTCCACAAGGACCTGCATCAAGAGAGCCATGTTCCCAGTGGTTCAGGAGCAAGGATCAGACGCTACAAATACCATCGAGTTCTGTCATTTTTAAGACCGGTCCTTGCCCAGAGAACGTTAAGTATTTATCAAGTGCATTAGGTTGTATTGTATTGCCATAATCTGTATTTTTACATTCCACAGGATTTTGCGTCTGATACATTTTTGATATTAATTTTCTTTTTCCTTTTTTCACAGCACATACAGCACTACTGTTGGCCCAGGTTCTGGAGCGGTCCTTCATCCGACAGCCACAGACCTGTCCCAGCCATCCAGCAGCGCAGCAGCAAGTGGGCCTTCCACACTAACTGGAGACCAGGGAGCTGGTCCATCAGGTCTTCCCCTTTCGCAGTCCTCTTCCACTGCCCCCTTTTTTTTTGGGTCCTCCCAGCAGCGCAGAGGGCTTCGGAAAGGTCACTCATGCCCGAGTTTTTGCACTTGAGCTCGGTTTTACACGACGCAATCAAGGCTTTGGGTTACCGAATGGATGTTTCACATAACCTCTTGAATGAACGTATCTAGGAGGTCAGCAAAAGCCTTGATCAAGTGAAAGCCGACCTCCAGAGGCCAGCACATCATTTTTTTAATCAAATTGAGCAGGGAATGTCGGAACACCTTACTCCTGATCTCCAGCTGAGTGTCATGCAGGCCTGCAATGCTGCTTACGTGCAGGCTATGCAGCAGCGTCGGTATTTCCAGCAGACAGTGGCGACATATCCACCTGTGCCTTCACTGTCACGATTATCCTCAATGCCGACCTCTGCTGCATACCACTGCACGGCCACCTCAATTCCTTCCAAAGCCAGACACCACTACAGCACCACCACCATGCCGATTACAGTTGGACATCCCACCGCCACCACCATGACATCCGCTGCTCCTGCTTGGACCTCCTCCACTGACACCACAATGCAGCAGGACCCTTGCATGGCCTTCCGTACCGCCACCTCCACGATGCAGCAGGACCCTGGCATGGCCTTCCGTACTGCCACCCCCACGATGCAGCAGGACCCTGGCATGGCCTTCCGTACCGCCACCACCACGATGCAGCAGGACCCTGGCATGGCCTTCCGTACTGCCACCTCCACGATGCAGCAGGACCCTGGCATGGCCTTCCGCTCTACAAGCGCTATGGACTCTGGCATGGCCGCACGCTCTACGAGCGCTATGGACTCTGGCATGGCTGCACGCTCTACGAGCGCTATGGACTCTGGCATGGCTGCATGCTCTATGAGCACTATGGACTTTGACACGGTGCAGCTGGACCCTGACAGGTCACCCGCCACCACGCCATGCCATATGAGCCCACCAAGACCTCCCACAACCAGGCAAACCAAAAAAAAACACAGAAAAAAAAAACCGAGGACTCTTAGCATTCCTCCCCCTTCACCTCCCAATGTGTCTGTAATGTCAGGTTTGTCTCACCCTTCCAGTGCGTCTCAAGCCTCTCATGTGTCAAGCCCCATCCCCGAACTTCTAGACCCTTCTAGTTTAATTGCCCCTTCTCCTGCCACCTCTGCGTTGTCCACGGTTAGCCAGGCCTCAGTTCTTCACACCCCCCGTTTACATCACTCTACCCCAAGCCGGCGCAGTAAATACATTTTTGAGTTGTTTACAAAATTAAAAAAGTTTGATTTGCACAATTATGTTTGTTTTATTGTGTCTTCCGCCGCCGGCAACATACACCGTGAGCCAAGAAACTTCGCCACACACTTACTTTTTGGGCCACATCATATCTCCAGTAGTTAAAAATAAAAAGACTGCAGCTTTGTGTGTCTTTAGTATACAGATATGAGGTGGGCCAAAAAATATTACATGTATCTCCTTAATCTCTTTTTGTCTGTGCCTAGTGTGGCAGTCTGAAGAGAAAATGGTGGAAATACAGTGCAGACCTCTACTGAACAGGTCAGGTGTCAATAAACTCATTAGTTATGACACCTGACCTGTTGAGTAGAGAACTGCCTTGTATAACCACCATTTTCTCTTCTTTATACATAATCTATTACACACAAATTGAGGGACAATGGTGGTCACAAACTACATATCTATGCTCACCTGCACAGGTGGCAGAAATAGTGAATTCATGAGCCTGTATATGTTTATCATGAATTCATTATTTCTGACACCTGACTTGATGAGTATAGATAATGTGACAGTGATTGTCTCTTCAGTTTGTGTCCAATGGATACAGGAGAAGAGAATCATGACGCAATGACATCAACAAGCTTACCAATAAAGCAACATGGCTGCCATTACCAGCAGTATGTGGCCAGTGTTTTATATCAGTATTTGTAAGCCAAAACAAGCAGTGGAACAATTAGAGGTAAATTATGATATATTATTAACATAATAACTAGCACCTCTGCTTTTATCACCCACTCTTGTTTTTGGATTACAAAAACTGATATTAAATACAGATCAAATACTGCCAGTTTTAGGACAGCCTTGGTTTGAAGAGGAAAAAGATAGGAGACACGGTAAACACAACCAAAAGTAAAGTTTATTAATGAGAACTATTATTATCATTGTAGAAAATTACTGGGACAGATGTAATTACAACAGGACATTTACACAACATTGTCCTGCCATGACACACGTCCAATATCTGAATCAAAAAAGGCAGCAAATTGGTCCCGCATGTGACCAACGGCTGCAGTTGACCGCAGCGGGTGATGCTGGAAATCGGGCAGTGGGTGTACAAATGGTTCATCCAGTTCAATGTTGGGTTGCTCCTTAACCATTATATAATTGTGCAGAACCACACAGACTTTGACCACGTCGTCGACTGTTTCCACTTTTATATTTATGGCTGATGCAAGAATGCGCCATTTAGCGACCAGAATGCCAAAGGTACACTCTACTGTTCTTCGGGCCCTGGTCAGTCTGTAGTTAAAGATCCTTCTAGTGTGGTTCAAGTCCCGACTGGAATAGGGGGTTTTCACACATCTGAAATCCTCATCCCCAACCATAACAAATGGCATCGGTGGACCTTGAGTGTTGGGGAGAGGTTGTGGTGGGGGAAAATTGAAATTGTTGCCATACACACGGCGTCCCATATCCGAGTTCTTGAAAGACTGGGAATCGTTGCCACGGCCAAAAGCTCCAATGTCCACGGCGATGAAGCGACAGTTCGCATCAGCTATTGCCATGAGCACAACAGAAAAACATTTTTTGTAATTGAAGTATTCCGATCCTGTTCTGGCTGGTTTGATAATGTGAATGTGCTTTCCATCCACCGCTCCTAAACAGTTGGGGAAATCACACACACTCCAGAATTTTTCCGCAATTTCAAGCCACGTGTCCAAGGTGGGTAGGGGTATAAACTCATCCCGGAGTACATTCCACAAAGCCCGGCAGGTGTCCACAATTATTCCGGACAGGGTGGATATTCCAAGCCGGTATTGGAAGTGGAGGGATGATAAACTCTCTCCGGTTGCAAGAAATCTGGAAGAAAAACAAACACAAAAAACATTACAATCTATTCTTTTTATGGTGTGGTTACGCTAAAGAAAGAAAGGAAAATACCCAAAAAATACATGTCAGAAAACGCTAAATTTTGACTGTCATTGGTTTAGATTTTGAACGTACCTTAATGTAACCAGCAGTCATTCCTCCGGTGGAATCGCTCTACGGAGCTGGGTGTCCTGTCGCCGTATGGCTCCTTGGACACGAGCAAGCAAATCCCAGAACGAGTCTTGCAACATCCTTGTGTATTCCTGGAATTTCTCCGGGTTGGCATTAAGCTCGCCATACAGCGTGTGATAGGCTCCACGGCTCTCACGTAGTTCGATAATGGGGTGCCTCCAAAAACGCCTACGTTGTCTCCTTCTCCATCTTTCGCGATTTCTGTCTTGCTCCCAAGCAAAAGCACAGGCAAGAAACAGCTTGAAGCTTAAAGAAGTTGTCCACTACTATAACCTTTTTTTTTTTTTTCATAAATCTTGCTATTATGTGCCACTGAAAACATCTACTGTGTTTATTTTAGCAATATTACCTTTTATCATGCTGTAGCAGCACATCTTTAGTGCTGGATTAAGCTCTCATGGGGTTAATGGACAACTTCCTTTCTCCTGAGTTATTGTGTCTAATACTACAAGTTCCATGATTCATTGCACTGCTACTAAGCACGAACCTACCACACCCACTCCAAAACACACCCCAACCCCTCCCTCCTCTCCCTCCTCTATCTTCAAAAAGATTTGTGATGTCATTTCTGTCCAACCTCCTCTTTTACATTTGTCCAACCCACACTCCATTACACACAGATAGATAGATAGATAGATAGATAGATAGATAGATAGATAGATAGATAGATCGATACAGATATATCTATGTCTGTTTCCATAGATATGTCCATATCCATGTTTCTAAACCCCTTCACCCCTGGAGCTTTTTTGTTTTCGTTTATCGCTCCCCTTCTATCCAGAGCCATAATTTTTCCGTCAATATGGCCGTGTGAGGGCTTATCTTTTGCGGGACAAGTTCTACTTTTGAACGACACAGTTGGTTTTACCATGTCGTGTAACAGAAAATGTGAAAAAAATTCAAAGTGCAATGAAATGGAAAAAAAAGTGCAATCCCACACTAGTTTTTTGCTTGGCTTTTTTGCTAGGTTACCTAAATGCTAAGGCTGTGTGCACACGTTGCGGATTTGATTGCAGATCCGCAGGGTTTTTTGCCGCACTGAATTGCATCAAATCCGCAGTGTAGTGCACAACCAATGTAAGTCTATGGGAGCCGCAGACTTGTTGTGCACATGCTGCGGAAAAAGCCGCACCGAAACGCAGCTTTTTTTTCTCGCAGCATGTCACTTCTTTTGTGCGGAACTGCAGTGTTTCTGCACCTTTAGACTTTCATTGAGTTGGGCACATCCACAGGAAAAGCGCAGATGTAAAAAAGATCTGCAGTTTTGCTGTGGATGTGGGGCGGGCGGGGTCTGCGGGCTGTTCGGATGTGTGTGGCGCTGTGCGGGACTGTTCAGATGTGTGCGGCCCTGTGCGGGACTGTTCGTGTGTGTGTGTGGGGCTGTGCGGGGGGTCTTTTGGGGTGTGTGTGCAGGTATCATCCGATGGGACTACAAGTACGCAGCATCCAATCTGCAGCTCATTCAGATGTAATCCGGACAGTGGACACACACCCTACGCTATCCATACATCTATCAATAGATATATCTATCCAGACACATCTACAGATAGATATAGGAATAGATAGATGTATGCATCTATAGACCTATCGATATGTAGATCTGTCTATCCATTTCATCTATCATCTATCTGTCTATCTGTGCGTCGGCGGCCGGTCCCGCGGCGGCGGCCGGTGCGTCGGCGGCTGGTCCCGAGGCGGTGGCCGGTGCCATGGCGGCGGTGGCCGGTGCGTCGGCGGTGGCCGGTGTGTCGGCGGCCGGTCCAACGGCGCCGGCCGGTGCAGTGGCGGCGGCGGCCGGTGCGACGGCGGGGGTCTGCGTGGTGCGAAGATTGCTGTGCGGTGGTGGTAGCGGCGGCGTTGTCTCTGTGTGCAGGCATGTCTGATGGGACTACAAGTCCCATCGGGCTCTGCCTGCTACAGTGACAGTGAGTGACACATTAGCCAATGATGGGACAGTAGTAGTCCCATCATCCAGCTAATGTGTTGAATGTAAAAAAAAACACACATATACAGTACATACATACATAGAACACATACAGGACATGGCAGCATGCGACAGCATGCGACGACATGCGCCATGCGACGACATGCGACGACATGCGGTGGAATGCGGCATGCGACGACATACGCCATGCGATGACATGCGGCATGCGACGACATGTGCCATGCGACGACATGCGGCATGCGGCGACATGCACCATGCGACGACATGCGCCATGCCACGACATGCGCCATGCGACGACATGCGCCATGCGACAAAATGCTCCATGCCACGACATGCGGCATGCGACGACATGCGCCATGCGACGACATGCGGCATGCGACGACATGCGCCATGCGACGACATGCGCCATGCGATGACATGCGGCATGCGATGACATGCCGCATACAGTACATACATACAGTACATACATACATTCAGACATACAGTACATACATACAACATACATACAGACATACAGTACATATAACATAGATTACATACTCACCATCACTTGTCACTTTGATCCTCGACGCCATTGTCATCTGTAAAAAATATTAAAATAATAAACAAACACTATACTCCCTGATCCGCAGAAATCCAATTAAAATGAGTGTCCCTCGACGATCTCCCGTGGAGAGCAGGAGCATCAGCTGATGCCACCACTCTTCAGGGGCTCCAGGAACTCAATGAGGGGAGGAAGGTATCCTTCCACAATGTATTCCCCACAATGTATTCCTACGCCCCTGTGAGAAAATAGTCCCTAGTCTCACTTTATGGCATTGCTGTATGAGAAAGTTCCCACACAGCTTTTTGCCAAAAAGTGAGACCAGTGAACTTTAGTAACCTCAGTGATGCACTGCAGGAGCCATTGTCTCCTGTCAGTGTGTCACTGAGGGTCCTATAGAGCAGTGACATCACCCGATGTCACTGTTCTATAGGGGAGATCGTCGTGGGACACTCGTTATTAAATGGACTACGGCAGACAGGTAGTATACGGTTTATTATTTTATGTTTTTTGCAGGGGCTGAAGTATGGTAAGTATGGTTAAATGCAGAATATTAAAATACTTTTTCCTAATGTGTGTGTGTTTTATTAACCCTTTTTTAGTATTGGATTAATAACGGATAGGCGTCTTATTGACGCCTCTCCGTTATTAACCCGGATTAATGTCACCTTACAATAGCAAGGTGACATTAACCCCTTATTACCCCATATCCCACCGCTACACGGGAGTGGGAAGAGAGGGGCTAAGTGCCGGAATTGGCGCATCTTACAGATGCGCCATTTCTGGGGCGGCTGCGGACTGGTATTTGTAGCCGGGGGGGGGGGCAATATCCATGGCCCCTCTCTAGGCTATGAATATCAGCCCGCAGCTGTCTGCGTAGCCTTTCTGGCTATAAAATATAGGGGGACCCCACGTTATTTTTTTGGGGGGTCCCCCTATTTTAATAGCCAGTAAAGGCTACGCAGACAGCTGCGGGCTAATATTCATAGCAGGCTACAAATATTGGCCCCCGGCCGTCGGCTTTCCCCCTCTGGCGCAGAAAATTGCATGGGAGCCCACGCCGTTTTTTTCCGTTTTTTTATTAAGTTAAACGCTCATTAAGGCCTGTTTCACACTTGCGTCGGTACGGGTCCATCGCTATGCGTCGGGCCTACATACTGACGCACATTGTGAAATTTGTGCACGTCGTGGGCAGCGGATGCAGTTTTTCAACGCATCCGCTGCCCATTCTGAAGTCCGGGGAGGAGGGGGCGGAGTTTTGGCCACTCATGCGCGGTAGAAAATGGCAGACGCGAGGGACGTGCCAACGGTCCGCCAAAACACGACGCATCCGTTGCACGACGGACGCAACATGTGGCCATCCGTCGCGATCCCTCACTAATACAAGTCTATGGGTAAAAAACGCATCCTGCGAGCACATTTGCAGGATCCGTTTTTTTCCCAAAAAGACGGATTGCTAAAAACGCAAGTGTGAAAGTAGCCTTAGGCTGCTTTCACACTAGCATCGGTAAGGGGCCGTCGCGCTGCGTCGCTAATAAAAGTCTATGGAGAAAAAACGCATCCTGCAGACAACTTTGCAGGACGCGTTTTTTCTCCTCTATGACGCATTGCGATGTGCAGTGCACGACGCTAGTGTGAAAGAGGCCTTAGAAACATCGGCCTTTCTATTATGTATCTATGGATATATCTATCTATAGATATATTTATAGATAGATATATCTATAGAAACATAGATGTATCTATCCATATATTTGGCTGCTTTCACACATCAGGTTTTTGCCGTGAGGCACAATCCGGCGAGTTTTGAAAAAAACGGATCCATTTTTTTCCGCCGGATCCGTTTTTTTTCTCATAGAGTTGTATTAGCGCCGTATTGCGCCTGATGGCCACACGTTTCATCCGTTTTTTACCGGATCCGTAAAAAAAGCTGTTTCCGCCGGATGGAAAACACATACAGAGGAACGTTTTTTCTGTCTGGCGAAAAAACGCACAGCGACGGATCCGGCAAAAAAACGTATGAAACTGAGCTGTGAAATGATGAATCCGGCCTTGGAATCCGTTTTTTCATGCATGTTTCCATTCAAATCATGCACATTTTCCATTTATTTACTTATTTCCAAATACGGCATTAAAACCGCGCATAAACCGCACCAAAAAAAGCATCAAAATTGCACCAAAAACTGCATCAAAACTGCACCAAAAACTGCATCAAAACCTGGTGCAGTTTTGCAGTTTTGGTGCAGTTTGCAGTTTTGGTGCGGTTTTGATGCAGTTTTTGGTGCGGTTTTGATGCAGTTCTTGGTGCGGTTTTGATGCAGTTCTTGGTGCGGTTTTTGCACAGTTTTGATGCAGTTTTTGGTGCAGTGTTGATGCAATTATGGTGCGGTTTTGATGCGTTTTTTTCAGTTTTGATGTGTTTTTTATGCAGTTTTTTGCACGGTTTTGATGCATTTTTAATTCGCTTTTGTTGCGGTTTTTGCGCGGTTTTTAGGCGTTTTGGTGCATTTTTGAAAGGTAAATAAAGATGTATTATTGAACAAAAAAAAAAAAGATTTGTGATGTCATTATTGTCCAACCTCCTCTTTTACATTTGTCCAACCCACACTCCATTAAACACACAGATAGACAGATAGATGATAGATGAAATGGATAGACAGATCTACATATCGATAGATCTATAGATGCATACATCTATCTATTCCTATATCTATCTGTAGATGTGTCTGGATAGATATATCTATTGATAGATGTATGGATAGCGTAGGGTGTGTGTCCACTGTCCGGATTACATCTGAATGAGCTGCAGATTGGATGCTGCGTACTTGTAGTCCCATCGGATGATGCCTGCACACACACCCCAAAAGACCCCCCACACAGCCCCACACACACACAAACAGTCCCGCACAGGGCCGCACACATCTGAACAGTCCCGCACAGCGCCACACACATCCGAACAGCCCGCAGACCCCGCCCGCCCACACATGCACGCACACCGTCACCGCCCACACACTTCCATCCTCCCGAGCTGCTGCGTTTCTCGGACCCACATCCGCAGCAAAACTGCAGATCTTTTTTACATCTGCGCTTTTCCTGTGGATGTGCCCAACTCAATGAAAGTCTAAAGGTGCAGAAACACTGCAGTTCCGCACAAAAGAAGTGACATGCTGCGAGAAAAAAAAGCTGCGTTTCGGTGCGGCTTTTTCCGCAGCATGTGCACAACAAGTCTGCGGCTCCCATAGACTTACATTGGTTGTGCACTTCACTGCGGATTTGATGCAATTCAGTGCGGCAAAAAACCCTGCGGATCTGCAATCAAATCCATAACGTGTGCACACAGCCTTAGCATTTAGGGAACCTAGCAAAAAAGCCAAGCAAAAAACTAGTGTGGGATTGCACTTTTTTTTCCATTTCATTGCACTTTGAATTTTTTTCACATTTTCTGTTACAGAACATGGTAAAACCAACTGTGTCGTTCAAAAGTAGAACTTGTCCCGCAAAATATAAGCCCTCACATGGCCATATTGACGGAAAAATTATGGCTCTGGATAGAAGGGGAGCAATAAACGAAACATGGATATGGACATATCTATGGAAATAGACATAGATATATCTGTATCGATCTATCTATCTATCTATCTATCTATCTATCTATCTATTTATCTATCTATCTATCTGTGTGTAATGGAGTGTGGGTTGGACAAATGTAAAAGAGGAGGTTGGACAGAAATGACATCACAAATCTTTTTGAAGCTAGAGGAGGGAGAGGAGGGAGGGGTTGGGGTGTGTTTTGGAGTGGGTGTGGTAGGTTCGTGCTTAGTAGCAGTGCAATGAATCATGGAACTTGTAGTGTTAGAGCACAATAACACAGGAGAAAGGAAGTTGTCGATTAACCCCATGAGAGCTGAATCCAGCACTAAGGATGTGCTGCTACAGCATGATAAAAGGTAATATTGCTAAAATAAACACAGTAGATGTTTTCAGTGGCACATAATAGCAAGATTTATGAAAAAAAAAAAAAAAAGGTTATAGTAGTGGACAACTTCTTTAAATATTCAAATTGCCTCTTCTGAGAAAAAAAGAGGACTTTAACTCTATAGCGCCACCTGTTGGAAGTAGCGATCCTACAAGTCACAATCAACCCTTTAACAAGTCGTGCAATATGACTTAGGATAAAAGCCAAATCAGTATCTCAATTCGCAGACACGGTGTTTTGGGCTGTTAGCCCTCGTCAGTGCGAAGCATGAGAACTGATTTGGCTAGGTGAGAGGCTCTGGACTGGGGTCTAAGGGGTAGCATTTCTCCTTATGGAGAGTGACATACCAGCTGGCTTGTCAAGGTAAGGAGGCTTATTCGCAATGCTCACCTTAAAAGCTCAGAATACAATAAGACCCACGCTTCAGCCTCTCTTCCAGTGTTGGCCATAGTCTTTCTCACTAGATCATCTTACAGATGTTCACAATTATTGTCTCAGGCTGTAGCAGAACTCTTTTTTAGGCCGGGTCACAGTAGCGTAGAATACGGACAAGTGCTATGCGAGAAAACATTGCATAGCACTCGGACCAGTATTCATCTATGGGGCAGCTCACATCACCGTTTTTTTTCTCAGGCATATTCAGCATGCGAGTGTAATCACAGCATGAAGCGATTGTACGCGTATATTGCCCGAGTCTCATCAATGCAAGTCTATGGGTGTGAGAAAAAATTGGACACCACACGAACCATCAGTGTGACTTGCAAGATATATGCATACATTTTCCTCATTTCAGCCCACTGAGCCATAAAATTAATTAGGGAAAATCAATGAGAAATGTAAAGCCATATGCAAGTCATACAGATGCCATACGGATACTTAAGTGAGAGAATATCGCATCATTGCATTGCAAATGCACTACCCACGGATGACCATAAGGAGAACACTCATGCGACTCTCAGCAGGGAGACTCGGATCGATTTTCCATACGTTAAGTGTGATCCCGGCCTTACTAACCAAACCACAGACCGTCGCATTAAAGCCTCAAACAACTCATTGCTTCAAGTCACAGCTACTCTCATAGTCTGAGGCCAAAGAATTGTAACGTGGCTCGGGATGGTAGCCATGGGTGAGGTACTCATCTTCCATGCCCTGGCATGCTACAGAAAAAAGAGGTCCTGACTCGGTATGTGTGTGTGTTCAGTCGCATGACTTCCAACTTTTGAAGAACAGAAAGAGGAAGAGATCATGTGGCGCGCATAGTGCACCACGGCAAATTTTGGCTAAGACCTCTGGCCAAACCCCAATCCATGCCCATTTACCATTTCTTCCTGCCCTGGCAGAAGGAGTTATCAGAGGGGCGCTGGCAGTGGGAGAAAATCAGCAGACCCTCGAGAATGCAGGGGGAAGACCTAAATCTGGGGCTGTCCACTGTGTCCTGGACAGTTGTGACTAGAGATGAGTGGATAGATTCCCGGGTCCAACATCCAGGACAGTGCTACCTGGCAGCTTGCTTGGAGGCTGTGTATCTCTAACCTTCCAAGGACCCCGGAGAAGCTTTTGATTAGCCAGGGCCAGAGTAACGTCATCTGTGCATCCTGCTCATCTATAGTTGGGATCTGGGGATAATTTTTTGTTCCTTAATTCGCAGTCGGAGCCGCCAGAATGTTCTCATCTTCATGTAGCTTGGCTTTTTTGTGCCTGTAAGGCCATGTTCAAACATTGCAGAAATACTTTGTTTTTTTGTTTTCGGCAGATATCTGCACCAAATTACACAATAACAATCTTTTCCCCCCATATTTGATGTGTTTTTGATGCAAACGTGAAGCTGGGTTTTTAATGTGATTTTTATAGTACAGAAAAGCTTTGCTTCTGTACGTAACAAAGTATCTGCAGTTTTTACATGCTTTTTGTAGACTCCACATAGAGGCATCTAGAGAAAAAAAAAGCAAAAACCCGCACAGTTTAGCAGCATCCTTGGGCACAGCAGGCTTCTTTTTTGTTAACCCCTTAACCCCCAAGGGTGGTTTGCACGTTAACGACAGGGCCAATTTTTACAATTCTGACCACTGTCCCTTTATGAGGTTATAACTCTGGAACGCTTCAACGGATCCTAGAGATTCTGACACTGTTTTCTCGTGACATATTGTACTTCATGAAAGTGGTAAAATTTCTTTGATATTACCTGCTTTTATTTGTGAAAAAAATGGAAATTTGGTGAAAATTTTGAAAATTTTGCAATTTTCCAACTTTGAATTTTTATGCCCTTAAATGACAGCGATACGTCACACAACACACAAAATGCTTAATAAGTATTATTTGCCACATGTCTACTTTACATCAGCACAATTTTGGAACCAACATTTTTTTTTATTAGGGAGTTATAAGGGTTAAAAGTTGACCAGCAATTTCTCATTTTTACAACACCATTTCTTTAGGGACCACATCGCATTTGAAGTCACTTTGAGGGGTCCATATGATAGAAAATACCCAAGTGTGACACCATTCTAAAAATTGCACCCCTCAAGGTGCTCAAAAACCATATTCAAGAAGTTTATTAACCCTTCAGGTGTTTCACAGGAATTTTTGGAATGTTTAAAAAAAATGAATATTTAACTTTTTTTCACAAAAAATTTACGTCATCACCAATTTGTTTTATTTTACCAAGGGTAACAGGAGATTTTGGACCCAAAAGTTGTTGTACAATTTGTCCTGAGTATGCTGATATCCCATATATGGAGGTAAACCACTGTTTGGGCACGGAAGGGAAGGAGCGCCTTTTGACTTTTCAATGCAAAATTGACTGGAATTGAGATAGGATGCCATGTCACATTTGGAGAGCCCGTGATGTGCCTAAACATTGAAACCCCCCACAAGTGACACCATTTTGGAAAGTAGACCCCCTAAGGAACTTATCTAGATGTGTGGTGAGCACTTTGACCCACTGAGTGCTTCACAGAAGTTTATAATGCAGAGCCATAAAAACAAAAAATTATATTTTTTCACAAAAATGATATTTCGCCCCAAATTTTTTATTTTCCCAAGGGTAACAGAAGAAATTGGACTCGAAAGGTTGTTGTGAAATTTGTCCTGAGTATGCTGATACCCTATATGTTGGGGTAAACCACTGTTTGGGCGCATGGCAGAGCTCGGAAGGGAAGGAGCTCCATTTGACTTTTCAATGCAAAATTGACTGGAATTGAGATGGGACGCCATGTTGTCGCATTTAGAGAGCCCCTGATGTGCCTAAACATTGAAACCCCCACAAGTGACACCATTTTGGAAAGTAGACCCCTTAAGGAACTTATATAGATGTGTGGTGAGCACTTTGACCCACAAAGCGCTTCACAAAAGTTTATAATGTAGAGCTGTAAAAATAAAAAATCATATTTTTTTCACCCCAATTTTTTTCCCCAAAGGTAACAGAAGAAATTGGACCCAAAAAGTTGTTGTGCAATTTGTCCTGAGTACGTTGATACCCAATATGTGGGGCTAAACCACTGTTTGGGCGCATGGCAGAGCTCAGAAGGGAAGGAGCGCCGTTTGACTTTTCAATGCAAAATTGACTGGAATTGAGATGGGACGCCATGTCGCGTTTGGAGAGCCCCTGATGTGCCTAAACATTGAAACCCCCACAAGTGACATCATTTTAGAAAGAAGACCCCCTAAGGAACTTATCTAGATGTGTTGTGAGAACTTTGTACCTCCAAGTGTTTCACTACAGTTTATAACGCAGAGCCGTGAAAATAAAAATTATTTTTTTTCCACAAAAATTATTTTTTAGCCCCTGGTTTTGTATTTTCCCAAGGGCATCAGGAGAAATTGGACCCCAAAAGTTGTTGTACAATTTGTCCTGAGTACGTTGATACCCCATATGATGGGGTAAACCCCTGTTTCGGCACACGGGAGAGCTCGGAAGGGAAGGAGCACTGTTTTACTTTTTCAATGCAGAATTGGCTGGAATTGAGATAGGATGCCATGTCGCATTTGGAGGGCCCCTGATCTGCCTAAACAGTGGAAACACCCCAATTCTAACTGAAACCCTAACCCAAACACACCCCTAACCCTAATCCCAACCCTAACCATAACTCTAACCACACCCCTAACCCAAACATCCCCCTAACCCTAATCCCAACCACACCCCTAACCCCAACATACCCCTAACCCCAACACACCCCTAACCCTAATCCCAACCCTAACCACAGCCCTAACTCCAACACACCCCTAACCCTAATTCCAACCATAACCCTGACCACACCCCCAACCCTAATCCCAACCCTAATCCCAACCATAAATGTAATCCAAACCCTAACTTTAGCCCCAACCCTAACCCTAACTTTAGCCTCAACCCTAACTGCAGCCCCAACCCTAACTGTAGCCCTAACCCTAACCTTATCCCCAACCCTAATCGTAACTTTAGCCCCAACTCTAACCCTAGCTGTAGCCCCAACCCTAACTGTAGCCCCAACCCTAACCCTAACTTTAGCCCCAACCCTAACCCTAACCCTAATGAGAAAATGGAAATAAATACATTTTTTAAATTTATTATTTTTCCCTTACTAAGAGAGTGATGAAGGGGGGTTTGATTTACTTTTATAGAGGTTTTTTTGCGGATTTTTATGATTGGCTGCTGTCACACACTAAAAGATGCTTTTAATTGCAAAAAATAGTTTTTGCGTCTCCACATTTTGAGAGTTATAATTTTTCCATATTTTGGTAAGCAGAGTCATGTGAGGTCTTGGTTTTTGCGGGACAAGTTGACGTTTTTATTGGTACCATTTTCGTGCACGTGACATTTTTTGATCGCTTTTTATTTCGATTTTAGTGAGGCAGAATGAACAAAAACCAGCTATTCATGAATTTCTTTCTATAATACTATAGGCTATAACTTTTTAATTTTTTCGCTGATGATGCTGTATGGCAGCTTGTTTTTTGCGGAACAAGATGACGTTTTCAGCAGTACCATGGTTATTTATATCTGTCTTTTTGATCGTGTGTTATTCCACTTTTTGTTTGGCGGTATGATAATAACGCGTTGTTTTTGCCTGTTTTTTTTTTTTTTTTTTACAGTGTTCACTGAAGGGGTTAACTAGTGGGACAGTTTTATAGGTCGGGTCGTTAAGGACATGGCAATACTAAATATGTATACTTTTATTGTTTTTTATGTAGAGAAAGAAATATATTTATTGGAACAATATTTTTTTTTCTTTATTTAGGATTTTTTTTTTTTTTTTTTACACATGTAAATATTTTTTTTTTACTTATAACATTGCCCCAGGAGGGGACATCACTATATATTATCAGATCGCTGATCTGACACTTTGCAGTCCACTGTGTCAGATCAGCGATCTGACAGGCACTGCAGGGAGGCTTGCTGGCGCCTGCTCTGAACAGGCGCTTGCAAGCCATCACCCTACAGGACCCGGAAGGAGCCCCGTGGCCACTTTGGATCTGGGGCCTTCAAGGAGGAGGAGGTAGGAGACCCTCTGAACAACGCAATCACATCTCGTTCTGAGGGTCTCAGGGAAGCACGCAGGGAGCCCCCACCCTGCGCAATGCTTCTCTATGCCGCGGGAACACTGCGATCATGTTTGATTGCAGTGTTCCGGGGGTTAATGTGCCGGGAGTGGTCTGTGACCGCTCCTGGCACATAGTGCCGGATGTCAGCTGTAATAATCAGCTGGCACCCGGCGGTGATCGGCCGCGCTTCCCCCGTGAGCGCGACCGATCGACTATGACGTACTATCCCATCACTGGGAATTAAGTCCCAGGTCACCTCGACGGGACAGTATGTCATATGGGATTAAGGGGTTAAGATAGTTTTTTATTTAGGATTCTTTACATTAATGGGGTAAAGGAAAAAGGGGGGAAACATATAATTTTCCGATCCCCGTAGCGTTTCCTTTTTTGTTATCTGGGGTTGGATGAGAGCTTATTTTTTGCATGCCAAGCTGACATTTTAAATGATACCATTTTGATGCATTTACAATCTTTTGATCGCCCAATATTGCATTTTAATGCAATGCTGCGGCGACCAAGAAAACGTAATTCTGGCATTTTGACTTTTTTCTCGCTACGCCATTTAGCGATCAGGTTAATCCTTTTTTTATTGATAGATTGGGCAATTCTGAATGCGGCGATACCAAATATGTGTATGTTTGATTTTTTTTTTATATTGTTTTATTTTGAAGGGGTGATTTGAACTTTTACATTTTTTTTATTTTTTTAAATTTTTAAACACTTTTTTTTAACTTTTGGCATGCTTCAATAGTCTCTGTGGGAAACTAGAAGCTGCCAAAACTCGATCAGCTAAGCTACATACAGGCAATGATCGGTTTGCCTATATTTAGCTGAGTTACTCACTTGCAATGAGCGCCGACCACTTTGCGGTGCTCACAGCAAGAAGACAGTGACAACCATAGGGGTCTCAAAACAGCTGATATGTGCCAGCAAAGATGTGGGCTCACCACCGGAGCCCACATCAAAGGGAGGGTGTCCGACATTGGCGTATTATTACGCCTGATGTCGGACAGTGGTTAAAGAAAAGGGGGAAAGAAAAATAGTTTATTAAGGAAAATGCGAAAAAAGGAAAAAGAAAAAATTAAAGGGATAGAAGGAAAATGAAAAAGATTGGCATGTACAGGATAGGCAACGGAAAGGGGTTACGATACACGCATAAGATAACATACCGTATATACTCAAGTATAAGCCGACCCGAGTATAAGCCGAGGCACCCCGTCCCACATGGCTCGGCTCCCCACTTCCCCTGGTTGCATGCATTGCTCACATTGCCTCCTCTCCCCATCATACCCATCCTCCATCGCTGCATCTTCATCCCTGCATCTCATTTGTCCCTGCACCGGCAGCTCTACTCTCCTCTGCTCAGCGGTCACGTGGTACCGTTAAGGTAATGAATATGTGCTCCACGCCTATGGAAGTGGAGACAAGTCCGTGACCGCTCAGCACAGGAGAGGAGAGCCGCCAATGCTGGGACAGAGACGCAGTGACGGAGGGTGAGTATGATGTCTTCTGTTAGGCTTCTTTCACACTTGCATCAGTACAGGTCGTCGCAATGCATCGGCCCGACGTACCGAAGTACGTTGTGCAAATTTGGCACAACGTGGGCAGCGGATGCAGTTTTTCAATGCATCCGCTGCCCATTCTATGTCCCGGGGAGGAGGGGGCCGACGCACAATGCATCCAGTGCACGATAGACGCGACGTATGGCCATAAGTCGCGATCCGTCGGCAATAAAAGTCTATGGGAAAAAACGCATCCTGTGGGCACATTTGCAGGATCCGTTTTTTCCCCAAAATGATGCATTGCGACGTATTCCAAATGACGCAAGTGTGTAAGATTCCTTAGCCGGTGGCTGTATCTGCAGCTTTCACTGTGCCACAGCCGCCGGCTCCTGACGCTTCTATGCCGCTCCCCCTTTCCCGCCAGCGTTCTGAACAATTGACTCATGTATAAGCCGAGGGGGGCGTTTTCAGCACAAAAAAATGTGCTAAAAATCTCGGCTTATACGTGAGTATATATGGTATATAAATATTTTAGAGGTAGGAGGGGGAGAAAAGGAATGCAAAAGGCAAGGAAAGAAAGAACACATGTAAAAACAGGTGCAGAGACAAGCATATAAATATTAACTTTTAACAAAAATTTATTTTCCTTGATGTGAGGCCAGGGCGAGGCCAGTGTCTGAGCCCCAGGTCGATGAGCATAGAGCAACTGGGTGAGCGGAATCAAGTTTCTATAATTAACTTTTAACTCCTTAGTGACAGCGCCAATTTTTACAATTCTGACCACTGTCACTTTATGAGATTATAGCTCTGGAATGCTTGAACGGATCACACTGATTCTAAGACTGTTTGTTCGTGACATATGACGCGTTTATTTATTAAAAAAACTGAAATGTGGCAAAAATGTTGCAATTTTTAAACTTTTAAATTTTGTGCTTTTAAATCAGAGAGTCATATCACACAAAATATTTAATAAATAACATTTCCCACATCTACTTTACATCAGCACAATTTTGGAAACATAATTTTCTTTTGTTAGTACGTTATAAGGGTTAAAAGTTGACCAGCGATTTCTCATTTTTACAACAAAATTTACAAAACCAATTTTTTAGAGACCATCTCAAAATTGAAGTGAGTTTGGGGGGTCACTGTAACAGAAAATATCCAAAAGTGACATCATTCTAAAAACTGCACCCCTCAAGGTGCGCAAAACCACATTCAAGAAGTTTATTAACCCTTCAGGTGCTTCACGAGAACCAAAGCAATGTGGAAGGAAAAAATGAACATTTTACTTTTTTCACAAAAATTTACTTTGGAACCAAACTTTTTTATTTTCACAAGTGTATCAGGAGAAAATGAACCACAAAATTTGTTGTGCAATTTCTCCTGAGTACGCTGATACACTGTGTGTGGGGAAAAGCCACTGTTTGGGCACATGGCAGGGCTCAGAAGGGAGGGAGCATCGTTTGACTTTTTGAATGCAAAATTGGCTGATATCAATGGTGGCGCCATGTCGCTTTTGGAGACCTGTCATGATTCTCAATGGCGAGAGAACATAGCCCAGCATATATGAGAACTAGCTCTTGGAAGATGGAAACTATACTGACCATGAACTAAACCTGCCGCACAACTAGAAGTGGCCGGGTAGCATGCCTACGTTTTTTTATCCCTAGATGCCCAGCGCCAGCCGGAGAACTACCTAATCCTAGCAGAGGAAAAGACAGTCCTGGCTCACCTCTAGAGAAATTTTCCCAAAAGGCAGACAGAGGCCCCCACATATATTGGCGGTGATTTAAGATGAAATGACAAACGTAGTATGAAAATAGGTTTAGCAAAATCGAGGTCCGCTTACTAGATAGCATGAAGACAGAAAGGGCACTTTCATGGTCAGCAGAAAACCCTATCAAAACACCATCCAGAAATTACTTTAAGACTCTAGCATTAACTCATAACACCAGAGTGGCAATTTCCGCTCACAAGAGCTTTCCAGACACAGTAACGAAACAGCAGCTGTGAACAGGAACAAAATGCAAAAACACACAAGGACAAAAGTCCAACTTAGCTGGGAGTTGTCTAGTAGCAGGAACATGCACAGAAAGGCTACTGATTACATTGTTGACCGGCATGAAACTGACAGAGGAGCAAGGTTATATAGCGACTCCCACATCCTGATAGGAGCAGGTGAACAGAGGGGATGATGCACACAAGTTAAATTCCACAAGTGGCCACCGGGGGAGCCCAGAATCCAATTTCACAACAGTACCCCCCCCTCAAGGAGGGGGCACCGAACCCTCACCAGAACCACCAGGGCGATCAGGATGAGCCCTATGAAAGGCACGGACAAGATCGGAGGCATGAACATCAGAGGCAGTGACCCAAGAATTATCCTCCTGACCGTATCCCTTCCATTTGACCAGATACTGGAGTTTCCGTCTGGAAACACGAGAGTCCAAGATCTTTTCCACAACGTACTCCAACTCACCCTCAACCAACACCGGAGCAGGAGGCTCAACGGAAGGCACAGCTGGTACCTCATACCTGCGCAACAATGACCGATGAAAAACATTATGAATCGAAAAGGATGCAGGGAGGTCCAAACGGAAGGACAGAGGGTTAAGAATCTCCAATATCTTGTACGGGCCGATGAACCGAGGCTTAAACTTAGGAGAAGAAACCCTCATAGGGACAAAACGAGAAGACAACCACACCAAGTCCCCAACACAAAGCCGAGGACCAACACGACGACGGCGGTTGGCAAAAAGCTGAGTCTTCTCCTGGGACAACTTCAAATTGTCCACCACCTGCCCCCAAATCTGATGCAACCTCTCCACCACAGCATCCACTCCAGGACAATCCGAAGATTCCACTTGACCGGAGGAAAATCGAGGATGAAACCCCGAATTACAGAAAAACGGGGACACCAAGGTGGCAGAGCTGGCCCGATTATTGAGGGCGAACTCCGCCAAAGGCAAAAAAGCAACCCAATCATCCTGATCCGCAGACACAAAACACCTCAAATATGTCTCCAAGGTCTGATTAGTCTGCTCGGTCTGGCCATTAGTCTGAGGATGGAAAGCAGACGAAAAAGACAAATCTATGCCCATCCTAGCACAGAATGCCCGCCAAAATGTAGACACGAATTGGGTCCCTCTGTCAGAATCGATATTCTCCGGAATACCATGCAAACGAACAACATTTTGAAAAAACAGAGGAACCAACTCGGAAGAAGAAGGCAACTTAGGCAAGGGAACCAGATGGACCATCTTAGAGAAACGGTCACACACCACCCAGATGACAGACATCTTCTGAGAAACAGGCAGATCCGAAATAAAATCCATCGAGATGTGCGTCCAAGGCCTCTTCGGGATAGGCAAGGGTAACAACAATCCACTAGCCCGAGAACAACAAGGCTTGGCCCGAGCACAAACGTCACAAGACTGCACAAAGCCTCGCACATCTCGTGACAGGGAAGGCCACCAGAAGGACCTTGCCACCAAATCCCTGGTACCAAAGATTCCAGGATGACCTGCCAACGCAGAAGAATGAACCTCAGAGATGACTCTACTGGTCCAATCATCAGGAACAAACAGTCTACCAGGTGGGCAACGATCAGGTCTATCCGCCTGAAACTCCTGCAAGGCCCGCCGCAGGTCTGGAGAAACGGCAGACAATATCACTCCATCTTTAAGGATACCTGTGGGCTCAGAATTACCAGGGGAGTCAGGCTCAAAACTCCTAGAAAGGGCATCCGCCTTAACATTCTTAGAACCCGGTAGGTAAGACACCACAAAATTAAACCGAGAGAAAAACAACGACCAGCGCGCTTGTCTAGGATTCAGGCGCCTGGCAGACTCAAGGTAAATTAAATTTTTGTGGTCAGTCAATACCACCACCTGATGTCTGGCCCCCTCAAGCCAGTGACGCCACTCCTCAAAAGCCCACTTCATGGCCAAAAGCTCCCGATTCCCAATATCATAATTCCGCTCGGCGGGCGAAAATTTACGGGAAAAAAAAGCACAAGGTCTCATCACGGAGCAGTCGGAACTTCTCTGCGACAACACCGCCCCAGCTCCGATTTCAGAAGCGTCGACCTCAACCTGAAAAGGAAGAGCAACATCAGGCTGACGCAACACTGGGGCGGAAGAAAAGCGGCGCTTGAGCTCCCGAAAGGCCTCCACAGCATCAGGGGACCAATCAGCAACATCAGCACCCTTCTTAGTCAAATCAGTCAATGGTTTTACAACATCAGAAAAACCAGCAATAAATCGACGATAAAAGTTAGCAAAGCCCAAAAATTTCTGAAGACTCTTAAGAGAAGAGGGTTGCGTCCAATCACCAATAGCCTGAACCTTGACAGGATCCATCTCGATGGAAGAGGGGGAAAAAATGTATCCCAAGAAGGAAATCTTCTGAACCCCAAAAACACACTTAGAACCCTTCACACACAAGGAATTAGACCGCAAAACCTGAAAAACCCTCCTGACCTGCTGGACATGAGAGTCCCAGTCATCCGAAAAAATCAGAATATCATCCAGATACACAATCATAAATTTATCCAAATAATCGCGGAAAATGTCATGCATAAAGGACTGGAAGACTGAAGGGGCATTTGAAAGACCAAAAGGCATCACCAAATACTCAAAATGGCCCTCGGGCGTATTAAATGCGGTTTTCCACTCATCCCCCTGCTTGATTCGCACCAAATTATACGCCCCACGGAGATCAATCTTAGAGAACCACTTGGCCCCCTTTATACGAGCAAACAAATCAGTAAGCAGTGGTAACGGATATTGATATTTAACCGTGATTTTATTCAAAAGTCGATAATCAATACACGGCCTCAAAGAGCCGTCTTTCTTAGACACAAAGATAAAACCGGCTCCTAAGGGAGATGACGAAGGACGAATATGTCCCTTTTCCAAGGACTCCTTTATATATTCTCGCATAGCAGCGTGTTCAGGCACAGACAGATTAAATAAACGACCCTTAGGGTATTTACTACCCGGGATCAAGTCTATGGCACAATCGCACTCCCGGTGCGGAGGTAGTGAACCAACCTTGGGTTCTTCAAAAACGTCACAAAAGTCAGACAAGAATTCAGGAATCTCAGAGGGAATAGATGATGAAATGGAAACCAAAGGTACGTCCCCATGAGTTCCTTTACATCCCCAACTTAACACAGACATAGCTCTCCAGTCGAGGACTGGGTTATGAGATTGCAGCCATGGCAATCCCAGCACCAAAACATCATGTAGATTATACAGCACCAGAAAGCGAATAACCTCCTGGTGATCCGGATTAACACGCATAGTCACTTGTGTCCAGTATTGTGGTTTATTACTAGCCAATGGGGTGGAGTCAATCCCTTTCAGAGGTATCGGAGCCTCCAATGGCTCCAAATCATACCCACAGCGTTTGGCAAAGGACCAATCCATAAGACTCAAAGCAGCGCCAGAGTCGACATAGGCGTCCGCGGTAATAGATGACAAAGAACAAATCAGGGTCACAGATAGAATAAACTTAGACTGTAAAGTGCTAATTGAAACAGACTTGTCAGGCTTCTTAGTACGCTTAAAGCATGCTGATATAACATGAGTTGAATCACCACAATAGAAGCACAACCCATTTTTTCGTCTAAAATTCTGCCGCTCGCTTCTGGACAGAATTCTATCACATTGCATATTTTCTGGCGTTTTCTCAGTAGACACCGCCAAATGGTGCACAGGTTTGCGCTCCCGCAGACGCCTATCGATCTGAATAGCCATCGTCATGGACTCATTCAGACTCGCAGGCACAGGGAACCCCACCATAACATCCTTAATGGCATCAGAGAGACCTTCTCTGAAAATCGCCGCCAGGGCGCACTCATTCCACTGAGTAAGCACAGACCATTTGCGGAATTTTTGGCAGTATATTTCAGCTTCATCTTGCCCCTGAGACAAGGACATCAAGGCCTTTTCCGCCTGAAGCTCTAAATGAGGTTCCTCATAAAGCAACCCCAGAAAAAACGCATCCACATTGAGCAACGCAGGATCCCCTGGTGCCAATGCAAAAGCCCAGTCTTGAGGGTCGCCCCGGAGCAAGGAAATTACAATCCTGACCTGCTGTGCAGGGTCTCCGGCAGAGCGAGACTTCAGGGACAAAAACAATTTGCAATTATTTTTAAAATTTTGAAAGTGAGATCTATTCCCCGAGAAGAATTCAGGCAAAGGAATTCTAGGCTCAGACATAGGTGCATGAACAACAAAATCTTGCAAATTTTGTACCTTTGTGGCGAGATTATTCAAACCTGTAGCTACACTCTGAAGATCCATTTGAAACAGGTGAACACAGAGCCATTCAAGGTTTAGAAGGAGAGGAAGAGAGGAAGGCTGCAGTATAGGCAGACTAGCAAGTGATTCAATTAAGAGCACACTCAGAACTAGAGGGAAAAAAAAAAAAAAAAAAATTGTAGCAGACTTCTTTTTTCTCTCCTTACTCAGCCAGTAATTTAACCCTTTTTTGGGCCGGTCAAACTGTCATGATTCTCAATGGCGAGAGAACATAGCCCAGCATATATGAGAACTAGCTCTTGGAAGATGGAAACTATACTGACCATGAACTAAACCTGCCGCACAACTAGAAGTGGCCGGGTAGCATGCCTACGTTTTTTTATCCCTAGATGCCCAGCGCCAGCCGGAGAACTACCTAATCCTAGCAGAGGAAAAGACAGTCCTGGCTCACCTCTAGAGAAATTTTCCCAAAAGGCAGACAGAGGCCCCCACATATATTGGCGGTGATTTAAGATGAAATGACAAACGTAGTATGAAAATAGGTTTAGCAAAATCGAGGTCCGCTTACTAGATAGCATGAAGACAGAAAGGGCACTTTCATGGTCAGCAGAAAACCCTATCAAAACACCATCCAGAAATTACTTTAAGACTCTAGCATTAACTCATAACACCAGAGTGGCAATTTCCGCTCACAAGAGCTTTCCAGACACAGTAACGAAACAGCAGCTGTGAACAGGAACAAAATGCAAAAACACACAAGGACAAAAGTCCAACTTAGCTGGGAGTTGTCTAGTAGCAGGAACATGCACAGAAAGGCTACTGATTACATTGTTGACCGGCATGAAACTGACAGAGGAGCAAGGTTATATAGCGACTCCCACATCCTGATAGGAGCAGGTGAACAGAGGGGATGATGCACACAAGTTAAATTCCACAAGTGGCCACCGGGGGAGCCCAGAATCCAATTTCACAACAGAGACCCTGATGTACCTAAACAGTGGAACCCCCCAATTGTAGCTCCAACCCTAACCCCAACACACCCCTAACCCTAATCCCAACCCTAGGCATGACCCTAACCACAATCCTAACCCCAACAAAATAATCCTAACCCCAAAACAACCTGAACCCCAAAACAACCCTAACCCTAGCCCAACCCTAGCCCAAACATAACCCTAGCCCTAACCCTAGCCCCAACACAACCCTAGCTTTAACCTTAACCCTAACCCTAGCCCCAACCCTAACCCTAGCCCAACCCTAACCCTAGCTCTAACCCCAACCCTAACCCTAACCCTGGCCCCAACCTAACCCTAATGGAAAAATGGAAATACATACTTTTTTAATTTTATTACTTCTACCTAACTAAGGGGATGATAAAGGGGGGTTTGATTCACAATTTTTTATTTTGATCACTGTTATAGGGCCTATCACAGTGATCAAAATGACCCAATAGGAAAAATCTCAGAGGGAACAGAGCCAAAGGGACCAGAGGACACCGGAAGTATCAAGGGAGGGGTTTGGAGGCACCCCATTTCTTTCTCCTCTGATGTGCCAGATCATACCAGAGGAGAGAGAAATAAATAGGAAATCTGACTTTTTTTTTTGCTGTCACCGTTATTACATGAATAACGGTGATTGCAATACTGGGGATGGTGAAAACCAACCATAACAACATTCTCAGGGGTCTCAGCTACCCCCAGGGCAGCGCTATATCCTTATTTCTCAGTGCCTTAAAAAGCAGCGCTGATCAATAAATACCATTAACTGTCGGTGTTAAAAGGCGTTAAAATACTGATTGTTGAATTCTAATGGCGGGCACAGTTTTCATGAAATCACATCCACTTTGGACAGTTAAACACAGAATTTTTGTGCAAAAAAAGCAGCAGAAAATATGGAACATTGATATATTACATGTGAACACGGTCTAAATTTCAAAGCAAAGTGGACATGATTCCATGAAATCTCAGCTCTCTGTGGTCTGAAGACGCTGCTGAACTCTGCAGTTTTGGTGCATTTTTTATATACGCTTCTTATGAAAAAAATGCATGAAAAAAATTTGTAAGAATCAAAGATTTTCTGCACTATTAACCCCTTCACCCCGAAGCCTGTTTTCACATAAGTGACAGGGCCAATTTTTACAATTCTGACCACTGTCACTTTATGAGGTCATAACTCTGAAACGCTTCAACGGATCCTGGTGGTTCTGACATTGTTTTCTCGTGACATATCGTACTTTATGATAGTGGTAAAACTTCTTCGATATGACTTGCATTTATTTGTGAAAAAAGCAGAAATTTGTCGAAAATTATGAAAATTTAGCAATTTTCAAATTTTTCATTTTTATGCCCTTAAATTAGAGAGTTATATCACATAATATAGTTAATGAACAACATTTCCCACATGTCTGCTTTGTATCAGCACAATTTTGGAAACATAATTTTTTTTGTTAGGGAGTTATAAGGGTTAAAAGTTGACCAGCGATTTCTCATTTTTGCAACAAAATTTGCAAAACCATTTTTTTTACGGACCACCTCACACTTGAAGTGACTTTGAGGGGTCTATATGACAGCAAATACCCAAAAGTGACACCATTCTAAAAACTGCACCCCTCAAGGTACTCAAAACCACATTCAAAAATTTTATTTACCCTTCAGGTGCTTCACAGGAATTTTTGGAATGTTTTAAAAAAAATTAACATTTAACTTTTTTTTACAAAATTTTTACTTCAGATCCAATTCGTTTTATCTTACCAAGGGTAACAGGAGAAATTGGACCACAAAAGTCGTTGTACAATTTGTCCTGAGTACGCCGATACCCCACATGTTGGGGTAAACCAATGTTTGGGCACATGGCAGAGCACGGAAGGGAAGGAGCGCCATTTGACTTTTCAATGCAAGATTTGCTGGAATTGAGATCGGAACCCATGTCGCGATTGGAGAGCCCCTGACGTGCCTAAACAGTGGAAACCCCCACAAGTGACACCATTTTGGAAAGTAGACCCCCTAAGGAACGTATCTAGATGTGTGGTGAGCACTTTGAACCTCCAAGTGCTTCACAGAAGTTTATAATGTAGAGCCGTAAAAAAAATGTCATATTTATTTTCACAAAAAATGATTTTTCGCCCCAAATTTTTTATTTTCCAAAGGGTAACAGGATAAATTGGACCCCAAAAGTTGTTGTGCAATTTGTCCTGAGTATGCAGATACTTCATATATGGGGATAAACCACTGTTTGAGCGCATGGCAGAGCTCAGAAGGGAAGGAGCGCCGTTTGACTTTTCAATGCAAAATTGGCTGGAATTGAGATCGGAACCCGTGTCGCGTTTGGAGAGCCCCTGACGTGCCTAAACAGTAGAAACCCCCATAAGTGACTCCATTTTGGAAAGAAGACCCCCTAAGGAACTTATTTAGATGTGTGGTGAGCACTTTTAACCCCCAATTGTTTCACTATAGTTTAGAATGTAGCGCCGTGAAAATTAAAAAATAATTTTTTCTTTCCACAAAATGATGTTTTAGCCCGCAATTTTTTTTCCCCAAGGGTAACAGGAGAAATTGGACCACAAAAGTTATTGTCAATTTGTCCTGAGTACGCTGATGCCCCATATATGGGGGGGGGGAACCGCTGTTTGGGCGCACGGCAGAGCTCGGAAGGGAAGGAGCGCCATTTGAAATGCAGACTTAGATGGATTGATCTGCAGGCGTCATGTTTAGTGTTGAGCATTCCGATACTGCAAGTATCGGGTATCGGCCGATACTTGCTGTATCGGAATTCCGATACCGAGATCCGATATTTTTGTGGTATCGGGTATCGGTATCGAAACAACATTAATGTAAAAATGTGTAAAAGAAAGAATTAAAATAAAAAATATTGCTATACTCACCTCTCCGACGCAGCCTGCACCTTACCGACGGAAGCGGCAGCGTTCTTTGTTTAAAATTCGCGCTTTTCTTTCCTTTACTGAAGTCCCGGCTTGTGATTGGTCGCGTGCCGACCATGTGGCCGGGACGCAACCAATCACAGCAAGCCGTGACGTAATTTCAGGTCCTTCAGGATTTTAAAATTACGTTCCGGCGTTGTGATTGGTTGCGTCGCAGTCACATGGGCAACGCAACCAATCACAGCAAGCCGTGACGTAATTTCAGGTCCTTAAGGATTTTAAAATTACGTCCCGGCTTTGTGATTGGTTGCGTCGCAGTCACATGGGAGACGCAACCAATCACAAGCCGTGACGTCACGGGAGGCTGGACACGCGCGCATTTTAAAATGGGCGCGTGTCCAGCCTCCCGTGATGTCCCGGCTTGTGATTGGTTGTGTCGCGATCAACCAATCACAAGCCGGGAGGCTGGACACGCGCGCATTTTAAAATTTTAAAATTTTTTTAGGGGGGCGTTTATAGCGTTCCACGTGTGGTAAAATTGATAAAGCAGCTTTATTCTTCAGGTCAGTACGATTACAGCGATATCTCATTTATATAATTTTTTTATGTTTTGGCGCTTTTACACAATAAAAACTATTTTATATAAAAAAATAATTGTTTTTGCATCGCTTTATTCTGAGAGCTATAACTTTATTTTTCTGCTGATGATGCTGTATGGCGGCTTTTTTTTTGCGGGACAGATGATGTTTTCAGCGGTACCATGGTTATTTATATCCGTCTTTTTGATCGCGTGTTATTCCACTTTTTGTTCGCCTGTATGATAATAAAGCGTTGTTTTTTTGCCTTGTTTTTTTTTTTTTTTTGCGGTGTTCACTGAAGGGGTTAACTAGTGGGATAGTTTTATAGAGCGGGTCGTTACGGACGCAGCGATACCAAATATGTGTACTTTTATTGTTTTTTTAATTTACATAAATAAATGGATTTACTGGGAAATTTATTTTTTTTCCTTTATTTGGGGATTTTATTTTATTTTTTATTATACATTCTATATTTTTTTTTTTTTTACTTTTTACTATTGTTCCAGGGTGGGACATCACTGTATTAGATCAGATCGTTGATCAGACAGTGTGCATAGCACTCTCTCAGATCAACGATCTGACAGGCAAGTTTAGGAAGCTTTCCGGCGCCTGCTCTCTGCAGCTCTCAGCAGGCGCCGGCTAGCCAGGTCATTTCATTACCCGGAAGGAGTCCCACGGCCATCTTGGATCCGGGGACTCCTTCCGCATCACCGGAGCAACGCGATCTCATCGCGTTGCTCTGGTGGGAGAGCGCAGGGAGCCCCCGTCCCTGCGCGTTCTCTGTCTATGCCGCTGTCACTACTGACAGCGGCATCAGAGGGGTTAAATGCCTGCGATCGGCGCTAGCGCTGATCGTGGGAATTGCTGCGGGGTGTCAGCTGTCATATACAGCTGACACCCGCACCCGATCACCGCGGCGCTCAGCGCAAGACCGCAGTGATCAGTGCGCCATACTAGTACTGCTGCTGGCACAAATGCAGTGCCGGCAGCGCAGTACTAGTACGGCGCATGTCGCGAAGGGGTTAAAAAAGCATTAAAAAGTCTGCTTCACAGCTACATCAAAATCGCATCAAAGAAGGGGGAAAATGAATAAATGAAATGCAGCAAAAATGCAATAATCGGGGGCGTGACCTGGACAGCATGTGAAGAAGTAGTATTTTACACAGCTCCTGCTTTCCATCCTGAAAAATCCTGTTACCTGGCTTTAGATTCACTCCTGCAGCCCAGAACTGACCTGTGTGTCTCTTTTAACTAAGGTCTGTGCTCTAGGGACATCGCTGAGGAGATAAATCATGATACGCAGCAGGAATGTGGGAGAGAAGGAGACCCGGGCGAGGGAAGATGAATCCTCCAAAACGGCTCCTATGCAAGGTACTACAGCCCCAGACAGAGCAGCAGATGCTGCTGAAAAACTAGAATGTTTTGCAAGTGTCTCTGTAACTCCCCTGCAGCTTGAGGCACAATCAGGCTTGGAGAATGCTCACAATAGCAAGGAGCAGCAACTGGGGATGGAAAAAGAGTTCCAAGATGGTGCAGACACTCACAGCATGTGAGGAAAGATTACCCCTGCAGACTAAAGGGAGCAAGTCTGTGCTATGTGCTTCCTCGCAGGATGATGTCCCTGAACCAACTATGAGAGATGTATTTGCAGCAGTCTCTTTGTCTAACACTACTCTAGCAATCATTAGTGAACAAACAGGCAGCATGAAGGAGGATATTTACTGAGTTAAACAGGACCTCCATACACTAAATGAAAGAGTGGAGGAGAGGGTTGGATGCATGGAGGATAAAATGCCACAAATCATTAGAGATGCTAAGAAAGCTGTGCAGAACATTTCCCTACTGTTGGATATAACAGATGATTTAAAAAACAGGATGCGCAGAAATAATATAAGGCTGGTGGGGGTCCCAGTAAAAGTGGAAGGAAAGTATCCTGTGGGATTTTTTGAAAAGTGGCTATATAATACCATAGGAAAGGAGGCACTGTCATCAGTTTTTGCAATAGAACGAGCACACAGGGTCTCCAGCAGACCCCTCCAACCAGGTGCTCCCCCACATCCAGTCATTATCCACATGCTGCACTACCATGACAGAAACGCTATTCTAAACAAAGCCAGGGAACTTAAAGATCTCTCTATTAATGGATATAAAACTTCCATTTACCCAGACTTTTCTGCAGAAATACCAAAATGGCGAGTAAAGGTTTTTTATATTAAAAAAAAAGACTGAGAGATAGTCAAGTGCCCTACTCCATGCTTTGCCCTGCTAAACTCTGAGTAGCTGCAAAAGGAGAGATACATATCTTTAAGACCCACATGATGCCTTGGTGTGGCTGGACAATAACGAAAAAGACCTACGAAACAGGCGCCACTGAGAGCTATATGATCCTGACCCAAGAGGATGGTTGTGGTTTCTTTTTTACCCCTTCCCAGCATATAATATTTTTTAATTTATGTCAATCTTTTCTATGGCAGTTAGCCACTTATTGCCTGTTTAGATAAGCAGAGTGGCTGGAATTCAAATGGACAGTGAGCTATATAACAACAATAGAGGCAGCTCGTTACATGACTCCAAGAACATAGAAAGCCTCAATCCTCTTATTAGAATAGGAATGTCTATTAGGTTGTTTATATGTGTTAGTTTTATATGTAGTTGGGTTAGGGAACTACTGTATGCATGACTAGTCTCTGACACTGGGGTTGTGGTTACGGAGGATGCAGATATTCTCCACACTCTGCATAATTACTTTTCTAGTATTTATTCTTCTAGAAGCGTCAGAAGAAATCGAAAACTTTTAAGCAACCATTCCATTACCACAATTATCAAATCTAGAGAGGGATATACTAGACAAACCAATTGAACTTGAGAAATTGGAGGAGGCCATTCAAGGGTCCCAAAATGAGAAGGCCCCAGGCTCAGATGGGTTGCCAAGGGAATTCTTCAAAACATATCAAGAAATATTGCTTCCAAATTTACTGGCATTTTTTCAAGAAAGTATTAGAATTGGTAACCTCCCGGAATCTATGAAAGAGGCAGTGGTGGTTTTGATATGGAAACTTGGAAAGGATACATCTCTGCCTGATTCTTACAGACCCATCTCTCTCCTTCTAACCGACATCAAACTGCTGGCTAAGATTCTTGCAAATAGATTATCCAAGGTGATTTCAAGGGTAATACACGATGATCAAACTGAATTTATACCAATCAAGTCCACCTCAAATAATATAAGGCGGTTATATATGGGGATGCAGCTTAGTTCAAAATCCACAGGAACAAGGGCGATCCTTTCCTTTGATGCTGCCAAGGTATTTCACAGCATCAAATTGAACTTTTTGTGGGCTGTGTTAAAGGGCATGGGATTCAGTGATAAATTTATTTCAATGATCCAGTTATTATATAGTTCTCCTAGGGCAAAACTCTGGGTTAACGGTCATATATCTGGATCATTTGATCTGGGAAGGTGAACACGGCAGGGTTGTCCCCTGTCACCCCTTCTTTTTGCAAATAGCAATAGAGCCACTTGCCTGTTTGATACAAAATAATCCTGCAATCTCTAGGCTTTCGGTGTGGGTCAATAGAGATGAAAATCCTTCCATACGCAGAAGATATGCTTCTTCTTTTGGGGGACCTAGGCACTTTTATAGGACCAGTAATGGACATGATTATAACATATGGAAAATGGTTGGGCCTTCTAATTAACTAGAGAAAATCAGTACTTATGCCTGTTGATTCTCTTCCAGAAGAATTCTCATTGGAGCATACACAAATTTAAATAGTAAACTCTTTTAAATATTTGGGGGTTATAGTCTCTGCTAACCCTCAGGACTTTCATTCACATAATTTAGCCCCACTTCTGTTAAAATTGAGGTCTAAGGTGGATACATGGTGTCACCTCCCGATGTCTCCAGTGGGAAGAAGTAATCTTTTGAAAATGATCCTAATGCCACAAGTCCTTTATTTTCTTCATAATACTCTGATTTGGATTCCTATGTCTTTCTTTCATAAAATACATGGAACTCTGGAACTCATCTGGAAAAAACAGCAACCCAGAATTAAACTTGAAACCCTGCAAAGGGGAAAGGATAATGGGGGCCTAGCAGTTCCAAACACTTGGTTAAACTTCAATGCCTCCCAGTTACAGAAGTTTCAGGGCTGAGGTACAACTGACCACTGTGGAGCTTCAGGTCAGTTAATAAAGGAAGGCACTAAATGGGAGATCCCACTATCAGCTCTTGAGGCTAGTTTTCTCAGGAAAAATGAGTCAGCGGCTCACAGTCTAAATTTGATCTATAAAATCTGGGAAAGGGGCAAGGACATTCTCCGTATCAAGGGATTCACAAACTAGTCCCCTCTGTGGCACAGTTCTAGACTAAGCAAAATAGCTAAACTAGAGGTCTTTGGTGAGTGGGAATGCAGAGGGATTTTGCTATTGACCCAAATAATATGTGACGGATCAATCCAAAGTGTTGATCCAATTCGATCAGGGTTTGCCATTCCACATAGAGCCTTCTGTCAGAATTTGCAGCTTTGTCATGCCTTCCAGACACAAATTAAGGCTACTAAGGTAGATATCACTAATTATTATATCTTTGATTTAATCACTACAGCATCTAATACGACGGGCCTTATTTCCTCCATTTGCAGGTTATTATTACCCTTGTGTCTGGATAAGCATCCCATGTTGGTCAGATGAAAGTGGGAAGAGGATGTTGGCCCCATATCTGAAGAACAATGGAATGAAATACTAGAAACAACACCTATACTATCTCTATCTGAGTCCCAAAGAATGTCCCAAATTTTCCTTATC
Source organism: Ranitomeya variabilis (assembly GCF_051348905.1). Lineage (NCBI taxonomy): Eukaryota > Metazoa > Chordata > Amphibia > Anura > Dendrobatidae > Ranitomeya > Ranitomeya variabilis. Next base: position 138,716,498 of record NC_135238.1, on the reverse strand, counting down.
CACAGGGCATGTAAGACACCTAATATATTGTTTAAAATTGGGGCTCGGACTGAAGACTCATGTCCGAGATGCGGTACGAATGGGGCCCATCTGATGCATATGCTATGGGAATGTGTTGATATAAGCCACTACTGGGAGGGAGTGACCTCTCTGATTAAACAAGTATTCGGCATACATATACAACTTGATCCTAGGGTGTGCACACTGGGCCTTCTGGGGGTGGGAGTAGATTTAAGATACCCTGTAACTACTGCCATTCTGAGAATACTGTTTCTGGCTAGGAAATTGTTAACATTGCACTGGTTAAGACTGTAATCCCCCAACACTGGAGGAATTGAAAGCTAAAATTAATAATACCATATGCCTGGAGAGAGGTACTTACTGTATATTAAAAGGAACTCAATAAAAAGTTTATAAATGCAGTGGGTACGGAAAGTATTCAGACTCCTTTACATTTTTCACTCTTTGTTTCATTGCAGCCATTTGGTAAATTCAAAAAAGTTTATTTTTTTTATTTTTTTCACATTAATGTACACTCTGCACCCCATCTTGCCTGAAAAAAACAGAAATGTAGAAATGTTTGCAAATTTATTAAAAAAGAATAACTGAAATATCACGTGATCTTAAGTATTCAGACATTACTGTAGATAGTAAAACAGGTGCAACATATGGCAGTACAAACATCACAAACACATCACAGCAAAAAGCACATGACATACACTGCATAACAAATACAACACATACATTAAGAACATGTTTATATAAAGTGTAATGGGGGCCACACTCAGAAGGAGAGGGTGCAACTGAGGGGACCGGCCACCTCCTTACAACCCCACGATAAGGAAGCCACACCAGCTTATAAAGTAAAGTCTTTTTCACAACCAAACATATACAGAAAGTAGCAGGAAATGAGCTTGCTGTATTCTTCTGTACAATACAGAGGCATGTTCCCTTAGGTTATGGACACTGTCACCGTTGGTGAAATAGAGATTACGGTAGAATTACAAGTTAGGTTGAGAACCTCCATCCTTGCTCAGTATAGCACCACCAAAGCTGTGCTTTTCGCTGTGACCATTACATTTCAATAGCCGCTTCTTGAGAATCACAGTGACTGTGAGGGACATTGTAAAGCCATCAGCTTGCACCTTTTGAGGTAGTCTATTGTGGATTTTGATGTGCATTTAAGATCATTATTCATTTGTAGAAGCCATCCTATTTTTATCTTCAGCTTTTTTTTACAGATGGTATTTAGTGATAAGCGAATATACTCGTTACTTGAGATTTCCCGAACACGCTCGGGTGTCCTCCGAGTACTTTTTAGTGCTCTGAAATTTAGTTTTTATTGCCACAGCTGAATGATTTACATCTGTTAGCCAGCATAAGTACATGTGGAGGTTGCCTGGTTGCATGGTCAGATGATCACCATGCATGCCCGAATTCACAGTGGCTGCCACATATATGTGTGATTTAGGAAGCAGAGTGAAGGAAGTGAAGGGAAACTACAGAAACTCAAACCACCACTAAGTGCATGCCTTTCCAACTAGTCTAATTAGAATATGTGACTCCACAATAATAAAATTTAGATTTTACAATTATGCTGACAACTTTTCATTAACTCCTGTCTGTGATGCCCAATTTCCATTTTTTTCATTTTTGTTTTTTACCTCCCCTTCTTCCAAGAGCCACAACTTTTTTATGTTTACCTTCTAGTTTTGTTTTATTATTCTATTGTTAAAAAAATTGAACATTTGTAAAAAACAAAAAATAGTTTTTGCTTGTGTTGCAATTTTCTTAGACATTTTCATTTTTCACTGCAATGAAGCTGCATGAGGGCTTGTTTTTATGCAGGGTGAACTGACATTTCCAAGATGTGTGAACTCGTGGATTTTCAAGTCTGGTGAGTTCGGCCAGACATTTAAAAAAAAAAAAAGTTTGGTTTGGGTACCAGAACAGTAGCAGAGTCCAAATCCGAACCTGAACCCGGACCACACTCACTTGAATGGGGGGCCCAAACATCCAGTAAAATTGTTACCGCCAGTCAGAGAGCTGACAGCATGAGCCCAAGGCTGAGGTAAAAAGTTTACCTCCGGTCACTGGCATCGGCTGATGGGACTACTACTCCCATCAGCCTACACCTTCTGCCGCTAATAACAGCCAAACCAGGTGGCGAGTGTTGGGAGTATTCATCAGCCGGTGCCTGTGCTATAAAGAAAAAATTAAGGGAAAAAAGTGGCTTAGGTTCCCCTTTATTTTTGACGACCAACCAAGCTGAAGCAGACAGCTGGGGGCTGGTATTCTCAGGCTGGTAAGGGGCCATGGATATTGACCCCCCTCAGCCTAAAAATAGCAGGCAACAGCCACCCCAGAAAATGACCATTTATTAAATGTGCCAATTCTGCCAATTTGCCTGGCTCTTCCCACTTGATCTGTGGTGGTGGCAAGTGGGGTTCACATTTGTGGGGTTGATGTCTATAAGACTCCTCTCCATAACTAATCCTAGATTTATATTGTAAATTAACACACTGCCTGAATAAAGTCTTTTATTTAAAATAAGAAAACGCACTTTTACTTTTTTATTTCAAAACTAGATGGTGGCCCGATTCTAACGCATCGGGTATTCTAGAATATGCATGTCCACGTAGTATATTGGACAGCCACGTAGTATATTGCCCAGCCACGTAGTATATTGCCCAGCCATGTAGTATATTGCCCAGCCACGTAGTATATTGGCCAGGCACGTAGTATATTGCCCAGCCACATAGTATATTGCCCAGTCACGTAGTATATTGCCCAGCCACATAGTATATTGCCCAGCCACATAGTATATTGCCCAGTCACGTAGTATATTGCCCAGCCACGTACGTAGTATATTGCCCAGTTACATAGTATATTGCCCAGCCACGTAGTATATTGCCCAGCCACGTAGTATATTGCCCAGCCACGTATGTAGTATATTGCCCAGCCACGTATGTAGTATATTGCCCAGCCACATACGTAGTATATTGCCCAGCCACGTAGTATATTGCCCAGTCACGTAGTATATTGCCCAGTCACGTAGTATATTGGCCAGCCACGTACGTAGTATATTGCCCAGCCATGTAGTATATTGCACAGCGAAAGAGTATATGGCACAGCGACGGAGTATACAGCACAGAGCCACGTAGTATACAGAGTTAAAATAAAAAATAAACATATACTCACCCTCCGAAGGCCCGTTGAAGTCCTGGTCCTGTGCGCGGTGCAGGCGTCAGCTTCCGGTCCTAGGGTGTGATGACGTCGCGGTCACATGACCGTGACGACTGCAGGCGGCAGCTTCCGGTCCCAGGGTGTGATGACGTCGCGGTCACATGACCATGACGTCATGGAAGGTCCTTCTGGTGTACCATCATTGGGACCGGAACCTGCTGCTTGCATGGAGCGGTCACCGTAGCGTCGCGAGGAGCGCAAAAGGCGGCGGATGGTGAGTATAGCAGGTTTTTGGGTTTTTTTTATTATTTTTAAAATGACATTTTTACTATTGATTCTGCATAGGCAGTGTCAATAGTAAATAGTTGCGGACACACAGGGTTAATAGCAGCGGTAATGGAGTGCATTACACGGCGGCCCGTTACCGCTGCCATTAACCCTGTTTGAGCGGTGACTGGAGGGGAAGGGGATTATGGAGCGGGCGCCGGGCAGTGACTGCAGGGGAGTAGGGGAGGGACTAATCGGACTGTGCCCGTCGCTGATTGGTCGCGGCAGCCATGACAGGCAGCTGCCAAGACCAATCAGCAACTTGGATTCCATGACAGACAGAGGCCACGTCCAATGAATATCCATGACAGACAGACAGAAGGACAGACAGACGGAAGTGACCCTTAGACAATTATATAGTAGATAACAATGACAGTTATAATCACCTAACTATGGACAATGATGATTCCAGAATTCGCAGCAGACTGTGCCCTTCGCTGATTGGTCGAGGCAACCTTTATGACATCATCGTCGCCATGGCAACCATTATGACATCTACGTCGATACTGTGCCCGTCGCTGATTGGTCGAGGCCCAGGCGGCATCGACCAATCAGAGACGCGGGATTTCCAGGACAGACAGAAAAACCCTTAGACAATTATATATATAGATAACAAAGACAGTTATAATCACCTAACGCCCCTTCCACTGAAACCATGGTCTTCTGTGAAAAAACAAACATAAAAAACAACCATATCCCTCACCTGTCCATCATTCTATCCCATGCCATAATCGATGTCTGGAATAAATAGTTTTAAATCTGTATGATACCAAAATGCAACTGTCCAGAGTGAACTGCTGCGAGCTCAGCTTCAATGACTAGCGGTGACGTCATCGAGGTTACTGTAGGTCACTGAGGCTGCATTCCCAGCTGGGCCCTTGAACTGCAGTGACCTCCATGAGATCACCACTAGCATAGTGAGAAAAAGTCTCATAGTTCAGAGGTGAGTTCACAGCAATTTACCATAGAAATTTCTCCTTGGAAAAGTTCAGGAACCACATCACTCTGACCGTTGGTATTAATCTTGCGGCCTATCAGAAACGCTGTTGTTTCTTACACTGTCATGCAGATGACAGTGCAAGAAATATCCGATGTTCGGGGTGCCAAACCCAAACAGTAACACGGACTGCCTGGTGAAGTCTGTGTTCGGGGTCTGTGCCCGAACAGTAGGTGTTTGGTAGGGACCTCGAACTTTACTGTTCGGGTTCGCCCATCTCTATTCCATTCATGTTTTGGTATAGATATGACGTTTTGATTGCTTTGCTTTTTTTGCAACCTTTTTACAATCAAAAGACTGCAATTTTTGTGCTTTGAACTTATTTTGTTTACGGTGTGTGCCAATCTGTTAAATAATATTATATTTTAATAGAATTCACTTTTATGAATGTGATGATACATATATGTGTCCCCCATCTGCCATAGCAACCAATCGGCACCCTGCTCTCACATCACGAGGTGGTCAATAGGCGTGTAGAATAAAGCACCCTTATTGCTGCAGTGCTCTTAATGTTGGTGTCACAGATTGACAGTGACATTTAACAGGTTAACAGGTTATTGGAGTCAAATCCTGGCTGTGTGTCATAGCCATTACCTACTGGGTATGGTGCAAGCTCAGGCTCTGAGCCTGCTCCATACACGTGCTCATTACAACGTACATGTAGCTTGGTTAAGGGGTTATTATTGGGATTGCTAGAAATCAGCAGTAAATGAGAAATGGAGCACTGTAATTAGTTAATAGAGGAATATCCTGATGTCAGGTTCCCTTTCACAATGCATTTCAGAAATAATCATATGAAGGAAAAAGGTTTTCACTTTTTAGTGTAGAGGGAAAATAGATCATTAGTGAGCTACTCTGATGTCAGGGCACTGACTATACACATATTATCTACTGAAATGTTTTTGAAGATTCAGTAATGTGTGTATGACTACAACTCACATGGTGACAATTATATACAAGTAGCAGTCAGACAAAAGAGAGAACATTTATTAATCCAACATTTAAGATGCACAAAGCACTTTTTTTTTTTAAATATATGCATGCATTCGCCCCCATTCCCTTGTTACTCAGATGAAAAAGAGCAACTGAATGAATAAATCATCACTCCCCATCTCATAACAAACACACACCTATACTACACCACATTGACAAACTGTGTTCTTGCAGCAGGAAAAAAAAACCTAATATACCGACTCAGTAATAGAATTGGAACTCTGTTGAAGAGGAAAACAAGTGAGAATTCCAGTGAACCGCTTTTCATCAGTGGTCATGGATGTGGACAAAGGGTTTTGTGCTAATTAATTAATGGCTTTCATAGTCCCTAAGTGCCAATCTTTTGAACAATCATAAAAATAAGGAAAACTACTAGAAATGGTGGATTATAAATCCTGTGGTTATTGTCAATTCTTTTTAAATACAGTACTGCTCAAAAGTTTTAGGCAAGTGTGGAAAAAACATGTTTACTTGTCAAGTAAGAATGCTTTAAAAAATAAGAGTGTTTGCAGTTTATTTTTAAGAATTAAAAAAATGCAAAGTGAATGAAAAAAGAGAACTCTAAATCTGATCACTATTTTGTTGGACCACCTTTTGCCCACAAAACAGCATTAAAGCATGAATTCTAGGTATACTTTCACAAAGGGATTTAGTGATTACAGTCAGGTGTAAGAACAACCAGTTATTATTGACCGGAGATAATAATGAGCTGTGTATTGGAGAAATCGGGATTTAGATGTATCGCCCCCAGCAGTTCGTCCCCAGCAATTCGCCCCCAGCAGTTCGCCCCCGGGTACATTTACTTCACCTGTGGGAAGTTGTACCATCCAGCTGCCATTCCATCACCCAGAGGACCCCTTTAAGCAGCGTCTGTCCCTACTGATCGAATACCACAGTTGACATCACGAACACAAACTTTATTCACCAAACCCTTAAAAGACTTTTCCCTTTTATTTCAGTGCCCAGGGTCACGGACCGGGTCATAGCCAACGTGACGTACTCTTCAAGTACCGGCCCTGGTACCGAGTACCCCACTGCCTTGGCGGGCGACTCAACTTGGCGTCACAAACAGGATGTACCCAGGGGCGAACTGCTGGGGGTGAACTGTGGGAGGCAAAACATCCTATAACAGGAGAAATCACTGCAGCCCATCTCGTGCCCCAGTTCTTAGTGGATTGGATTGGTGACAATGTAGGATATATAGGTCACATAATGGTAGAAGAGAAGTGGTGTAATTCTTCATGAACACACAGGACAACTTATTCTGAAGAGTTACTTGAAAGCACAGTTATGCTTTAAGCTTCGTAGCAATGTTCGATAAGAACCTAAACCTAAGATCAAAGTATCAAATGTTGCCAACATTCTTTGCAACCTGTGACTTTTTACGCATGTTAATTGGTACACTTCTAATGTTAGAAAAGAGCAGGAAACCAATGTATCAAATCTTTAAATTGATTGTAGCATTTTTTTTACTTTTTATGCATGCTGAAAATGGTTGTAATTTGCAGCATAAATGTATTTGTTTCACAATTTTTTTTAGACAGAATATGCAGTATGCAGAAATCAAAATGAAGTTTTTCGGGTGCAATCAGAGAACACAGGATAGCATACGGGACTATGCCCTTAATCTACAGGAGGCACTGCGGGCCATCAAACAAGTTGACCCTAACAGCGAACAGGATGGAGACAAGCTCTTAAAGGAACAGTTCATTGAGGGACTCCTTTCCAGCACCCACAGGACCCAGCTACGCTGGCCTTGCAAAACCCTGACCTGCGCAATTTAAAGACAGTGCCATTCAGGTGCTGCACGAATCTCAGCCCAGCCGCACAGTGCCCCCTAGTCATCCAGCCCCCACATACCACCAGGAGGTGGCATCATATCCTCAGGTCCCCGTTGAGGCCGACACACAGATCCTGGATGATGATCCTTCCACAGGACTACGCCTCCAGGTGCAGGAACTGACAAAAAGCGTAGCTGCACTAGCCAGGACCATGCAGTTCCTGCAGGAATCTCCGAAAGAAAAGATCAAGCTTGCTGCCAGCCCTGAGGATGTCCCCTGGCGAAGACCGAAGAGGATTTCGCCAACTAGAGGAAGAGATAACAACCGCTATCATCAGGATGGAAGACCCATCTTCCGCCGCTGCAGCCAGGCAGGACATATTGCAAGGTACTGTCATTTAAACGAGCAACCCCTGGGGCAGAGGGCCAACCCCCAGGAATAAGACGACCAGGCCCACAAAGTTGGCAAGCCAAGTACGTCGGAGGACGACCGATCCTTCCCATTGTGATCGGCGGCATCCCGATGAACGTTTTATTGGACACTGGTTCTCAGGTGACGACTATGCCTTACATCCTATATAAACAGTACTGGGCTGACACAGACATTACCCGTGGCCCAGATAGTGATTTAACAATAGTTGCCAGTAATGGTCGGCCTTTGCCACAGGTGGGGTACAAAGAGGTCACCATTAAGGTGGGGCGGGTAGAATTGAGGGCCCAAAGAATGGTGATTGTTGATATTGATTGACGTGAATGTAACCCTATGATGACCATTGGTACTAATGACATTCAAAATTGTCTTACCGAGGTTATTGTCTTGTTACAACAGGTGGCCGAAACTGCTGGTTCCAGTGAGCAGCGTGTCCTACAGAAAGAAATCAGACCTCTGGTGCAGAGACAACAGGTTGAATTATCTGGTGGAGAAATTGGACATGTCACAGTGAGTGAACCGATCCCCATTGCAATACCCCCAGGAGTGAAATGTTAATCTGGTGTTGGGCAGCAATAGGCCTCAGAGGTAAGGACTACAAGGCCATGGTGGAACCTGTGTAGTCAGATAGTAGGCCCACAATCCTGACAGCCAGAGGGGTGGTTGATGCCCGCAAGGGGAGGGTACCAGTACGTGTCCTTAACTGTGAAGAGAAAGAGTTCCTCTTAACCAGATATTCCACACTTGCCAAACTGTTTACTGTTGATAATAATGCAATACAGGCAACAGAATGCTTGGTCCCATCCAACCAGGTGGAGGACAATGGCTCTGCAGGACAATTAGAAGATTGGTGTCAGAAAGTACACGGGGGCACTGACTCTACCCCATCACACTAAAAACAAGGGGCTTACCAGGTGGTAAGAGTGGGTATTCAGCAAACACACACTAGATTTTGGGCAGGTAAAAGGGGTTCAACATCATATCCCCACGGGAAATCATCCGTCCATTAAAGAGAGGTACCGGCCTATACCTCCAGCTCACTACCAATGTGCCAAAAGTATGGTACAAGAGGTGAAGGAGGCTGGGGTAATCAGAGATAGTTGTCGTCCCTGGGCAGCTGCATTAGACCTCGTCAGGAAGAACGATGGTACAATGAGGATGTGTGTTGATTACAGGCAGATAAACCTGCATTACACATAAGGATGCCTACCCATTACCCAGAATTGAAGACTCATTAGCTGCTTTAAAATCTGCTAACTATTTCTCTATGTTGGATTTCACTAGTGGGTATTGGCAGGTTCCCGTAGCAGAGGCGGATAAGAAAAAGACGGCCTTCACAACACCGATGGGTCTCTCTGAATTTTAATTACATGCCGTTCGGACTGTGCAGTGCAACAGGAATATTCCCGAAGATGATGGAGTGCTATCATGGGTACAAGAATTTCGAAACCATCTTGCTGTACCTGGACGATGTCATCATCTTCTCCAAGACATATGAGGACCACCTGAAGCAGCTGGCCGATGTGTTCAATGCTCTGTCCATCTTTGGGCTAAAGGTAAAACCATCCAAATGTCATCTGTTAAAGCCCAAAGTACAGTACCTGGGCCATGTGGTAAGCGCCGTAGGAGTGGCACCAGACCCTGACAAGGTCACCGTGATCAGAGACTGGCTGAAGCCCAGCAACATCCATGAAGTCCGACAGTTCCTTGGATTGGTAGGCTACTACAGAAGGTTTATTAAAGACTACACCAAGGTAGCCGAACCACTACAAGACCTGTTAGTGGGCCAATCTAAGAAAACCAGGGAAAAGAACACCCTGTTTGACTGGAACGACAGACTGGAGGGATCCTTTGCTTGGTTGAAGTTGGCTCTCACGGGAGTTGAGATACTGGCCTACCCAAAATATGACCAACCATTCATGCTGTACATGGACACCAGCAACATGGGACTAGGAGCCGTGTTGTCCCAGGTACAGAAAGGCAAAGAAAGGGTAATTGCCTATGCCAGCAGGAAAATTCGTCCCACCGAAAGGAACCCCGAGAACTACAGTTCCTTCAAGCTGGAGTTCCTCACCATAGTCTGGGCGGTAACAAAGCAGTTCAAACACTACCTGGCCTCCGCAAGATTCACAGTTTTCACGGACAACAATCCGGTGACACACCTGGAGACGGCAAAACTAGGTGCTTTGGAGCAGCGATGGATGGACGATTGTCCAATTATGAATTCACCATCAAGTATCAGGCAGGGCACAAGAATGCCGATGCGCTGTCCAGGATGCCTAACTTACCAGAGATGGGAGAAGATTCGGAAGAACTCGAAGAAATAGAGTTACCAGCTTTCCATCGCCCCGCCCATTATATGAGGAACAGGCGTAAGGACAGGCAAGAAGCTACGCTGAACCCATTGCCTCATTATGGATGGGCCTGAGACACAGGACAGTGACCCAGCAGTCCGTCTGGTCAAGGAGCTACTGACGCAAGCCGATTCGCACCCTAGTCTAGATGCTCCGCAAGAGACTCAACAGCTGTGAAAAGAGAAAGGCAAACTGTTTATGTACGATGGTAAGCTGTGTCGGAGGAATATTAACCCACGCACTCACGAGCTGGTCTGGCAGATAATGGTCCCAAGACAAGATGCGCTAATGGTTCTGGAAGCGTATCACGATGGAGCAGGACACTTCAGATGCAAGAAGTTAGGGATCCTACTTCGTGGAAGGTTTTACTGGATTGGCATGAGAAAATCCATTGAAAAATGGTGCCTTGAGAGTGGCCCATGCAACCTGCGCAGAAACGACCGTGACAGCCAGAGGGCCCCCCTACAGCCCATAGTCACCAAACAGCCACTTGAACTGGCTGTTGACCACACGGATACCCAGAGAAGGTACTCACTGATCAATGCTTAGCCTTTGAAGTGGGAGTGTTTCAAGAATTCTGCAACCTGTACGGATGCATAAAGATCAGAACAACACCGTACCATCCACAAACCAATGGAATGTGTGAAAAGATGAACCAAGTAGTGATTGATTTACTGAAGACCTTGCCTTTACATGAAAGAAACTTGTGGCCAGAGAAGTTGCCTGATTAGGTAGATTTGTACAATCACATCCCAGTGAATTCCACCATCTGTACTCCAGCATACCTTATGAGAGGAAGATCCAGCAAAATACCTGTTGATCTAGACATGGGAATCCTAACCCCAGAAACAACCTCAGCAGATACAGATTGGGATACCGAGCGACAATAGAAATACCGCCAAGTACAAGATTGTGTAGAAAGAAGCTTGTCTCAGGCAAGACAAAAACAAGAGAGAGACTATAACCAACGTGCCTTTGCAACTCCCTTGTCACCAGGTGAACAAGTGTTAAAGCGAAAAAGGAGAATGCACAAACTTGATGATCAGTGGGAAGCAGGACCATATACTATCTTACCGTCCTAGTTTGACAATACTAAAGTCTGTCTAATCAGCAAAGATGGAGGAGAAACACCGACTGCAGTATCTAGAGATCATCTCAAAGTATGCCCTGACAAATTGAGAGACAAAGAAAAAGATCCAAGTACTACTCAACCAATGGTAGAAGAAGAAAAGAGGATCCATACCTTTCTTGGAGATTTTGCTCAGTCTTGGACTCAAGTACATCAGGCCATAGTAATACCTGTCTTGACTTTTTCCCAGCTGGAAATACCAGAACAAAATGTGATTCAAGACCATCCTAAGACAGAAGAGACTTTACACCAGTGGGCTCAAGCAGCAAATGTCACCCCAGCAGTGGAACAAGAGAATCCACCCTCTGCTATCAGTGAATCTGTCAGACCCATGGTGAATCTAAGAAGTCGCAGACGTTTGCCCACTTTACCAATATGATGCAGGCCTACAAGTAGCACAGACACTAGTGGGTTCACAACAGCAGACATGTTAGACCAGGAACTTCGCAGATCTACCCGTAGTACCAGAGGTCAGATCCCAGCCAGTTGCAGGGACTGCTGTCAATAATTGTTATTATCTGTTTTAAAAATGTTTGCTTATGCTTGTTGCAGGTTTAAAATGGACAATAGGGTAATGGACAGTGAATTGCCCAAAAACTGTTATTGTACATAGTTGGCACCCTCAAGGTGCACCCTGGTTTTTCCCACATTGCCGACATGGGTAGAGCCTTGTTACTTCACAGACCTGAAGCTAAAACTGTCTGGCGTGGCGAACACCGGGTCTGGATACGCCTTGTAGCCCACCCAAGTTGGGGGTTTATGACGGATCCCCCGCATCGGTATGGTTGCCAATGAACAAGGACACCCTTGGTATAAGACCAGTTGTACTTTTGTAAATATGTTTGCAACGTTTAAGCCAAAAATGCCTCCCGTAAGAGAATACGTTTAAACCTGTTTTATGTATTTCAAAATGTTTTACACCTTTGTAACCTGTTGTTTATGTAAACTTTTCCCAGTCCGGGAGTACTGGATTTAATGGGGGGGAATCTGGCACCTCAGGAGTTCAGGTATCACAGTGGTATTGCCTTCCTCTCGGGGAGGGTAATGCCATGCCTGGAGACAGGAGAAATCCCTTTGGCAGGTAACCTTTCATGCAACACATTCTGACTCCAAGCCAGAAGGAGGAGCTCTACAGCCGACTTGAGGGGAGCTGCTCTCTCTGGTCGGGAGGATGTCAGTTGCTAGGCAGTTACTAGGAAGACAAGCAGACAGTTGACAGTTGGTAGCAGACAGTGAAGGAGCACAGAGGTACTTAGGAGCTAGAGAAAGACTGCTACTGGGCCTCTCTAAGCTGAGCGCAGAAACCAGGTACCGAGAGCCCGAGGCTGAGGGGGACTGCAAGCCCCATGGCAGATCCGGAGGGCAGGAAACTAAAAGGGACTTGCCCACATAATACCTGAAGTACAGCAGCAATCAGAGTCCAGAGTCACTGTGAACAGAGACCTAAAAGAGACGGCTCAAGTTGTCTACCGTGCAGGTACTGTCCCTGGACAGGGAAGATAGAGGGCCTTGTTAGAGAGCTACAGGCAGCAAGGGACCACAGACCAGTGACATCATCAGGGCTTATAAGAGAACAGGCGCTGCCATGCTCAGCTCACTGATGCCATTGCACAGCTTTGTGACTCCTCATATTGAAGGGAGAGAGTACTTGTCTAGGCCTGTGTGCACAGTATAATGACTCGGAGCCATGTAGTTTTGATACTGGTGCTGAAGCTGAGCCATCTTACTAACAGCCCTTCTAAGGGCTAATCCTGTGTTTTGCTCTTTGTATCAGATACAATTTGCATTTAGCCTAGGAAGGGAGAGAGAACTCCAGGATAGTGACAGAATCTAGTCTGTAGACAAGGATTAGGGCTGTGTAGTCCATTGGCAAATACACTGCTCAAAAATAAAGGGAATACTTAAACAACACAATGTAACTCCAAGTCAATCACATTTCTGTGAAATCAACCTGTCCAGTTAGGAAGCAACACTGATTGTGAATCAATTTCTCCTGCTGTTCTGCAAATCGAACACACAGCAGGTAGAAATTATAGGTAATTAGCAAAACAACTCCTATAAAGACCATTTCTCTGTTCTCATCCTTTTTGGATGTTGTTTTATACACTTTTGTCATTGCTTCCACACCTAGAGGCGACGTCAGCAACCCACAGAAGTTGCTCAGGTAGTGCAGCTCATCTAGGAAGGCTCATCAATGCAAGTTGTGGCAAGAAGGGTGTCATGCTGCTGCAGTGCAGTATAACGCAACCTCCACCAGAGGGAGCTTGGGAGGGAAGTGAGACTGCATACACAGAGAAGCACCGCAGATCAGCAGCACAGGCACCACCAAGTGGCGAAAGAGTGGTCAGACAAGCCGGGTCAAAATACAATCAAAAGCAGAAGTACAAGAAGGGATAAGAAGTAAACGTGGTCAGACAAGCCAGGAGGTTCAGCAGCGGTCAGAAGTGGATAAGACAAAGTCAGAAAACAGAAGCAAGTCCGAAATATGAGCCAAGTCAGGTACCAGAGAATTAAACAAACAGAGAATCACTGGGAAAAGGGCAGACAGAGGGAGTTAACAGGCACGGGACAAGTCAGGGTTCACAGCAGGACAAATCAAGAGCTACCAAAGTCAGGTTCACATGCCAAAGGCAGAACCATAGCTGACACTGCCAGCAAGATTCATGGGAGCTAAATAGCAAACCTGAACCCATAATGAGGCAGAGCAAAGTTAACCCTTCACATGATCCGCCCAGAAAAATGGCAGACAAAAATAAACCCTGGAATGGATCATGACAAAGGGTAACTGTGTCTGTCAGCACAGTGTCCAGAGTATAGAGCAGATACCAGTAGACAGGTCAGTACACAAGGAGACGTGAGGCGGGCCATAGGAGGGCAACAACCCAGCAGCAGGACCATTACCTCCTCCTTTTTGCAAGGAGAAGCAGGAGGAGCAGTGCCAGAGCCCTGCAAAATGACCGTAACAACTATGTGTCTGCTCAAATTGTCAGAAACAGACTCCATGAGGGTGGTATGAGGGCCCGACGTCCACTTGTGGGCCTTAAGCTTACAGCCCAACACCGTGCAGGGCAGTTGGCATTTTCCAGAAAAGAACAAGATTGGCAGATTCAACATTGCCACCCTGTGCTCTTCACAGATGAGAGCAGATTCACACTAAACATGTATGACAGACGTGACAGAGTCTGGAGATGCAGTGGATACCATTTTGCAGCCTGCACCTTACTCCAGCATGAACATTTTGGCAGTTTGTCACTAATGGAGTGGGGAGACATTTATTTGGAGGGCTGCACCACCATCCATGTGTTAGCCAGAGGTACCCTGATTGCCATTAGTTGCCGGAATAAGCTCCTCAAACCCATTGTCAAACCATATGCAGGTGCACTGAGCCCTGGGTTCCTAGTGATACATGACAATGCTAGTCCTCATGTGGCTGATGTGTGTCAGTATTTCTTGCATGATGAAGGCATTGATGCTATGGACTGGCCTGTCCATTCACCAGATCTGAATCCAATTGAGCACATCTGGGACATCATGTCTCGTTTATTGATGAGCGAGAGTGCTTGTTACTCGCTCATGCATCAGTGTGCTCGGGATGCTCGTTACTCGGCGAGTATTTTTTTAATGTTCGAGCAGGAGCTTGAGACCCTGCCCCGCATGCTTGATGCTTTTTAGACAGCCAATGGATATATGGGGATTGCCTGCCAGTCACTGTAATGCCATAGACTTCTTGGTTGTGGCATTATTGTGATTGGCTGGTCGCATAGCGTCATCAGGTCTATATAAGACAAGTGACACTATGCTTATAACACTGTACCTCTGAAATAAGCAAAGCAGGGAGAGGTGATAGTGAAAGATAGACAGAATTGTAGCATTAGTCAGCGATTCAACCACATTTATATTTATTTTAAGTACAACTAAGGCTAGGTTCACATTGCGTTTTGTAGAATCTATTTAACGGATCCTTTAAACGAATGTGTTGAAAGTAGCCAAAGTTTGTCTAAATTTGCCCTTGCGTTAATGCTTGCGCTAACGCATGTGACTGCGTTATGTCATTTTGATGTCTGTTCCTGAAGCCTCCGTTTGTCGGCCTTCAGGCACTGTCAATAACGTTGTTCATTTTTTGGGGGGCCTTTTGTTTGTCATGTGGGAGTGGACACACATTCTCCATTTTGGAAGCATTGAGTGAACTTCTGCTGCATGCAAGATGTTTGTGTCTCAGCTTGTTAGATCTCGCTTGATGCAGTTACGACGTCATCAGAGAAGGCGTATTTCCCAAAGCAGATATTGGATTTAAAAAGTGAATTTTTTTACAGAATACGTATGGTGTCTTTCACACCCTGTATGTTCAACTTTGGGATCATCCTTTTAAATTCCAGCGTTACCTTCGGATGTTCATGGAAACTTTTGATATTCTGCTCTCACGTTTGAAGGATGAGATACATCAACAACGCAGCACTTTCCGGGACAGTATTTCTGTGGAAGAATGTTTAGTGTTGACCCTGAGGTAATTTTCCTTTTCTTGACATTGTGCCAGAGTCAAAGACAGGATGTAATCTATTGTTGTGCATGTCTTGTTATGTAATACATGTAGCCAACTGTCCTAGTCCATTTTCTGTTTGTTGTCCGACAAAATCTGTACCATATGTCCATAGCCATATCTTTTGTTTTTTGTTTTTCGATAGATACCTGGCTACGGGAGAAACTTTTGTGTCACTGCACTTTCAATTTCAGATGGGGAAATCAACCATTTGCCAACTAGTTCGGGAAACCTGTGATGCCATTTGGAATAACTTACAACCACTTGTACTACCGACTCCGACAACAGAAATGTGGCTATAGATTTCCCAAAATTTTGAGGTTGTGGCTAATGTTCCCAATTGCATTGGTGCTGTGGATGGGAAGCACATTTAGATTCAGAAACCAGTGCATAGTGGATCCCTGCTGGTTGACCCTGATGACTGTGAGTCGAACCTCATTAGCATTGATTCAACTACTGTTCGTTCACCAGTTGAGGTTATGCAGATTCGTGATCAATTTGCTAATTATTTCATCAATAAAGGTCTGGTTCCATGGCAAAACATCCATGTGTGAAACTTTTAAAACCTGTTATTTATTGGTATATGTGCAATGTGTGTGGCTAGTGATTTTATGGGGTTTTTTTTTGGTCTTTCAATTGTGATACCTTATTAAATTTTAAACTCTTATTAAATTTTTAAAACAGTTAAATTTTTAATAATAAAACAGTTCAATAAAAATTCTGGAAAGCACTGGCCTTCCACTCAGAATGTTAGTAGACATTTTAAACATATGCGATCCCATAGGGATGTACAAAAATAATCAAATTTAAATTATTTAAATTTAAACAAAAATTGTCAAGGTTATATTGCCGAACTATGTAATTTTTAAAAAAATATTTACAGATTGTGGTATGACGCAGGCGTATTGTCAGGCCAACTGTATGCTGGACTGCTACATTGCTTGTGCATTTCTGTACCCATTTCACCCTGGCCTCTGAATTGTGTTGGTGCTTGGCATGACGGCATGTCCATGATACAATGGCCTGCACTTGTTTTTGTTCTAGCAGAAGTGGGTTTCTGAGGGGCCAAAAATTCATCGAAAAGATCATGAAATCTTTGCTTAAACAGTAAATTTCTGTGCGGTGGTATCTTTTGGGCTACAGGGACATACGATAAAAACAGGAGCTTCCACTCTTTGGCTACATACACTGATTCTCGTGATTGCAAGTCCTTAATTTCCTGCCTTATATCTCTGTGTTCGCTGCGACAAAGATCCTCTAACTGTTGGAGTCCATCGACAATTATGGCATCGACTTCATCTTTGGCAGATAATCTCTTGCGTCCGCGCTGTGCTTGCAAATGGGCACTGACAACAGGAGCCACAGTACTACTGGCCATTGATCGTGGCTCGCTCGCAAAGTATCTTCTCCAGTAGCGTAGCTACTGGGGGGGCAGAGGGGGCCGTCGCCCCGGGCCCTGTCACATGAAGGGGCCCACTGGGAGCCAGGGCAGGGCCACTTCTGTGAGGAGGCAGAACACCACATAGGAGAGCAGTATGTCTGCTCCTGTCTGACAGAGACTGCACGCTGGCTATTAGCACAGTGGCGGCTGCAGTCTCCCTCCTGCAGTGAATGGTGCTGCCCGTCTGACCTGATCATGAAGCTTTTTCCATGGCTGCAGTTTTCCTTCACTCTGTGCACGCTGGGATTGGCTCAGGCACGCTGGGTCCTAGTGCCCACATCTTGCATTTCACTCACACTTCCTGGTCCTGCCTGCAGTGTAAACTTCATCAGTAAGTGCTGGGGATGGGACTTATTAGGTTTATTAAATTCAGGTATGTCACTGTGAGACCGTTGGGGTATTGTGGGGGAGGGGGGACAGGGCACTGGAGGGTAAATGTGAGACCATTTGGGTGTTGTGAGGGGAGAAGGTGGGACAGGGCACTGAGGGGTGGATGTGAGATGATGGGGTATTGGGGCTGAAGTGGGGGAGGGGGACAGGTCACTGGGGGCTGAATATTATAATGTTTTGTTATGATATTATATGTACTCCATCATGTAATATTTGCTGTCTGGGGAGGCTGGAGATGGGGGGTAGGAGGCTATTGATACGTACCACCTGGGTCTTTTATGAGTATTAGTACAAGGAGCCCGCATACAGTAACCAGGAGCTGCATCACATTTACAGCACCACTGCAGCATTATTTTTAATTTCATTGCTGGGGCGGTGCTGAAAATCCACATCCCCTGCCCCCTGTCTGATACTCACCTTCTGGCGTTTTCATCTGTTTTTGTCTCCGCTCAGCTCCGTCTCCTGCAGTTTGTGGCCTGTCCACTGCTCCAGTGTTTCATGGAGCAGCGCAGAGGTCACTAATCAGTGTGAGTCTATGGGAGCCTCGTTCTGGCCTTTTTCTCACTCTCAGGCTATGTGCACATGGTGCAGATTGGCCGCTGCGGATTCACAGCAGTTTTCCATCTGGTTTACAGTGCCATGTAAACCTATGGAAAACCAAATCCGCAGTGCCCATGGTGCGGAAAATACCGCACGGAAACGCTGCATCGTATTTTCCGCAGCATGTCAATTCCATTTGCGGATTCCGCAGCATTTTACATCTGCTCCTGTATAGGATTCCGCAGGTGGTAAAACGCAGGTGAAATCTGCACAAAAAACACAGGAAATCAGCGGTAAATCCACACACGAATCTGCAACAAGTGCACATAGCCTCATAGTCTTACATTGAGCGCTTGTGACATAGCTTCTAACTTCTGGCCTGTCAGAAGCTGCGCTCACAAGTTTGAGCAGCGGCACTGCAGCAGTGCCACAAAATAGTGCTTACGCCGGAGGATGACTAAATGACCAGGGCATCCAAATCATGACAGGGAGCTGTGAGTCCATCATACTGTGTATAAGGAAGCTGTGCACACATAATACTGTGTATATGGGAGCTGAGGGCCAATCATACTATGTATAAAAGAGCTGTGGGCCCATCATACTGTGTATATGGGAGCTGCGGGCCCATCATACTGTGTATAAGGGAGCTGCGGGACCATCATACTGTGTATAAGGAAGCTGCGGGCTCATCATACTGTGTATAAGGGAGCTGCGGGTCCATCATACTGTGTATAAAGAAGCTGTGAGTCCATCATACTGTGTATACGGGAGCTGTGGGCCCATCATACTGTGTATATGGGAGCTGCGGGCCCATCATACTGTGTATAAGGGAGCTGCGGGACCATCATACTGTGTATAAGGAAGCTGCGGGCTCATCATACTGTGTATAAGGGAGCTGCGGGTCCATCATACTGTGTATAAAGAAGCTGTGAGTCCATCATACTGTGTATACGGGAGCTGCGGGCCCATCATACTGTGTATACGGGAGCTTCGGGCCCATCATACTGTGTATAAGGGTGCTACGGTCCCATCATACTGTGTATAAGGAAGCTGCGGGCTCATCACACTGTGTATAAGGGAGCTGAGGGCCCATCATACTGTGTATACGGGAGCTGCGGGCCCATCATACTGTGTATACGGGAGCTGTGGGACCATCATACTGTGTATAAGGGAGCTGCGGGCTCATCATACTGTGTATACGGGAGCTGCGGGCCCATCATACTGTGTATAAGGGAGCTGTGGGACCATCATACTGTGTATAAGGGAGCTGCGGGACCATCATACTGTGTATAAGGGAGCTGCGGGCCCATCATACTGTGTATAAGGGAGCTGCGGGACTATCATACTGTGTATATGGGAGCTGCGGGCCCATCATACTGTGTATAAGGGAGCTGTAAGCCCATCATACTGTGTATAAGGGAGCTGCGGGCCAATCATACTGTGTATAAGGGAGCTGCAGGCCCGTCATACTGTGTATAAGGGAGCTGCGGGCCTATCATACTGTGTATAGGGAGCTGTGAACCCATCATACTGTGTATAGGGAACTGTGAAGGCATATTGTGCATATGGGAGCTGTTGGCCCATTACACTGTATATAGGGGAGCTCTGGGGGGCATTATACTTTCTATAGTGGAGTTCTGTCAGCATTATACTGTCTATAGGGGAGCAGTGGTATCATACTGTGTAGAGGGGAGCAGTGGGAACATCATACGGTGTACAGGGGAGTTATAGAACCATCATAATGTGTGTAGGGGAGCTGTGGGGGCCTTAGACTGTGTATAGGGAAGCTTTAAGTTCACGATACTGTGTATAATGGAGCAGTACATGGGGGAACTTAGGGGACATTATTATTGTGCATATGGTCCAATATGGCGGTAAAGTCAATGTTCGTTTTTGTATATAGATTTATTTTCAATAACAGTAGTGTCACATTCTGAGGTTCCCCTATATTCACAATAAGTGCGCAACCGTAGCTGTAACCAGGGTTAGCTGGTTAGGGGCCCACTCAGATGTTTCGCCCCCCCCTAAGTTGAAACCCTAGCTACGCCTCTGATCTTCTCCCACAACCTCCGGTTTTTACTAAGATCATTGTGTGAACTGTCACTTTGATCCCATATGGACGGATTCGCTTCCACCAATGTTATCAGTGTCTCATTTTCGATGTCCAAGGGCTCTTCATCAACCTCAATGTGCCTTTTTTTTAATGGCTGCTTTCACTATAAAAATACAAAGTTTTTTTATAAAATATTTTATTCGTTTATAGTAATATGTTTGTTAAGGGGTGTCCATGTACTGTTTGTTTTGGTTAATGTTATGAAATTAGTGTAGTTTGTTTAAAAAAAAAAAAAGTGTTTTAAACAGTATTTTGTGGTGTTTCATGTGCTTTGTATGTTTTGTATCTATAAAGATTTGGTGAAACAAAAAAAAAATTAGGGTTGGTTAAAAATGTATACTTTGTGTGATAATTACTACTTCAAGGTGAGGTGATGAAACACGGCGAGGCATTTTTTTTCTTTTGAAATAATCTACAATTTAGAAAAAAGAATGAGTTTTACAATTCATGTTGGAATTTATGTTTAACAAAGAATATATTTTCTGGCATGTGCCTTTTTGGCCACTTTAGACTGTTTTTTGGGGGGTGGCCTGGTCATTTTCGGATCTGAAGAGTCCTGTTATTTGCAAGAAAACATGATTACACATGATTCCCCTCAATACACTAGAGTGTAACACAACATTTTTTAGGGCTTTTTATAAATGGCAAAACTTTACGTTGAGAAGACTGCAGACACACTGCTTCTTGATCCCTCACTATCAGACATCTGTGTACATATAAAACCATACATTTAGTACACATACATCGGATGGTCACTACACACTCAAAGGATGTATATATACATATATAATTGCACTTACATTGCCTCAGGTCGCTCATACACTAGACACCCTGTGCAGCTGGAAGTGTGTCTGCAGACTGTATGCTCCAAAATGACTGAAATCATATTTCCTGTCACATGACCACATGGAAAACCCTTATTAACGCAATCCAATGCATGGTTTCATTTTGACATTTTGCTTGATTTGCATCTGGCTGCGTTTGCAATAGACTTCAATGGCAGAAATAACGCTTCAGTTACCGGTGTGTTCGCTGTACCCGACCAGAATACGATGCATGCCACATTGGAAGGTACGTCACAAAAAAATGGAATATTGCAAACATATGCCAATTTTGACATGCCTTAAGATGAGTTATACTAATGAAAGTCTATGGGTGCTTTACAATGTCCGATACATTGCATTTTGGCTACTTAAAAACGTGTCCGTTAGACGGACTGCCCTAGCGCAATGTGAACCCTGCCTAAGTTTTTCTTATTGCTTATTATTATAAACTAGATGGCAGCCCGATTCTAAAGAATCGGGAGTCTAGAATCCATATATACTTTATTTATTCAAATGTAAGAATAATACAATTAATAAATAATAGTAAGAAAGAACAAAAAATGGCTGCACTCACCAGCTCTTGACAATTCTTGTTATTTAAGGTACAGTTACACAGGATCCATGAACATGCTTATGAGGGGAGGAATGAAAGACATCAGACAACAACTTTGCGTGTTGTGGCAAATGCCACAACAACGGTTCTTTGCTTAAGAACAATAATGTAAATAATAAATAATATGTATCAATAACTATGTATATTGGTATGTTCTATGACATTTTAAAATATTTCATTATTATGTGGAAAAGCTCTTAGTACCCATACTGGCGCATACTTGTGTGCCCATCAGGTATTTTCACAGTAATTTTACATCTGATGGGTTGGTATGAAACGTTTTTAATCATCTCTTGGGCTTAGCTAAGCCTTCATTTTAAATAATTCTAATAAGTACAACAGAAATAAAAGCCTTTTGTGTATCCAAATTTTTTGTGTTTATTTTTACAGAAGTGTAAAATTTAAGAAATCAACGTTCATAGTACACCGATGGGCTAATATAAGCATGCCCATCAACCACGTCACGGTAGCCTTTGAACTGATGGGTCCTAACTAACTGATTCCTATTTCTTAATACTCAAACCTCTTTCACATCTGCATGTTTCTGATATTTGCAGAAGTAATGTTAAAAACAATACAACTTCCACACTTGGCACCAAAGAACTGACCTACAACACACTTTCAGCAAGTGCCATGCAATGTAGATGAAGCTTGGAGTTAACTTGCAGTAAATGCGGCAAACGCGGCTTCGACAATTGCATTAAATGCAGCCACAACAAAAACACTGGTAAGTGGAGATTTTGTGGCGAAAACTGCAGAAACCACATGTGCCGCACCTGCCGCAAGTGAAGTACAAATTCCGTATACATTGCATGCAACTTACAGCAAGAGTGGCGTGGGTCAGCCCTTAGGCAGGAAGTGCAGAAATAGCCTTTTTTCCACCATAAATTCTCCAAATAGCAGAAAAATGTTGATGTGAAAGCAAAATCTCTATTCTTTCCCTATCTATCTAAATATGTACCTATCTATATATCTATTTCTATGTACAGAACACACCTGGAGATAGAGATGTGTGTGAACAGCCATCCCACCCGTCTCTTACCTGTTCACAAAAACCTCACCCTTTTTAAAAACAAAATGAAATCTCTCAGCAGCTATACTGCTGGAGCTTCAAATACAGGTTCCTATCACCAAATACAGGCATTTGGATGATACACATCTTACATCTTGTAATTAATGTGTGTTCTACTTACCTATAAAAATATGTATTGATATATCATATTTCAAAATTTATGTAGATATGATATAGAGTTATTAACCCTATATGCTAATGAGTACGTATGTTATATACGTATTTCCTACATAAGTACTTAAAATCTATATGTCTATGGCTACACTAATTTTTTTTTGTTTTTGTTTTTTTTCCTTATCTCTATACATAGAATTTGCCTATTGCTGTCTATGTTATTAGAAAAACTGAATAATGAAAAAAAAGAAAAGTAACTTTAAACTAAAATATTTTTGTAGATAATATTACGTGTGAAGACTTTAGTACTATCAGCCAATAATTGTCCTTGAAGTGGTGTATTAACAACTTTAACCCTCACATTGCAACATTGCTTCACCCTGGAAGAAGCAACATACAATTGACCATGGGCAAAAGCAGGTTCTGGTAGATAAATGCCAACTCGATGGAGGGTCTGGCCTTGAGATTTATTTATGGTCATTGCAAATGTGGGCTTGATGGGAAATTGTCTCCGTCTTAATTTAAAAGGTAATCCAGTCTCTGATGGACACAAATCAATTCGTGGAATGAATACCACATTTCCTGCTGCTGACCCACTAATTACTTTAGCCAGTATGATATTGGCATGTAAGGCAGTGACAATGAGCCGCGTACCATTGCAGAGACCTTTGTTCGTGTTCAGATTACGTAATAACATGACAATGGTGCCAATTTTAAGTTTCAGCCGATGTGAAGGCATTCCAGTTGGTGTTAGTGAATTCAAAAACTCAAGTGGGTATTGATCGAGGTCATCAGCTTCATCAGGATCGATGGAATCATCACTGATATATTCAGTATAGTCACCTATCAATAAATCCATGACTTGGGAATTGACTTTCTCAACGTCCTCATTTTTTGGACATAAAATTGCATGAGATGCAGCTGTATTTATGCTTTCGGTGTCATTCACATCAATACAAAGATTATCTCCAAAAATTTCAATTATTAAAGAGACAGTGCATACCATGTCTGGAGGAATTTCAATTACATCATCTCCAAGGTTATGTTCATTAGATAGTTCACCATTTCCCAGTTGAAGCAACCAACTGCTGTAGTGAGGATCAATGGAGCGCATGTTGTTAATAAGTGGCAGGCGAGTAAAATGTTGCCAGTGTTGTGAATATTTTATACAGCTCTCTACAACATCAGTTCTTGTCCCATGAGGGATGACAGGAAGACATTGTCTAATGTCGCCTCCAAAAACAATCACTTTACCTCCAAAGGGTGTTTTTTCTTTGTGAGCTACATTTGTTGTCATGACATCACGTAAAACTCTATCAATGACATGCAATGCATATTTGGATAGCATTGTGCACTCATCAATAATAAAAAGTTTAGTGCTGTGCAAATCTTTTGCTGCATCGGTATCATTCTTAATCCTGGAAACAGATGTTTCATTCACAGGAATTGGAATCCCATAAAGAGAATGAATGGTTCGTCCACCTTGTAGCAAGTTGGCGGCAATTCCAGTAGTGGCAGCAGGTGACACAATGTCTCCTTGTCCTCTTAGCTGATGTAGGAGTAGATGATATAGGTACGTTTTTCCGCTGCCACCAGGACCATCAAGGAAAAAACACTTTGCTGTAGAATTAGTGTCTTCTAAAGCTTGAGTGATAGCATCAAAAGCAAAAAGTTGGTCCTCATTTAGAGTAGCTTTCATTTCAGCAGCTGCTGATAACTCATAATCTTTATCATACTGTGGGAGGAGGTGTTGTTTCTTGACTGGACGTGGCAAATTAAAATCAGTATAAGTTTTGCCATGAGCTTTAAGAACATGTTGGACATCTGTCATAGCATAGCCTTCACAATTGACACACTCCAGAGTGTCGGAGTGGTATGCATAGCAGTAGTCTTCTACAAAGTGTTCCTTAAATTCATCCCATAAGTCCCGAGGTTTAGCTGGAGGACCAAAAATACAAATGTAGGCAAACATGTCACGTAGCTGTGCTGGCATGTTGAGAATACTGGCATCAAGTAATGTATTTCTCCACAGACTATCATCAAATAGTAAGCCAAGAGCTAATGCCGCATCTTTGAAGGTTTCATGTGTGACTCCGTGTACAGTTTTTATGCTGTCAAAACTGGTTGCACCTTTGACATGTAACAATAACAATCTTAAATAGTAGCGTTCTTGGTCTTTGACACTGACAGTATACATTCATCCAATCACAGAACCACCTGCTCGCTTTCTAACTTCCCAAGAACCTTCTTTTCAAACATAGTTTTTGGGAATTTCACGGTATAAATAAATATGAGCATGATGGTCGTTCTGATTAAGCTTGAAGTAGGCCATAAGTGTAGAATTTTGATGGAGCTTTTGTTTGATGTTTCCAATAGAGTCATCCTGATGAAAATAGAGTGGCTGAGAATGCGGTAGATGTACAGCAAGGCGAATGATGCTATGAGATTGTTTATGCATTGGATATGAGAATATTCGCCAAGCTGCCTCTGGTGCACTGACATATCTTGAATCCATGAATTGGTGTGTTTCATCATGTTGGATGTTAGTCTGGCAGATTTCAAGATTGGCTTTATCATGTCCTTTGTAGACGTATTTAAATAAATATTTCACAGCCTGAATGGAACCACAAACTTCGACATTTATATGGCACTTGTATTTTAATAGCAGGAACGGATTATATGGAACCACCCACGAATTGTCAATCATGTTAGAATGGTGTTGAAAAGATGGGCCAAAGTGTCTGCGATAAGTAGGATAGGCGTCCTTAGCTATGATGGTTCTTGGTTGCAAATCTTTAGGGAAACCTTTTGTACACTTCCCCAGATCCATACAGGGAGAATTTGGGTTGTGTTCTCCACACGGACCATGAATCATATGTTGGAGAACAATTTTATGGAGCTGAGGGTAGTGGGTAGGATTGGGAATTTCAGCCCACACTGTATTGTCTATGTCCTCCTCAGTCCTTAATTTGGAGTTGCTGTCCAGAATAATCAAAATGTGAGCGTGTGGAAGGCCACGTTTTTGAAATTCAATTACATGAACCATAGCGCAAACTTTCCCAAATAATCCGTTGTTAATGTCTTTTAAGAGTGCTTCCAGTTTTATTTTGAAAACACGTGCCACCAAATCAGGTCTATGTTCCACACGCTGCCAAGGTTCCAAATTCTCAGTAATCTCATTCCATTTCGGATTACAGGTCATGGTGATGAATAGATCAGGACGACCGTATTTAGTCACAATAGCCATGGCATCCTGGTACCGCTGCTGCATATTCCTGGGACTGCCTTCAAACGAAGATGGTAAAATGACCGTTTTTCCAATGGGGATGCCCTTCTCAATGGATTTTTTCTGGAGATGTTCCTGGAGTACACAATAATCCTCTACTTTCAAATCCTTTTGGTGTTGACGGATATAATTTAGGCGATTTGCCTCAATTTTCACATAAGCATCCACTAAGTACTGCTGAGTGAGTTTGCCACCATTCAGGAGTGGATTAAACTGATTACGGACAGACAGCACATAGCAGTAATATTGCAGTTGTGTAACTCTGCGTGGACTTTGCCCTTGTTGCTTGAGGCCATCATGCCAGCCCTGGTCTCCGTAAGGGAAAAATAAAGGATAGAGTAAAGCATCTAAATTACTGTGTAGAATGCTGACCTGTTGTGTTCTTGGCGCCAAAGGATTTTTGGGGTCCGGTTGTAAATGTATTAAAATATCACGATTAAATGGTGGCTCTCCATTGTCATTTTCAAATACGACAGCAACTTCATTGACAGTTGGATTATTATATCGGCGAGGGTCTTGATTCCGATCTTGTTTAAGGGCCATGATGATATTTGGCATGAGAGTGCCATTAGCTTCAGCTTTAAGATGTTCTTCATGTTCCACATCTCGTAACATTTTGTAGGCAGCAACAAAGGGATTCACATTGTCTAACTGAAGAGCAATTATACTCATCAAAGTGGGATGACATTTTTGATTTTGTTCACAGTTTAAACGTTGTTCATTCGCGGTAGCGGTATCCAAAATATACAGTTGGGCATAAGCTGGAACTTGATCATCACTGGGATGTAGGGTTCCAGTACGATGATATATTTGTCCATGTATACGGAAACAGTAAGGTCCATGTCCAGGTGGAGGGGATATATTGGCACCCATGGAGGCGAAAGCAAATGAGCTGTTAATACTACGAATATTTTCCATGAGATTCTTACTGAACTCACTCTCCCCTGTCAGCAATCGTTTAAAGACCTCGGGATATTGGGGTATAGGTATATGCACTTTACTCTTGTGACAACACAGAGTAAAATTTTTATCTGCTGGTATCTCAGCATTAAAATGTAATGCTTGACAATGTTCACATAAATAGTTCATAGGACCACAGGAGTGTTCTACTATGGTACTGTCATCATTAGTAAAACCTGTAGGATGTTGAGGTACAGGTTGTGGTAACGGAGCATTGGAATGTTTCTTTAAGCCAACATATATAAAGCGTGGACCTGGTAGAGGATCTTCACTGTCCACAGATTCAATCACTGAGGAGTTGGAAGGCGTATCGTGGTCAGGGTTTATTAATATGGAGGTGCAAGCGGTTTTTTTGCGCCGTTCACAGCGTGCACCAGCTGCATTTGGTAATGGTTTGTTTGTTGCCTTAGAAGAGTCAGGTGTGAAGCATGTCTTATAAGCAGACTTAACGGTGTACAGGCGACGGCGTTTATCATTTGGAGTGTAAGTAGGACAGTGTTTGCGCTTACGTGCAGATTTACCAATGGTTAAAGGAGCTTGAGGCTGCACACATTCTATGAATGGAGACAAAGAAGCTGTATTGTGGGCAGAATCTATGACTGAGGACGTGGAAATATTATGTTTGCAACATTGAGAGCGTGCAGCAGCAGCTTTATTACTTAATCGATTAGTTTTGTCCTCAAAAGACTCATTAGTAATGCGTTTATTGCAAGCAGCATTAACAGTGTCCAGGCGCTTCTGTCTGTCCTCTGTAGTCTCGTTAGCACGCTGTTTGCGCTTACGTGCGGCATCGGCGGCTTTTCGCTCTGCGTCATTGGTATACTTATTATCAGACCTGATGTTACGTGCGCCATCAGCAGCTTTGGGCTCTGTGTCATTAGTATACTTAACAGTGTCCAGGCGCTTGCATCTATCCTCTGTACTCTTGTTAGCACGCTGTTTGCGCTTACGTGCAGCATCGGTGTCTTTTCGCTGTGCGTCATTGGTATACTTATTATCAGACCTGATGTTACGTGCGCCATCAGCAGCTTTGGGCTCTGTGTCATTAGTATACTTAACAGTGTCCAGGCGCTTGCATCTATCCTCTGTACTCTTGTTAGCACGCTGTTTACGCTTACGTGCAGCATCGGCGGCTTTTCGCTTTGCGTCATTGGTATACTTATTATCAGACCTGATGTTACGTGCGCCATCAGCAGCTTTGGGCTCTGTGTCATTAGTATACTTAACAGTGTCCAGGTGCTTGCATCTCTCCTCTGTACTCTTGTTAGCATGCTGTTTGTGCTTACGTGCAGCATCGGCGGCTTTTCGCTCTGCATCATTACCATACTTTATATCAGACCTGATCTTACGTGCGCCATCAGCAGCTTTGGACTCTGTGTCATTAGTATACTTAACAGTATCCAGGCGCTTGCATCTATCCTCTGTACTCTTGTTAACACGCTGTTTGCGCTTACGTGTGGCATCGGCGGCTTTTCGCTCTGCATCATTACCATACTTTATATCAGACCTGATCTTACGTGTGCCATCCGCAGCTTTGGACTCTGTGTCATTACTATACTTAACAGTGTCCAGGCGCTTGCATCTATCCTCTGTACTCTTGTTAGCATGCTGTTTACGCTTACGTGCGGCATCGGCGTCTTTTTGCTCTGCATTATTAGTATACTTTATATCAGACCTAATCTTACGTGCGCCATCAGCAGCTTTGGGCTCTGTGTCATTAGTATCCTTACTATTAGAGCTCATGTTGGCTAAGCTAAACAGCTTTAAGCGTGGTGGTGGCAAACAACAGGTTAATAAGAGGCAGTGTCAGGTAGTAGGAAAATAGCCAGTTAATAATAGGCAATAGTTCTTTGCAGGAATACAGATATTAATAAATAGGCAGTTTATATTGCAGAGAAATTGCTGGGCAAAAATGGACAATGTCCTTATGTGGCAAATAATAGAGCAATATACCCAGTGTGGCAAAGAAGAGGTTAATAAACGGCAGTCTCTCAGTATAACAGTCAGTGAATAATAGGCAGTATATGGAGAAAACACCAAACAAAAGTTCAAAATTGGTGTGAAAATGTCACTGAACCACTTCACAACTAAATATATATAGTTTTGGTAAATGGTATTATCATTTTTTTGACGAAATTCGGCAGGAGCTTGAAGAGCGACGTCACTGGGACCACCTCCATGCAGTAGAAACTTGCTGTGAGGTAAAAATTCAAAAATCACACCAAAATGGCGGGCGGAGTGTGTCACAGTACGGCACATTTCTGATTGGTCGCTCGCGGCAGGCGGCAACCAATCAGAAAAGTGCCGCGCACCACGAAGGCATATATCTTTGTCCACCCTGAGCAGGTGTAGGACGCTGGTGACGTCACTTATCTCCGGACATTATCTCCGGACAAAGCCACGGAAGTTGGCACAAATTGCCGGAAGTAGTATTCTAGGCAATTATATATTAGATTGTCCTGTCACCAGCCATGTGTACGATTATCGGCCGAAAGCCTCTCTGGAACCAATAATCACCCCATGTAAAGGTATCTTTATAAGTTAAAGATTCAGAATACTATGACTTTTATCATATCCTGAACAGTCAAGTTTTTTATGAACCGTTAAGGTTTTCTGGTTGAAGTAAAAAAAAACTCTGAGTGTTTACAGTTTGAAACCATAAAATGTTGAAAAATTATGTCATTCTTGAGTATATCACTCAATGGTGCTCATAAACGTGTCAAATTTGATCTATAATATACTTTAATATACGTTACTTTAATCTTTAATATACTTAAGAACAGGGCCCCAGACATCACACAGGGGGTCTGAAACACCGCACAGTGGTCCAAAATATCGCTGTGCTCTGCCTGGGGCCCCATATGCTGCCTGGGGCCCCTGTGCTCTGCCTGGGGCCCCTGTGCTCTGCCTGGGGCCCCATGTTCTGCCTGGGGCCCCTGTGCTCTGCCTGGGGCCACTGTGCTCTGCCTGGGGCCCCATATGCTGCCTGGGGCCCCTGTGCTCTGCTTGGGGCCCCATATGCTGCCTGGGGCCCCTGTGCTCTGCCTGGGGCCCCATAAGCTGCCTGGGGCCCCTGTGCTCTACCTGGGACCACTCTGCTCTGCCTGGGGCCCCATATGCTGCCTGGGGCCCCTGTGCTCTGCCTGGGGCCCCTGTGCTCTGCCTGGGGCCCCATGTTCTGCCTGGGGCCACTGTGCTCTGCCTGGGGCCCCATAGGCTGCCTGGGGCCCCTGTGCTCTGCCTGGGACCACTGTGCTCTGCCTGGGGCTCCATATGCTGCCTGGGGCCCCTGTGCTCTGCCTGGGGCCACTGTGCTCTGCCTGGGGCCCCATATGCTGCCTGGGGCCCCTGTGCTCTGCCTGGGGCCCCATATGCTGCCTGGGGCCCCTGTGCTCTGCCTGGGGCCCCTGTGCTCTGCCTGGGACCCCATGTTCTGCCTGGCGCCCCTGTGCTCTGCCTGGGGCCACTGTGCTCTGCCTGGGGCCCCATATGCTGCCTTGGGACCCTGTGCTCTGCCTGGGGCCCCATATGCTGCCTGGGGCCCCTGTGCTCTGCCTGGGGCCCCTGTGCTCTGCCTGGGGCCCCATGTTCTGCCTGGGGCCACTGTGCTCTGCCTGCGGCCCCATAAGCTGCCTGGGGCCCCTGTGCTCTGCCTGGGGCCACTGTGCTCTGCCTGGGGCCCCATATGCTGCCTGGGGCCCCTGTGCTCTGCCTGGGGCCCCATATGCTGCCTGGGGCCCCTGTGCTCTGCCTGGGGCCCCTGTGCTCTGCCTGGGGCCCCATGTTCTGCCTGGGGCCCCTGTGCTCTGCCAAGGGCCCCATAGGCTGCCTGGGGCCCCTGTGCTCTACCTGGGACCACTGTGCTCTGCCTGGGGCCCCATATGCTGCCTGGGGCCCCTGTGCTCTGCCTGGGGCCCCTGTGCTCTGCCTGGGGCCCCATGTTCTGCCTGGAGCCACTGTGCTCTGCCTGGGGCCCCATAGGCTGCCTGGGGCCCCTGTGCTCTGCCTGGGACCACTGTGCTCTGCCTGGGGCTCCATATGCTGCCTGGGGCCCCTGTGCTCTGCCTGGGGCCACTGTGCTCTGCCTGGGGCCCCATATGCTGCCTGGGGCCCCTGTGCTCTGCCTGGGGCCCCATATGCTGCCTGGGGCCCCTGTGCTCTGCCTGGGGCCCCTGTGCTCTGCCTGGGGCCCCATGTTCTGCCTGGCGCCCCTGTGCTCTGCCTGGGGCCACTGTGCTCTGCCTGGGGCCCCATATGCTGCCTTGGGCCCCTGTGCTCTGCCTGGGGCCCCATATGCTGCCTGGGGCCCCTGTGCTCTGCCTGGGGCCCCATGCCTGTGCTCTGCCTGGGGCCCCTGTGCTCTGCCTGGGGCCCCATGTTCTGCCTGGGGCCACTGTGCTCTGCCTGCGGCCCCATAAGCTGCCTGGGGCCCCTGTGCTCTGCCTGGGGCCACTGTGCTCTGCCTGGGGCCCCATATGCTGCCTGGGGCCCCTGTGCTCTGCCTGGGGCCCCATGTGCTCTGCCTGGGGCCCCTGTGCTCTGCCTGGGGCCCCATGCCTGTGCTCTGCCTGGGGCCCCTGTGCTCTGCCTGGGGCCCCATGTTCTGCCTGGGGCCACTGTGCTCTGCCTGCGGCCCCATAAGCTGCCTGGGGCCCCTGTGCTCTGCCTGGGGCCACTGTGCTCTGCCTGGGGCCCCATATGCTGCCTGGGGCCCCTGTGCTCTGCCTGGGGCCCCATATGCTGCCTGGGGCCCCTGTGCTCTGCCTGGGGCCCCTGTGCTCTGCCTGGGGCCCCATGTTCTGCCTGGGGCCCCTGTGCTCTGCCTGGGGCAACTGTGCTCTGCCTGGGGCCCCATATGCTGCCTGGGGCCCCTGTGCTCTGCCTGGGGCCCCATATGCTGCCTGGGGCCCCTGTGCTCTGCCTGGGGCCCCATATGCTGCCTGGGGCCCCTGTGCTCTGCCTGGGACCACTGTGCTCTGCCTGGGGCCCCATATGCTGCCTGGGGCCCCTGTGCTCTGCCTGGGGCCACTGTGCTCTGCCT
Organism: Ranitomeya variabilis; assembly: GCF_051348905.1. Lineage (NCBI taxonomy): Eukaryota > Metazoa > Chordata > Amphibia > Anura > Dendrobatidae > Ranitomeya > Ranitomeya variabilis. The sequence continues at coordinate 138,684,371 of NC_135238.1, read as the reverse complement.
GGGGCCCCATATGCTGCCTGGGGCCCCTGTGCTCTGCCTGGGGCCCCATATGCTGCCTGGGGCCCCTGTGCTCTGCCTGGGGCCCCTGGGCTCTGCCTGGGGCCCCATGTTCTGCCTGGGGCCCCTGTGCTCTGCCTGGGGCCCCATATGCTGCCTGGGGCCCCTGTGCTCTGCCTGGGGCCCCATAGGCTGCCTGGGGCCCCTGTGCTCTACCTGGGACCACTGTGCTCTGCCTGGGGCCCCATATGCTGCCTGGGGCCCCTGTGCTCTGCCTTGGGCCACTGTGCTCTTCCTGGGGCCCCATATGCTGCCTGGGGCCCCTGTGCTCAGCCTGGGTGTAGGACACTGGTGACGTCACTTATCTCCGGACATTAGCTCCGGACATTAGCTCCGGACATTAGCTCCGGACATTAGCTCCGGACAAAGCCACGGAAGTTGGCACAAATTGCAGGAAGTAGTATTCTAGGCAATTAATCTCCGGACATTAGCTCCGGACATTAGCTCCGGACATTAGCTCCGAACATTATCTCCGGACATTAGCTCCGGACAAAGCCACGGAAGTTGGCACAAATTGCAGGAAGTAGTATTCTAGGCAATTATATATTAGATAGTAATACTGCTGTTAGCAGAAAACACAAAATCTCTCTTTCTTAAACATTTTTATGTTTCAGTTTTATTAACCTTTTTGATTGACTGTAGTTGTTTAATAATAAAACAAATAATCAAAAATACAAATTGCATAATAATTGTGCACACAGTGTATGTGCATTTACCCAAAATAACAAGCAACATTTATGTTGGGAAAACTGGTGAGTGGAGACCTTTGAGCATTTGACATTTGTGCCAAATGCATTTTTGCATTTTATTGCAAAGCTGCACAAAACTGATGAAATTACATTGACATATGACCCTAATAAACTACTAATGTTTGCATTCAGGCACACGAACAGTAAACATATGCCTGCATGTATGCAAATAAGTGCATCCATTATACATGCCACGAAGCATAGCATTAAACACAATAATTTCTGTCAAAATCAAAGCACGATCTTATATTACCTATCTAACATATCAGTACAAAGAAACAAAGCAGTTTTTTCAATTTGAGCTATTTACACAAGGTCAAACAATGTACTGAATTAACAGATGAGAACCAGCTAGCATCAAAGAAATGATGCAATGTGAGAAATGAAATCACTTCGATATATACTGTACATAACATAAACAGACAGGAAAACCTGTCAGTCATATCATAAAGGAAAAGTCTGGATTGTTTCTTAGCTGAGCAAATCTCCCCACAGAACAATGTTCGATGTAAACAGGAGGTTCTGTATGAATTGAGATTTGAAGTCAAATGCAGTGGGAAAACCGGTCAAAGAATAGCCTGAAAACATTATTTTGCTAAGGAATTTAACAGCAAGACAAAAAAAATAATCAAAGTTCAAAATGTGCATAGAAAATATTCACATACACCTTACAGGAAGGAGGTATATAATAGAAAAATACAGCATATTGTGTTATGTTCAGCAAAGTAGACCATTGACAAAACCAAAACTCTTCACTGTGTAGAGATAATTAACAATAAATATTTATTCTTCCTTAACATTATGGAAGGGTTCATTAAAATAAAGATTACAGATCCTACCGTGTAATAATTTCTGCACTATGATCAAATCAGACGTGGCCATGAAATGAGCATCACGAATAGCCCATGAGGTTCATTAATAAGTCATACAGATTTTAGAGTGTCTAGACGCCAGTGCTTCACTGAGGGTGGCAGTGTCATTCAAGATTGCAAACAGTATGGTCCCATAAGCCGGATAAGTGCCAGCTGGGGCACCTTTATGTTCCTTGTAAGTTACAGAAATTCAAGGGAAAAGAAAGCAGTCACTGGGGAGCGCTGTGAGGGTCACAGATAAAATTGAAAGCAAAGGGTCCAAAACTTCCACCAGATAAAGACGGTTAAACCGTTGAAACGCGTTGTGGTTCAACACTAAAATCCTTGTTTTGGTCTCACTTCCAGCACTCCTAGGACCGTTATTACTATTCTTTATTGTAAGTTACAGAAGCCTTGTCAGATCTGTATAGTATGATTAAACAAACTACAGTAATGTAACCACCAAATGTGATTTTACCGGGCAACATGACGCTGTAGACGAACACAATCTGTTTTAAAAGTGTTACTAAGACAGCTCAGGCTCAGTTGTAGTGAGTTAATCCATACAGTTAAAGAGGACCTTTCATCAAATGTTTCACATGTTGAACAGGATACACAATGTAATAATGGCTTCTTTTTTTTTAAATGTCACCTCTCCATTTCAGAGATGTTAGTCATCGAAGTATTTGGCACCTACTAAGTTAATTCTTTAAGTTTAAGTGGGTATTATTAGAGTTTTTACTGGGAACGTGTACTTCTTCCACATGTATGATGTTGCGCAATGTAGCACAGCGGGGTTGGTGCAGTGCGACAGATAGGCAGGGAACACAGGAAAGTTCAAAGCAAAGTGTCTTTAATGTCCAAAAGAAACTTACAAAGGAAACACAACAGTATCCTCCGGATCGCAGCCAGGGCATCAAAACAGTCTGTATCCAAGACCGGTTGCCATGGGCGACTGCACCACCATGTCACTCTGGGGGATGCCAGACGTTGGCTTCCCTTGGCTCTATGTTAACTGCACACCTAAGCCGGATATTGGAGAGCCACCTTCTCTGCAGTTGGCAAACAAACTCTGAGACACCCAACCCTTGTTACAGGGTTTTAACCCATTATCTACCAATGTGTTTTTTTTGGGACGCCTAATCTTTTGCGTCTAGCAACTAAGATTTTATCATTTTTAGAATTAGGTCCAGTTTTTTGTGTTGTGTTTGTAAAATGAATGTTTTCGAAATAAGAAATCATGTCATTGTCATTTTTAATTGAATATTGGGACGCCCTTTTCTGAAAAATCCGTAAAATGAAAATTTCTAATTTGGCAAGTAATCAGTTAAATGGAATCTGTGGTTATGGGCCACTTGTAAGACCTGGTCTGGAGGAAGCGAACTGCCCCACTACCATCTTGTTGTTCGCTCCAAAAATAAAAGCCCATGCCGGGTTTCTTTAAGACTGCCTTGGGCAAATAGCTTTTTAAAGACCAAACTTACTTTAAGTTTGCACTGCAATCACAGCTATGCCTGTGACTGCAATGCACTCCAGCAGCCTCAATACGCTTCTATATACATCCTGGGGGATACATATCGACCCTCGCATATGATCACCCTCACTATCTCAAGCCAATCATATATAGACAGCAACACATAATAGAATAAGAACACATCCTCACAATAGCTGAGAGATGTAATAACAAACAGTGCTGATCTCCTTGTCTAATATCGTGCATGATTTAAAAGTGCTGGCAGTATTGCAAAGTATTACATTGCTGGATGAAATTGATCAATTTTTTAATCGCACTGGAATAAAGTTCTATCGGATCTATTTGGCAGTCTGTATGGGGGATACAGCACAGCTAAATTTAGCTGGGTCATATTTCAAATCCTTCTATTAGCTGTCTTTCTCTCATAGCACTGTCACCTCTGTTGTACTGCCGCTTCACCCCACACTGCCTGTCAGGAAGAGCGCTCAAAGCTGTTAGTAATCAGTTTTGTATATTGTACTCATCACAAGTTGTAATTAGTGTGTGAGAGCATTAAATGCTCGGGTGCTCATTGCTCAGGTTGAGCAAATTGGAATGCTTGGGTTAGGGCTGGCGTCAGCACCCGACGCACCTGGGCAAGTGCCGGGGCCCTGTCGAGACAGGGGGCCCATTCACGGTATGGTACACTGATGCTCCGGGGGACCCCTGCAGGCAGGGCTGGCATTTGGGGCAGGCAGCTGCCTAGGGCCTCTGCTCCCCCAGAGGCCCTCAGCTAGCAGCATATCACGCAGCCGCTATGGGGCACCTGTAAGGCAGGAGGGCCCGCCTGCCCTCAGCGCTGACTCCCCCGCCGCCGTCGCATTGAACTATACCAGCATCTGCCGATACAGTTCAAAGCAATGATGGAGGAGAGAACGTCAGCTGATGCTACCTCTCCCATCATTCCCCTCACTGCCTCTGACACTGCACGTGCGAAATGTGATCACGTTGTTCCGAGCATCTCTTCCGTCCCCCTCCCTGCAGGCCCCGGACCCAAGATGGCTGTGGGGGTCCTTCCGGGTCCTGCAGGGAGGTGGCTTGCAAGCGCCTGCTGAGGGCAGGTGCGGCAAGCCTCCTGCACTGCCTGTCAGATCGCTGATCTGACACAGTGCTTTGCAAAGTGTCAGATCAGCGATCTGACACTAATCAGTGATGTCCCACCCTGGGACAATGTAAAAAAGTTAAAAAAAATATTAACATATGTAAAAAAAAATTAAAAAAAATTCCTAAATAAAGAAAAAATATATATATTGTTCCAATAAATACATTTCTTTATGTAAATAAAAAAAAAAACAATAAAAGTACACATATTTAGTATCTCCGTGTCCATAACGACCCGACCTATAAAACTGTCCTACTAGTTAACACCTTCAGTGAGCTCCGTAAAAAAGAAAAACGACGAGGCAAAAAACAATGCTTTATGATTATAACGCTGAACAAAAAGTGGAATAACATGCGATCAAAAAAAGGATATAAATAAACATGGTACCGCTGAAAACGTCATCTTGTCTCACAAAAAGAGATCCACCAAATAGTGTCATCAGCAAAAAATAAAGTTATAGCCCTCAGAATAAAGCGATGCAAAAATAATTATTATTTTCTATAAAATAGTTTTTATTGTATAAAAGTGCCAAAACATAAAAAAAAGTTATAAATGAGGTATTGCTGTAATCGTACTGACCCGAAAAATAAAACTGCTTTATCAATTTTACCAAACGCGGAATGGTATAAACGCCCCCCCAAAAGAAATTCATGAATTGCTGGTTTTTGTTCATTCTGCCTAACAAAAAATCTGAATAAAAAGCGATCAAAAAATGTCATGTGCCCAAAAATGGTACCAATAAAAATGTCAACTTGTCCCGCAAAAAAACAAGATCTCACATGACTCTGTGGACCAAATGTGGAAAAATTATAGCTCTCAAAATGTGGCAACGTAAAAACTATTTTTTGCAATAAAAAGCGTCTTTTAGTGTGTGACAGCTGCCAAACATAAAAACCCGCTATAAAAACCCGCTATAAATAGTAAATCAAACCCCCCTTTATCACCGCCTTAGTTAGGGAAAAATAATAAAATTAAAAAAAGTATTTATTTCTATTTTCCCATTAGGGTTATGGTTAGGGCTAAAGTTAGGGATTGGGCTACAGTTAGGGCTACAGTTAGGGTTAGGGTTGGGGCTAAAGTTAGGGTTAGGGTTGGGGCTAAAGTTAGGGTTAGGGTTGGGGCTAAAGTTAGGGTTTGGATTACATTTATGGTTGGGATTAGGGTTGGGAGTAGAGTTAAGGGTGTGTCAGGGTTAGGGGTGTGGTTAGGGTTATGGTTGGGATTAGGGTTAGGGGTGTGTAGGAGAGGGGTGTGGTTAGGGTTGGGATTAGGGTTAGGGGTGTGTTGCGTTTAAGGGTTGGTAGGGGTTAGAGGTGTGGTTAGGGTTGGGATTAGGGGCGTGTTTGGGTTAGGGGTGTGTTAGGGTTGGAGTTAGAATTTGGGGGTTTCCACTGTTTAGGCACATCAGGGGCTCTCCAAATGCGACATGGCGTCCGATCTCAATTCCAGCCAATTCCGCGTTGAAAGAGTTAAACAGTGCTCCTTCCCTTCCGAGCTCTCCCATACGCCCAAACAGGGGTTTACCACAACATATCGGGTATCAGCATACTGAGGACAAATTGGACAACAAAGTTTGGGGTCCAATTTCTCCTGATAATCTTGGGAAAATACAAAACCGGGGGCTAAAAAATATTTCTTGTGGAAAAAAAAAGAGATTTTTTATTTTGACGGCTCTGCATTATAAACTGTAGTGAAACACTTGGGGGTTCAAAGTTCTCACAACACATCTAGATAAGTTCCATGGGGGGTCTAGTTTCCAATATGGGGTCACTTGTGGGGGGTTTCTACTGTTTAGGTACATCAGGGGCTCTGCAAATGCAACGTGACGCCCGCAGACCATTCCATCTAAGTCTACATTCCAAACGGCGCTCCTTCCCTTCCGAGCTCTGCCATGTGCCCAAAGGGTGGTTCCCCCCCATATATGGGGTATCAGCGTACTAAGGACAAATTGGACAACAACTTTTGGGGTCCAATTTCTCCTCTTACCCTTAAGAAAATACAAAACTTGGGGCTAAAAAATAATTTTTGTGGAAAAAAAAGATTTTTTATTTTCACGGCTCTGCGTTATAATCTGTAGTGAAACACTTGGGGATTCAAAGTGCTCACAACACATCTAGATAAGTTCCTTAGGGAGTCTACTTTCCAAAATGGTGTCATTTGTGGGGGGTTTCACTGTTTGGGCACATCAGGGGCTCTCCAAACGCGACATGACTTCCTATCTCAATTCCAGCCAATTTTGCATTGGAAAGTCAAACGGCGCTCCTTCCCTTCCGAGCTCTGCCATGTGGCCAAACAAAAAAACCTACTTCCCGAGGGAAAAATGATGTACTAGTCCATTAGTAAAAATTACAAAACTTTATTAAAGACATAAAATTGAATGACAAAACATTCACCAGGTGTAAGTCAGTATCAATCTGTAACAGTATAATACCAGGGGCCCCACCCCCACCGGTTACCCTACACTTGTACCAAGCTTCAGCTGTTATGCTTTCTATCAAAAGGTTACAAGTACAGGTGCACGTGCACCCATTACCTATCACATGTGTGACCCACTGCTATATATTCCACAATGAGGCTTAGAGCAAAAGCGCTGTTAACTATATTGCTCCATGAGATATTATATAGCGACACTATCAATTGTTTGTTTAGATGCCCTTTTGCACCAATACAGGGCATAAATTGATATCAAAAAGTCACACAGATATTGACATTTTATTTTATACCAGTGCAAGACCTATAGTTATATTCCTACCACCAATGTGACTAATTGAAAGGTCCTCCCTACTCCAAGCCTCATACACGGAACAATGGATGTATACTTACATTAATGCAAAGTGCGCAGCAGGTACGGGGAACCAGGGGGAGTGAGTGCCCACCCCAACGCGCGTTTCAGTCCGTCCTTCGTCAGGGGGCACTCACCTCCCCGGGCCCCGTGCATTAAATACCCCCACCCTATCCCGCCGCTACCAGTACCGTACTGCGGAGTGCTCCCGGATGTGACCGTACCACCGGAAGTGACGCGCGTGTCTCCATAGTCACCACGACGCCAAGGATCATCGGCGTCATACAGTACCGCACATGGGCGGCACCGCGTGTTGACACAGAGTGCTCCCGGGCGGCAGCAGAGACCATGGGACCGCGCGTCAGGTGGTAAGGTGTAAACCGATGCAAACGGCTTATATCTCTATGTTCTTCTGTCACAATATACCAATAGATATTATCAATAGTTATTTATTTGCCCACTATATCGCATTTAACCTAATACCACATTGTATATACAATAAATCGTAGCCGATTCAAAGAGATAACAGTCCATTTGAACATATTGTTTTTCTTGTCGCATGGGAGATGAGGGGATCAAGAAGGTGCCAGCATAACATCCATCCATCCATCGCTTTAAGGAAAATTACGTATTATATTGCACCTAGAAAACTGCACGGAACAACGGAACAGGAATGAATATCAAAGTTAATACACACAATTAAAAAAATTATTTAAAATACTTTAAAAACAAACTGTTAATAGGATTGAAAACATCCCACCGGTAAGATGTCCAGACAGACTTTCATATAAATGGGGCATAGCTCAGATTTTCATTCAATCCAGATGGATAACACGTTCCCAACATCCAAATCCATCTGGATTCTAGCTGAGCTAATTTCTTAGGAGTATCCCCCCTACGAATTCCCAGTTCCACCATGTCAATACCCCTCAACTTTAAGAGGCTACCATCACAGCCATGATGTTCTTTAAAGTGGCGTGGTATTGTTTTCAGGGTGGATGTGTCCTCACAAGTGGCAGCCGCGGCAATGCCACGCACGTGTTCTCTCACCCGCACTTTCAACTGCCTCGTTGTCAGGCCAATATATATTTTAGTGCAGGGACACGTCACATAATAAATCACGTTCTTACTCAGGCAGGTGATCTTCCTCTGGATATTATAAATTCGAGTGTCACCTGCATCAGTAAAGGTATTACAACGTTCTATATTTGGGCACGCCACGCAGCGACCACAGGGGACACATCCACCCCTCACTGCCAATGATCAAGAGTGTGAGGAGCAGGCCCGAATATTACAAAACATGGTCATTAAGAGGACCAAATTATGGTGGAATAGAGCATTTCTCAATAAATACATTGCAAAGAAGATCATCCCTAGGGGATTGCGAGTACGCGTTATCCCCACATTCCCGGTCGATGATTCGGACCTTGTGGAAAAATGGGAGGAGGCATGCAGTACCTGTTCTAATATATTCATGCAGTTACTAAGTGACCTGAATATGGCTACCATCACTAAATTAGAGACAACTATTAAGAGCACAGAGGAGGCTCTCAAAAATAAGTGGTCACAAGAAAAATTGCATAGCTTTGAGGTACAGTTGGATAAAATCACTGATACTACAGTGAAAAAAATCCATGCAACACAATTGACCAAGTTCAATCGTGATTTGCGTGATTATCAGAATAACTCCGTATATGCATGGAGAAAGAGTATGACTCAGGGACCACGAGTGAGCGGGAATGAGTTGGGGTCATCTATCTCATCATTGAGTGACCAGTCAGAGGCGTCGGGCTCATCAATGTCCACTCGATCAGGAGCAGCATCAAGGAGACTGAAAGATCTAAACTTCCATCCATATAGAGGGAATAATAGATCACCGGAGAGAAGGAGATATGAGAATAAGGTAATCAACTTGAGTGACATTGAATTTACATTGGCAGATTTCACTCTTCTCAATAAGGGATTATCTTTCTCACCGGCAGCACCGATTGATGCATTTGCAGTGATAAAAGATGTTCAATTGTTTGCACGATCCTTGCTGTTCAAGCGTTATTTTTTTGATCCTAAATTATTTCAATTATTTCCCACAGAAGAAGAACAGACAGCACTACGCGTCTTAGAAGATCTATCCATTGAGAATAATACTACGGAGGGAGGTAAGATTCCCCCCTCTATTAGACCTCGTTCCAGGAAATTCCTGCCCCTTTCTTCATGTCCTAATGTTGATCTTTTTGTGCAAATTGTAAGTAGAGAAATTATGGACATTCCCCGACATATTTATCGGGATAACTTGACCGTAGAGGAGAGGGGGCGGCTGCGCGTCCTTAGTAATCTTGAGGAGGTCCTAATTAAACCGGCGGACAAGGGGGGAACATTGTTATTTGGCCTAGAATAGAATATGAGAAAGAGGCGTTTCGTCAACTAAATAACAAAATATGCTGCAAAAAGTTGACATTTAACCCCTTGTCCGCCTATACCAACCAGCTGACAGCCATCATAAGGAAAGCTCAAATGGATGACATTATTACCAAGGAATTGGCTGAAGCGTTGATGGTTGCCGAACCTACCATAGCAACATTTTATATGTTGCCTAAGATTCATAAGGACGCGCAGTCGCCTCCCGGACGACCTATTATTTCAGGAACAGGGAATTACCTGGAAAAAGTCAATCAATGGATAGAGTCTAAACTACAACCCTTAGTAGAGGAGCTACCCTCTTTCTTAAAAGATACTGGGGAGCTCCTCCGTAGGGTGGATGGATTACATCTTGAGAGGGACGCGATGCTGGTGACAGCTGATGTTGAATTGCTGTACACCAGCATACGCCATGAGGATGGTCTCAAAGCTGTGGACTTCTTCTTGGGGACTTCAACACTCCCGCAAGGGATTAGGGTACTGGTATTGCAACTGTTGGAATTTGCACTTCAGCATAATTTTTTTGTTTTTAAGGGGTCCTTCTTCCTGCAGCTCCAGGGAACGGCTATGGGGGCGTCCTTTGCGCCCGCCTACGCTGGCCTGTCCTTGGGGCTGTGGGAGAGGGACCTCTTCCTGTCGGATCCAGTGGAGTCAATGTGCCGCGTCCTGTCTTGGACGCGGTACATTGACGATGTACTATTGATCTGGCAGGGCTCAATGGCAGATTTGAATATATTTTTTACTCACCTGAATAGCAACGATCGTAACATCTTTCTCACATTCTGCGCGAGTGGGGAGGAGATTGAGTTTCTCGACGTTAAACTGAGGAGGGGTACCAATGATGAGATACAAACTAATATTTTCCGTAAAAAAACGGCAACCAACATGTTACTGCATGCCATCCAGTTCTAGCCAGATACCTACCTGAGAGGGCGGCCATCACTGCCAGGAGGTCACGTAACCTCCGAGATATATTGGTCCGCAGTTATTATGTGGATAATAAACCAAGAACATTCTTGGACACAGTGGCAGTGAGGGGTGGATGTGCCCCCTGTGGTCGCTGCGTGGCGTGCCCAAATATAGAACGTTGTAAAACCTTTACTGATGCAGGTGACACTCGAATTTATAATATCCAGAGGAAGATCACCTGCCTGAGTAAGAACGTGATTTATTATGCGACGTGTCCCTGCACTAAAATATATATTGGCCTGACAACGAGGCAGTTGAAAGTGCGGGTGAGAGAACACGTGCGTGGCATTGCCGCGGCTGCTGTTGTGAATTAGACTTTTTGGCTCCCTCTTGTGGTTACTAGTGATATGACTCTGGGATTGTCTTTCCTCAGTTTGGCACCCACCTGGGTCGTTAGTCCAGGGGTGTTGCTATATAAACTTCCTGGATCCTTAGTCCAGTGCCTGGCATCGTTGTAATCAGATCCTTTCTGTTTACTCCTGTCTGCTGTTCCTGGTTCGTGCAAAATTAAGCTAAGTCCTGCTTCTTTGTTTTTTGGTTATTTGCTTTGCTCGTATTTTTGTCCAGCTTGTACTAAATGTGATTCCTGACTTTGCTGGAAGCTCTAGGGGGCTGGTGTTCTCCCCCCGGGCCGTTAGACGATTCGGGGGTTCTTGAATATCCAGCGTGGATATTTTGATAGGGTTTTTGCTGACCATATAAGTCATCTTACTATATTCTGCTATTAGCTAGTGGGCCTCTCTTTGCTAAATACCTAGCTCATTCTTACGTTTGTCTTTTCCTCTTACCTCACCGTTATTATTTGTTGGGGGCTTGTATCCAACTTTTGGGGTCTTTTCTCTGGAGGCAAGAAAGGTCTTTCTTTTCCCTTCTAGGGTTAGTTAGTTCTCCGGCTGGCGCGAGACGTCTAGAACCAACGTAGGCACGTTCCCCGGCTGCTGCTATTTGTGGTGCTAGGATTAGATATATGGTCAGCTCAGTTACCACTGCCCTATGAGCTGTTTTTTTGTGTTTGCAGATTTAGTAATTATTTCTGAGACCCTCTGCCATTGGGGTCATAACAGTATGCCAGGCCCACATTGAATGTTTAATGCATTGCAGAAGTGGGATAATAAGAAAGGAAATTCTGAGTTTTTTTTTTTTCCTCTCTTCCTCCCCTTTACCTCTGAGTAGCTTGTGCTTGCTGCAGACATGAATGTCCAGACCTTGATTACAAGTGTAGACCAGCTTGCTGCTCGTGTGCAGGGCATACAAGATTTTGTTACCAGTAGTCCTATGTCTGAACCTAAAATACCTATTCCTGAACTGTTTTCTGGAGACCGATTTAAGTTTAGAAATTTCAGGAATAATTGTAAATTGTTTCTATCTCTGAGACCCCGTTCATCTGGAGATTCAGCTCAGCAAGTTAAAATTGTTATCTCTTTTTTACGGGGCGACCCTCAGGATTGGGCTTTCTCGCTAGCGCCAGGAGATCCGGCATTGGCAAATATTGATGCGTTTTTTCTGGCGCTCGGATTGCTTTACGAGGAACCCAATCTTGAAGTTCAGGCAGAAAAAGCCTTGCTGGCTATTTCTCAGGGCCAGGATGAAGCTGAAGTGTATTGCCAAAAATTTCGGAAATGGTCCGTGCTTACTCAGTGGAATGAGTGTGCTCTGGCCGCAAATTTCAGAAATGGCCTTTCTGAAGCCATTAAGAATGTGATGGTGGGTTTCCCCATTCCTACAAGTCTGAATGATTCCATGGTGCTGGCTATTCAAATTGACCGGCGTTTGCGGGAGCGCAAAACCGCTAATCCTCTGGTGGTGTTGTCTGAACAAACACCTGATTTAATGCAATGTGATAGAATTCAGACTAGAAATGAGCGGAAAAATCATAGACGTCAGAATGGGTTGTGTTTTTACTGTGGTGATTCTACACATGTTATATCAGCATGCTCTAAACGCCTAACAAGGGTTGTTAGTCCTGTCGCCATTGGTAATTTGCAACCTAGATTTATTTTGTCTGTGACTTTAATTTGCTCATTGTCTTCTTACCCTGTTATGGCGTTTGTGGATTCAGGTGCTGCCCTGAGTCTTATGGATCTGTCATTTGCCAAGCGCTGTGGTTTTGTTCTTGAACCGTTGGTAAATCCTATTCCTCTTAGAGGTATTGATGCTACGCCATTGGCGGAAAATAAACCGCAGTTTTGGACGCAGGTAACCATGTGCATGACTCCTGAACATCGGGAGGTGATTCGTTTTCTTGTTCTGCATAAAATGCATGATTTGGTCGTTTTGGGTCTGCCATGGTTACAGACCCACAATCCAGTCTTGGATTGGAAGGCAATGTCTGTGTCAAGTTGGGGCTGTCAGGGAATTCATGCTGATTCCCCGCCGGTGTCTATTGCTTCCTCTACTCCTTCGGAAGTTCCTGAGTATTTGTCTGATTATCAGGATGTATTCAGCGAGTCCAGGTCCAGTGCTCTGCCTCCTCATAGGGACTGTGACTGCGCCATAGATTTGATTCCAGGTAGTAAATTTCCTAAGGGAAGACTATTTAATCTGTCTGTTCCTGAGCATGCCGCAATGCGTTCGTATATCAAGGAGTCTCTGGAGAAGGGGCATATCCGTCCATCCTCTTCCCCTCTTGGTGCGGGATTCTTTTTTGTGGCCAAGAAGGACGGATCTTTGAGACCTTGTATTGACTATCGGCTTCTGAATAAAATCACTGTTAAATTTCAGTATCCTTTGCCTCTGTTGTCGGACTTGTTTGCCCGGATTAAAGGTGCCAAGTGGTTCACCAAGATAGATCTTCATGGTGCGTACAACCTTGTGCGCATTAAGCAAGGAGATGAATGGAAGACAGCATTTAATACGCCCGAAGGTCATTTTGAGTACTTGGTGATGCCTTTTGGGCTCTCTAATGCTCCCTCAGTGTTTCAGTCCTTTATGCATGATATTTTCCGGAAGTATCTGGATAAATTTATGATTGCTTATCTGGATGATATTCTGGTTTTCTCTGAAGATTGGGACTCACATGTGGAGCAGGTCAGGATGGTGTTTCAGGTTTTGCGTGAGAATGCTTTGTTTGTTAAGGGCTCAAAGTGTCTCTTTGGAGTACAGAAGGTTCCCTTTTTGGGGTTCATTTTTTCCCCTTCTGCTGTGGAGATGGACCCAGTCAAGGTCCGAGCTATTCATGATTGGACTCAACCCACGTCAGTTAAGAGTCTTCAGAAGTTCTTGGGTTTTGCTAACTTCTACCGTCGTTTTATCGCTAATTTTTCTAGCGTTGTTAAACCTTTGACGGATATGACCAAGAAAGGTTCTGATGTTGCTAACTGGGCTCCTGCAGCCGTGGAGGCGTTCCAAGAGTTGAAGCGCCGGTTTACTTCGGCGCCTGTTTTGTGCCAGCCTGATGTCTCACTTCCCTTTCAGGTCGAAGTGGATGCTTCTGAGATTGGGGCAGGGGCCGTTTTGTCGCAGAGAGGCCCTGGTTGCTCGGTAATGAGACCATGTGCTTTCTTCTCTAGGAAGTTTTCGCCTGCTGAGCGGAATTATGATGTTGGCAATCGGGAGTTGCTGTGTCATGGTTCCCAATGGCAAGGGAACGTCAGAGAACTTAAACAACAGACTAGCTCTTGGGTGATGGAATCTCGAGCTGACCGTGAGCTAAACCTACCACACAACTAACAGTGGCCGGGTGGCGTACCTACGTTTTATCCCTAGACGCCTAGCGCCAGCCGGAGGACTAACTAACCCTAATAGAGGAAAAGACAGACCTGGCTTACCTCTAGGGAAATTCCCCCAAAAAGGAGACAGAAGCCCCCCACATATATTGACGGTGAGTTCAGAGGAAAAGACATACGCAGTATGAAGGTAGGTTCAGCAAAGCGAGGTCCGCTTACTAGATAGCAAGAAGATACAATAGGGAACTTCACGGTCAGCTGAAAACCCTATTAAAATACCATCCCGAAATTACTTTAAGACTCATGTGTCAACTCATGACACCGGAGTGGCAATTTCGGCCCACAAGAGCTTCCAGCTACAGAAAAATAACATAACTGTGAACTGGAACAAAAATGCAAAACAAACTCAGGACTAAGAGTCCAACTTAGCTGATAGTAGTCTAGAAGCAGGAACATGCAACAGAAAGGCTCTGGTTACATTGATGGCCGGCACTAGAATAACTGAGCAGCAAGGCTAAATAGGATACACCCATATCCTGATGGAAACAGGTGAACAGAGAAAGTGAAGCACACAAGTCCAATACCACCAGTGACCACCGGGGGAGCCCAAAAACCAAATTCACAACAGTACCCCCCCCTCAAGGAGGGGGCACCGAACCCTCACAAGAACCACCAGGGCGATCAGGATGAGCCCTATGAAAGGCACGGACCAAATCAGAGGCATGAACATCAGAGGCTGTCACCCAAGAATTATCCTCCTGACCGTAGCCCTTCCACTTGACCAGATACTGAAGTTTCCGTCTGGAAACACGGGAGTCCAAGATCTTCTCCACAACGTACTCCAATTCACCCTCAACCAACACCGGAGCGGGAGGCTCAACGGAAGGCACAACCGGTACCTCATACCTGCGCAATAATGACCGATGGAAGACATTATGGATAGAAAAAGATGCTGGGAGGTCCAATCGAAAGGACACGGGGTTAAGAATCTCCAAAATCTTATACGGGCCGATGAACCGAGGCTTAAACTTAGGAGAAGAAACCCTCATAGGGACAAAACGAGAAGACAACCACACCAAGTCCCCAACACGAAGACGAGGACCAACACGACGACGGCGGTTAGCAAAATGCCGAGTCTTCTCCTGGGACAACTCCAAATTGTCCACCACCTGTCCCCAAATCCGATGCAACTTATCCACCACAGTATCCACTCCAGGACAATCCGAAGACTCCACCTGACCGGAAGAAAAACGAGGATGAAACCCCGAATTGCAAAAGAAAGGAGAAACCAAAGTGGCAGAACTAGCCCGATTATTGAGGAAAAACTCCGCCAACGGCAAAAAGGCAACCCAGTCATCCTGATCCGCAGACACAAAACACCTCAAATAAGTCTCCAAGGTCTGATTAGTTCGCTCAGTCTGGCCATTAGTCTGAGGATGGAACGCAGACGAAAAAGACAATTCAATGCCCATCCTAGCACAGAACGCCCGCCAAAATCTAGACACGAACTGGGTCCCCCTGTCAGAAACGATATTCTCCGGAATACCATGCAAGCGAACCACATTTTGAAAAAACAGAGGAACCAACTCGGATGAGGAAGGCAACTTAGGCAAGGGCACCAAATGGACCATCTTTGAAAAACGGTCACACACCACCCAGATGACAGACATTTTCTGAGAAACAGGGAGATCAGAAATAAAATCCATAGAGATGTGAGTCCAAGGCCTCTTCGGAATAGGCAAAGATAACAACAATCCGCTGGCCCGAGAACAACAAGGTTTGGCCCGAGCACAAACATCACAAGACTGCACAAAAACTCGTACATCTCGAGACAGGGAAGGCCACCAGAAGGACCTAGCCACCAAATCCCTGGTACCAAAGATCCCGGGATGACCTGCCAACACAGAAGAATGAACCTCCGAGATGACTCTACTGGTCCAATCATCAGGAACAAACAGTCTACCAGGCGGGCAACGATCAGGTCTATCCGCCTGAAACTCCTGCAAAGCCCGTCGCAGGTCTGGGGAAACAGCAGATAATATCACCCCATCCTTAAGGATACCTGTAGGTTCAGAATCACCAGGGGAATCAGGCTCAAAACTCCTAGAAAGGGCATCCGCCTTCACATTTTTAGAACCTGGTAAGTATGAGACCACAAAATTAAACCGAGAGAAAAACAACGACCAGCGCGCCTGTCTAGGATTCAGGCGCCTGGCAGACTCAAGATAAATCAAATTCTTGTGATCGGTCAATACCACCACCTGATGTCTAGCCCCCTCAAGCAAATGACGCCACTCCTCAAAAGCCCACTTCATAGCCAAAAGCTCCCGATTACCAATATCATAATTTCGCTCGGCGGGCGAAAATTTTCGAGAAAAGAACGCACAAGGTCTCATCACGGAGCAGTCGGAACTTTTCTGCGACAAGACCGCCCCAGCTCCGATCTCGGAAGCATCGACCTCAACCTGAAAAGGAAGAGTAACATCAGGCTGACGCAACACAGGGGCGGAAGAAAAGCGGCGCTTAAGCTCCCGAAAGGTCTCCACAGCAGCAGGGGACCAATCAGCAACATCAGCACCCTTTTTGGTCAAATCAGTCAAAGGTTTAGCAACATCAGAAAAACCAGTTATAAATCGACGATAAAAATTAGCAAAGCCCAAAAATTTCTGAAGGCTCTTAAGAGAAGAAGGTTGCGTCCAATCACAAATAGCCCGAACCTTGACAGGATCCATCTCAATGGAAGAGGGGGAAAAAATGTACCCCAAAAAAGAAATCTTTTGAACCCCAAAAATACACTTAGAACCCTTCACACACAAGGAATTAGCCCGCAAAACCTGAAAAACCCTCCTGACCTGTTGGACATGAGAATCCCAGTCATCCGAAAAAATCAAAATATCATCCAGATACACGATCATAAATTTATCCAAATATTCACGGAAAATGTCATGCATAAAGGACTGAAAGACTGAAGGGGCATTTGAAAGACCAAAAGGCATTACTAAATACTCAAAATGGCCCTCGGGCGTATTAAATGCGGTTTTCCACTCATCCCCCTGCTTAATTCGCACCAAATTATACGCCCCACGGAGATCAATCTTAGAGAACCACTTAGCCCCCTTTATTCGAGCAAACAAATCAGTCAGCAGTGGCAGAGGATACTGATATTTGACTGTAATTTTATTCAAGAGTCGATAATCAATACACGGCCTCAAAGAGCCATCTTTTTTAGATACAAAGAAAAAACCGGCTCCTAAGGGAGATGAAGAAGGACGAATATGTCCCTTTTCCAGGGACTCCTTAATATATTCTCGCATAGCAGCATGTTCAGGTACAGATAGATTAAATAAACGACCCTTTGGAAATTTACTGCCCGGAATCAGATCTATGGTACAATCGCAATCTCTGTGAGGAGGTAGTGAACCGAGCTTAGGCTCCTCAAAAACATCATGATAATCAGACAAAAATTCCGGAATCTCAGAGGGAATAGATGACGAAATGGAAACCAAAGGTACGTCCCCATGAGCCCCCTGACATCCCCAGCTAAACACAGACATAGCTTTCCAGTCAAGGACTGGGTTATGAGATTGTAACCATGGTAATCCGAGTACCAAAACGTCATGTAGATTGTACAACACAAGGAAGCGAATCATCTCCTGAT
The DNA here is from genome assembly GCF_051348905.1 of Ranitomeya variabilis. Taxonomy (NCBI): domain Eukaryota; kingdom Metazoa; phylum Chordata; class Amphibia; order Anura; family Dendrobatidae; genus Ranitomeya; species Ranitomeya variabilis. The sequence continues at coordinate 138,666,610 of NC_135238.1, read as the reverse complement.
GGTCTGGATTCATACGCATAGTCACTTGTGTCCAGTATTGTGGTTTATTACTAGCCAATGGTGTAGAGTCAATACCCTTCAGAGGTATAGGAACTTCCAGAGGCTCTAGATCAAACCCACAGCGCCTGGCAAAGGACCAATCCATTAGACTCAAAGCGGCGCCAGAGTCGACATAGGCATCCGCGGTAATTGACGATAATGAACAAATCAAGGTCACAGACAGAATAAACTTAGACTGTAAAGTGCAAATTGAAATAGACTTATCAACCTTTTTTGTACATTAGAGCATGCTGATATAACATGAGTTGAATCACCACAATAGAAGCACAACCCATTCTTTCGCCTAAAATTCTGCCGTTCGCTTCTGGACAGAATTCTATCACATTGCATATTTTCTGGAGCCTTCTCAGAAGACACCGCCAAATGGTGCACAGGTTTGCGCTCCCGCAAACGCCGATCAATCTGAATAGCCATAGTCATGGACTCATTCAGACCTGTAGGTGCAGGGAACCCCACCATAACATCTTTAAGGGCATCAGAGAGACCCTCTCTGAAATTCGCCGCCAGGGCGCACTCATTCCACTGAGTAAGCACAGACCATTTACGAAATTTTTGGCAGTATATTTCAGCTTCATCTTGCCCTTGAGATAGGGCCATCAAGGCTTTTTCAGCCTGAATCTCTAAGTTAGGTTCCTCATAAAGCAACCCCAAAGCCAGAAAAAACGCATCCACATTGAGCAACGCAGGATCCCCGGGTGCCAATGCAAATGCCCAGTTTTGAGGGTCACCCCGCAGCAAGGAAATTACTATCTTAACCTGCTGTGCGGGATCTCCAGCGGAGCGAGATCTCAGGGAAAGAAATAATTTACAATTATTTTTGAAATTCAGGAAACGAGATCTATCCCCGGAGAAAAATTCTGGTATAGGAATTCTAGGTTCAGATATAGGAGCATGAATAACAAAATCCTGTAAATTTTGAACCTTCGTAGCAAGATTATTCAAACCTGTAGCCAAACTCTGAGGATCCATTTTAATCAGGTGAGATCAGAGCCATTCAAGGATTAGAAGGAGAGAGAGAGACAAAGGCTGCAATTAGAGCAGAAATGCAACTGAGTCAACTAAAAAGCAAGCTCAGAAGAAAAAAAAAAAAAAATATCTGCAGACTTCTTTTTCTCTCCTTTCTTCTGCCAACGGTTTTAACCCTTGGCCGGCCATACTGTCATGGTTCCCAATGGCAAGGGAACGTCAGAGAACTTAAACAACAGACTAGCTCTTGGGTGATGGAATCTTGAGCTGACCGTGAGCTAAACCTACCACACAACTAACAGTGGCCGGGTGGCGTACCTACGTTTTATCCCTAGACGCCTAGCGCCAGCCGGAGGACTAACTAACCCTAATAGAGGAAAAGACAGACCTGGCTTACCTCTAGGGAAATTCCCCCAAAAAGGAGACAGAAGCCCCCCACATATATTGACGGTGAGTTCAGAGGAAAAGACATACGCAGTATGAAGGTAGGTTCAGCAAAGCGAGGTCCGCTTACTAGATAGCAAGAAGATACAATAGGGAACTTCACGGTCAGCTGAAAACCCTATTAAAATACCATCCCGAAATTACTTTAAGACTCATGTGTCAACTCATGACACTGGAGTGGCAATTTCGGCCCACAAGAGCTTCCAGCTACAGAAAAATAACATAACTGTGAACTGGAACAAAAATGCAAAACAAACTCAGGACTAAGAGTCCAACTTAGCTGATAGTAGTCTAGAAGCAGGAACATGCAACAGAAAGGCTCTGGTTACATTGATGGCCGGCACTAGAATAACTGAGCAGCAAGGCTAAATAGGATACACCCATATCCTGATGGAAACAGGTGAACAGAGAAAGTGAAGCACACAAGTCCAATACCACCAGTGACCACCGGGGGAGCCCAAAAACCAAATTCACAACATTGCTGGCCATGAAGTGAGCATTTGAGGAGTGGCGTCATTGGCTCGAGGGTGCTAAGCATCGTGTGGTGGTCTTGACTGATCACAAAAATTTGATGTATCTCGAGTCTGCTAAACGCCTGAATCCTAGACAGGCCCGCTGGTCATTGTTTTTCTCCCGTTTTGACTTTGTGGTCTCGTATTTACCAGGTTCAAAGAATGTGAAGGCTGATGCTCTTTCAAGGAGCTTTGTGCCTGACTCTCCTGGAGTCGCAGAACCTGTTGGTATTCTTAAAGAGGGAGTTATCTTGTCGGCCATTTCTCCTGATTTGCGACGTGTGTTGCAGAGATTTCAGGCTGGTAGACCTGACTCTTGTCCACCTGACAGACTGTTTGTTCCTGATAAGTGGACCAGCAGAGTCATTTCCGAGGTTCATTCCTCGGTGTTGGCAGGGCATCCGGGAATTTTTGGCACCAGAGATCTGGTGGCTAGGTCCTTTTGGTGGCCTTCCTTGTCACGGGATGTGCGGTCATTTGTGCAGTCCTGTGGGACTTGTGCTCGAGCTAAGCCTTGCTGTTCTCGTGCCAGCGGGTTGCTCTTGCCCTTGCCTGTCCCGAAGAGGCCTTGGACACACATTTCCATGGATTTCATTTCGAATCTCCCGGTGTCTCAGGGCATGTCTGTCATCTGGGTGGTATGTGATCGCTTTTCTAAAATGGTCCATTTGGTGCCTTTGCCTAAGCTGCCTTCCTCTTCCGATCTGGTTCCTGTGTTCTTTCAGAATGTGGTTCGTTTACACGGCATTCCTGAGAATATTGTGTCTGACAGAGGATCCCAGTTTGTTTCCAGGTTCTGGCGATCCTTTTGTGCTAGGATGGGCATTGATTTGTCGTTTTCGTCTGCCTTTCATCCTCAGACTAATGGACAAACGGAGCGAACTAATCAGACTCTGGAGGCTTATTTGAGGTGTTTTGTTTCGGCAGATCAGGATGATTGGGTGACCTTCTTGCCGTTGGCTGAGTTTGCCCTTAATAATCGGGCTAGTTCCGCTACTTTGGTTTCGCCATTTTTCTGCAACTCTGGTTTCCATCCTCGTTTTTCCTCGGGACATGTGGAGCTTTCTGACTGTCCTGGGGTAGATTCTGTGGTGGATAGGTTGCAGCAGATCTGGAATCATGTGGTGGACAACTTAAAGTTGTCACAGGAGAAGGCTCAGCGTTTTGCCAACCGCCGCCGCGGTGTGGGTCCCCGACTTCGTGTTGGGGATTTGGTATGGCTGTCTTCTCAATTTGAGACTTATGAAGGTCTCCTCTCCTAAATTTAAGCCTCGCTTCATCGGTCCTTACAAGATATTGGAAATCCTTAATCCTGTGTCCTTTCGCTTGGATCTTCCGGTGTCGTTTGCCATTCACAACGTGTTCCATAGGTCTTTGTTTCGGCGGTACGTTGTACCTGTGGTTCCTTCTGTTGAGCCTCCTGCTCCGGTGTTGGTTGAGGGCGAGTTGGAGTACGTGGTGGAGAAGATCTTGGATTCTCGTCTCTCCAGACGGAGGCTTCAGTATCTGGTCAAGTGGAAGGGCTATGGTCAGGAGAATAATTCCTGGGTGGTTGCTTCTGATGTGCATGCGGCCGATTTGGTTCGTGCCTTTCACGCTGTTCATCCTGATCGCCCTGGTGGTCTTGGTGAGGGTTTGGTGACCCCTCCTTAAGGGGGGGGTACTGTTGTGAATTAGACTTTTTGGCTCCCTCTTGTGGTTACTAGTGATATGACTCTGGGATTGTCTTTCCTCAGTTTGGCACCCACCTGGGTCGTTAGTCCAGGGGTGTTGCTATATAAACTTCCTGGATCCTTAGTCCAGTGCCTGGCATCGTTGTAATCAGATCCTTTCTGTTTACTCCTGTCTGCTGTTCCTGGTTCGTGCAAAATTAAGCTAAGTCCTGCTTCTTTGTTTTTTGGTTATTTGCTTTGCTCGTATTTTTGTCCAGCTTGTACTAAATGTGATTCCTGACTTTGCTGGAAGCTCTAGGGGGCTGGTGTTCTCCCCCCGGGCCGTTAGACGGTTCGGGGGTTCTTGAATATCCAGCGTGGATATTTTGATAGGGTTTTTGCTGACCATATAAGTCATCTTACTATATTCGGCTATTAGCTAGTGGGCCTCTCTTTGCTAAATACCTAGCTCATTCTTACGTTTGTCTTTTCCTCTTACCTCACCGTTATTATTTGTTGGGGGCTTGTATCCAACTTTTGGGGTTTTTTCTCTGGAGGCAAGAAAGGTCTTTCTTTTCCCTTCTAGGGTTAGTTAGTTCTCCGGCTGGCGCGAGACGTCTAGAACCAACGTAGGCACGTTCCCCGGCTGCTGCTATTTGTGGTGCTAGGATTAGATATATGGTCAGCTCAGTTACCACTGCCCTATGAGCTGGTTTTTTGTGTTTGCAGACTTAGTAATTATTTCTGAGACCCTCTGCCATTGGGGTCATAACAGGCTGCCACTTGTGAGGACACATCCACCCTGAAAACGATACCACGCCACTTTAAAGAACATCATGGCTGTGATGGTAGCCTCTTAAAGTTGAGGGGTATTGACATGGTGGAACTGGGAATTCGTAGGGGGGATACTCCTAAGAAATTAGCTCAGCTAGAATCCAGATGGATTTGGACGTTGGGAACGTGTTATCCATCTGGATTGAATGAAAATCTGAGCTATGCCCCATTTATATGAAAGTCTGTCTGGACATCTTACCGGTGGGATGTTTTCAATCCTATTAACAGTTTGTTTTTAAAGTATTTTAAATAATTTTTTTAATTGTGTGTATTAACTTTGATATTCATTCCTGTTCCGTTGTTCCATGCAGTTTTCTAGGTGCAATATAATACGTAATTTTCCTTAAAGCGATGGATGGATGGATGTTATGCTGGCACCTTCTTGATCCCCTCATCTCCCATGCGACAAGAAAAACAATATGTTCAAATGGACTGTTATCTCTTTGAATCGGCTACGATTTATTGTATATACAATGTGGTATTAGGTTAAATGCGATATAGTGGGCAAATAAATAACTATTGATAATATGTATTGGTATATTGTGACAGAAGAACATAGAGATATAAGCCGTTTGCATCGGTTTACACCTTACCACCTGACGCGCGGTCCCATGGTCTCTGCTGCCGCCTGGGAGCACTCTGTGTCAACACGCGGTGCCTCGCATGCGCGGTACTGTATGACGCCGATGCTCCTTGGCATCGTGGTGACTATGGAGACACGCGCGTCACTTCCGGTGGTGCGGTCACATCCGGGAGCACGCCGCAGTACGGTACTGGTAGCGGCGGGATAGGGTGGGGGTATTTAATGCACGGGGCCCGGGGAGGTGAGTGCCCCCTGACGAAAGACGGACCGAAACGTGCGTTGGGGCGGGCACTCACTCCCCCTGGTTCCCCGTACCTGCTGCGCACTTTGCATTAATGTAAGTATACATCCATTGTTCCGTGTATGAGGCTTGGAGTAGGGAGGACCTTTCAATTAGTCACATTGGTGGTAGGAATATAACTATAGGTCTTGTACCGGTATAAAATAAAATGTCAATATCTGTGTGACTTTTTGATATCAATTTATGCCCTGTATTGGTGCAAAAGGGCATCTAAACAAACAATTGATAGTATCGCTATATAATATCTCATGGAGCAATATAGTTAACAGCGCTTTTGCTCTAAGCCTCATTGTGGAATATATAGCAGTGGGTCACACATGTGATAGGCAATGGGTGCACGTGCACCTGTACTTGTAACCTTTTGATAGAAAGCATAACAGCTGAAGCTTGGTACAAGTGTAGGGTAACCGGTGGGGGTGGGGCCCCTGGTATTATACTGTTATAGATTGATACTGACTTACACCTGGTAAATGTTTTGTCATGCAATTTTATGTCTTCAATAAAGTTTTGTAATTTTTACTAATGGACTAGTACATAATTTTTCCCTCGGGAAGTAGGTTTTCATGGTTATAGATGTGTCCCTAGTATAAGGGTTTCCACAGGGGGCGGGTTGATGAATTAATATATATATATATATACATAATATTACTTTATGACTTCTCCCTCCCCCAAAAATATGTGGTATTGCTGTTTGTTGGCGATTCATGTGGCCAAACAGTGGTTCTCCCCCACATATGGGGTATCAGCATACTCAGGACAAATTGTATAACAACTTTTGGGGTCCAATTTCTCCTGTTGTTACCCTTGGTAAAATAAAACAAATTCGATCTGAAGTAAATTTTTTGTGAAAAAAAAGTTAAATGTTCATTTTTTTTAAACATTCCAAAAATTCCTGTGAAACACCGGAAGGGTTAATAAACTTCTTGAATGTGATTTTGAGCAACTTGAGGGGTGCAGTTTTTAGAATGGTGTCACACTTGGGTATTTTCTATCATATAGACCCCTCAAAGTGACTTCAAATGTGATGTGGTCCCTAAAAAAAAAACAGTGTTGTAAAAATGAGAAATTGCTGGTCAACTTTTAACCCTTATAACTCACTAACAAAAAAAAGTTTGTTCCAACATTGTGCTGATGTAAAGTAGACATGTGGGAAATGCTACTTTTAAGTATTTTGTGTGACATATCTCTGTGATTTAAGGGCATGAAAATTCAAAGTTGGAAAATTGCAAAATTTTCAAAATTTTCACCAAATTTTCATTTTTTCACAAGTAAACGCAAGTAATGTCTAGGAAATTTTACCACTAACATGAAGTACAATATGTCACGAAAAAGCAATGTCAAACACCAGCATCCATGCAAGTGTTCCAGAGTTATCACCTCATAAAGGGACAGTGGTCAGAATTGTTAAAATTGGCCCGGTCATAAACATGCAAACCACCCTTGGAGGTTAATGGGTTAAGGAACATCCTTTCCAGGGTAATGACTTGTATGTAAGGCAAAATAAATAACCCAAAACAAAACTTGGGCTATGTTTACACGTAGCGTTTTTGATGGATTTTTCAACTTTAGCATTGCTTTCAACTAAGACCAATGCATTCACTGGGAAATGTCATTTTAACATTTTACAAACTTAGCTGGCCATGTGGTGTCTGACACGTCATCAGGCACATCCTGTTTTATTTATGAAGGAGGGCTTGTTAAAGGAGGAGGGCCATCAGGCTGACTTTAATATTCTTAAAGGGACAGCATTTGGTCCTCACTATTCTTAGAGATCCATCAGCCGGCTATGCTTTGTTGCTCCCATTATTAAACAGTGTGTCTCCTATACTGTTATTGACTATGCATTGAATGCAAGACCTGCCCCAAATTTGGATGTACCCCAGTAACCCTTGGAACAGACATCCTAGATGGCCACAGGAAAGCCAAGTTCTCTTTATTTTTCATTTGGTACTGCTATATTGTTAGCCTATGCATTGAATGCAAAGCCTGCCCTGCCCAAAAGTTACCCACATCCCAATAACCCTTTGAACCATCATACAGGATGGCCACATGAAACCAAAGTACCCATTATTATGATTTTTTTTTACTCCCATAAAGTTTGCCCATAAAGTGAATGCAAGGCCTGCCCCAAAGTCTAACGCACCCCAAAAACCATTTGAACCAACATACTGGATGGCCACATGAAACCAAAGTTCCCATTATTATTAATTTGCAACTGCCATACTGTTAGCCTATGCATTGAATGCAAGGCCTGCTATGCCCCAAAGTTATACGCATCCCAATAACCCTTTGAACCAATGTACTGGATGGCCACATGAAACCAAAGTTACCATTATTATATTTTTTACTCCAAGAAAGTTTGCCCATGAAGTGAATGCAAGGCCTGCTCAAAATTTGGATGCACCCCAATATCCCTTGGAAAGAGACAAGGAGGAGGGCATCATAAACACCCTTGAAAACAACGTAGCTGTTGCATCACGGAACACGTTCACCTTTTTATCTAGTGGTGGTGTCGGAAGAGACGTGGAGGATGGCCTCTTAAAAATGGTTTTCCCAATTTAAAGGAGCGGGTCTCCTATACTTGTAATGCCCATACACTAAGTGTATGGGCTGACAAGCATTTCCCCCTGGGGGGTACACATCAACATACTGTGTAAACATTTTTTTTACGTGCATCAAAAACACCCTTTAACACAATAACGTGGCTGCTGCATCATGAACCACAGTCACCATGGTGATCTAGTGGTGGTGGATAATGAGGATGAGGAGAAAAAGTAGGATAAAAGCAAATGGCCAAAATCAGGAAGCATATACCCATGTGTGGGTGTGAAGAGGTGCATGGGAATAGACCTCCCAAAAAATGACACTAGATTTGAGGTTACGTTTTGCTGTTATCATTTGGTGGTGTAGAGAAGTGTGGCCCAATCCAGCCCTTGTTCAGCATTTTCAGTTGACAGATGGATGCGCATATCAGTTACAATTCCACCAGTGGCACTAAAATGTTATGACCCCAATGGCGAGGGTCTCAAAGATATCAGCAAGTCTGCGAAGTACAAAAATCCAGCTCATAGGGCAGTGGTAACTGGGTTGACCATATATCTACTCCTAACGCCAACACTAGAAGTAGCCGGGGAACATGCCTACGTTGGTCGCTAGATGTCTCGCGCCAGCCGGAGGACTAACTACCCCTAGAAGAGGAAAACAAAGACCTCTCTTGCCTCCAGAGAATAGACCCCAAAAGTTGGATACAAGCCCCCCACAAATAATAACGGTGAGGTAAGAGGAAATGACAAACACAGAGATGAACTAGGTTTAGCAAAGAGAGGCCCACTCACTAATAGCAGAATGTAGTAAGATAACTTATATGGTCAACAAAAACCCTACAAAAATCCACACTGGAGATTCAAGAACCCCCGAACCGTCTAACGGCCCGGGGGGAGAACTCCAGCCTCCCTAGAGCTTCCAGCCAGGATAGGATACAGATTATGTACAAGCTGGACAAAAATGCAAACAAAAACAATAGCAAAAAGCAAGAAAGCAGACTTAGCTTAATCAAGCAGGAACCAGGATCAGTAGACAAGAGCACTACAGATTAGCTCTGATATCAACGTTGCCAGGCATTGAACTGAAGGTCCAGGGAGCTAATATAGCAACACCCCTGACCTAACGACCCAGGTGAGCATACAAGGGATGATAGACATACCCAGAGTAAAAACACTAGTAGCCACTAGAGGGAGCCAAAAGGTAAATTCACAACAGTATCCCCCCTTAGTGAGGGGTCACCGAACCCTCACCAAGACCACCAGGGCGATCAGGATGAGCGGCGTGAAAGGCGCGAACTAAATCGGCCGCATGCACATCAGAGGCGACCACCCAGGAATTATCCTCCTGACCATAGCCCTTCCACTTGACCAGGTACTGAAGCCTCCGCCTGGAGAGACGAGAATCTAAGATCTTCTCCACCACGTACTCCAACTCGCCCTCAACCAACACTGGAGCAGGAGGCTCAGCAGAAGGAACCATAGGCACAACGTACCGCCGCAACAAGGACCTATGAAATACGTTGTGAATGGCAAACAACACCGGAAGATCCAGGCGAAAGGATACAGGATTAAGGATCTCCAATATCTTGTAAGGACCAATGAATCGAGGCTTAAATTTGGGAGAGGAGACCTTCATAGGAACAAATCGAGAAGACAGCCATACCAAATCCCCAACACGAAGTCGGGGACCCACACCGCGGCGGCGATTGGCAAAACGCTGAGCCTTCTCCTGTGACAACTTCAAGTTGTCCACCACATGATTCCAGATCCGCTGCAACCTATCCACCACAGAATCCACTCCAGGACAGTCAGAAGGCTCCACATGTCCCGAGGAAAAACGAGGATGGAAACCGGAGTTGCAGAAAAATGGCGAAACCAAGGTGGCAGAACTAGCCCGATTATTAAGGGCAAATTCAGCCAACGGCAAGAAGATCACCCAATCATCCTGATCAGAAGAGACAAAACACCTCAAATACGCCTCCAGAGTCTGATTAGTTCGTTCCATTTGTCCGTTAGTCTGTGGATGAAAAGCGGACGAAAACGACAAATCAATGCCCATCCTACCACAAAAGGATCGCCAGAACCTGGAAACAAACTGGGATCCTCTGTCCGACACAATATTCTCAGGAATGCCGTGCAAACGAACCACGTTCTGGAAGAACACAGGAACCAGATCAGCAGAGGAAGGCAGCTTAGGCAAAGGAACCAGATGGACCATCTTGGAGAAACGATCACATATCACCCAGATGACAGACATGCCTTTAGACACCGGGAGATCCGAAATGAAATCCATAGAGATGTGTGTCCAAGGTCTCTTCGGGACAGGCAAGGGCAAGAGCAACCCGCTGGCACGAGAACAGCAAGGCTTAGCTCGAGCACAAGTACCACAGGACTGCACAAATGACCGCACATCCCTTGACAAGGAAGGCCACCAAAAGGACCTGGCCACCAGATCTCTGGTGCCAAAAATTCCCGGGTGCCCTGCCAACACTGAGGAATGAACCTCGGAAATGACTCTGCTGGTCCATTTAGCAGGCACAAACAATCTGTCAGGTGGACAAGAGTCAGGCCTACCAGCCTGAAATCTCTGCAACACACGTCGCAGATCTGGAGAAATCGCTGACAAGATAACTCCTTCCTTAAGAATACCCTCAGGTTCAGCGACTCCAGGAGCATCAGGCACAAAGCTCCTAGACAGAGCATCGGCCTTCACATTCTTAGAACCTGGTAAATACGAGACCACAAAGTCAAAACGGGAGAAAAACAATGACCAGCGGGCCTGTCTAGGATTCAGGCGTTTAGCAGACTCGAGATACATCAAATTTTTGTGATCAGTCAAGACCACCACCCGATGCTTAGCACCCTCGAGCCAATGACGCCACTCCTCAAATGCCCACTTCATGGCCAATAACTCCCGATTGCCCACATCATAATTTCGCTCTGCCGGCGAAAACTTCCTAGAGAAAAAGGCACAAGGTCTCATAGTAGAGCAACCAGGGCCTCTCTGCGACAAAACGGCCCCTGCCCCAATCTCCGAAGCATCCACCTCAACCTGAAAGGGAAGTGAGACATCAGGCTGGCACAAAACAGGCGCCGAAGTAAACCGGCGTTTCAACTCCTGGAAAGCCTCCACGGCAGCAGGAGCCCAGTTAGCTACATCAGAGCCTTTCTTGGTCATATCCGTCAGCGGTTTAACAACGCTAGAGAAATTTGCGATAAAACGACGGTAGAAGTTAGCAAAACCCAAGAACTTCTGAAGACTCTTAACTGACGAGGGTTGAGTCCAATCATGAATAGCTCGGACCTTGACTGGATCCATCTCCACAGCAGAAGGGGAAAAAATGAACCCCAAAAAGGGAACCTTCTGTACACCAAAGAGACACTTTGAGCCTTTTACAAACAAAGAATTTTCACGCAAAATCTCAAAAACCATCCTGACCTGCTCCACATGCGAGTCCCAATCATCAGAAAAAAACAGAATATCATCCAGATAAACAATCAAAAATTTATCCAGATACTTCCGGAAAATGTCATGCATGAAGGACTGAAAAACTGAAGGTGCATTAGAGAGCCCAAATGGCATCACCAAGTACTCAAAATGACCCTCGGGCGTATTGAATGCGGTTTTCCATTCATCGCCCTGCCTAATGCGCACAAGGTTGTACGCACCACGAAGGTCTATCTTGGTGAACCACTTGGCACCTTTAATCCGGGCAAACAAATCTGACAACAACGGCAAAGGATACTGAAATTTGACAGTGATCTTATTTAAAAGCCGATAGTCAATACAAGGCCTCAAAGATCCGTCCTTTTTGGCCACAAAAAAGAATCCCGCACCAAGAGGGGAAGAAGGAGGACGGATATGCCCCTTCTCAAGAGACTCCTTGATATATGAACGCATCGCGGTATGTTCAGGTACCGACAGATTAAACAGTCTCCCCTTAGGAAACTTACTGCCAGGGATCAAATCTATTGCACAGTCACATTCCCTATGAGGAGGCAGTGCACTGGACTTAGACTCGCTGAAGACATCCTGATAATCAGACAAATACGCCGGAACTTCCGAAGGCGTAGAAGAAGCAATAGACAAGGGCAGGGAATCTCCATGAATTCCATGGCAGCCCCAACTTGACACTGACATAGCCTTCCAGTCCAAGACTGGATTATGGGTCTGTAACCATGGCAAACCCAAAACAATCAAATCATGCATTTTATGCAGAACAAGAAAACGTATTACCTCCCGATGTTCGGGAGTCATGCACATGGTAACCTGTGTCCAAAACTGCGGTTTATTTTTTGCCAATGGCGTAGAATCAATACCCCTAAGAGGGATAGGATTTTCCAATGGCTCAAGAACAAATCCGCAGCGCTTGGCAAATGACAGATCCATAAGGCTCAGGGCCGCACCTGAGTCCACAAACGCCATGACAGGATACGATGACAGTGAGCAAATCAAAGTTACAGATAGAATAAATTTAGGTTGCAAATTACCAATGACGACCGGACTAACAACCTTAGTAAGACGTTTAGAGCATGCTGAGATAACATGTGTAGAATCACCACAGTAGTAACACAAGCCATTCTGGCGTCTATGAATTTTCCGCTCATTTCTAGTCAGGATTCTATCACATTGCATTAATTCAGGTGCCTGTTCAGACAACACCAGGAGGGAATTTGCGGTTTTGCGCTCCCGCAACCGCCGGTCGATTTGAATAGCCAGGGCCATAGAATCATTCAGACCTGTGGGAATGGGAAAACCCACCATCACATTCTTAATGGCTTCAGAAAGACCATTTCTAAAATTTGCAGCCAATGCACACTCGTTCCACTGGGTCAGCACGGACCATTTCCGAAATTTTTGGCAATACACTTCAGCCTCGTCCTGGCCCTGAGACATAGCCAGCAAGGCTTTTTCTGCCTGAATCTCAAGATTGGGTTCCTCATAAAGCAAACCGAGCGCCAGAAAAAACGCATCAATATCAGCCAATGCCGGATCTCCTGGCGCCAGCGAGAAAGCCCAATCCTGAGGGTCGCCCCGTAAAAAAGAAATAACAATTTTCACTTGCTGAGCGGAGTCTCCAGAGGAACAGGGTCTCAGGGACAAAAACAATTTACGATTATTCCTGAAATTTCTAAACTTAAATCGGTCTCCGGAAAACAGTTCAGGAATCGGTATCTTAGGTTCTGACATAGGATTTCTGGTAACATAATCTTGTATGCCCTGCACACGAGCAGCAAGCTGGTCCACACTTGTAATCAAGGTCTGGACATTCATGTCTGCAGCAATCACAAGCCACTCAGAGGTAAAGGGGAAAAGAAAAAAAAATGAGAAAGAGAAAAAAAAACTCAGAACTTTCTTTCTTATAATCCCGCTTCTGCAATGCATTTAACATTTAATACTGGCCTGGCAAACTGTTATGACCCCAATGGCGAGGGTCTCAAAGATATCAGCAAGTCTGCGAAGTACAAAAATCCAGCTCATAGGGCAGTGGTAACTGGGTTGACCATATATCTACTCCTAACGCCAACACTAGAAGTAGCCGGGGAACATGCCTACGTTGGTCGCTAGATGTCTCGCGCCAGCCGGAGGACTAACTACCCCTAGAAGAGGAAAACAAAGACCTCTCTTGCCTCCAGAGAATAGACCCCAAAAGTTGGATACAAGCCCCCCACAAATAATAACGGTGAGGTAAGAGGAAATGACAAACACAGAGATGAACTAGGTTTAGCAAAGAGAGGCCCACTCACTAATAGCAGAATGTAGTAAGATAACTTATATGGTCAACAAAAACCCTACAAAAATCCACACTGGAGATTCAAGAACCCCCGAACCGTCTAACGGCCCGGGGGGAGAACTCCAGCCTCCCTAGAGCTTCCAGCCAGGATAGGATACAGATTATGTACAAGCTGGACAAAAATGCAAACAAAAACAATAGCAAAAAGCAAGAAAGCAGACTTAGCTTAATCAAGCAGGAACCAGGATCAGTAGACAAGAGCACTACAGATTAGCTCTGATATCAACGTTGCCAGGCATTGAACTGAAGGTCCAGGGAGCTAATATAGCAACACCCCTGACCTAACGACCCAGGTGAGCATACAAGGGATGATAGACATACCCAGAGTAAAAACACTAGTAGCCACTAGAGGGAGCCAAAAGGTAAATTCACAACACTAAAAATCCGCTCTGACAAAATGCTTGTGGCAGGGCAGGCCGGGACCTTCAAGGTGTAGAGAACCAGTTCATGCCACGCGTCCAGCTTGGATACCCAATAATCATAAGGCACAGAGGAATCACAGAGGACGTTGGTATGGTCAGCAAGGTACTCCCTCAGTATCTTCCAAAACTTTGCACTCATTGCGACAGTACCCTGCCCCTCAGGGCCTGTGCGATTGGAGGGTCAGAGAAAACTCTCCCAGAACTTTGCCAGTGTTCCCCTGCCTCTACTGGATTGGAGTTGTATCTCTCTCGCCTTTATTCCTTGGTTGTCCAATGAACTGTGACTTCTGCCGCCAATGTTTTCAGATGGGAATTTTTTTCATAATAACGCAACTAGGGCCTTCTGGCACTGCGACATTTTAGTACACCTGTCTGCCTCTGGAAGAAGAGATTGAAAGTTATCCTTGTAGCGTGGGTCTAGAATCGTCACCAACCAGTAATGATTGTCACCAAAAATTTTGAGAATACAAGGGTCACGGGAAAGGCAGAGCAACATAAAGTCAGCCATGCGTGCCAGACTGCTAATAGGCAAGACTTCTGTGTCCTCACCAAGAGGACGACAGACCATGCTATCCTCCTCCCTGTCCTCAGGCAATCCACGCTGAATAAATGGTAAGACAGTTGTGCTTGTAGTACCATCTATAGTGCATGAAAGTAGCTCCTGTTCTTCTTCCTCCTCCTCTTCCTCATTGTCAACCAATCTACGTTGGCTGGGCTGTGTGTAATCACCCTGTATGGTTCCTTGCTCCATCGCATCATGTTCCTCCTGCAATGCATCCTCTTTGATTGTGAGAAGAGTGCATTTCAGAACACAGAGAAGTGGGTTGGTAACGCTAATTATGGCGTCATCGTCGCTCACCATCTTGGTGCAGTCCTCAGAGTTTTGTAGGATGGTACATATGTCTGACATCCATGTCCACTCCTGAGGTCTTATGCGTGGAGTCTGAACTGAATACCAACAGCCTTGTTGATGTTTGTAGTCAACAACTGCCCTCTTCTGCTCACAAATCCTTTCCAACGTATGCAGTATAGAGTTCCAACATGTGGGGACATCACACACCAGTCGGTGAGCATGAAGCTGCAAATGCTGCTGAAGCATGGCAAGGGTGACGGTAGCTGTAGCTGACTTTCTAAAATGGGCACACAGGCAACGTACTTTCACAAGCAGATTCGGCAGCTCCGGGCAGCTTTTGAGAAACCATTGAACAACGAGGTTAAGCACATGGGTATAGGTTCAGCGGTGTCAGGCACAGATCTGCCTGCACTTTCAGAGCTGTCCACAACTCTTCTGCATTGTACGGTTTGTCACCTAAGCTTGTTATCTTCAGCACAGCCTGTTGCTGCTTGGCTGAGGCAGTGCTGCAGTGCTTCCAGCTTGGGACTGATGTGGTCATTTCGAAGATGGAGGCTGAAGAGGAGGAGGTGCAAGAGCTGTAGACTCTGAGGCAACCCTGATTGATGTAGGGCCCGTAATCCTCAGCGTCAGGAGGACGTGTTCCATCCCAAGGTCCAACTGGGTCCGGGCTTCCACTATGTTAACCCAGTGTGCCGTCAGCGAGATGTACCATCCCTGCCCACAAGCACTTGTCCATGTGTCGGTGATTAGGTGGACTTTCCCAGTAACAGCATTGTTGAGGGCACGGCTAATGTTGTGGGACACGTGCTTGTGTAATGCGAGGATGGCACAATGGGAGAAATAGTGGTGGCTGGGGACCGAGTACCTTGGGGCGGCCACCGCCATCAGGTTGTGGAAAGCTTCTGTCTCCACGAGCCTAAAAGACAACATTTTGAGTGCAATAGACAAGAAATGTGTGAATTTAGTAGAGTGGCCTGTGGGGTGCTGGCAGCGTATTTCCGCTTGCGTTCCAAGGACTGGGGTATGGACAACTGAAATCTGCGTTGGGACAAGGATGCTGACGTGCTTGTTGATGGTGCCAGTTGAGTATGTGCAATGACAGATGAAGGGCAAGACGCATCTTCACAGGCACCATGGACAGGGGATTGGCTTCCATGCACAACAGCGGAATAAGAAGTGGTGTCACCCGCAGACAGTGGTCCTGGACCCTGGGGTTCGGCCCACTAAGTCAGGTGCTTTGCTGCCATGTGCCTGATTATGCTGGTGGTGGTCAGGCTGGTAGTTTTGATGCAGGCATGGCAGGTGGTGCAAATGGCCTGTTTGGGGTTATCGTCAGAGTCTTTAAACAACAACCAGACTCGGGAAGACCTAACACTTGTACTGGCAACTTCAATGGTGTTGGTGCTACGGGGAATGGTTGCCCATCTTCTGTCTGTGGTCACCACACTGCTTCTTCCTGCCTTTTGGGGTGCTATGCCTCCCTTCCCCTGTGTGCTGCTGTCCTCGCTCTACATGTCCTTCTGTCAGCTTGTGTCAGTTACTATATCATCCACCACCTCCTCTTCCACTTTTACACCCTGGTCCTCTTCCTGACTTTCTGACAATTGTGTCTCATCATTGTCCACCTGTTGTTACACATTCCCACCATCGCCTTCATGTGAACGTGGCTGCTCAAATATTTGTGCATCGCTACATGCAATCACCTCCTGCCCTCATGCACCGGGAGAGAGGCCCAAATCTCTAAACGGAAAAGTGAACAGCTCTACGGAGTGTTCAAGTGTGGGATCATTTGTCTCTCTGCATGGTGGGAGGAAGGAGGATCAGGGTGAGGAATATGTGGTTCAGACTCACGGCTACTGAGACTTGACCATGTGGAAGACAGGGTGGTAGTTGTGGCAAAGTGATTGGAAGCATTATCCACTATATAACCAACAACCATTTGACACTGCTCTGGGTGCAATAGTGTTGTGCTGCTGCGGTTCCCTAGTAATTGTGACAGGAAGATTGAGCAAAAAGATGTGGGTGTTTGTTGTGGCCAAATTTCAGCTTGCCCACGTCCTCGGCCTCTGCATGCACCATCACCATCACGTCCACTTTACCGTCCCTTGACATGTGCCTTGCTTATTTTAAATGGACTACAATATTTTGCACGTTCACTAAAAATGACTGGCTTTGGAGTGAACTTATATGTGATCCCTGTGCGGGAAAACCACAGTTTAAAATATCTGACCTGTAGGTAACACCTTTTTTTGTAAGCAATCTGGTGTCAATAACTAGGCTAAGACACAGCAACAACAGTTCGATTGAGCCCAAAAAATGCCCCAATTTTTAGTCCACAGATAGGTGAGGCCTGTGACGGAGATCCCCCACTTTTAATTATCTGGTCTGGATTTTTTTAACAGCAAAATTGTGTCAATAACTAGGCTAAGACACAGCAAAAAAAGTTGAATGGAGCACAAAAATACCCCAATTTTTAGCAACCAGATAGGTGAAGCATGTGACGGAGATATAAGACTTTAAATTATCTGGCCTGGATTTTTTTTTTTTACAGCAAAATTGTGTCAATAAGTAAGCTAAGACGCAGCAAAAAATATTCACTGGTGCCCTGAAATGACACAATTTTGAGCACAATAATAGGTGATCCATGTGGTGGACAAAACACAGTGTAAAATATCTGCCCTGTATGTAAAGATTTTTTTTAAGCCAACTGGTGTCAAGAACTTATAAAAGACACACCAACATTTTTTTACAGTACCACAAAAATGGCAGAATTTTATGTGCACTCAGATGTGATCCCTTTGACGGCCAAACCTCTGTTTAAAATAGCTGTATTTTACAGCTGTACTATGGAAAGGATCTGGCTGTATTATGCAGGGCCAACAAGCAAATGGAGAAAAAAAAACATGTTCTCTGGATTGCTTTTAAATAAAATAATCAGGATTAAGATGCAAAAAAATGTATTCCTGGCCACTGATACCTGGGGCTATGTATGTACTGTCAATATTTGTAATAGGCAGCAGCAGCAGCAGACAGTAATGGAATGGACCCTCTTTCTGTATTCAATAAAGTATGCCACATACACTGCCTGCCTACTTATCACTGATATCTATATATCCAGTAATTAGACCTTAGAAGGACTGTTGGTTTAGCTGGATTTGTGGATTCAACAATGGTTATACCCACACTGATACCCCACCTATTCTGTCCCTATCGCTGCAGCAACTCTCCCTAGACTGGTGATTCCAGAGCTGACTAGGACGAGCAAGGCGGCACCACGTCTGCCATAGACCTGATGACGCTGTGCGGCCAGCCAATCACTGTAATGCCACAACCAACATGGCTGCGGCATTACAGTGTGTGGCAGACAATCCCTGCATGTTGATTGGCGCTCTAAAGAGTGCCAAATATGCATGGCGGGGACCCAAGGACCCACCAAGCAAACCCGGAAATGCTCAGTGCTTGTAAGCACTGAGATGCTCGTACAAGTACCGAGCATTACCGAGCATGCTCGCTCATCTCTAGTTGTAATCACTTTCTAGTGAGATCAGAGCAGACTAATTGCATCTCACCCAAGAGTAACTTGTTATGAACTATTATGAAACATCTTTTTCTCCTGATTGATGCTTTCTGGTTATGATTAAGCAACATCATACTGCTGAAGTACATGCTACGAGTGAATACACTCTGATAACGCCCACTAGGACTTAACAGAAATAAACTCAAGTGCCAAATAATTTAACTGCTAATATCTATGCAATAGAGAAACAAGCAAAAAAAAAGGGTTATTCTGTTCTGCATCCAAATGTTTTGTTCAACATGAAAAATTTGGTGAAAATGTCTGTAATACATAGAGACAGGGCCGGTTTTAGACAAAGTGGGGCCCTGGGCAAAAGTTTAAAGTGGGGTCCAAATGCTCACATATTACAAAATCACACAGAAACATTTTGGTTGTATTTACATGCGCTGAGTTCAGGCCAATAAGCGAGTGTGATCGACAATATTGAAGTTATTCGACGCTTGTTTCCCGGCCTCTTTACTCCGGGTGATGAAGGATTGTAAGTACAGACAGTCCTCAATACAGTATAATGCAGGTCCCATATCATACATATAGTATAATGCACTCCCCATGGTCCTTGATAGAGTATAATGCAGTCCCCCTGAAAGTATAATGCAGCCCCCCTCAGAGTATACTGCAGCCCCTCTCAGAGTATAATGCAGCCCCACTCATAGAGTATAATGCATCCACATACACACAGCATAATGTAGCCCCCTAATAGAACATAATGCAGCCCCCTCAGAGTATAATGCAGCCCCCTCAGAGTATAATGGAGCCCCATCAAAGTAAAATGCAGCCCCTTCAGAGTATAATGCAGGCCCCCTCATAGAGTATAATGCAGCCCCCCTCATAGAGTATAATTCAGCACCCATCAGAGTATAATGTAGCCCACTCATAGAGTATAATGCAGCCCCCTCAGAGTGTAATGCAGCCCCTCTCAGAGTATAATGCAGCCCCCTCAGAATATAATGCAGCCCATTCAGAATATAATGCAGCCTCTTCAGAGTATAATGCACCCACCTCAAAGTATAACACAGCCCTCTCAGAATATACTGCAGTCCCCCTCAGAGCATAATGCAGCCCCCCATGGACTATAATTCAGCCACACACACACAGTATAATGTAGCCTCCTCATAGAGCATAATGCAGCCCCCACAGAGTGTAATGCAGTCCCCTCAGAGTATAATGCAGCCCCCTCAGAGTATAATTCGGCCCCCACACACACACAGTATAATTCAGCCCCCCCCCCACAAACACACACACAGTATAGTGAAGCCCTCACACATAGTATAATGCAGCCCCACACACACAGTATAATGCAGTCCCCCACTCACAGTAAGGTACACACACACACATACACACACTTTAATGCAGACATGTGGCATTACTGTGATTGGCTGGCCGCATAGTGTCATTGGGTCCATACAGTATAAGACTGGTGACACCATGCTTGGCACAGTGTACCAACAGACACAGGCAAAGCAGGGAGAGGTGCTGCACTGCTGAGCTAGGGACAGAGTTTTAACTGCATATAGGCAGGGATCAGAGGCGTAGCTAGGGTTTCAACTTAGGGGGGCGAAACATCTGAGTGGGCCCTTAACCAGCTAACCCTGATTACAGCTACGGTTGCGCACTCTAATTGTGAATATAGGGGAACCTCAGAATATGGTCGCACTGTTATTGAAAATAAATCTATATACAAAAACGAACATTGACTTTACCACCAAATTGTGACCATATGCAACTTTGATGGTCACAATACTCTGAGTGCCCCTATAATAATAATGTTTAAGTGCCCACTTAACATTTAATAATGTCCCCTAAGTTCATCCATGTACTGCTCCATTATACACAGTATAGTGAGCTCAAAGCTTCCATATACACAGTATGATGGGCCTGCAGCTCCCGTCAAACAGTATGATGTCCCCCACAGTTCCCCTGTACACAGTATGATGGGCCCACAGCTCCTTTATACACAGTATGATGGGCCTGCAGCCCCGTCAAACAGTATGATGTCCCTTGCAGTTCCCCTGTACACAGTATGATGGGCCCACAGCTTCCTTATACACAGTATGATGGGCCCACAGCTTCCTTATACACAGTATGATGGGCCCACAGCGCCTTTATACACAGTATGATGGGCCCGCAGCTCCCTTATACACAGTATGATGGTCCCGCAGCTCCCTTATACACAGTATGATTGGCCCGCAGCTCCCTTATACACAATATGATGGGCCCACAGCTCTCTTATACACAGTATGATTGGCCCGCAGCTCCGTTATACACAATATGATGGGCCCGCAGCTCCCTTATACACAGTATGATGGGCCCACAGCTCCCATATACACAGTATGATGGACTCACAGCTCCCTGTCATGATTTGGATACCCTAGTCATTTACTCATCCTCTTCACTATTTTGTGGCACTGCTGCAGTGCCGCTGCTCAAACTTGAGAGCGCAGCTTCTGACTGGCCAGAAGTTAGAAGCTATGTCACAAGCGCTCAATGTAAGACTATGAGGCTATGTGCACTTGTTGCGGATTCGTGTGCGGATTTACCGCGGATTTCCTGTGTTTTTTGTGCAGATTTCACCTGCATTTTACCACCTGCGGAATCCTATACAGGAGCAGGTGTAAAACGCTGCGGAATCCACACAAAGAATTGACATGCTGCGGAAAATACAACGCAGCGTTTCCGCGCGGTATTTTACACACCATGGGCACTGCGGATTTGGTTTTCCATAGGTTTACATGGTACTGTACACCAGATGGAAAACTGTTGCAAATCCGCAGTGGCTAATCAGCAACGTGTGCACATAGCCTGAAAGTGAGAAAGAGGCCAGAACGAGGCTCACATTGACTCACACTGATTAGTGACCTCTGCGCTGCTCCATGAAACACTGGACCAGGAAGTGTAAGGCTATGTGCACACATAGCGGTTTTTACCGCGGAACTGCAGCGTTTCTGCAGCTGCGGGTCCGCAGCAGTTTCCATTGTGTTTACAGTTACATGTAAACCCTATGGAAACCGCAATCCGCTGTGCACATGCTGCGGGAAAAAACGCGCAGAAATGTAGCGGTTTACATTCCGCAGCATGTCACTTCTTTTGTGCAGAATAGCTGCGATTCTGCACACATAGGAATGCATTGATCCACTTACTTCCTGCATGGGGCTGTGCCCACGATGCGGGAAGTAAGCGGATAATGTGCAGATGGTACCCGGGGTGGAGGAGAGGAGACTCTCCTCCAGGCCCTGGGAACCATATTTGTGTAAAAAAAAAAGAATTAAAATAAAAAATAATGATATACTCACCTCTCAGCACTGCACGCGGCCCTCCGGTGGCTGGGTTGCTGTGCGAGCAGGGCCTGAGATGACGTCGCGGTCACATGACCGTGATGTCACGAAGGTCCTTCTCGCACAGCATCTTTGGAACCGGACCGCCGCGTGCAGCGCCGAGGAGATCGGGACGTCAGAGGGTGAATATATAACCATTTTTTATTATTTTTAACATTACTATTGATGCTGCATATTGCTGCATATGCAGCATCAATAGTATAGGAGTATACCCGCAACGGAAACCGCAAAACAAACCGCAATAAATCTGCAGGGATAACCGCAGCGGTTTTGCCCTGCAGATTTATCAAATCCGCTGCGGGAGAACCCGCAGAGCACACCGCAAAGTGTGCACATAGCCTAAGTGAATGCAAGGTGGGCACTAGGACCCAGCATGCCTGAGTCAATCCCAGCATGCACAGAGTTAAGAAAAACTGCAGCCAGGAAAAGTTTCATGATCAGGTCAGATGGGCAGCACCATTCTCTGCAGGAGGGAGACTGCAGCCGGCCACTGTGCTAGCCAGCTTGCAGAGTCTCCGTCAGACCGGAGCAGACATTATACTGCTCTGCTCGTATGCGGTGTTCTGCCTCATCACAGAAGAGGCCCTGCCCTGGCTCCCAGTGGGCCCCTTCATGTGACAGGGCCCGGGGCGACGGCCCCCTCTGCCCCACCCAGTAGCTACGCTACTGGCAGGGATTAGACAGCATTAATATTTCTTTCAACTACAACAACAGCCCTTATTAGGGCTAGGTATAATCAATATTCACACTGCTGTTAACACCACTTAAGGAGAGATTGTGCTGCAGGGATAGTGTAGGACAGGATACAGTTAACTGCACGTCCAAGTCATACCAAAAGCCCTTCTCAGGGATTATAATTTTTTTTCGCTCTTAATCCTGCCAATTGTTCTAAGCAGGTAAATATTACACACCATTTATATTGCGTTAGTTGTGCATTATAAGCATACTGCCAGACTTGGTTGGTTAGCAATAGCATCGATATAATGCTCCTAAAATGGGCAAGGTGTGTGGTAAGGGACAGGGAAGTGAATATGATGCTGATGGTGAGGGCAGAGCCTGAGACTGTGGACAAGGTGAAACTGTGCCTGCTGCAGAAGCATAACAAATACACATATCATGTCGACCTAGCTTCCTGTCCAACTTTGTAGGGGGCACGAAACACCACTCTTGAAGCCAGACAAGTGTGAAAAGGTTGTTGGATGAATAGCAGATAATGTTTTCAGTCATTTTGCCATCACTACATTGTCTTTCACATGGTCCAGTCTCAGGAGCCATGATTTTGGACCACATAATCCTCACCCTGATCCTCCTTCCTTCCACCATGCCAAATGCCCGAGACCTCACACTTGGACACTCCAAAGAGCTGTTAACATGTTAATTTGTAGATTCTGGTCTCTGGCCCTGCCCATTTTAAGCGGGACATGAGGAGATTGCATGTAGCAACGCCCAAATATTGGAGCACCAACGCTCACAAGAAGGCGACGGTGGGAAAATGCAATTACTGTCGCAAGAGATGAACGATGATGAGACACAATTGCCAACAAGTGATGTTGTTAAGTCAGCAAGTCACAAGGAGGACCATGATGCGGAAGTGGAAGACGTGGTGGAGGATGAAGTGACTGACCCAACCCTGGGAAGGTGACATGCAGAACGAGTAGAGCAGCACAGAGGAGGATGGATCTGCAGCACCAAAACAGGCAGGAAGAGGCAGTGGGGTGGCCAGTGAAGGTGGGCAACTGTTTCCCAAAGCAACAACAGGAGTGAAGTTGCCAGGCCAAAGGTCAAGTGTTCCTGAGTTTGGGGCTTTTCTAAAGACAGTGCAGTTAACCAAAAAAATGCCATTTGCAACATCTACAATGCAGCATCAGCAGGGGCAGCACAACTACCAGCCTGAACACCTCCAGAATGATCAGGCACATGACAGTAAAGCACCTGACTAGTTGGGCCGAACGCCAGGGTCTAGAAACAATGTCTGCAGGTGACACCACTGCCTTTTACCCTGTTCTATGTGCATGCTAATGTCCTGTCCATGACACAGGCAAAGGTGCCTCCCACCTTGCACCTGTCATTGCACACTTGCAACCACCATCAGAAACCATGTCCACATCATGGTCCCATCGCAGTGTTCAGTAGTCCCTACCCCAGTCCTTGCTACACAAGTGTATATACGCAGCCACCCACCCACAGGCTATAATACTAAATGGCTACATTTTCAGACTCCTTTTGGAAGTGGTGGCCCTCCCTCTGTACTCGGTCTCCAGATGCCACTATTTCTCTCAGTGTGCCATCGCCAAATTACACAAGCAGGTCTATAACATCAGCCATGTCCTGATCAACGCTGTTACTGGGAAGGTCCACTTAACCATGGACATGTGGACAAGTCCATGTGGCCAGGGATGCTACATTTTCCTGATGGCACACTGGGTGAACATTGTGGAAGTCGGGACCCAGTCAGACCCTGAGACTGAACACGTGCTACTGACACGGAGGATTGCAGTCCCTGGTTCAATCAGGGTTTCTCTCACCTTCTACAGCAGTTCCTGCACCTCAAACTCCTCCCCCACCTCACCCTCCGTCTCAGAAACATGAACATCACTCGCAAGCTGGAAGCACTGCAGCACTGCCTCAGTCAAGCGGCAACAGGCTCTGCTGAAGTTAATCTGCTTAGGTGACAAACCGCACACCGCCGCAGAGTTGTTGAAAGCTCTAACAGACCAAACTGATCTGTGGCTGTCATCCCTGAACCTACAACCAGGCATGGTCATGTGTGACAACGGCCATAACCTGGTGGCAGCTTTGAAACTTGCAACCCTGCACACATACCATGCCTGGCCAACAAGCTCAACTTAGTGTTCAGTGGTTTCTCAAAATGCACATAGATCTGTCTGACCTACTTGTGAAAGTATGCCACATGTGTGAGCCCATCTCCATAAGTCAGCTACAGCTGCCACAGCCTAGGCACTACTGTAGCAGCATTTGCAACTTCCAGCTCACCGACTGGTGTGGGATGTAACCACTCCTTGCATTTCAACTAGTGATGAGCGAACGTGCTCGCCGGGCGCTGGGTATATATTTTCTAGGAGCCCTCTTCCATTTTTATTCCCTTTAACCCCTTCATGACCTTGGGATTTTCCATTTTTCCGTGTTCGTTATTCACTCCCCTCCTTCCCAGAGCCATAACTTTTTTATTTTCAATTTGGCCATATGAGGGCTTATTTTTTGCGGGACGAGTTGTGCTTTTGAACGATATCATTGGTTTTACAATGTTGTGTACTAGAAAATGGGAAAAAAATTCCAAGTGCGATGAAATTGCAAGAAAGTGCAGTCCCACACTTGTTTTTTGTTTAGCTTTTTTGCTAGGTTCACTAAATGCTAAAACTGACCTGCCATTATGATTCTCCAGGTCATTATGAGTTCATAGACACCTAACATGACTATGTTATTTTTTATCTAAGTGGTGAAAAAAATGTCCAAACTTTGCTAAAAAAAAAAATAATAATATTGCGCCATTTTCCGATACTCGTAGCGTCTCCATTTTTCATGATCTGGGGTCAGTTGAGGGCTTATTTTTTGCATGCTGAGCTGGCGTTTTTAATGATACCATATTAGTGCAGATATGTTCTTTTGATCTCCCGTTATTGCATTTTAATGCAATGTCGCGGCAACCAAAAAAATCGTAATTCTGGAGTTTCAAATTTTTTTCTCGCTATGCCGTTTAGCGATCAGGTTAATACTTTTTTTTAATTGATAGATCGGGCGATTCTGAACGCGGCGATACCAAATATGTGCAGGTTTGATTTTTTTTTTATTGATTTATTTTGATTGGGGTGAAAGGGGGGTGATTTAAACTTTTATATTTTTTTAATTTTTTTCACATTTTTTTTGCTTTTTTTTAACTTTTGCCATGCTTCAATAGCCTCCATGGGAGGCTAGAAGCTGGCACAACGCGATCGGCTCTGCTACATGACAGCGATCATAAGATCGCTGCTATGCAGCAGAAATGCAGGTGTGCTATGAGCGCCGACGACAGGGTGGCGCTCACAGCTACCGGCAATCAGTAACCATAGAGGTCTCAAGGACCTCTATGGTTACAATGCAGAAGCATTGCTGACCCCCGATCATGTGACGGGTCGGCGATGCGCTCATTTCCGGCCTCCCGGCCGGAAGCGCCGGTTGAATGCCGCTGTCTGCATTTGACAGCGGTATTTAACTAGTTAATAGCGGCAGGTGAATCGCGATTTCACCCACCGCTATTGTGGGCACATGTCAGCTGTTCAAAACAGCTGACATGTCCCGGCTTTGATGCGGGCTCACCACCGGAGCCCGCATCAAAGCGGGGCTTCTGACCTCGTCCGAGGTCAGAAAGGGGTTAAGCATCAATGCCCTAGTAAGATGTACATTATAATATAAAATAAATGATACATTATGTGTGCCCATCCATCTATGGCAGAATTTAGATAGCTATAACGGTCTGAGACAACTCTCTGAGTAGCTCACCGAGAGAAGTGGATGAGAATCTAGTCAGCATTTGACCACAACTATCCCATCATTACGCCGATTTTATCTTTTTAAACCCTTGTTACCTCTACTGCCTTTTAAAATCAGCCAAAAGTAAACACAATAAGGATAGGCCGCAGCTAATGGGCCAATGCTGTGTACTTGCCCCCCAGGCCAAAATTTGCCAGTCAGCCCCTACTCATGATCAAGGATACCCCACGAGGTGAAATTGTGCATGGTGCCCCAGATCGATGTCGATTGATAGCCATTATCTATTTCTTCCATTTTCTTCCTATTGCACCAACAGTTGTCTCCTTCTCTCCCAGTGTCTTACATATGGTTTTATAGCCCCTTCCAGCTTTGTGCAGGTCTATGATCTTGTCCCTGATATCCTTATAAAGCTCTTTGGTCTCGCCCATGTTGTAGAGGTTAAAGTCTGACTGATTAATTAAGTTTGTGGACAGGAGTCTTTTATAAAGGTGACTAATAAGACAGATATCTTTAACCCCTTTACCCCCAAGGGTGGTTTGCACGTTAATGACCAGGCCAATTTTTATAATTCTGACCACTGTCCATTTATGAGATTATAACTCTGGAACGCTTCAACGGATCTTGGCGATTCTGACAATGTTTTCTCGTAAGATATTGTACTTCATGTTAGTGGTAAATTGTATTCGATATAACTTGCGTTTATTTGTGAAAAAAACAGAAATTTGGCGAAAATTTTGAAAATTTCGCAATTTTCCAACGTTGAATTTTTATGCCCTTAAATCACAGAGATATGTCACACAAAATACTTAATATGTAACATTTCCCACATGTCTACTTTACAACAGCACAATTTTGGAACGATTTTTTTTTTTTGTTAGGGAGTTATAAGGGTTAAAAGTTGACCAGAAATTTCTCATTTTTACAACACCATTTTTTTTTAGGGACCACATCTCATTTGAAGTCATTTTGAGGGGTCTATATGATAGAAAATACCCAAGTGTGACACCATTCTAAAAACTGCACCCCTCAAGGTGCTCAAAACCATATTCAAGAAGTTTATTAACCCTTCAGGTGTTTTACAGGAATTTTTGGAATGTTTAAATAAAAATGAACATTTAACTTTTTTTCACACAAAATTTATTTCAGCTCCAATTTGTTTTATTTTACCAAGGGTAACAGGAGAAAATGGACCCCAAAAGTTGTTGTGCAATTTGTCCTGAGTACGCTCTGATACCCCATATGTGGGGGTAAACCACTGTTTGGGCGCATGGAAGAGCTCGGAAGGAAAGGAGCGCCATTTTACTTTTCAATGCAAAATTGACTGGAATTGAGATGGGACGCCATGTTGCGTTTGGAGAGCCCCTGATGTGCCTAAACACTGAAACCCCCCACAAGTGACACCATTTTGGAAAGTAGACCCCCTAAGGAACTTATCTAGATGTGTGGTGAGTAGGGTTGAGCGAAACGGGTCGGCCATTTTCAGAAGTCGCCGAATTTTGGCAAAGTCGGGTTTCATGAAACCCGACCCCTGTGTGGGGTTGGCCATGAGGTCGGCGATCTTCTGAATCTGGTATCGGAATTCCGATACCGAGTTCCGATATGTTTGCTATATTGGAAATCGGTATCGGAATCCATATTTAAGTGTAAAATATAGAATCAAAATAAAAAATATTGATATACTCACCCTCGGACACGCCCTGGTACTAACTGGCAGCCTTCCTTCCTAAGAATGAGCGCGTGAATGACCTGTTGTGACGTCGCGGCTTGTGATTGGTCGCCTGAGCGGTCACATGGGCGGCCGCGACCAATCACAAGCCGTGACATCATCTAAGGCCCTTCACGCGCTCATTCTTAGGAAGGAAAGCTGCCGGAAAGAAGCCGAGGGTGAGTATATTCCTATTAGGTATATACTCACCCTCGGACGCGCCCTGCTTCTTTCCAGCAGCCTTCCTTCTTAAGAATGAGCGCGTGAAGGGCCTTAGATGACGTCACGGCTTGTGATTGGTCGCTGCCGCCCATGTGACCGCTCACGCGACCAATCACAAGCCGTGACGTCATCTAAGGCCCTTCACGCGCTCATTCTTAAGAAGGAAGGCTGCCGGAAAGAAGCAGGGCGCGTCCGAGGGTGAGTATATACCTAATAGGAAGGAACACCAAGTGCTTCACAGAAGTTTATAATGCAGAGCCGTAAAAATAAAAAATCATATTTTTTCACAAAAATTATTTTTCGCCACCAATTTTTTATTTTACCAAGGGTAAGAGAAAAAATTAGACCACAAAAGTTGTTGTGCAATTTGTCCTGAGTACGACGATACCCCATATGTGGGGGTAAACCACTGTTTGGGCGCATAGCAGAGCTAGGAAGGGAAGGAGCGCCATTTTACTTTTCAATGCAAAATTGACTGGAATTAAGATGGGACGCCATGTTGCGTTTGGAGAGCCCCTGATGTGCCTAAACATTGAAAACCCTCACAAGTGACACCATTTTGGAAAGTAGACACCCTAAGGAACTTATCTAGATATGTGGTGAGCACTTTGACCCAACAAGTGCTTCACAGAAATTTATAATGCAGAGCCGTAAAAATAAAAAATCATATTTTTTCACAAAAATGATCTTTTCGCCCCCAATTTTTTATTTTCCCAAGTGTAAGAGAAGAAATTGGACCCTAAAAGTTGTTGTGCAATTTGTCCTGAATATGCTGATACCCCATATGTGGGGGTAAACGACTGTTTGGGCGCATAGCAGAGCTCGGAAGGGAAGGAGCGCCGTTTGACTTTTCAATGCAAAATTGACTGGAATTGAGATGGGACACCATGTCGCGGTTGGAGAGCCCCTGATGTGCCTAAACATTAAAACCCCCCACAAGTGACCCCATTTTGGAAACTAGACACCCTAAGGAACTTATCTAGATGTGTTTTGAGAACTTTGAACCCCCAAGTGTTTCACTACAGTTTAGAACGCAGAGCCGTGAAAATAAAAATTCTTTTTTTTTTCACAAAAATGATTTTTTAGCCCCCAGTTTTGTATTTTCACGAGGGTAACAGGATAAATTGGACCCTAAAATTTGTTGTCCAATTTGTCCCAAGTACGCTGATACCCCATATGTGGGGGGTAGGGTTGAGCGAAACGGGTCGATCATTTTCAAAAGTCGCCGACTTTTGGCTAAGTCGGCGTCTCATGAAACCCGATCCGACCCCTGTGCTTGTCGGCCATGCGGTACGCGACTTTCGCGCCAAAGTTGCGTTTCAATGACGCGAAAAGCGCCATTTCTCAGCCAATGAAGGTGAACGCAGAGTGTGGGCAGCGTGATGACATAGATCCTGGTCCCCACCATCTTAGAGAAGGGCATTGCAGTGATTGGCTTGCTGTCTGCGGCGTCACAGGGGCTATAAAGGGGCGTTCCCGCCGACCGCCATCTTACTGCTGCTGATCTGAGCTTAGGGAGAGGTTGCTGCCGCTTCGTCAGAAGCAGGGAGAGCGTTAGGCAGGGTCCACTAACCACCAAACCGCTTGTGCTGCAGCGATTTCCACTGTCCAACACCACCTTCGGTGTGCAGGGACTGTGGAAGCTATTTTTTTTTTTTTTTCCCCTCAGCGCTGTAGCTCATTGGGCTGCCCTAGAAGGCTCCGTGATAGCTGTATTGCTGTGTGTACGCCACTGTGGAAACCAACTGCTTTTTTCAAAGCACATATCCTCTTGTTCCTTCCTTTCTGCACAGCTATCTTTTTTGTTTGTCCACACTTTTTATTTAATTTGTGCATCAGTCCACTCCTATTGCTGCCTGCCATACCTGGCTTAGATTACTGCAGGGAGATAGTAATTGTAGGACAGTCCCTGTTTTTTTTTTGTTTTTTTTGTGGGAGATTAAGATTGGCATTTCTGCTACAGTGCCATCCCTGTGTGTGCCATCTCTCACTGAGTGGGCCATAGAAAGCCTATTTATTTTTTCCGTGATTTGTGTTCTAAATTCTACCTCAACACAAAAACACTACATCAATCAGTGGGAGAAAAATATTGGCCTCAGTCAGGGCTTGTGTGCCACTGCTGTGTGTGCTATCTCTCATTCAGTGGGCTATAGAAAGCCTATTTATTTATTTTTTTTTTTTAATATTATTTGGTTTCTAAAGTCTCCCTGAAAAAAAAAAAAAAACCTAAAAAAACAGTGGGAGAATAATATTGCCCTTTCAGCTTGTGTGCCAGTCTTGACTCCTGGGTGTGCCACCTCTCTCTAATTGTGGGCCATAGAAAGCCTATTTATTTTTTCCGTGATTTGTGTTCTAAATTCTACCTCAACACAAAAACACTACATCAATCAGTGGGAGAAAAATATTGGCCTCAGTCAGGGCTTGTGTGCCACTAGGGTTGAGCGAAACGGGTCGATCATTTTCAAAAGTCGCCGACTTTTGGCTAAGTCGGCGTCTCATGAAACCCGATCCGACCCCTGTGCTTGTCGGCCATGCGGTACGCGACTTTCGCGCCAAAGTCGCGTTTCAATGACGCGAAAAGCGCCATTTCTCAGCCAATGAAGGTGAACGCAGAGTGTGGGCAGCGTGATGACATAGATCCTGGTCCCCACCATCTTAGAGAAGGGCATTGCAGTGATTGGCTTGCTGTCTGCGGCGTCACAGGGGCTATAAAGGGGCGTTCCCGCCGACCGCCATCTTACTGCTGCTGATCTGAGCTTAGGGACAGGTTGCTGCCGCTTCATCAGAAGCAGGGAGAGCGTTAGGCAGGGTCCACTAACCACCAAACCGCTTGTGCTGCAGCGATTTCCACTGTCCAACACCACCTTCGGTGTGCAGGAACAGTGGAAGCTATTTTTTTTTTTTTTTCCCCTCAGCGCTGTAGCTCATTGGGCTGCCCTAGAAGGCTCCGTGATAGCTGTATTGCTGTGTGTACGCCACTGTGGAAACCAACTGCTTTTTTCAAAGCACATATCCTCTTGTTCCTTCCTTTCTGCACAGCTATCTTTTTTGTTTGTCCACACTTTTTATTTAATTTGTGCATCAGTCCACTCCTATTGCTGCCTGCCATACCTGGCTTACATTACTGCAGGGAGATAGTAATTGTAGGACAGTTTTTTTTTTTTTTTTGTTTTTTTTTTGTGGGAGATTATGATTGGCATTTCTGCTACAGTGCCATCCCTGTGTGTGCCATCTCTCACTGAGTGGGCCATAGAAAGCCTATTTATTTTTTCCGTGATTTGTGTTCTAAAATCTACCTCAACACAGAAACACTACATCAATCAGTGGGAGAAAAATATTGGCCTCAGTCAGGGCTTGTGTGCCACTGCTGTGTGTGCGCTATCTCTCATTCAGTGGGCTATAGCAAGCCTATATTTTTTTTTTTTTTTTTTTTTTAATATTATTTGGTTTCAAAAGTCTCCCTGAAAAAAAAAAAAAACCTAAAAAAACAGTGGGAGAGTAATATTGCCCTTTCAGCTTGTGTGCCAGTCTTGACTCCTGGGTGTGCCACCTCTCTCCCTCTCATTCAGTGGGCCATAGAAAGCCTATTTATTTTTTTTTTTAAATATTATTGGGTTTCTAAAGTCTCCCTGAAAAAACAAAAAATACATAAAAAAACAGTGGGAGAGTAATATTGCCCTTTCAGCTTGTGTGCCAGTCTTGACTCCTGGGTGTGCCACCTCTCTCCCTTTCATTCAGTGGGCCATAGAAAGCCTATTTTTTTTTTTTTTAATATTATTTGGTTTCTAATTCTCCCTGAAAAAAAAAAAAAAAACTAAAAAAACAGTGGGAGAGTAATATTGCCCTTTCAGCTTGTGTGCCAGTCTTGACTCCTGGGTGTGCCACCTCTCTCCCTCTCATTCAGTGGGCCATAGAAAGCCTATTTATTTTTTTTTTTAAATATTATTGGGTTTCTAAAGTCTCCCTGAAAAAACAAAAAATACATAAAAAAACAGTGGGAGAGTAATATTGCCCTTTCAGCTTGTGTGCCAGTCTTGACTCCTGGGTGTGCCACCTCTCTCCCTTTCATTCAGTGGGCCATAGAAAGCCTATTTTTTTTTTTTTTTAATATTATTTGGTTTCTAATTCTCCCTGAAAAAAAAAAAAAAACCTAAAAAAACAGTGGGAGAGTAATATTGCCCTTTCAGCTTGTGTGCCAGTCTTGACTCCTGGGTGTGCCACCTCTCTCCCTTTCATTCAGTGGGCCATAGAAAGCCTATTTTTTTTTTTTTTTTAATATTATTTGGTTTCTAATTCTCCCTGAAAAAAAAAAAAAAACCTAAAAAAACAGTGGGAGAGTAATATTGCCCTTTCAGCTTGTGTGCCAGTCTTGACTCCTGGGTGTGCCACCTCTCTCCCTCTCATTCAGTGGGCCATAGAAAGCCTATTTATTTTTTTTTTTAAATATTATTGGGTTTCTAAAGTCTCCCTGAAAAAACAAAAAATACATAAAAAAACAGTGGGAGAGTAATATTGCCCTTTCAGCTTGTGTGCCAGTCTTGACTCCTGGGTGTGCCACCTCTCTCCCTTTCATTCAGTGGGCCATAGAAAGCCTATTTTTTTTTTTTTTAATATTATTTGGTTTCTAATTCTCCCTGAAAAAAAAAAAAAAACCTAAAAAAACAGTGGGAGAGTAATATTGCCCTTTCAGCTTGTGTGCCAGTCTTGACTCCTGGGTGTGCCACCTCTCTCCCTCTCATTCAGTGGGCCATAGAAAGCCTATTTATTTTTTTTTTTAAATATTATTGGGTTTCTAAAGTCTCCCTGAAAAAACAAAAAATACATAAAAAAACAGTGGGAGAGTAATATTGCCCTTTCAGCTTGTGTGCCAGTCTTGACTCCTGGGTGTGCCACCTCTCTCCCTTTCATTCAGTGGGCCATAGAAAGCCTATTTTTTTTTTTTTTTTAATATTATTTGGTTTCTAATTCTCCCTGAAAAAAAAAAAAAACCTAAAAAAACAGTGGGAGAGTAATATTGCCCTTTCAGCTTGTGTGCCAGTCTTGACTCCTGGGTGTGTCACCTCTCTCCCTCTCATTCAGTGGGCCATAGAAAGCCTATTTATTTTTTTTTTTAAATATTATTGGGTTTCTAAAGTCTCCCTGAAAAAACAAAAAATACATAAAAAAACAGTGGGAGAGTAATATTGCCCTTTCAGCTTGTGTGCCAGTCTTGACTCCTGGGTGTGCCACCTCTCTCCCTTTCATTCAGTGGGCCATAGAAAGCCTATTTTTTTTTTTTTAATATTATTTGGTTTCTAATTCTCCCTGAAAAAAAAAAAAAAACCTAAAAAAACAGTGGGAGAGTAATATTGCCCTTTCAGCTTGTGTGCCAGTCTTGACTCCTGGGTGTGCCACCTCTCTCCCTCTCATTCAGTGGGCCATAGAAAGCCTATTTATTTTTTTTTTTAAATATTATTGGGTTTCTAAAGTCTCCCTGAAAAAACAAAAAATACATAAAAAAACAGTGGGAGAGTAATATTGCCCTTTCAGCTTGTGTGCCAGTCTTGACTCCTGGGTGTGCCACCTCTCTCCCTTTCATTCAGTGGGCCATAGAAAGCCTATTTTTTTTTTTTTTATATTATTTGGTTTCTAATTCTCCCTGAAAAAAAAAAAAAAACCTAAAAAAACAGTGGGAGAGTAATATTGCCCTTTCAGCTTGTGTGCCAGTCTTGACTCCTGGGTGTGCCACCTCTCTCCCTCTCATTCAGTGGGCCATAGAAAGCCTTTTTTTTTTTTGGTTTTTTTAATATTATTTGGTTTCTAAAGTCTCCCTGAAAAAAACAAAAAAAACATAAAAAACAGTGGGAGAGTAATATTGCCCTTTCAGCTTGTGCGCCAGTCTTGACTCCTGGTTGTGCCACCTCTCTCTCTCTAATTGTGGGCCATAGAAAGCCTTTTTTTTTTTTTTTTTTAATATTATTTGGTTTCTAAAGTCTCCCTGAGAAAAAAAAAAAAATAAATTAGGTGGGAGATTAATATTGACATTAGTGCTTGAGTGACAGTCCTGCGTGTGTGTCATCTCTGTGATTTTGTGCCACAGAAAACAGAGTGTGTAACATTGTGCCTGATTTTCCTTGTGGTCTCACCAACCTGTTAAGGGATATTGAAA
Source organism: Ranitomeya variabilis (assembly GCF_051348905.1). NCBI lineage: Eukaryota > Metazoa > Chordata > Amphibia > Anura > Dendrobatidae > Ranitomeya > Ranitomeya variabilis. Next base: position 138,632,170 of record NC_135238.1, on the reverse strand, counting down.
TCATACTGAAGTTATAGCTCACCGTGTAAGTTGTTTGATAGCAACAAATAAAGTTACTTTGGTTAAGATTTTAAAACAATGAGGAAGTCTGGTGCAAGAGGTCGTCGTGGGCGTTCATTGTCAGCTGGTAATGATGGTAGTGGTAGTGGAGCATCAGGTGGTCGTGGGGATAAAAATATTCCACCTAAGTCTGGAGCTGTGGAGCCAGTTTCGTCGTCAGGCTACACAAGGCCTCGAACGCTCTCTTTTCTGGGAGTAGGAAAACCGCTTTTAAAGGCGGAGCAGCAACAGCAAGTTTTGGCTTACATTGCAGACTCAGCCTCTAGCTCTTTTGCCTCCTCTTCCGAAACTGGTAAATGTAAAAGCAGCGCGTCGCTTGTGGATGTTCACGGTCAGGGACAAGTCGCTTCCTTGTCCTCCTCAGCAAAAACTACAACAAGAGAGAAGGATGCAGCAGGCGACACAACGGGTCACTCCATGGAGCTCTTTACACATACCGTCCCTGGCTTAGAAAGTGAAACATTTAACAGGCCATGCCCATTACAAGTATATTCTGACATGGAGTGCACTGATGCACAGCCACAGCCAGAGTACTATGCTGCTCCTTTGACTCAGACCACCACATTGCCCTCTCAGGGTACAGATCCACAATCAGACCCTGATGAGACTATGTTGCCCCGCCACGAACGCTATACCACCGACCGACACAGTGACACAGACGAAGTTGCACACGAGCTCGAAGAGGAGGTAATAGATGACCCAGTTATTGACCCCGATTGGCAGCCATTGGGGGAACAGGGTGCAGGCGGCAGTAGTTCAGAAGCGGAGGTGGAGGAGGGGCCGCAGCAGGCATCAACATCGCAACAGGTTCCATCTGCCGGGCCCGTATCTGGACCAAAACGCGTGTCAAAGCCAAAACCTGTTGGAGCACAGCGTTGCCATCCGGTTAAAGCTCAGTCTGCAATCCCTGAAAAGGGATCAGAGTCTAGGAAGAGTGCAGTCTGGCATTTTTTTAAACAACATCCAACTGATCAGCGCAAAGTCATCTGTCAAAAATGTTCAACTAGCTTAAGCAGAGGTCAGAATCTGAAAAGTCTAAATACTAGTTGCATGCATAGACACTTAACCACCATGCATTCTCAAGCCTGGACTAACTACCAAACGTCCCTCAAGGTTGTAGCACCCTCGGCCAATGAAGCTAGTCAGCAACGCAACATCCCTTCCGTCACTGTAAGGCCACCATTTTCCGCACCACCGGCAGTATCTGTGCAGGTTTCTTTGCCAGCCAAAAGCAGTCAGGGTCAGGGAATCACCAGTTTTGTAGGAGGAAATATTGCATGTAGGGCACCGGCGGAAACAATACCGTCTCCAACCGTCTCTCAGTCTGCCATGTCCACCGGCACACCCGAAAGTTCCACGATCTACAGCTCTCCAGTCCAGCTCACCCTACATGAGACTCTGGTTAGAAAAAGGAAGTACTTATCCTCGCATCCGCGTACACAGGGTTTTAACGCCCACATAGCTAGACTAATCTCGTTAGAGATGATGCCCTACCGGTTAGTTGAAAGCGAAGCTTTCAAAGCCCTGATGGAGTACGCTGAACCACGATACGAGCTACCCAGTCGACACTTTTTTTCCAGAAAAGCCATCCCAGCCCTGCACCAGCATGTTAAACAGCGCATCGTCCATGCACTCAGGCAATCTGTGAGTACAAAGGTGCACCTGACTACAGATGCATGGACCAGTAGGCATGGCCAGGGACGTTATGTGTCCATCACGGCACACTGGGTGAATGTGGTGGATGCAGGGTCCACAGGCGACATCAATTTAGGGACAGTTGTGCCTAGCCCACGGTCTAGGAAACAGTTGGCTGTAGGCGTTCGCACCCCCTCCTCCTCCTCCTCGTCCTCCTGCAGAAGCTACAGCTCTTCCACAGAACGCAGTCGGCCAACCACTCCATCGGCAGATGACACTGTTGCACACCAGTTGTCCCATTATGGGCCAGCTACTGCCAAGCGTCAGCAGGCTGTATTGGCTATGAAGTGTTTGGGCGACAACAGACACACCGCGGAAGTTCTGTCCGAGTTCTTGCAACAAGAAACGCAGTCGTGGCTGGGCACAGTAGATCTTGAGGCAGGCAAGGTAGTGAGTGATAACGGAAGGAATTTCATGGCTGCCATCTCCCTTTCCCAACTGAAACACATTCCTTGCCTGGCTCACACCTTAAACCTGGTGGTGCAGTGCTTATTGAAAACTTATCCTGGGTTCTCCGACCTGCTCCTCAAAGTGCGTGCACTTTGCTCACATATCCGACGTTCGCCTGTACACGCCAGCCGTATGCAGACCTATCAGCGGTCTTTGAACCTTCCCCAGCATCGCCTAATCATAGACGTTGCAACAAGGTGGAACTCAACACTGCACATGCTTCAGAGACTGTGCGAACAGAGGCGTGCTGTTATTTATTTGTGGGAGGATACACGGGCAGGCAGTAGGATGGCAGACATGGAGTTGTCAGGTGTGCAGTGGTCGAAGATACAAGACATGTGTCAAGTCCTTCAGTGTTTTGAGGAATGCACATGGCTGGTTAGTGCAGACAACGCCGTAATAAGCATGAGCATCCCCCTAATGCGTCTGCTGATGCAAAGTTTGACGCACATAAAGGAGCAGGCGTCTGCACCAGAGGAAGAGGGAAGCCTTGATGACAGTCAGCCATTGTCTGGTCAGGGCAGTGTACAGGACGAGGTAGCGGGCGAAGAGGAGGTGGAGGACGAGGAGGATGATGGGGATGAGTATATTTTTAATGCGGAAACTTTCACGGGGGCACAGGAAATTGGTTGCGTGTCACGGCCGGGTTCTGGTTTTTTGAGGGACACAAGTGACGTAGATTTGCCTGCAACTGCCCCTCAACCAATCACAACCGGAGATTTGACAAGTGGAACTTTGGCCCACATGGCGGATTATGCCTTACGTATCCTACAAAGGGACACACGCATTACGAAAATGATGAACGATGACGATTACTGGTTGGCCTGCCTCCTTGATCCACGCTATAAAGGCAAATTGCAAAATATTATGCCACATGAGAACTTGGAACTAATATTAGCAACCAAACAATCAACTCTTGTTGACCGTTTGCTTCAGGCATTCCCAGCACACAGCGCACGTGATCGTTCTCACACGAGCTCCAGGGGGCAGCAGACTAGGAGTGTTAGGGGTGCACACATCAGAAGTGGCGTTGGACAGAGGGGTTTTCTGACCAGGTTGTGGAGTGATTTTGCTATGACCGCAGACAGGACAGGTACTGCTGCATCAATTGAAAGTGACAGGAGACAACATTTGTCCAGTATGGTTACTAACTATTTTTCATCCCTTATCGATGTTCTCCCTCAACCGTCATTCCCATTTGATTACTGGGCCTCCAAATTAGACACCTGGCCAGAATTGGCAGAATATGCATTGCAGGAGCTTGCTTGCCCGGCAGCAAGTGTCCTATCAGAAAGAGTATTCAGTGCTGCAGGGTCAATATTAACCGAAAAAAGGACTCGTCTGGCTACCCAAAATGTTGACGATCTAACATTCATTAAAATGAACCACAACTGGATTTCAAAATCTTTTGCCCCACCTTGCCCGGCCGACACCTAGCTTTCCTATGAAAAGCTCTTGCCTGTGAATTACTTTTCTAATGTCTAATTTGCTGCTGCAGATTGTACAGCATACGACATGTTTACACCTCCCTAAATGGCCAAACTCCCCACACGGGGCCGTGGTATCGCGACTTGGCGCAAGCACCCGTGAGACTGCTGTTTGTCTGAAGAGGTGGGTGTGCTCGCTTTTGGTTGACGGCATTGCTACTGGGTCCCTCATAGTACAATGTAGTGTCTCTGGCGGTGGTGGTGCGCACCCAACGTCAGACACACCGTTGTAACATGAGTGGCCCTGGGGCGGTCCCGCCGGCCTCAAGAGAGTTCCCCCCTACCCCAGCTCAAACTGGGCTCTACTACGTGCAAAATTATGTCGCACAGCTCCACCAATCTTTAGTCTATTCGCTGACATCATTCAATGTCTGGCACTGACAATACAAATTTGTAGACATCTATGATGCAACTTAAAGTAGTCTGTGTCTGTGTCCTATATTGGCACCATTAAATAGTTACTGCCAAATTACTATGTCAGAAACACAGCAGATGAGCCCACCCCTGTACCTAAGTATGCCATCTTTTTTTTTGTTTTGGTTGTTTTGCGAGACATTAACATCTATTTATATTTTGGGAGTACTGGGACAGACACTCCTTGCACTACTCCTCCACTCAGCACCAAGCTGCCTGCCCGTGTATCCATGTAACCGCTGTAAAACTGCCATGAGCCTATTGTTTGTTATTTTAGGCCTTTGATAGCCTGTCTGCGGTCCCTACTCCTCCACTGACCACCAAGCTGCCTGCCCGTGTATCCATGTAACCGCTGTAAAACTGCCATGAGCCTATTGTTTGTTATTTTAGGCCTTTGAAGCCTTTCTGCGCTCCCTCCTTCCACTAGTCCTCCACTGACCAGACCACTGCTGCCCGTGTACCCCTGGAACCAATTTTAAAGTGCCTACAGCCAGCCCATTTTATTGTGTTAGGCCTTCGAAGCCTGTCTGCGGTCCCTCCTTCCACTAGGCCTCCACTGACCAGACCACTGCTGCCCGTGTACCCCTGGAACCAATTTTAAAGTGCCTACAGCCAGCCCATTTTATTGTGTTAGGCCTTCGAAGCCTGTCTGCGGTCCATACTTCCACTAGTCCTCCACTGACCAGACCACTGCTGCCCGTGTACCCCTGGAACCAATTTTAAAGTGCCTACAGCCAGCCCATTTTATTGTGTTAGGCCTTCGAAGCCTGTCTGCGGTCCCTCCTTCCACTAGGCCTCCACTGACCAGACCACTGCTGCCCGTGTACCCCTGGAACCAATTTTAAAGTGCCTACAGCCAGCCCATTTTATTGTGTTAGGCCTTCGAAGCCTGTCTGCGGTCCCTCCTTCCACTAGGCCTCCACTGACCAGACCACTGCTGCCCGTGTACCCCTGGAACCAATTTTAAAGTGCCTACAGCCAGCCCATTTTATTGTGTTAGGCCTTCGAAGCCTGTCTGCGGTCCATACTTCCACTAGTCCTCCACTGACCAGACCACTGCTGCCCGTGTACCCCTGGAACCAATTTTAAAGTGCCTACAGCCAGCCCATTTTATTGTGTTAGGCCTTCGAAGCCTGTCTGCGGTCCATACTTTAAATACTCCTCCACTCAGCACCAAGCTGCCTGCCCGTGTATCCATGTAACCGCTGTAAAACTGCCATGAGCCTATTGTTTGTTATTTTAGGCCTTTGATAGCCTGTCTGCGGTCCCTACTCCTCCACTGACCACCAAGCTGCCTGCCCGTGTATCCATGTAACCGCTGTAAAACTGCCATGAGCCTATTGTTTGTTATTTTAGGCCTTTGAAGCCTTTCTGCGCTCCCTCCTTCCACTAGTCCTCCACTGACCAGACCACTGCTGCCCGTGTACCCCTGGAACCAATTTTAAAGTGCCTACAGCCAGCCCATTTTATTGTGTTAGGCCTTCGAAGCCTGTCTGCGGTCCATACTTTAAATACTCCTCCACTCACCACCAAGCTGCCTGCCCGTGTATCCATGTAACCGCTGTAAAACTGCCATGAGCCTATTGTTTGTTATGTTAGGCCTTTGATAGCCTGTCTGCGGTCCTTACTTTAAATACTCCTCCACTCACCACCTAGCTGCCTGTGTATCCATGTAACCGATGTAAAACTGCCATGACTGCCTACTGTTTGTTATTTTAGGCCTTTGATAGCCTGTCTGCGGCCCCTACTTGCAATACTCCTCCACTGACCACAATGCTGCCTGGAGTGCCTGCCTGTGTATCCATGTAACCGATGTAAAACTGCCATGACTGCCTACTGTTTGTTATTTTAGGCCTTTGATAGCCTGTCTGCGGCCCCTACTTGCAATACTCCTCCACTGAGCACAATGCTGCCTGGAGTGCCTGCCTGTGTATCCATGTAACCGATGTAAAACTGCCATGACTGCCTACTGTTTGTTATTTTAGGCCTTTGATAGCCTGTCTGCAGCCCCTACTTGCAATACTCCTCCACTGACCACACCAATGCTGCCCGTGTACCCCTGGAACCTATTTAAAAGTTCATAGAGCCTAGTTATATATTTTATTTACTATTAATAAGGCCATGATGGACTACGCTGTACCACGCTACAAGCTAACCAGTCGACACTTCTTTTGCGAGAAAAGCCATCCCAACCCTCCACCAGCATGTAGAAGACCGCATTGTCCATGCACTCTGGCAATCTGTGAGTACAAAGGTGCACCTGACAACAGACGCATGGACCTGTAGGCATGGCCACGGAAGATTACGTGTCCATTACGGCGCAATGGGTTAATGTGGTGGATGCATGGTCCACAGGGGACAGCCTACTAAGTCTGTCTGCAGTCCCTAATTCAAATTGTCCTCCACTGTCTAAATCGGAACTTCCACCTTCTGGCTTTCGGCCTATAGTATCAGAAATTAAACTGCATTTGGCCTTCAACTTTGGTTAGGGCCTACTAACGGCTTCTGCCCCTCCCTGGTGTTGCCCTCAACTAAATAAAGCTGAGCTTCAACCTTCCGGCTCTCATTATGTGGTTTTAAAAAAAAAAATGGTGGTTAGGGCCTACTAACGGCTTCTGCCCCTCCCTGGTGTTGTCCTCAACTAAATAAAGCTGAGCTTCAACCTTCCGGCTCTCATTATGTGGTTTAAAAAAAAAAAAATTGGTGGTTAGGGCCTACTAACGGCTTCTGCCCCTCCCTGGTGTTGTCCTCAACTAAATAAAGCTGAGCTTCAACCTTCCGGCTCTCATTATGTGGTTTTAAAAAAAAAAAAAATGGTGGTTAGGGCCTACTAACGGCTTCTGCCCCTCCCTGGTGTTGTCCTCAACTAAATAAAGCTGAGCTTCAACCTTCCGGCTCTCATTAAGTGGTTTTAAAAAAAAAAAAAATGGTGGTTAGGGCCTACTAACGGCTTCTGCCCCTCCCTGGTGTTGTCCTCAACTAAATAAAGCTGAGCTTCAACCTTCCGGCTCTCATTATGTGGTTTAAAAAAAAAAAATGGTGGTTAGGGCCTACTAACGGCTTCTGCCCCTCCCTGGTGTTGTCCTCAACTAAATAAAGCTGAGCTTCAACCTTCCGGCTCTCATTAAGTGGTTTTAAAAAAAAAATGGTGGTTAGGGCCTACTAACGGCTTCTGCCCCTCCCTGGTGTTGTCCTCAACTAAATAAAGCTGAGCTTCAACCTTCCGGCTCTCATTAAGTGGTTTTAAAAAAAAAATGGTGGTTAGGGCCTACTAACGGCTTCTGCCCCTCCCTGGTGTTGTCCTCAACTAAATAAAGCTGAGCTTCAACCTTCCGGCTCTCATTAAGTGGTTTTAAAAAAAAAAAAATTGGTGGTTAGGGCCTACTAACGGCTTCTGCCCCTCCCTGGTGTTGTCCTCAACTAAATAAAGCTGAGCTTCAACCTTCCGGCTCTCATTATGTGGTTTAAAAAAAAAAAATGGTGGTTAGGGCCTACTAACGGCTTCTGCCCCTCCCTGGTGTTGTCCTCAACTAAATAAAGCTGAGCTTCAACCTTCCGGCTCTCATTAAGTGGTTTTAAAAAAAAAATGGTGGTTAGGGCCTACTAACGGCTTCTGCCCCTCCCTGGTGTTGTCCTCAACTAAATAAAGCTGAGCTTCAACCTTCCGGCTCTCATTAAGTGGTTTTAAAAAAAAAATGGTGGTTAGGGCCTACTAACGGCTTCTGCCCCTCCCTGGTGTTGTCCTCAACTAAATAAAGCTGAGCTTCAACCTTCTGCTCCAAATTACCATTTTAAAAAATGCAATAGGCTTTTCCGGCCTACTAAAGGTGTCTGCCCCTCCCTGGTGTTGTCCTCAACTGAACAAAGCTGAGCTTCCACATTCTGGCTTTCGCCCTATACTATCAGATATTAAACTGCATTTGGCCTACTAGTGTGGTTAGGCCCTTGAAACAGTGTCTGCTGCTCTTGGGTTTGCTACTCCACTGAACAAAGCAATGCCGCCTGTTTAGTCCTGTTACCAATTTTGAACTGCATGTAGCCTACTTTATTCTTTGGCCCTATATCTGTTTCCTCCTCATCCTGCCCATTGCCCAGCCACTGCTAAATGAGTCTGCTGGTACATTGACCTAGACCACTACATTCCCCTTGTACTCTACACAGCCAGAATCTGTCCCTGCTGAAAGTAAGGTTCCCCTTCCCGCATGTTATACCACCTTACACAGGGACAAAGAGGAAGGTGCAGATGAAAGTGCAGGTTCCTTCATCAGGTGGGGGGGCATACTCGTTGGCGACGTCACTGGCACAGGGCCCCTCAGAGTACGCAAAAGTGTCGCTGCTGGTGGGAGGCGCCCCCGCCATGCAAACACACCGCCGTACTTTGAGGGGCCCTGTGCCAGTGGCAATGCGAACGAGTGGGCCCCCCCTGCTTGCTCAGGATCACAGCACTTGCAACTTTTAAATACTTACCTTTCCCTGCAACACCGCCGTGACGTAGTCCGCATTTCCTGGGCCCACGAAAAACTTGAGCCAGCCCTACTCCCCCCACAACTTTCCCCCAATTCCCTATGCCCAACTATTATTATACAGTTAATTAAGATTGGCAAGCTTCAGAAACAAGAATGGATGTTTTTGGCATTAAAATGGGCACTGTAGGTGTTTTCCTGGCCTCCACTCACTGCCGACTATGCTTCCCCATTGACTTGCATTGGGTTTCGTGTTTCGGTCGATCCCCGACTTTTAGCGATAATCGGCCGACTGCACTCGACTCGACTCTGGACAAAATCGGGTTTCCCAAAACCCTACTCGATCTTAAAAAAATGAAAGTCGCTCAACCCTATGTGCCACTGCTGTGTGTGCTATCTCTCATTCAGTGGGCTATAGAAAGCCTATTTATTTTTATTTTTTTTTTAATATTATTTGGTTTCTAAAGTCTCCCTGAAAAAAAAAAATACCTAAAAAAACAGTGGGAGAGTAATATTGCCCTTTCAGCTTGTGTGCCAGTCTTGACTCCTGGGTGTGCCACCTCTCTCTCTCATTCAGTGGGCCATAGAAAGGCTATTTTTTTTTTTGGTTTTTTTAATATTATTTGGTTTCTAAAGTCTCCCTGAAAAAAAAAAAAAAACATAAAAAAACAGTGGGAGAGTAATATTGCCCTTTCAGCTTGTGTGCCAGTCTTGACTCCTGGGTGTGCCACCTCTCTCCCTCTCATTCAGTGGGCCATAGAAAGCCTATTTATTTTTTTTTAAAATATTATTGGGTTTCTAAAGTCTCCCTTAAAAAACAAAAAATACATAAAAAAACAGTGGGAGAGTAATATTGCCCTTTCAGCTTGTGTGCCAGTCTTGACTCCTGGGTATGCCACCTCTCTCTCATTCAGTGGGCCATAAAAAAGCATTTTTTTTTTTTCCTTGATTTGTGTTCTAAAATCTACCTCAACACAAAAACACTACATCAATCAGTGGGAGAAAAATATTGGCCTCAGTCAGGGCTTGTGTGCCACTGCTGTGTGTGCTATCTCTCATTCAGTGGGCTATAGAAAGCCTATTTATTTATTTTTTTTTTTTAATATTATTTGGTTTCTAAAGTCTCCCTGAAAAAAAAAAAAAACCTAAAAAAACAGTGGGAGAGTAATATTGCCCTTTCAGCTTGTGTGCCAGTCTTGACTCCTGGGTGTGCCACCTCTCTCTAATTGTGGGCCATAGAAAGCCTATTTATTTTTTCTGTGATTTGTGTTCTAAATTCTACCTCAACACAAAAACACTACATCAATCAGTGGGAGAAAAATATTGGCCTCAGTCAGGGCTTGTGTGCCACTGCTGTGTGTGCTATCTCTCATTCAGTGGGCTATAGAAAGCCTATTTATTTTTATTTTTTTTTTAATATTATTTGGTTTCTAAAGTCTCCCTGAAAAAAAAAAAAATACCTAAAAAAACAGTGGGAGAGTAATATTGCCCTTTCAGCTTGTGTGCCAGTCTTGACTCCTGGGTGTGCCACCTCTCTCTCTCATTCAGTGGGCCATAGAAAGGCTATTTTTTTTTTTGGTTTTTTTAATATTATTTGGTTTCTAAAGTCTCCCTGAAAAAAAAAAAAAAACATAAAAAAACAGTGGGAGAGTAATATTGCCCTTTCAGCTTGTGTGCCAGTCTTGACTCCTGGGTGTGCCACCTCTCTCCCTCTCATTCAGTGGGCCATAGAAAGCCTATTTATTTTTTTTTTTAAATATTATTGGGTTTCTAAAGTCTCCCTTAAAAAAAAAAAAATACATAAAAAAACAGTGGGAGAGTAATATTGCCCTTTCAGCTTGTGTGCCAGTCTTGACTCCTGGGTGTGCCACCTCTCTCTCTCATTCAGTGGGCCATAGAAAGGCTATTTTTTTTTTGTTTTTTTTAATATTATTTGGTTTCTAAAGTCTCCCTGAAAAAAAAAAAAAAAACATAAAAAAACAGTGGGAGAGTAATATTGCCCTTTCAGCTTGTGTGCCAGTCTTGACTCCTGGGTGTGCCACCTCTCTCCCTCTCATTCAGTGGGCCATAGAAAGCCTATTTATTTTTTTTTTAAAATATTATTGGGTTTCTAAAGTCTCCCTTAAAAAACAAAAAATACATAAAAAAACAGTGGGAGAGTAATATTGCCCTTTCAGCTTGTGTGCCAGTCTTGACTCCTGGGTGTGCCACCTCTCTCTCATTCAGTGGGCCATAAAAAAGCATTTTTTTTTTTCCTTGATTTGTGTTCTAAAATCTACCTCAACACAAAAACACTACATCAATCAGTGGGAGAAAAATATTGGCCTCAGTCAGGGCTTGTGTGCCACTGCTGTGTGTGCTATCTCTCATTCAGTGGGCTATAGAAAGCCTATTTATTTATTTATTTTTTTTAATATTATTTGGTTTCTAAAGTCTCCCTGAAAAAAAAAAAAAAACCTAAAAAAACAGTGGGAGAGTAATATTGCCCTTTCAGCTTGTGTGCCAGTCTTGACTCCTGGGTGTGCCACCTCTCTCTAATTGTGGGCCATAGAAAGCCTATTTATTTTTTCCGTGATTTGTGTTCTAAATTCTACCTCAACACAAAAACACTACATCAATCAGTGGGAGAAAAATATTGGCCTCAGTCAGGGCTTGTGTGCCACTGCTGTGTGTGCTATCTCTCATTCAGTGGGCTATAGAAAGCCTATTTATTTTTATTTTTTTTTTTAATATTATTTGGTTTCTAAAGTCTCCCTGAAAAAAAAAAAAAAACCTAAAAAAACAGTGGGAGAGTAATATTGCCCTTTCAGCTTGTGTGCCAGTCTTGACTCCTGGGTGTGCCACCTCTCTCTCTCATTCAGTGGGCCATAGAAAGGCTATTTTTTTTTTTGTTTTTTTTTAATATTATTTGGTTTCTAAAGTCTCCCTGAAAAAAAAAAAAAAACATAAAAAAACAGTGGGAGAGTAATATTGCCCTTTCAGCTTGTGTGCCAGTCTTGACTCCTGGGTGTGCCACCTCTCTCTCTCATTCAGTGGGCCATAGAAAGGCTATTTTTTTTTTTTTGGTTTTTTTAATATTATTTGGTTTCTAAAGTCTCCCTGAAAAAGAAAAAAAAACATAAAAAAACAGTGGGAGAGTAATATTGCCCTTTCAGCTTGTGTGCCAGTCTTGACTCCTGGGTGTGCCACCTCTCTCCCTCTCATTCAGTGGGCCATAGAAAGCCTATTTATTTTTTTTTTAAAATATTATTGGGTTTCTAAAGTCTCCCTTAAAAAACAAAAAATACATAAAAAAACAGTGGGAGAGTAATATTGCCCTTTCAGCTTGTGTGCCAGTCTTGACTCCTGGGTGTGCCACCTCTCTCCCTCTCATTCAGTGGGCCATAGAAAGCCTATTTATTTTTTTTTTTAAATATTATTGGGTTTCTAAAGTCTCCCTTAAAAAACAAAAAATACATAAAAAAACAGTGGGAGAGTAATATTGCCCTTTCAGCTTGTGTGCCAGTCTTGACTCCTGGATGTGCCACCTCTCTCTCATTCAGTGGGCCATAGAAAGCATTTTTTTTTTTTTCCTTGATTTGTGTTCTAAAATCTACCTCAACACAAAAACACTACATCAATCAGTGGGAGAAAAATATTGGCCTCAGTCAGGGCTTGTGTGCCACTGCTGTGTGTGCTATCTCTCATTCAGTGGGCTATAGAAAGCCTATTTATTTATTTATTTTTTTTCTTATTATTTGGTTTCTAAAGTCTCCCTGAAAAAAAAAAAAAAAACATAAAAAAACCGTGGGAGAGTAATATTGCCCTTTCAGCTTGTGTGCCAGTCTTGACTCCTGGGTGTGCCACCTCTCTCTCTCATTCAGTGGGCCATAGAAAGGCTATTTTTTTTTTTGGTTTTTTTAATATTATTTGGTTTCTAAAGTCTCCCTGAAATAAAAAAAAAACTTAAAAAAACAGTGGGAGAGTAATATTGCCCTTTCAGCTTGTGCGCCAGTCTTGACTCCTGGGTGTGCCACCTCTCTCTCTCTAATTGTGGGCCATAGAAAGCCTTTTTTTTTTTTTTTTTTTAATATTATTTGGTTTCTAAAGTCTCCCTGAGAAAAAAAAATAAATAAATTAGGTGGGAGATTAATATTGACATTAGTGCTTGAGTGACAGTCCTGCGTGTGTGTCATCTCTGTGATTTTGTGCCACAGAAAACAGAGTGTGTACCATTGTGCCTGATTTTCCTTGTGGTCTCACCAACCTGTTAAGGGATATTGAAATCATACTGAAGTTATAGCTCACCGTGTAAGTTGTTTGACAGCAACAAATAAAGTTACTTTGGTTAAGATTTTAAAACAATGAGGAAGTCTGGTGCAAGAGGTCGTCGTGGGCGTTCATTGTCAGCTGGTAATGATGGTAGTGGTAGTGGAGCATCAGGTGGTCGTGGGGATAAAAATATTCCACCTAAGTCTGGAGCTGTGGAGCCAGTTTCGTCGTCAGGCTACACAAGGCCTCGAACGCTCTCTTTTCTGGGAGTAGGAAAACCGCTTTTAAAGGCGGAGCAGCAACAGCAAGTTTTGGCTTACATTGCAGACTCAGCCTCTAGCTCTTTTGCCTCCTCTTCCGAAACTGGTAAATGTAAAAGCAGCGCGTCGCTTGTGGATGTTCACGGTCAGGGACAAGTCGCTTCCTTGTCCTCCTCAGCAAAAACTACAACAAGAGAGAAGGATGCAGCAGGCGACACAACGGGTCACTCCATGGAGCTCTTTACACATACCGTCCCTGGCTTAGAAAGTGAAACATTTAACAGGCCATGCCCATTACAAGTAGATTCTGACATGGAGTGCACTGATGCACAGCCACAGCCAGAGTACTATGCTGCTCCTTTGACTCAGACCACCACATTGCCCTCTCAGGGTACAGATCCACAATCAGACCCTGATGAGACTATGTTGCCCCGCCACGAACGCTATACCACCGACCGACACAGTGACACAGACGAAGTTGCACACGAGCTCGAAGAGGAGGTAATAGATGACCCAGTTATTGACCCCGATTGGCAGCCATTGGGGGAACAGGGTGCAGGCGGCAGTAGTTCAGAAGCGGAGGTGGAGGAGGGGCCGCAGCAGGCATCAACATCGCAACAGGTTCCATCTGCCGGGCCCGTATCTGGCCCAAAACGCGTGTCAAAGCCAAAACCTGTTGGAGCACAGCGTTGCCATCCGGTTAAAGCTCAGTCTGCAATCCCTGAAAAGGGATCCGAGTCTAGGAAGAGTGCAGTCTGGCATTTTTTTAAACAACATCCAACTGATCAGCGCAAAGTCATCTGTCAAAAATGTTCAACTAGCTTAAGCAGAGGTCAGAATCTGAAAAGTCTAAATACTAGTTGCATGCATAGACACTTAACCACCATGCATTTTCAAGCCTGGACTAACTACCAAATGTCCCTCAAGGTTGTAGCACCCTCGGCCAATGAAGCTAGTCAGCAACGCAACATCCCTTCCGTCACTGTAAGGCCACCATTTTCCGCACCACCGGCAGTATCTGTGCAGGTTTCTTTGCCAGCCAAAAGCAGTCAGGGTCAGGGAATCACCAGTTTTGTAGGAGGAAATATTGCATCTAGGGCACCGGCGGAAACAATACCGTCTCCAACCGTCTCTCAGTCTGCCATGTACACCGGCACACCCGAAAGTTCCACGATCTCCAGCTCTCCAGTCCAGCTCACCCTACATGAGACTCTGATTAGAAAAAGGAAGTACTTATCCTCGCATCCGCGTACACAGTGTTTTAACGCCCACATAGCTAGACTAATCTCGTTAGAGATGATGCCCTACCGGTTAGTTGAAAGCGAAGCTTTCAAAGCCCTGATGGAGTACGCTGAACCACGATACGAGCTACCCAGTCGACACTTTTTTTCCAGAAAAGCCATCCCAGCCCTGCACCAGCATGTTAAACAGCGCATCGTCCATGCACTCAGGCAATCTGTGAGTACAAAGGTGCACCTGACTACAGATGCATGGACCAGTAGGCATGGCCAGGGACGTTATGTGTCCATCACGGCACACTGGGTGAATGTGGTGGATGCAGGGTCCACAGGCGACATCAATTTAGGGACAGTTGTGCCTAGCCCACGGTCTAGGAAACAGTTGGCTGTAGGCGTTCGCACCCCCTCCTCCTCCTCCTCCTCGTCCTCCTGCAGAAGCTACAGCTCTTCCACAGACGCAGTCTGCCAACCACTCCATCGGCAGATGACACTGTTGCACACCAGTTGTCCCATTATGGGCCAGCTACTGCCAAGCGTCAGCAGGCTGTATTGGCTATGAAGTGCTTGGGCGACAACAGACACACCGCGGAAGTTCTGTCCGAGTTCTTGCAACAAGAAACGCAGTCGTGGCTGGGCACAGTAGATCTTGAGGCAGGCAAGGTAGTGAGTGATAATGGAAGGAATTTCATGGCTGCCATCTCCCTTTCCCAACTGAAACACATTCCTTGCCTGGCTCACACCTTAAACCTGGTGGTGCAGTGCTTATTGAAAACTTATCCTGGGTTCTCCGACCTGCTCCTCAAAGTACGTGCACTTTGCTCACATATCCGACGTTCGCCTGTACACGCCAGCCGTATGCAGACCTATCAGCGGTCTTTGAACCTTCCCCAGCATCGCCTAATCATAGACGTTGCAACAAGGTGGAACTCAACACTGCACATGCTTCAGAGACTGTGCGAACAGAGGCGTGCTGTTATTTATTTGTGGGAGGATACACGGGCAGGCAGTAGGATGGCAGACATGGAGTTGTCAGGTGTGCAGTGGTCTAAGATACAAGACATGTGTCAAGTCCTTCAGTGTTTTGAGGAATGCACACGGCTGGTTAGTGCAGACAACGCCGTAATAAGCATGAGCATCCCCCTAATGCGTCTGCTGATGCAAAGTTTGACGCACATAAAGGAGCAGGCGTCTGCACCAGAGGAAGAGGATAGCCTTGATGACAGTCAGCCATTGTCTGGTCAGGGCAGTGTACAGGACGAGGTAGCGGGCGAAGAGGAGGTGGAGGACGAGGAGGATGATGGGGATGAGTATATTTTTAATGCCGAACCTTTCCCGGGGGCACAGGAAATTGGTTGCGTGTCACGGCCGGGTTCTGGTTTTTTGAGGGACACAAGTGACGTAGATTTGCCTGCAACTGCCCCTCAACCAATCACAACCGGAGATTTGACAACTGGAACTTTGGCCCACATGGCGGATTATGCCTTACGTATCCTAAAAAGGGACACACGCATTACGAAAATGATGAACGATGACGATTACTGGTTGGCCTGCCTCCTTGATCCACGCTATAAAGGCAAATTGCAAAATATTATGCCACATGAGAACTTGGAACTAATATTAGCAACCAAACAATCAACTCTTGTTGACCGTTTGCTTCAGGCATTCCCAGCACACAGCGCACGTGATCGTTCTCACACGAGCTCCAGGGGGCAGCAGACTAGGAGTGTTAGGGGTGCACACATCAGAAGTGGCGTTGGACAGAGGGGTTTTCTGACCAGGTTGTGGAGTGATTTTGCTATGACCGCAGACAGGACAGGTACTGCTGCATCAATTGAAAGTGACAGGAGACAACATTTGTCCAGTATGGTTACTAACTATTTTTCATCCCTTATCGATGTTCTCCCTCAACCGTCATTCCCATTTGATTACTGGGCCTCCAAATTAGACACCTGGCCAGAATTGGCAGAATATGCATTGCAGGAGCTTGCTTGCCCGGCAGCAAGTGTCCTATCAGAAAGAGTATTCAGTGCTGCAGGTTCAATATTAACCGAAAAAAGGACTCGTCTGGCTACCCAAAATGTTGACGATCTAACATTCATTAAAATGAACCACAACTGGATTTCGAAATCTTTTGCCCCACCTTGCCCGGCCGACACCTAGCTTTCCTATGAAAAGCTCTTGCCTGTGAATTACTTTTCTAATGTCTAATTTGCTGCAGCTGATTGTACAGCATACGACATGTTTACACCTCCCTAAATGGCAAAACTCCCCACACGGGGCCGTGGTATCGCGACTTGGCGCAAGCACCCGTGAGACTGCTGTTTGTCTGAAGAGGTGGGTGTGCTCGCTTTTGGTTGACGGCATTGCTACTGGGTCCCTCATAGTACAATGTAGTGTCTCTGGCGGTGGTGGTGCGCACCCAACGTCAGACACACCGTTGTAACATGAGGGGCCCTGGGGCGGTCCCGCCGGCCTCAAGAGAGTTCCCCCCTACCCCAGCTCAAAATGTGCTCTACCACGTGCAAAATTATGTCGCACAGCTCCACCAATCTTTAGTCTATTCGCTGACATCATTCAATGTCTGGCACTGACAATACAAATTTGTAGACATCTATGATGCAACTTAAAGTAGTCTGTGTCTGTGTCCTATATTGGCACCATTAAATAGTTACTGCCAAATTACTATGTCAGAAACTCAGCAGATGAGCCCACCCCTGTACCTAAGTATGCCACCTTTTTTTTTGTTTTGGTTGTTTTGCGAGACATTAACATCTATTTATATTTTGGGAGTACTGGGACAGACACTCCTTGCACTACTCCTCCACTCACCACCAAGCTGCCCGTGTATCCATGTAACCGCTGTAAAACTGCCATGAGCCTATTGTTTGTTATTTTAGGCCTTTGAAGCCTGTCTGCGGTCCCTCCTTCCACTAGTCCTCCACTGACCAGACCACTGCTGCCCGTGTACCCCTGGAACCAATTATAAAGTGCCTACAGCCAGCCCATTTTTTTATGTTAGGCCTTTGAAGCCTGTCTGCGGTCCCTCCTTCCACTAGTCCTCCACTGGCCAGACCACTGCTGCCCGTGTACCCCTGGAACCAATTATAAAGTGCCTACAGCCAGCCCATTTTTTTATGTTAGGCCTTTGAAGCCTGTCTGCGGTCCCTCCTTCCACTAGTCCTCCACTGGCCAGACCACTGCTGCCCGTGTACCCCTGGAACCAATTATAAAGTGCCTACAGCCAGCCCATTTTTTTATGTTAGGCCTTTGAAGCCTGTCTGCGGTCCCTCCTTCCACTAGTCCTCCACTGACCAGACCACTGCTGCCCGTGTACCCCTGGAACCAATTATAAAGTGCCTACAGCCAGCCCATTTTTTTATGTTAGGCCTTTGAAGCCTGTCTGCGGTCCCTCCTTCCACTAGTCCTCCACTGGCCAGACCACTGCTGCCCGTGTACCCCTGGAACCAATTATAAAGTGCCTACAGCCAGCCCATTTTTTTATGTTAGGCCTTTGAAGCCTGTCTGCGGTCCCTCCTTCCACTAGTCCTCCACTGACCAGACCACTGCTGCCCGTGTACCCCTGGAACCAATTATAAAGTGCCTACAGCCAGCCCATTTTTTTATGTTAGGCCTTTGAAGCCTGTCTGCGGTCCCTCCTTCCACTAGTCCTCCACTGGCCAGACCACTGCTGCCCGTGTACCCCTGGAACCAATTATAAAGTGCCTACAGCCAGCCCATTTTTTTATGTTAGGCCTTTGAAGCCTGTCTGCGGTCCCTCCTTCCACTAGTCCTCCACTGGCCAGACCACTGCTGCCCGTGTACCCCTGGAACCAATTATAAAGTGCCTACAGCCAGCCCATTTTTTTATGTTAGGCCTTTGAAGCCTGTCTGCGGTCCCTCCTTCCACTAGTCCTCCACTGGCCAGACCACTGCTGCCCGTGTACCCCTGGAACCAATTATAAAGTGCCTACAGCCAGCCCATTTTTTTATGTTAGGCCTTTGAAGCCTGTCTGCGGTCCCTCCTTCCACTAGTCCTCCACTGGCCAGACCACTGCTGCCCGTGTACCCCTGGAACCAATTATAAAGTGCCTACAGCCAGCCCATTTTTTTATGTTAGGCCTTTGAAGCCTGTCTGCGGTCCCTCCTTCCACTAGTCCTCCACTGACCAGACCACTGCTGCCCGTGTACCCCTGGAACCAATTATAAAGTGCCTACAGCCAGCCCATTTTTTTATGTTAGGCCTTTGAAGCCTGTCTGCGGTCCCTCCTTCCACTAGTCCTCCACTGGCCAGACCACTGCTGCCCGTGTACCCCTGGAACCAATTATAAAGTGCCTACAGCCAGCCCATTTTCTTATGTTAGGCCTTTGAAGCCTGTCTGCGGTCCCTCCTTCCACTAGTCCTCCACTGACCAGACCACTGCTGCCCGTGTACCCCTGGAACCAATTATAAAGTGCCTACAGCCAGCCCATTTTTTTATGTTAGGCCTTTGAAGCCTGTCTGCGGTCCCTCCTTCCACTAGTCCTCCACTGGCCAGACCACTGCTGCCCGTGTACCCCTGGAACCAATTATAAAGTGCCTACAGCCAGCCCATTTTTTTATGTTAGGCCTTTGAAGCCTGTCTGCGGTCCCTCCTTCCACTAGTCCTCCACTGGCCAGACCACTGCTGCCCGTGTACCCCTGGAACCAATTATAAAGTGCCTACAGCCAGCCCATTTTTTTATGTTAGGCCTTTGAAGCCTGTCTGCGGTCCCTCCTTCCACTAGTCCTCCACTGACCAGACCACTGCTGCCCGTGTACCCCTGGAACCAATTATAAAGTGCCTACAGCCAGCCCATTTTTTTATGTTAGGCCTTTGAAGCCTGTCTGTGGTCCCTCCTTCCACTAGTCCTCCACTGGCCAGACCACTGCTGCCCGTGTACCCCTGGAACCAATTATAAAGTGCCTACAGCCAGCCCATTTTTTTATGTTAGGCCTTTGAAGCCTGTCTGCGGTCCCTCCTTCCACTAGTCCTCCACTGGCCAGACCACTGCTGCCCGTGTACCCCTGGAACCAATTATAAAGTACTTACAGCCAGCCCATTTTTTTATGTTAGGCCTTTGAAGCCTGTCTGCGGTCCCTCCTTCCACTAGTCCTCCACTGACCAGACCACTGCTGCCCGTGTACCCCTGGAACCAATTATAAAGTGCCTACAGCCAGCCCATTTTTATATGTTAGGCCTTTGAAGCCTGTCTGCGGTCCCTCCTTCCACTAGTCCTCCACTGGCCAGACCACTGCTGCCCGTGTACCCCTGGAACCAATTATAAAGTGCCTACAGCCAGCCCATTTTCTTATGTTAGGCCTTTGAAGCCTGTCTGCGGTCCCTACTTTAAATACTCCTCCACTCACCACCAAGCTGCCTGCCCGTGTATCCATGTAACCGCTGTAAAACTGCCATGAGCCTATTGTTTGTTATGTTAGGCCTTTGATAGCCTGTCTGCGGTCCCTACTTTAAATACTCCTCCACTCACCACCAAGCTGCCTGCCCGTCTATCCATGTAACCGCTGTAAAACTGCCATGAGCCTATTGTTTGTTATGTTAGGCCTTTGATAGCCTGTCTGCGGTCCTTACTTTAATTACTCCTCCACTCACCACCTAGCTGCCTGTGTATCCATGTAACCGATGTAAAACTGCCATGACTGCCTACTGTTTGTTATTTTAGGCCTTTGATAGCCTGTCTGCGGCCCCTACTTGCAATACTCCTCCACTGACCACAATGCTGCCTGGAGTGCCTGCCTGTGTATCCATGTAACCGATGTAAAACTGCCATGACTGCCTACTGTTTGTTATTTTAGGCCTTTGATAGCCTGTCTGCGGCCCCTACTTGCAATACTCCTCCACTGACCACAATGCTGCCTGGAGTGCCTGCCTGTGTATCCATGTAACCGATGTAAAACTGCCATGACTGCCTACTGTTTGTTATTTTAGGCCTTTGATAGCCTGTCTGCGGCCCCTACTTGCAATACTCCTCCACTGACCACAATGCTGCCTGGAGTGCCTGCCTGTGTATCCATGTAACCGATGTAAAACTGCCATGAGTGCCTACTGTTTGGTATTTTAGGCCTTTGATAGCCTGTCTGCAGCCCCTACTTGCAATACTCCTCCACTGACCACACCAATGCTGCCCGTGTACCCCTGGAACCTATTTAAAAGTTCATAGAGCCTAGTTATATATTTTATTTACTATTAATAAGGCCATGATGGACTACGCTGTACCACGCTACAAGCTAACCAGTCGACACTTCTTTTGCGAGAAAAGCCATCCCAACCCTCCACCAGCATGTAGAAGACCGCATTGTCCATGCACTCTGGCAATCTGTGAGTACAAAGGTGCACCTGACAACAGACGCATGGACCTGTAGGCATGGCCACGGAAGATTACGTGTCCATTACGGCACAATGGGTTAATGTGGTGGATGCATGGTCCACAGGGGACAGCCTACTAAGTCTGTCTGCAGTCCCTAATTCAAATTGTCCTCCACTGTCTAAATTGGAGCTTCCACCTTCTGGCTTTCGGCCTATAGTATCAGAAATTAAACTGCATTTGGCCTTCAACTTTGGTTAGGGCCTACTAACGGCTTCTGCCCCTCCCTGGTGTTGCCCTCAACTAAATAAAGCTGAGCTTCAACCTTCCGGCTCTCATTAAGTGGTTTTTAAAAAAAAAAATGGTGGTTAGGGCCTACTAACGGCTTCTGCCCCTCCCTGGTGTTGCCCTCAACTAAATAAAGCTGAGCTTCAACCTTCTGCTCCAAATTACCATTTTAAAAAATGCAATAGGCTTTTCCGGCCTACTAAAGGTGTCTGTCTGTGTGCCCCTGCCTGGTGTTGTCCTCAACTAAATAAAGCTGAGCTTCAACCTTCTGCTCCAAATTACCATTTTAAAAAATGCAATAGGCTTTTCCGGCCTACTAAAGGTGTCTGTCTGTGTTCCCCTGCCTGGTGTTGTCCTCAACTAAATAAAGCTGAGCTTCAACCTTCTGCTCCAAATTACCATTTTAAAAAATGCAATAGGCTTTTCCGGCCTACTAAAGGTGTCTGTCTGTGTGCCCCTGCCTGGTGTTGCCCTCAACTAAATAAAGCTGAGCTTCAACCTTCTGCTCCAAATTACCATTTTAAAAAATGCAATAGGCTTTTCCGGCCTACTAAAGGTGTCTGTCTGTGTGCCCCTGCCTGGTGTTGTCCTCAACTAAATAAAGCTGAGCTTCAACCTTCTGCTCCAAATTACCATTTTAAAAAATGCAATAGGCTTTTCCGGCCTACTAAAGGTGTCTGTCTGTGTGCCCCTGCCTGGTGTTGCCCTCAACTAAATAAAGCTGAGCTTCAACCTTCTGCTCCAAATTACCATTTTAAAAAATGCAATAGGCTTTTCCGGCCTACTAAAGGTGTCTGTCTGTGTGCCCCTGCCTGGTGTTGCCCTCAACTAAATAAAGCTGAGCTTCAACCTTCTGCTCCAAATTACCATTTTAAAAAATGCAATAGGCTTTTCCGGCCTACTAAAGGTGTCTGTCTGTGTGCCCCTGCCTGGTGTTGTCCTCAACTAAATAAAGCTGAGCTTCAACCTTCTGCTCCAAATTACCATTTTAAAAAATGCAATAGGCTTTTCCGGCCTACTAAAGGTGTCTGTCTGTGTGCCCCTGCCTGGTGTTGCCCTCAACTAAATAAAGCTGAGCTTCAACCTTCTGCTCCAAATTACCATTTTAAAAAATGCAATAGGCTTTTCCGGCCTACTAAAGGTGTCTGTCTGTGTGCCCCTGCCTGGTGTTGTCCTCAACTAAATAAAGCTGAGCTTCAACCTTCTGCTCCAAATTACCATTTTAAAAAATGCAATAGGCTTTTCCGGCCTACTAAAGGTGTCTGTCTGTGTGCCCCTGCCTGGTGTTGTCCTCAACTAAATAAAGCTGAGCTTCAACCTTCTGCTCCAAATTACCATTTTAAAAAATGCAATAGGCTTTTCCGGCCTACTAAAGGTGTCTGTCTGTGTGCCCCTGCCTGGTGTTGCCCTCAACTAAATAAAGCTGAGCTTCAACCTTCTGCTCCAAATTACCATTTTAAAAAATGCAATAGGCTTTTCCGGCCTACTAAAGGTGTCTGTCTGTGTGCCCCTGCCTGGTGTTGTCCTCAACTTAATAAAGCTGAGCTTCAACCTTCCGGCTCTCATTAAGTGGTTTTAAAAAAAAAAAATGGTGGTTAGGGCCTACTAACGGCTTCTGCCCCTCCCTGGTGTTGCCCTCAACTAAATAAAGCTGAGCTTCAACCTTCTGCTCCAAATTACCATTTTAAAAAATGCAATAGGCTTTTCCGGCCTACTAAAGGTGTCTGTGTGCCCCTGCCTGGTGTTGTCCTCAACTAAATAAAGCTGAGCTTCAACCTTCTGCTCCAAATTACCATTTTAAAAAATGCAATAGGCTTTTCCGGCCTACTAAAGGTGTCTGTCTGTGTGCCCCTGCCTGGTGTTGTCCTCAACTAAATAAAGCTGAGCTTCAACCTTCTGCTCCAAATTACCATTTTAAAAAATGCAATAGGCTTTTCCGGCCTACTAAAGGTGTCTGTCTGTGTTCCCCTGCCTGGTGTTGTCCTCAACTAAATAAAGCTGAGCTTCAACCTTCTGCTCCAAATTACCATTTTAAAAAATGCAATAGGCTTTTCCGGCCTACTAAAGGTGTCTGTCTGTGTGCCCCTGCCTGGTGTTGCCCTCAACTAAATAAAGCTGAGCTTCAACCTTCTGCTCCAAATTACCATTTTAAAAAATGCAATAGGCTTTTCCGGCCTACTAAAGGTGTCTGTCTGTGTGCCCCTGCCTGGTGTTGTCCTCAACTAAATAAAGCTGAGCTTCAACCTTCCGGCTCTCATTAAGTGGTTTTTAAAAAAAAAAATGGTGGTTAGGGCCTACTAACGGCTTCTGCCCCTCCCTGGTGTTGCCCTCAACTAAATAAAGCTGAGCTTCAACCTTCTGCTCCAAATTACCATTTTAAAAAATGCAATAGGCTTTTCCGGCCTACTAAAGGTGTCTGTCTGTGTGCCCCTGCCTGGTGTTGTCCTCAACTAAATAAAGCTGAGCTTCAACCTTCTGCTCCAAATTACCATTTTAAAAAATGCAATAGGCTTTTCCGGCCTACTAAAGGTGTCTGTCTGTGTGCCCCTGCCTGGTGTTGTCCTCAACTAAATAAAGCTGAGCTTCAACCTTCTGCTCCAAATTACCATTTTAAAAAATGCAATAGGCTTTTCCGGCCTACTAAAGGTGTCTGCCCCTCCCTGGTGTTGTCCTCAACTGAACAAAGCTGAGCTTCCACATTCTGGCTTTCGCCCTATACTATCAGATATTAAACTGCATTTGGCCTACTAGTGTGGTTAGGCCCTTGAAACAGTGTCTGCTGCTCTTGGGTTTGCTACTCCACTGAACAAAGCAATGCCGCCTGTTTAGTCCTGTTACCAATTTTGAACTGCATTTAGCCTACTTTATTCTTTGGCCCTATATCTGTTTCCTCCTCATCCTGCCCATTGCCCAGCCACTGCTAAATGAGTCTGCTGGTACATTGACCTAGACCACTACATTCCCCTTGTACTCTACACAGCCAGAATCTGACCCTGCTGAAAGTAAGGTTCCCCTTCCCGCATGTTATACCACCTTACACATGGACAAAGAGGAAGGTGCAGATGAAAGTGCAGGTTCCTTCATCAGGTGGGGGGGCATACTCGTTGGCGACGTCACTGGCACAGGGCCCCTCAGAGTACGCAAAAGTGTCGCTGCTGGTGGGAGGCGCCCCCGCCATGCAAACACACCGCCGTACTTTGAGGGGCCCTGTGCCAGTGCCAATGCGAACGAGTGGGCCCCCCCCCTGCTTGCTCAGGATCACAGCACTTGCAACGTTTAAATACTTACCTTTCCCTGCAACACCGCCGTGACGTAGTCCGCATTTCCTGGGCCCACGAAAAACTTGAGCCAGCCCTACTCCCCCCACAACTTTCCCCCAATTCCCTATGCCCAACTATTATTATACAGTTAATTAAGATTGGCAAGCTTCAGAAACAAGAATGGATGTTTTTGGCATTAAAATGGGCACTGTAGGTGTTTTCCTGGCCTCCACTCACTGCCGACTATGCTTCCCCATTGACTTGCATTGGGTTTCGTGTTTCGGTCGATCCCCGACTTTTAGCGATAATCGGCCGACTGCACTCGACTCGACTCTGGACAAAATCGGGTTTCCCAAAACCCTACTCGATCTTAAAAAAATGAAAGTCGCTCAACCCTAGTGGGGGGTAACCACTGTTTGGGCGCACGGGAGAGCTCAGAAGGGAAGGAGCACTGTTTTACTTTTTCAACGCAGAATTGGCTGCAATTGAGATCGGACGCCATGTCACGTTTGGAGAGCTCCTGATGTGCCTGAACAGTGGAAACCCCCCATTTCTACCTGAAACTCTAATCCAAATGCTCCCCTAACCCTAATCCCAACGGTAACCCTAACCACACCCCTAACCCTGACACAAACCTAACTCTAATCCCAACCCTAATCCCAACCGTAAATGTAATCCAAACCCTAACTTGAACTTTAGCCCCAACCCTAATCCTAACTTTAGCCCCAACCCTAACCCTAACTTTAGCCCCAACCCTAACCCTAACTTTAGCCCCAACCCTAACCCTAACTTTAGCTCCAACCCTAGCCCCAACCCTAGCCCTAACCCTAGCCCTAACCCTAACCCTAGCCCTAACCCAAGCCCTAACCCTAGCCCTAACCCTAACCCTAGCCCTAACCCTAGCCCTAGCCCTAACCCTAACCCTAGCCCTAACCCTAACCCTAGCCCTAATGGGAAAATGGAAATAAATATATTTTTTTTATTTTATTATTTTTCCCTAACTAAAGGGGTGATGAAGGGGGGTTTGATTTACTTTTATAGCGTTTTTTATATCGGATTTTTATGATTGGCAGCTGTCGCACACTAAAAGACGCTTTTTATAGCAAAAAAAATGTTTGCATCTCCACATTTTGAGACCTATAATTTTTCCATATTTTGGTCCACAGAGTCATGTGAGGTCTTGTTTTTTGCGGGACGAGTTGATGTTGTTATTGGTAACATTTTCGGACATGTGACAGTTTTTTATCACTTTTTATTCCGATTTTTGTGAGGCAGAATGACCAAAAACCAGCTATTCATGAATTTCTTTTGGGGGAGGCGTTTATACCGTTCCACGTTTGGTAAAATTGATAAAGCAGTTTTATTCTTTGGGTCAGTATGATTACAGCGATATCTCATTTATATCATTTTTTTATGTTTTCGCGCTTTTATACGATAAAAGCTATTTTATAGAAAAAATAATTATTTTTGCATCGCTTTATTCTGAGGACTATAACTTTTGTATTTTTTTGCTTATGATGCTGTGTAATGGCTCATTTTTTGCGGGACAAGATGATGTTTTCAGTGGTACCATGGTTATTTATATACGTCTTTTTGATCGCGTGTTATTCCACTTTTTGTTCGGCAGTATGATAATAAAGCGTTGTTTTTTTGGCTCGTTTTTTTTTTTTTTTCTTACGGTGTTCACTGAAGGGGTTAACTAGTGGGAAAGTTTTATAGGTTGGGTCATTACGGACGTGGCAATACTAAATATGTGTACTTTTATTGTTCTTTTTGTTTTTTTAGATAAAGAAATGTATTTATGGGAATAATATATATTTTTTTTCTTTATTTAGGAATTTTTTTTTTTTTTTTACACATGTGGATATTTTTTTTTTTACTTTTTTACTTTGTCCCAGGGGGGACATCACAGATCGCTGATCTGACAGTTTGCACAGCACTCTGTCAGATCGGCAATCTGACATACAGCCGTGCAGGCTTGCCAGCGCCAGCTGTGGACCCGGAAGTACTCCCTGCAGGACCCGGATGCAGCCCCGCGGCCATTTTGGATCCGGGGACTGCAGGGAGGAGACGCTCGGTACAAGGTGAGTACATCGCCTTGTACCGATCGTCTCAGGGAAGCACGCAGGGAGCCCCCTCCCTGCGTGATGCTTCCCTGTACCACCGGTACACTGAGATCATGTTTGATCGCAGTGTGCCGGGGGTTAATGTGCCGGGGGCGGTCCGTGACCGCTCCTGGCACATAGTGCCGGATGTCAGCTGCAATAGTCAGCTGACACCCGGCCGTGATCGGCCGCGCTCCCCCTGTGAGCGCGGCCGATCGCACATGACTTACTATCCCATCGGTGGTCATACGGGCCCACCCCACCTCGACGGGATAGTACGTCAGATGTCAGAAAGGGGTTAATGGAGGTAACAAGTTGATTAGGAGCGTCTAACTGGTGGTATGAGCCAGAACTCTTAATGGTTGGTAGGGGATCAAATACTTATTTCTCACTGCAAAATGCAAATACATTTATATAATTTATGCAATGTGATTTTCTGGATTTTATTTTTGATATTCTATCTCTCAATGTTAAAATTAACCTACCCTTAAAATTATAGACTGTTCATGTCTTTGTCAGTGGACAAACTTACAAAATCAGCAAGGGATCAAATACTTACTGTATATCCCCCACTGTATGCTGTTACAAATTTTTTGTTATTGTATTATATATATACTGTAGTAGGTTGACTCACTTGTCTTCATAAAGAGGCAGACACAGGAATCGTTTCTATTTAAAGTCTGCCTGGTTTATTGCAATCCTCATAAACCACGTCACCAGAAAACGTAAATACAGCCTTTGTCTGGCAGAAGGTAAAACATAAAGTAACAAGTCCATACAATAGTGCTGGTTAGCCCACCTGGCTTAGATTCCAGCTTCCATGTCCTTTAGCAAAGGACATTAAATCCAGGAGATCTGCAATCTCCATAACAGAAAAGCACATCTCCAGAGCTTGCACCTCCAGACCCACCCACATGCAAATGCTCTAAAAGGCTTGGCATTTATCCTATGGACTCCTCCCACTCTACAGCTATTCAGTCATCTTAGCACTAAACATGGCTGATTAACCCCTTCTCATCACTTATTGTACTGGATGTTTTGTCCTAGGTTTATGTTAATGAAGTTAGCAACCTCAGTGCTACATATCTCCCGTTTTGAACTTTGTCACAATACACATATGATTTAAGAAAGAAAGAAACTAAGGAAAGGAATAGAAAAAAGAAAACGTGATGACAGGTGCTCTGAAAGTAATTGCGATGCAAAGGAGCTCTACCTATTACTAGCACCGGAAAGGTATAAATAAGTTGCATGTTTCATTATTGAGCTATTTACCTGATAACGTTTGACCCAGCCAAAACGCGTTGTGTTTTTATCTTTGAGTATTAATAAACCACATTGAAGAATCCTGGAAACAGGAAGTGTCAATTTCTTGTATTTAAAAAAACACCAGACAGAGAAGTCGTCCCAGTTCTCCATGAACCCAAACCCTTCCTTCCTGCACCATTTTCTAAGCCACTTATTTTTCCCCCTAATGATGCTCACGGCACCAGCAGTTTTTCTAAAAGACACCATATTGGAGGGCCTGGACTTCAGCTTCTCTACTAGTTCCCTATAATCATTTTTAAGGACCTTGCACCTCCCACTAACTTTGTCATTGGTACCAATGTGTACCATGACCGCTGGATTTTCAATATCCCCACCAAGCAATCTGTCTATCAGATCCGCAGTTAACCAAACCCAAGTACCAGGCAGACAGCACATTATTCGGCATTCATGGTCTCAGCTCTTTTCTACAGTAGTCATTTTCCTGGTTACTAGGAGCAACGTCCAGCTGTAGTGATGCCAGTCCTGGGCTGACATTCCTAATGTCAGTCAAACAGTCATATACAGTGGGTATGGAAAGTATTCATACCCCTTTAAATACATTTTTTACTCTTTGTTTCATTGCAGTCATTTGGTAAATTCAAAAAAGTTCATTTTTTTTTCTCATTAATATATACTCTGCTACCCATCTTAACTAAAAAAAGCTGAAATTTAGTAATGTTTGCAAATTTATTAAAAAAAGAAAAACTGAAATATCACATGGTCATAACTATTCAGACCCTTTGCTCAGTATTGAGTAGAAACACCCTTTTGAGCTAGTACAGCAATGAGTCTTCTTGGGAATGATGCAACACGTTTTTCACACCTGGATTTGGGGATCCTCTGCCATTCGTCCTTGCAGATCCTCTCCAGTTCCGTCAGGTTGGATGGTGAACATTGGTGGACAGTCTTTTTCAGGTCTTTCCAGAGATGCTCAATTGGGTTTAGGTCAGGGTTCTGGCTGGGCCAGTCAAGAATGGTCACAGAGTTGTTCTGAAGCCACTCCTTTGCTATTTTAACTGTGTGCTTAGGGTCATTGTCTTGTTGGAAGTTGAAACTTCGGCCACTCTGAGGTCCAGAGCACTTTGGAAGATATCTCTGTACTTGGCCGCATTCATGTTTCCTTCAATGGCAACCAGTCATCCTGTCACTGCAGCTGAAAAACGCCCCCATAGCATGATGCTGCCACCTCCATGATTCACTGTTGGAATTGTATTAGGCAGGTGATCAGCAGTGTTTTCTCCACACATACCGCTTAGAATTATCATCAAGAAGGTCTATCTTCATCTCATCAGACCAGAGAATCTGATTTCTGATTTCATGTGTTTTTTCATATGTCTTGCATTGAGGAGAGGCTTCCGTCTGCCCACTCTGCTATAAAGGCCAGACTGGTGGAGGGCTGCAGTGATACATGACTTTGTGGAACTTTCTCCCATCTCTTTACTGCATCTCTGGAGCTCAGCCACAGTGTTCTTGGGTTCTTTTTTACCTCTCTCACCAAGGCTCTTCTCCCACAATTGCTCAGTCTGCCTGGATGGTCAGGTCTAGGAAGACTTCTGGTGGTCCCAAACTTCATCCATTTAAGAATTATGGAGGCCACTCTGCTCTTAGAACCTTGAGTACTGCAGAAATTCTGTTGTAACCTTGGCCAGATCTGTGCCTTGCCACAATTCTGTCTCTAAGCTCTTTGGCCAGTTCATGATTCTCACTTGGTCTGACTTGCACTGTGAGCTGGGAGGTCTTATATATACGCAGGTGTGTGCCTTTCCAAATCAAGTCCTATCAGTTTAATTAAACACAGCTCTCCTCCAATGAAGGAGTAGAACCATCTCATGGAGGAACACAAGGAAATGGACAGCATGTGCCTTAAATATGAGTGTCTGAGCAAAAGGTCTGAATACTTATGATCATGTGATATTTCAGTTTTTCTTTTTTATTAAATTTGGAAAAAATTCTACATTTCTATTTTTTTCAGATGGGGTGCAGAGTGTACATTAATGTGAAAAAAATGAACTTTTTTTAATTGACCAAATGACTGCAATGAAACAAAGAGTGAAAAATTTAAAGGGGTCTGATTACTTTCCGTACCCACTGTATAGTAGGTTGTGCCAGATCAGGACTGAACTCCCTGGCACTTTTCCCCCTATCCCTTTTTCTATCTGTAGCTACCTACTGGGTCCTGATCTTCCCCACCTCCACTCTCCTCCATATGAGTGGCCCCAGTCAGGGTGTGCTCAGTGATCTCTATACTCCTCTCCAGGTTTACAATGCTTCCAAACATGTAACTCGCTGACATCAAGTACAGATATACTCACCTTCAAACCTCTGTTCAAGGCATCAATGCATGTCTCCAAAATGCTCGCCTGGTAGCATTGTCCATAGATCACATACTAATGGGGATAAACAGTACAGAAAAAGCATAAAAATAATGAAAAACTAGTAAGGAAAATGCCAGACCATGTTCTTATGTCAAACTATAAAATTGTGTTTAACTATGCACTTATCTACAGCAGCCACATAAAATGCTGCACACACTTCACTCAGCTGCCATCGTTTAGAGCAGGTGTGGGAAAACTTTTTTCTACCAAGGGCCATTTGGATATTTATACTATCTTTCGGGGGCCGTACAAACTCCACCCACAAAGTGCACCCTGACTGGCACTGGTTTCAGGATGTAATCTTTCATTGCATGCCCTTCAGTGTTCAGTAGTGAACACTGTGTGTGTGTGCTAACAGAGCAAGAAGAAATTAATGAGCTGGTGGCAATCAAAATACACCTCCCTGCCCAAGAATGAAAAACACCACAAGAGAACTACAGTCAAAATAGTCCAGATCAATATGTATATATATTTTGCAAAATTTAATTTATTAATATCGAAAGGTCAATAACAAATGAACAGGCTAAAAAGTGACAGGCAATACCGCATAAGCCAAGGCGGTAGTGGCAGCATGGAGATCCCGTAAAGTAATCACAGAAGTACATATATATGTGGATCCATATAAAAGGAGGGTCCATTAGAAGAGTATACAAAGTGATAAAGTAAACATACCCAGTATTGCAGTAAGGGATACCTACCCGCCTACCCCAACCCACGTTTTGGAGAATTCCTTCCTCAGGGGCCTGAGGCTCCCCACCCCTGGTTTAGAGTCTCTGGAACTTGTCGTTCTCCAACCAGCAAAGATGTGTAATTGGCTACCATATTTTTTGGACTATAAGATGCATCGGACCATAAGACGCACCCAATTCAGATGGAAAATGGGGAAAAAATAATGTGTCAAATGGGGGTCCATCTTACAGTCCGAATTCTGCTTACCAGGGGTTCGGCAGCATTGGTGGAGCGTGGTCACAAGGGGTGTTTGGTGGTCTGGTGATATGACTCCCATCCCAGGCTGGAGTTCTGTCATCCATTACTCTAGTGCGGTGGCCTCTGGGAAATCCCGTCCCAGGTTGGTTCAGCAGTGTTCTGTGGTGTGGTGGGGCTCCGCCAGCATTTTGTGAAAGCCCGGAGGCCACCGCACATCCATTGCTGCAATGCGGTGGCCTCCAGGAAATGGCCACTTGGCAGCCATCTTCTCGGAGGCCACCGCAAAAGTTCTGAAATAATTCTTTTTGGTATGATTTTTTTACATGATAAATACCTGGAATTTTTAGAGGGGTGTGTATACTTTTTTATATCAACTCTACATGATAGAAGTGAGTAAATATAGATCAGTGTTCATTTTATGAATCTGTATGTACTGTCCACAGCATAAATGAGTACATCCCAACAGATTTGTCAACAAACCTTTAGTTTTCCTTCAGAAACAATATTTTTATAGGAAACCATACTACAAAATACTCCCACAAAGGTGAACCATTCATTGCAAGCACACTTAAAAAGTAATTTTGCTAACAAATTAATTCAAGACCATGTTGCAACAAAGAGTACACCCAATGAAGGTCTTGAGAGCGAAGCTAAAGTTTATACTTCAAATTTCTAATTAGCATGAATTCAACCACAGAGAAGTCTAATAATTCACTAAATAGGTGTCCAGCAGACAGTTGACTACAAAAGGGCGTTACTTAACAAAAAAGCCATTTCATGCTGTCAGCAATGGCACCACGTGGAAGAAAAATGTCACAAAACTTGAGAATTAAAATAATTTCTTTATACAAGAAGGCTGAAGGCTGCAAAAAGATCAGCAAAGCTTTACTTATCAATCAGAATATTGTAGAAAAAAAAACACAAAAATGTATCTGAAATAGGAAGAAACATCCCTCTAAAATATAGGAGGACTTCTACACCTCTATTGAGGTCCAATATCAATTATAAATGTCATCTTTGACTAGTAACAATTAATATACATAGTGATGCCTTAACACTCTCTGTTCCTTATCCTCTACATGTAAGAACGATGACTGAGACAAAACTGTGTACTAATAAGGAATATTTATAACACACTCATAAGTCAACAGTTTTTATTCTACTAACTACACATACATACTGTATATATTTATGCGCAAGCTGGCGACTATAAATGAAAATATATACAGTACATATACAATGGGGAAATAAGTATTTGATCCCTTGCTGATTTTGTAAGTTTGCCCTGTGACAAAGATATGAACAGTCTGTAATTTTACAGGTAGGTTAATTTTAACATTGAGAGATAGAATATCAAAAATAAAATCCAGAAAATCACATTGTATAAATTATATACATTTAGTTGCATTTTGCAGTGAGAAATAAGTATTTGATTCCTCTAGCAAACAAGACTAAATACTTGGTCCACTCCTCTTTGCAGATCATCTCTAAATCATTAAGATTTTGAGGCAGTCGCTTGGCAGACCTCCAGAAGACTTATGGAGGGAGTTGAAGCTCCGAGTTGCCAAGGGACAGCCTCAAAATCTTAATGATTTAGAGATGATCTGCAAAGATGGGTGGACCCAAATTCCTCCTGACATGTGCGCAAACCTCATCGTCAGCTACAAAAAACATCTGACTGCTGTGCTTGCCAACAAGGGTTTTGCCACCAAATATTTAGTTTTGTTTGCCAGAGGGATCAAATACTATATATATATATATATATATATATATATATATATATATATATATATGTAAATTTTGGGGCACTGCCCTCTACAGTAACAAAGATGGAATTTTAACCATCTCACAGAGATACCAGGCTGACCATAGGAGTCAACACCCAAAAGAGAGCAACTTCTGATGAAAATGGCTAAAGAAAATTGCCATGCAGGTTTGCTGAAGCTAGTTAAAGAAGTAGAAAGCTAAACTGGAGTGATAGATTCCCGTGACACAATAGTACTCAGGGCCGGACTGGGACCAAAAAGCAGCCCTGGCACAAAAAAAAAACCCTGGCACACCAGCCCACATACAATGAATTACATACACTTCATATATGATGTACACCGCACACATGCTGGACAACACAACCTCATTATATACACATCAAATAGTCACACAGACACACACATACATGTACACAGCACACATGGTGGACAACACAGGCTCATTACTTACACTTCATATAGTCATACAGACGCACACATCATACATGTACACAGCACACATGGTGGACAATACAGACTCATTACATACACATCATATAGTCACACACATCATACATGTACACAGCACACATGGTGGACAACACAGACTCATTACGTACACATTACTCATTATTACACACACATGTATTACACACATACACACAAGTATTACACACACGCAAACACTACAGATACCACACACATTACACACACACTACAGATACCGCACACAAGTATTACACTACAGATACCGCACACACATTACACACACTAGATACCGCACACACATTACACACACACACTACAGATACCGCACACACATTACACACACTAGTTACCATACGGTACACACATTACACACACACTACAGAAACCGCACACACAAGTATTTCACTACAGATACCGCACACACATTACACACACTACAGATACCGCACACACTACAGATAACGCACACACATTACACACACACACTACAGATACCGCACACACAAGTATTACACTACAGATACCGCACACACATTACACACACACACTACAGATGCCGCACACACATTAACACTCACACACACACTACAGATACCACACACACACACACACTGACACACACACTACAGATACAACACACATTACACACTAACACACTACAGATAACACACACATTACACACACTACAGATA
Source organism: Ranitomeya variabilis (assembly GCF_051348905.1). Classification (NCBI taxonomy): domain Eukaryota; kingdom Metazoa; phylum Chordata; class Amphibia; order Anura; family Dendrobatidae; genus Ranitomeya; species Ranitomeya variabilis. The sequence goes on along the minus strand of NC_135238.1, from coordinate 138,598,324 downwards.
CCGCACACATTACACACACACTACAGATACTGCACACACAAGTATTACACTACAGATACCGCACACACATTACACACTCACACACACACACTACAGATACCGCACAAACACTACAGATACCACAAACACACACACTACAGATACCGCACACACATTACACACTAACACACTACAGATAACTCACACACATTACACACACTACAGATACCGCACACATTACACACACTACAGATACCGCACACATTACACACGCACACTACAGATACTGCACACACAAGTATTACACTACAGATACCGCACACACATTACACACACACTACAGATACCATACACTCATGTTTTACACACTCACAGACTACACACACACTCACAGACTAAACACACACACACTTCTGTGGTGCAGAGCAGGCTGATGTCCATGCGCAGCTCTTCAGGTTCTCCTGCTCACAGCAGCTCTGTCCCACCACCTCCCCCGGTCTCTCCTTCTCTGCCAGGAATGAAAGCAGAGAGATCAGAGCAGGAGATAATGTCACCGCGCTGACTGTGTGCTTCCAGTGAGAGCTAGGGAAGCAGTTTCGCAGGCAGGCAGTTATTACCTTTCAGCTCGCATGCTGCTGTTCTCTGCCACTGTTCTCTGACGCTGGTACTTGCCACTCAGCCAGCATGCGCCGATCGAGCAGCCTACTACAAGCATCGGCCCTTCTGGCATTTGCCTGAAGTGCCCGATGCTCAGTCTGGCCCTGCGGCGTACATTACAGAAGAATGGCATGCGTGTCATCTACAAAGGATAAAGCCCATGCAAAAAATGCCACGTACAATTTTACAGGGCTCACACTGAAAAATATGAAGACTACTGGGAATCTATACTCTGCAGTGATATAAGTTTTTGAACTGATGCCTTCAAAACTGTATAATTTGACAAATGCTTGCCGCCTACAGCGAAACATGGTGGTTTCTTTATGTGTGGCTGCAAGAGTGCTGCTGTAGTTATGGCGCTACATTTCATTGATTACATCATGAATGCACAGATGTGTTGCTCTAAATTGAAAGAGAGGATGCTACCTTTGTGAGGTGATGTGGAATATGCTGCTGACCGTCACATAATTTTCAACTGCTGTTCTATTGTATTAGTAATATAGAATTGACAATATTGTTCCTGCAGTACTAATCACCTGCCACAGAAAGCCACTGCTTCTCCTGTAACTGTGCGATGACTCTGACTTTCACTGGTTTGTCAGGATTTTTATTCAGAGACAGTCAACCGGTTCTTTGAGAAGAAATATAAGCAGCGATTCTGTTGGCAGAGACTGGTGTTTTGCTAAAGGGACTCTGTTCTGCTGGTGTGAATTGCAGTTTTGGCAGAACCCGACAGAGTGCCAGGCCATGGGACAGTGCAAGCAATTAGGAGGAAGTGGCTGACAGGAAGGGGTTGGTTCGGTTGCATTAGTGTCCATCATACTCAGCTTTTTGAACCACTAGAAACTTACAGAGAATACAGAATTAAAGGGGATCTACCAAAGTATACAGAGGTGATCTGAGTAGCGGCCCATTGCACTCACATGATCCTTAAAGTGAACATGACTGTTTATAATTTAATAACTGGGTTCTACCTGGGGGTTTAACCCCTTCATGACCGGAGGTATTTTCGTTTTTGCTCCTCTTCTTCTCAGAGCCATAACTTTTTTATTTTTCGGTCAACATGGCCATGTGAGGCTGGTTTCACACTTGCGTTTTGATCTGCAGCGTTTAAAAAAAAAACGCAGGTGGTGAAAAAACGCATGTAAACTCATGCAAACGCTGCGTTTTTTAGACGCATGCGTTTTTGCATGCAGAAAAAAACCGCGGCGTTTTGGCGCGTTTACATGCGTTTTTTCCTGCGTTTGCATTTTTGAAATGTATGCTGAGAAGTGTGTGACAGCTGCCAATCATCAAAATCAACTAGAAAACCCACTATTAATAGAATTAGCTAGGGTTAGGGTTAGGGTTAGGATCCCTAGGGTTAGGGTTAGGGGTAGCTTTTTATTAGAAGAATGTCCTGGTCACCAGGTCACTGATAAGCCACCCCCCACCATCAAGGTGATAAAGGGATCCAAACCCTAACCCTACCCCTAACCCTAACCCTAGGGATCCAAACCCTAACCCTAACCCTACCCCTAACCCTAACCATAACCCTTGGGATTCTAACCCTAACCCTAACCCTACCCCTAACCCTTGTGACCGCTCACGCAACCAATCACAGGCCGCGACGTCATCTAAGGTCTTTCAAGCGCTCATTCTTAGGAACGGAAGCGGCCCTTTACATCGGTAAGGTCCAGGCTGCGTCGGAGAGGTGAGTATATCAATATTTTTTATTTTTATTCTTTATTTTACACATTAATATCGATCCCGATACCGATTCCCGATATCACAAAAGTATCGGATCTCGGTATCGGAATTCCGATACAGCAAATATCGGCCGATACCCGATACTTGCGGTATCGGAATGCTCAACACTAATCCTAACCCTAACCCTACCCCTAACCCTAACCATAACCCTAGGGATCTTAACCCTAACCCTAACGCTAAGTGTTGTGAGTTTGGATTCTGGGCTCCCCCGGTGGCCGCTTGTGGAATTGGACTTGTCATCCTCTTTCCTGTTTCACCTGGTTCCATCAGTAGTGGGTGTCGCTATTTAAGCTCATTTCTCTGGTGGTTTCTTGCCGGTCAACAATGTTATCTGATGCCTCTCAGTGCTTGTTCCTGCTTCTGACAACTACTAGATAAGTTGGACTTTTGTCCATGTTTTGTTTTGCCTATTTGTTCCAGTTCACAGCTGAAGTTTTGTTACTGTGTCTGGAAAGCTCTCGTTGATCAGGGATTGCTACTCTGGCGTTATGAGTTAATGCCAGAGTTTAAGGTAATCTCTGGATGGTGTTTTGTTAGTGTTTTTCTGCTGACCATGAAAGTATACTATCTGTCTTCTGCTATCTAGTAAGCGGACCTCAAATTTGCTAAGACTATTTTCCTGCTGCGTTTGTTGTTTCATCTGAACTCACCGTCATTATATGTGGGGGGCTACTGTCTTCTTTGGAATATTTCTCTAGAGGTGAGCCAGGTCTTATATTTCCCTCTGCTAGCTATTTAGGTCTTAGGCCAGAGCTGGGCATCTAGCGATAAATAGGAAATGCTACCTGGCTATTTCTAGTTGCGCGGCAGGCTTAGTTCATGGTCAGTATAGTTCCATCTTCCGAGAGCTTGTCCCTCTATAGGCTTGCTATGATCTCTGCCTGCAGAGATCATGACAGTTTGACCGGCCTGTAAAGTGTTAAAGACCCAGGTTGAGAAAGGAGAGTTATAAGAAGTCTGCTGGAATTTTTTTTTTTTTTTTTTTTTCCTCCAGTCTGCCTTGCTGCAGTCTTTTTTCTCTCTCTCCTCCTAATCTCTGTATGGCTCTGTGTGCACCTGACAATAATGGATCTCCAGAGTGTAACTGCGGGTTTGAATAATCTCATCACGAAAGTACAAAATTTACAAGATTTTGTGGTACATGCTCCGGTATCTGAGCCGAGAATTCCTTTGCCGGAGTTCTTCACAGGGAATAGAGCTAGCTTCCAGAATTTCCGAAATAATTGTAAGCTTTATTTGTCCCTGAAGTCTCGTTCAGCTGGAGACCCTGCTCAGCAGGTTAGGATTGTGATTTCCTTGCTCAGGGGTGACCCTCAAGATTGGGCCTTCTCATTGCCAGCAGGGGATCCTGCGTTACGCGATGTGGATGCGTTTTTTCTGGCCTTGGGCTTGCTTTATGAGGAACCTCATTTGGAACTTCAGGCAGAAAAAACTTTGATGGCACTATCTCAGGGGCAAGACGAAGCTGAAGTTTTCTGCCAAAAATTCCGTAAATGGTCTGTGCTTACTCAGTGGAATGAGTGCGCCTTGGCGGCAACTTTCAGAGAAGGTCTCTCTGATGCCGTTAAGGATGTTATGGTGGGGTTCCCTGTGCCTGCAGGTCTGAATGAGTCCATGACAATGGCTATTCAGATTGATAGGCGTCTGCGGGAGCGCAAACCGGTGCACCATCTGGCGGTGTCTATGGAAAAGACGCCAGAAAGTATGCAGTGTGATAGAATTCTGTCCAGGAGCGAGCGACAGAATTTTAGACGGAAGAATGGATTGTGTTTCTATTGTGGGGATTCTACTCATGTTATATCAGCATGCTCTAGGCGTACAAAGAAGCTTGATAAGTCTGTTTCCATTGGCACCATTCAGTCTAAGTTTATTTTGTCTGTAACCCTGATTTGCTCTTTGTCATCCATTGCCACGGACGCCTATGTTGACTCTGGCGCCGCTCTGAGTCTTATGGATTGGTCCTTTGCCAATCGTTGTGGTTTTGATTTAGAGCCTTTGGAGACTCTTATTCCTCTGAAGGGGATTGACTCCACCCCATTGGCTAATAATAAACCACAATACTGGACACAAGTAACCATGCGTATCAATCCGGATCACCAGGAGATTATTCGTTTCCTGGTGCTGTATAATTTACATGACGATTTGGTACTGGGATTGCCATGGTTGCAGTCTCACAACCCAGTCTTGGACTGGAGAGCAATGTCTGTGTTGAGTTGGGGATGTAAGGGTATTCATGGGGACTTACCTTTGGTTTCTATTTCGTCGTCCATTCCCTCTGAAGTCCCTGAGTTCCTCTCTGATTATCAAGATGTCTTTGACGAACCCAAGCTTGGGTCGTTACCTCCGCACCGTGAGTGCGATTGTGCCATAGATTTGATACCGGGTTGTAAATATCCCAAGGGTCGTTTGTTTAATCTGTCTGTGCCGGAACATGCTGCTATGCGGGAATATATAAAGGAGTCTTTGGAAAAGGGACATATTCGTCCATCTTCTTCTCCCTTGGGAGCTGGGTTTTTCTTTGTCTCAAAAAAAGACGGTTCTTTGAGACCATGTATTGATTATCGGCTTCTGAATAAGATCACTGTTAAGTATCAATACCCATTGCCATTGCTTACTGATTTGTTTGCTCGTATAGAGGGTGCTAAGTGGTTCTCTAAAATTGATCTTCGTGGGGCGTATAATTTGGTGCGGATCAGGCAGGGGGATGAGTGGAAGACCGCATTTAATACGCCCGAGGGCCACTTTGAGTATTTGGTCATGCCTTTCGGTCTTTCTAATGCCCCTTCAGTTTTCCAGTCTTTTATGCATGATATTTTCCGCGATTTTCTGGATAAATTTATGATAATATATCTGGATGATATTCTGATTTTTTCTGATGACTGGGACTCTCATGTCCAGCAGGTCAGGAGAGTTTTTCAGGTTCTGCGGTCTAATTCTTTATGTGTGAAGGGGTCTAAGTGCGTTTTTGGGGTCCAGAAAATTTCCTTTTTGGGGTATATTTTTTCTCCCTCTTCCATTGAGATGGATCCCGTCAAGGTGCAAGCTATTTGTGACTGGACTCAGCCCTCCTCTCTTAAGGGTCTTCAGAGATTTTTGGGCTTTGCCAACTTTTACCGCCGATTTATTGCTGGTTTTTCGGATGTCGTTAAACCACTGACTGATTTGACCAGACAAGGCGCTGATGTTGCTAATTGGTCCCCTCATGCTGTAGAGGCCTTTCAGGAGCTTAAGCGCCGTTTTGCCTCTGCCCCTGTGTTGCGTCAGCCTGATGTGAATCTGCCTTTTCAGGTTGAGGTTGACGCTTCGGAGATCGGAGCTGGGGCAGTGTTGTCGCAGAAAGGTTCCGACTGCTCCGTCATTAGGCCTTGTGCCTTCTTTTCTCGCAAATTTTCGCCCGCAGAGCGGAATTATGATGTTGGGAATCGGGAGCTTTTGGCCATGAAGTGGGCGTTTGAGGAGTGGCGCCATTGGCTCGAGGGGGCTAGGCATCAGGTGGTGGTATTGACTGACCACAAAAATTTGATTTATCTTGAGACTGCCAGACGCCTGAATCCTAGACAGGCGCGCTGGTCTTTATTTTTTTCTCGCTTTAATTTTGTGGTGTCATACCTACCGGGTTCTAAGAATGTTAAGGCAGATGCCCTTTCTAGGAGTTTTGACCCGGACTCTCCTGGTAATTCTGAACCCACAGGTATCCTTAGGGAGGGAGTAATTTTGTCGGCCGTTTCTCCTGATCTGCGGCGGTCCTTGCAAGAGTTTCAGGCGGATAGACCGGATCGTTGTCCGCCTGATAGACTGTTTGTTCCGGATGATTGGACCAGCAGAGTCATCTCTGAGGTACATTCTTCTGCATTGGCAGGTCATCCCGGAATTTTTGGTACCAGGGATTTGGTGGCAAGATCCTTCTGGTGGCCTTCCCTGTCACGAGATGTGCGAGTCTTTGTGCAGTCATGTGACGTTTGTGCTCGGGCCAAGTCTTGTAGTTCTCGGGCTAGCGGACTGCTGTTGCCCTTGTCTATTCCTAAGAGGCCTTGGACACACATCTCGATGGATTTTATTTCAGATCTGCCTGTTTCCCAGAAGATGTCTGTCATCTGGGTGGTCTGTGACCGTTTCTCTAAAATGGTCCATTTGGTTCCTCTGCCCAAGTTGCCTTCTTCTTCTGAGTTGGTTCCTCTGTTTTTTCAGAATGTTGTCCGATTGCACGGTATTCCTGAGAATATTGTTTCTGACAGAGGTACCCAATTTGTGTCTAGATTTTGGCGGGCATTCTGTGCTAGGATGGGCATAGATTTGTCTTTTTCATCTGCTTTTCACCCTCAGACTAATGGCCAGACCGAGCGGACTAATCAGACCCTGGAGACATATCTGAGGTGTTTTGTCTCTGCTGACCAGGATGATTGGGTTGCTTTTTTGCCATTGGCAGAGTTCGCCCTCAATAATCGGGCCAGCTCTTCCACCTTGGTGTCCCCGTTTTTCTGTAATTCGGGGTTTCACCCTCGATTTTCCTCCGGTCAGGTGGAATCCTCGGATTGTCCTGGAGTGGATGCGGTGGTGGAGAGATTGCATCACATCTGGGGGCAGGTTATGGACAATTTGAAGTTGTCCCAGGAGAAGACTCAGCGTTTTGCCAACCGTCATCGTCGTGTTGGTTCTCGGCTTTGTGTTGGAGATTTGGTGTGGTTGTCTTCTCGTTTTGTCCCTATGAGGGTCTCTTCTCCTAAGTTTAAACCTCGGTTCATCGGCCCTTATAGAATATTGGAGATTCTTAATCCTGTTTCTTTCCGTTTGGACCTCCCTGCGTCCTTTTCCATTCATAACGTTTTTCATCGGTCGTTATTGCGCAGGTATGAGGTACCTGTGGTACCTTCAGTTGAGCCTCCTGCTCCGGTGTTGGTTGAGGGTGAGTTGGAGTACGTTGTGGAGAAAATTTTGGACTCTCGTGTTTCCAGACGGAGACTCCAGTATCTGGTCAACTGGAAGGGTTACGGCCAGGAGGATAATTCTTGGGTCAATGCATCTGATGTTCATGCTTCTGATCTTGTTCGTGCCTTCCATAGGGCTCATCCTGGTCGCCCTGGTGGATCTGGTGAGGGTTCGGTGCCCCCTCCTTGAGGGGGGGGTACTGTTGTGAGTTTGGATTCTGGGCTCCCCCGGTGGCCGCTTGTGGAATTGGACTTGTCATCCTCTTTCCTGTTTCACCTGGTTCCATCAGTAGTGGGTGTCGCTATTTAAGCTCATTTCTCTGGTGGTTTCTTGCCGGTCAACAATGTTATCTGATGCCTCTCAGTGCTTGTTCCTGCTTCTGACAACTACTAGATAAGTTGGACTTTTGTCCATGTTTTGTTTTGCCTATTTGTTCCAGTTCACAGCTGAAGTTTTGTTACTGTGTCTGGAAAGCTCTCGTTGATCAGGGATTGCTACTCTGGCGTTATGAGTTAATGCCAGAGTTTAAGGTAATCTCTGGATGGTGTTTTGTTAGTGTTTTTCTGCTGACCATGAAAGTATACTATCTGTCTTCTGCTATCTAGTAAGCGGACCTCAAATTTGCTAAGACTATTTTCCTGCTGCGTTTGTTGTTTCATCTGAACTCACCGTCATTATATGTGGGGGGCTACTGTCTTCTTTGGAATATTTCTCTAGAGGTGAGCCAGGTCTTATATTTCCCTCTGCTAGCTATTTAGGTCTTAGGCCAGAGCTGGGCATCTAGCGATAAATAGGAAATGCTACCTGGCTATTTCTAGTTGCGCGGCAGGCTTAGTTCATGGTCAGTATAGTTCCATCTTCCGAGAGCTTGTCCCTCTATAGGCTTGCTATGATCTCTGCCTGCAGAGATCATGACAGCTAAGGGTTAGGATCCTAACCCTAACCCTAAGAGTTAGGGTTAGGATCCCTAGGGTTAGGGTTAGGATTCCTAGGGTTACTAGGGATCCTAACCCTAACCCTAACCGTTACCCTAGGGATCCTAACCCTAACCCTAACCCTAAGGTTTAGGATCCTAACCCTAAGGGTTAGGGTTAGGATCCCTAGGGTTAGGATTAGGATCCCTAGGGTTACTAGGGATCCTAACCTTAGGGTTAGGGTTAGGGTTAGGATCCCTAGTAACCCAAGGGTTAGGGATAGGGTTAGGGCTAGGGTTAGGGTTTTCTTGTTTTTTTTTGTGTGTTTTCTTGTGTTTTTTCTATAGAAACGCATGCATTTAAAAACGCATGCAAACGCATGTGCTTAAAAACGCATGCGTTTACATAGACAGCAATACATTTTTTTGCCGCGAATAAACACATGCGTTTTTTTTGCGGCAAAAAAACGCCGCTAGAAATTACTACAGGTTGCATTTCTGCAACTAAACGCACGCGTCAAAAAACGCATGCCGAAAACGCGTCAAAATGCATGCTAAAAAACGCATGCGTTTTTAATGTTAAGTATAGAAAAAAAACGCATGCGTTTTTTAGCGCTAAAACGCAGCGGCAAAAAACGCAAGTGTGAAACCAGCCTGAGAGCTTGTTTTTTGCGGGACAAGTTGTATTTTTGAACAACACCATTGGTTTTAACATACCATGTACTGAAAAACAGGAAAAAAAATTAAAGTGCGGTGAAATTGCGAAAAAGTACAATTGCACAATTTTTTTTTTTGCTTTTTTTACCATATTCATTAAATGCTAAAACTGACCTGCCATTATGATTCTCGAGGTCATTACAAGTTCATAGACACCAAACATGTTTAGCTTGTTTTTTATCTAAGTGGTAAAATAAAATCCAAAATTTGTTTTAAAAAAATTGCGCCATTTTTGATACCCGTTTAATGCAATGTTGCGGCGACCAAAAAAAACGTGATTCTGGTGTTTTGACTTTTTTCTCGCTATGTCATTTAGAGATTTTTTTTTTTATATTGATCGATCTGGCGATTCTGAACGCGGCGATACCAAATATGTGTATGTTTGATTTTTTTTATTGTTGTATTTTGAATTTGGCAAAAGGGGGGTGATTTGAACTTTTATATATTTTTATTTTTTATATTTTTAAAAACATGTTTTTTTTAATTTTTGGCATCATTCAATAGTCTTTATGGGAGGCTAGAAGCTGCCATAACCTGATCACCTCTGCTACATACAGGCGATGATCAGATTGCCTGTATGTAGCAGAATTGCTGACTTGCTATGAGCGCCAACCACCGGGCAGCACTCATAGCAATCCGGCAGTGAAAACTATAGAGGTCTGCTGGAGACCTCTGGTTGTCATGCCAACCCATCAGTGACCCACATTCATGTGACACGGACGCCGATAGATGGGATTTCTCGCGCGCTTGCTAGAAACATGTGTTAAATGCCACTGTCAAAGGTTGACAGTGGCATTTAATGGGATAACAGCCGTTGGAGGAGCAGCTGACATGTGCCAGAAAAGATGTGGGCTCACCGCTGAAGGAGGAGGAGTGTCCAACATTGGTGTACTATTACACCCGATGTCGGAACGGGGTTAAAGTCGTTATGTTACGTTTGTAAACTGCTGTGCTACATCACCAACAGGCCACCCCTGGCATTCATTTGATTATTCTGGTTTTCCAGGAAAATGCTCATTAGCTGTAGCAGGTGGGTGCACAACTAGATAATAACGTAGTCAACATTTCTGTGCCTACTGAGTGACACAGTGGTCCCAGTCAGTTCTGATCTACATTGTGTTGGCTGGTGGAAGTGTAATCAGTCTGATTTTAACAGTAAAAGTTAATTTGACAAGTTTAGTGTTTACTGCTTTTCTTGTCCACGACTTTGCTGTATCCTGGGGATCCCACCCTGGTCCACGGCTTACATCATCACTCCATCCCCTTGGTAGACGTGCATTTTTTCTAAATGCATGATGCCTTTAGCGGTACATGGTGGTGGCAGTGTCCTTATGTGGAACTGCATGAGTGCTGCCGGTCTCATGGAGCTATATTTCATGGATGGCATCATTAATTCACAGATGTACTGCTCTATATTGTAATAGAAGATGTTGCCACCACTTCGTGGCCTTGGTAAATGTGCACTTTACTAATATGACAATGCTTCAAAACACACATCTGTTGCGTTTGTGAAGAAGAAAAGAGTGAAAGTGATTCAGTGGCCAAGTATGTCTCCTGATCTGAACCCAATATAACACCTATGGGAAATTCTGGAGACAAATTGAGCATCACTCTCCATCAAGCATTCAGGCTCTAAAAGAGGTTTTTCTTGAAGAATGGCGAAAAATAGATGTTGCATTATGTCGTCAACTTCTTCATTCCATGCCTAGATAATCTTACTTCATGTTATGGGTTTAAAAATGTTCTATGAAGCTCAGTTGTGTTAAAATTTGAGAAATTGCTCTTGTGTTCACTGATGTATTCATTAAAATCTTACTTTTCAAGCATATGTTGAGTATTGTATTTTTGGCATGTCTGATACATTTCTGAAGCTGTGTTCCAGAGAATAGATAGTATATGTTATATGATGTATTAATGATACTACTGTTTGGACACATTTATGTCACTGAGTTTCATTTGTGTTCATAAATCCATTAGTATGAATGCAACTTTCCGTATAGCTAAGTCATATAGCAGTGTAAGTATTACACAGCAGTGTATATTGATTTCTAATGTAATAAAACATATATTGTTGAAGCAGAAGTGGCTCCTCGGTGATTCCATTCAAGCCAACTTCTTTTAAGTGGTCCACCTTGGCAACAGACATTTCCTGATTAAACAGTAGGCTGATCTAAAATAGACATTGACAGCTTGGATCCACATGTGGTCATGTCAGAACCTCTGTTTGAAACTCATCTCGTATTTTAGAATCCTCTTTAATGTTATACAAACCAACAACAAAAGAAAGTTTCTCAGATTGGAAGAATGATTTTTCTCTAGTGCTGTCTAAAAGCTCAGTGGGAACCCCATCAACAAGGTGAAAAAATACGCTTGTAATACTAGTCGCATTCACTCATCTCTGCCATATGCACAAATAGCACAAGATTGGGGAATTTCCAAAAACATAATGAGCTATCTCCATGATGCCTCACACAAATATGTGGCATTTTTCCAGTTTGTCGAATTATTGCTGCAGGTTTGACAATCTCTTTTCAGTGGTGTTTTGTTCACCTCTCTTTGATTTTGTTCTTCTCTGATGTTGAATTGTATTTTGTATTTTCTACTTCTATTCTCATTCCCCATGTGTGAGCCAAACAAAACTTACTAATAGGTTAGATCATTGCTGGTAAAGTATTTATAAACAGTAGACAAACATTTAAACTTCTAAAACTAAAAGTTATAGAATTATGGAAATCACAGAATTGATAGACATGTTCATTAGTGATGACGAATGTGCTAGGATAGAAAAATATTTAGATTTGAGAGTCCTCATTGGTTGATACCTTTTAAATATAGATATATATCTTTCCTGTATCAAAATGTGCTGGGATAAAGGTGTTATCGGAGCATGCTCGTGTGCTAACTGAGTGTTTCCGGCGTTTTCGTGACAGCCGCAACACATGCAAGAATCGCCTGTTTGTTAGACACAGTTGATGTCTCGCCAGCCCAACTAATCATAAGCTGAGATCGGATCCCAGAGGGTGAGGAAATTTGTGCAGCCCCTGTCCATGGCCACAATGCACTTACCAGGATTGTGGAGTAGGGATGTGCAAAGCGATCTGCTCACCTCTTTTCCCAACCATACGTATGTTTGAGTAACACCACCACAAACAAACTGTGTGCGATTCAAAGAGTTAACAAATTGAATATTTTTTGCTCTCTCAGAGTAAACAATCTGCAATATAGCCTGAAGCATAACATTCAGAGACACATTCTTCCTAATTTATGTGATTTCTATGTGCACTAAGAGATGTATTTCCACCGGTATTTCAGGAGAAGAAAAATGGAAAACATAATAGAATGTGTAGAATAGTAAAACATATAGTTGCTCCTGTGTTATATAGAATGTGTGCACAGAATGTAAATGCTAGATTACAATTTCAGTGCCAGGTTTGGCATCATACATATACTTGGACATAGCAACAAAACCTGATGAAATATTGTATGCTAAGGGTATGTGCACACGTTGCAGATTTGCCTGCAAATGTTTCTGCACTGAATCTGCATCTTTTGGCAGAAAACGCAGGTGCATTTTTTGCGCGTTTTTGGTGCGTTTTTGATGCTTTTTTTATGTGTTTTTGTACGCGTTTTTGAAAGACATGTTATTGAGCAAAAAAAAAAATTGTGATGTAATTTCATATGTAACCTTCTCTTTTACATTTGTCCAACCCACACTCCATTACACACATAGATAGATAGATAGATAGATAGATAGATAGATAGATAGATAGATAGATAGATAGATAGATAAAAAAGGAACAGCACAATAATTCACAGCGGGTGCCAGGCCTCCAGGCAAACAGTCTAATACTTGCCAAACTAAACAGAAGAAAAAAATGAAGGCAGCACTCCAATTGTTTCAGGTGAAAAAAAGTGAAAAAACTTTATTCTGTCCCACTCATCCTGGGCAACATTTCGGCTCCTCCTGAGCCTTTGTCAAGCAGTGGGTATTACAATCAAGAGTGCTTTTATAGTTTTTTAGATAGATAGATAGATAGATAGATAGATAGATAGATAGATAGATAATAGATAGATAGATAGATAGATAGATAGATAGATAGATAGATAGATGATAGATAGATGATAGATGGAAGGAATGGGATAGATAGATAGATAGATAGATAGATAGATAGATAGATAGATAGATAGATAGATAGATAGATAGATAGATAGATAGATAGATGATAGATGGAAGGAATGGGATAGATAGATAGATAGATAGATAGATAGATAGATAGATAGATAGATAGATAGATAGATAGAAGGAATGAGATAGATAGATATATCTATTCATATATCTATCTATCTATAGATATATCTATGGATAGCTGTAGATAGATATATGGATAGATATAGCTATATCTACCCATATATCTATCTAACTATCCATAGATATATCTTTAGATAGATATATGAATAGATATATCTATCTCATTCCTTCTAATCTATCCCATATCTATCTATCTATCTATCTATCTATCTATCTATCTATCTATCTATCTATCTATCTATCTATCCCATTCCTTCTATCTATCTATCAATCTATCTATCCCATATCTATCTATTTATAGATAGATAGAAGGAATGAGATAGATATATAGATAGATCTACATATAGATAGATCAATAGATATATGTATGGAGAGATATATCTATGGATAGATGTACATAGATATAGGGAAAGTTAGGCTACTTTCACAGATCAGTTTTTTTCCGTCAGGCTGGAGTCGGTGAATTTTTGAAAAAACGGATCCGCTGCAAATAGTGAAAAACTGATGCAACGGATCCGGGGTTTTTTTTAGAGAGAGAGAACGGAAAATGTGCATGATTTGAAAGGAAAAATGCATGAAAAACTGGATTCAGAGGCCGGATTCATCATTTCACATCTCACTTTCATACTTTTTTCGCCAGATCAGTCGCTGGGCGTTTTTTCACTGGACAGAAAAAATGTTCCTCTGTATGCTTTCTACTCTGTACGGAAACAGCTTTTTTGATGGATCCAGCAAAAAAACGGATGAAACGTGTGGTCATCAGGTGCAATCCGGCACTAATATTACTCTGAGAAAAAAATGAATCCAGCAGAAAAAAAAGATCCTTTTTTTAAACCCGCAGGATTGTGCCTGATGGCAAAAACCTGATGTGTGAAAGTAGCCAGATAGATATATGGATAGATATATCTATGTACAGTATCTATAAATATATCCACAGATAGATATATCCATAGTTATATCTATAGATATATCCATAGTTATATCTATAGATATATCTATAGATATCCATCTATAGATATATAGATTTATCCATACATATATAATAGCAAGGCCGATGTTGATTATTGAATATATTTAATTTAAAAAAAAGGAAAAAAATGGCGTGGGCTCCCATGCAATTTTCTGCACCAGAGGGGGAAAGCCGATGGCCGGGGCCAACATTTGTAGCCTGGGAAGGGGATAATACCCATGGCCCCTTCCCAGGCTATGAATATCAGCCTGCAGCTGTCTGCGTAGCCATTACTGGCTCTTAAAATAGGGGGACCCCAAAAAAAAGACGTGGGGTCCCCCTATATTTTATAGCCAGAAAGGCTATGCAGACAGCTGCTGGCTGATATCCATAGCCTAGAGAGGGGCCATGGATATTTGCCCCCCCCCCCGGCTACAAATACCAGCCCCCAGCCGCCCCAGAAATGGTACATCTGTAAGATGCATCAATTCCAGCACTTAGCCCCTCTCTTCCCACTCCCCTGTGGGATATGGGGTAATAAGGGGTTAATGTCACCTTGCTAATGTAAGGTGACATTAAGCCCAGTTAATAATAGAGAGGCATCAATAAGACGCCTATCCATTACTAATCCTATAGTAGTGAAAGAGTTAAATAAAAAAAAGACACAGCCAGAAAAAAGTATTTTAATATTCTTATTTTCACCATACACCATTCTCGATCGCCTGCAAAAAAATAAAAATAATAAACCAACCATATACTCACTTTCCGCCGTAGTCCAATTAATAACGAGTGTCCCACGACAGATCTCCCCTATAGAACAGTGACATTGGGTGATGTCACCCTACCATTACCAATTACGGATATGAACTATTTTAGGTTTATAAATAAGATGAGTAACCTGTGGCTTCATTTAACCCATCAGGCACCATCTAAGGTAAAAATCCACCTGCATTCTTTTTGTGCTATAAGGCGTTTGATGTCACCTCCCCTTATGCCACATTGCATATGTTCAATACTTCTCACAGAAAGATGTTTAGGATTACAATTGTGGAATAGACGAAAATGGCGGGGTAAAGTTTAAAGTAGTGAAATTTCGGTCTCTTATTCTGCAGCCATAATGTCACGGACATGTTCACATGTGCGAGTGCCCAGGCGCCTTGTGGTCAAGCCAACATATAGCTTTGGACAGGTACATTTTGCATAATAATTAACCTGTGTGGTATTACAGGTAATGTGCTGTCTGATATTAAATTGTCTCTTTCCATCAACTGATTGAAAAGTTGTCTAACGAGTAATCTTTTTACATGCGATACAATTCCCGCAGGAAAAACAACCTTTAAGAGGGCCCCCTGGGCCAAAGTAGGCGCCACTGTGATCCATGGCCGGGACATAATGGCTGCCCATCAATAAATCCCCCAGATTTTTGCTACATCTCGAAGTCATAAGGGGAGAATCAATAAGGCATTTAGCAAGTGTTGCATCAGTTTTAAGTACATTCCAATGCTTTTGGATATAGGTTCTCATCTCTTGCCACTGTCCGTTATATGTTGATATATAACGGATTTTATTTTCCGTTTTGTTTTGTCTAATCTTGGGGCACAATAGATCCTCTCAAGCACAAGATTTGGCTCGATTGAATCCTGCCTTGATATGCCTATTAGAATACCCTCTTTCTAAAAATCTTTCATGAAGATGATTTGCCTGGAGTTGGAATTTGGAATCGGAGGAACAGATCAGCCTTATCCTGAGAAACTGACCAACCGGGATGGCCCTAATGGTACTGTAAGGATGACTAGAATTAGCATGCAGCAATGAATTGGTTGAGGTAGGTTTTCTATGTACAACAGTTTGTAGAACATTTTTTTGATCAACCTGGACAGTGATGTCCAGAAAATCCACTGAACTTTTACTGACAACTTATGTCAGTTTAATGTTAAATTTATTAAAATTCAATTGCTGCATGAAATTTTGTAACTGTACTTCTGTTCCTTGCCAAATAATAAACAAATCAATGTACTGTAGCCAGCACTGCACATGGTCCGCTCCCCGGGCACCATCCCTTCCAAACACCCCCCGCTCCCAAAAGCCCAGGAAGAGGTTGTCGAAAAATGGCGCACAGGCCGTGCCCATGGCAGTGCCGCGTTTTTGCAATATCTTTAAACACAAAAATTTGGGGGTCAAAATAAAATTTAATAATTACATAATAAGATCACATGTATGGCCATTCCATTTGCTCGTTCCCAGGATGAAACGGACCGCCTTTAAGCCATCCTCATGGCGAATGTAAGTTTAAAGAGCCTTTATATCGGCTGTCAACAAAATCATATCTCCTTCCAATTGTATACCATTAATTCTGTTCAAAACATCAGATGTGTCTCTGGCATAGGAGGGAAGTGACTCGACTAGTGGTTTCAAATAGAAATCAATGAATTTTCATACCGGATCGCACAAACCCTCTATGCCAGAGACAATAGGACGCCCCGGAGGATTCACCGAATCCTTGTGCACCTTAGGAATTAAATATAATGTAGGGATCTTAGGAAACTTAGAAGTCCATCAAATATTTTTTGGGGAATAATACCTTCCTCTAACGCCCTTTCAAGGATTTCTTCTAGTTGATTTTGAAATTTAGCCAGAGGATTACTATCCAATTTAGAGAAGGTATTACCGTCCTTCAAATGTCTGCTGGCTTCCTGTTCATACATGAGCCTTGGCCAAAGAACAACATTACCCCCCTTGTCGGCTGGTTTGATGACTATGTCATCAAATGTCCTCAGTTCCTGCAAAGATTGTCGTTGTCCGACAGTCAAATTATCATATCTGCGCTTTGTTGTAATATTCTTAAAATCCTGCGCCACCAAGCGCGTAAAAATATCCACAACAGGAACAGCCGACCATGGGGGAAATTTAGTTGATTTGGGACAGACATTTTACGGAAACCTACCTATATTATCCAATTCTTGTTCGTGTAGAAGGTCCTCGAAGTCCCTCAGTGTCTCCTGTTCCACCTGATCTGCTGTAGATGGTAATGTTTTGTCCTGAAACATGAGTTTTTTCACTACTACTTTCCTTGAGAAGAGGAATAGGTCTTTTGTTGCTGTGAAAAGATTAAAATTATTAGTAGGGGAAAATGTCAATCCTTTTTGGAGAACTTCCAAATGTGCCTTAGTCAAAACGTGATTTGATAAATTTATTACCTCAGACCCATATTTATTTCTCTTCTCCTGGGAACCAGATTGAGATTTATTATATCTAGTTGTCATTCTCTCATAATTAGACTTCATGTTTCGTGATTCAGACATTTTAATTTTAGATCTAATTGACCCCTCACTTGATGCTATGGAAACCGAAGAGGCAGATCGGGCACGCGGGGACTTCCTATAGCGATTATAATTTTTGTTCCACTTGTAGATGGAATTAGTTTGATGATCAGCACTTTCTAGATATGGGCACACTATAAGTTTCATTGTTTCACATTTTTGTTTAGTTAATTATTGTTTTGATTATTATGTTGCAGCTGTTTGGGTTGCGTGTTCATCATGTTCTGAGTCCATGTGTGCTCTCCGCGTCTCTTTGTTTCCCGTCGGGTGTCAATCACTGTCACTGTAGCAGGCATAGCCCGATGGGACTTTTAGCCCCATCGGACAATGCCTGCACACACACACACACCCAAAGATCCCCTTGACAGCCCCGCAGACCCCCGGACAGCCCACAGACCCCTGATAGCCCGGCACAGAGCCTGACAGCCCCGCACAGAGCCCCGACAGCCCTGCACAGACCCACGACAGCCCTGGCAAACCCCAACAGCCCCGCACAGACCTCTGACAGCCCCAGCTGACCCCCGACAGCCCTGGCAGAAGCCCGGCAGCCCCACACAGTCCCTCGACAGCCCCGGCAGACCCCCGGCAGCCCCAGCAGACCCCCAACAGCCCTGCACAGACCCCGACAGCCCCACACAGATCACCGACAGCCCCACACAGACCCCCGACAGCCCCGCACAGACCCCTGACAGCCCCGGCAGACCCCCGGCAGACCCCCGACAGCCCTGAACAGACCACGACAGCCCCGCACAGACCACCTACAGCCCCGCACAGACCCCCGACAGCCCCGCACAGACTCCTGACAGCCCCGGCAGACCCTTGAGAGCCCTGGCAGATCCCCGGCAGCCCCACATAGACCCCCGACAGCCCCAGCAGACCCCAAAGCCCCGCACAGACCCCCCTGCCCCGAAAGACCCCCAGCAGCCCTGCACAGACCCCCGGCAGCCCCGACAGATCCCCGACAGCCCCGGCAGCCCCGCACGGACCCTCGACAGCCCCAGCAGACCCCTGGCAGCCACACACAGACCCCCGACCGCCCCGGCAGCCCCCCGGCAGCCCCGACAGACCCCCAACAGCCCCGGCAGATCCCTGGCAGCCCTGCACAGACCCCCAACAGCCCTACACAGATCCTCGACAGCCACGGCAGCCCCCCAACCGCCCCGACAGACCCTTGACAGCCCCGCACAGACCCCCGGCAGACCCCCGGCAGTCCCGCACAGACCCCCAACAGCCCCAGCAGACCCCCGACAGCCCCGCAATACCCCAGACAGCCCTGTAGATGCCCTGGCAGACCCACTGACAGCCCTCAGACCCCACCCGCACACACATACACGCACACAGTCACCGCCCACACTCTGCCCACACACTTCTCTCCTCCCGATCTGCAGCGTTTCCCCCGCAGCTAAACCGCAGATTTTTTTTTACATCTGCAGTTTTGCTGCAGATGTGCCCGACTCAATGCAAGTCTATGGGAGCAGAAACGCTGCAGATCCGCACAAAGAATTGACATTTGGGGAAAAAACAACGCTGCGTTCCCGAGCATTTTTTTCCGCAGCGTCAAAAACGCTGCGGATCCGCGGGAAAATCCACAACGTGTGCACATGACCTAAATGTCCAGAAAACTGCCCTGAATTGTCATAAGACTTAAAAGCAGATTTAAAAAAAAATCATTCCTTGGGTCTTCTAAGGTCAAAAATAATTGACCATAAAATACTCAATGCAGCAATTCAAACATGCATTTTAACCTGTAATTCAATGTCCATTAATTCAGATTTTGTTTTCTTGTAAAAGCCCTGGACTCAGGTCTTCTAGAGATAAATTTGGTGCAATATATGGCATGCAATCAAGCTTGCTGCTTTTTGTCTTTGCCACATTGTATTTACTTGTTTTCTAACTTTGCAAATTCAGCTGTTTAATTTGTGTTTCGGTACCTAACCTAAGAACCCCACAAATCTAATGTAAAATGAGACTGGAATTTAGAGCATGTTTTCTTTTTTTCAAAGCAGTAATTAACAGAGATGGCCCAAAAAATTAGAGTGGAATAGAATTCTACTTGAATTTTACAAAAATTTGCATTCGCCAAAATGCAGGTTTTTTGTCACTTGATTCCACGAAGTTAGGAAAATGGTGTCCGCTGAATGCCATTTTTCTGAACCAAAAAAGACATCAAAATGTTAAAAATTAAAAAAAACTCTTATACCCACCTCCCAGTCCCCTGCACTACTAACTTCCACCCTTCCAATCCTTGGCAGCTCTGAAATTCCTTTCAGGTTTGCTATGCTCGGGGAGGTTCTGCACATGTACCTGCAAAGGTCGTGGCCCATGCGGGAGCAAGTGCCGAACTCTCCCAGGCCTATCAAGCCCAGAAGCTTCGGCCTATCAACCATGGTCCCAGGAATTTTAGTCCTGCTGAAGCAAATTCAAAGATGTGACAAGGACCTAACGGCTGATGAGAAGAGGGTGGGGTGGCGAAGAAGCAGTAGCGTAGCTACCAGGGGGGCAGAGGGTGCGGTCGCTCCGGGCCCTGTGCTCAGAGGGGCACACCCAGAGCTAAACTACCCTTAACTATATCAGCCTGCTGTGCAGGCCAGTATAGTTGAGCTCTGCGGTAGAGCAGGGACACAATCTCCCTGCACTATCGCGGTCTGTTCTGTAGAGGAGCATGTGCCCGGGATGCTGGGTGCCGGCACTGTACCTGCTGCCTCTGGCATACTGCAGACATGCCCACATTGCCAGTTGTGTGATGTCTGCTGAAGAGACTTCAGGATGCTGCGTCTTTCCAATTCCTGAGCCCTGCATAGAGCAGGACAGGAGACAGGACGGCTCTGTAAGTAGGAGCTCAGGCAGCATATGGTTATATCTGGGCTGGAGGTGACTGCACTGTGCAGTGAGGAGGAGGCAGGACACTGTTCCCCTCCTGACAAGTCCCTGAGGATTCTTGTATCCATTTTGCTCTCTCAGTCTCTCTCTCTGTCTCTCTCTGTCTCTCTTTCTCAGTCTGTCTCTCTGTCACTCTCTCTGTCTCTCTCTCTCTGTCTCTCTCAATCTGTCTCTGTCTCTTAGTCTCTCTCTCTGTCTCTCTATCTCTCCTTGTCTCTGTTTTTGTGTCTCTCTGTGTATCTCTGTCTCTGTCAGTCTCTCTCAGTCTCTCTCTCTGTCTCTCTCTTAGTCTCTCTCTGTCTGTCTCTCAGTCTCTCTCTCAGTCTCTCTCTGTCTCTCTCTCAGTCTTTCTCTCTGTCTCTCTCTCTGACTATCTGTCAGGACTCTGAACATTTTTTACCTTTTGTGCATTACTGCCCTTTTTCAAGATGGCGTCTTTGGTCTCATGTGCACTGTGTCTCCTGCTATAAAACTCCACCCCAGCCTTCAGTCTGTGCTAGAGTATTCTGCCTTGCATCCAGCTCCTGACCTCTGATTACTCCCTGGCTATACACCTGCTCCTGTGAACCTGTGTGGTGATCTGCTACTCTGCTCTGTGTTCCTGCTGCATACACAAGTTTCCAGTAATCCTCCTTCATCTGCTGTTCGTGTTTACTTCCATCTGCATTTGCTGGACATGTAAGCTGTTTCTGTTTTGCAATAACCTGAGACTATTTACAAGGCCTCCCTGGTTGAGCTAAGATATTATTTGAACTGCCTAATAAGCATATCCATCTGTGCCTGGACTAAGACAAGGATTTATTTGTGTCAAGTATCCTCAAGAATAACTGTGTTTCATAGACTTTCTGCTTGATTGCATTTTCCTCTGAAGTTTCCTATAGACTGCTAAGCTGCGTTTATTATTTGCACCAAGTGTTGTGGACTTGAGTTTCTCTCTGCACCTGTTTGAATCACCGTGTGATAATATAGACTTTACCACTTATAAAACTGTGTCCTGTAGTTGTCTTGTTCCACGCAAAGAGTCTCCTGAGTTATCCCCTATAATTATTACACTATCTCTCAGTCTCTCTCTGTCTCTATCTCTGTCTCTCTCTCTCTTTGTCTCTCTATCTCTCTGTCTCTCTCAATCTCAGTCTCTCTCTCTGTCTCTCTCTCTGTCTCTCTCTGTCTCTCTCTCAGTCTCTCTCTGTCTCTCTGTCTCTCTCTGTCTCTCCGTCTCTCTCTCCCAGTCTTTCTCTCTCTCTCTATATATATATATATACTGTATATCTATATATACTGTATATATATCTTGTAATGTGGTCCTGTAGCCGGGGTCAGGGTCCTATCAGTCCAGTGTCTGTGTCACCTCATATCAGTAAAAACTAGATGACAAACATGAAAATGCCATTTATATAAACGAAAAAAAATCCCCACAAAGTTGAGGATAAATATATATGATAAAGAGCCAATTAGAATAAAATAGAAACAGCCAGTAGGTGCGTATAGAAAATCGCATATAGATGCATATGTATACTCTGTCTGAATAACATGGCCCCCAAAGGGGGAGAAGGGAAAAAAGAAGAGATGACGTACAGGGGGCGCACTTTCTTCTTCACATGTGAGATATTTTACCTCACCCTCTTTCTTCTGGTTCCCTCTTTCTTTCCATTCCCCTCTTTAGGGTCTTGTTCAGACAAGAGTATTCCTTTTAGGGTTACCTGAATGCATTCAGAGACCTATACCCACATGATGGACTCTATACGCACTTACTGGCTGTTTTTATTTTCTGCAATTTGCCCACAGAAAGGGACAGAGACCAGAATTCAAGGGAGATAAAGTGCGTGCCATTACACAACTTTGGAGCTAACTCGGGGCACATTATACAATGTGGGGGCTAATTTGGGGGCCATTATACAGCACACAGCTAATGCGATGGCCATTATACATTATGATAGCTAATGTGAGGACCATTATAGAGATTGATGACTACTGTGGAGGCCAACAAACAGTGTGGGTGCTGCTGTGGGGGCTGTCAAACTGTGGACTCACAAAGGAGGCATTATTACTATGTAAGAGACACAGTGATGGCATTATGTGGGGAAGTATGAGGAGCACTGCTTTTGTGCCACGCGGTAGGTGAAGTAATAGGGACACATACTTCAGCAGCGGCTCAGTATTGGGGTATCAGCAGGATGAGGAGTTTGTGCAGGTTGGGAATAGATGGGGACGGTGCAAGAAGTGTGAGCATTCAAATGTGTTTTTGTTGTAATCTCTGCAACCAAGTCCTGGCTGGAGGAGTTGTCATGTCGGTCTGGGCCAGATGGAATAAACAGGAAAAGTGAACGATTCCATAAGAACGAACATCAGCTGTAAGTCACTATCTGTTACTGTTCTGTAATCTCTTACATGTTCTGCAGCATTGGTATCTACCACTACATGGTCACCATATGGCGGTATATTGGTCTTTTTTTACTGATTTATTTTCGGTTACAGCAGGATCATGCTGAGGTTCCCCTATACCCATGAATAAAAAGTGTGCCACCATAGCTGTAATCAAGGGTTAGGGGCCCACTCAGATGGTTCTCCCCCCCTGAGCTGAAACCCTAGCTACGCCTCTGCGAAGAGGTAAGCAGTAGAGATGGGCAAACCTTTCAGGGTTCAGTTTGAATCGGATTTGCGGAACGGTTCATCGAATGTACCTAAATCAAATTGGATTCAATGGAAGGCAAAAACAAATGCATAGACAACACTTTAAGGGATAACAAAAAGCTTCCCAAACAGCTAAAATTAGGGGCAGAAAGTGTTATAATGGCACACAAGCCAAGGGCCATGCATGAGGTCTCAGGCTCTAGCCCAGCATCTGCAGCTTGAAATTGAAGTTATAATGAGGACTTGGTAGTTAAGCGAGCGATGTAAGTGTTTTTAGCTGTAAGACCTCACACCTCATGCGACACCTCCAATTTTTTTGTTCCAGCCACACTCAGATAATCCAAACATCAGTTTTATAGACTACGATTGATAGAAAAATGTAAGAATAGTTACACAGGTAGTTGACTGATCAATTGACCCACAGCAGAACCTGTTATTATGGCACACAAGCAGTTAGCCAAGGGCCATGCATGAGGTATTAGGGTCTGGCCCAGCATTTACAACTTGGTATTGAAGCTTTAATTAGGACATGGTAGTTAAGGGAGCGGTGTAAGCCTTCTTAGCTGGGAGACCACACACCTCATGACACACCTCCATTTTTTTTTACTATTCCAGCCACACTCAGATGGCATAAACATCAGTTTTATAGACTACTATTGGTAGAAAATGTAAGGAAGGTAACACAGGTCATTGACAGAAAGTATGTGCAGGCCTGCCTGTCTGGGAGACCCTCTTACACGGGCAACCCACTACATGGAGATCCAACTTGGAGTCTCCACATTTCAAAAAACATAATTGTCACACAGCACTAATGCAAGGTACAAGCAGGATGCAGTGATGAGAAGGAAGCAGAGAAAGAGTTAACAAATTTTATATCAGAATATGTCCAACAGTAAATACTCCATGCAGGGAGTAAGGGGTGTAAGCATACGGCCCATAAAATATATTTATCAATAAAGGAATTGCAACAGGTGTAAAACAAAGGGTTAACTTATTAGTCTCTGGTTCCTGGATGATGGTGGTTGGAAGATCCCACGATGGCGCCGTAGGTGTCACGTGACGTCCCAGAGCTGGTTCTGGAGAAAGGTAAAGCACTGTCTCTGCACGGCGGCGGAGTATCCTGATCTTCTTGCATGTGGTCTGGTGATCCTGGAATATGGTGCAGTATGGGGGAAGGATTGCAGCACAGCCAAAGAGTACAAAGTCCCGGGTGAAGTCTGCAGTCCCAAAGCTACGGACTGCAGGTGTCACTGGATCACCGTTGCAAAAAGAGTTAGTGGGTGGAAGAGGCACCGACTGGTTGGTGCTCTTAGGGTTGGGAGTTAACGGAGATTTAGTCACTGGGATTGCACAGTCTGTATGAGCAGGGAAAGTAACGCTGTTGGGTGGGCCTGTAAGCTGGCGTTAGTCTACAGAGAGGAAGTCAACCTTCTCTTGTAGCACTCGTTGGGTCCCCACCAAAAGCACTGTTTTCGCATGCGCAGTCCCCTTTATATCACACCTGCCCCCAGAAGTTAGGTGCAAAGGTCTATCCCAGTCAGTAAATGCTTCCGCCGGCAACAAAGGTGACAGACCCGATCGTTTCGGCCCAGACACGCAGGAGAGACTACTATTCTGGTCCATCTTCCTACACTAAAGTGGCATCAATTTTCACAGAGTAGAAACAGCATAATAAGCCTCTGACAAACCTTCCACCACAGGCAACCCACTAGATGGAGACCCAACTGGGAGTCTCCACATTTCAAAAAAATGTTTGTAACATCAGCAGCAGTAGCAACAGCAGAGACAGAAGACACCACGAAGATGACACATACTGCAATAACATGAGATCAATACGTGACACTAAAAATGACATTATCGCCTAGTCTTCCCAATCTGCAACTCGGGTGCAAAAGTCATCGGAGATCCATGACTTGTTCATTTTAATGAAAGTTAGGTGGTCTACACTTTGAGGGGCCAGCCGGATGAACTTATTTGTCAGGACACCACCAGCAGCGCTGAAGACATGCTCTGAGGGATTGCTGGCTGCTGAGCATGACAAAACCTCCAAGGCGTAACAGGCAAGCTCAGTCTACTCTTCCATTTTTGAAGACCAAAATGTAAAAGGGTCCAAAATCCCCTGGTGACATTGATATTGAGCTCCAGATATTTCTGCACCATCCTCTCCAGTCATTCGCTACGTGATAAACTTGTACTCTGTTCTGCTGGTGCACAGGCTGGTCTAAAAAATGTGCTTACTGATTAACAGAAATTGATTATACCACTTATACTGCTGCTGCTGCTAATGCTTTGGCGATGATGCCTTGACATTCCTTAGGTTGGTCGTTTACAACTGGGATGCCCCCTGTGTGTCTCACTGCTGTCTTGGGGAAAATCACTCTAAAGATTGTCTACAAACGTATTTTGATGCTCCAGCATGGGGGGGAAGCATCTGGCTAAATTTACACTTGTACTGTGGATCTGATACTCCAGCATGGGGGAGAAGCATCTGGCTAAATTTACACTTGTACCGTGGATCTAACAGAGAGGCAACTCAGTACTCAGCACTATTTCTAACCCTAAAAATACGGATGTCGTGTTGAAGATAGTGCAGCCAGAAGGCTCTCCTGTGTCCAGCAATTCCATGAGGTTCAAATCCATGCTGTGTTGGTGGCAGGGTAACACTCAAGGTTGCTTCCTCCATCCCCTCTCGCCAACTACGGAAAACAGAGAGCATACCATTATCCTCTTCATCTTCTAACTGTTGCTCGTCCATCACCTCATCCTCCTCAATTTGTTCCTCGGCTCCTGCATCTTCATTAACAGTTTTTCTGGTACAATGAGCCCCCTTGATCGCTTTAAGCCACCGTCTCATGGCACCTGCCTGTGTGACGACAGTCCAAAAATTTGAGATATTTTTATCCCTTCAGCATCCTCCTCTGCTTCCAACTCTTCCTCTGGGACTATCACTTCCTCATGTAGACTATTCAAAGTATGCTCCAGCATTTAGATGACCAGAATAGTGATGCTGATGAAGGCATCGTCAGTGCTAACCATTTTAGCAACCATTTCAAAACTGTGCAGAAGGGTGCAGAGGTCATGTGCCCACTTCGAAAGTGTGATTTGCACCATGTCTGGACTGTGTTGGCCCAGGCTATGCAAAAAGACATATTGCACTAGGGCTCGTCACTGCTGCCACAGCCGCTGCAGCATGTGCATAGTGGAATTCCATCATGTCGGATCATTTCTAATCAAATTGTTAAATGGTAGGCTGAAAGACCTCTGTAGCATTGCAAGTTTATGACCTGCGGGGTGCGATCAGCAGAAGTGAGCACACAGTGACTCTGCTTTCTGCAAGACCTCTGTAGCATTGCAAGTTTATGACCTGCATGGTGCGATCAGCAGAAGAGAGCACACAATGACTGTGCTTTCTGCAGCAGCGCATCCAGGCTGGGATAGTGGCGTAGAAATGGCTGTGCCACCAGGTGGAGGACATGAGCCATGCAAGGCACGTGTATGAGGTTGCCAAGGCATAGGGCTGCCACCAGGATTGCACCATTATTGCACGTGGCCTTCGGTGGCTCCAGGTTTAGTGGAGACAGTCATTGCTTTAACTCGGTCTGGATACCTGTCCACAACTATTGAGCTGTGTGACTGCGAACTCCAAGGCATATTCATTTAAATACTGCCTGATTGCAGTGCGCAGAACGAAAGTGGGGGAGATTCTATCTGTAGTTTTGGAATGCGTGCCTGATGAAGGGAAAGGTTGAGGGCACAGGTGGAGGCCCTAGAGGAAGTAGAAGAGGCAGAAGCAGTGGAGGAACTGTTGGATACAGAGGTTTGTCCCGCAAGCCGTGGGGATTCGAAGACTTGAGGAGCAGCCCCTTGATCGCCTGCCCCCACAGCCACCAGAGTCACCCAGTGCAGTCAGTGAGATGTAATGCCCGTGTCCATGATTGCTCATCCAGGTGTCAGTGGTGAAATGCACCCTGGCAGACATAGGTTTTTTTTATGTAAACGGATGATATTGTCGGCGATATGCTAGTGTAGTGCAGGCACAGCTTTCTTTGAGAAGTAATGGTGACTGGGCAACTGGTACTGGGGGACTGTGAAGGCTATCAACTTTTAGAAACTGTCTGTATCCACAAGGCAGAAAGGCAGCATTTCCATGGCCAACAGATTGGAGATAGCGGAGTTCAAGCTCTTATCTTTGCCATGTGCAGGAGGAAACATTCTTTTACATGACCACAACTGTGTGACTGAGAGCTGGCTGCTGTGCTGAGGTAGGGCGGAGTAAAGAGAACAGGACACACTGCTTGACTGTGAGTGATGTTATGGTGGATTGAGAAAGATGTGTTGTGGTAGGTGACTCAAAGGCAGCAGTCATGTCTACTTTCATAACAGCTGGCTGGCTCTCACTCACACCGACTGTGATGGGTAAACAATTGTAGTTTCTGCAGCTGGAGACCTGTGTGTGAGCACTTGTAATGGTGATGGAGGAGGAAGAAGCAGCAGATGGGGTAGATGGAATGGCCGATGGTTGGCGAAGCCCGTTAGTCCACATTTTAGCGCACTGAGGTTCCCACACTAAGGCATGTTGATCACGCATGTGCCGGTTCATGCATATAGTTGTGAAATTATTGCAATTTTTTCCTCTACTGAGTTTTTTTGCAAATTTGACAGATAACATGTGTTGGGTCATTCTTTGCGTTCTCAAAAAATGCCCAGGCTAGGCAACACTTGCCACCCCTGCGAACTGCACACTCATGACCGATGCTGGCCACAAGCAAAGTTGGAGCTGAGAATGCAGTGCTTGTCATGGTGAGTCACTTCGTGTCTGTGTCGGAAGCCACAACGTAACCTCATCTACTCAGCTGCATACCTCTAGGTTCTCACCATGTGGTATCTACAGCCTCATCATCATCCTCTCTGTTCTCACACTCCTCACCCTGAGAGTCACCCTCCTCCTCTTCATACTCTGACAGCACAGTACAGTCTGTGTGCGCATCTGGTTTCTGAGTCTCTTCAGAATGACCCATCTGCAGTTCCCCATAGTCAGTTGAGCGTTTGGAAAAAAATTTATGCAGAGGGAAACAAAGGTGATTGGGGTGCCACCTCTGAGGAGTGTACTGTGTGTGATGTTAAGGTGGAGGAAGAGGAGGAGAGGCCACTTGATCCAGCACTTGCCATCCACTCAAGCGCATGCTCTTTCTGAGCCTCATCTATAAGGCGTACCGCTGTGTGGCTGTGAAAGAAAGGGAGTGGAGTAGGGCAGCCAGTAACACATGATGTCAGTGGTCTTTGGATAGGACGAGACGGTGTTTGTTCAGTTGAGCTTTCATTCACATTAACACCTAACCCATGTACACATCAAACACCAAACCTATTCCAACTTCCACCATGACCTCGCATTTTCCCACTGTAAATAGCCTTCCCCTCTTGTACCCTGCTGTTTCACAACCTTAGGTCCATAGCTGTCAGTCACATGTCACTAAATGAACAATCACTAATTATTTTTTAAGATAGTAGCCTGAACAACACTGTTATGACTAAGGATTTTTAAGTGGAAATCTGGCCTTCTGATTTGCCACTGAAACACAGTTTGAGCACAAACAATTTGGAGCAGCTAATTGGGCCTCGTGGCTGAACTACTATATAAGGTCTATCAATTTTTAAATAGAAAACTGGCCTTCTGATTTGCCACTGAAACACAGTTTTCGGACAAACGATTTGGAATAGCTAATTGGGCCTCGTGGCTACACCACTATATTAGGCCTAATGATTTTTACGTGGAAATCTGGCCTTCCGATTTGCCACTGAAGCACAGTTTTAGCACAAACGATTTGGAGCAGCTAATTGGGCCTCATGTGTTATGGTTTCCAATGGCAAGGAAACATCAGAAGCATAGAATAAGCAGACAAGCTCTCGGGTGATGGAAACTAGAGCTGACCGCGATGCTAAACCTACACACCACACTAGAAGTAGCCAGGGGGCATTCCTGCGTTGTCTCTAGATGCCGCGCGCCAGCCGGAGAACTAACTACCCCTGGTAGAAGAAAACACAGTCCTGGCTTGCCTCCAGAGAATGTCCCCACAGGAGATAGCAGCCCCCCACATATAATAACGGTGAGAGCAGATGAAAAGACACACGTAGTATGAAAGCAGATTTAGCACAGAGAGGCCCGCTAACTAAATAGCAGAAAGATACAACAGAAGACTTCGCGGTCAGCTGCAAAACCCTTCAAAACACCATCCTGAAATTACCTTAACTCATGTGACAACTCATGCCACTGGAGTGGTAATTTCAGCCCAACAAGAGCTTCCAGCTGCAGAGATTCACATAAGTGCAAACTGGACAAACATACAAAAATAGACTTAAGGACTTAAGTGTCCAACTTAGCTGAGCAGAAAACTGGGAGCAGGAACATGCAACAGAATCACTCTGGATACATTGATGACCAGCATTAGAATGACTGAGGAGCAAGGTTAAATAGGATACTCCCACATCCTGATAGGAACAGGTGAACTGAGAAGGCAAAGCTTGCAGGACACCAGTACCACAAGAGACAACCGGGGGAGCCCACGAACCGAATCACAACAGTACCCCCCCCTTAAGGAGGGGGCACCGAACCCTCACAAGAACCACCAGGGCGATCTGGATGAGCCCTATGAAAGGCACGGACCAAATCAGAAGCATGAACATCAGAAGCTGTAACCCAAGAATTATCCTCTTGACCGTAGCCCTTCCATTTCACCAGATATTGAAGTCTCCGTCTGGAAACACGGGAGTCCAAGATTTTCTCCACCACGTACTCCAATTCACCCTCAACCAGCACAGGAGCAGGAGGCTCAACAGAAGGCACAAGTGGTACCTCATACCTCCGCAATAATGACCGATGGAAGACATTATGGATAGCAAAGGATGCTGGGAGGTCCAAACGAAAAGACACAGGGTTAAGAATTTCCAAAATCTTATAAGGACCGATGAACCGAGGCTTAAACTTAGGAGAAGAGACCCTCATAGGGACAAAACGGGAGGACAACCACACCAAGTCCCCAACACGAAGACGAGGACCAACACGACGATGGCGATTAGCAAAACGTTGAGTCCTCTCCTGGGACAACTCCAAATTGTCCACCACCTGCCCCCAAATACGATGCAACCTATCCACCATGGTATCCACTCCAGGACAATCCGAAGACTCCACCTGACCAGATGAAAAACGAGGATGGAACCCTGAATTGCAAAAGAAAGGAGAGACCAAAGTGGCAGAACTGGCCCGATTATTAAGGGCAAACTCAGCCAACGGCAAAAAGGAGACCCAGTCATCCTGATCAGCAGACACGAAACACCTCAAATAAGTCTCCAAGGTCTGATTAGTACGTTCCGTCTGGCCATTTGTCTGGGGATGAAATGCAGACGAAAAAGACAAATCAATGCCCATCCTGGCACAAAACGCCCGCCAAAATCTGGACACAAACTGGGATCCCCTGTCGGAAACGATATTCTCCGGAATACCATGCAGCCGAACCACATTCTGAAAAAACAGGGGCACCAACTCAGATGAGGAAGGCAGCTTGGGCAAGGGCACCAAATGAACCATCTTAGAAAAGCGGTCACACACCACCCAAATGACGGACATCTTCTGAGAAACAGGGAGATCAGAAATAAAATCCATAGAGATGTGTGTCCAAGGCCTCTTAGGAACAGGCAAGGGCAACAACAACCCACTAGCCCGAGAACAACAAGGCTTGGCCCGAGCACAAACATCGCAAGACTGCACAAACGTACGCACGTCCCGAGACAGGGAAGGCCACCAGAAGGACCTAGCCACCAAATCTCTGGTACCAAAAATTCCCGGATGACCTGCCAATGCAGAAGAATGAACCTCCGAGATGACTCTATTGGTCCACTCATCCGGCACAAACAATCTACCAGGCGGACAACGATCAGGCCGATCCGCCTGAAACTCTTGTAAAGCACGTCGCAGGTCTGGGAAGACAGCAGACAATATCACCCCATCCTTAAGTATACCCGTAGGTTTAGAATCACCAGGGGAATCAGGTTCAAAACTCCTAGAAAGGGCATCCGCCTTCACATTCTTAGTACCTGGCAGATACGAAACCACAAAATTAAACCGGGAGAAAAACAACGACCAGCGCGCCTGTCTAGGATTCAGACGTCTGGCCGACTCAAGATAAATCAAATTTTTGTGATCAGTCAAGACCACCACCTGATGTTTAGCACCCTCAAGCCAATGACGCCACTCCTCGAATGCCCACTTCATCGCCAAAAGCTCCCGATTACCGACGTCATAATTTCGCTCGGCGGGCGAAAATTTTCGAGAAAAGAACGCACAAGGTCTCATCACTGAACAATCTGAACTTTTCTGCGACAAAACCGCCCCCGCTCCGATCTCGGAAGCATCAACTTCCACCTGAAAAGGAAGAGAAACATCAGGCTGGCACAACACCGGAGCAGAAGAAAAACGGCGCTTAAGCTCCCGAAAGGCCTCCACAGCAGCAGGAGACCAATCTGCAACATCAGCACCCTTTTTAGTCAAATCAGTCAAAGGCCTGACAACGCTAGAAAAACCAGTTATGAATTGACGATAAAAGTTAGCAAAGCCCAAAAATTTCTGAAGGCCCTTAAGAGAAGTCGGTTGCGTCCAGTCACAAATAGCCCGAACCTTCACAGGATCCATCTCAATAGAAGAGGGGGAAAAAATGTACCCCAAAAAAGAAATCTTCTGAACCCCAAAAACACACTTTGAACCTTTAACAAACAGAGAATTGGTCCGCAAAACCTGAAAAACCCTCCTAACTTGTTGAACATGAGATTCCCAGTCATCCGAAAAAATCAAGATATCGTCCAAATACACAATCATAAATTTATCCAGATATTCACGGAAAATATTGTGCATAAAAGACTGAAAGACCGAAGGGGCATTTGACAGACCAAAAGGCATCACCAAATACTCAAAATGGCCCTCGGGCATATTAAATGCGGTTTTCCACTCATCCCCCTGCTTAATTCGCACCAAATTATACGCACCGCGAAGATCAATCTTAGAGAACCACTTCGCCCCCTCAATGCGAGCAAATAAATCTGTCAGCAATGGCAAAGGATACTGATACTTGACTGTGATCTTATTCAAGAGTCTATAATCAATACAAGGTCTCAAAGAACCATCGCTTTTAGCTACGAAAAAGAACCCCGCTCCAAGAGGAGACGAAGAAGGACGAATATGTCCCTTTTCCAAGGATTCCCTAATATACTCTCGCATGGCAGCATGTTCAGGTACAGACAGATTAAATAGACGACCCTTAGGAAATTTACTGCCAGGGATCAAATCTATGGCGCAATCGCAATCTCTGTGAGGAGGAAGAGAATTAAGAGTAGATTCCTCAAAAACCTCACGATAATCAGACAAAAACTCAGGAATTTCAGAGGGAATAGATGAAGCAATGGAGACCAAAGATGTGTCCCCATGATTTCCCTGACATCCCCAGCTTAGTACAGACATTGTTTTCCAGTCAAGGACTGGGTTATGAGTTTGCAACCATGGCAATACCAGCACCAACACATCATGTAGATTATACAGTACAAGGAAGCGAATCACCTCTTGATGGTCTGGAGTCATACGCATAGTCACTTGTGTCCAGTATTGTGGTTTATTACTAGCCAATGGTGTAGAATCAATACCCTTTAAAGGTATAGGAACTTCCAGAGGCTCTAGATCAAACCCACAGCGCCTGGCAAAGGACCAATCCATAAGACTCAAAGCGGCACCAGAATCCACATACGCATCCGCAACAATAGAAGATAACGAATAAATTAGAGTTACAGACAAAATAAACTTGGACTGCAAAGTGCCAATAGCAGAGGATTTATCAACTTTCTTTGTTCGTTTAGAGCATGCTGATATAACATGAGTAGAATTTCCACAATAGAAGCACAAATGATTTTTGCGCCTATAAATCTGTCGTTCGCTTCTGGACAGAAAGCTATCACATTGCATACTCTGTGGTGCCTCTTCAGAAGACACCGCCAACTGGTGCACAGGTTTGCGTTCCCGTAAACGCCGATCAATCTGAATTGCCATTGTCATGGACTCATTCAGACCAGTAGGCGCAGGAAACCCCACCATGACGTCTTTTACAGCATCAGAGAGACCTTCTCTGAAAATTGCCGCCAGAGCGCACTCATTCCACTGAGTAAGCACAGACCATTTTCGAAATTTTTGGCAATATATTTCGGCTTCATCTTGCCCCTGAGAGAGGGCTATTAGGGCTTTCTCAGCCTGAATCTCCAAATTTGGTTCCTCATAAAGCAACCCCAAAGCCAGAAAAAACGCATCCACATTGAGCAACGCAGGATCCCCTGGTGCCAATGAAAATGCCCAATTTTGGGGGTCACCCCGCAGTAAAGAAATAACAATTTTTACTTGCTGGGCAGGATCTCCAGCAGAATGAGATCTCAGCGAAAGAAACAATTTACAATTGTATTTAAAATTTAGAAAACAAGATCGATCTCCAGAAAAAAAACTCCGGTATAGGAATTTTAGGTTCAGACCGAGGAGCATGTAACAAAAAATCTTGTATATTCTGAACTTTAGAGGCAAGATTATACAAATTGGTAGCCAGACTCTGGGGATCCATATTTCAACAGATAAAGTCTGAGCCATTCAGGGGTTAAGAGGAGAGGAAAACAGGAGACTGCAATTAGAGCTGTGTTGTGAAATTGGATTTTGGGCTCCCCCGGTGGCCACTGGTGGAATTGAACTGGTGTGCATCATCCTCTCTGTTCACCTGTTTCCATCAGGATGTGGGAGTCGCTATTTAGCCTTGCTCCTCTGTCACTTCCATGCCGGTCAACATTGTAATCAGAAGCCTTTCTGTGCATGTTCCTGCTGCTAGACAACTCCCAGCTAAGTTGGACTTAGTCCTTGTTTGTTTTTGCATTTTGTTCCAGTTCACAGCTGTAGTTTCGTTTCTGTGTCTGGAAAGCTCTTGTGATCTGAAATTGCCACTCTGATGTTATGAGTTAATACTAGAGTCTTAAAGTAATTTCAGGATGGTATTTTGATAGGGTTTTCAGCTGACCATGAAAGTGCCCTTTCTGTCTTCCTGCTATCTAGTAAGCGGACCTCAATTTTGCTAAACCTATTTTCATACTACGTTTGTCATTTCATCTAAAATCACCGCCAATATTTGTGGGGGCCTCTGTCTGCCTTTCGGGGAAATTTCTCTAGAGGTGAGCCAGGACTATATTTTCCTCTGCCAGGATTAGTTAGTCCTCCGGCCGGCGCTGGGCGTCTAGGGATAAAACGCAGGCTACGCTACCCGGCTACTGTTAGTTGTGCGGCAGGTTTAGTTCATGGTCAGTTTAGTTTCCATCCTTCCAAGAGCTAGTTCGTATGTTTGCTGGGCTATGTTCTCTTGCCATTGAGAACCATAACAGTTTGACCGGCCTAAAAGGGTTAAATTAATTGACAGAGAAAGGAGAGAAAAGAGAAGTCTGCTGAAGATTTTTTTTTTTTTTCTCAGTTCTGAGTGTGCTTGTAATTGAATCTCTTGCAAGTCTGCCTATATTGCAGCCTTTCTCTCTCTCTCTCTCCTTCTAATCCTGGAATGGCTCTGTGTTCACCTGTTTAAAATGGATATTCAGAGTTTAGCTGCAGGTTTGAATAATCTCACCACGAAAGTTCAAAACTTACAAGATTTTGTTGTTCATGTTCCTATATCTGAACCTAGAATTCCTTTGCCTGAATTTTTCTCGGGGAATAGATCTTGCTTTCAAAATTTCAAAAATAATTGCAAGTTGTTTTTGTCCCTGAAATCTCGCTCTGCTGGAGATCCTGCTCAGCAGGTCAGGATTGTGATTTCTCTGCTCCGGGGCGACCCTCAGGATTGGGCTTTTGCATTGGCTCCAGGGGATCCTGCGTTGCTCAATGTGGATGCGTTTTTTCTGGCCTTGGGGTTGCTTTATGAGGAACCTCAGTTAGAACTTCAGGCGGAAAAGGCCTTGATGTCCCTATCTCAGGGGCAAGACGAAGCTGAAATATACTGCCAGAAATTCCGTAAATGGGCTGTGCTTACTCAGTGGAATGAGTGCGCCCTGGCGGCGAATTTCAGAGAGGGTCTCTCTGATGCCATTAAGGATGTTATGGTGGGGTTCCCTGTGCCTGCGGGTCTGAATGAGTCCATGACAATGGCTATCCAGATCGATAGGCGTCGGCGGGAGCGCAAACCTGTGCACCATTTGGCGGTGTCTACTGAGAAGACGCCAGAGAATATGCAATGTGATAGAATTCTGTCCAGAAGTGAACGGCAGAATTTTAGACGAAAAAATGGGTTGTGCTTCTATTGCGGTGATTCAACTCATGTTATATCAGCATGCTCTAAGCGTACTAAGAAGCTTGATAAGTCTGTTTCAATTGGCACTTTACAGTCTAAGTTTATTCTATCTGTGACCCTGATTTGTTCTTTATCATCTATTACCGCGGATGCCTATGTCGACTCTGGCGCCGCTTTGAGTCTTATGGATTGGTCCTTTGCCAAACGCTGTGGGTATGATTTGGAGCCTCTTGAAACTCCTATACCCCTGAAGGGGATTGACTCCACCCCATTGGCTAGCAATAAACCACAATACTGGACACAAGTAACTATGCGGATTAATCCGGATCACCAGGAGATTATTCGCTTTCTTGTGCTGTATAACCTACATGATGTGTTGGTGCTTGGATTGCCATGGCTGCAATCTCATAACCCAGTCCTTGACTGGAAAGCTATGTCTGTGTTAAGCTGGGGATGTAAGGGGACGCATGGGGACATACCTGTGGTTTCCATTTCATCATCTATTCCCTCTGAGATTCCTGAATTCTTGACTGAATATCGTGACGTTTTTGAAGAACCTAAGCTTGGTTCATTACCTCCGCACCGGGAGTGCGATTGTGCCATAGATTTGATTCCGGGTAGTAAATACCCTAAGGGTCGTTTATTTAATCTGTCTGTGCCTGAACATGCTGCTATGCGAGAATATATAAAGGCTATTTGTGATTGGACGCAACCCTCTTCTCTTAAGAGTCTTCAGAAATTTTTGGGCTTTGCTAACTTTTATCGTCGATTTATTGCTGGTTTTTCTGATGTTGTTAAACCATTGACTGATTTGACTAAGAAGGGTGCTGATGTTGCTGATTGGTCCCCTGCTGCTGTGGAGGCCTTTCGGGAGCTTAAGCGCCGCTTTTCTTCCGCCCCTGTGTTGCGTCAGCCTGATGTTGCTCTTCCTTTTCAGGTTGAGGTCGACGCTTCTGAAATCGGAGCTGGGGCGGTTTTGTCGCAGAGAAGTTCCGATTGCTCCGTGATGAGACCTTGTGCTTTTTTCTCGCGTAAATTTTCGCCCGCCGAGCGGAATTATGATGTTGGGAATCGGGAGCTTTTGGCCATGAAGTGGGCTTTTGAGGAGTGGCGTCATTGGCTTGAGGGGGCTAGACATCAGGTGGTGGTATTGACTGACCACAAAAATCTAATTTATCTTGAGTCCGCCAGACGCCTGAATCCTAGACAGGCGCGCTGGTCATTGTTTTTCTCTCGGTTTAATTTTGTGGTGTCCTACCTGCCGGGTTCTAAGAATGTTAAGGCGGATGCCCTTTCTAGGAGTTTTGAGCCTGACTCCCCTGGTAATTCTGAACCTACAGGTATCCTTAAGGATGGAGTGATATTGTCTGCCGTTTCTCCAGACCTGCGGCGGGCCTTGCAGGAGTTTCAGGCGGATAGACCTGATCGTTGCCCACCTGGTAGACTGTTTGTTCCTGATGATTGGACCAGTAAAGTCATTTCTGAGGTTCATTCTTCTGCGTTGGCAGGTCATCCTGGAATCTTTGGTACCAGGGATTTGGTGGCAAGGTCCTTCTGGTGGCCTTCCCTGTCTCGAGATGTGCGAGGCTTCGTGCAGTCTTGTGACGTTTGTGCTCGGGCCAAGCCTTGTTGTTCTCGGGCTAGTGGATTGTTGTTGCCCTTGCCTATTCCGAAGAGGCCCTGGACGCACATCTCGATGGATTTTATTTCGGATCTTCCTGTTTCTCAGAAGATGTCTGTCATCTGGGTGGTGTGTGATCGTTTCTCTAAGATGGTCCATTTGGTTCCCCTGCCTAAGTTGCCTTCTTCTTCCGAGTTGGTTCCTCTGTTTTTTCAAAATGTGGTCCGTTTGCATGGTATTCCGGAGAATATCGTTTCTGACAGAGGTACCCAATTCGTGTCTAGATTTTGGCGAGCATTCTGTGCTAGGATGGGCATAGATTTGTCTTTCTCGTCTGCTTTCCATCCTCAGACTAATGGCCAGACCGAGCGGACGAATCAGACCTTGGAGACATATTTGAGGTGTTTTGTGTCTGCAGATCAGGATGATTGGGTTGCTTTTTTGCCTTTAGCGGAGTTTGCCCTCAATAATCGGGCCAGTTCTGCCACCTTGGTGTCTCCCTTTTTCTGTAATTCGGGGTTTCATCCTCGATTTTCTTCTGGTCAGGTGGAATCTTCGGATTGTCCTGGAGTGGATGCTGTGGTGGAGAGGTTGCATCAGATTTGGGGGCAGGTAGTGGACAATTTGAAGTTGTCCCAGGAGAAGACTCAGCTTTTTGCCAACCGCCGGCATCGGGTTGGTCCTCGGCTTTGTGTTGGGGACTTGGTGTGGTTGTCTTCTCGTTTTGTCCCTATGAGGGTTTCTTCTCCCAAGTTTAAGCCTCGGTTCATCGGCCCGTACAAGATATTGGAGATTCTTAACCCTGTGTCCTTCCGTTAGGACCTCCCTGCATCTTTTTCTATTCATAATGTTTTTCATCGGTCATTATTGCGCAGGTATGAGGTACCGGTTGTGCCTTCCGTTGAGCCTCCTGCTCCGGTGTTGGTTGAGGGCGAGTTGGAGTACGTTGTGGAAAAAATCTTGGACTCCCGTGTTTCCAGACGGAAACTCCAGTATCTGGTCAAATGGAAGGGATACGGTCAGGAGGATAATTCTTGGGTGACTGCCTCTGATGTTCATGCCTCCGATTTGGTCCGTGCCTTTCATAGGGCTCATCCTGATCGCCCTGGTGGTTCTGGTGAGGGTTCGGTGCCCCCTCCTTGAGGGGGGGGTGCTGTTGTGAAATTGGATTTTGGGCTCCCCCGGTGGCCACTGGTGGAATTGAACTGGTGTGCATCATCCTCTCTGTTCACCTGTTTCCATCAGGATGTGGGAGTCGCTATTTAGCCTTGCTCCTCTGTCACTTCCATGCCAGTCAACATTGTAATCAGAAGCCTTTCTGTGCATGTTCCTGCTGCTAGACAACTCCCAGCTAAGTTGGACTTAGTCCTTGTTTGTTTTTGCATTTTGTTCCAGTTCACAGCTGTAGTTTCGTTTCTGTGTCTGGAAAGCTCTTGTGATCTGAAATTGCCACTCTGATGTTATGAGTTAATACTAGAGTCTTAAAGTAATTTCAGGATGGTATTTTGATAGGGTTTTCAGCTGACCATGAAAGTGCCCTTTCTGTCTTCCTGCTATCTAGTAAGCGGACCTCAATTTTGCTAAACCTATTTTCATACTACGTTTGTCATTTCATCTAAAATCACCGCCAATATTTGTGGGGGCCTCTGTCTGCCTTTCGGGGAAATTTCTCTAGAGGTGAGCCAGGACTATATTTTCCTCTGCCAGGATTAGTTAGTCCTCCGGCCGGCGCTGGGCGTCTAGGGATAAAACGCAGGCTACGCTACCCGGGTACTGTTAGTTGTGCGGCAGGTTTAGTTCATGGTCAGTTTAGTTTCCATCCTTCCAAGAGCTAGTTCGTATGTTTGCTGGGCTATGTTCTCTTGCCATTGAGAACCATAACAGAGCTGGAGTGCAACTTCAGAGGAAAAAAAAAAAAAAAAAAAAAGGTTTCACACAGTTCCTTTTCTCTCCTGCTTCAGCCTATAGATTAAACATTTTGGCTGGCCATACTGTTATGGTTTCCAATGACAAGGAAACATCAGAAGCATAGAATAAACGGACAAGCTCTCGGGTGATGGAAACTAGAGCTGACCGCGATGCTAAACCTACACACCACACTAGAAGTAGCCAGGGGGCATTCCTGCGTTGTCTCTAGATGCCGCGCGCCAGCCGGAGAACTAACTACCCCTGGTAGAAGAAAACACAGTCCTGGCTTGCCTCCAGAGAATGTCCCCACAGGAGATAGCAGCCCCCCACATATAATAACGGTGAGAGCAGATGAAAAGACACACGTAGTATGAAAGCAGATTTAGCACAGAGAGGCCCGCTAACTAAATAGCAGAAAGATACAACAGAAGACTTCGCGGTCAGCTGCAAAACCCTTCAAAACACCATCCTGAAATTACCTTAACTCATGTGACAACTCATGCCACTGGAGTGGTAATTTCAGCCCAACAAGAGCTTCCAGCTGCAGAGATTCACATAAGTGCAAACTGGACAAACATACAAAAATAGACTTAAGGACTTAAGTGTCCAACTTAGCTGAGCAGAAAACTGGGAGCAGGAACATGCAACAGAATCACTCTGGATACATTGATGGCCAGCATTAGAATGACTGAGGAGCAAGGTTAAATAGGATACTCCCACATCCTGATAGGAACAGGTGAACTGAGAAGGCAAAGCTTGCAGGACACCAGTACCACAAGAGACCACCGGGGGAGCCCACGAACCGAATCACAACACTCATGGCTGTACCTCAATATTAGGCCTAACAATTTTTAAGTGGAAATCTGACTTTCTCATTTGCCACTGAAACACAGTTTTAGCACAAACAATTTGGAGTACCTAATTGGGACTCGTGGCTGCACCACTATAGTAGACATAATGATTTTTATGTGGAAATCTGGCATTCTGATTTGCCACTGTAACAGAGTTTGAGCACAAACAATTTGGAGTAGCCAATGGGGCTTCTAGAGTATTTGCACAATCTACTTCAATGCTGGAATATTGATTTCACACAGGATAAGTTCACTTTCAGCACCAGCACTAGCGCAGGACTGACCTCTCTGCACTGTGACACTGAGCAAATAGCGCCAGCAAAATAAAATGTCTGCTTTTTATATGGCCAGGGACATGTGACTTCGGCAACCAATCACAGAAGATCTTGTGTCATGACATTGTGGATGGTTTCTGCACCCTAATTGATTGCCGGAATCAACACACATAAAGTTAAGGGAAGAAAAAAATAAAGTGCGCGCCAATGCTGTAACCCCTCCACATGTTCCTCTGACCTAGACACACCCCCTCCCCTCATCAAACTCGTCCCCCACAACCCCGTTCATCATACAGCACCAATATCTTAGCCAAAGTAATAACAAAAGCATAAGTGGACACTGGACACGCAATGATTAACCGACTTTTGCCGACTTTGAGAATAAATGCTAGTGAAAGCAAACACGAATCTGAGTGTGCTACGCTCGTGCCAAATTTCAGATTGGCGAACATTTTCCAAACACGTTCGTTCATCTCTAGAGAGCAGTGAGGTGAGCATTAACATTTCTATTATTTTTTAAACATTACGTTCATTATTCTCTGGGGTCCCGTAATAAGGGGCATTAAATTCCCGGGAAAAAACATTTGAACAGGGGAATACGAATTTTGCTTGATCCACATTATTGGCAAATTGTACTTTAACACTATTTTGGGTATCCCTAGTGTTGGCTTTAAGTAAATAAATAAATAAACATGAAATCCAATTCACCCAAAATATTTTTGGTTTCATGAAAGGTCTTTATCAGAGTTGAGCGACTTTTACTTTTTTCGGATCGAGTCGGGTTTCACGAAACCCGACTTTGTCAAAAGTCAGGTCGGGTGAAATCGGCCGATTATTGCATAGAGTCGGGGGCTGACTGAAACACGAAACCCAATGCAAGTCAATGGGGAATCAAAGTCGGCAGTGAGTGGAGGACAGGAAAACACCTACAGTGCCCATTTTAATGCCAAAAACATCAATTCTTATTACTGAAGCTTGTCAATCTTAATTTACTATATAATAATAGTTAGGCATTGAAAACTGGGGGTCATTTGGCTAAAGTTGTGGGGGGGTAGGGCTGGCTCAAGTTTTTCGTGGGCCCAGGAAATGCGGAATACGTCACGGCGGTGGAGCAGGGAGAGGTAAGTATTTCAACTTTGCAAGTGCTGTCATCCTGATCAAGCAGTGGGGGCCCACTCGTTGGCATTAGCACTGGCACAGGGCCCCTCATAGTATGGCGGTGTGTTTGACGGCGGTGTGTTTGACGGCGGGTGGCGCCTCCCACCGGCAGAGACACTTTTGCATACTATGAGGGGCCCTGTGCCAGTGACGTCGCCAACGAGTATGCCCCCCCACCTGATGAAGGAACCTGCACTTTCTTCTGCATCTTCCTCTTTGTCACCATGTAAGGTGGTATAGTATGTGGGAACGGGAACCTGACTTTGAGCAGGGTCAGATTCTGGCTGTGTAGAGTGCAAGGGGAATGTAGTGGTCTGGGTCGATGTACCAGCAGACTCCTCTAGCAGTGGCTAGGCAATGGGCAGGATGAGGAGGAAACACAGATATAGGCCCAAATAATAAAGTGGGCTAAATGCAGTTCAACATTGGTAACAGGACTAACCAGGTGGCATTGCTTTGTTCAGTGGAGGACAACTGTAATGAGAAGCTGACACAGTGAGTAGGCCCAAATAAGTAAGTAGGCTAAATGCGGTTCAAAATTGGTAACAGGACTAAACAGGCGGCATTGCTTTGTTCAGTGGAGGACAACTGTAATGAGAGGCTGACACAGTGAGTAGGCCCAAATAAGTAAGTAGGCTAAAGGCAGTTCAAAATTGGTAACAGGACTAACCAGGCAGCATTGCTTTGTTCAACGGAGGACAACTGTAAGGAGAGGCTGACACAGTGAGTAGGCCCAAATAAGTAAGTAGGCTAAATGCAGTTCAAAATTGGTAACAGGACTAAACTGGCGGCATTGCTTTGTTCAGCAGAGGACAACTGTAAGGAGAGGCTGACACAGTG
Source organism: Ranitomeya variabilis (assembly GCF_051348905.1). NCBI lineage: Eukaryota > Metazoa > Chordata > Amphibia > Anura > Dendrobatidae > Ranitomeya > Ranitomeya variabilis. The sequence goes on along the minus strand of NC_135238.1, from coordinate 138,556,303 downwards.
AGTAGGCCTAAATAAGTAAGTAGGCTAAATGCAGTTCAAAATTGGTAACAGGACTAACCAGGCAGCATTGCTTTGTTCAGCGGAGGACAACTGTAAGGAGTGGCTGACACAGTGAGTAGGCCCAAATAAGTAAGTAGGCTAAATGTCTGCCAAAATTTTTTTCATAAATAAACAGGTGGTATAGCTAGGTACAGGGGTGGGCTCCTCTGCTGAGTAGCAGACAGTGGTAGTAGGCGCAAAGTATTAACTGGTCTAAATGGAGGCCAGGTCCCCTGTATATTTTAACTATCATCTATCATTTCAACAAATTTGTATTGGCAGTGCCATTGAAGGATTTAACAGCACAGACTACACAGTGGTGGAGCAGGGAGAGGTAAGTATTGCAAGTGGTAGAGCACTGTTCGAGATGGGGGAACACTCTCTCGTGGGCGGCGGTACTGGCACAGGGCCTCTCATATTACAACGGTGTGTCTGACGTTGGTTGTGCACTACCACCGTCAGAGACACTTCATTGTACTATGAGGGACCCGGTGCCAGTGCCGTCGCCCAAGAGTGGGCACACCCATCTGTCCAGGCAAATGGCATTCGCACGGGTGCTTGCGCCAGATGGTGACCACGGCCCTGTGGGGGGAGTCAGCCCATTTAGGGAGGTATAAAAATGGCCTATGGTGGACATTCAGCAGCTGCAAAAGGAGGAATTTGTGAAGTCAATAAGAGGAGGCCAAAAGCAAGATATTTTTCAGGCAAGCTACGTGTCAGCAGGGGAAGGTGGGGCCAAATAATTTGATATCCATGATTGGTTCATTTTAATGAAGGTTAGATCATCAATATTTCGGGTAGCCAGACGTGTACTTTTTTCGGTCAGTATCGAACCAGCAGCGCTGAATACTCTTTCTGATAGCACACTAGCAGCAGGGCATGCGAGCTCCTGTAATGCATATTCTGCCAATTCAGGCCAGGTGTCTAGTTTAGATGCCCAGTAATCAAAGGGGAATGACCTGTGAGGGAGAACATCGATAAGGGCGGAAAAGTAGTTCGTAACCATACAGGAAAAATGCTGTCTCCTGTCATTTCGAATCGATGCAGCAGTACCTGTCATGTCAGCAGTTGTTGCGAAATAACTCCACAACCTGGTCATAAAACCCCTCTGTCCAACGCCACTTCGGATTTGTGCACCTCTAACACGTCTGCCATGTTGCCCACTACGGCTCATGTGAGAACCATCACCGCCGCTGTGTGCTGGGAATGCCTGAACCAAACGGTCTACAAGAGTTGCTTATTTGGTAGCCAATATTTGCTCAAGGTTATCATATGGCATGATATTTTGTAATTTTCCTTTATATCATGGATCCAGGAGGCAGGCCAACCAGTAATCGTCATCGGTCATCATTTTGATAATGTGGGAGTCCCTTTTTAGGATACGCAAGGCATACTCAGCCATGTGGGCCAATCTTCCAGGTGTCAATTCACTGCTTGTGCTGGGTTGAGGAGCACTTTCTTCAAATCAACATCACTTGTGTCCCGCAAAAACCCTGTACCTGACCTTGCAACACCACCAGTTTCTATTGCCCCCTGAGAAGCATCCTCCCATAAATATTCATCCCCATCATCATCATCCTCCTCCTCCTCCTCTTCGTCCACCACCTCGTCCAGGAGAGTTCCCTGAGCTGACAATGGCTGACTGTCATCAAGGCTTCCCTCCTCTTCGGCTGCAGATGCCTGCTCCTTAATGTGCGTCACACTTTGCATCAGCAGATGCATTAGTGGGATGCTCATGCTTATGATGGTGTGCATTCCTCAAAACACTGAAGGACTTGACAGAGGTCTTGTAGCTTCGACCACTGCACACCAGACAACTCCACGTCTGCCATCCAAGTGCCTGCCAGTGTATGTGTATCCTCCCACAAATAAATTACAGCATGCCTCTGTTCGCACAGCCTCTGAAGCATGTGCAGTGTGGAGTTCCAGCTTGTTGCAACGTTGATTATTAGGCGGTGCTGGGAAAGATTCAGTGATCGCTGATGGTTCAGCATACGGCTGGAGTGTATGGGCGACCGGTGGATGTGCGAGCAAAGTATTCGCACCTTCAGGAGCAGGGCTGGTAACCCCGGATAATTTTTGAGGAAGCACTGCACCACCAGGTTCAAGGTGTGAGCCAGGCAAGGTATGTGTTTCAGTTCTGAAAGGGCTATGGCAGCCATAAAATTCCTTCCGTTATCACTGACTACCTTGCCTGCCTCAAGATGTACACTGCCCAGCCATGACTGAGTTTCCTGCTGCAAGTACTCGGCCAGTACTTCCGCAGTGTGTCTGTTGTTGCCCAAACACTTCATTTGTAACACAGCCTGCTGACGGTTACCACTAGCTGTTCGATAATGGGACACCTCGTGTGCAACACTGGCAGCTGCGGATGGAGTGGTTGTGCGACTGCGCTCTGTGGACGAGCTTTTGCTTCTAGAGGAGGAGGAGGAGGGGTGGCTAACGCCTACAGCCAATTGTTTCCTAGACCGTGGGCTAGGCAGAACTGTCCCACTATGGCTGTCCCCAGGGGACCCTGCTTCCACCACATTAACCCAGTGCGCCGTGATGGACACGTAACGTCCCTGGCCATGCCTACTGGTCCATGCATCTGTTGTGAGGTGCACCTTTCCACAGACTGATTGCCTCAGTGCATGGACAATGCGGTCTTTGACATGCTGGTGGAGGACTGGGATGGCTTTTCTCGCAAAGAAGTGCTGACTGGGTAGGTCATAGCGTGGTACTGCGTAGGCCATCAGGTCTGTAAAAGCTTCGCTTCCAACCAACCGGTAGGGCATCATATCTAACGAGATTAGTCTAGCAATGTGGGCATTCATACCCTGTGTACGCGGATGAGAGGATGAGTACTTTCTTTTCCTAACGAGAGTATCTTGTAGGGTGAGATGGACTGGAGAGCTGCATATGGTGGAACTAGTGGTGGTGATGGTGGACTGTTATGGACCTGGTGGTTAGGAGCACCCGGAATGACCTGAAGAGTAAACTCCAAATCGTGACTAGCTCTGGGTAAGTGGGAACTCTGCTGACCGCAAACCCTACTCCTATCACACACACTAGAAATAGCCGTGGAGCGTACCTAACTCTCCCTAGACGCCTCTTCACAGCCTAAGAGCTAACTACGCCTAAAGATAGAAATAGAAGCCTTTCCTTGCCTCAGAGAAATTCCCCAAAGGTAAAGGCAGAGCCCCACATATATTGACTGTGAGTTAAGAGGAAAGTCACAAACACAGGAATGAAACAGGTTTTAGCAAAGGAGGCCAGATTTCACTAAATAGTCAGAGGATAGAAAAGGGAACTATGCGGTCAGCACAAAAGACTACAAAAAACCACGCAGAGTAAGCAAAAAGACTCCCCACACCGACTCACGGTGTGGAGGTGCCACTCGGCACCCCAGAGCTTCCAGCTAGCAAGGGAATATCATGATAGCAAGCTGGACTAGAAATTAGCAGTACTAAGAAATATATTCAGTAAGCAGTAACAACAAATGAACTAGCAAAGACTTAGCTTCTGTTGGAGTAGACAGGTCCTCAGAGAAGTCCAAGAGAGATCTGAACCAATACTGAAACACTGACAGCTGGCATGAAGTAACAATCTGAGTGGAGTTAAATAGGGAAGCAGCATAGCAATAAACGAGAGCAGCTGATAAAGCCAACCTCAGTGACCAGCAGTTCCGCTTGAAGCCACCAGAGGGAGTCCAAGAGCAGAACCAACCAAAGTACCATTCATGACCACAGGAGGGAGTCCGAGAACGGAATTCACAACAGTGGACATGGCGGTTTGAGAGAGGGTTGGTGATGGTATTCTTGATGTTGGCCTACATACAGTGTTTCCTACCAATAACCTAGTGATTCCCTGACTGCTTTGGCCTTGCGACGATACCTCCACATTTGCTGCTGGTGGTGTCCTAACCGGTGGGCTTACAGTGAGGGAAGCAATGTAGCGTTGCTGACTACCTTCATTCTGAGCAGGTGCACCAACGGTACGTGACATTTGGTAGTTAGTCCAGGCTTGCAAGTGCATGCTGGTTAAATGTCTATGCATGCACGTTGTATTTAACTTTTGAAGATTGTTCCCTCTGCTAAAGGTCTTTGAGCATTTCTTACAGATAACTTTTGACTGATCATTCGGATCTTGGTTAAAAAATTGCCACACTGCACTCTTCCTACTATGGAATACCTTTTCAGGCATTGCACGCTGTGCGACTTTCACCGGATGGCCACGCTGTCCTAAAACTGTTTTTGTTTTTGACACACGTTTTTGGCCTGATACGGGCCTGCCAGATGACAGCTGTTGCGATGTAGATGGCTGCTGCGGATCATCCACCTCCGCTTCTGAGCTACTGGCAGCGGCACCCTCTTCCCCCAATGGCTGCCAATCTGGGTCAACAACTGGGTCATCTATCACCTCCTCTTCAATCTCATGTGCACCTTCCTCTGTGTCACCATGTAAGGTGCTATAGCATTCGGGATAGGGCACCATAGTCTCATCAGGGTCAGATTCTGGCTGAGTACACTGCGAGGGCAATGTAGTGATCTGAGTCAATGGAACAGCATAATAATCTAGCTGTGGCTGTGCATCAGTGCACTTCATTTCCAATTCATCTTGTAATGGGCAGTTAACAATTTCCCTTTCTAACCCAGGCACGGTATTTGTAAAGAGCTCCATGGAGTAACCTGTAGTGTCGCCTGATGCATCCTTCACTTTTGGTTTGGGTAAAGGACACAAGAAAACGTCTTGTTCCTGACCGGGAGCATCCACTGATGACTCTCTGCTTTTATATTTTGAACTTTCTGAAGAGGAGGCGAAAGAGCTAGAGGCTGAGTCAGCAAGGAAAGCCAAAACTTTTTCCTGCTGCTCTGGCTTTAAATGCGGTTTTTCTACTCCAAGATAAGGGAGCCTTCGAGGCCTTGTGTAGCCAGATGATGACGCTGGCTCAACACCTCCAGCCTTAGGTGCTCTTTTGCTTTTCCCACTACCACCAGATGCTCCACCACCACCACCATCAGTACCAGCTGGCAATGACCGCCCACGGCCTCTTCCACCAGACTTCCTCATTTTTGGGAAAATGTTAACATAATAACAACCGTTATATGTTACTATAAAACAAGGTAGAAGGTGTATATAAAGTTGTTGAGAATTTTAATCTCCCTTTTTATTTTGGGGAGACTGCACCACAACTCAGGCCCAGTGTGTAACACAACACAATGTAAGTGGCAGAACGTGGCTGGCTGATATACGACAAACTAACAGAACTGATGTATATCCACTTTGTGACAATTTGAAACACCCTTTTTTTGGGGGGAGACTGCACCGCAACTCAGGCCCAGTGTATAACACAACACAATGTAAGTGGCAGAACGTGGCTGGCTGATATACGACAAACTAACAGAACTGACGTATATCCACTTTGTGACAATTTGAAACACCCTTTTTTTGGGGGGAGACTGCACCGCAACTCAGGCCCAGTGTATAACACAACACAATGTAAGTGGCAGTACGTGGCTGGCTGATATACGACAAACTAACAGAACTGACGTATATCCACTTTGTGACAATTTGAATCTCCCTTTTTTTGGGGGGGAGACAGCACCACAGCTCAGGCCCAGTGTGTAACACAATACAATGTAAGTGGCAGAAAGTGGCTGGAAGATATCTGAAAAAGTCCAAGGACTGTAGAACAATTTCAATCTCCCTACAATGATCTCAGGACAAGTATGGCAGCAATACAAAGAACTGCTGCACACAAAAGTGTGGACAAATAAACAAGATAACTGCAGAAAGAGCTAGAGGCTGAGTCAGCAAGGAAAGCCAAAACTTTTTCCTGCTGCTCCGGCTTTAAAAGCTGTTTTCCTACTCCAAGATAAGGGAGCCTTCGAGGCCTTGTGTAGCCAGGCGATGATGCTGGCTCAACACCTCCAGCCTTAGGTGCTCTTTTGCTTTTCCCACTACCACCAGATGCTCCACCACCCCAACCATCAGTACCAGCTGGCAATGACCGCCCACGGCCTCTTCCACCAGACTTCCTCATTTTTGGGAAAATGTTAACAAAATAACAACCATTATATGTTACTGTAAAACAAGGTAGAAGGTGTATATAAAGTTGTTGAGAATTTAAATCTCCCTTTTTATTTTGGGGAGACTGCACCACAACTCAGGCCCAGTGTGTAACACAACACAATGTAAGTGGCAGAACGTGGCTGGCTGATATACGACAAACTAACAGAACTGACGTATATCCACTTTGTGACAATTTGAAACATCCTTTTTTGGGGGGGAGATAGCACCGCAACTCAGGCCCAGTGTATAACACAACACAATGTATGTGGCAGAACGTGGCTGGCTGATATACGACAAACTAACAGAACTGACGTATATCCACTTTGTGACAATTTGAAACACCCTTTTTTGGGGGGGAGATAGCACCGCAACTCAGGCCCAGTGTATAACACAACACAATGTAAGTGGCAGAACGTGGCTGGCTGATATACGACAAACTAACAGAACTGATGTATATCCACTTTGTGACAATTTGATACACCCTTTTTTGGGGGGGAGACTGCACCACAACTCAGGCCCAGTGTATAACACAACACAATGTAAGTGGCAGTACGTGGCTGGCTGATATACGACAAACTAACAGAACTGAGGTATATCCACTTTGTGACAATTTTATACACCCTTTTTTGGGGGGGAGACTGCACCGCAACTCAGGCCCAGTGTATAACACAACACAATGTAAGTGGCAGAACGTGGCTGGCTGATATACGACAAACTAACAGAACTGACGTATATCCACTTTGTGACAATTTGATACACCCTTTTTTTGGGGGGAGACTGCACTGCAACTCAGGCCCAGTGTATAACACAACACAATGTAAGTGGCAGAACATGGCTGGCTGATATACGACAAACTAAGAGAACTGACGTATATCCACTTTGTGACAATTTGAATCTCCCTTTTTTTGGGGGGGAGACAGCACCACAGCTCAGGCCCAGTGTGTAACACAATACAATGTAAGTGGCAGAAAGTGGCTGGAAGATATCTGAAAAAGTCCAAGGACTGTAGTACAATTTCAATCTCCCTACAATGATCTCAGGATAAGTATGGCAGCAATACAAAGAACTGCTGCACACAAAAGTGTGGACAAATAAACAAGATAACTGCAGAAAGAGCTAGAGGCTGAGTCAGCAAGGAAAGCCAAAACTTTTTCCTGCTGCTCCGGCTTTAAAAGCTGTTTTCCTACTCCAAGATAAGGGAGCCTTCGAGGCCTTGTGTAGCCAGACGATGACGCTGGCTCAACACCTCCAGCCTTAGGTGCTCTTTTGCTTTTCCCACTACCACCAGATGCTCCACCACCACCACCATCAGTACCAGCTGGCAATGACCGCCCACGGCCTCTTCCACCAGACTTCCTCATTTTTGGGAAAATGTTAACAAAATAACAACCATTATATGTTACTGTAAAACAAGGTAGAAGGTGTATATAAAGTTGTTGAGAATTTAAATCTCCCTTTTTATTTTGGGGAGACTGCACCACAACTCAGGCCCAGTGTGTAACACAACACAATGTAAGTGGCAGAACGTGGCTGGCTGATATACAACAAACTAACAGAACTGACGTATATCCACTTTGTGACAATTTGAAACATCCTTTTTTGGGGGGGAGATAGCACCGCAACTCAGGCCCAGTGTATAACACAACACAATGTATGTGGCAGAACGTGGCTGGCTGATATACGACAAACTAACAGAACTGATGTATATCCACTTTGTGACAATTTGAAACACCCTTTTTTTGGGGGGGAGACTGCACCGCAACTCAGGCCCAGTGTATAACACAACACAATATAAGTGGCAGAACGTGGCTGGCTGATATACGACAAACTAACAGAACTGACGTATATCCACTTTGTGACAATTTGAAACACCCTTTTTTTTGGGGGGGAGACAGCACCACAGCTCAGGCCCAGTGTGTAACACAATACAATGTAAGTGGCAGAAAGTGGCTGGAAGATATCTGAAAAAGTCCAAGGACTGTAGAACAATTTCAATCTCCCTACAATGATCTCAGGACAAGTATGGCAGCAATACAAAGAACTGCTGCACACAAAAGTGTGGACAAATAAACAAGATAACTGCAGAAAGGAGCAACAGGATTTTTGCTTTTAACCCCTTAAGCCCCGAGGGTGGTTTGCACGTTAATGACCGGGCCAATTTTTACAATTCTGACCACTGTCCCTTTATGAGGTTATAACTCTGGAACGCTTCAACGGATCTTGGCGATTTTGACATTGTTTTCTCACGATATATTGTACTTCATGATAGTGGTAAAATTTATTTGATATAACTTGCGTTTATTTGTGAAAAAAATGGAAATTTGGCGAAAATTTTGAAAATTTTGCAATTTTCCAACTTTGAATTTTTATGCCCTTAAATCACAGAGATATGTCACGCAAAATACTTAATAAGTAACAATTCCCACATGCCTACTTTACATCAGCACAATTTTTGAACCAACTTTTTTTTGTTAGTGAGTTATAAGGGTTAAAAGTTGACCAGCAATTTCTCATTTTTACAACACCATTTTTTTTTAGGGACCACATCTCATTTGAAGTCATTTTGAGGGGTCTATATGATAGAAAATACCCAAGTGTGACACCATTCTAAAAACTGCACCCCTCAAGGTGCTCAAAACCACATTCAAATGAACATTTAACTTTTTTCACACAAAATTTATTTCAGCTCCAATTTGTTTTATTTTACCAAGGGTAACAGGAGAAAATGGACCCCAAAACTTGTTGTACAATTTGTCCTGAGTACGCTGATACCCCATATGTGGGAGTAAACCACTGTTTGAGCGCATGGCAGAGCTTGGAAGGAAAGGAGCGCCATTTTACTTTTCAATGCAAAATTGACTGGAATTGAGATGGACCGCCATGTTGCATTTGGAGAGCCCCTGATGTGCCTAAACATTGAAACCCCCCACAAGTGACACCATTTTGGAAAGTAGACCCCCTAAGGAACTTACCTAGATGTGATTTGAGAGCTTTGAAACCCCAAGTGTTTCACTACAGTTTATGTTTAATCTCTTTTTTATTAAAGTATTAAAATAGTACAACATATCACAAATACAAGCATACATATAGACTAATGTAGTTACAAAACTTCTCAAAATAGTACGTGTTTTTGACTTCACGCAAATATGGTATCATCACAGAATCATATTAGTTATTGCTGTATATGTTCCTTGCTCAACTCTTCTGTTCTTTCTTAGCATCTCGTATTGTCCACCACCTATTGCCTCATTTCGATAATTATTTCGCTAAGCGGAAGTCTATTTCCAATTGCTATATTTATCCATAGAATCCGCCCAATATATTATTTATCCCTGACAGCAGCTTGCTTATGGTATAACGTCAGACTTAAAGGAAAGATAAGAAGAAAAGAGGAAAAAGAAAGGAAAAATGAGAAGGGTAAAGGAAGGATCATGCCTCCGCAGCCCTCTGAAACCAGCCCAGGAAAGACGAGGAGAAACCTCACTGCCGGGAAAGTACCTCCCATTTCTCCATGAGAGCCCCGAAACTCCCAGAGTCCCTAAATAAAATCCAGGGTTGCCATGTCCGCAAGTACCTCGAATTATCACCCAAAGCCTGTGCAAACAATTCCTCCATATGGTGGATATGTGAGAATTCTGTTAACCATTCAATCATGGACGGAATTTTTGTTGTACGCCAATGTCTAGGTATAACCATGCGGGCTGCCGTCAAGCAAAACCTCAGGAGACTACTTTTTTGTTTGGCTATTGGTCCCGGTAGCATGGACAAGATGGCCATGTGCGGAGTAAGATTTATATCCTCTCCTGATATTTTATTGTAAGTTGAGAATACTTCTCCCCAGAAACTCTTTATCCCTGGACACTGCCACCAAATATGGAACAAAGTTCCCCTTGCGTTCCCACAGCGCCAGCACCCATCCGCCACCGAGGGGAATATGGCATGCAACCTCACAGGATATTGGTACCATCTAGTAAGAATTTTGAAATTCTTCTCTTGGGCATGGCTGGCCGGAGACATCCCATGAGCGCAGCGGTATGCCGATGTGATTTCCCTCTCAGTAAATGTGCATCCCATTTCCGCCTCCCACGCTCTAATATATCCCGGGATAACTGTTGAAGTCTCCTCGTTTAGTAATTTGTACACAAGAGAAATCTGATGCGATGGGGGTGTCTGCTGGGCGAATATCCTCTCAAACTGTGTCAGAGAAGGTGGTGGTACTTCTCCACCAGAAATTCGTCTGACAAATGATTTTAATTGTTCATACTCTAACCAAGATAGTGTACGAGTAGGACATTCGTCCTGCAGCTCGTTGAAAGAGGAAAGACCCCTCTGCGAGATTATTTGATATATTCTTTGATTGGATTCCACCCTCCATCCCAAAAACCTCCTGCAGTGAAGGCCCGGTGGAAAATCAGGATTAGCGAATATAGGAGACAATGGGACAGTTGCGCTCATTAATTTTTTCTTATATTTTAGCATGTCCCAACTCTTAAGGATCTCGCCAGCCATCATATCCCGACAACCCTCCCCTATTTTCTCTTTATTTCTGGTCACTATCCACGGTAAATTCCGCAATGGAACTAGGTACCCCTCCTGTTCCAGTCCAACCCATTGTTTGGTCTCCCGTCTATAATGCCAATCAAAAAGATGGATCAATTGTGAGGCCTGGTGGTATGTCTTTAAGTCTGGAAGTCCCGCCCCCCCTTGTGATTTAGGTCTCGTCAATGTTCTGTAACTCAGCCTAGGTCTGTTCTGACGCCATATAAAATGTATTAGAGCTGATTTAATAGTCTTAAAAAAACTTTGAGGTGGCGTGATCGGTACCGTCTGGAACACATAAAGGAACCGGGGAAGCACATCCATCTTGAATGTGTTTATGCGGCCAAACCACGAAATCATTTTTTGATCATACTTTTTTAGATCCCTTATAGTTTTATTCAGTAGGGTTTCGTAGTTTAGTGTGTATAGTTTATTTAGATCTGAGGGGACCTGTATGCCCAAGTATTTAATGGCGCCAGCCTGCCATTTGAATGGGAAATTCTCCTTCGCCCTATCCACATCTCCCGATGGCAAAGTAATATTAAGTGCCTCAGTTTTGGTGTAGTTTATCTTAAAATTACTGACCTCTCCGTACTTTTTGAATTCAGACATTAATGCAGGTATGGTGATATGAGGTTGGGAGATGTATAGAAGAAGGTCATCTGCATACAATGAAGTTTTATAATGCTTCTGGCCTATCTTGATACCCCATACACTACGGTTATTTCTCACTGCTACTGCTAAATGTTCCATTGCCACCGTGTACAACAAGGGCGAAAGAGGACACCCCTGTCTCGTTCCATTATGAATCCTAAAGGGGTCCGAGAGCCATCCATTAATTTTAACTGTAGCTGACGGGTTCGTGTATAGGGCCGCAATTTTGTATAAGAATCTATCCCCCAGCCCTATCTGTCGGAGAGCTGATTGAAGGAAGCTCCACCTCACTCGGTCAAACGCCTTTTCGGCGTCCACCGATATCAGTCCCAGGTGCTTCCGGTAGGTCCTGGCATGAGCGATCAAAGATATAGTCTTCAACACTCCATCACGTGCCTCTCTTCCCTGAACGAAACCCACTTGGTCTGAATGTATGATATATGGTAATAGGGGTGCAAGTCTGTTGGCCAGGATCTTCGCGAATAATTTCATGTCTATATTGATCAGAGAAATTGGTCTATAGTTAGAGACCACTGTTGGATCTTTTCCCGGTTTTGGCAATACTGTGATATAGGCCGCCAGAGATTGATGCGTAAACCCTGAGGACTCAGAAATGGAGTTATAAGTCCTTGTCATGTGTGGTGTTAACTGTTCTCTGAAGAGTTTATAAAACTGGGGGGAAAACCCATCAGGGCCAGGGCTCTTCCCGTTTGGAGTATTTTTTATGGCCTCATCCACCTCTTGTGTCGATATGTCTGCCTCTAGCTCATCTGTTATCTCTGTGGAAAGTCTAGGAAGTGGCGTATCTGCTATATATTTATCTATTTTAGCCTGTATGTCCCCGGCGTGATTAGCCGACTGCGTACCCTCCAAGTTATATAGCTTCTGATAGTATTCTCGTATTGTTTCTAGAATCTCTCCTGGGTCGTGAGTCTCCGTTCCCGTACGTTTCTGAATTTTTGGAATGTAAGTCGTCTGAGTCCTAGGATGTAATAATCGAGCTAGGGGGCGGTCGCATTTATTGGCCTTATGATAAAGGAGACTTTTAAAATTATTTCTGAATTTCAGCGATTGCTCATTTAATAAATTTCTAAGGGTCTCCCTATGTTTAATTAATTCCCCTAGTATTACCGGTGACATAGTATTTTTATGTTTTTGCTCCAATACATATATAGTATCCATTAATTCTTTTGTTTTTTCCAATCTCTGTTTTTTAAGACGGGATCCGTGTTTTACCAGGATTCCACGAAGCACGCATTTTAGGGTCTCCCATTTCACCGGGGTCGAGGTGTCATCGTTTGCGTGATCTGACCAAAACTGTTCTATTGTCTTTTTTATGTCTGTCGTGCAATTCAAGTCTTTCAACAAATTGTCATTCAATCTCCAAGTCCAGGGACGGTCCACTACATCTGGTGGGGAAATGTCTAAGAACACCGGGGCGTGATCCGACCATAAGAAGCTACCAATGGACGGTCGGGGGCGCCAGGATAGGGCATGATGGCTGACAAGAAAAAAGTCAATTCGGCTATAGCAATCATGAGAACTAGAATAGTACGTATAATCTCTACCTCCAGGATTATGTGCTCTCCAAATGTCCACCAGCTGCATCCCATGGATAGATTGTTTCAAAAGGGACAATTGCCTAGTGATTCCTCTCATATTTCGTGTTGAGGTATCCATTCGTGGGTCAAGGGTGAGATTGAAGTCCCCTCCTATCACCATCACCCCCTCAGCAAATTCCGCTACTCTCCTTAGGAAACCCCGACCAGCCCTGGCCTGATTTTTGTTTGGGGCATACCACCCTGCAATAGTGTAGAGGGTTGTATGAATCCTAACTTTTAATAGTAGGTACCTGCCTTCTGGATCCGCATATGTGTCCTCAACTGTGTGCTGGAGGGACTTGTGGATCGCAATAGACACCCCCCTCGAACGACTTTCGGGGCAAGCGCTATGGAACCAAGTCGTGAAGTATCGGTCCTTGATAGTAGGGATATTGTTTTTTTTAAAATGAGTCTCCTGAAGTATAAGTATTTGTACCTTAAGCTTATGCATTCCATATAGGATTTGTGACCTTTTCTGGGGCGTGTTAAATCCCCTGGCATTCAGGGATCCCATAGTGATCTTTGGGTGCATTGTTGTCTGAGTCGTACCTGCTCTCTCCCTACTGAGAGGGCCACGGAGGCTAAAGTAGCTCTAATTTATAAAAGAAATAGAGATAGTGAATAGAAAAGGTAGATAATTAGACACGTATTCAGATTATTGCGAAATCAGGGTCAATATCTATCGAAATGTAGTACGTCTTTGAAGCCTGAAGTGGTGTGCTCTACGTAAGATGCCTTCTTATATCCTAAAATATGTGGTGGAGGAATGTGTTAACCGCCAATGCCGTTCAACGGGTTATGGCTCCTCCATAGGGTCGTAAGCTATGTGCGATATGGAGTGAGACTCCCTCCTCCGACACAACCATCAGTAACCTCTCCTCAACTGAGGGGAATAAATGTTAACTTTAAATTGACTTAACCGGAACCTGTTAAATAGCGAGGTAGGGCCAGAGTATGGTTTACAGTCTTTGTTCTAATGCCATTCACATCTCCCAATTCTCCCTCATGCCCCAAATAAAAGCAACGCCAGACTTAAATAATAATGCAGGGGTGCAGGATATCAAGGACGATTCAATGAGTTGTTATAAAATACTATCTACATACTATAACAATATAAACCAGAAATCAACCATCTTCCATGACAGTCGTGAACTTATCATCCGCTTGGACTACCACAGTGGGGCAGAACAATGGCACAATATGTAGCACCTCTAGTGGGGGAGAAAAAAAAAAAAAACCAAGAGAGGGGGAGGAGAAGGGAAAAGGGGGAAAGGTGGAGAAAGAAAGAGAGGGAGGGAAGAAGGGAAAATGGGGAAAGAGGAGGGGGGAAGGGGAGGAGGAAGGGGAAAAAGGGAGGGAAGGGGAAAAAGGGAGGGAAGGGAAGGGGAAAAAGGGAGGGAAGGGAAGGGGGCATCGTTCTCTTGATTCCCATTAAATTCCTGTGGAAAGCGTCTGCCTTCTTTTTCCATGCGCTGTCTATCTTGAAGTCCTTGCGGAATCAATAACGGTCGTTGCTATGCAAGATATTCCACTTCATGGCACCAAATGTTAGTGAACTGGAGTGTGGACATCCATCTGTGCTCCTGATCCACATGAAAATGAAACCATATATATCCCGCAAACCCTTTCCCCCACCCAAACAGGCAGTCATGGAACCCATTCTGTCATGATCCTAACTTCATGGTTCTCTCCCTTCTTCGTTACCTCTGGGATCACGCCCTTCTCTATCCATTCTTCTGCCTGCTCTCCTCTGCCCTTGAGGGAGAAATTGCCCGGGAGGGTCTGCTCCTCTGTACTGTAATGGCAGAGAAGGCCATTCTGTGATTTCCACCCTTGGGAAGTTAAGCGCTGCCGAAAAAGCAGGGATGCCGTTCGGATGAGTCAGCAGGTGAACCCTGCCTTCTTTTTGGACACGGAGGCGGAACGGAAACCCCCAAGTGTATGATATATCATGCTGGCGTAAAACGTCTAGTAACGGGCGGAGAGCTCTCCTCCTCTGCAGAGTCCACCGAGATAGATCAGGCAATAGCTGGATTCTGGTATCTTTGTATTTTATGGTATTCTCTATTCTTGCCTTGGACATCACTTCATCCTTTATTTGGTATCTATGCACCCGGCATATCACATCACGTGGAGGAGCCTGGTTTTGAGGTCTTGGACCCAACGCCCTATGAGCCCGGTCTAGTTCAAGGGGTGACTCCTGTGGACGCTGCAGAACAGAGTTAAATACTTGCTGCAGTGCGCCTCTTATGTCTTTGGGTGCCACTGTTTCTGGTATTCCTCGAACCCTAATATTGTTCCGCCTTCCCCTATTTTCGGCATCATCAAGCATATCTGCCAGCATTTGAATATGATAGGATTGATCTGCAAGCGTCTCATCCTGAGCATCTAATCTGGCTGTCAGAGCCGCAATAGCTTGGTCATGTACATTAACCCTTTCATTGCACTGTTGTATCTCATCCCTCAGGGTTGATAATTCTGCCTTATACGATGTCTCAAGGCGGATCACATATTGTTCCATGTCCTGTCTGCTGGGCATATCACGTAGTCTAGCATTCAACAAACCCATATCGAGTCCTGGGATCAATTGTGTGTTATAGCCAAAGCCCTGTGAGTTATATGCAGGATAGTAGAGAGAGGGCATTATCTGTGGGGCCTGAGTTTGTGTGAGGCAACCCTCCTGAACTGGTTGGCCTCCCCCTACAACCACAACATCAGGGGCTATAACGTGCCTGGAGGATTCAGAGCTGCTTCTGGGGTAGGGGGACACAGGGCTCTGAGACGGACCTTCATTGTAATCCATTTCACAATCTTCTTCTTCTGTCCTATGCACTTCCCCATCGTCCTGTTTCTCTCCTGTCATTGCCAGCGCTGACCCCTGCTCTCCCTTCTCTCCCTCCTGCAGCCCCCTCCCCTCCCCAGCTCCATCTTGAAGCACTGCTGGTAATGATTTATGTCCTCCCTCACATTTCCCAGTGCCAGAAGCAGCATCTCCACTGTGTCTCACCTCCTGTGTCACTGACCCGTCGGAGCTGCTTCCCGCCCCTGCCTCTGCTGTGTCAGCGTCTGTTACAGCGTCTGCTGTCTCCTTCTCTTCCACTGTCGCCATGTTTCTTAGGCCTTCTCTTCTGTCTGGACCGACCAGGAATTTTGTTATCTGTTGAGCTGCGGGCTCCTCTGCCACCGAGGGGGCCCCCCCGTGTCCCTTCTTCTTTTTGGGACCCATGGTAGTGCTGTTGGGATCCGGAATCGTGCTCTGATATGGTATTTAGTCGGTTTTATGGAGGGAGCTCCTCTGCCTGCTTCCTCACTCCACTGCAGTCATGCCACGCCCCGTTTCACTACAGTTTATAACGCAGAGCCGTGAAAATAAAAATTCCTTTTTTTTTTCACAAAAATGATTTATTAGCCCCCATTTTTGTATTTTCCCAAGGGTAATAGGAGAAACTGGACCCCAAAAGTTGTTGTAGAATTTGTACTGAGTACGCTGATACCCCGTATGTGGGGGGGAACCACTGTCTGGGCGCATGGCAGAGCTCGGAAGGGAAGGAGCACCATTTGGAATGTAGACTTAGATGGATTGGTCTGCAGGCTTCACGTTGCATTTGCAGAGCCCCTGATGTACCCAAACAGTACAAACCCCCCACAAGTGACCCCATATTGGAAACTAGACCTCCCAAGGAACTTATCTAGATGTGTTGTGAGAACTTTGAACCCCAAAGTGTTTCACTACAGTTTATAACGCAGAGCCGTGAAAATAAAAATTATTTTTTTTTTCACAAAAATGATTTTTTAGCCCCCAGTTTTGTATTTTCACAAGGGTAACAGGATAAATTGGACCCTGAACGTTGTTGTCCAATTTGTCCTGAGTACGCTGATACCCCATATGTGGGGAGGAACCACTGTTTGGGCGCATGGCAGAGCTCGGAAGGAAAGGAGCGCCATTTGGAATGCAGACTTAGATGGATTAGTCTGCAGGCATCACATTGCATTTGTAGAGCCCCTGATGTACCCAAACAGTAGAAACCCCCCACAAGTGACCCCATATTTGAAACTAGACCTCCCAAGGAACTTATCTAGATATGTTGTGAGAACTTTGAACCCCCAAGTGTTTCACTACAGTTTACAACGCAGAGCCGTGAAAATAAAAAATATTTTTTTCCCCACAAAAATGATTTTTTTAGCCCCCCAAATTTTTATTTTGCCAAGGATAACAAGAGAACTTGGACCCCAAAAGTTGTTGTCCAATTTGTCCCGAGTACGCTGATACCCCATATGTTGGGGTAAACCCCTGTTTGGGCGCATGGGAGAGCTCGGAAGGGAAGGAGCACTATTTTACTTTTTCAACGCAGAATTGGCTGGAATTGAGATCGGACGCCATGTCGCGTTTGGAGAGCCCCTGATGTGCCTGAACAGTGGAAACTCCCCAATTCTAACTGAAACCCTAATCCAAACACACCCCTAACCCTAATCCCAATGGTAACCCTAACCACACCCCTAACCCTGACACACCCCTAACCCTAATCCCAACCGTAAATGTAATCCAAACCCTAACCCTAACTTTAGCCCCAACCTTAACCCTAACTTTAGCCCCAACCCTAACCTTAACTTTAGCCCCAACCCTAACCCTAACTTTAGCTCCAACCCTAGCCCTAACCCTAGCCCTAACCCTAGCCCTAACCCTAACCCTAGCCCTAACCCTAACCCTAGCCGTAATCCTAATGGGAAAATGGAAATAAATACATTTTTTTAATTTTATTATTTTTCCCTAACTAAGGGGGGTTTGATTTACTTTTATAGCATTTTTTTATATCGGATTTTTATGATTGGCAGCTGTCACACACTAAAAGACGCTTTTTATAGCAAAAAAGTTTTTGCGTCTCCACATTTTGAGACCTATAATTTTTCCATATTTTGGTCCACAGAGTCATGTGAGGTCTTGTTTTTTGTGGGACGAGTTGACGTTTTTATTGGTAACATTTTCGGGCACATGACATTTTTTGATCGCTTTTTATTCTGATTTTTGTGAGGCAGAAAGACCAAAAACCAGCTATTCATGAATTTCTTTTGGGGGAGGCGTTTATATCGTTCCACGTTTGGTAAAATTTATAAAGCAGTTTTATTCATTGGGTCAGTACAATTACAGCGATATCTCATTTTTATCATTTTTTTATGTTTTGGCGCTTTTATACGATAAAAGCTATTTTATAGAAAAAATAATTATTTTGGCATCGCTTTATTCTGAGGACTATAACTTTTTTATTTTTTTGCTTATGATGCTGTATGATGGCTTGTTTTTTGCAGGACAAGATGTCGTTTTCAGCGGTACCATGGTTATTTATATCCATCTTTTTGATCGCGTGTTATTCTACTTTTTGTTCAGCGGCATGATAATAAAGCGTTGTTTTTTGGCTCATTTTTTTTTTTCTTACGGTGTTCACTGAAGGGGTTAACTAGTGGGAAAGTTTTATAGGCTGGGTTGATGTGGACGCAGCGATACTAAATATGTGTGCTATTATTGTTTTTTTATTATTTAGATAAAGAAATGTATTTATGGGAATAATATTTTTTTTTAAATTATTTAGGAATTTTTTTTTTTTTCTACAAATGTGGAAATTTTTTTTTTTACTTTTTTACTTTGTCCCGGGGGGGACATCACAGATCGCTGATCTGACAGTTTGCACAGCACTCTGTCAGATCAGCGATCTGACTGACAGCGCTGCAGGCTTACCAGCGCCTGCTGTGGATCCGGAAGTACTCCCTGCAGTACCTGGATGCAGCCCTGTGGCCATTTTGGATCCGGGGACTGCAGGGAGGAGACGCTCGGTACAAGGTGAGTACATCGCCTTGTACCGATCGTCTCAGGGAAGCACGCAGGGAGCCCCCTCCCTGCGCGATGCTTCCCTGTACCGCCGTTACACTGCAATCATGTTTGATCGCAGTGTGCCGGGGGTTAATGTGCCGGGGGCGGTCCGTGACTGCTCCTGGCACATAGTGCCGGATGTCAGCTGCGATAGTCAGCTGACAACCGGCCGCGATCGGATATGACGTACTATCCCGTCACTGGGAATTAAGTCCCAGGTCACCTTGACGGGATAGTACGTCATATGGGATTAAGGGGTTAAGAAAAGCAGCTGGTTTGCACAGCAGCGTGCAAACAGCAATGCAGCTATCAGGGAGCCTTATAAGGCAGCCTAATAAGCTACAGAGCTGATGCACAAAAATCTAGCCTCCACTGTCCCTGCAAAAAAAGGTGGTGTTGGACAGTGGAAATCGCTACAGCACAAGCGGTTTGGGGGTTAATCTTCCCTCCCTAACTATATCCCTTATTCTGACGAAGCTGCAGCAACCTCTCCCTATGCTAAGACCAGCAGAAGTAAGATGGCGGTCGGCGGGCACGCCCCTTTATACCCCCTGGGATGCCACAGAAAGCAAGCCAATCACTGTCATGCCCTTCTCTGAGATGGTGGGGACCGAGACCTATGTCATCACGCTGCCCACACTCTGCGTCCTCCTTCATTGGCTGAGAAATGGCACTGAACGCGTCATACGAAACGTGACTTTGGCACGAAGATCGCTGACCGCATGGCCGATCCCACACTAGGATCAGGTCGGGTTTCATGAAACCCGACTTTGCTGAAAGTCAGTGATTTTTTAATTTGTCCGATCCGTTTCGCTCAACCCTAGTCTTTATGACATGATGCATTCACTTTTCTCATACTTGCAGCATATTCTGGGTATGGTTCTTTTTTTATATCAATAGACCACAAGTACAACAAAAAAAGATGTAAATAATTATAATTGTAATGTGTCTTGCAATATTTTTTTGTGCATTTTTAAACACTGAGAATATTTATCAAAACTGTCTTAGACCGATTTCATACATGAGCTTTTTGGTACATGTGCTATCTATTTTTTATGGATAAATCAAAAACTCATTACAATGAATGTGCTTTTTCAAATGTCACTGTTCAAATTAAAAAAAATGGAGATGTACTGCTTTGCACAATGTTGTGAATCAAATTCCCTATACAAATCAATGACCCCCTGTGAAAAAAAATGCTGAAAAATGAATGGCAACCATGAACTGTCTGCATTTTACAGTTTAATGTGTAGGAAAAGCTAAGATTTTTTCACACGTGAAAAATGGATGGAATAAAGATTTATCCCTATACATGCACTCAGGGAGAGTCCTATCCCTCCAGGAGGAGCTTCTTGGGACCCATCTGTCCGACTAGTCTTTCATGAAGCTCAGTCCCCAACAGCTTTTAAATAGTTTTTTTTTTTCTATAAATGTTGCCATGTTTCAAAGTTCAACATATCTGTCTGAAATTATGCTACCCACATATGGTACATGCCTCCTCTGGATCGGGCAGCATGAATATACTGTCATGTTCTCTTTAAAATGCATCAAGCTTATTAAAGTAGTTCATACTAATGATAAATTTGATTCATTTTAAGACTATTTCATCTAAGTTTACTTTGTGTCAGAGATGTAGTCATGGCCAAGAGTGTTGGCACCCTTGAAATTGTTCCAGAAAAGTATTTCTCCCAGAAAATTATTGCAATTACAAATGTTTTGTTATACACATGTTTATTTTCATTATGTGTATTTGTACAACACAAAAAACTGAGAAAAAAGGCACACTGGACATAATTTCACACAAAATCCCAAAAATTGTAAGCACAAAATTGTTGACACCTTTCCAAAATTGAGAGTAAACAACTTTGTTTTAAGCATGTGATGCTTGTTCAAACTCACCTGTGGCAAGTGACAGGTGTGGCCAATGTGAAAATCACAACTGAAACCAGGTAAAAGGGGTAAAAGTTGAATGGTTGCATTGTGTGTCTGTGTGTGCCACACTAAGCAATGAGAACAGAAAGTGGAGAAGTGAACCGTCTGAAGGCTTGAGAATAAAAATTGATGAAAAATATCAACAATCTCAAGGTTACAAGTGCATTTCCAGAGATCTTGATGTTCTTTTGTCCATGGTGCACAACATAATTAAGAAGTTTACAATGCATGGCATGCAGCTAATCTCCCTGGATGTACACAGAAGAGAAAAATTTATGAAAGGTTGCAATGCAGGATAGTCTGGATAGTGGATAAGCAGCCCCAATCAAGTTCCAAAGAGATTCAAGCTGTCTTGCAGGCTCAGGATGCAGCAGTGTCAGTGAAAACTATCCATCAACATTTGAATGAAATGAAATGCTATGGCAGGAGACCAAGGAGGACCCCACTGCTGACACAGAGACATAAAAAGCTAGACTGCAGTTTGCCAAAATGTACATGGGTAAGCCAAAATCCTTATGGGAAAGCATTTTGTAGACAGATGAGACCAAGATAGAGCTTTTTGGGCAAGCATTTGATTCTACTGTTTACCGAAATTAAATAAGGCATACAAAGAAAAGAACACAGTACCCACAGTCAAATATGGTGGAGGTGTAAAGAAGTGTTGGGCTTTTTTTGATGCCTCTTGCACCGGGAGCCTTGATTGTGTGCAAGGCATCATGAAATCTGAAGATTACCAAAGGATTTTTTTTTTTTTTTCGCAATGTAAAGAGTAGTAATTGCTTAGGCCATAGACCCAGTGATTGGAAATCAACAATAAGTCAAATTAAACATAATAAATCTGCATCTATACTAAGATAAAAATAAAATATTACAAAGACAAATTCAATAAATTGTGATCTTTTTTTTTTTTTAAAAAAAATCTATATTTCTATGTTTAAATGTTTCAAAAAACATCTTGGGCACCTCCTGCTTTGACATTAGGAAGCAGCAAAGATGGCGGGCATCGTAAAACACCAAGAATGGTATTACTATTTTTTTTTACTTCTGTTTATGACGATCTGATGTCTTTAGAAACTCCTTTTTGCATAATAATGCTTATATGATTTGAATACATTGAATGCTAATACATTTTCTGAGCAAACTTGAACAAATCTGCAAATATGAACTTTTGCAGATTTGCTCATACACAGTGTATTCTAGTGTATTTTTGTATTATAAAACTGACTTCCTCTGTCTGCAGTAGAACAAAAAAAATCACAAACACTAATGCACACGAACAATCTGTAATAGATTGTTCAGTGCACATAGCCTGCTATTGTTCTCGGCAGCACAAGGCCTGTTTGCACAGCAACACGAGCTGCTGAGATCTTTTTTGCAGCACATAAGATCACTTCACTCAACAAACGAGTATCTGCTCATTCATTACGAAATTGGCAGCCTGTTTAGACTAGAAATGAAGAAAGAATTCCAGCTCAACGAGGCGGTGAAAAGTAAACACTTGGTACTTTATTCACTTCATGTCAGAAGCAGAGGATAAGACATCAGCACAATACAATTAAAAACACTATCTACGCGTTTCAGGTGACAGAGCACCCTTAATCATGATAAAGGGTGCTCTGTCACCTGAAACGCGTAGATAGTGTTTTTAATTGTATTGTGCTGATGTCTTATCCTCTGCTTCTGACATGAAGTGAATAAAGTACCAAGTGTTTACTTTTCACCGCCTCGTTGAGCTGGAATTCTTTCTTCATTTCTGGCCTCCTCACGCCCTGACACAGCGTTTCCGTGCTCCGAGCTTCGTGGGATAACGACTGGTGAGCTGGACTTTTCTTTAGCCTGTTTAGACTACAAGATTATCATTAAATGAACATTCCTAGAAATACTCATTCACAATAATCTTGCAGTATAAATGGACCTGAAGTGATTTTGAAGTATGCTTAAATATGTTGAATGAACACAAATATGTTTTGTACCTTGATTGTGTATGGCAAATGCAAGAAACACAACAAAACCACAAAATAAAATGTAGCAGTGGTTTCTCATGATCAGTCCTCAAATAACTAGCCATTATTCCAAGATTAAGTTCCTGACTTTTCCCCAGTATCTTATGAGAAGGCATAATGATTCTTAGAATTGCATTGTAAAAAGTACTACTCCTACGTTACTTTATTGAGATAAAATTATAATTTGCTTTTTTATCCCTATTTCTTGGAATGCAAATAATGGCCAAATCCTTTATTCTGCTTGGAGAAGCGTGATCAATGAAAGTGCCCTTCCTTTCACATGTATACATTATAGAACAAATTGTAACAATTTCTCAGGCCTGGTTTATACCATAATAACAAAGAAGGATGGTGTCTTTTACTTGAGAGATATGATTATTGCAGTAATATATCTTGCTTTATTATATTTTATTTAGTGCATTTTTTCTCCATTACTAATATAAGGATCCAAATAGCTTTAGGGTGGGCAGATACACATTTCACATTCAGCGACGCTTCTTCTAAGCCAGGAGATTTTGAAGGAATGTTTGAGAACCTGCAGAAAGCAATCTGGTAATATATGGACGACAATAAATATGACTATTCTGCTTAAGATTCTGAGAAAACACACTTTTATGCTCACTAAACATTTAGCAATGTCATGGTAACAGCAAGATGATAAAGTAAATATATTTTGGCATGGTTATGTGAATGGAAACATTTTTTTTTACAATATTATCCAGATTTTGACTTCCAACTTTTTGTTTATGCTGTGAAGCAGCCAAGCAACTTGGCACCAAATTATACAAAAAAGAAGAAAATGTCCAGCTTCACCGAATCCGTAAAAAAGAGTTTTCTTTATTCACAAACTTTAAACATAGAGGATACAGACTTCAGCACAAACCATATGGGTAATAATCTCAACGCGTTTCTGGAGACTAAGCTCCCTTAATCATGATTAAGCTGGACATTTTCTTCTTTTTTGGACTTTATACGCTTGGACACAGGGGGTCCGTGCTCCCAAGGATTGGTTTATGCATCACGGGTGAGCTGGTTTATATTCCTTCTTACCAAATTATACACCAACTTTTTAAATTGACCTAAGAATAAACTGATATTCTCATATCTTATGTAAATCTCTTTCAACATTTGAGTGTTCTGGGGTACAGAGGACCACAATGCCTACTTACCTGCTCGTTAGGTGCTCACATTTAAAATTCCAAATATAATGCCCATAATCTGCCTTCGACCCATACTGTACATTTGGAGGCAGGTGGTTGTTTTCATGCAAAAATAAAGAGAATGTCTACCTCATTTTGTAACTTCTCTATCGAGACAACCAATAGACAGCCTTTTGTTAGTCAATAGAGACTATTGCCAATAGTTTATGAGTAGTGAGGAAAGAGTGTGCTCGTTACTGCTCATTACTTGATCGAGCATCAGTGTGCTCGAGATGCTCATTGCTCGGCGAGTATTTGGAATGCTCACACGCAAGCTCGAGTCCCCGCCCCGCAGGCCGAGTTCACATTTGCGTTCGGGGCTTTGCAGAGGGCTGCGTACTTCCTCTGTTAATCTCCACCTACTTCCACATACTTCTGCATGCGTCCTGCGTACCTATATTTAACCCCTTACTGACCTCGGACGGGATAGTATGTCCGAGGTCAGCTCCCCTGCTTTGATGCAGGGCTCCGCGGTGAGCCCGCATCAAAGCCGGGACATGTCAGCTGTTTTGATCAGCTGACATGTGCACGCAATAGCGGCGGGTGAAATCGCGATTCACCAGCCGCTATTAACTAGTTAAATGCCGCTGTCAAACGCAGACAGCGGCATTTAACCCTAGAACGCGTACCTGGGGCCTCGCAGGCCTGCTAGGTTACTTGTTTTCTATTATCTGTAAAACTACATTAGTTAGAATTTTGAAACTCAAGGTAATCCTCAGGTATATAGTTGTTAGTAATATCCAGTTGTTCATATATTTTTATGTTATAGGCATCTCGTATAGCAACGCTTTTTTTGTGACTACCCCAGATTCACGTACCTGGGGCCTTTGAGGCCTGCTTTGGTTTACATGTACTCCTCCTTCTTTTTGTCTGTACTGTTGTTGGGGAAGAACTTATGACTCAGTCTTTATGACTATTGGTCGATGGCTGTTGCTGGGAAGAGTGTGGATTCTGCCTGACATGGTAATGTGATCCTGGGAGTTTCCCCTCACAAAGTAACGTGATTATGATGTCAGTACAGGTCCTTTAGTCCTAAATCCTAGTTGCTGGAGAGACTTTGGAGGAAGAAGTCAGCTTTCTTTGGTCTGTAACAAAGAACCTTTCTGAGCTCCAAAACCAGAGGCTTCTACTGCACTTACAAGAAAGTGATCTGTTGAAGGTAAGAGTAGGGGGGCTGTACTTTACCCTAAGCACACAAACACTAACAAAGTCTTAGCACACACAGTGTATAGTGCACAAGCCTGATTGTAATCTTTGTTTTTTACTTTTCATTTTAGTTTACTCACATCTAAGATTACAATGGCACAGTCTACATCAAGGGGATTGACTGTCCAAGAAATTGAGGCGATTATTTTCAATAGTGATGAAGACAGTGACATTTCTTTGTCGGATGAAGAGTATATTCCACCAGCTAATGTATCAACTTCATCGTCCAGCGATTCCTCAGATGATGAAGAAGTAATGGATTCAGAAGAATGTGCAAGTAGAACATCTAAAACAAATGTTTTTTGGAACAGTACTGCTGTGGCTCATGCACGCACCCCATCACATAACATTATTAGAGTTCCTCAAGGAGCTGTCGGAATTTCCCAATTCATGTCCAAAAAAGATGTTTTCAGTAAATTTGTTTCAGATGACATTGCAGATGAGGTAGTTTTGTGTACGAATGTGGAAGGTAAACGTATTGCTTCGGAAAAAAAAAAAACTTGGAAAAATTTAACTAAAGAGGAACTATATGCCTATATTGGCCTTACTCTTCTGGCAGGGTCGACTAAATCATATGATGTGCCAATCAGAGAGTTATTTCTGAACCCATTTGCAGATCCACATTACAAAGCCACTATGTCCGTAGATAGATTTGAGGCTATTCGGAGATGCATTCGTTTTGATGAAAAGAGAACTCGGCCTGTGAGGTTGGCAACCGATAAATTAGTGGCAACCGATAAATTAGCGCCTATTAGCTATATATGGAATCTTTTTATCAAGAACTGTTACAAACTTTACAATTCTAGCGAATATGTGACAGTGGACGAACAACTTCTTGCCTCTAGGGGACGTTGCAAATTTATCCAATATATGCCCAGTAAAGCCAGCTAAACACGGCTTAAAAATTTTCTGGATGTGCGATTCAGCAACTTATTATGGGATGAATGGCATGATTTACTGTGGAAAAGAAGCTGACGCTCCAGTCCAGAAAGATCTATGTTCCAACATAGTGAAAACACTAGCTTTACCAATTTTCAATTCTGGAAAAAATATCACTATGGATAATTATTTTACTAATTTAGAACTGGCCAATTTTTTGCTTCAGAAACAACTAA
The DNA here is from genome assembly GCF_051348905.1 of Ranitomeya variabilis. Taxonomy (NCBI): domain Eukaryota; kingdom Metazoa; phylum Chordata; class Amphibia; order Anura; family Dendrobatidae; genus Ranitomeya; species Ranitomeya variabilis. The sequence goes on along the minus strand of NC_135238.1, from coordinate 138,530,098 downwards.
CACTTGTTGGTACAATGAGACCAAACCGCCGCGAAATTCCACCAATAATGAAGCACAATGCACAGCGACCAATCTACGAGAGTGTATTCGGTTTCTGCAATGAGGCAACAATGGTGTCCTATAAAGCCAAGAAAGAAAAATCTGTGATATTACTGAGCACAATGCATCACGATGAAAGTATTTACACCAATGACAGGAAACAAAAACCTGAAATTATACTTCATTATAATAAGACAAAAGGAGGTGTCGACAAGATGGACGAAATGATTACTGAATATTCGTGTAAAAGGCAGACTAAACGTTGGCCTGTTGCCCTTTTTTCCAATATCCTTGATGTGTCATCCCTCAATAGCTATATTGTTTATTGTCAAACTAATCCAGAATTCCATGCCAACAGGAAGGACAATAGACGTATATTTTTGACAGAACTTTGTTATGAACTTTTGATGCCTACTATGCTAGAGAGAAGCAGCACAAAATGCTTATCAAGGCAAATTACAGAGGCAATGATCCGATGTGGAATATGCTTTCAGGAACAGCCAGAGCAAAGAGAAAAAAAAAGAAAGCGCTGCTATATTTGTCCAGCAAAGAAAGAAAGAAAATCGGAGCGTTTCTGTTCTACTTGCGGACAAAATGTATGCAGGGAACATTCTGAAGAAAAAATAATATGCAAGAATTGTCGGGGGAATATGTAAAGTGGAAAATAAATATTCCTGCACCAAGTTTGCTACAGACTTTATGTAAAAACTTTTTATAAGAAAAAATGTATCCATCATAAAAAATTGTACTGAGTGAATATATTGGGCGTGCCCGTTTAGTTACATTTTTGTTGTTTTATGTACATAAGTTTGTAGCGCCCCCACTGCCGCAGGGCCGAGGGGTACCCGGTACCGGGCCTGTGTGAGACTCAGCTCCGGGGTTGTCACGGTGGCTAGGCCCAGTCCGTGACCCTGCCGTGGGGCGCACAGCTGTAATAGGTATAACGGATGATGGTGGTGATGCTGTGGGGGTGCGGTGCAGTAAATAACGAGGACACCAGGTTGCAGTCTCTTTACCTCTTTACTGAAGATCTCTGGGTCCTCAGTCCGGAACACGGTTCACCAGGCTACGCAAGTCCGGCCGGTCCAATGACACCTCCAGAGTTCTCTTCACAGGTGGAAATCGGTGCCTTCCCCCTAGCGCTATGTGTTGTGGTCCTTCCCTGCTGTGCTTACGGAAAGTCCCCCACAACTGTTGTGTCTGTTTCTTAAGTTCCCTCACAACTCGATTAGATGATGTTCTGCTAATCCTCCGTCCCTCCCTGATGTTCTGGTTGGGACGGCACCCGTTTGACGGGTAGGCTTGGAGCTCTTCCGGGACCCTAGAGTCGCCCCTCTCCACAAGTTGCCCCCCAAGACTGCATAGGTGATATGTGTTAGACAGCCCGCCTTAAACTGACTGTCCTGCCGCTGTTTGGAGTATTGCTTGAAGCTGAATGTTAATCTACTCCCTCGGCGTTCCGGCCACTGGTAGTGCGCCTCAGTAGGATGTTGCTTCGGTCTTACAGCACGACTCCTACTGGTATTTCTCATTTGCATGATCTCGTTTCTCACTCAGCACAATCTATCTCGCTTCTTATCCTTCCTTGGGTACCGCCGCTACCCGGAGCAGGCCTGGTCCCGTTACGTTCTTTCTTGTCGCCAAGCCTCTGTCAGGATCCCACCCCTGGCAGAGACCCTACTGTATCTTCCCCTACAACACCCTCTGCCACAAGGTGTTGCCTGGTTCCAACCCAGTCAGCTTTCTGATCTAACTTCCTGCCTGACCCCCAGTTTACCCACTATGGTGGGGAGTGGCCTAATGAATAGCACCCTTAGCTCCCCCCGGAGGCCCAGCTGTGAAATGTATTGGTGTCTGTGATACCTGATCAGATGAACTCCTTCAGTGCCATCAGATGCACCATAGCTCCCCATAGTGGCGGAGCCACAGTACTGCAACGACCAGGACTCTGGGGCGCTGCACTCCCCCCTGGTTAAACACAGTACTCCGGGACTGGGAAGAAAACAACAATACAAGTTAGCAAAAAGACATACAGTTTTGTTGAGTGCAATAACAATAAGTATACTTGAACAGGCTTCCCTTTATGGGAGGTAAGGACACTTGAACGTTACAAACATGGTTAACATTATAAATTACAGGCTATAAATAACTCCTGTTACCCAACTGGATATTCTACTAAGTGCAAAATTGTTGAACAATAATTTAACGTTGCCTTTAAGGACATACACTCTGTATCCACTAAAGACCTTCCTATAATCACATTATGAGGTAATTTAACTTTTTCATTCTCCTTCTTTAAATCTGCAGGACCGCCTGTCCTATCGGCACCAGACCTACTGCCTCTCCTTTCTGTTACAGGACCGCCCCGTTCAGCCAGGACCTACTGCCTTTTCCACTACTATACACAGTATAGAACATAACATTACTTTCAGTTTAAGAGCACTGAGCCATCTCTACATGACTCCTATGAGGACTCAGGGTTTACCTTCTATCCTAACTATCTATCAACATTATTAAAACATTTCCTATTGAACATTAAGCCCTCTCATTATCTTTCTTTCTATCATGCATGCTGGACACCACGTCTATCCCTACGGGCCCACTGCATCCTTCTGCCATCTTTCACTTTTTCTTTTCAGAGAACATCATCAGTATTTCTTCACAATTAACTAGTTGAATACATATAACTTACTCATGTAAACATTATCATCACTTTCTTTCGTCAAAATATTATTGCTACCTGTCTTAAAGCAATATCACCATTTTCATGCAACAAATGAACATCCCCTTTAAGAGGGGAACAAGTCTCTATGAGGTAGCGTGTCTTCTCAAGCTACCAGTCCATACTCAGCAAAGGTTCCAGTGTGGTATCTTCACAAAGAGTCCTTCTTTAAGTAAAACCAGTAGGGAGCACCTTTAATAAGGTGCAAACTATGTACAAGAAGTTCGGATCATGCACTGTTCATGATTTCAGCAGTTCTGTAAACTTTGTGCAAAAACTTGAAAAACAAACAAAACAAAACAATAGGGATCCCGGGTCAACAAGGGGATCCCCTTAAGAGTTAACCCTGAACGGGTTCAGCAGCAAAAATAAGAGAACAGTAACTATATACAGTTTCAAGCGTCTTAAAAGCTTACTCAGGAGGCCTCCCCCACCGAGGCTTTACCTGGCAGGTGGCTTTCTGCTGGCCGGATTCACTGGGCTCCAAGCTTACCCCTGCGGCCAGGGATACCTCGTGGGTTCGGGTCTTCTGCACGACCAAGTCGTGCGCCGCAATGATGGTCTGCGTGGGCCGATGGATGCGGCTGGCAGCAGCAGCAGCAGCGGCTTCAGCAGCGCGCTCCTCCCCCTCAGTTCGGGATACTGCCAGAACAGCCGTGCAGCGCTGTATATCCCGGGCCCACCAGCTGCTCCCCTTTAAGCGCCGGCGGTACGTGACCACATCCCCCGGCTTCAGGAAGGACTTGGCACCGTCTCCGCACAGGCAGGGCTCCACTTCATCCCGGGTGAGGCGGACTCGCAGGGTTGTTCCGATCTCCTGCACGAAGCCTTTTCCTGTCTGGGGCAGGTAAACAATGACAACGCCCCACTTCGGCAGGGAGCCCTCCAGCAGCTCACCACGCGCCTCCCGCTCCACTTCTCGCTGGAATTCTGCGATCAGGTGGTTTCGATATTCCCCCCAGGGGAAGTGTCCGAGGTCATGCCCCCCCGGTGCATTGGCGCTAGACGGCGGGGACATCGGGGCGCCACCGGTCACAGCAGTGACCGGATCGTGTGCAGAAGTGAGGTGGCCATCCCGGGGATCGCGGCACTGGGTACCTCCACTTGCGGCAGCTCCTCCTGGGGAAGGTGTATGAACCGGGGACCGTCCAGGCCCTGGATGCTCCGTCGGCAGCTCCCAAGGATCCAAATCCTCCAGCGGAGGCATGTCAGAATAATCCGTTGGTGATGGGGGTCGATGCGGGGCCATCCTTTTCTGTAGGCCTGTCCTGGTCTCCAGTTCCACCTCATCTGAGTCATAGTTTCGTTTCTTCGGTCTCCGCCCACCATAGAAGATCAGGAGGCGGATCTCTCCTGTCGACGGGCCCGCCCTTAGGATGCAGCAATATTTAGACTGGGCGGCCATGGCTGTTCACGCTCTCCAGCTTGCCTACGCCCACTCTACGCCCCTCTTCTCCTCCCGCGCTCTCCTCAGCGCTATAATGGTGGCGGATTTTTGGCGGTAAATGGCGCAGCACAGTCTTTATAATAAATAAGCACAGTCCAAGTACAATAAATCACAGTTCCAAGGCACACATGACCTGATTCTTCAGGCTTTAGTAGATCCTGTTCGTGACGCCAAGTTTGTAGCGCCCCCACTGCCGCAGGGCCGAGGGGTACCCGGTACCGGGCCTGTGTGAGACTCAGCTCCGGGGTTGTCACGGTGGCTAGGCCCAGTCCGTGACCCTGCCGTGGGGCGCACAGCTGTAATAGGTATAACGGATGATGGTGGTGATGCTGTGGGGGTGCGGTGCAGTAAATAACGAGGACACCAGGTTGCAGTCTCTTTACCTCTTTACTGAAGATCTCTGGGTCCTCAGTCCGGAACACGGTTCACCAGGCTACGCAAGTCCGGCCGGTCCAATGACACCTCCAGAGTTCTCTTCACAGGTGGAAATCGGTGCCTTCCCCCTAGCGCTATGTGTTGTGGTCCTTCCCTGCTGTGCTTACGGAAAGTCCCCCACAACTGTTGTGTCTGTTTCTTAAGTTCCCTCACAACTCGATTAGATGATGTTCTGCTAATCCTCCGTCCCTCCCTGATGTTCTGGTTGGGACGGCACCCATTTGACGGGTAGGCTCGGAGCTCTTCCGGGACCCTAGAGTCGCCCCTCTCCACAAGTTGCCCCCCAAGACTGCATAGGTGATATGTGTTAGACAGCCCGCCTTAAACTGACTGTCCTGCCGCTGTTTGGAGTATTGCTTGAAGCTGAATGTTAATCTACTCCCTCGGCGTTCCGGCCACCGGTAGTGCGCCTCAGTAGGATGTTGCTTCGGTCTTACAGCACGACTCCTACTGGTATTTCTCCTTTGCGTGATCTCGTTTCTCACTCAGCACAATGTATCTCGCTTCTTATCCTTCCTTGGGTACCGCCGCTACCCGGAGCAGGCCTGGTCCCGTTACGTTCTTTCTTGTCGCCAAGCCTCTGTCAGGATCCCACCCCTGACAGAGACCCTACTGTATCTTCCCCTACAACACCCTCTGCCACAAGGTGTTGCCTGGTTCCAACCCAGTCAGCTTTCTGATCTAACTTCCTGCCTGACCCCCAGTTTACCCACTATGGTGGGGAGTGGCCTAATGCATAGCACCCTTAGCTCCCCCCGGAGGCCCAGCTGTGAAATGTATTGGTGTCTGTGATACCTGATCAGATGAACTCCTTCAGTGCCATCAGACGCACCATAGCTCCCCATAGTGGCGGAGCCACAGTACTGCAACGACCAGGACTCTGGGGCGCTGCAATTTTTTTGGGGAATTATACACATCTTAGGCTATGTTCCAAGTAGCGCTGGGGTTCACCAGAATGGGATCCATAATGGATCTGACCTCCTGGTAACTCCAGCTAAGGCTGATGGAATGCCGGGATTCCACCAGCCTTAGCTGAGGTCACCAGGAGGTCAGATCCATTACGGATCCCCTCCTGGTGGACCCCAGCGCTAGTGGGAATGCATCCTTACTTTGCAAATTTAAAATAAACTTTGAAAAGTATTTTTATTTGAGTTATTCCATGTTATTTGCACACAGGCCTAAAAGGCCCCAGGTACGTGAATATGGGGTAGTCACAAAAAAAGCGTTGCTATACGAAATGCCTATAACATAAAAATATACGAACAACTGGAAATTACTAACAACTATATAGCTGAGGAATACCTAGAGTTTCAAAATTGTAACTAAAGTAGTTTTACAGAAAATAATAAAAAAGTAACCTGACAGGCCTGCGAGGCCCCAGGTACGCGTTCTACCAGCCTTAGCCGGGGTCACCAGGAGGTCAGATCCATTACGAAATCCCGTCCAGGCGGACCCCAGAGCTAGTGGAAATGCATGCTTACTTTCAAATAACTTTGAAAAAAAAATGTTTTTGAGTTATTCCATGTTATTTGAAAACAGGCCTCAAAGGCCCCAGGTACGTAACAGTGTAGATTTCTATGGTCACGCATTCTAGGGTTAACTACCGCATCCGGCCAGGTGGCCGGATATGAGCGCATCGCCAATCCCCATCACATGATTGGAGGTCGGCGATGCTTCTCCATTGTAACCATAGAGGTCCTTGAGACCTCTATGGTTACTGATCGCCGGTAGCTGTGAGCGCCACCCTGTGGTCGGCGCTCACAGCACACCTGATTTTCTACTACATAGCAGCGAACAGCAGATCGCTGCTATGTAGCAGAGGCGATCGTGCTGTGCCTGCTTCTAGCCTCCCAGGGAGGCTATTGAAGCATGGCAAATGTTAAAAAAAAAGTTTAAAAAAATGTGAAAAAAATAAAAAAAATATAAAAGTTTAAATCACCCCCCTTTTGCCCCAATCAAAATAAATCAATAAAAAAAAAAATCAAACCTACACATATTTGGTATCGCCACGTTCAGAATTGCCCAATCTATCAATAAAAAAAAGCATTAACCTAAACTCTAAACGGCGTAACAAGAAAAAAAATCGAAACCCCAGAATTACATTTTTTTGGTTGCTGCGACATTGCATTAAAATGCAATAACAGGCGATCAAAAGAACGTATCTGCACTGAATTGGAATCATTAAAAACGCCAGCTCGGCACACAAAAAATAAGCCCTCAACCAACCCCAGATCATGAAAAATGTAGATGCTACGAGTATCGGAAAATGGCGCAATTTTTTTTTTTTATTTTTAACAAAGTTTGGAATTTTTTTTCACCACTTAGGTAAAAAATAACCTAGTCATGTTAGGTGTCTATGAACTCGTAGTGACCTGGAGAATCATAATGGCAGGTCATTTTTAGCATTCAGTGAACCTAGCAAAAAAGCCAAGCAAAAAACAAGCGTGGGATTGCACTTTTTTTGCAATTTCACTGAACTTGGAATTTTTTTCCCATTTTCTAGTACACGACATGGTAAAACCAATGATGTCGTTCAAAAGTACAACTCGTCCCGCAAAAAATAAGCCCTCACATGGCCAAATTGACAGAAAAAGTTATGGCTCTGGGAAGGAGGGGAGTGAAAAACGAACACGGAAAAACGAAAAATCCAAAGGTCATGAAGGGGTTAACATTGGGTACGCAAGACATGCAGATATATGTGGATGTATGCGGATGCGTTGTTTTGATGCATCCGCCGTCCGCACAAGCGCAGCCCTCCGCAAAGCCCCCAAATGCAAATGTGAACTTAGCTTTAGACAGCCAATAAACATGCGGGGATTGCCTGCCTGTCACTGTAATGCCATAGCCATCTTGGTTGTGGTATTACTGTTATTGGCTGGCCGCATAGCTTCATCAGGTCTACATTGGACAGAAACTGCACTCATCAAGGTGACCATCGACCTTCTGAGAGTAAAATGTAACAGTGACCACTCTCTCCTCATTTTTCTCAACCTTTCTGCAGCTTTCTACACTGTTGACCACCCTCTCCTACTCTCTAGGCTCCAGTCACTAGGCATTAAGGACACTGCTCTCTCCTGATTCTCTTCCTATCTTTCTGACCTCTCCTTCAGTGTTCTGTTCTCTGGCTCCACTTCGTCTCCTCTTCCTCTCACTGTTGGGGTGCCTCAGGGCTCAGTCCTTGGCCCCCTTCTCTTCTCCTTCTACATGGCCCCAATTGGACAGACCATCAACAGATTTGGCTTTCAGTACCATCTTTATGCTGATGACACACAACTATACACGTCATCCCCTGACCTTACCCCTTCTGTACTACAGAACGCCAGTGACTGCCTGTCCGCAGTCTCTGACACCATGTCCTCTCTCTGTCTGAAACTCAACCTCTCCAAAACTGAACTTCTTCTGCTCCTGCCATCTACTAACCTCCCTAAATCTGACATTTACCTCTCCATGGGTGGCACTATAATAACACACCGGCAGAAGGCACGCTGTCTGGGTGTTATGTTTGACTCCGATCTCTCCTTCACATCCCATATACAATCTCTTGCCTGCTCTTGCCGCTTACACCTAAAGAAAATCTCTAGAATCTGCCCTTTTCTCACCATGGAAACAACAAACAACAAAAACCCTCACTATGGCCTTGATCCACTCCCGCCTGGACTACTGCAATGCTCTATTAATTGCCTCCCTCTTACTTGACTTTCCCCTCTCCAATCTATCCTTAATGCAACAGCCAGGGTTGTCCATCTAGCTAATTGGTATTCAGACGTGTCCGCTCTTCGCCAGTCATTACACTGGCTGCCCATTCATTATAGAATCCAATTCAAAGTACTTGTTCTCACCCACAAAGCTCTCCACAATGTGGCACCTCCTTACATCTCCTCCCTCATTTCGGTCTATCAGCCTAACCGACCACTGCGCTCTGCAAACGACTTTCGACTAACCTCTGCACTAATCTGTACCTCCCACTCCTGACTCCAAAACTTCTCCCATGCTGCGCCAATCCTCTGGAAAGCTCTGCCCCAAGATATTAGGACCATCCACAATTTGCATAGTGTTAGACGCTCCCTCAAAACACATTTGTTCAGAGCGGCCTATCACGTTCACTAATCAAAGTCATTTTATATTTGTGTGTGTGTGTGTGTGTGTGTGTAGCCCATTCACTACTTCCTTCTATCCCCCACCCCCTGAAGGTGGCTGGACCATCATTGTAAATACATCATTGTAAATACACACCTGTACTTTGTATCTCCCCCACCTCATTGTAGATTGTAAGCTCTCATGAACAGGGTCATCTTATTTTGCTTTAATTATTGCATTGTTAACGTTGCTACTTATGACTGTTGTGTTTGAAACTGTTAGGCTGGGGTCACACTAGAGAGGAATACGGACGAGGGAGAGGCGCAAAAACAACGTATTGCACACGGACCAATGTTTCTCTATGGGACAGCTTCCATCAGCCGTATATTTCTTGGCTGTATTTTACGGGCTGAGAAAATCGCAGCATGCTGCCTTTGTTAGCGTATTGCGCAAAAAATCCACCAATGAAAGTCTATGGGGCGAGAAAAATACGGATTACACACGGACCATGCGTGTGACTTACGAGAAATACGTACTGATGTTCTATAGAAAAGCCAGTAATTCAGTGCGGTGTGCAGTAAAATCAGACTGACAGCTTAGAATAGAATGGATAAAATTAATGTCTACACACAGTATAGGTAGATAGATAGATAGATAGATAGATAGATGTCATTGACACACATATATACAGTACAGACCAAAAGTTTGGACACACCTTCTCATTTAAAGATTTTTCTGTATTTTCATGACTATGAAAATTGTACATTCACACTGAAGGCATCAAAACTATGAACTAACACATGTGGAATTACATACTTAACAAAAAAGTGTGAAACAACTGAAATTATGTCTTATATTCTAGGTTCTTCAAAGTAGCCACCTTTTGCTTTGATGACTGCTTTGCACACTCTTGGCATTCTCTTGATGAGCTTCAAGAGGTAGTCACTGGGAATGGCCTTCCAACAATCTTGAATGAGTTTCCAGAGATGCTTAGCACTTGTAGGCCCCTTTGCCTTCAATCTGCAGTTCAGCTCACCCCAATCCAACTTGATTGGGTTCAGGTCTGGTGACTGTGGAGGCCAGGTCATCTGGCGTAGCACCCCATCACTTTCCTTCTTGGTCAAATAGCCCTTACACAGCCTGGAGGTGTGTTTGGGGTCATTGTCCTGTTGAAAAATAAATGATGGTCCAACTAAACGCAAGCTGGATGGAATAGCATGCCGCTGCAAGATGCTGCGGTAGCCATGCTGGTTCAGTATGCCTTCAATTTTGAATAAATCCCCAACAGTGTCACTAGGAAAGCACCCCCACAACATCACACCTCCTCCTCCATGCTTCACGGTGGGAACCAGGAATGTTGAGTCCAGCCGTTCAACTTTTCTGCATCACACAAAGGCACGGTGGTTGGAACCAAAGATCTCAAATTTGGACTCATCAGACCAAAGCACAGATTTCCACTGGTCTAATGTCCATTCCTTGTGTTCTTTAACCCAAACAAGTCTCTTCTGCTTGTTGCCTGTCCTTAGCAGTGGTTTCCTAGTAGCTATTTTACCATGAAGGCCTGCTGCACAAAGTCTCCCAGTTGTTGTAGAGATGTGTCTGCTGCTAGAACTCTGTGTGGCATTATTATTATTTATTATTATAGCACCATTTATTCCATGGCGCTTTACATGTGAGGAGGGGTATACAAAATAAAAACAAGTATAATAATCTTAAACAATACAAGTCACAACTGGTACAGGAGGAAAGAGGGCCCTGCCCGCGAGGGCTCACAATCTACAAGGGATGGGTGAGAATACAGTAGACGAGGGTAAAGCTGGTCGTGCAGCGGTTTGGTCAATCGGTGGTTACTGCAGGTTGTTGGCTTGTCGGAAGAGGTAGGTCTTCAGGTTCTTTTTGAAGGTTTCGATGGTAGGCGAGAGTCTGATATGTTGTGGTAGGGGGTTCCAGAGTAGGTGTGATGCGTGAGAGAAATCTTGAATACGATTGTGGAAAGAGGAGATTAGAGGGGAGTAGAGAAGGAGATCTTGTGAGGTTCGGAGGTTGTGTGCAGGTAAGTACCGGGAGACGAGGTCACAGATGTATGGAGGAGACAGGTTGTGGATGGCTTTGTATGTCATGGTTATGGTTTTGTACTGGAGTCTCTGGGCAATGGGGAGCCAGTGAAGGGATTGACAGAGGGGAGAGGCCAGGGAATAGCGGGGGGACAGGTGCATTAGTCGGGCAGTAGAGTTTAGAATAGATTGGAGGGGTGCGAGAGTGTTTGAGAGGAGGCCACAGAGTAGGAGGTTGCAGTAGTCAAGGCGAGAGATTATAAGGGCATGGACTATGGTTTTTGCAGATTCTTGGTTGAAGAATGTACGGATCCGTGAAATATTTTTTGAGTTGAAGTCGGCAGGAAGTGGAAAGGGCTTGGATATGTGGTTTGAAGGAGAGATTAGTGTCAAGGATTACCCCAAGACAGCGAGCTTGTGGGACTGGGGAGAGTGGGCAGCCATTTACTGTAATGGATAGGTTCGTTGGGGGACATTGACCTGGTCTCTAATCTGAGCTGCTGTTAACCTGCGATTTCTGAGGCTGGTGACTCGGATAAACTTATCCTCAGAAGCAGAGGTGACTCTTGGTCTTCCTTTCCTGGGGCGGTCCTCATGTGAGACAGTTTCTTTGTAGCACTTGATGGTTTTTGCCACTGCACTTGGGGACACTTTCAAAGTTTTCCCGATTTTTCAGGCTGACTGACCTTCATTTCTTAAAGTAATGATGGCCACTCGTTTTTCTTTACTTAGCTGCTTTTTTCTTGCCATAATACAAATTCTAACAGTCTATTCAGTAGGACTATCAGCTGTGTATCCACCAGACTTCTGCACAACACAACTGATGGTCCCAACACCATTTATAAGGCAAGAAATCCCGCTTATTAAACCTGACAGGGCACAATTGTGAAGTGAAAACCATTCCCGGTGACTACCTCTTGAAGTTCATCAAGAGAATGCCAAGAGTGTGCAAAGCAGTCATCAAAGCAAAAGGTGGCTACTTTGAAGAACCTAGAATATAAGACATAATTTCAGTTGTTTCACACCTTTTTGTTAAGTATATAATTCCACATGTGTTAATTCATAGTTTTGATGCCTTCGGTGTGAATGTACAATTTTTATAGTCATGAAAATACAGAAAAATCTTTAAATGAGGTGTGTCCAAACTTTTGGTCTGTACTGTATATATACATATATATATTTATATTTAATACAGAGCTAGATAGCTTAAAAGCCAGTGATTCAATTGCCAGCTTTTGCTATCTCTTTATCAAAACCGACAGGATATGAGACATGGTTTACATACAGTAAACCATTTCATATTTGTTATATTTTTACATATTCCTCACCAACAATGCTAGCAGTGTGTGCAACATTTGGGAGCTCTAGGTGTTAAAATAAATGGTTAAATCACGGAAAAAAAACTGGCGTGGGCTCCCGTGCAATTTTCTCCGCCAGAGTGGGAAAGTCAGTGACTGAGGGCAGATATTAACAGCCTAGAGAGGGATCATGGTTATTGCCCCCCCCCCCCGGCTAAAAACATCAGCCTCCAGACACCCCATAAAAGGCACATGTGTAACATGCGCCTATTCTGGCACTTAGCCACTCTCTTCCCACTCCCGAGTAGCGGTGAGATATGGGGTAATAAGGGGTTAATGTCACCTTGCTAATGTAAGGTGACATTAAGCCAGGTTAATAATGGAGAGACGTCAATTAGACACCTATCCATTATTAATCCAATAGTAATAAAGGGTTAAAAAAACACACACACATTACGAAGAAAGTATTTTAATGAAATAAATAAACACATGCATCGTGGGACATGACTGTACGGCAGACAGGTATGGGATAATGTTGCTTTTTTATTTAACTTTTTTTTCAGAAGACAAGGGTTGTCAGTTGGATTGAGCGTACAATAAAGATATTAAAACCCCATGTGTTTATTTATTTCATTAAAATACTTTATTCATAGTGTGTTTGTTTTTTTAACCCTTTATTACTATTGGATTTATAATGGATAACAGATGTGCCTTTTATGGGGTGGCTGGGGGCAGATTTTTTTTAGCCAGGGGGACCAATAACCATGGTCACTCTCTAGGCTATTAATATCTGCCCTCAGTCACTGGCTTTCCCACTCTGGCGGAGAAAATTGCGCGGTAGCCCACACCAGTTTTTTCCATGGTTTAATCCTTTATTTTAACACCTAGCGCTCCCAAATTTTGCACACACACACTACTAACATTATTAGTGAGGAATTTGAAAAAATATAATGGACATGAAATGGTTTACTGTATGTAAACCATGTCTCATATCCTGTCAGGTTTGACAAGGAGAAAGCAAAAGCCAGCAATTGAATTACCGGCTTTTCTGCTATCTAGCTCTGTATGAAATATATATATATATATATATATATATATATATATATATATATGTGTCTCACTGACATATATATATATATATATATATATATATATATATATATATATATATATATATATAGACTGTATATATGTTTTCATGAATATTTGAGCCCATGGATCCATTCTATGTACATTTTGCAAGACGGCGAGATTCATACCAATGTCATACGGATGCCATACGGATGACACATGGATAATGTTTGGAGAAAAAAATTGCATCCTCGCATTGAATACAGACACTGTTCAGGAACTTTTATGCGTATTTTGGCCGTAAAAAACGGACCGTATTTTGATACGTTAGGTCTGACCCTGGCCTTAAACTGTAATCCTGACGAAGGATTGTATATCCGAAACACGTGTCGGGGTGCGCATTGCTTGGATTCGGTGCTGCCATTAAGGTACAGGAACTCGTTTATAAGCATTTCTTTTGCACTAATTTGCAGTTAGGTCATTTTTGCACATTGCACTTTTTTGCACACTGCACTTTTTGTATGGCAGTTTGGCCATAATTTGGTCACACTATGGGCCATCCTATTTAATCCCTAAATTTGGTGTCATTGCACACTTTATATTATCCTTTAGCACTTTATATTCTTCACTTTTTTATTCTTTTTTCTGATTGATTTGCAAAATAGAGTCCTGTTATTTATTCTTCCTTTATTGGTGCACCTTATACCTATTCAGGTTGTGATATGTATATATACTATTGGTGATTTTTTACCTCCGTTTTTATATGTTTTTATGTATCTTTCCAGCATGTGCACAAATAAATATGTTATTACCATTACCAATAAAGTACTATTGTGAAAATAAATATAGCCTTGCCATATAAGTTTCTTGGAGTGGATTCGTAACACTGGTGGTTGGTTTCTACTGTTCATGAGTGGTTCCCACTCACTTCACTTGTTTTCACTGGGGGTTCATTTAATATAAATCTTAAACACATTCGTTAATACATACAATAGAACCAGTATAGGAATTTTGTCCCCCCTTTGTGATAACATTTTTCTGCCTGGCCTTAAACTTGCACGCCTCCTGACGAAGAAGCGAAACGTGCGTTGGGGCGGCGGGGACGCCATTTGGGATCCACACCAGATCTATGTAAGTGCCGCTTATCTTCATTTTTACCCAGCACATTACTTAGATGTATTTAGACAGGGTTTCTTTTTACCCCTACACTATGTAGTATAATTGAGTATACTGAGTTATATGTATGGGTATATTAAAGTAGGCACAGGTGTGGTAATACGTTTATTACCTATAACTTATTGTGGCAGTCTCTGCTTCTTAGTAGCAACCTTGCAGGTATTTGTTGTTTTTTGGTTATATTATATGTAAATTCAAAATAAAATATTTATTTGGTGCATACTGGCACTTTATACCGGTCCTTCTTTGTGTATTATTATAAACATTTGGTTAATTGTGCCTTTTGAACTTTATATGGGTCTAGTGGTGTAGCTGATACAATAGAACCAGTATAGGAATTTTGTCCCCCCTTTGTGATAACATTTTTCTGCCTGGCCTTAAACTGTAAAGCGCTGCAGAATATGTTGGCGCTATAAAAATAAAGATTATTAGTATAAGAACCACAATGCTATGCTCACCACAATGTACCAACTGACACAGGCAGACTAGGGAGGGGTGCTGCACTGATAAGCTAGGGACAGAGTTGTAGCTGATTGCAGTCAGATTAGACATGTGTAATCTTTCTTTCAACTGCAACAGCCCTTATAAATGCTAATTTTAATCAATATTAATACTGCTGAAAGCAACACTTAGGGAAAGATTGTGGTGAAGGGATAGTGTAGAACAGGATAGGGCTTATTGCATGTCCTTCCTGCAGCAACTGACATCAAGTTTTCATGGCTAATAATATTCTTTTTGCTCTTGATTCTGCAAATTTTTTCAGCAGGGAAATATTTTACATCATTTATACTGTGCTAATTGTGCGTCAACAGCATATAGCCGGAGTTGGTTGGTTATCAATGGCATCATTCTATTGCTCCTGCAGCTTAAGAAGTCCATCTGAGGTGGGCACATTTTCCTGCGATACTAATCCTGCTAATTTTTTAAGCAAGGAAATATTATACAACATTTACACTGTGCCAATTGTGCAGCAAAATAAAAAAGCCAGAGTTGGTTGGCTAGAAATAGCATCGTTATATTGCTCCTGCACTGTGATAAGTCCTTCTGATATGGGCAAGTTTTCGTGTGCCAGTATTTATCCACATTTTTTTTTAGCAGGGAAATATAATATGGTATTTATATGACACCAGTTGTGCATAAAAAAGCCAGAATTGGTTGGTTAGAAATAGCATTGCTATAATGCTCTCGCACTGTAACAAGTACATCTGAGGTGGGCAAATTTTCCTGTGCTAGTATTCCTACACATTTTTTTCAGCAGTGAAATATTATACGTCATTTCTACTGTGCCATTTGTGCATCAAAATAAAAAAAACAGAGTTTGTTGGTTAGAAATCGCATCATTATATTGCTCTGGCACTGTAACAAGCCCATCTGAGGTGTGAAAATTTTCCTGCTTTAGTATTCCTGGAAAAATAAATTCAGCAGGGAAATATTATGTAGCATTTATACTGTACCAGTTATGCTTCAAAATAAAAAAAGCCAGATTTAGTTGGTTAGAAATAACATCACTATATTGCTCCTGGACTGTAACAAGTCCATCTTAGGTGAACATATTTTTGTGGGCTAGTATTTGTGCAAATTTTATTCAGCAGAGAAATATAATACGGCATTTATACTGCCCCAAGTGTGCATCAAAATAATAAAGCTAGACTTGGTTAACCCAGGTTTCTGACATTGGACACTACATTGTAACCCAAAATCCTTTGGGAATCTTCACATTTCATGATGCCTTGCATCAAGGGATCCAATGCCAGAAGCAGCAAAACAACCACAAAATGTCTTTTAATGTCCACCATATTTGACTGTAACTATTGTGTTATTTGATTTGTAGGCCTCATTCATTTACAATAAACAGTAAAATGATGTGTATTAGCAAAAAGTTGTATCTTGGTGTCATCTGTCAACAAGATGCCTGCTGTTACTCTAAAAGTAGTGGGAGCCACCTGCTGTCCCTCTATAAATTATGAAGGTCATCTGCTGGCCCTCCAAGTTTCAAACTTTACAGTATTAATATGAAAACAAAAATTTGCCCACCTCAGATAGATAAATTATATCATAGTAGCAATATTCGGCTATGCAAAGCATGGCCTGCTGCTGGCCCTCCAAAAATGTTTAGTAAGGCCTGGATGCTGGCGCTCTAAAACTGTTAAGTGAGGTCCGGCTGCTGACCTTCTAAAATTAGAGTGAGGACCACCTGATGGCCCTTTAACAATAGTGAGGTCCACCTGCTGGAACTCAAACAATATTGAAGGCCAACTGTTGACACTCTAACAATTGTAAGGGCCGCCTGATGGACCTCTACAAATAGTGAGGTCCACCTGATGGCCATGAAAAGAAATTTTTTGCAACTTTCAGAGTCCTTCTTTCATAAATTAAACAGGATGTGTCTGATCAGATCATGTCTCACACACCACATAGCTAGATTAGGTAGTAAAATGTTAAAATTGCCATATATACTCGAGTATAAGCCGACCCGAGTATAAGTCGAGACCCCTAATTTTGCCACAAAAAACTTATTGATTCGAGTCTATAAGAGACCTGGTGCCACCCTGCTCGCCGCATTCTGCTCCGGACTTAGAGAGTGTAGGGAGAGCTGCTGCTGAGATACTATTTTTTTTTTTTAATTCACCAAAAACCAGTCTGTTATGTCAAGCTGGGGCATGGTGTACCTGTGTTTGAAAAATCGTATTTTCGCAGGCATACGTAGCATAGTTCTGTGTGTTAGCCTTGTTCAAATTTATTTTTTTCTAAAATTCACCAAAAACCAAAAAATAATTTATACAGTTTATGTCAGGCTGAGTCCTGGTGTATCTGTGTTTGAAAAATCGTATTTTTGCAGGCATACGTAGAATAATTCTGTGTGCTAGCCTTGTTCTACTCTTTTTTTTTTAATTCACGAAAAAGCAAAAAAAAAAAAATTAATACAGTCTGTTATGTCAGGCTGAGGCCTGGTGTATCTGTGTTTGAAAAATCGTATTTCCGCAGGCATACGTAGCATAATTCTGTGTGCTAGCCTTGTTCTAATTTTTTTTTCAAATTTTTTTCAAATTCACCAAAAAGAACAAAAAACAAAATTAATACAGTCTGTTATGTCAGGCTGAGGCCTGGTGTATCTGTGTTTGAAAAATCGTATTTTCGCAGGCATACATAACATAGGCTAGTTTCACACTAGGGTTTACCTGATCTGCGGCGGGCTGCGGACTTCCTCCGTGAAGCCCCGCCCCCGCCGCACCTCCGCCGCTAGCTCCGCCTACTTCTGCATGCGGCCTGTGTACCTATATTTAACATTAGGTACGCAGGTCGTGCCGCAGTATGCGGATGGTGCCGCATGCGTCGTTTTGACGATGCGGCGACCATCGTAGACGCAGCCATGTAGCATTTTTTTTTCCGCATCGTCAAAACGACGCATGCGGCACCATCCGCATACTGCGGCATGACCTGTGTACCTAATGTTAAATATAGGTACACAGGCTGCATGCATGTAGTTTTGCAGGGATACGTGGCATAGTTATTATTATTATTATTATTTATTATTATAGCGCCATTTATTCTATGGCACTTTACATGTGAGGAGGGGTATGCATAATAAAAACAAGTACAATAATTTTGAACAAAGCAAGTCACAACTGGTACAGGAGAGAGGACCCTCCCCGCGAGGGCTCACAATCTACAAGGGATGGGTGAGGATACAGTAGGTGAGGATAGAGCTGCTCGTGCAGTGGTTTGGTCGATCGGTGGTTACTGCAGGTTGTTGGCTTGCCGGAAGAGGTAGGTCTTCAGGTTCTTTTTTGAAGGTTTCGATGGTAGGTGAGAGTCTGATATGTTGCAGTAGAGATTTCCAGAGTAGGGGTCATGCACGAGAGAAATCTTGTAAGCGATTGTGGGAAGAGGAGATAAGAGGGGAGTGGAGAAGGAGATCTTGTGAGGATATAGTTCTGTGTGCTAGCCTTGTGGTACTCTTTTTTTTTTTTTATTCACCAAAAGCAAAAAAAAAATGTAATACAGTCTGTTATATCAGGCTGAGGCCTGGTGTTTCTTTGTTTGAAAAATCGTAGCTTTGCAGGCATGCTGATCAGATATAATTTAGCTCCAGATAAATACATTTGTGTTGAGCTTTTGAAATAGTGCTGTAGTCCATTTAAAATGAGCAAGGCAAGGGGCAAGGGATGGGGAAATGAAGGTGGTACTGATGGTGCATACAGAGGACGAGGACGTGGTCAAGCTGAAAGTGGGCTACATCAAAGACCCACATTTTCTCGCTCGACCTTCCTGTCCCAGTTTCTAGTGGACCGCAGCACACCACTATTGAAGCTAGAGCAGTGTGAAACGGTTGTTGGTTGGATAGCAAATAATGCTTCCAGTCACTTAGCCACCACCACCACCATGTCTTCCACACGGTCAAGTCCGAGTAGCCATGAGTGTGGACCGGATATTCCTCACCTTGATCCTCTTTCCTCCCACCATGCCGAGTGCCCTGAGACAACTGATCCTTGGACACTCCGAAGAGCTGTTCAGTTTTCCCTTTCAAGATTCTGGACTCTCAGCCGGTCAACTTGAAGTGGGGCCATAAGAGATCGCATGTCGCAATGAACAAAGCTTTGAACAGCCACGATCACATGAAGGCGATGGTGGGAAATTGTCACAAGACGTGGATGATGATGAGACCCAATTGCTAGAAAGTGAAGAGGAGGAGCAGGGTGCAGATGTGGAAGATGAGGTGGTGGATGACATAGTGACTGACCCAACCTAGCAGGAAGCCATGCAGAGTGAGGAGAGCAGCACACATGGGGATGGAGGCATATCACTCCAACAGGCAAGAAGAAGCAGTGTGGTGGCCACAGACAGAAGGTGTGCATCCATTCCCCGTAACACCAACATGAGTGAAGTTGCCATTTCAACTGTTAGATCTTCCCGAGTCTGGTTATTTTTTAAAGACTTTGCCGATAACCCCAAACAGTCCATTTGCAGCACCTGCCATGCCCGCATCAGCAGGAGTAGCAAAGCTATCAGCCTGACCACCACCAGCATGATCAGGCACATGGCAGCCAAGCACCCGACTTTGTGGGCCAAATCCCAGGCTCCAGGAACACTGTCTGCAGGTGACACCACTGCTTCTTCCACTGTTTTGCGTAGAAGCCAATCCCCAGTCCACCGTACATATGAAGATGCCTCTAACCCTGCACCTGTTGTTGCCCACAGTCAAGCAGCACCATCATCAAGCCTGTCCACGTCCTTGTCCCAGCACAGCCTTCAATTGTCTATACCCCAGTCATTGGAACGCAAGCAGAAGTACCCACCCAATTCCCCACAGGCCACAGTCCTAAATTCTCACATTTCTCTTTTGCTTGAGCTCAAAATGTTGCCTTTTAGGCTCATTGAAACGGAAGCTTTCCGCAACCTGATGGTGGCGGCAGTCCCAAGGTACTCGGTACCCAGTCGCCACTATGTTTCCCGGTGTGCCATACCGACATTACACCAGCATGTGTCCCACAAGATTACCCGTGCCCTCAATAATGCTGTTACTGGGAAAGTCCACCTAACCACAGACACGTGGACAAGTGCTTGTGGCCAGGGACAGTACATCTCTCTGACAGCACACTTGGTTAACATAGTGGAAGCCGGGACCCAGTCGGACCTTGTGATGGGACACTGCCTCCCCACGATGAGGATTGCGGGCCCTATGTCAATCAGGGATGCCCCCACATTGTACAGCTCCTGCACCTCCTCCTCTTCAGCCTACATCTCTGAAATCAACACATCAGTCAGAAGCTGGAAGCACTGCGGCACTGCCTCAGCCAAGCAGCAACAGGCTGTGCTGAAGCTAATCTGCATAGGTGACAAACCTCACAATGCAGAAGAGTTTTGGACAGCGCTGAAAGAGCAGTCAGATATTTGGATAACACCGCTGAACCTACAGCCAGGCATGGTCATGTGTGCCAATGACCGGAACCTGGTGGCGCCTCTGAGGCTAGGTGAACTTACACACGTACCTTGCCCGGCCCATGTGCTTAACCTCGTGGTTCAACATTTTCTGAAAAGCTACCCGGAGCTGCCGGATCTGCTAGTGAAAGTACGCCATCAGTCTGCCCATTTTAGAATGTAAGCTACAGCTTCAGCCGCCCTTGCCGTGCTTCAGCAGCGTTTGCAGCTTCCTGCTTACCGACTGGTGTGTGATGTCGCCACGCGCTGGAACTCTACGCTGCATATATTGGAAATGATTTCTGAGCAGAAGAGGGCAGCTGTTGACTACCGACATCAACAAGGCCATCGATATTCAGTTCAGACTCCACACATAAGACCTCAGGAGTAGCGTTGAGTGAAACGGATCGGTCATTTTCATAAATCGCCGACTTTTAGGCAAAGTCGGGTTTCATGAAACCTGAACCGATCCTAGTGTGGGATCGGCCATGCGGTCGGCGATCAGAGCGCCAAAATCGCGTTTCGTATGACGCTGCTACCGCCGTTTTTCATCCAATGAAGGAGGACGCAGAGTGTGGGCAGCGTGATGACATAGGTATCTGTCCCCACCATCTTAGACAAGGGCATGGCAGTGATTGGCTTGCTGTCTGTGGCGTCACAGGGGCTATAAAGGGGCGTGCGCGCCGACCGCCATCTTACTTCTGCTGATCTGAGCATAGGGAGAGGTTGCTGCAGTTAGTCAGAAGCAGGGACAGAGTTAGGGAGGAAATATAAACCCCCAAACCGCTTGTGCTGGAGCGATTTTCACTGTCCCACACCACCTTTTTGTGCAGGGACAGTGGAGGTCGTATTTTAGTGCAGCAGCTGCATAGCTGTGTGCACGGTGCTGTGCAAACCAACTGCTTTTTTCAAAGCAAAAATCCTGTTACTCCTTTCTGCACAGTTACCTGTCTTGTTTATTTGTCTACCAATTTTTTTGTTCAGCAGTCCTTTTTATTGCTGCCATACTTGTCCTGAGATCATTGTAGGAAGCTTGTTATTGCATTAATTTTTTTTTTTTTAATTATAATTACAGCCACTTTCTGCCACGCTCATAGTGTTGTGTTATACCACTGGGCCAGAGTTGTGGTTCAGTGTCTCCCCCCAAAAGTGAGATAGTAATTCTCACACAGTTTATATTCTGCTGTACTGCTAGTGTGTCGTATATCAGGCAGCCACTTTCTGCCACGTTCATAGTGTTGTGTTATACCACTGGGCCAGAGTTGTGGTTCAGTGTCTCCCCCCAAAAGTGAGATAGTAATTCTCACACAGTTTATATTCTGCTGTACTGCTAGTGTGTCATAAATCAGGCAGCCACTTTCTGCCACGTTCATAGTGTTGTGTTATACCACTGGGCCAGAGTTGTGGTTCAGTTTCTCCCCCCAAAAGTGAGATAGTAATTCTCACACAGTTTATATTCTGCTGTACTGCTAGTGTGTCGTATATCAGGCAGCCACTTTCTGCCACGTTCATAGTGTTGTGTTATACCACTGGGCCAGAGTTGTGGTTCAGTGTCTCCCCCCAAAAGTGAGATATTAATTCTCACACAGTTTATATTCTGCTGTACTGCTAGTGTGTCGTATATCAGGCAGCCACTTTCTGCCACGTTCATAGTGTTGTGTTATACCACTGGGCCAGAGTTGTGGTTCAGTATCTCCCCCCAAAAAATGAGGAAGTCTGGTGGAAGAGGCCGTGGGCGGGGGTTGCCAGCTAGTACTGACGGTGGTGGTGGTGCCGCATCTGGTGGTAGTGGCAAAAGCACAGTAGCACCTAAGGCTGGAGGTGTTGAGCCTGCGTCATCGTCTGGCTACACAAGGCCTCGAAGGCTCCCTTACCTGGGAGTAGGAAAACAGCTTTAAAAGCCGGAGCAGCAGGAAAAAATTTTGTCTTTCCTTGCCGACTCAGCCCCTAGCTCTTTTACCTCCTCTTCCCAAAGTTCAAAATCTAAGAGCAGCCAGTTGTCAGTGGATGCTTCTAGTCCAGAAAAAGACGTTTCCTTGTGTCCTTCTCCCAAACCAAAAGTAAAGGATGCAGCAGGCGACACTACAGGTTACTCCATGGAGCTCTTTACCCATACCGTGCCAGATTTAGAAAGGGAAATTGTACACTGCCCATTACAAGAAGAATCGGACATGGAGTGCACTGATGCACAGCCACAGCTAGATTATGATGCTGTTCCATTGACTCAGATCACTACATTGACCTCGCAGTTTCCTAAGCCAGAATCTGACCCTGATGAGACTATGGTGCCCTGTCCCGAACGCTATAGCACCGGCTTACACGGTGACACTGAGGAAGGTGCACATGACATTGTGGAGGACGAGGTGATAGATGACCCAGTTCTTGACCCAGATTGGCAGCCATTGGGGGAAGAGGGTGCCACTGGCACTAGCTCACAAGCGGAGGAGGGTTATCCGCAGCAACACCAATCTACATCGCAACAGCTGTCATCAGCCAGGCCCGTATCAGGCCCAAAATGTGTGACAAAAACAGTTTTAGGACAGAGTGGCCAACCGCTGAAAGTTGCACAGCGTGCAATGCCTGAAAAGGAATTCCATAGTAGGAAGAGTGCAGTGTGGCATTTTTTTGACCAAGATCCCAATGATCAGTCTAAAGTGATCTATAAGAAATGCTCAAAGACCTTTAGCAGAGGGAAAATTCTTCAAAATTTAAATAGAACGTGCATGCGTAGACATTTAACCAGCATGCACTTGCAAGCCTGGACTAATTACCAAACGTCCTGTACCGTTGATGCACCTGGTCAGAATGAAGGTAGTCCGCAACACTACATTGCTTCCCTCACTGTAAGCCCACCGGTTCGGACACCACCAGCAGCAAATGTGGAGGGATCGTCGCAAGGCCAAAGCAGGCAGGGAATCAGAAGGTTATTGGTAGGAAGCACTGTATGTAGGCCAACATCACCAACTGTCTCTCAATCCGCCATGTCCACCACCACCGCTAGTTCCACCATATGCAGGTCTCCTGTCCAGCTCACCCTAGAAGAAACTCTCTTGAGGAAAAGAAAGTACTCATCCTCTCATCCGCGTACACAGGGTTTGAACGCCCACATTGCCAGATTAATCTTGTTAGAGATGATGCCCTACCGGTTGGTCGAAAGCAAAGCTTTCAAAGACCTGATGGCCTACGCAGTACCACGCTATGACCTACCCAGTCGCCACTTCTTTGCGAGAAAAGCCATCCCAGCCCTCCACCAGCATGTCAAAGACCACATTGTCCATGCACTGAGGCAGTCTGTCAGTGGAAAGGTGCACCTCCTGCATGGACCAGTAGGCATGGCCAGGGACGTTACGTGTCCATCACGGCGCACTGGGTTAATGTGGTGGATGCAGGGTCCACATGGGACAGCCATAGTGGGACAGTTCTGCCTAGCCCACAGTCTAGGAAACAGTTGGCAGTAGGCGTTCAACACCCCTCCTCCTCCTCATCCAGAAGCGACAGCTCGTCCACAGAGCGCAGTCGCCTGGCAACTCCATCCGCAGCTGCTAGTGTTGCACACGAGGTGTCTCATTATGGAACAGCTAGTGGTAAGCGTCAGCAGGCTGTGTTGGAAATGAAGTGTTTGGGCGACAACAGACACACCGCGGAAGTACTGGCCGAGTTCTTGCAGCAAGAAAGTGAGTCATGGCTGGGCAGTGTACATCTTGAGGCAGGCAAGGTAGTCAGTGATAACGGAAGGAATTTTATGGCTGCCATAGCCCTTTCACAACTTAAACACATACCTTGCTTGGCTCACACTTTGAAACTGGTGGTGCAGTGCTTCCTGAAAAATTATCCGGAGTTACCAGCCCTGCTCCTGAAGGTGCAAAAACTTTGTTCGCACATCCGCCGGTCGCCCGTACACTCCAGCTGTATGCTGAACCATCAGTGATCGCTAAATCTTCCACAGCAATGCCTAATTATAGATGTTGCAACAAGGTGGAACTCCACACTGCACATGGTTCAGAGGCTGTGAGAACAGAGGCATGCTGTCATTAATTTGTGGGAGGATACACATACACGGGCAGGCAGTTGGATGGCAGACATGGAGTTGTCTGGTGTGCAGTGGTCGAAGCTACAAGACCTCTGTCAAGTCCTTCAGTGTTTTGAGGAAAGCACACAGCTGGTAAGTGCAGACGACGCCATCATAAGCATGAGCATGCCACTTATGCGTCTGCTGATGCAAAGTTTGACGCACATTAAGGAGTAGGCGTCTGCAGCCGAGGAGGAGGGAAGCCTTGATGACAGTCAGCCATTGTCTGGTCAGGGAACTGTCCAGGACGAGGTGGCGGATGAAGAGGATGAGGAGGAGGATGATGGGGATGAATATGTATGGGAGGAGGGAGCTTCTCAGGGGGCAATAGAAACTGGTGCCGTTGCAAGGTCTGGTACAGGTTTCTTGCGGGACACTTGTGATGTAGATTTGCAAGAAAGTGCTCCTCAACCCAGCAGAAGCAGTGAATTGACACCTGGAACATTGGCCCACATGGCTGAGTATGCCTTGCGTATCCTAAAAAGGGACCCCCGCATTGTCGCATTGTCAAAATGATGACCGATGACGATTACTGGTTGGCCTGCCTACTGGATCCACGCTACAAAGGGAAATTGCAAAATATCATGCCACATGAGAACCTAGAGCAAATATTGGCTACTAAACAAGCAACTCTTGTAGACCGCTTGGTTCTGGCATTCCCAGCCCACAGCGGCGGTGATGGTTCTCACACGAGCCGTAGGGGGTAACATGGCAGAGGTGCTAGCGGTGCAGAAATCCGAAGTGGCATTGGACAGAGGGGTTTTATGACAAGGTTGTGGAGTGATTTTTCAATGACCGCTGACACGACAGGGACAGCTGCATCGATTCAAAGTGACAGGAGACAGCATTTGTCCAGTATGGTTACAAACTACTTTTCCTCCCTTATCGATGTTCTCCCTCACAGGTCATTCCCCTTTGATTACTGGGCATCTAAACTAGACACCTGGCCTGAATTGGCAGAATATGCATTACAGGAGCTCGCTTGCCCTGCTGCCAGTGTGCTATCAGAAAGAGTCTTCAGTGCTGCTGGTTCAATACTGACCGAAAAAAGGACACGTCTGGCTACCCAAAATGTTGATGATCTAACCTTCATTAAAATGAACCAATCATGGATTTCAAATTCTTTTGCCCCACCTTCCCCTGCTGACACGTAGCTTTCCTATAAAAAGGTCTTGCTTTTGGAC
This sequence comes from Ranitomeya variabilis, assembly GCF_051348905.1. Lineage (NCBI taxonomy): Eukaryota > Metazoa > Chordata > Amphibia > Anura > Dendrobatidae > Ranitomeya > Ranitomeya variabilis. The sequence goes on along the minus strand of NC_135238.1, from coordinate 138,504,607 downwards.
TCCTCTTACTGACTGCTCCAATTCCTCCATTTGCTGCTGCTGAATGTCCACCATAGGCCATTTTTAACACCTCCCTAAATGGGCTGACTCCCCCACGGGCCTGTGGTCACCACTTGGCGCAAGCACCCGTGCGAGTGCCGTTTGCCTGGACAGGTGGGTGTGCCCAATTTTGGCCGACGGCACTGGCACAGGGTCCCTCATAGTACAATTAAGTGTCTCTGGTGGTAGGGGTGCACACCCAACGCCAGACACAACATCGTAATATGAGGGGCCCTGGGCCAGTACCGCCACCCACGAGAGAGTGGCCCCCCCCAGCTCAAACAGTGCTCCACCGCTGTTTAGTCGGTGCTGTTAAATCCTTCAATGGCACTGCCAATACAAATTGAGAGATGATAGTAAATATATACAGGGACCATGCCCTCCATTTTGACCTGTGAATACTGTGCACGAACTACCACTATCTGGTACTCAGCAGAGGAACCCACCCCTGTACGTTGCTTTGCCACCTGTTTATTTACGAACATTTTTTTTGCAGACATTTAGCCCGCTTTACTATTTAGGCCAACGTACTGTGTCAGCCACTTATTCCAGTTGTCCTCCACCGAACAAAGCAGTGCCATCAGTTTACTCCTGTTACCAGTTTAGAACTGCATTGAGCCAACTTTTTTATTTTAGGCCTAGTAAGTCTGCGCCACTCCTAGCAATCGTCCTTCGCTGACCAAACCAGTGCTGCCTGTGTACCCCTGTTACCCATTTTAAACTGCATCGAGCCAACTTTTTTATTTTAGGCCTAGTAAGTCTGTCTGCGCCAGTCCTACTAATCGTCCTCCGCTGACCAAAACAATGCTGCCTGTGTACCCGTTACTCATTTTGAACTGCATTGAGCCTACTTTTTTATTTTAGGCCTAGTAAGTCTGTCTGCACCACTCCTAGCAATCATCCTCCGCTGACCAAACCAGTGCTGCCTGTGTACCCCTGTTACCCATTTTAAACTGCATTGAGCCAACTTTTTTATTTTAGGCCTAGTAAGTCTGTCTGCGCCACTCCTAGCAGTCGTCCTCCGCCTAACAAAACAATGCTGCCTGTGTACCCCTGTTACCCATTTTTAACTGCATTGCGCCTACTTTTTTATTTTACACATAAACACTTTGTTGAGCGGGCACCATCCAGAAAAGGGGATCACCATATGCATACAAATATACAGTAGCAGCAAGCAAAAACAGGTGTATGCATAAAAATAGGGATCACCACAATATAATATACTTTTTAATTTTAGGCCTACTAAGTCTGTCTGGGCCACTCCAGTCCTGACAATCGTCCTCCGCTTAACAACGCTCTGCCGCCTGTGTACCCCTGTAACCAATTTTAAACTGCATTGAGCCAACTTTTTTAATTTAGGCCTACTACCTGTGTCTGTCTGCGAAAACAGCAAAAAATAATAGCATATAGTAAATCACATGATCCTACCAAAATTTTGGAAACATAGCTCAAGCAGGAATTAAAACATAACTTTTAATACATAACCATAAGAAATATTTAGAAAAATTGTCACCAAAAAACGTGTCAATAAAAAGTACCACTAGGTATGTTCAGTCAATAGCATAGCATACATAGGTTAGTACTAATGGGGTATTTCTGTGAGGGCACGGGCAGTGGTGCAGTGTCCTATCACTTAAACCAAGGAACCTAGTTTAAAAGAGAAAATGCCATTAAACAGTGGCACTAACCAAGTGCCAATACAGATAAACAGGTGCCTTGGTTGCATTAATATTAGCAGTCAATCATATAATGAAAAAAGAGGGGTAAGATCAATTGGAAAAAGATAATAGTACTGGAACAATCTCGCCAATTGTCGAGGATAGGAAAGATGGAGCCCCAATTTTGCTTCGATGGAGAAATCCGTCACAGCACGACCTCAGGAGACAATTCCCTGTCCATCCCTGGGGGGCTAACAGTAAATCTCAATCCCCGAGCTCCTGCCCTTACAAGGACAGTCCACAGCTACCCCTACAATATAGCAAGCCCTGCACTCTCCCTATTAAAAGGTCCCGACGCGTTTCTTTGCAAGCAGGATCATCAGGGGACTAGCTTGCATGGGAGATAAAGTGCTTCAGTGCTACAGATAGAGCTGCCACCCTCTATACTACTGCAGTATCCTCTGCAGTAGTATAGAGGGTGGCAGCTCTATCTGTAGCACTGAAGCATTTTATCTCCCATGCAAGCTAGTTTGATGACTGTTTGATGGCATTTTCTCTTTTAAACTAGGTTCCTTGGTTTAAGTGATAGGACACTGCACCACTGCCCGTGCCCTCACAGAAATACCTCATTAGTACTAACCTATGTATGCTATGCTATTGACTGAACATACCTAGTGGTACTTTTTATTGACACGTTTTTTGGTGACAATTTTTCTAAATATTTCTTATGGTTATGTATTAAAAATCCTGTGTCTGTCTGCGCCACTCACTACAGCTGTCCTTCACTGCACAAAGCAGAGCCTCAATTTGCAGCCAATATCACATATTAAAGTGCATTTGGCCTACTAGTTTGGTTGGGCCTACTAACGGTGTCTGCCGCTCCTTGGTATTCTCCTGTGTTTTTCTCCTGAGCTTCAATCTTCAGGCTTTCAGCCTATAGGAATTTTAAAACTGCATTTGGCCTACTGGTTTGGTTGGGCCTACTAACGGTGTCTGCTGCTCCTTGCTGTTCCCCTCCACTGAACAAAGCAGTGCTGCCTTTTTACTCCTGTTACCAATTTTGAACTGCATTTAGCCTACTTTATTCTTTGGGCCTATATCTGTGTTTCCACCTCATCCTGCCCATTGCCCAGCCACTGCTAGATGAGTCTGCCGGTACATTGACCCAGACCACTATATTCCCCTTGCACTCTACATAGCCAGTATCTGACCCTGCAGAAAGTCTGGTTCCCCTTCCCGCATACTATACCACCTTACACGGGGACAAAGAGGAAGGTGCAGATGAAAGTGCAGGTTCCTTCAACAGGTGGCAGGGGGCATACTCGTTGGCGACGTCACTGGCACAGGGCCCCTCATAGTACGCAAAAGTGTCTCTGCTGGTGGGAGGCGCCCCCGCCGTCAATCACAACGCCGTACTTTGAGGGGCCCTGTGCCAGTGGCAATGCGAACGAGTGTGCCCCCCTGCTTGCTCAGGATCACAGCACTTGCAAAGTTGAAATACTTACCTCTCCCTGCTCCACCGCCGTGACGTAGTCCGCGTTTCCTGGGCCCACGAAAAACTTGAGCCAGCCCTACTCCCCCCACAACTGTTGCCAAATGACTCCCAAATTTTCAATGGCTAACTATTATTATAAGTTAAATTAAGATTGACAAGCTTAAGTAACAAGAATTGATGTTTTTGGCATTAAAATGGGCTCTGTTGGTGTTTTCCTGTCCTCCACTCACTGCCGACTTTGATTCTACATTGACTTGCATTGGGTTTCGTGTTTCGGTCGGATCCCCGACTTTTCGCAATAATCGGCCGATTTCACCCAACCCGACTTTTGACAAAGTCGGGTTTCGCGAAACCCGACTCGATCCTGAAAAAGTAAAAGTCGCTCAACCCTACTCAGGAGTGGACATGCATGTCAGACATATGTACCATCCTACAAAACTTTGAGGACTGCACCAAGATGGTGAGCGGTGATGACTAGGGTTGAGCGACCTTTACTTTTATAGGATCGGGTCGGGTTTCACGAAACCTGACTTTTTCAAAAGTCGGGTCGAGTGAAATCGGCCGATCCTATAAAAAGTCGGGGTCGGGGTCAGCCGAAACTCGAAACCCAATGCAGTGCATTGGGTTTCCAATGGTTCCCAGGGTCTGAAGGAGCGGAAACTCTCCTTCAGGCCCTGGGATCCATATTTAAGTGTAAAATAAAGAATTAAAATAAAAAATATCGCTATACTTACCCTCTGACGGGCCCTGGTACTAACCGGGAACCTTCCTTCCTTAGAATCAGCCTTCCAGGACCTTGCGGTGACGTCGCGGTGATGTCGCGGCTTGCGATTGGTCGCGCGGCCGCCCATGTGACCGCTCGCGCGACCAATCAGAAGCCGCGACGTCACCGTGACGTCACCGAAGGTCCTGGAAGGGCTGATTCTTAGGAAGGAAGGCTGCCGGAAAGAAGCAGGGCGTGTCCGAGGGTGAGTATATACCTAATAGAAATATACTCACCCTCGGCTTCGTTCCGGCAGCCTTCCTTCCTAAGAATCAGCCCTTCCAGGACCTTCGGTGACATCACGGTGACGTCGCGGCTTGTGATTGGTCGCGCGAGCGGTCACATGGACGGCCGCACGACCAATCACAAGCCGTGACGTCACCGCGACATCACCGCAAGGTCCTGGAAGGCTGATTCTAAGGAAGGAAGGTTCCCGGTTAGTACCAGGGCCCGTCAGAGGGTAAGTATAGCGATATTTTTTATTTTAATTCTTTATTTTACACTTAAATCTGAATTCCGATACCAATTCCCGATATCTTAAACATATCGGGAATCGGTATCGGAATTCCGATTCCAGATTCAGAAGATCGCCGACTTCATGGCCGACCCCACACAGGGGTCGGGTTTCATGAAACCCAACTTTGCCAAAAGTCGGTGACTTCTGAAAATTGCCGACCCGTTTCGCTCAACCCTAGTGATGACGCCATAATTAGCGTCACCATCCCACTTCTCAGCATTCTGAAAACCTCTCTACTCACAATTAAAGAGGATGCATTGCAGGCAGAGCACGAGGACATGGATCAAGGAACCATACATGGGGATTACACTCAGCCCAGCCTCATGTCTTCCCAACGTGGATTGGTAGGCAATGAGGAGGAGGAGGAAGAACAGGAGATACTTTCATCTGCTATAGATGGTACTACAAGCACAGCTGTCATAATGTCTGTTCAGCTGGGATGGCCTGTGGACAGGGAGGAAGAGGAGGAGGAGGAGGAGAAGGAGGACAGCATGGTCAGTCGTCCTGTTGGTGAGGACACGGAAGTCTTGCCTGTTAGCAGTCTGGCACTCATGGATGACTTTATGTTGCGCTGCATTTCCCTTGATCCTTGCATTGTAAAAATTTTCGGTGATACTCATTACTGGTTGGTGACACTTCTAGACCCATGCTACAAGGAGAACTTTCAGTCTCTTCTTTCAGATGCAGACAGGTGCACTAAAACGTTGCAGTACCAGAGGGCACTTGTAGCAAAATTACTAAAAAAATTCCCATCTGAGAACGCTGGCAGCAGACATCAGAGTTTGTTGTACAACCAAGGAGTCCAAGCGAGAGAGACAGAAGTACAATCAAGCTCAGGCAGGTGAACAATGGCAAAGTTCTGGGACAGTTTTCTCAGACCCTCCCATCGTGCCAGCACAGAGGCAAGGGGTGCTGTCACAAGAAGTGCAATGTTTGGGAAGATCCTGAGCGAGTACCTTGCAGATCGTACAAACGTCCTCCGGAATTCCTCTGTGCCTTTTAATTATTGGGTATCCAAGCAGGACACGTGGCATGAACTGGCTCTCTATGCCTCGGAGGTCCTAGCCTGCCCTTCTGCTAGCGTTCTGTCAGAGAGGGTTTTTAGTGCCACTGGTGGAATTATAACAGATAAGTGCATCCGCCTGACAACTGAAAATGCTATCAAAAAAGAGAAAAAAGCCAGCTCACCGTTTCATGTAGAGAGCACGGAACCAGATCCTGATGAGACTTGTAGATGAAAGAAGAAAAATTGTTCCAGCTCGATCTTGATATATAAAATATAAACTTTTAATGAATTAATTTAAAATACAAAAAACAAAATACATGAATGCTCCTGGGACAACACCATGACCCTTGTGAGTTTAGCAACGCTTTTCGACCGTGCTGCGGTCTTTGTCAAAGTTTAACTACCCAAGATGCAGTGCATATAAAAAGTATCTCAAGGCCAATGAAACTTATAGAAACCAATCACGTGAGTGAAGGTCCTATTCGATGATAGTTACATTTGTAAAAACATGCACAAAATTAAATCAAAGAAAAGAAAATATATACATAAAAAATATAAACAGAATTTCAGTAAATTAAATGAATAACACAATGAAAAATAGTGTTCAATAATGGAACATGATTTCACTTCTTTTATTGAGACCGTCTGGAAATCTAGTGCCTAGATTGAAGATCCAGTATGCCTCTCTGGTGAGCAAAGCTCTACCAATATTGCCACCGCAAGGAGGTTTCCTGATCTTTTCTATACCTGTGATTCTTAATGAACTAATGTTTCTTGCATGATATTCTATAAAATGTTTTGCTAAAGATGAAATGTTGCGGGTACTATTAATATTGGAAATGTCATATAAATGTTCTGTGACACGAGTTTTTAATTTGCGGATAGTACACCCTACATAGGATTTACGGCACTGTATGCAATCCATTTTATAAACCACGCAACGAGTATTGCAATTAATAAATTGTTGGATATTAAAAAAATTTGTGTCATTATAGTTATTGAAAGCTTTAGTAATAATCATTTGTTTGCACGTAGTGCAATTTGATGTACCACATTTATAATTTCCCTTGCAGTCCAACCACGTTCCCGTTTTTTTATTATTAGAGGAAATAAACATGCTGGGGGAAAGTATATTTTCCAAGGTGGGTGCTCTTCTGGCCACAACATTGTGACCATTTTGCAAGATTTCAGCTAAAATAGGATCTTCATATAAGAGGAGAATATTTTTGTTAATAATGTTCCTAATTTGATGGAACTGCGGGCTATATTGAAGACATATAAAAGGCTTGTTGGAAAATTGCTTATGTTGTTCATGTTCTCTATGATGATCCTGCAAAGAAATAAGATCATGTTGATCTTTTTTAGAAACAATGTTATATGCTCTATTTAGCATCCAATTAGGATAGCCTCTTTTATGAAATTTCTTGCAAGAATTAATTAGATAATTTTTAAGGTTATTATTATTATTGCAATTCCATTTTAAACGTGTAAATTCCCCCACAGGAATAGATCTGACTGTGTGCCTCGGATGGCTACTGTGTGAGCATGTAAGATAGTATTTCCTGACAATGGTTTGAAATAGGTTCTTGTTGAAATAAAATGGTCAGGAATGCCCATTAATTCTAGATCCAAAAAAGAAATGGAAGACTTTGCATTTTTATTTATTTATTTCATTTTTACAAAACCAATTTTTTTTAGGGACCACATCTCATTTGAAGTCATTTTGAGGGGTCTATATCATAGAAAATACCCAAGTGTGACACCATTCTAAAAACTGCACCCCTCAAGGTGCTCAAAACCACATGCAAGAAGCTTATTAACCCTTCAGGTGTTTCACAGGAATTTTTGGAATATTTAAATAAAAATGAACATTTAACTTTTTTTCACACAAAATTTATTTCAGCTCCAATTTGTTTTATTTTACCAAGGGTAACAGGAGAAAATGGACCCCAAAAGATGTTTTACAATTTGTCCTGAGTACGCCGATACCCTATATGTGGGGGTAAACCACTGTTTGGGCGCATGACAGAGCTCGGAAGCAAAGGAACGCCATTTGACTTTTCAATGCAAAATTGACTGGAATTGAGATGGGATGCCATGTTGCGTTTGGAGAGCCACTGATGTGCCTAAACATTGAAACCCCCCCACAAGTGACACCATTTTGGAAAGTAGACCCCCTAAGGAACTTATCTAGAGGTGTAGTGAGCACTTTGACCCACCAAGTGCTTCACAGAAGTTTATAATGCAGAGCCGTAAAAATAAAACAAAAATTTTTTCCCACAAAAATTATTTTTTAGCCCCCATTTTTGTTTTTTTCCGAGGGTAACAGGAGAAATTGGACACCAAAAGTTATTGTCCAATTTGTCCTGAGTACGCTGATACCCCATATGTGGGGGGGAACCACTGTTTGGGCACATGGGAGGGCTCGGAAGGGATGGAGCGCCATTTGGAATGCAGACTTAGATGTAATGGTCTGCAGGCGTCACATTGCATTTGCAGAGCCCCTAATGTACCTAAACAGTAAAAAAAAAACACAATGACACTATTTTGGAAAGTAGACCCCTAAGGAACTCATCTAGATGTGTTGTGAGAGTTTTGAACTCTCAAGTGTTTCACTACAGTTTATAACGCAGAGCCGTGCAAATAAAAAATATTTTTTTTCCACAAAAATTATTTTTTAGCCCCCAGTTTTGTATTTTCCCAAGGGTAACAGGAGGAATTGGACCCCAAAAGTTGTTCGCCAATGTGTTTCGAGTACGCTGATACCCCATATGTTGGGGTAAACCCCTGTTTGGGCGCACGGGAGAGCTCGGAAGGGAAAGAGCACTGTTTTACTTTTTCAACGCAGAATTGGCTGAAATTGAGATCGGACGCCATGTCGCGTTTGGAGAGCCCCTGATGTGCCTAAACAGTGGAAACCCCCCAATTATAACTGAAACCCTAATCCAAACACACCCCTAACCCTAATCCCAATGGTAACCCTAACCACACCTCTAACCCAGACACACCCCTAACCCTAATCCCAACCCTATTCCCAACCGTAAATGTAATCCAAACCCTAACCCTAACTTTAGCCCCAACCCTAACCCTAACTTTAGCCCCAACCCTAACTGTACCCTTAACCCTAGCCCCAACCCTAGCCCCAACCCTAACCCTAACCCTAGCCCTAACCCTAACCCTAGCCCTAGCCCTAGCCCTAACCCTAGCCCTAACCCTAGCCCTAATGGGAAAATGGAAATAAATAAATTTTTAAAATTTTAGAATTTTTCCTTAATTAAGCGGGTGATGAAGGGGGGTTTGATTTACTTTTATAGCGGCTTTTTTAGCGGATTTTTATGATTGGCAGCCATCACACACTGAAAGACGCTTTTTATTGCAAAAAATATTTTTTGCGTTACCACATTTTGAGAGCTATAATTTTTCCATATTTGAGTCCACAGAGTCATGTGAGGTCTTGTTTTTTGCAGGACGAGTTGATTTTTTTATTGGTAAGATGTTCGGGCATGGGAGATTTTTTGATCGCTTTTTATTCCGATTTTTGTGAGGCAGAATGACCAAAAACCAGCTATTCATGAATTTCTTTTGGAGGAGACGTTTATACCGTTCCGCATTTGGAAAAATTGATAAAGCTGTTTTATTCTTCAGGTCAGTACGATTACAGTGATACCTCATTTATATCTTTTTTTATGTTTTGGCGCTTTTATAAGATAAAAACTATTTTATAGAAAAAATAATTATTTTGGCATTGCTTTATTCTGAGGACTATAACTTATTTATTTTTTTTGCTGATGATGCTGTATGGTGGCTCGTTTTTTGTGGGACAAGAAGTTTGCAGTGGTACCATGGTTATTTATATCCGTCTTTTTGATCGCGTGTTATTCCACTTTTTGTTTGGCGGTATGAGAATAAAGCGTTGTTTTTTGCCTCGTTTTTTTTTTTTTTTTACGGTGTTCACTGAAGGGGTTAACTAGTGATATAGTTTTATAGGTGGGGTCGTTACGGACGCGGCAATACTAAATATGTGTACTTTTATTGTCTGATTTTTTTTTTTTTATTTAGATAAAGAAATGTATTTATGGGAATACACTGTGTTCCAAATTATTATGCACAAAGAGTTTAGGAGTGATAAGGTTAGAATTTTTTTGTTTGTCATTTAAACTCATTGATGGTGATGTGTGTCAGGGCTCTTAAAATCACTGAAAGCAATTGCAGATACCTGTGCAAATTAATTTGGCAGGTGTGTCCAAATAAAGGCAAGACTACTTAAGAAGGCTGTTCCACATTATTAAGCAGCCTACATTTTTGGCCAAAATGGGAAAGAAAAAGGATGTGTCGGCTGCTGAGAAGCAACAAATTGTGGAGTATTTAGGTCAAGGCATGACTACAATCAACATTGCCAAGACACTTCATCATGATCATCACACAATCAAGAAGTATGTAGCTGATTCCCAGCACACACGGGTGCGTGCTGATAAAGAAAAATTGAGGACCCTTTCCAACAGGCAATTGCGTCAGGTTAAAAGAGCAGCTGCAAAAATGCCTGGTCATAGCAGCAGACAAGTTTTTGAAGCTGCTGGTGCCTCCAAAGTCCCCAGAACAACAAGATGCAGGGTCCTCCAGAGGTGCGTAAGCCATTCTGTCGACCACCTCTATCCACTGCACACAAGCAGAAACGGCTCCAGTTGGCCAAACGATACATGAAGACTGACTTCCAAACTGTTTTGTTCACCGATGAGTGCCGTGCAATGCTCGATGGTCCAGATGGATGGAGTGGAGGATGGCTGGTTGATGGACACCCCATGAAAACACGGCTAAGGTGCCAACAAGGAGGAGGTGGAGTAATGTTTTGGGCTGGAATCATGGGGAGAGAGATTGTTGGTCCCTTTATGATCCCTGAAGGGGTAAAGATGAACTCCATAATCTATGTGGAGTTTCTAAAAACACTTCCTGCCACGGTTCAAGAGGAAGAACCGTGCTTTCCGCAGCAAGATCATTTTCATGCATGATAATGCACCGTCTCATGCTGCAAAAAACACATCTGCATCTCTGGCTGCTATGGGCATAAAAGAGGACAAACTTATGGTGTGGCCACCATCTTCCCCTGGCCTCAACCCCATTGAGAACCTCTGGAGCATCATCAAAAGGAGTGTCTATGGCGTCTTGGAAAGGGAAGAAAAGGTTGTGTCCGTGGGGTAGGTGGTAAAGCAACAGTAACATCTGCAGAAGAAAGACCATCTTCAAGCCAAAGTAAAATGTCTACTTCTTTTCATGGACAATCTGATATGATCCCTTTCATACGACCATCGCTACGAGCAGATGAGGCACAAAAACAACAGGTGCTTGAATGGATATCAAGTGCTCGTTCAAGTGGGCTCTCCTCCACCTCTGCTTCAACATCACAAATACTCCAGTCCTCAGAGGTGTCACCCCAATTGCACTTGCTTCCTCACAGCTCCCAAGTCTCCAGCCACCCGTCTGAGTATGGGGTAACACAGATGGTTGAGTCTGCAGAGCTGTTTACTCATACTATAGCCTGTGAATCAGAGGTCTGCTCCAGAGATTCTGTGAATCCAGACGAGGAAATGATCTGCACTGATGCCCAGAATCTTTGTGGGTTGGATCCAGGCCCCGATGAAGAAGGTTCTGAGTATAATGTAGACCCTCGTTCCCAAAATGTAACTCCTGTTGGTGGAGACAATGAGGAAGATGATGATGAGACTGAGATACCTGATTGGAACGAAAACTTGACTTTTTGGTCAGGGCAGGAAGAGGTTGGCTCTGAGGACGACGGGTATGAGAACACAAAGGGTGATGAGGACGAGGTTGGAGACCCCACTTACTGTCAACCCACAGTCCGACAGTCCATGAGGTCAGCAGAGGAGGTGGAGGAGGATGCTAGTGACGAGTCTGACAATGAGGTTAGGTTGCACCTTCCTGGACAGAGATGGAGTACTGGAAGCATGTCAACAACAGCATCCTCAACCACAACTGTGGCTCTTCAGTCGTGGTGGCTCTTCAGGTCACATGGGCTCTAAGCCTTGCATAGTCTGGGCATTTTTTGAGATCGCAAAGGATGACCAAACTCATGTTGTCTGTAAGATTTGTCACCAAAATCTCAGTAGAGGCCAAAAAATGAATAGTTTGAGTACTTCATGCATGAACCGTCACATGGGTATGAGGCATAAGTTGCAGTGGGAAGCTCACTGTGCTACAATGCGGCCTAGAGGGCCAGGCCAACCACCGTCTGCCCCATCAAGTGCATCCGTGGCCTCTTCATCCTCTGTGACTGTGGGGACAGCAGTCGCACATGGTTTTGAATGCAGACCTTCCACCTCTTTACCCGCAACAGCCAGTGTGATTGGCAGGTCATCAGGACATTTGCAAGTGGAAACACCTGCTGGTGTTGAGCGCTCTCCGACATCGAGACCACCAAATTTTGATCAAGGCAACAAAATATCTCCGCCTGCACCTTCCTCACAGACCAGCAGTTTGCCGGGGACACCCTACTCATCCCCGTCTAAGCACGGCAGCCAGCCCTCGGTCCCTCAGATGTGGACAAGTAAAAGACCATTTCCTCCTAACCATGACAAAGCTAAGAGGTTGAATTTCATCATCTGCAAGCTGTTGGCTACAGAAATTCTGCCTTTCTGCCTGGTGGACACAGAGGATTTTTTAGACCTAATGTCCGTCGCAGTGCCCCAGTACCAGACGCCCAGTCGCCACTACTTATCAAAGAAAGCTTTGCCTGCGCTACACCAGCATATCGCACACAACATCACCGCTTCCTTGAGAAACTCTGTGTGTGACAGGGTGCATTTCACCACAGACACTTGGACGAGTAGACATGGACAGGGGCGTTACATGTCGGTGACTGGGCATTTGGTAACTATGGTGACATCAGGAGAAGGGGATGCAGTCCTTGCCGTCCCCACGAGTTGCATGTTGATCCTCTGTATCTCTAAGTTCCTCCACTGCTTCTACCTCCTCAACCTCCTCTCGGTCCTCCACCTGCACCCAAAGTCTGTCTGGTAATGCCACTCGCGTTCTAACTGCGCAGAAGGAATCCTGCACACCTCCTTACTATGCTGTCACCAGGGCTCAACGGCATCAGGCGGTGTTTACCTTGAAATGTCTGGGAAATGTGAGTCACACAGCTGAGGAGTTGTGGTCAGCTCTGGAGACCGAGTTCCATCAATGGTTGTCTCCACTGAACCTGCAGCCAGGGAAGGCCATGTGCAACAATGCTGCAAACCTGGGTGAAGCCCTTCGCTGGGGCAATGTCACACATGTGCCTTGTATGGCTCACGTTTTGAACCTGGTTGTCCTGCAATTTTTATCCCACTATCCCGGACTAGATGGGCTTCTGCAGAGGGCACGGTCGCTGTGTGCTCACTTCCGCTGATTGCATCCAGCAGCTCAACGACTTACATCTCTACAGAAGTCGTTGGGCCTGCCAGTTCACCGGCTGAAATGCGATGTGCCCACACGGTGAAATTCAACTCTGCACATGTTACATCGACTGTAGCAGCACCAACGAGCCCTGGTGCAATACGTTATGATGTATAGCCTGGGCCAACGAGATCTAGAGGTGGGGCAAATCACACTGCAGGAATGGTCTCAGATCAGGGACCTATGCATCCTTCTGCACAGTTTTGAAATTGCGACGTAGATGTTTAGTGCTGGCAATGCCATTATCAGCATGACTATTCCGGTCATTTACACGCTGAAGCACACCTTAAACAGTATTCGGTCAGGTGGTGGGACAAGAGGAGGAGGAGGAAGAACAGGAGGAGTCATGTGTGGAAGGGATAATATCTCCAAGGTCCAGACGGTCTGAAGCACCAAGGTGGCTGGCATTGGAGGGTGGGGGAGAGGGATTACCGAGGGTGCATGGTAGCAGCCAAACTGTTGAGGAAGGTGCAGGAGCCGAGGAAGAAGTGGAGGACGAACTGGTGCTGGGCATGGAAGACTCATCAGATGAGGGAGACCTTGATCAAATTTCTGTTGTGCGACTTTGGGGGGAGAGGGCAGAGGAAGGAAACATGATTCTCACCTCTCCGCCACAAGACAACAAGGACTTGGTCCTCCTGGATGCGCAAAAGACACATGAGTACCTTCTTGCTGCACTACCTGCAACATGACCCTCGGTTTGTCAGAATCCGAAGTAATGCCGACTACTGGGTTGCCACACTCTTAGATCCCCGGTACAAAAGTAAACTTGGCAAAATAATTCCTGCCATAGAAAGGGATTCACGCATGCAGGAGTATCAGCAGAGACTGTTACAGAATCTTACATCTGCTTTTCCACAAAACACCAGTGGTGCACGTAGTGAATCTCTGAGTTCTAACTTGCCAAATGTGGGACTGCTCAAACCGTAACAGTAACATCGTATCTGGTGGTTACAGCAATTTTTTCCTATTGTTTCAAGAATTTTTTAGACCATCCTTTGCAAGGCCACAGCAGACAAGAAGTCTGATGCATAGCCAATGCCTAGAGAGGATGGTACAGGAGTATCTCCAAGTTAACATCGATGCCATGACTGTGGAACTGGACCCTTGCTCATTTTAGGCTTCCAATCTGGAAAAATGTCCTGAGCTCGCCACTCACGCCTTGGAGATCTTGTCGTGCCCCGCAGCCAGCGTTCTCTCTGAACGTGTGTTCAGCGCTGCTGGTGGTGTGCTGACAGATAAGCGCACATGGCTGTCCAGTGACAATTTAGACAGACTAACGTTCATCAAGATGAACAAATCCTGGATCCGCAAGGACTTTTCTTCCCCTGTGTCATCCTGGGGAGACTAAAAGCTTGATGATTTTTAAAAATCACCTCACCAACCATTTTTAGAAACTCTGGCAAAATTGATGCCACTTAAGTGGTGTCTGTGGCCCAATTTTTGGAAAAAATGGAGACTCTTTTTGGAGTCCCCTTGCTGTGTTTTACATGACGTTGGCATCGTCAATTCCAGGTGGGTGGAGTCGCTCCCCTCCCCTTTTAACCTTTAGAAACTACATACACTATGGCTTGGGGTAACACAGATGGTTGAGTCTGCAGAGCTGTTTACTCATACTATGGACTGGGATTCAGAGGTCTGCTTCAAAGCTTCTAGTCAGCAGAGAGCCCACCCATGAAGCAAGCTACACTGCCTGTTTATCTAATTAATAATTTTTAACTGCATCTAGCCCATGAAATCCTTTTGGACCTAGTTGCATTTTGTGCTACTCAGCAGAGTACCCCACCCATGAAGCAAGCTACACCGCCTGTTTATGTAAATACTAATTTTTAACTGCATCTAGCCCAGGCAATACTTTGGGCCTAGTAGCAGTTTCTGCTACTCAGCAGAGTAGCCCACCCATGAAGCAAGCTATGTCACCTGTTTATCTAATTACTACTTTTTAACTGCATCTAGCCCGGAAATCCTTTTGGGCCTAGTAGCAGTTTCTGCTACTCAGCAGAGTACCCCACCCATGAAGCAAGCTACACCGCCTTCTTCCTTTCTCAATCTAACCCTTCGGCTCTGGGGTGTCCGCTCTCCCTCCAGCTCTCTCCTTCTCACAGGTGGACTACCGCGTGTATTTACACTGTGGCAAATCTTTTGGGCCCAGGCATAAGAAGTCGTTGAGGTAATGGATAATATGTGCCCCCTTAGAAATGTCCATGACGACCCATTCGAGGAAGCAACTAAACGCCTCAAGTAGTGAGCAGGATATGGAGCACCCCATGGGCAAACAGCGATCTATGTAGTATGCTCCTTCACAAAAGCAGCCCAATAGGCACACACTATTCGGAGGCACAGGTAGTAACCGGAACGCCCCCTCAATGTCTGTTTTGGCCATTAGGGTGCCCCTTCCCAACTTCTTGACCCGCCTGATTGCCTAGTCAAAAGAGGTACAGTATATAGTACTGTACTTGGTTCCTCGTCGATGTTGTCGTTTACTGACCTGCCCCTTGGATATGACAAATGGTGGATTAGTCTGAATGTATTGGGTTCCATTTTTCGCGCAACTCTCAACGGGGATACCACTATGTCTTCTAAGGAAAGTGTTCTGAATGGACCCGCCATTCTACCTAAAGATATTTCTTTTTTAAATTTTTTTGTCACGACGTCTGGGTGTTGGTAGGCTGATTTTAGATTTTTACTCCAGCCTTTCTTGATTTTAGAAGGGCATGATATGCCTATATCTGTGTCTCCTCCTCCTGTTTCTCCTCCAACTCTTTTCTTTTCGCATGACTATATGTACTTATGACTTTTCCATGTGTTTGTTGTGTCTTCTGAGCAGTTTGTCAGCTTTTGGACACCTTTTAAGGTGTTTTCTATGTGTTTTCTATGTGTTTGTATGTGTTTGTGTTTGCCTGCCATTGGTTTCAATGGGGTTCGACGGTGTTCGTTGAACGTTCGGCGAACATTCGTCGAACACGCCCCATTTCGACGAACCGAACTCGAACACTGGGAGGGTGGCTCAACACTACTCAGGAGAGCAGTACCTGTAAGGAATACCTGCTGTGCTTCTGAATGGCATCGGAGTGAGTTTAATTCTCTCACCCCTTCCTTCCAGCAGAAGCAAGCTGCGGTTGTAGAGGTCAGCCAGGGCCGTAGTTGTAACTGAGCTTATCGGGCTTTGCGTGTCCTGACCTCCCTTTACATATAAATCACGTTTCACTTTCAGCTTATGCTACTTTCACACTAGCGTTGTGCACAGCACGTCGCTATGCGTCGTTTTGTAGAAAAATCGCAGTGCTTGCACTTGCTGTTTTTCAACGCATCCGGTGCCCCATTGTGAGGTGCGTGGAGGAGGGGGCAGATTTCCGGCTGCGCACACGCGGTCGGAAATGCTGGACACGACGCACCAAAAAACGTTACATGCAATGTTTTTTGGTGGCGACGGTCCGACGCAACACGACGCAACTGTCGTACGACGGTTGCGACATGTGGCAATGCGTCGCACTGCAAAAACAAAAACTGAAAAACAGTGCGACGCATTGCCACACGTCGCAACCGTCGTGTGACGGTTGCGTCGTGTTGCGTCGGACCGTCGCCACCAAAAAACGTTGCATGTAACGTTTTTTGGTGCATCGTGTCCAGCATTTCCGACCGCGTGTGCGGGCCAGAACTCCGCCTCCTTCTCCCCGCACCTCACAATGGGGCAGTGGATGCGTTGAAAAACAGCATCCGCTTCCCCCATTGTGCGACGCTTCCACAGTATGCGTCGGTGCGCCGCAACGTTGCATTGCGATGTGCAGTGCATGACGCTAATCTGAAAGTAGCCTTACTTGTCTCTCCGTTTACTGTGCCCTCAGGGTTCTTCTTTTGTTCTCTAAGGTCACCTTTGGCCATTTGTGTAATAACAGAGACACAGTCCAGTTGTAACTCAAAACGCAGAACTTTACTTTCATAACTTTGCAGCACATCCAGGTTCAAAACAGCATTCTCAGCAGATTTCTCATTACATGTCATTACAGATTTCCCTTACTTCTCTCCCTATCACACAGCTCGAGATCAGGTCGTACCGCACTGTACGTTTTCTCGGCTTCCTTCCTGCCAGACTCACTGCCACTGGGTGTTCCTTCAGCTGTTTTGCACTGGATCTGAGGGCATCTACCCAGGCTAGAACCTGCCACATGGTGAGCGACCCTCCTGTCTGTCCTGCCGTGTCCACCTTTATAGCTTACATACTTGAAACTCAATCTTCTGCAATTCCTGTCGCTGCATCTGTGCTGTTCCCCACACACTAGATGCCTGGGCACTTCCTTGAAATTAACGTTACGGGGTCTTACAGTTGCCCAGGCCTATAGCCCACCTGAGCTCTATGGGCGCCCTCACCCTTCTGACTGTAACCAGGAAGTTCCCTTCCTCTTACTCCAGTGACCCCCTCCGACAGTTAACTATCTACAGTGTGGTAAGCTATCCTTACTAAACATGCAAGGATGCCACCCATCTAGTGGCCAAATGGGTATTAAGCTCTCCTTCACACTAAAAGTAATATAATACTTTACACTGTATGCAGAATTATTAGGCAAGTTGTATTTTGACCACATGACTTTTTATACATATTGTCCTACTCCAAGCTGTTCAGGCTTGAGAGCCAACTACCAATTAAGTAAATCAGGTGATGTGCATCTCTGTAATGAGGAGGGGTGTTGTCTAATGAAATCAAAACACTATATAAGGTGTGCTTAATTATTAGGCAACTTCCTTTCCTTTGCCAAAATGGGTCAGAAGAGAGATTTGACGGGCTCTGAAAAGTCCAAAATTGTGAGATGTCTTGCAAAGGGATGCAGCAGTCTTGAAACTGCCAAACTTTTGAAGCGTGATCACTGAACAATCAAGTGTTTCATGGCAAATAGCCAACAGGGTCGCAAGAAGCATGTTTGGCAAAAAAGGTGCAAAATAACTGCCCATGAATTGAGGAAAATCAAGCGTGAAGCTGCCAAGATGCCATTTGCCACCAGTTTTGCCATATTTCAGAGCTGCAACGTTACTGGAGTAACAAAAAGCACAAGGTGTGTGATACTCAGGGACATGGCCAAGGTAAGGAAGGCTGAAAAACGGCCACCTTTGAACAAGAAACATAAGATAAAACGTCAAGACTGGGCCAAGAAAAATATCTTAAGACTGACTTTTCAAAGGTTTTATGGACTAATGAAATGAGAGTGACTCTTGATGGGCCAGATGGATGGGCCAGAGGCTGGATAAGTAAAGGGCAGAGAGTTCCACTCCGACTCAGACGCCAGCAAGGTGGAGGTGGGGTACTGGTATGGGATGGTATCATCAAAGATGAACTTGTGGGACCTTTTCGGGTTGAGGATGGAGTGAAGCTCAACTCCCAGATCTACTGCCAGTTTCCGGAAGACAACTTCTTCAAGCAGTGGTACAGGAAGAAGTCGGTATCGTTCAAGAAAAACATGATTTTCATTCAGGATAATGCTCCATCACATGCCTCCAACTACTCCACAGCGTGGCTGGCCAGTAAAGGTCTCAAAGAAGAAAAAAAATGACATGGTCCCCTTGTTCACCTGATCTGAACCCCATAGAGAACCTGTGGTCCCTCATAAAATGTGAGATCTACAGGGAAAACAGTACACCTCTCAGAACAGTGTCTGGGAGGCTGTGGTGGCTGCTGCATGCAATGTTGATCGTAAACAGATCAAGCAACTGACAGAATCTATGGATAGAAGGCTGTTGAGTGTCATCATAAAGAAAGGCGGCTATATTGGTCACTCATTTTTTGGGGTTTTGTTTTTGCATGTCAGAAATGTTTATTTATAAATTTTGTGCAGAGATATTGGTTTACCTGGTGAAAAATAAGCAAGTGAGATGGAAATATATTTGGTTTTTATTAAGTTGCCTAATAATTCTGCACAGTAATAGTTACTATGCACAAACAGATATCCTCCTAAGACAGCCAAATCTAAAAAAAAAATACACTCCAACTTCCAAAAATATTAAGCTTTGATATTTATGAGTCTTTTGGGTTGATTGAGAACATAATTGTTGATCAATAATAAAAAAATAATCCTCTAAAATACAACTTGCCTAATAATTCTGCACATGGTGTACATTACAATATATACATAGCAGCATAGAAAGCTTAAGGGGTAGACTTTACATCCCCTCACACGGTCACATGGGAATTTACTACCTACAGAAGAAAGGTCTTTTCTATCCTTACACAGAAGTACAGTATCTCTTTTCTGATCACCTGCTGGAACGTCTCTTCTCTGACTGTACAGTGCAGTGACAAGGTAGATAGCAGGAATATAGAGCGCACATAGGGTCTTATCTGAGATAAAGGGAATATTTGTGAGAGATAGCATAAATTCACAATAAATAATAATTCACACACCTATTACTGCACTTAGCATTGGCGGCGGCTACAAGCCCAGATGTGATGATCCTTTGCTAGGTGAAGAAGAGAATGGGGCATCAGACTGCGCTGCTCGCCTGTCAGGATAATGTACCAGAGAAGTCCAAGTAGATGAAATAGAGAATAGACTTTATTTCTACGCGTTTCGTGGTGATCACACCACTTCCTCAGGACAGTCTATACACATACACATACAGGTCCTTCTCAAAAAATTAGCATATAGTGTTAAATTTCATTATTTACCATAATGTAATGATTACAATTAAACTTTCATATATTATAGATTCATTATCCACCAACTGAAATTTGTCAGGTCTTTTATTGTTTTAATACTGATGATTTTGGCATACAACTCCTGATAACCCAAAAAACCTGTCTCAATAAATTAGCATATCAAGAAAAGGTTCTCTAAATGACCTATTACCCTAATCTTCTGAATCAACTAATTAACTCTAAACACATGCAAAAGATACCTGAGGCTTTTAAAAACTCCCTGCCTGGTTCATTACTCAAAACCCCCATCATGGGTAAGACTAGCGACCTGACAGATGTCAAGAAGGCCATCATTGACACCCTCAAGCAAGAGGGTAAGACCCAGAAAGAAATTTCTCAACAAATAGGCTGTTCCCAGAGTGCTGTATCAAGGCACCTCAATGGTAAGTCTGTTGGAAGGAAACAATGTGGCAGAAAACGCTGTACAACGAGAAGAGGTGACCGGACCCTGAGGAAGATTGTGGAGAAGGACCGATTCCAGACCTTGGGGAACCTGAGGAAGCAGTGGACTGAGTCTGGTGTGGAAACATCCAGAGCCACCGTGCACAGGCGTGTGCAGGAAATGGGCTACAGGTGCCGCATTCCCCAGGTAAAGCCACTTTTGAACCATAAACAGCGGCAGAAGCGCCTGACCTGGGCTACAGAGAAGCAGCACTGGACTGTTGCCAAGTGGTCCCAAGTACTTTTTTCTGATGAAAGCAAATTTTGCATGTCATTCGGAAATCAAGGTGCCAGAGTCTGGAGGAAGGCTGGGGAGAAGGAAATGCCAAAATGCCTGAAGTCCAGTGTCAAGTACTCACAGTCAGTGATGGTGTTGGTCCACTGTGTTTCATCAAGGGCAGGGTCAATGCAGCTAGCTATCAGGAGATTTTGGAGCACTTCATGCTTCCCTCGGCTGAAATGCTTTATGGAGATGAAGATTTCATTTTTCAGCACGACCTGGCACCTGCTCACAGTGCCAAAACCACTGGTTGGCCTGCCAACTCTCCTGACCTGAACCCCATAGAGAATCTGTGGGATATTGTGAAGAGAAAGTTGAGAGACGCAAGACCCAACACTCTGGATGAGCTTAAGGCCGCTATTGAAGCATCCTGGGCCTCCATAACATCTCAGCAGTGTCACAGGCTGATTGCCTCCATGCCACGCCGCATTAAAGCAGTCATTTCTGCCAAAGGATTCCCGACCAAGTATTGAGTGCATAACTGAACATTATTATTTGATGGTTTTTTTGTTTGGTATTAAAAAACACTTTTATTTGATTGGTCGGGTGAAATATGCTAATTTATTGAGACAGGTTTTTTGGGTTATCAGGAGTTGTATGCCAAAATCATCAGTATTAAAACAATAAAAGACCTGACAAATTTCAGTTGGTGGATAATGAATCTATAATATATGAAAGTTTAATTGTAATCATTACATTATGGTAAATAATGAAATTTAACACTATATGCTAATTTTTTGAGAAGGACCTGTACAGGGTCTTGTATTTATAGCAAAAGAAGGCACATGGAGACGCCTCCTTTCAAAAAAAGTCACACCCAGTGGGCAGGGAATAAGACTTAAACACATATTCAAACACATATGTACATCCTAAAACACACAAAACAATCATAAAATATAATTGAGTATAGCACTTAAAACCATTGCTCATACATGTAAAAATCTAAATACAGAAAAACACATTAAAAAGAGTAGTTAAGAAAATAAATAATTTTGCAAGCTGGGGGAGTGCTTGAACCTACGGTGTTAAAACATTTATTCTTTGTCAGGACCCCGCTACCATTGAGCCATGGGTGGATTTGAGTGGATTGCATTATTTGGTGGTAGTTTCACAAGAGTCTGCGAAATCAAAGCGATAGTGGAAAACAAAAAAAAAAACAGAAAGAAGTCCCTGAGAATTTTTTATTTTTTTCCTTTTCCCCTTCCTTCTTCTTTCTTCCCCTTCTCTCTTCCTCCCTCCTTTTCTCCCCTTCCTTCTTTTCCTTTTTCCTTTTGTAAAATTTATTTATTTATATTTATTTATTTATTTTTTATTTATTTATTTATTTATTTATTTATTTTTTACAAAAGGAAAAGGAAAAAAAAATTCTCAGGGACTTCTTTCGGGTTTTTTTTTGTTTGTTTGTTTTCCACTGTTTTCTCTTTGATTTCACAGACTCTTGTGAAACTACCACCAAATAAAGCAATCCACTCAAATCCACCCACGGCTCAATGGTTCAAAACATCAGTAGCAGGGTCCTGTCAAAGAATAAATGTTTTAACACCATAGGTTCAGGCACTCCCCCAGCTTGCAAAAGTTATTTGTTTACTTAACTACTCGTTTTAATGTGGTTCTCTGTATTTAGATCTTTACATGTATGAGCAATGGTTTTAAGTGCTATACTCAATTATATTTTATGATTGTTTCGTGTGTTTTATGATGTAAATATATGTTTGTATATGTGTTTAAGTCTTTTTCCCCGCCCACTGGGTGTGGCGTTTTTTTTTTTAAAGGAGGCGTCTCCATGTGCCTTCTTTTGCTATAAATACAAGACCCTGTATGTGTATGTGTATAGACTGTCCTGAGGAAATGGTGTGCTCACCAAGAAACGCGTAAAAATAAAGTCTATTCTCTATTACATCTACTTGGACTTCTCTGGTACATTATCCTGACAGGCGAGCAGCGCAGTCTGATGCCCCATTCTCTTCACCTAGCAAAGGATGTACAGTGCAGTGGGAAGTCTGAAGAAGTGTCGGCAAGTAACATTACATTCACTGTGGACAGGGCCCTTGTTTGTCTCTGACACAGCTACTTCAGAATGCGGGACGGGGGTTGGAGGGCTGTCTTCCTTGTGGGCCAAATGTTATCAGCTTGTGCGCTAGATTTGACCTGCCTGTCAGAGCTTGGTACATGTAGAGAGATAGCGCACTCTGAAAACATTACAATTTTAACGTATTGTGCTGTATCCATGACTAAAACGAACTTAATCTGCTGAGTAGTGTTGAGCGATACCGTCCGATACTTGAAAGTATCGGTATCGGAAAGTATCAGCCGATACCGGCAAAGTATCGGATCCAATCCGATACCGATACCCGATACCAATACAAGTCAATGGGACTCATGTATCGGACGGTATTCCTGATGGTTCCCAGGGTCTGAAGGAGAGGAAACTCTCCTTCAGGCCCTGGGAACCATATTAATGTGTAAAAGAAAGAATTAAAATAAAAAATATTGCTATACTCACCTCTCCGACGCAGCCTGCACCTTACCGAGGGAAGTCACATGGGAGACGCAACCAATCACAAGCCGTGACGTCACGGGGGGCTGGACACGCGCGCATTTTAAAATGGGCGCGTGTCCAGCCTCCCGTGACGTCCCGGCTTGTGATTGGTTGCGTCGCGATCAACCAATCACAAGCCGGGAGGCTGGACACGCGCGCATTTTAAAATTTTGTGATTGGTTGCGTCTCCCATGTGACTGCGACGCAACCAATCACAAAGCCGGGACGTAATTTTAAAATCCTTAAGGACCTGAAATTACGTCACGGCTTGCTGTGATTGGTTGCGTTGCCCATGTGACTGCGACGCAACCAATCACAACGCCGGAACGTAATTTTAAAATCCTGAAGGACCTGAAATTACGTCACGGCTTGCTGTGATTGGTTGCGTCCCGGCCACATGGTCGGCACGCGACCAATCACAAGCCGGGACTTCAGTAAAGGAAAGAAAAGCGCGAATTTTAAACAAAGAACGCTGCCGCTTCCCTCGGTAAGGTGCAGGCTGCGTCGGAGAGGTGAGTATAGCAATATTTTTTATTTTAATTCTTTCTTTTACACATTTTTACATTAATGTTGTTTCGATACCGATACCCGATACCACAAAAATATCGGATCTCGGTATCGGAATTCCGATACAGCAAGTATCGGCCGATACCCGATACTTGCAGTATCGGAATGCTCAACACTACTGCTGAGTAAAGTTGAATTTTTTAAAAAG
Source organism: Ranitomeya variabilis (assembly GCF_051348905.1). Taxonomy (NCBI): domain Eukaryota; kingdom Metazoa; phylum Chordata; class Amphibia; order Anura; family Dendrobatidae; genus Ranitomeya; species Ranitomeya variabilis. The sequence continues at coordinate 138,481,020 of NC_135238.1, read as the reverse complement.
AACAGAGTGTCTGCTGTTGACTGTGTGGCTGCATCCGGGTCCAGAATTGCGCAGCTAGCAGAGTCCTCTGGACAAAAAGTGAGTGTTATTCAATTCACACAGAGCACATGACAGATGGCACTCTATTACTTGTGTGGTACCAGGGAACACAGCAGCCCCTCGCCCATGACACCTTACACTCATACAGACTAAATAAAACATCTTATCTCTTAATTGAAAGAATTGAAAGAGATACCACAAAATTATTCATTTTTCATGTTAGATGATAGTTCCCTTTATTCCAACATCAAACATGAATTGGGCCTTTGGGAAATTGAACATTTTCTGAAACAGGATGAATCATTGCCTGACAACCAAGCCAAAGTTTTGTTGAATGACATCAGATTTGTGTTGAAACACAACATTTCTAATTTGAGCGTGTGACCTACCAGCAGGTAAGGTGCTTTGCAATGGGTACATGGTTCGCACCCAGTTATGCCAACAAATTTATGGATTTCTTTGAATCTGTTCACATCGCTTACTCCTCCCTGTCGGTGGGTCACATCTTGTTTTATAGATGGTTTATAGATGACCTTTTTCTTATGTGGGACAGCTGAAGAAGCGCAATATTTTGTTCATCAATTGAACAACAATTCCTGGGGATTGGAATTTTAATTTTCCTTTTCCACAACTAAAATTCAGTTTTTGGATTTGACAATCTATAAGAATTATCAGGGCGCTGTTCACACTTCGATCTTCTCACGCTGCTAGCGGGGATCTCACCGAGGTCATGGCAGTTCAGCCCGGCTAGGAACGGAGAGTCAGTGACTGGATGTAACCCCAATGATGTAAAACCCCAGGTAACCGGTTGTTACAGTGGTATTGCTTTCCTCATGGGGAGAGTGATGCCATGCTTGGAAGCTAGAAAGGATCCCTTTAACAGGTATTCTACACATACAACACTGTTCTGACTCCAGGCCAGAAGGAGGAGCTTGAGTTCCGGATTCAGGGGAACTTCACTATATATTCTGGCTGGAGGAGCAGTTAAGAGGAGTACGTGAGAGAAGTCTGGAGGAGGGAGCCTGTCAGAGGGACAGAGGAGAGAGGAAGCTTACAGAGTCTAAGAGAGGAAAGCTGGGGTCGTGCAGACTTGTGGTTCTGCAGCTCCTAGAAAGGAGAGAGAAACAGAGCAGTCTATAGAAGTCTGACAGGGAAGAGAAGCAAAGGAGAGTAAAGAGCTGGAGGGAAGCTGCGACTGAGCTTCCTCCACACTGAAGCACGAAATTCTGGTAGCCGGAAGACTGAGGTTGTGGGGGTAACTCTATACCCCATGGCAGAAACTGGCAGACAGGAGATTGCAGGTTGCCTGTCCACCATTAACACCTGAAGGCATAGTAACAGATAGAGCCCGGAGTCATCCTGAGAGACCCTGTCAAAAGGTTTGAGTTACCTGCCATGCGGGTAGTGTCCTACCAACAAGGGAGACAGAGAGAACGTGTAGACCTTGTGTGAGGCCTAAGGCAGCAAGGGACTACAACACAGTGCAGAAGGGAAGGCTTCAAACCCCACTTGGCTAAGGGGATTCCTGAGTCTCTTCCAAGCCGGCCAGACCTTACCAGTACCTGTGATCAGGTGCCCTGAACTGTGGCTGCCTTACACCAGTAAAGAGGTAAAGAGATTTCAACCTTGTGTCCTCTTTTTCTTACTACACCATCTTTATCTATCACTCCAGGAGCCCTGGGGATCCAGCTTCACATGTGGGAAGCCATACATCCCTGCTGCCATAACATCACCCCAGTGGGCCCCTTTAAGCAGCGTCGGTCACCCCTGACCGAATACCACAGGTGGCGTCACGAACATTATCATTCCTAAAAACCCCTTTTAACCCCTTTCTGACCTCGGTGTTGTGAATTCTGCTCTTGGGCTCCCTCCGGTGGTTGTTGGTGGTAGTGCAGTTGTCTTGGGGTTGTAATCCCGGGCAGGTGTTTCTGCTGATTTCAGCTCTATTAGGTATTTAGGTGTGCAGGATCCATGAGTCCTCGCCAGTTGTCCATTGTACTTGGAGGGATTGCATGTCTCTCTGGCTCCTCATGCCCTGCTGCCAATTCAGCTAAGATAAGTGTCTGTTTTTTTGTCTCTGTGCACACATGCAGTGTGCTTTGCAATTCAGTGCAATTCATTGTGTTTTTGTCCAGCTTAGACTTTGTTTGGATTTTTCAGTTATGCTGGATTCTCAGGAGATGCAGATATACTTTCTATGTCTTTAGTTAGATGTAGTATATTTGTATTATCTGCTGTGGATATTTTTAGGATTTTAATACTGACCGCTTAGAATTCTGTCCTATCCTTTTCTGTTTAGCTAGAAGTGCCTCTTTTGCTAAATCCTGTTTTTCTGCCTGCGTGTGTTTTTCCTCTTATACTCACAGTCAATATTTGTGGGGTGCTGCCTATCCTCTGGGGTTCTGCTCTGAGGCAAGATAGAATTCCCATTTCCATCTATAGGGGTATTTAGTCCTCCGGCTGTGTCGAGGTGTCTAGGACGTGTTAGGTACATCCCACGGCTACTTCTAGTTGCGGTTTTAGTTTAGGGTTTGCGGTCAGTACAGGTACCACCTACTCCTGAGTAAGTCTCTCATGCGGCTCCAAGGTCACCGGATCATAACAGTACAACTGGCCAACAATGAGTTAAATGCATCTCAGAAGAAGAGAAGAAAGAGCCATTTTTATCTGTAGCCTGCTTTGTCTTTTCTTCCCTCTTTTCCTCTGGGTGACTGAGGAGTCTTGTGCTAGCATGGATGTTCAGGGATTAGTTTCTCGTATAGACCAGCTTGCTGCTAGGGTACAGGGTATTTCTGATTATATTGTTCAGACTCCGCTTTTAGAGCCTAGGATTCCTACTCCTGATTTGTTTTTTGGGGACAGGTCCAAATTTTTTAGTTTTAAAAACAATTGTAAACTGTTTTTTGTTCTGAAGCCTCGTTCCTCTGGTGATCCCATTCAGCAGGTTAAAATTGTCATCTCCCTGCTGCGTGGCTACCCTCAGGATTGGGCATTTTCCCTGGAATCTGGGAATTCGGCCTTGCATAATGTAGATGCCTTTTTTCAGGCTCTAGGATTATTATATGATGAACCAAATTCTGTGGATCCAGCGGAGAAGACCTTGTTGGCCCTGTCTCAGGGTCAAGAAGCGGCAGAATTGTATTGTCAGAAATTTAGAAAATGGGCTGTGCTGACTAAATGGAATGAGGATGCTTTGGCGGCAATTTTCAGAAAGGGTCTTTCTGAATCTGTTAAAGAGGTTATGGTGGGGTTTCCCACACCTGTTGGTCTGAGTGATTCTATGTCTCTGGCCATTCAGATTGATCGGCGCTTGCGGAAGCGCAGAACTGTGCGCACAGTGGCGTTGTCCTCAGAGCAGATGCCTGAGCCTATGCAGTGTGATAGGATTCTGTCTAGAACGGAACAACAAGGATTCAGACGTCAGAATAGGTTGTGTTTTTATTGTGGCGATGCTTCTCATGTCATTTCAGTCTGCCCTAAGCGTACAAAGAGAATCGCTAGTTCAGTTACCATCAGTACTGTACAACCTAAATTTCTGTTATCTGTGACCTTGATCTGCTCATTGTCGTCATTTTCTGTCATGGCGTTTGTGGACTCGGGTGCCGCTTTGAATTTAATGGACTTTGAGTTTGCCAGGCATTGTGGTTTCCCCTTGCAGTCTTTGCAGAACCCTATTCCTTTAAGGGGCATTGATGCTACACCTTTGGCTAAAAATAAACCCCAGTTTTGGACACAGGTGACCATGTGCATGGCGCCAGCCCATCATTAAGATTGTCGTTTTCTGGTGTTGCATAATTTGCATGATGCTATTGTGCTGGGTTTTCCATGGTTGCAGATACATAATCCTGTGTTGGATTGGAAGTCTATGTCTGTGACTAGTTGGGGTTGTCAGGGGGTTCATAATGACGTTCCTGTGATGTCAATCTCCTCTTCCTCCTCTTCTGAAGTTCCAGAGTTTTTGTCTGATTTTCAGGATGTATTCGATGAGCCCAAGTCCAGTTCCCTTCCACCGCATAGGGACTGTGATTGTGCTATTGACTTGATTCCAGGCTGTAAGTTTCCTAAGGGCCGACTTTTCAACCTGTCTGTGCCGGAACATACCGCCATGCGGAGTTATGTTAAGGAGTCTTTGGAGAAAGGGCATATTCGGCCATCTTCTTCACCGTTGGGAGCGGGATTTTTTTTTGTTGCTAAGAAGGATGGCTCCTTGAGACCCTGTATTGATTATCGCCTCTTGAATAAGATCACGGTCAAGTTTCAATACCCTTTACCTTTGCTTTCCGATTTGTTTGCCAGGATTAAGGGGGCTAGTTGGTTTACTAAAATTAACCTTCGGGGGGCATATAATCTTGTTCGTATTAAGCAGGGTGATGAATGGAAAACTGCGTTTAATACGCCTGAAGACCATTTTGAATACCTTGTGATGCCATTCGGGCTCTCTAATGCTCCATCTGTTTTTCAGTCCTTCATGCATGATATCTTCCAGAATTATCTTGATAAATTCATGATTGTATATTTGGATGACATCTTAATTTTTTCCGATGATTGGGAGTCTCATGTGAAACAGGTCAGGATGGTATTTCAGATCCTTCGTGATAATGCTTTGTTTGTGAAGGGGTCTAAGTGTCTCTTTGGAGTGCAGAAGGTTTCTTTTTTGGGCTTCATTTTTTCTCCCTCATCTATAGAGATGGATCCAGTTAAGGTTCAGGCCATTCATGATTGGATTCAGCCCACATCTGTGAAGAGCCTTCAGAAATTTTTGGGCTTTGCTGATTTTTATCGCCGTTTCATTGCTAACTTCTCCAGTGTGGTTAAACCCCTGACCGATTTGACGAAGAAAGGCGCTGATGTAACAAATTGGTCCCCTGTGGCTGTCTCTGCCTTTCAGGAGCTTAAACGCCGATTTACTTCTGCCCCGGTGTTGCGTCAGCCAGATGTTTCTCTTCCGTTTCAGGTTGAGGTTGACGCTTCTGAGATTGGGGCAGGGGCCGTTTTGTCTCAGAAGAATTCTGATGGTTCCTTGATGAAACCATGTGCCTTCTTTTCCCGTAAGTTTTCGCCTGCTGAACACAATTATGATGTCGGCAATCGGGAGTTGTTGGCTATGAAGTGGGCGTTTGAGGAATGGCGACATTGGCTTGAGGGAGCCAAGCACCGTATTGTGGTCTTGACCGATCATAAAAATCTGATTTAACTCGAGTCTGCCAAACGGCTGAATCCTAGACAGGCTCGATGGTCCCTCTTTTTCTCCCTTTTTGATTTTGTGGTCTCGTATCTTCTGGGTTCTAAGAATGTTAAGGCTGATGCCCTCTCTAGGAGTTTTTTGCCTGATTCTCCTGAGGTATTGGAGCCGGTCGGCATTCTGAAGGAAGGGGTGGTCCTTTCTGCCATTTCCCCTGACTTGCGACGGGTTCTGCAGGAATTTCAGGCTGACAAACCTGACCGCTGTCCAGTGGGGAAACTGTTTGTTCCTGATAGATGGACTAGTAGAGTGATTTCTGAGGTTCATTGTTCTGTGTTGGCTGGCCATCCTGGTATTTTTGGTACCAGACATTTGGTTGGTAGGTCCTTTTGGTGGCCTTCTTTGTTGCGTGATGTGCGTTCTTTTGTGCAGTCCTGTGGGACTTGTGCACGGGCCAAGTCTTGTTGTTCCCGTGCTAGTGGGTTGCTTTTGCCTTTGCCGGTCCCTGAGAGGCCCTGGACGCATATTTCTATGGATTTTATTTCAGATCTTCCGGTTTCCCAGAGGATGTCGGTTATCTGGGTGGTTTGTGACCGGTTTTCTAAGATGGTTCATTTGGTGCCTTTGCCTAAATTGCCTTCCTCTTCTGATTTGGTTTCGTTGTTTTTTCAGCATGTGGTTCGTTTGCACGGTATTCCGGAGAATATTGTGTCCGACAGAGGTTCCCAGTTTGTTTCTAGGTTTTGGCGGGCCTTTTGTGCTAGGCTGGGCATTGATTTGTCTTTTTCTTCCGCATTTCATCCTCAGACAAATGGCCAGACCGAGCGAACTAATCAGACTTTGGAAACTTATTTGAGATGCTTTGTGTCTGCTGATCAGGATGATTGGGTGGCTTTCTTGCCATTGGCCGAGTTTGCCCTTAATAATCGGGCTAGTTCGGCTACCTTGGTTTCGCCCTTCTTTTGTAATTTTGGTTTTCATCCTCGTTTTTCTTCGGGGCAAGTTGAACCTTCTGATTGTCCTGGTGTGGATTCTGTGGTTGACAGGTTGCAGCAGATTTGGGCTCATGTGGTGGACAATTTGGTGTTGTCTCAGGAGGAGGCTCAGCATTTTGCTAACCGTCGTCGGTGTGTTGGTTCCCGGCTTCAGGTTGGGGATTTGGTCTGGTTGTCTTCCCGTCATGTTCCTATGAAGGTTTCTTCCCCTAAGTTTAAGCCTCGGTTTATTGGTCCTTATAGGATTTCTGAGATTATCAATCCTGTGTCCTTTCGTTTGGCCCTTCCGGCCTCTTTTGCCATTCATAATGTTTTCCATAGATCTTTATTACGGAAATATGTGGTGCCCGTTGTTCCCTCAGTTGATCCTCCTGCTCCTGTGTTGGTTGATGGGGAGTTGGAGTATGTGGTTGAGAAGATTTTGGATTCTCGCTTTTCGAGGCGGAGGCTTCAGTACCTTGTCAAATGGAAGGGTTATGGCCAGGAGGATAATTCTTGGGTTTTTGCCTCTGATGTCCATGCTGCTGATTTGGTCCGTGCCATTCATCTGGCTCGTCCTGATCGGCCTGGGGGTTCTGGTGAGGGTTTGGTGACCCCTCTTCAAGGGGGGGGTACTGTTGTGAATTCTGCTCTTGGGCTCCCTCCGGTGGTTGTTGGTGGTAGTGCAGTTGTCTTGGGGTTGTAATCCTGGGCAGGTGTTTCTGCTGATTTCAGCTCTATTAGGTATTTAGGTGTGCAGGATCCATGAGTCCTCGCCAGTTGTCCATTGTACTTGGAGGGATTGCATGTCTCTCTGGCTCCTCATGCCCTGCTGCCAATTCAGCTAAGATAAGTGTCTGGTTTTTTGTCTCTGTGCACACATGCAGTGTGCTTTGCAATTCAGTGCAATTCATTGTGTTTTTGTCCAGCTTAGACTTTGTTTGGATTTTTCAGTCATGCTGGCAGGGCCGGACTGGCCATAGGGCACTTCTGGCAAATGCCAGAAGGGCCGGTGCCAGTGGTGGGCCGCTCAATCCGCCGCCCCCGCCGTCGCATTCAACTATACCGGCGTATAGACGCCGGTACAGTTGAATGCAATGATGGAGGAGAGAGCGTCTACAGACGCTCCTCTCCCATCATTCCCCGCTCTGCCTCTGACACTGCGGGTGCGCGATGATGTCATATCATCGCGCACCTGCTGTGTCCCGGGCAGACTGCAGCTGCTGAGACAGGAGCAGGAACCAGGAAGCAACGCTGGGCACGAGGAGAGGTGAGGAGAGGTTTTTTTTTTTTCTGGACTGTGGGGCCATTCTCGGAGGAGGGGAGGGGAGGAAGAGAAGAGATGTGGGCTGTATATAGTTCTCTGTGGGCTGTGCTCTGTGCTGTATACTACTGTGTGCTATATATAGTTCTCTGGGCTGTGCTCTGTGCTGTATACTACTGTGGGCTGTATATAGTTCTCTGTGGGCTGTGCTCTGTGCTGTATACTGCTGTGTGCTATATATAGTTCTCTGGGCTGTGCTCTGTGCTGTATACTACTGTGGGCTGTATATAGTACTCTGTGGGCTGTGCTCTGTGCTGTATACTGCTGTGGGCTGTATATAGTTCTCTGTGGGCTGTGCTCTGTGCTGTATACTACTGTGGGCTGTATATAGCTCTCTGTGGGCTGTGCTCTGTGCTGTATACTACTGTGTGCTCTGTGCTATATATAGTACTCTGTGGGCTGTGCTCTGTGCTGTATACTGCTGTGTGCTATATATAGTTCTCTGGGCTGTGCTCTGTGCTGTATACTACTGTGGGCTGTATATAGTACTCTGTGGGCTGTGCTCTGTGCTGTATACTGCTGTGGGCTGTATATAGTTCTCTGTGGGCTGTGCTCTGTGCTGTATACTACTGTGGGCTGTATATAGTACTCTGTGGGCTGTGCTGTATACTGCTGTGTGCTCTGTGCTATATATAGTACTCTGTGGGCTGTGCTCTGTGCTGTATACTACTGTGTGCTATATATAGTTCTCTGGGCTGTGCTCTGTGCTGTATACTACTGTGGGCTGTATATAGTACTCTGTGGGCTGTGCTCTGTGCTGTATACTGCTGTGGGCTGTATATAGTTCTCTGTGGGCTGTGCTCTGTGCTGTATACTACTGTGGGCTGTATATAGTACTCTGTGGGCTGTGCTCTGTGCTGTATACTACTGTGGGCTGTATATAGTACTCTGTGGGCTGTGCTCTGTGCTGTATACTACTGTGGGCTGTATATAGCTCTCTGTGGGCTGTGCTCTGTGCTGTATACTACTGTGGGCTGTATATAGTACTCTGTGGGCTGTGCTCTGTGCTGTATACTGCTGTGGGCTGTATATAGCTCTCTGTGGGCTGTGCTCTGTGCTGTATACTACTGTGGGCTGTATATAGCTCTCTGTGGGCTGTGCTCTGTGCTGTATACTACTGTGGGCTGTATATAGCTCTCTGTGGGCTGTGCTCTGTGCTGTATACTGCTGTGTGCTCTGTGCTATATATAGTACTCTGTGGGCTGTGCTCTGTGCTGTATACCACTGTGGGCTGTATATAGTTCTCTGTGGGCTGTGCTCTGTGCTGTATACCACTGTGGGCTGTATATAGTTCTCTGTGGGCTGTGCTCTGTGCTGTATACTACTGTGGGCTGTATATAGTACTCTGTGGGCTGTGCTCTGTGCTGTATACTACTGTGGGCTGTATATAGTACTCTGTGGGCTGTGCTCTGTGCTGTATACTGCTGTGTGCTCTGTGCTATATATAGTACTCTGTGGGCTGTGCTCTGTGCTGTATACTACTGTGTGCTATATATAGTTCTCTGGGCTGTGCTCTGTGCTGTATACTACTGTGGGCTGTATATAGTACTCTGTGGGCTGTGCTCTGTGCTGTATACTGCTGTGGGCTGTATATAGTTCTCTGTGGGCTGTGCTCTGTGCTGTATACTACTGTGGGCTGTATATAGTACTCTGTGGGCTGTGCTCTGTGCTGTATACTACTGTGGGCTGTATATAGTACTCTGTGGGCTGTGCTCTGTGCTGTATACTACTGTGGGCTGTATATAGTACTCTGTGGGCTGTGCTCTGTGCTGTATACTACTGTGGGCTGTATATAGCTCTCTGTGGGCTGTGCTCTGTGCTGTATACTACTGTGGGCTGTATATAGTACTCTGTGGGCTGTGCTCTGTGCTGTATACTGCTGTGGGCTGTATATAGCTCTCTGTGGGCTGTGCTCTGTGCTGTATACTACTGTGGGCTGTATATAGCTCTCTGTGGGCTGTGCTCTGTGCTGTATACTACTGTGGGCTGTATATAGCTCTCTGTGGGCTGTGCTCTGTGCTGTATACTGCTGTGTGCTCTGTGCTATATATAGTACTCTGTGGGCTGTGCTCTGTGCTGTATACTACTGTGTGCTATATATAGTTCTCTGGGCTGTGCTCTGTGCTGTATACTACTGTGGGCTGTATATAGTACTCTATGGGCTGTGCTCTGCTGTATACTACTGTGGGCTGTATATAGTACTCTGTGGGCTGTGCTCTGTGCTGTATACTACTGTGGGCTGTATATAGTTATCTGTGGGCTGTGCTCTGTGCTGTATGCTACTGTGGGCTGTATATAGTTCTCTGTGGGCTGTGCTCTGTGCTGTATATAGTTCTCTGTGGGCTGTGCTCTGTGCTGTATACTACTGTGGGCTGTATATAGTTCTCTGTGGGCTGTGCTCTGTGCTGTATACTACTGTGGGCTGTATATAGTTCTCTGTGGGCTGTGCTCTGTGCTGTATACTACTGTGTGCTGTATATAGTTCTCTGTGGGCTGTGCTGTATATAGTACTCTGGGCTGTGCTGTATATAGTACTCTCTGGGCTGTGCTGTATATAGTACTCTCTGGGCTGTGCTTTATATAGTACTCTGGGCTGTGCTGTATATAGTACTCTGGGCTGTGCTTTATATAGTTCTCTGTGGGCTGTGCTGTATATAGTTCTCTGTGGGCTGTGCTGTATATAGTTCTCTGTGGGCTGTGCTGTATGTATTACTTTGTGGGCTGTGCTGTATATATTACTTTGTGGGCTGTGCTGTATATATTACTCTGTGGGCTGTGCTGTATACTACTGTGTGGACTGTGCTGTATACTTCTACATGGGCTGTGCTGTATACTACTGTGTGGTCTGTGCTGTATACTACTGTGTGGTCTGTGCTGAATACTGCTGTGTGGGCTGTGTTATCTACTACGCGAGCTGTGCTATAGTATGCAGGCTGTGCTGTATACTATGCGGTTTGTGCTATATAATATGCGGGCTTTGCTATATACTATGGGGAGTATATTATATTCTATGGGGGAGGCCATGTTATGTACTATGTGGCTGTGTTATATACTATTGTGGGGGTATATTATATTCTATGGGGGAGGCTGCGTTATATACTATGGGGGGCTGCATTATATTCTATGGGGGGCTACATTATATATTATGGGGAGGTGGGCTGTATTATATTCTATGGGGGTTACATACTCTGGGGTGGCTGCATTATACTCTGTGGGGTGGCTGCATTATACTCTGGGGTGGCTGCATTATACTCTGGGGTGGCTGCATTATACTATATGTGGGCTGCATTATACTGTATCGAGGACTATGGGGAATACGTTATACTATATGAAGAACTATGGGGTGCATTATACTATGGGAAGTGAATTGTACTACATGGATGACTGTGGCGGTGCATTTACTATATGGAGCACTATGAGGATTGTATTATGCTATATGGAGGACTATGAGGATTGTATTATGCTATATGGAGGACTATGAGGAGTGTATTATACTATGTGGAGGACTGAGCAGTGTATTTTAATATATGGAGGACTATAGGGAGTGTATTATACTATATGGAGGACTATGGAGCACATTATAATATATGGAGGACTATGGGGTGTATTTTACTAAACAAGTAAAATGCTGCATATTCGGATTGTTTTTGCTGGAACAAAAAGCCTTGTTGTCAGCAGCACATTGCCAGTGTAAACTGTAGATGTGCTGCTGAAAACATGATACTGTATGGTGATCTGTTAGTGATCTATTAGTGATCGTTCTGTCTCATCATTATTCCTCAGCTGGTGGAAAGAGGCCGGGAAACAAGCGTTGAACAACTTCAGTATTGTCGATCAAACTCGTTTAGCGGCCTGAACTCAGCGCACGTAAATACAACAGAAAGGCTTCTGTGTGATGTGCAATATGTTAGCATTTGGGGACCCATTTTAAACTTTGCCTAGGGCCCCACTTTGCCTAAAACCGGCCCTGCCTACAAGTGTACAAAGATATTATACAGTCACCATGTGACAAGTGGGCCTGTGTAACTTCAAATGCCAGGGCTGAATTTTAGTCCCAGTCCGGCCCTGCATGCTGGATTCTCAGGAGATGCAGATATACTTTCTATGTCTTTAGTTAGATGTAGTATATTTGTATTATCTGCTGCGGATATTTTTAGGATTTTAATACTGACCGCTTAGAATTCTGTCCTATCCTTTTCTGTTTAGCTAGAAGTGCCTCTTTTGCTAAATCCTGTTTTTCTGCCTGCGTGTGTTTTTCCTCTTATACTCACAGTCAATATTTGTGGGGGGCTGCCTATCCTCTGGGGTTCTGCTCTGAGGCAAGATAGAATTCCCATTTCCATCTATAGGGGTATTTAGTCCTCCGGCTGTGTCGAGGTGTCTAGGACGTGTTAGGTACATCCCACGGCTACTTCTAGTTGCGGTGTTAGTTTAGGGTTTTGTTGTGAACTGTGTTTCTGGGCTCCCTCTGGTGGTCACTAACGGTATTGTGTTAGGCATGTCTTGTTGCAGGCCTGAGCTCCAGCTGTGTCGTTAAGCAGCGGGTGTTCCCTATTTAAGTCTCCTCTGGACTCAGTCTCTTGCCTGGCATCGTTGTATCCAGACCTATATGGTCTCCTCTGGATTCCTTTCAGTCTGCCTCATGCAAGAAAAGCTAAGTCTGTTTTGTACAATTTGGATCATTTGCATTATTCAGTGTTTTTGTCCAGCTTGCTTTACATTTGATTTTCTGACTCGCTGGAAGCTCTAGGGGGCTGATATTCTCCCTCCACACCGTCAGTCGGTGTGGGGGTTCTTGAATGTTCAGCATGGATGTTTTTGTAGGGTTTTCTGCTAACCGCATAGTCCACTATCTATTTTCTGCTATTTAGACTATTGGGCCTCACTTTGCTGAATCTAGTTCATCTCTACGTTTGTGCTTTCCTCTTGCCTCACCGTTATTATTTGTTGGGGGCTTTCTATATCTTTGGGGTTCAATTTCTCTAGAGGCAAGTGAGGTCTTATTTTTTCTCTCTAGGGGTAGTCAGTTCTCCAGCTGGCTCGAGACGTCTAGAACCAACGTAGGCACGTTCACCGGCTACTTTTAGTTGTTTGTGTTAGGATCAGGTATGTGGTAAGCCCAGTTTCCACCTCCCTAGAGCAGTATTTATATTTTTGCTATCTTGCTGGAATATCAGAGATCCTCTGCCATTGGGATCATAACAGAATGCCAGGCCAAAAGAAAATGTTTAATGCATCGCAGAAGCGGGATTAAAAAGAAGTTCTGAGTTTTTTGGGTTTTTTTGGTTTTTTTTTGCTGCAGTTTGCCTAGCTTCTTTCATCCCCTTTTTCTCTGAGTGGCTGAAACTCTGCTGCAGATATGAATGTCCAGACTCTGACTTCTAGTGTGGATCAGCTTGCTGCTAGGGTGCAAAGCATTCAGGATTTTGTTATCCATAGCCCTATGTCTGAACCAAAAATACCTATTCCTGAGCCGTTTTTTGGAGATAGATCTAAATTCCTGAATTTTAGGAATAATTGTAAATTGTTTCTGTCTCTGAAACCTCGTTCCTCTGGTGATTCCGCTCAGCAAGTTAAGATTGTTATTTCCTTCTTGCGCGGCGACCCTCAGGATTGGGCCTTCTCTCTGGCGCCAGGAGATCCTGCATTGGTGAATGTTGATGTGTTTTTCCTGGCGCTTGGTTTGCTTTATGAGGAGCCTAATCTTGAAAATCAGGCTGAAAAAATGTTGCTGGCTATCTCTCAGGGTCAGGACGAAGCTGAGGTATATTGCCAAAAATTTCGGAAATGGTCCGTGCTTACTCAATGGAATGAGTGTGCACTGGCCGCAAATTTCAGAAATGGTCTTTCTGAAGCCATTAAAGATGTGATGGTGGGGTTTCCTATCCCTACAGGTCTGAATGATTCAATGGCTCTGGCCATTCAAATTGATCGACGTTTGCGGGAGCGCAAATCTGTTAATCCTTTGGCGGTGCTGTCTGAACGGTCACCTGATTCTATGCAATGTGACAGAATTTTGACCAGAGCCGAGCGACAAAATCATAGACGTCAAAATGGGTTGTGTTTCTACTGTGGTGATTCAACACATGTTATCTCAGCATGCTCTAAACGTTTAAAAAAAAGAAGTTAATCCTGTCGCCATTGGTACTTTTCAGCCTAAGTTTATTTTGTCAGTGACTTTAATTTGTTCATTATCTTCTTACTCAGTTATGGCTTTTGTGGATTCTGGTGCTGCTTTAAGTCTGATGGATTTGTCGTTTGCCAAGCGCTGCGGTTTTGTCCTGGAGCCTTTGGAAAATCCTATTCCTCTTAGAGGAATTGATTCTACGCCATTGGCAGAGAATAAACCTCAGTATTGGACGCAAGTGACCATGTGCATGACTCCTGTACATCAGGAGGTGATTAGTTTTCTGGTACTGCATAAAATGCATGATGTTGTCGTTTTGGGTCTGCCATAGTTACAGGCCCATAATCCAGTTTTAGATTGGAAAGCTATGACTGTGTCTAGTTGGGGGTGTCAGGGGATTCATGGCGATTCTCCATTGGTGTCTATTGCTTCTTCTACTCCTTCTGAGATCCCTGAGTTTTTGTCAGACTTTCAGGATGTATTTAATGAGGCCAGGTCCAGTGCCCTTCCTCCTCATAGGGACTGTGATTGTGCTATAGATTTGATTCCTGGTAGTAAGTTTCCTAAGGGATGACTCTTTAATTTATCTGTGCCAGAGCATGCCGCGATGCAGAGTTATATAAAGGAGTCTTTGGAGAAGGGACATATTCGCCCATCCTCGTCCCCTCTTGGTGCAGGATTCTTTTTTGTGGGCAAGAAAGACGGGTCTCTGAGACCTTGTATTGATTATCGTCTTCTGAATAAGATCACGGTTAAATTTCAGTATCCTTTGCCATTGTTGTCTGATTTGTTTGCTCGGATTAAGGGATCCAGTTGGTTCACCAAGATAGATCTTCGTGGTGCGTATAACCTTGTGCGCATAAAGCAGGGAGATGAATGGAAAACGGCATTTAATACGCCCGAGGGTCATTTTGAGTACCTGGTGATGCCTTTCGGATTATCTAATGCTCCTTCTGTGTTTCAGTCCTTCATGCATGACATCTTCCGGAAATATCTGGATAAATTTATGATTATTTATCTGGATGATATTTTGTTTTTTTCTGATGATTGGGAGTCCCATGTGAACCAGGTCAGGATGGTGTTTCAGGTTCTGCGGGAGAATGCTCTATTTGTGAAGGGCTCAAAATGTATCTTTGGGGTACAGAAGGTTTCTTTTTTGGGTTTTATTTTTTCCCCTTCTACTGTGGAGATGGACCCAGTCAAGGTCCGTGCCATTCATGACTGGACTCAGCCCACGTCTGTTAAGAGCCTGCAGAAGTTCTTGGGCTTTGCTAATTTTTACCGTCGTTTTATCGCTAATTTCTCCAGCGTGGTTAAACCTTTGACGGATATGACTAAGAAGGGTTCAGATGTTGCGAACTGGTCTCCTGCGGCCGTGGAGGCCTTTCGGGAGCTGAAGCGTCGGTTTACTTCAGCGCCAGTCTTGTGCCAGCCGGATGTCTCTCTTCCCTTCCAGGTTGAAGTTGATGCTTCTGAGATTGGTGCAGGGGCTGTTTTGTCGCAAAAAAGTTCTGATGGCTCCGTGATGAAGCCATGCGCCTTCTTTTCTAGGAAATTTTCGCCTGCTGAGCGGAACTACGATGTTGGTAATTGGGAGTTGTTGGCTATGAAGTGGGCATTTGAGGAGTGGCGACATTGGCTCGAGGGAGCTAGACATCGTGTGGTGGTCTTGACTGATCATAAAAATCTGATTTACCTCGAGTCTGCCAAGCGCCTGAATACTAGACAGGCTCGTTGGTCGTTGTTTTTCTCCCGTTTTGACTTTGTGGTCTCGTACCTGCCTGGTTCGAAGAACGTGAAGGCTGATGCACTTTCTAGGAGTTTTGTGCCTGACTCTCCGGGAGTCTCTGAGCCGGCTGGTATTCTCAGAGAGGGAGTGATTTTGTCTGCCATTTCCCCAGATTTGCGACGAGGGCTGCAAAAATTTCAGGCTGATAGGCCTGATCGTTGTCCACCGGAGAGATTGTTTGTCCCTGATGGATGGACCAGCAGAGTCATTTCTGAGGTTCATTCTTCGGTGTTGGCGGGACATCCTGGGATTTTCGGTACCAGAGATTTGGTGGCTAGGTCCTTTTGGTGGCCTTCCTTGTCGCGGGATGTGCGTTCTTTTGTGCAGTCCTGTGGGATTTGTGCTCGGGCTAAGCCTTGCTGTTCTCGTGCCAGCGGGTTGCTTTTACCCTTGCCTATCCCAAAGAGGCCTTGGACGCACATTTCCATGGATTTCATTTCGGATCTTCCGGTATCTCGGAAGATGTCTGTCATCTGGGTGGTATGCGATCGTTTTTCTAAAATGGTCCATTTGGTGCCCTTGCCTAAGTTGCCTTCCTCGAACAAAAAGGAAAGAAGCCACTAAATGATTGTAAGCACACCACCTATTGCGTATCAAAAAGGAACAGCTTTAATAGGTAACACATAACAATAAAACCATTTAAAAACAATACAACACAACTCCCCCCGTCAGGCCCATATAGCTCGTCAATATATATATAACCATACTGCGTGAAACCGGCTGTGTTAACAAATAAAGATCCTTAGATTGTCCCTGGAAACCATATAGAACTGGGCATGCTTTGGATCTAAATGCCCATGCCCTGCCCTGACGAAGCGGTCCGAGTAACCGCGACACGCGTTGGGTCCTCCCCCGTGTCGGTCTGGCTCTTTTGTGATTTTACTCAGGTGACTATACGGCTGTTGTTGTTCCAGACTCATCTGCTCTTGGGTTTCCTGCAGAGTGTGCCCAGACTACCTGGGCAAGGTATTATCATATACCTTGGGCTCTCTCACACACAGGAAGCCATAGGGATATTAACTCTTCAGGGGGTATCATTTGAGGGTTTTGGGCACATTGTTCTCCTTCTCCCTCTCCCCTCTGTGTCCTCTGGCAGGGCATGGGCATTTAGATCCAAAGCATGCCCAGTTCTATATGGTTTCCAGGGACAATCTAAGGATCTTTATTTGTTAACACAGCCGGTTTCACGCAGTATGGTTATATATATATTGACGAGCTATATGGGCCTGACGGGGGGAGTTGTGTTGTATTGTTTTTAAATGGTTTTATTGTTATGTGTTACCTATTAAAGCTGTTCCTTTTTGATACGCAATAGGTGGTGTGCTTACAATCATTTAGTGGCTTCTTTCCTTTTTGTTTCAGCATTCATTTCAGCCACTAGTGTTAGCACCCCCATTCAAGCAGTATTGATATCTATTTAGTAGTGCGCCAGCTGTCAATCTTTAGTATAAGTTGCCTTCCTCCTCTGATTTGGTCCTTTTGTTCTTTCAGAATGTGGTTCGTTTGCATGGCATCCCTGAGAATATTGTATCTGACAGAGGATCCCAGTTTGTGTCCAGATTCTGGCGATCCTTTTGTGCTAAGATGGGTATTGATTTGTCTTTTTCGTCGGCTTTTCATCCTCAGACTAATGGCCAGACCGAGCGAACTAATCAGACGTTGGAGACTTACTTGAGATGTTTTGTTTCTGCTGATCAGGACGACTGGGTTACCTTTTCGCCACTGGCCGAGTTTGCCCTTAATACTCGGGCTAGTTCTGCCACCTTGGTTTCACCCTTTTTCTGCAACTCTGGTTTTCATCCTCGTTTCTCCTCGGGCCAGGTTGAACCTTCTGACTGTCCTGGGGTTGATTCTGTGGTGGATAGGTTGCAGCGGATTTGGAACCATGTGGTGGACAATTTGAAATTGTCACAAGACAAGGCCCAGCGTTTTGCCAACCGCCGCCGCGGTGTGGGTCCCCGACTTTGTGTTGGGGATTTGGTTTGGTTTTCTTCTCGGCATGTTCCTTTGAAAGCCTCCTCTCCTAAGTTCAAGCCTCGCTTTATCGGTCCTTATAAGATTTTGGAAATCCTTAACCCGGTGTCTTTTCGCTTGGACCTTCCAGCGTCATTTGCTATTCATAATGTGTTCCATAGGTCCTTGTTGCGGCGGTACGTGGTGCCTATGGTTCCTGCTGTTGAGCTTCCTGCCCCGGTTTTGGTTGAGGGCGAGTTGGAGTACGTGGTGGAGAAGATTCTCGATTCTCCTATCTCTAGACGGAAACTCCAGTATTTAGTTAAATGGAAAGGCTATGGTCAGGAGGATAATTCCTGGGTTGTCGCCTCTGATGTTCATGCGGCTGATTTGGTTCATGCCTTTCACGCTGCTCATCCTGATCGCCCTGGGGGTCTTGGTGAGGGTTCGGTGACCCCTCCTCAAGGGGGGGGTACTGTTGTGAACTGTGTTTCTGGGCTCCCTCTGGTGGTCACTAACGGTATTGTGTTAGGCATGTCTTGTTGCAGGCCTGAGCTCCAGCTGTGTCGTTAAGCAGCGGGTGTTCCCTATTTAAGTCTCCTCTGGACTCAGTCTCTTGCCTGGCATCGTTGTATCCAGACCTATATGGTCTCCTCCGGATTCCTTTCAGTCTGCCTCATGCAAGAAAAGCTAAGTCTGTTTTGTACAATTTGGATCGTTTGCATTATTCAGTGTTTTTGTCCAGCTTGCTTTACATTTGATTTTCTGACTCGCTGGAAGCTCTAGGGGGCTGATATTCTCCCTCCACACCGTCAGTCGGTGTGGGGGTTCTTGAATGTTCAGCGTGGATGTTTTTGTAGGGTTTTCTGCTAACTGCATAGTCCACTATCTATTTTCTGCTATTTAGACTATTGGGCCTCACTTTGCTGAATCTAGTTCATCTCTACGTTTGTGCTTTCCTCTTGCCTCACCGTTATTATTTGTTGGGGGCTTTCTATATCTTTGGGGTTCAATTTCTCTAGAGGCAAGTGAGGTCTTATTTTTTCTCTCTAGGGGTAGTCAGTTCTCCGGCTGGCTCGAGACGTCTAGAACCAACGTAGGCACGTTCACTGGCTACTTTTAGTTGTTTGTGTTAGGATCAGGTATGCGGTTAGCCCAGTTTCCACCTCCCTAGAGCAGTATTTATATTTTTGCTATCTTGCCGGAATATCAGAGATCCTCTGCCATTGGGATCATAACAGGGTTTGCGGTCAGTACAGGTACCACCTACTCCTGAGTAAGTCTCTCATGCGGCTCCAAGGTCACGGGATCATAACACCTCGGACGGGATAGTACGTCCGAGGTCAGAAGCCCCTCTTTGATGCGGGCTCCGGCGGTGAGCCCGCATCAAAGCCGGGACATGTCAGCTGTTTTGAACAGCTGACATGTGCCCGCAATAGGCGCAGGGCAGAATCGCGATCTGCCCGCGCCTATTAACTAGTTAAATGCCGCTGTCAAACGCAGACAGCGGCATTTAACTGCCGCATCCGGCCGGGTGGCCGGAAATGACGGCATCGCTGATCCCCGTCACATGATCGGAGGTCGGCGATGCTTCTGAATGGTATCCATAGAGGTCCTTGAGACCTCTATGGTTACAGATTACCGGCAGCTGTGAGCGCCACCCTGTGGTCGGTGCTCACAGCACACCTGATTTTCTGCTGCATAGCAGCGAACAGCAGATCGCTGCTATGTAGCAGAGGCGATCGTGCTGTGCCTGCTTCTAGCCTCCCATGGAGGCTATTGAAGCATGGCAAAAGTAAAAAAAAAAGTTAAAATATAAAAGTTTAAATCACCCCCCTTTCGCCCCAATCAAAATAAACTATGTTCCAAATTATTATGCAAATGACATTTTTCTCGGATTTTCCTAAATGGTTGGTGCAAATGACAGTCAGTCTAGTAAAAGTCATCACCCGTTAGAGTATACATCGAATTTTATTGAAGAAACCTCCCAATGATAACAGTATAATCTCCAAAATGAAAAAAACTCAAAAGGCACTGTTCCAAATTATTAGGCACAGTAGAATTTCTAAACATTTGATATGTTTGAAAGAACTGAAAATGCTCATTTGTGGAATTTGCAGCATTAGGAGGTCACATTCACTGAACAAAAAAGCTATTTAACTCCAAAACATCCCAACAGGCCAAGTTACATGTTAACATAGGACCCTTCATTGATATCACCTTCACAATTCTTGCATCCATTGAACTTGTGAGTTTATGGAGAGTTTCTGCTTGTATTTCTTTGCATGAAGTCAGAATCGCCTCCCAGAGCTGCTGTTTCGATGTGAACTGCCTCCCACCCTCATAGATCTTTTGTTTGATGATACTCCAAAGGTTCTCTATAGGGTTGAGGTCAGGGGAAGATGGTGGCCACACCATGAGTTTATCTCCTTTTATGCCCATAGCAGCCAATTACTCAGAGGTATTCATTGTCATGCATGAAGATGATTTTGTTCCTGAAGGCACGTTTCTGCTTTTTAGACCATGGAAGAAAGTTGTCAGTCAGAAACTCTATTTACTTTGCTGAGGTCATTTTCACACCTTCAGGAACCTTAAAGGGCCCTACCAGCTGGTTCCCCATGATTCCAGCCCAAAACATGACTCCTCCACCTCCTTGCTGATGTCACAGCCTTGTTGGGACATGGTGGCCATCCACCAACCATCCACTACTCCATCCATCTGGACCGTCCAGAGTTGCTCGACACTCATTAGTAAACAAGACTGTTTGAAAATAGTCTTCATGTATGTCTGGGCCCACTGCAACCGTTTCTGCTTGTGAACACTGTTTAGGAGTGGCTGAATAGTAGGTTTATGCACCACAGCAAGCCTTTGAAGGATCCTACACCTTGAGGTTCGAGGGACTCCAGACGCACCAGTAGCTTCAAATAACTGTTTGCTGCTTTGTAATGGTATTTTGGCAGCTGCTCTCTTAATCCAATGAATTTGTCTGCCAGAAAACTTCCTCATTATGCCTTTATTTGCATGAACTCTGTCTGTGCTCTGTTTCAGTCACAAATCTCATCAGAGTATGATGATCACTCTTAAGTTTTCGTGAAATAGCTAATTTTTTCATACCTTGTCCAACGCATTGCACTATTAAACGCTTTTCAGCAGCAGAGAGATCCTTTTTATTTCCCATATTGCTTGAAACCTGTGACCTGCATAATAATGTGGAACATCATTTTTGAGTAGTTTTCCTTTAATTAGAATCACCTGGAAAACTAATTATCACATGTGTTTAAGATTGATTTCAGTGATTTATTGAGCCCTGAGACACAATACCATCCACGATTTTATTTGAAAAACAAAACAATTAATTGTTTTTCACACTTAAATCCAATTTGCATAATAATTTGGAACACAGTGTAAATCAATAAAAAAAAATCAAAGCTACACATATTTGGTATCGCCGCGTTCAGAATCGCCCGATCTATCAATAAAAAAAGCATTAACCTGATCGCTAAACAGCGTAGGGAGAAAAAAATTCGAAACGCCAGAATTATGTTTTTTTGGTTGCCGCGACATTGCTTTAAAATGCAATAACGGGCGATCAAAAGAAAGCATCTGTATCAAAATGCAATCAATAAAAACGCCAGCTCGGCACTCAAAAAATAAGCCCTCAACCGACCCCAGATCATGAAAAATGGAGACGCTACGAGTATCGGAAAATGGCGCAATTTGTTTTTTTTTAGCAAAGTTTGGAATTTTTTTTGACCACTTAGGTAAAAAATAACGTAGTCATGTTAGGTGTCTATGAACTCGTAGTGACCTGGAGAATCATAATGGCAGGTCAATTTTAGCATGTAGTGTACCTAGCAAAAAAGCCAAACAAAAAACAAGTGTGGGACTGCACTTTTTTTGCAATTTCACTGCACTTGGATTTTTTTTCCTGTTTTCTAGTACACGACATGCTAAAACCAATGATGTCGTTCAAAAGTACTACTTGTCCCGCAAAAAATAAGCCCTCACATGGCCAAATTGACAGAAAAATAAAAAAGTTATGGCTCTGGGAAGGAGGGGAGTGAAAAACGAACACGGAAAAATGAAAAATCCCAAGGTCATGAAAGGGTTAAAGACATTTCCTTTCATTTCGATGCCCAGGGCCACAGACCGGGCCGCTGCCACCATGACCACCCCTTTAATGATGACCAATCCCGGTACCGAGTATCCCTAGACCCTTGCTGGGGTGCTGCAATGATGTCACCACCGGTCAATGAGGTTGCTCTTGCAGCAGTTCAGTCACCAGTGGTTATCAGCCTGGACTGTCACATTTTGGCACAGTCCAGGTTGAAAACTGTTTATCCCCCAGACATGGATTATGGTGTGGGACAGAACAACAGACAGATATCCTTTAAAAACAGTATCACTTTATGGTATGGTATATTGTTTTTTTATATTAGTTTTATTACAGGAGATAGAAGGCTTCGGTGTAATTAGGCAAGGTCATAAGTATGGTTTAATTAAGATTATTAAAGGAGTCTGTGTCTTTCTTTCAATTAAAGGACTTTATTCTTGCTGTGTCCTTACTTACCATATAACTATAGAATTAGTAATGGATAGGTGTCTTAGGGTATGTTTCCACGTTCAGGATCAGCTCGGCGCTAAGCCCCGCCCCCTTTCTGGGACGCGATCATGCCGGATGTGTTAACTCTTCACATCCGGGATGATCGCTCTCTCCCATAGCGCCCTGTGATATGCCTTGCGGGGACGCTGCGTCCCCGCAAGGTGTACGGACATGCTGCGATCTGAAAAGACACGCAGCATGTCCGGAGTCGCAGGGCCGCCGCGTGCGGGTTTCCACGCATAGTGGACACGGGATTTCATAAAATCCCCTCCACTATGCTGGAACATCTGGACGCTGCTTGTTTGACGCTGCAGCTCTGCGCAGCGTCAAACAAGCAGCGTTTCCTGACCGTGGAAACATACCCTTATAGGCTGGGGACGGCAATATCCATGGCCAGCCTGAGAATACCAGCCCCTAGCTGTCGGCTTTAGTAAGGTTGGTTGTCAAAAATGGGGGGGACCACATGCAGTTTTCTTAAATAATTTATTTAAATAATTAAAAAATATGGCGTGGGGACCCCTCTATTCTTGATAACTAGCCTTGCTGAAGCTGACAGCTAAGGGTTGCAGCCCCAGCTGTGAGTTTTGTCTCGCTGGTTAAGAAAAATACATGGGAACCCTACAGGGGTTTTTTTTATTATTTATTTACAGAGCAGAAGAGGCTGATGAATACTCCCATCCGCCGCTACTGTTCTTGCTGTTATTAGCGGCAGCAGGTGTCGGATGATGGGATCAGTAGTCCTATCAGCTGACACCAGTGACTGGAGGTAAACTTTATACCTCCAATCACAGCTGAGCGCTCACACTGTCTTTTGACAGCGTGGGAACAGTGGCTCTCTGACCCGCAGGGATGATTTCACCACCGATCAGAAGCAGTGTGCCATGTTGCCATTCACGTGACTGCGCTACTGGAGCGCCATACAAGGGCAGCGGGGTACTCGTTACTGGGTCCGTTCTTAAAGGGGATGTCATGGTGGCTGCGACCAGGTCCGTGGCCTTGGGCGCCCAATTAAAGGGAAAGGTCTTTAAGGGGATTTGTAATGTCTATGTTCGTGACGCCACCTGTGGTTTTTGGTCAGTAGGAACCGACGCTGCTTAAAGGGGTCCTCTGGGGTGATGGTATGCAGCAAGATGGTGATGCTTCCCAGAGCTGAAGCGGGGTCCACAGGGCTTCCCAAATGTAGGGCACCGATGGTGTGGTGGATGGTACAGCAAAGAACGAGGACACAGGTTTGCAGTCTTTACCTGGTTTACTGATGGTAGTAGTAGTCCTCAGTCCAGGGTGCCGTGCAGGGTAGCTGTGGTCCGGCTGGCTTGGAGGCAGTAGGAGATCCCTCTCCCAGGTGAGGTCCATAAGCCTTTCCTACTTGCGCTATTTAGTTGATTAGGTCCCAGCCGCTTGAAGCTTATTGCAAGTCCCCTCTCTCCTGTCCTAAGACAGATGTCTGTACGATAGGCAGGTCGAGCCTGTTTATAGGGTCTCTATCATGACCCAGGCTCTAAGGTTACTGCTGCACCTCAGACTTGATGCAGGCAATTGACATACAGTCCTATGCCCTCCGGTTCTGCCATGCATCCTGGATAACAACACGACCTCGGGCTCCCAGTACCTGGCTTCTACGCTCTGGCTCTTAGGGTGTCCTTCCGCTGTTCCCCTCCTGAGCCTCTTCCTCCTCTAGGCTTCTTCCCTCTAAGCTCGTCCACTATTCAACTCTCCTTCAGATTCTCCCTCTTTCCAAGGGTAGCACCTTCCTCATGGCTGCTCCCCTACGTCTGCTCCAGACATCCTTCTCCTCTCCTCTCTCAGACTGACTGGCTCCTCCTCCAGACCAGGATACATAAAGTGTAAGGAAACTCCCCTTAATCTGGGTCCTGAGCTCCCCCTCCTGGTCTAGATTTGGATGTGTTGAATGTGAGTGCCTTACTTGATAGAAAGAATCTCCCTTGCTTCCAAGCGTGACATTACCCTGCCCGAAAGAAAGGCAACATCATTGCAACAACCGGTTCCCTGAGGTATTGCACTTCTCCCCCCCCCCCCACGTTAACTCCACTACTCCCAGACTGGGAAAAAGAAAACATAAACAGCAGGTTTATGCATGCAAAAACATTTTTTAAATGCTTAAGAACAGGTGGAACAGATTAATATAAACTTTGACTTCCCTTTATGGGAGGAATTAATTACTTTAACCTTTAGAAACATATTTGAACCAATATATTAAATTTCAAAAATATGAACATACTATCACAGACTATGCAGTGCAATTACCCTCTAAGGGTATACTATCTTCACAACTAGGGTGCTCGTCTTTTCTCATAACCATCCACTACCTTTTCAGGTATTCTACATCAGATATGTTTTTTTCAAAAGTGCAACACTTTAACTGGTCAGAAAATGCATAGTTTAATCTACAAAACTCTCTGGCATATCAAAATTAATTCTAACTTTCTAACTTTTTTCAACTCTGAGGTAGTGCAATTGTATTATTTAAATTAATATTCAAGTTCATCAATCACATTCTTGAACAGCAGCAATAATGCGAGGGACTCATTATCAACCCCCAACGTAGTGTTGGCCAGACCCAGTGTTCTGCCAAGCCAAAGGGTTTTGCTTCAGTTCTCAATGTAAACAATCAACAATTAAAGGCAACTTTGGAACAGTCTCTTTAAGAGTTCCACGTTAAACCAGTAGAAAGCACCTAAGGAGGTGCCACCTATTTACAACACAGTTTGTGAACCATTCATTGTCCATGATTCAGATGTCCTTTAAGTAAATAAACTGAACTTTAAGGCCATGTGCACACGTTCAGGATTTTTCGCGTTTTTTTCACGTTTTTTCGCTATAAAAACGTGATAAAAATGCGAAAAAAATGCTAACATATGCCTCCTATTATTTACAGGGTATTCTGCATTTTTTGTGCAAATGTCGCATCGCAGAAAAAAAAGCAACATGTTCATTAAAAATGCGGAATTGCGGGGATTCCGCACACCTAGGAGTGCATTGATCTACTTACTTCCTGCACGGGGCTGTGCACACCATGCGGGAAGTAAGCAGATTAAGTGCGGTTGGTACCCAGGGTGGAGGAGAGGAGACTCTCCTCCACGGACTGGGCACCATATAATTGGTAAAAAAAAAAAAATTAAAATAAAAAATAGTGATATACTCACCCTCTGATGGCCCCCGAAGTGTTCCCGCCTCTCCGGTGCATGCTCTCTCTTCTGTTCCTATAGATGGTGTGGTTCAGGACCTGTCGTGACGTCGCTGTCTTGTGATTGGTCGCGTGACCGCTCATGTGACTCACGCGACCAATCACAAGCCGCGACGTCATCGAAGGTCCTGAACCACACCGGCATCTATAGGAACGGACGCCACTGAGATCGTCTGTCTGCAGAGGGTGAGTATAACCATTTTTTTTTTTTTTTTATTATTTTTAAACATTCTATCTTTTACTATAGATGCTGCATAAGCAGCATCTATAGTAAAAAGTTGGTCACACTTGTCAAACAGTATGTTTGACAAGTGTGACCAACTTGTCAGTCAGTTTTCCAAGCGATGCTACAGATCGCTTGGAAAACTTTAGCATTCTGCAAGCTAATTACGCTTGCAGAATGCTAAAAAACCCGCGAAAAAAACACATGCGGATTTCTTGCAGAAAATTTCCAGTTTTCTTCAGGAAATTGGGACGTGTGCACATACCCTAATGCAGAAACCTTTGCCAGGTTAAATGAGCTTTCAAACTGTTAACTATTCACAGCCATATTCAAACATGCAGATTTAGTCTGTTGGGTGTCAAGTTCCCGCCTCTGCACAGGGGGAATCTCGAACCATCTACTGTCTCCCATTCTTCTCCAGCTGCAGTGGAGTCTGCTCAGCGGAGACGTCAGTCCCAGCATCTTGCTCAGTCTCACTCTGTGCATAGGGTTACTGCTGCTTTTCCAGCTTCTGCTATTGAAGCCAGTGCTGGGCAGCGGCGAGCAGACGCTTTTGGGACTAAGTCCTGCTTTTTCCCTTCTGAGCATGCCCAGGGCAAGATCTCCCATTGGAGATCGAGGGTCACATGCTCAGATACTGCAGCAGATCCCATTGGTCCTCCAGAAAGGTCCTGAAGGTGCTCAACTTCTGTGGCAGCCTCCCATTGGTCCTTCTGGGAAGGTCCTGTACATGCTGCAGCTATAAAAGGTTCGCATGACCGCACGGCCATGCGCTAGGGTACATTTGTATATGTTGATGAGTGCAAGTCGTCCTTAAATATCCCATCCCTATTGAATGACTGCTCGCATAAGGTGGATGATTGATATCTAGCGCCCGACTTAGCCATCAGCACGTAACACACAAAACAGCGTCTACTGCTATGACCGCCAGTGCGGCGCCGTGCGCTTTCACAGCGCTTTCCTGTCCCAAGCCTGGGTGGTTAGTGGCGTCCGCCAGTGCGGCACCGCACGCACTCTCGTGCATCTTTAATAATATTATTTCTTCCTCTCTGACACCCCAGTTGCAGTGTCGAGCGCAAGAAGTCTATATGAACTCAAATCCTGTGTCTTGGGATTGAGTTCTGGTACTCCTTGCTTGTTCTCTTGGTGCGGTACCGCGGCCCTGTGACGCAACAGGGTTCGCTTCCTCCACACAGGGTGAAGTTAACCTGTGTGTGTATCCACATTGTACCGCCATATAGTCCATCATTACTTAGCAGCAGGTTCCATCTCTGCACGGTGGACCCCGGGCTGCGAACGCACCTTACTCTATCTTCCTAATTATTTGGTGCATTCCGCTAGCCCTAACATTGTCCTTCTTTTTCCAGGGTAACTGGGAAGGATTGCCACTCCCTGGCCAGGAATATACTAGATCATATTTCTCCATGGGCACTGCACACCAAGGTCTGTTGGCTAGTTCCACTACTGGAGTCTGTGTAAATTGATCTCATTTAGGCGTTGGCCTTGCCTGGGCTGTTGCGTTTACAGGACTGAGGGTGGAATACGCTTTTTGCAGTCTAATGCATACCATCCTTTCTCTCCAATGTGATGGGTGTAGGTCACACGGTCACCAACATTTAGGTCCGTGTCAGGGTGTCCTTCAATTAGGCGAGACTCCACATCCCTCCTGTTAATGAAAATCTCATTAATCATGCCAGCTTCCTTTATAAAGCCCCAGCCTCGCTGTTTGCTGAAAACCATGACTTCCCCCAGCCGCAGCGGTCCTCTTTCTGTCCATGGGATCTTACTCATGCGGGCCTTACCTGCCGGATTTTTCTCCTCGAATGCCATTTCACGAGCTAGGGTTCCTGTCGTTCCCTCTCCTCCCGGCACCTGCAGTGCTCCCAACAGGTAATCATAGGGATCTCACCCTGGAGCGTGATTATGTCCTCCTCCGCGGGTCCCTCTGCAAAGATCATGGGCTCTGGGGAGCTAGCCTGGGGCCTACTATGTGCTTCAGGCCGCTGGGGTTCCGGTGTTCCGCGGTAGCCGGTGACATGTCTGTCCGGGTGGCGGTGCTGGCGGGGCCTAGCAAGGTGTCATTGGGCCCAGAAGTTGGTGTTGAGCTAGCGGCCGGGATACCCTCGAGGTACAGTGGTGTGTCTTCGAGGGCCTCGTAACCCTAGTTGGGTGTATACAGCGGGGGAGGTGAGTCGGGCCTTACACCAATGGGGTTGTCAGGGTCATGCCCCTTACCTCTGCCTTCGGAGCACCGGAACTCCTCTTTGGCTCCAGACCAGTCAGGGTAGTTAGCGGTCATCCAGCAAGTCTTCCGATCAAGGTCTCTCTCTACCTGGTCATGGTTTCCTGCTGTAACCGCATGAGTTGTCGGGTCAGTTCCTCCACTTCTCTCCGCAGGAGGTCTTGGTTCATCGTTGGTGATGGGTGCAGTTCTTGCAGGTCCCGGCTGGGAAAATCCTCTTGCTCCATCCCACGCTCCGGGGTCCGCTCACCTCCCTCCACCATGTTGATTTCCCATTATGCCACCTCGGTGTTTCCCGCGGTTTTGCTGTACCACTCCCGTCTTCGTGGGCGGTTCCTTTTCTTCCCCCCTGCCATCCCAGATCAGGAGGACCTCTCTAGTTGATGGGCATATTTCTCGGACATGGTAATACTGATGAGGGGCGGCCATGGTTTTCGCGCAGTTCCTCCAGGTGCCACCCACGACAACACGCCCATTTCCTCCTGTACGCCGCATGGTGCTATAATGGTGGCGGTTTTAGCGCAATTTACAGTCCAATTATCACACAGTTAGGCACAGTCCCTTAGGTGCACATGACACACTTCCATGGGTCAGTTCATCCTGTTCGTGATGCCATGTTGAGCGCCCTACCAGGGCATTGGGGTACTCTGTACCGGTCCGGTCTTAAAGGGGATATCATGGTGGCTGCGACCCGGTCCGTGGCCCTTTTAGGGTCAGGTCTTTAAGGGGATTTGTAATGTCTATGTTCGTGATGCCACCTGTGGTTTTTGGTCAGTAGGGACCGACGCTGCTTAAAGGGGTCCTTTGGGGTGATGGTATGCAGCAAGATGGTGATGCTTCCCACAGGTGAAGCGGGGTCCCCAGGGCTTCCCAAATGTAGGGACCAATGGTGTGGTGGATGGTATAGCAAAGAACGAGGACACAGATTTGCAGTCTTTAAATGGTTTACTGATGGTAGTAGTAGTCCTCAGTCCAGGGTACCAGGTACAGGGTAGCTGAGGTCCTGCCGGCTTGGAGGCAACAGAAGATCCCTCTCCCAGATGAGGTCCATAAGCCTTTCCTACTTGCGCTATTTAGTTGATTAGGTCCCAGCCGCTTGAAGCTTATTGTAAGTCCCTTCTCTCTTGTCCTAAGACAGATGTCTGTACGATAGGCAGTTCAAGCCTGTTTATAGAGTCTCTATCATGACCCGGGCTCTAAAGTTACTGCTGCACCTCAGACTTGATGCAGGCAATTGACATACAGTCCTATGCCCTCCGGTTCTGCCATGTGTCCTGGAGAACAACCACACGACCTCGGGCTGCCGGTACCCGACTTCTGCGCTCTGGTTCCTAGGGTGTCCTTCCGCTGTTCCCCTCCTGAGCCTCTTCCTCCTCTCTGCTTCTTCCCTCTAAGCTCCTCCACTATTCAACTATCCTTCAGATTCTCCCTCTTTCCAGGGGTAGCAGCTCCCTCGTGGCTGCTCAGCCCCTACATCTGCTCCAGACATCCTTCTCCTCTCCTCTCTCATACTGTCTGGCTCCTCCTCCAGGCCAAGATACATAAATTGTAAGGAAACTCCCCTGAATCTGGGTCCTGAGCTCCCCCTCCTGACCTAGATTCAGATGTGTTGAATGTGAGTGGCTTACCTGATACAAAGAATCTCCCTTGCCTCCAAGCGTGACATCACCCTCCCCGAAAGGATGGCAACATCATTGCAACAACCGATTCCCTGGGGTGTTGCACTGCAAACACCCGGTGTTCGGGCAGCTAAATCCGAACAGTGACACGGACTTCCTGGTGAAGTTCATGTTCGGCGTCTGTGCCCAAACAGTAGGTGTTTGGTACGGACGCCGAACGTTGCTGTTTGGATTCGCCCATCTTCTATAGGGAATATTTCAATGTCTTTAGCCATATATGCATCACTGCAATCAATGCATTACTGTTAAAATGTATATTATTTTTTAGTTATATATTTTTGTATATTGAATAATCTATGGGGAATATTTTGTTGTCTGTAACTATATTAAAATAATTTTTATGGGTATAATGTGTGGAGGGATACAAAATTGCTATTGGACCGCACTGAATTTGCATATGTCTGCAGGGCTTTACAAATGGTATGGGTAATCATCATGTGATGTAAATGTTCAACATAGATGAATTAATGAATCAAAATTATGAGGCTAATCAATCACTAGCATTATGAGGTCAAAAGGGATGGTATTAATGATGGCATGTATTGTTTAGTGTGTATGAGACTGATGAAGAAGCTGGACCGGCTCTGTAATGCCCCCAGAAGAAGCTGGCGACGAAACGCTCTTCAGGGTGAGGGGATGCCAAGGTGACTACTTCCATCTAGAATACCACTGACACTCTGCTTTAAGGTAATATTGCACATAGCACTTTATTATTATATATCCTTACAATATTTTACTTACTGATTGGATAGCCCTTTTTTTATGAATAGATATCTCCATAAACTGAGGGAATGTTCAAATTTATTCAATTGCTCTGCACATTGCAGCATAAGATTTCCACATGATAAATTACAAAAATTATCCAAAGTAAATTTATTTGAATCAATACGTAATTTATTATCCCTTGCCAGATCCCTTTTACCTTGTAACTTGTTTTGAGTATTACTTGGAGGTCTTTCCTTGATCACCCACTGGGCATTATATCACATGTTGTTCACTACATTTCTGTTTGTGTCAGTTACTTTGAACCTGGTATATTATATTGGTATAAATATATGATGTCACAGCACTATTTATATATTTTGTGATTACACCCATCTTACTCCTATACAATAATTTCTGTCACCATCAGCGTCCTCTATATGACATTTCTGGTTCTAATATTTGTTACTTATTTTAATTATTTGAGATTTAATAAAATTAATTTTTAGCATGGATCTCTTCTCAACTTGATCCTTTGTACTTGTGGTTCAAGTTAATCCTGTTTGCTTAGTCAAAAAACTGCCGTTAGCATTACCAGCGGATATCAGTGGTTAACTTCAATTTATATATGTCTGCTGGCTATACAAATTGTATGTGTAATCATCATGTGAAATAAATATTCAACACAGGTGAACTAATCAATCAGAATTATGAGGCTAACCAATCACTAACATTGTGAGGTCAAAAGGGATGGTATAAATGATGGCATGTATTATTTAGTCTGTATGAGCCTGATAAAGGAGCTGGACCGGCTCCGTAACACGTAGCTCAATAAATTTGAAAGTTTTAAACGTTATCCTTGGCAGTGCTCCTGGAAGCCCAATTTTTGTTTCCTTTATCTGAATTCCATTCTGGATCTCTCATGGAGGTTCAGAGGGCATAGCTGCAGCCATGGATGATTAAACTGCAATTACCAGGGTTGTGCCTATTGCTGCATAACCGATCCAGGTGAGTAGAAGCCACTTACGGTTCTCACACTGCCATCTGACAGCAGCTGTGACCGGAGGTAAAATGTTTACCTACAGTCACTGGCCTCGGTAGATGGAACTACTACTCCCATCGGCCTATGCCTGCTGCTGCTAATAACAGCGAGATAAGGTTGTGGCTCATGGGAGGGGTCAGCCGGCACCTGTGCTCTAAATGAATACTTTTTAAAAAAACACATCATGGGTTCCCCTGTAACTTTAATAACCAGCCAGGCAAAATGGACAGCTGCTGCCTGCAACCCTCAGCTGTCAGGTTTAGCAAGGCTGGTTGGCAAGAATAGAGAGGTCCCCACGTCAGTTTTTTTAAATTATTTAAATAAATAATTTTAAAAAAGCATAGTGTCCTCTCCCATTTTTGACAACCAGCCTATCTAAAGCAGACAGCTTTAGCTGTCTCTTAACTGTTTCTTAGCTGTCTCTATAAGATGCCTCTCCATTGCTAATCTGATAGTTTTATTGTAAGTAAGCAAACAACCAGAATTAAGTCCTTTATTTGAACGAAAAAACACACTGTTACTTTTTTATTAAAAAAACAAACATAGTTATACTCACCTAACGCCCATTCCACTGAAGCCATGGTCTTCTGTAACAAAAAAACTAAATAAAAAACAACCAAATCCCTCACCTGTCCATCGTTCTATCCCATGCCAAAATCCATGTCTGGGATAAATAGTTTTCAACTTGGATGGTGCCAAGCTGCAACCGTCCAGGATGAAAACCAAGGGAGACTGAGTTGCTGCGTGCTCAGCCTCGTTGACTAGCAGTGACATCATCGAGGTTAACGCAGGTAAATATGGGAAATGTGTTGAAATTTTTTTACATTTTGCAATTTTTAAACTTTTATTTTTTATCTCCTGAAATCAAAGAGCGATGTCATGCAAAATAGTTAATAAATAACATTTCACACAAGTCTACTTAACCTCAGTACAATGAAACATGATTTTTTTTATTAGGAAGATATAAGGGTTAAAAGTTGACCAGTGCTTTCTCATTTTTGCTGCAAAATTTACAAAAAACATTTTTTTCTAAGGAGCACATCATATTTGCCATGGCTGTGAGGGGCCTATATGGCAGAAAATACCCTAAAGTTTCACCATTCCAAAAACTACACCTCTCAAGATGCTAAAAACCATATTCAAGAAATGTATTAACCCTTTAGGTGCTTCACAGGTGTTACGGATCTGCAACTCTGGACTAAGGTAGGAGGGAGAAAACTGGCCCTGAACTATGACTAGGCTGAAACCCTACGATGGAGTGGGCGACCCATTCCTTGCGAATAGACCCACCGACGATCCTAGGTTAATCTCAAATGAAGACCTATAGATAAGGGGAAGGGGTACCCTAAAATAACTAAGTACAAAAACAGGTCACCTACTAGTAGAAAACACAGAGAAGGCTGCCCATCTGACCTCGCTTGACGTTATTAGCCCATTATCTGACTTTTTAGCAATGTGTCAAATAGAACAAGGCAAATTTTTTAGGGTGAGGCCAATTTGCTTAAATTGAATGTAAAATTATTCAAATTTGCCAGAACTTATGAATTTCAACAGTTATGACTAAAAGCCTATCCTCCATCGATCAATCCTATCATCTCTCTCGCCCAAGAGATGTATTTCTCAGGAAAGCCCATTTCCCAATAATTGTGCATTGTAAACAGGCTGCCAGACACCCAAAAAAAGTAAAATGGTCATTTACTGGGTGAAATGATTTTTGGGTAGCTTCAAAAAAATCCTCGTTCTTGGATACACAGCATCCTATGTAAACAGTACAAGTGCTGCTGAGAAAAATGACAACCTATGCACACAGAATGATCTGTTACTGATCCAGTCATTTAACGCCACAGGTTGTATAGTCTAGTCTATATATTTAAGGTGCAACAAAGATCTTGATGAGGCATAGCATGCATGTAAATTGCGCTAATTCTGCAAGATACCCTGAGAGAGCTCTAACCTACCATTGATCCCCTTTTTGGACAAAATCTCATACATAGATCAGCAAAGGAAGAGGAAGTTGCGGGAAGATAGATAAAAGCACACTTATACCTTCCTTCTTGAGTCAGCGTGGAAAGGTACTGTATATTCTTGTGTATAAGCTGAGATTTTCAGCATATTTTTAGTGCTGAAAGTGCCCCCCTCGACGTATATATGAGTCATTGTCCCTGAAAGTCAGGAGGGGAGCGGTGGAGCAGCAGCAGGAACCGGCGGCTGTGACATCATACTCACCGTCCTTGGTCCGTCGCTGAGCGTCCCTGCATCTCCGTTGTCCAGCAGCTCTTCCTGTGTTGAGTGGTCATGTGGTATCGCTCATTAAGGTAATGAATATGTACGCATCTCCACTCCCATAGGCGTCGAGCGCATATTCATTGCCTTAATGAGTGGTACTACGTGACCGCTCAGCACAGGAGAGCTGCCAGTGCCATGCTGGGACAACGGAGATGTAGGGACATGCAGCAACGGACCGAGGAGGGTGAGTATGACAGGGGAGGACAGGAAAGCCACGCATATGATGGGCGAGCCACGCATATTATGGGGGAGGATGGGGGAGCCATGCATACGATGAGGGAGGAAGGGGGAGCCACGCATATGATAGGGGAGGAAGGGGGAGCCACGCATACAATGAGGGGACCGGGGAGCTACACAGAGCAGGACAGGATGGGAGGAGCCACACAGAGCAGGATAAGGGATGAGGCGACAATGCGTACCAGGATTATATTTGAGTCAATAAGCTTACCCAGTTTTCCGTGGCAAAATTGGGTGCCTCGGCTTATACTCGGGTCAGCTTATACTCGAGTATATATGGTAAGTATTGTGCCAACAGTTGGCTCTGTGGCTAGTGTTGAGGGGCTGTAACTAGCACTGGGGGCACTGTGCTTAGCTGATATGTTATGGCTTGCACTTATGATTTGAAGTTGACACTGTGGTCGGCACTCTTATGGAGACACTGTTAGACTTCTAGAATTAGGCTATCCACATCAACATTTCCTGAATCTGGCATCGAGTCAGACAATTGTTGAGGTCCACATGGACTACTGTTATGATCCTTAGTGGTTGAGGATCACAAATTACTCCAGCTAAGCAACAAACATAGGACAAGCTCTAGGGAGGTGGTAAACTGGACTGACCGCAAAACTGAACCTATCCAAACACACTAGAGGTAGCTGGTGAACGTGCCTAAAAATCCTAGACGTCTCCAGCCAGCCTGAGGAACTAACTACCCCTAGAGAGAAAGAAAGACCTCTCTTGCCTCCAGAGAAATAATCCCCAAAGATATAGAAGCCCCCAACATGTAATAACGGTGAGGTAAGAGGAAGGCACATACACAGGGGTGAAAACAGATTCAGCAAATGAGGCCCACTAATACTAGATAGCAGAAAATAGAAAGGGGTCTGTGCGGTCAGTAAAAAACCCTTACAAAATATCCACACTGAGATTTTAAGAACCCCCGCACCAACTAACGGTGTGGGGGGAGAAACTCAGTCCCCTAGAGCAACCAGCAAGCAAGGAGATCACATTTTAGCAAGCTGGACAAGAAACATGATGAATGCTGATAATCAAAAAATGAACAAACAAAAACTTAGCTTGTCTTGGAGAGACTGGGAGCAAGGTAGTCACAAGGAATCTGAAGAGCACTGAATACATTGATAGCAGGCAAGAAACTGAGTATCCAGGTGAGCTAAATAGGAAACCAACCAAGGATAACGAACCAGCTGATGCAGCCAACCTGCAGAAAGACAACACTACACAGTACCGCTTGTGACCACTAGAGGGAGCCTAAAAATAGAGTTCACAACAGACTACATTTGAGATTGGTCTTGAGAAAACTTTGTTTCTTGTAAATTGTAATAATATATTGTGCTGAGGGTTTCCACTGAGAATGTGCCATAACAAAGATATTGAATAGATTTTATGTACAAGAGTTAATTGAGTAATTGCACTTGTGGGTCACCGACATTTATAGAAGAAATTAGAAATTGTTTTGGAGAACCATTAAACTGATTAATTAAAAAATCCGAAGAACAAATAGTCTGGGTTTCCAATAGGCATACAAGAGGTGCTGTGCAAGTGTTTTTTGAGTGTTACCTAATGTTATAGTTTGTGCCATCATATTTCAGTAATTGCTATGGCATTTTACTGTAATCACTCCCAGATTTAAGTGGTGCCTTAGTTATATAAGTCAGTCATTTCCATTAATTAAAATGACCCTTTTGACTCAGAACCTCCACATCTTATTTGGCTAGCTGGCTGAACGCTGACATTTGTATATCTGCGGATAGAAAGAGTTTATGAGATGTGGAGACACCGCAGCCTAATCTAATCAATGTAATTAGAGTGATTGCATTGCAGATAAACGTGCAGGTGTAGCCTGAGATGCCTCCAATGTGGCACTTTATTAAACGATACTATTCAGTCTGAAGTATATATAATAAAATCTATGAGTCAACTGGGCCATTCAAAGCCACAAAATAAACATTTCCTTAAATCTTGGCACAATTCAGCATGGAAAACAGTAAGTAGAAGCGAGGAATAGCTGGCAGAGGTAAGGAAACTATGAGCGTGTATTTAATTAAAATAATATGTAAGGATTTAGTGATGCTGCCTGGTCAGCAGTAGACGGAACATAATCCCATTTTCCCAGTTCAGGTTATTGATGCACGCTTGTTTTATGTTTTAAAGCCACAGCATTGTATAATATATGTGCATATCATTCATTCAGAAGGGAAATCTAATTGTGCAAGCCTATTTTCTAACACTGCACATTGACTTTAGGCTTTCACAGCAAAGTAGGCCAAATTTAAATATTTATTTTATTATTTTCACTTTGTTCACTCGCTTTATTGGGCGTACATAGCGTCTCTATACAGAAGTGCCTGTGTAGTTTAAAATAAAAAAAACACAGAATTGGAATAAAGAGTGTTCAAAAATCTAAAAAGTCTGCAGGGACTTCACATTTGTGGATTTAGGTCAAGAGGGATGTGCAAATTTTTATGTTAATAGTGCACAAGGGTTTTAATTTTGCAACATATTCATAGTTATACGCAGCATATATCATCCATGCAGGTGATTCATCCTCACTAATATGTCCAGCATGGGACAGAAAGATGGTCGACAAATCACAGCAATGCAGTGCAGAAAATTCTGAAAATGATTTGTAGCCCTTGGCCTGAGTTTCTTTGAGCAGGGGTTTCTTTTAAGGAAAAAACAAACTATTCCCCTTATGACAAGAAGGTTAAAGGGAAACTCTCTCCAGTTTTGTCCTGTGTCAACTAAAACTATCACTTTATTCAGCGCCTCTGCTGCATTCCATAAATAGTTGTATAACCCCCTGACTCCCCCTGTATACCCCAACAGCCTTTTAAAGTTCTCCCTTGTTGTATGGTCCGGTCCGAGGTGAGTTCAATCTACGCTCTCCATCTCTCCTCCCGGTTGCTGCTCGCTCTCCTCCTGCTCTGATTGACGTGTGTAATGCCTCCTGCGTCATCCAAATAGCCAGAATATATCCCACACCAGCTGGCTCATGCCGCGCACTATGCTCTTCCCTTCTGCGGGCAGAGCCGAAAACATCAGTGCGCATGTGCACACCAATGGCTGCAAAACAGTTCCGGTACGTGAGCTGGAAAGACATGTGCCGACACTTGCGCACTGACGTTTTTGGCTATAACCCCAGTAGGGAAGAGCATTGTGTGCAGGCAAAAGCGAGCATTTTCTCTGCACAAGCGGGGTACTTTGCCTGGCTATTTGGATGACGCAGGAGGCAACAAGATGAGTGCAGTCAAGATGTCCTGGGGACGCGCCTCTGCCCCAACGCGCATTTTGGAGAACAACCTTCGTCAGGGGGCATTCAATTCTAATGTGCGAGTGGTTTAAAAAGGTTTGAATCCGGAAGTGTATCAAATGCATACTCCAGAAGCTGTCGTGCGTTGTCATGACCACCGCGACGCCAGCGAGCATCCCAACTCACCGGCAGGAGGAGAGCAACCACCGGGGCCCCACGTGATTTCAAACCACCCAATCGAGGTGAGACAGCCCACGAATGTAGCAGGGCAGGAGAACACACACACAGCCAAGGAATAAACTAATCATGGATATACAATTCCTATACGTGCATAATACATTTAGCAGGGGCATGGTCATAATATAATAGCCAACAGTGTAACATTCATAGCTACAAAATCATACGATATACATAGATAATTAAAGCAATCAAAATATAATGATTGTCCCATAAAATTCAAAGTGGTATATACCTTCTTTTCAGGGGTCAATAGTAGAGCAAGATGGCTGAGCGCATAGTATAAAAGATCATATTAATAATAATTAACTAATTATAAAGGTGGTAGAGGATAAAATATGTAATTATTGCACATCCAAAGACCTACACCTTCATAATGTGCCAGCAGACATTGCTCCACATGGACACGTATGCAAAAAATGCCTGATGCAATGAACATACCAACATATGTATCTGTATATCATAATATGCAACCATAGGAAGGGGTAACATAATTGGAGCTTCCAAGTGACACAACAAAGGAACCTCAACCAAATAGAGTGATACACAGATCACTACAACAACAACAAGTTCCTTAACAATAATGTCCAAAATAGTTTCTCATTCAGAATTAGTAGCATTTGTTGGATCACCGAGGACATCCAATTGAACTCCCCTCCATACTGTGATGACGATCCATGATGAAATGAAAGAAGAAAAACTGAGTTGCATGAAGAGTGGCACCAATGGTCATGTGAACACCACCGAGATCAATATCATATATAATACTAAAACAAGAATAAAAAAGAGAATTGTTAAAAACCACACAGCACTCTACAAACAATGGCTCGAGTACACAGCAGAGACCAGTGATCTTAGAAAGGGGCATAACTAATGTTATCATTTAATCCCACTGGATGGACGGTGTTAAGGGTCAAAATCCATCTAGATTCTATCTGGGCAAGTCGCTGAAAGGTACCACCACCCAGAACACCCACCTCTAGCATATCGATACCCCTAATCCTGTGAAGGCTGGCATCACTGTTATGAAATCTCTTAAAATGGCGGGGCATGTGCTCAGTGATCTTACTCTACTATTGACCCCTGAAAAGAAGGTATGTACCACTTTGAATTTTATGGCACAATCATTATATTTTGATTAGTGTTGAGCGATACCTTCCGATATCGGGAAATATCGGATCGGATTGGATCGGACTGATACCCCAAAAATATAGGGTATCGCCGATTCCGATACCGGAAACGAATGCAAGTCAATGGGACACAAATATCAGAATGACAATAAGCCCGTTCTTTCCTTGCACATCCAGTTCGGGAGGGGGGGAAGAGTGTGGGCGGTGCGTGGGTGGAGACTGTGCGTGTCTGTGTTTGCGGGTGGGGTCTGTACAGGCCTTTTGGGGTGTCTGTGCGGGCCTGCTAGGGCCTGTACGGGCCTCTCGGGGGTCTGTGTGGGCCTGCTGGGGCCTGTATGGGCCTCTCGGGGGTCTGTGTAAGCCAGCCGGGGCCTTACGGGCCTCTCGGGGGTCTGAGCAGGCCTGCCGGGGTCTGGGCAGGCCTGCCAAGGCCTGTACGGGCCCCTCGGGGGTCTATGCGGACCTGCCGGGGGTCTGTACGGGCCTCTTGGGGGTCTGTGCGGCCCTGCCAGGGCCTGTACGGGCCTCTTGGGGTCTGTGTGGGCCTGCTGGGGCCTGTATGGGCCTCTCAGAGGTCTGTGCGGGCCTGCTGGGGGTCTGTATGGGCCTCTCGGGGGTCTGTGCGGGCCTGCCAGGGGTCTCTACGGGCCTCTCGGGGGTCTGTGCGGGCTTCTTGGGGGTCTTTGTGTCTGTGTGCAGGCATCGTCCAATGGGACTACAAGTCCCATGGGGCTATGCCTGCTACAATGACAGTGATTGACACATTAGCCAATGATGGGACAGTAGTAGTCCCATCACCCGGCTAATGTGTTGAATGTAAAAAAAAAAACACAAACATACATACTACATACTACTGCACATAAACCCAGACTCATAATGAAAAGGCGGCCAGAGATAATATCTCGGCCCCTATATGCACCACTCCCAATGAGACATGTACCAATACAGGAGGACAACTGGAGTGTTTAGAAAACATAAGTTCAAAGTTTATTACAAAAATACATTAAAAATGACACACTAAAAGACACCAAATGAAAACTCTAGAAGATAGCATCAGTGCTGGTATCCTTGGTTAGCAGCAGTTGCCACAGTATATAGATTAGATAACATATAAAAATGCCAAAAAACAAGGATCCGTGACCCCCAAAAAGGACCAAAATGCAATGCCCGCCTCTATATCTCTTTACTCAAACGTACCGCCCAGTAAGGCTTAAGCAATAAAAGTCTGCCCATAAATTAGTCCAAAGTGAGGGTAGGTATAGAGAGTGTCCATTGGAGAAGCATAAGTGAAAAACACACAGGTGTACAAAAGCCCCCCAGAACACCAACCATATAAAGATCTTACCCAGTACTGAGATCCCTGGATTGGGTGTTATACTACATACTACATACATACAACATACATATAACATACATACTACAAACTACATACATACTACATACATACTACATACAGTATTCCATCTGGTTTGCGTTTAGTTGGACCATCATTTATTTTTCAACAGCACAATGACCCCAAACACACCTCCAGGCTGTGTAAGGGCTATTTGACCAAAAAGGAGAGTGATGGGGTGCTACGCCAGATGACCTGACCTCCACAGTCAGCAGACCTGAACCCAATCAAGATGGCTTGGGGTGAGCTGGCCCGCAGAGTGAAGGCAAAAGGGCCAATAAGTGCTAAGCATCTCTGGGAACTCCTTCAAGATTGTTGGAAGATCATTCCCGGTGACTACCTCTTGAAGCTCATCCAGAGAATGCCAAGAGTGTGCAAAGCAGTCATCAAAGCAAAAGGTGGCTACTTTGAAGAACCTAGACTATAAGTCATAATTTCAGTTGTTTCACACTTTTTTGCTAAGTATATAATTCCACATGTGTTAATTCATAGTTTTGATGCCTTCAGTGTGAATGTATAATTTTCATAGTCATGAAAATACAGAAAAAATCTTTAAATGAGAAGGTGTGTCCAAACTTTTGGTCTCTACTGTACGTACATACAACATACATACTACATACTGTACATACATACAACATACACACAACATACCACATACATATCTCACCAGTACACGGGAGTGGGAAGAGAGGGGCTAAGTGCCGGAATTGGCGCATCTTACAGATGCGCCATTTCTGGGGCGGCTGTTGACTGGTATTTGTAGCCGGGGGGGACAATATTCATGGCCTCTCTCTAGGCTATGAATATCAGCCCGCAGCTGTCTGCATAGCCTTTCTGGCTATAAAATATAGGGGGACCCCACATCATTTTTTGGGGGGTCCCCCTATTTTAATAGCCATTAAAGGCTATGCAGACAGCTGCGGGCTGATATTCATAGCCTGGGGGGGCCATGGGTATTACCCCCTTCCCAGGCTACAAATATTGGCCCCCGGCCGTTGGCTTTCCCCCTCTGGCGCAGAAAATTGCGCGGGAGCCCACGCCATTTTCTTTCCCGTTTTTTTCTTTATGTTCATTTATCAACATCGGCCTATCTATGCATATATTTATCTATAGATATATCTATAGATACATAGATGTTTCTATCCATATATCTATCTGGCTAATTTCACACATCAGGTTTTTGCCGTCAGGCACAATCCGGCGAGTTTTGAAAAAAAAGATCCTTTTTTTCTGCTGGATCCGTTTTTTCTCATAGAGTTGTATTAGCGCCGGATTGCACCTGATGGCCACACATTTCATCCGTTTTTTGCTGGATCCGTCAAAAAAGCTGTTTCCGCCGGACGGAAAACACATAGAGGAATGGTTTTTCTGTCTGGCGAAAAAACGCACAGCGACGGATCCGGCGAAAAACGTATGAAACTGAGATGTGAAATGATGAATCTGGCCTCTGAATCCGTTTTCTCATGCATGTTTCCATTCAAATCATGCACATTTTCCATTTATTTATTTAATTATTTTCAAAAACTGCATCAAAACTGGGCAAAAACCACATCAAATACTGCATCAAAGCTGCACCAGAACTGCATCAAAAACTGCATCATAACTGCACCAAAAACTGCACCAAAACTGCATCAAAAACCGCACCAAAAACTGCACCAAAAACCGCACTAAAAACTGCATCAAAACTGCACCAGTTTTTTATGCAGGTTTTGATGCAGTTTTTGGTGCCGTTTTGATATGTTTTTGATGCATTTTTGGTGTAGTTTTGATGCAGTTTTTGGAGCGGTTTTTGATGCAGTTTTGATGCAGTTTTTGGTGCAGTTATGAGGCTATGTGCACACGCTGCGGATTTTGCTGCAGGTCCGCAGCGTTTCCGCAGCTGCGCGTCCGCATCAGTTTCCCATGCGTTTACAGTACAATGTAAACATATGGGAAACACAATCCGCAGTGCACATGCTGCGGAAAAAAACGCGCGGAAATGCAGCGGTTTACATTCCGCAGCATGTCAATTCTTTGTGCGGAATCTGCAGAGGTTTTACACCTGCTCCATAATAGAAAAATGCAGGTGTAAAACC
Organism: Ranitomeya variabilis; assembly: GCF_051348905.1. Classification (NCBI taxonomy): domain Eukaryota; kingdom Metazoa; phylum Chordata; class Amphibia; order Anura; family Dendrobatidae; genus Ranitomeya; species Ranitomeya variabilis. The sequence goes on along the minus strand of NC_135238.1, from coordinate 138,439,325 downwards.
GCAGTGGAATCCGCACAAAAACCGCGGTAAATCCATGATAAATCCGCAGGAAAAACGCAGTGTTTTTGCCCTGCGGATTTATGAAATCCGCTGCGGAAAAATCCGCAGTGGACCATTCTACGTGGGCACATACCCGGATGCAGTTTTTGAAGCAGCTTTGAAGCAGTTTTTATGCAGTTTTGGTGCAGTTTTGATGCATTTTTTGTGCGGTTTTTGATGCAGTTTTTGGTGCAGTTTTGATGCAGTTTTTGGTGCAGTTTTGATGCAGTTTTTGGAAATAAATAAACGGAAAATGTGCATTATTTGAATGGAAACATGCATGAAAAAACAGATTCGGAGGCAGGATTCATCATTTCACATCTCAGCTTCATACGTTTTTCGCCGGATCCGTCGCTGTGCGTTTTTTCGCCGCACAGAAAAACCGTTCCTCTGTGTTTTCCGTCCAGTGGAAACAGCTTTTTTGACGGATCTGGCAAAAAATGGATGAAATGTGTGGCCATCAGGCGCAATCCAGCGCTAATACAACTCTATGAGAAAAAACGGATCCAGCAGAAAAAAAAACGGATCATTTTTTTTTCAAAACTCGCTGGACTGTGCCTGACAGCAAAAACCTGATGTGTGAAATTAACCAGATAGATATATGGATATATGGAAACATCTATGTATCTATAGATATATCTATAGATAGATATATCCATAGATAGGCCGATGTTGATAAATTAACATAAAGTAAAAAACGGGAAAAAAAACGACGTGGGCTCCCGTTCAGTTTTCTGCGCCAGAGGGGGAAATCCGACAACCGGGGGCCAATATTTGTAGCCTGGAAAGGGGGTAATACCCATGGCCCCTCCCAGGCTATGAATATCAGTCTGCAGCTGTCTTCGTAGCCTTTACTGGCTATTAAAATAGGGGGACCCCAAAAAAATATGATGTGGGGTCCCCCTATATTTTATAGCCAGAAGGGCTACGCAGACAGCTGCGGGCTGATATTCATAGCCTAGAGAGGGGCCGTCGATATTTGCCCCCCCGGCTACAAATACCAGTCCGCAGCCACCCCAGAAATGGCGCATCTGTAAGATGCACTTAGCCCCTCTCTTCCCACTCCCGTGTAGCGGTGGGATATGGGGTAAGAAGGGGTTAATGTCACCTTGCTATTGTAAGGTGACATTAAGCCAGGTTAATAATGGAGAGGCGTCAATAAGACGCTTATCCATTATTAATCCTACAGTAGTGAAAGAGTTAAAAAAAAATAAAGAAAGCCAGAAAAAAGCATTTTAATATTCTTAATTTAGCCATCCTTACCATACTTCACCGCCTGCAAAAAACGTAAAATAATAAACCATATACTACCTGTCCGCCATAGTCCAATTAATAACGAGTGTCCCATGACGATCTCCCCTATAGAACAGTGACATCGAGTGATGTCACTGCTCTATAGGACCCTCAGTGATACACTGACAGGAGACAATGGCTCCTGCAGTGCATCACTGAGAGCTTACTATAGTTCACTGGTCTAACTTTATTGCAAAAGCTGCATGGGAACTTTCTCACACAGCAATGCCAAAAGTGAGACTAGGGACTATTTTTTACAGTGGCGGAGGAATACAGTGAGGAAGGATACCTTCCTCCCGTCATTGTATTCCTGGAGCCCCTAAATAGCGGTCGCATCAGCTGATGCTGCTGTTCTCCACGGGAGATCGTCGTGGGACACTTGTGGATTTCTGCGGATCAGGGAGTATATTGGTTGTTTGTTATTTTAATATTTTTTACAGATGACACTGGCTTCAGGGATTAAAGTGACAAGTGATGGTGAGTATGTACTCTATGTTATATGAACTGTATGTCTATATGTATGTATTGCATGTAATATATGAATGTATTGTGAATGTATTGTATATAGTATGTATGTAGTATGTTGTATGCATGTAGTATTTATGTAGTATGTATGTATGTATGTATGTTGTATGTATGTAGTATGTTGTATGTATGTATGTTGTATGTATGTTGTATGTATGTAGTACGTATGTAGTATGTTGTATGTATGTTGTATGTATGTAGTATGTATGTTGTATGCATGAATGTTGTATGTATGTTGTATGTAGTATGTATGTTGTATGTATGTAGTATGTATGTAGTTTGTTTTATATGTGTAGTATGTATGTAGTATGTCAGAGGTGTCAAACTGCATTTCTCGAGGGCCGCCAACAGTTCATGTTTTCAGGATTTCCTTGCATTGCACAGGTGATAATTTAATCACCTGCACAGAATGATTCCAGCACCTTGTGGAATACACCTCTGTAGTATGTAGTATGTATGTTGTATGTATGCAGTATGTTGTATTATGTTGTATATATGTTGCATGTATGCATGTAGTATGTATGTAGTATGTATGTATGTATGTTGTATGTATGTAGTATGTATGTAGTTTGTTGTATATATGTAGTATGTATGTAGTATGTAGTATTTATGTTGTATGTGTGCAGTATGTTGCAGTATGTTGTATGTATGTTGTATGTATGTTGTATGTTGTATGTATGTAGTATGTATGTTGTATGTATGTAGTATGTATCTAGTATGTAGTATGTATGTAGTATGTAGTATTTATGTTGTATGTATGTAGTATGTATGTTTGTGGGGGGGTTTTACATTCAACACATTAGCCGGATGATGGGACTACTACTGTCCCATCATTGGCTAATGTGTCAATCACTGTCATTGTAGCAGGCATAGCTCGATGGGACTTGTAGTCCCATTGGATGATGCCAGCACACACACACAACCCCCGAGAGGCCTGCACAGACCCCCGGCAGCCCGCAAGACCCCGGGCAGGCCCATACAAACTCCCGGCAGGCCCGCACAGATGCCCCACGGTCACGCACAGACCCCGCCTGCACACACAGACACACAGTCTCCGCCCACGCACCGCCCACACTCCATTATAGCGCATCATGACATAATTTCAGCAGTCAATCACAGCCATGCCATTAGTTAACATGGCTAACATGCCTAACAGAATGTGCCCACACTTCTTAGGATCCTCAACTGGCTCATTGCATTATAGGAACTTCCAATTCCGGTATTCGATATTGTAAAAGTATCGGAACTCAGTATCGGAACTCCGATTCAGCGAATATCAGCCGATACCCGATATTTGCAGTATTGGAATGCTCAACACTAATTTTGATTGCTTTAATTATCTATGTATATCGTATGATTTTGTAGCTATGAATGTTACACTGTTGGCTATTATATTATGACCATGCCCCTGCTAAATGTATTATGCACGTATAGGGATTGTATATCCATGATTAGTTTATTCCTTGGCTGTGTGTGTGTTCTCCTGCCCTGCTACGCTCGTGGGCTGTCTCACCTTGGTCGGGTGGTTTGTGATCACGTGGGGCCCCTGTGGTTGCTCTCCTCCTGCCGGTGAGTTGGGATGCTCGCTGGCGTTGCGGTGGTCATGTGTTGTGATTCGGTTCGTGGGCTCCCCCGGTGGTCTCTTGTGGTACTGGTGTCCTGCAAGCTTTGCCTTCTCAGTTCACCTGTTCCTATCAGGATGTGGGAGTATCCTATTTAACCTTGCTCCTCAGTCATTCTAATGCTGGCCATCAATATATCCAGAGTGATTCTGTTGCATGTTCCTGCTCCCAGTTTTCTGCTCAGCTAAGTTGGACACTTTAGTCCTTAAGTCTATTTTTGTATGTTTTGTCCAGTTTGCACTTATGTGAATCTCTGCAGCTGGAAGCTCTTGTTGGGCTGAAATTACCACTCCAGTGGCATGAGTTGTCACATGAGTTAAGGTAATTTCAGGATGGTGTTTTGAAGGGTTTTGCAGCTGACCGCGAAGTCCTCTGTTGTATCTTTCTGCTATTTAGTTAGCGGGCCTCTCTGTGCTAAATCTGCTTTCATACTACGTGTGTCTTTTCATCTGCTCTCACCGTTATTATATGTGGGGGGCTGCTATCTCCTGTGGGGACATTCTCTGGAGGCAAGCCAGGACTGTGTTTTCTTCTACCAGGGGTAGTTAGTTCTCCGGCTGGCGCGCGGCATCTAGAGACAACGCAGGAATGCCCCCTGGCTACTTCTAGTGTGGTGTGTAGGTTTAGCATCGCGGTCAGCTCTAGTTTCCATCACCCGAGAGCTTGTCCGTTTATTCTATGCTTCTGATGTTTCCTTGCCATTGGAAACCATAACAGTCATGACAATGCACAACAGCTTCTGGAGTATGCATTTGATACACTTCCGGGTTCAAACCTTTTTAAACCACTCGCGCATTAGAATTGAATGCCCCATGATGAAGGTTGTTTTGTTCTCCGAAACGCGCGTTGGGCGGAGGCGCGTTCCCAGGACATCTTGACTGCACTCAGACGAGTAAATAGCCTTTTGCATTCTGTGATTCCGGTATTAGATACTCCAGGGTGAATTTAGCCAAAGGAGACGTGATGGTGTATTTTGCTATCTACTAAGCTGCAGCAAGTATAGTATTATGTTGATTATTTCTCTCCAGATTTTTATATAGGATATGTCCAGGTTCTGACATTAATTGGACATCATAGATTGTATAGTGAATATGCTCACACTGTGACACCTATGAGGGACTGTAGATCTGGTCTACTGACAATTAGAGATCCTGGGCATGTACCTCCCGTTTTTGCACAGCATTTTTCAAGTGCGCCTCTGTATTTCACTTCCTTCACCTGTGCCTGTGACTTAGTATCATCTTTTTTCAGTGTTTGATATTTAATTATGATGACAGGTCAGATAGTCTTTTTGTATATGGGTACTGGTTACTAAACTAAATTGTGTGTACCATGCAGAAATGTCATATAGGTTGCTATCTAACTATTAGATAAATAAGCTTACTTGTGCTTTTTTCATTGTGTTTTTAGTGAGGCTGTTTTTACAAGTATTTTTAGCATGTTTTTTACACAGTTTTTTGTTTCTTTTTGGAATGTCATGTTTTAAATTAGGAAAGTACGAAAGGCTAGCACTCGACTGTTGAGGATGTGACGGTGCAAGTGAACGGAACCAGTAGTCCCATCAACCATACAGATATATAATCACTGCACACGTACTATTGAAGATGCTTGATGCAGGTGAACAAGTTTATTGAAACAATTGTTGCAGTAAGGTAAAGCGATAGGCGTAAATGACGTTTCTGCCAACTCGTGGCCTTGATCACATTATCGCTGAAACAAATAATACAAAAAAAATAATAATGAATAACTATATATAAAACATATTTACATATATACAATTCTAGAACACATGTTAAAAACCATAGTCAGAATGATCCATACGATGCCAAAGCTAATACACCTAACATGTATGATAAACGGACGAAAAATAGAACAACTAGGAGGACTGGAGGTAGATATGGCGTGCATTAGAGCTAGAGAATAAGACGAGAAAATAAGATGATAAAAGTGATGTAACATACCCTGGTGAGAAGTTCCTTGTTTACTGCTGTACTACAGTGTTTACTAGGGGTATCAGCCAAAGATAAAGGAATAAGGTAATCCTATAAAAAATGATGGAACATAATGAGTAGTGATTTGGAGTGAGTGGCCATGGTATAGTAATATGGATCCAAACAAGGAGGCCATAACGTACTTGCCGACCTATACTTTTGCTGCTACTCATAAACGTATGATCAGCAGATGGACCATTCTACTTGTGCACATACCCTCAGTGGGTTTTTGCAGCCGAAATGCACTAGAAACACAAATGTACTTTTAATGTACTTTTATCTGCGAGTTTTCCAGCATCCAATGCAATTCTATGGGCAAAATGCGCACATAAAGCTTTGTGTACCCACAAGAGAAGTTGACATGTTGGGAATTTCAAACAAGCACTGGGGAACGTGAGCAGTATGTCCATCTCCTTAGGCCGGCGTCACACTAGCGAGTTTTACGGACGTATGAGAGGTGCAGAAAATACGGATTGCATACGGTACAATGATTCTCTATGGCCCAGCTCCTATCTGCCGTATTTTACTGATCCGTATTATATGGTCTTGTACGGCCGTAGAAAATCGCAGCATGCTGCGTTTGTCACCGTATTGCGCAAAAAAATCACCAATGAAAGTCTATGGGGGCGAGAAAAATATGGATTACACACGGACCATGCGTGTGACTTGCGAGAAATACGCACCGGTGTTATAGAGAAAAGCCGGCAATTCAGTGCGGTGTACAGTAAAATCACACTGACAGAATAGAATAGAATAGGTAGAATAAATGTCTATACATAGAATAGGTATATATATATATATATATATATATATATATATATATATATATATATATATATGTCAGTGAGACACATATATATACTTATTTTTCATACAGCGCTAGATATAATTGCCGGCTTTTTTTGCTATCTCCTTCCCAAACCCAACAGGATATGAGATATGGTTTACATACAGTAAACCATCTCATATCCCTTTTTTTTGCATATTCCACACTACTAATGTTAGTAGTGTGTATGAGCAAAATTTGAGCCCTCTAGCTATTAAATTAAAGGGTTAAATCGTGGAAAAAATTGGCGTGGGCTCCCGCGCAATTTTCTCCACCAGAGTGGTAAAGCCAGTGACCGAGGGCAGATATTAATAGCCTAGAGAGGGTCCATGGTTATTGCCCCCCCCTGGCTAAAAACATCTGCCCCCAGCCACCCCAGAAAAGGCACATCTGGAAGATGCGCCTATTCTGGCACTTGGCCACTCTCTTCCCACTCCCGTGTAGCGGTGGGATATGGGGTAATAAAGGGTTAATGTCACCTTGCTATTGTAAGGTGACATTAAGCCAGATTAATAATGGAGAGGCGTCAATTATGACACCTATCCATTATTAATCCAATAGTACGAAATGGTTAATAAAACACACACACATTATTACAAAGTACTTTAATGAAATAAAGACACAGGGTGTTTTAATATTTTATTAGACTCTTAATCCACCTGAAGACCCTCATTCTGTAAAAAAGGAAAAATAAAAAAAAAACAATATCACATAACTTCCGTCGTTCAGGTCACGTCCCACGATGTAAATCCATCTGAAGGGGTTAAATCATTTTACACCCAGGAGCTCTGCTAATGCAGTGCTCGTGGCTGTAAAACCCCGGGGAATGAATGTAAAGCAGGCGAATGTACTGTGGTTACCTTGAGTCGCGGTGATGCGCCCTCTGCTGGATGTCCTCATATGAACTCGAGCCTTGGATAGCTTTTATGCTATCTAGCGCTGAATTAAATATAAATATATATATGTGTGTGTCTCAATGACATATATATATATATATATATATATATATATATATAGATAGATACTGTATATATGTTTTAACGAACATTTGAGCACATAAATCCATTAGATGTCGGTTTTGCAAGCCTGCGAGAAAATATCGCAGTATGGATGCCATACGGATTACATATGGAGGATGACATGCACAAAACATGCTGCCACACCCTGCCTACGGATGACATACGGTTCACTATTTTGGGAACATTTCTGCATATTACGGACGTAAAAAACGGACCGTATTTTCATACGCTGAGTGTGACACCGGCCTTACAAAGTGGCATTTAAAATGTAGGACATTGTAGTGGAAAAGGAAGAGATATTGGACAAACTGGACCACCACTTTCTAAAGCTGAGCTTGTTCTTGTGTTATAGGTATCTGTGCGCTTCTCTAGTTTTTATTCGCCAATAATTAGAAATGGATGTCAGCACTGGGAAGAAATTAACATGAAAAACAAAAGGCAATGACTTTTGTTGCTGTTTACTTAACACAGAAACCATATGATAATAAGGCTTCCTCTGTGAAGACAATGGCCAAATGAAGCATGTCATTCAACGATGCCTCATGAATAAATTCTTCCCTTCTTTTTTGGATTATTTATTAACCCCTTCACGACCTTGCCCTTTTCCATTTTTGCGTCTCGTTTTTCGCTCCCCTCCTTCCCAGAGCCATAACTTTTTTATATTTCTGTCAATATGGCCATGTGAGGGCTTGTTTTTGGCGGGACAAGTTGCACTTTTCAACAGCATTATTGGTTTTAGCATGTCGTGTACTAAAAAACGGGAAAATAATTCCAAGTGCGGTGAAATTGCAAAAAAAGTGCAATCCCACACTTGTTTTTTGCTTGGCTTTTTTGTTAGGTTCACTAAATGCTAAAACTGACCTGCCATTTTGATTCTCCAGGTCATTACGAGTTCATAGACACCAAACATGTCTAGGTTACATTTTATCTAAGTGGTGAAAAAAAAAATTCCAAACTTTGCTTTAAAAAAAAAAAAAATTGTGCAATTTTCCGATACCCGTAGCGTCTCCATTTTTCATGGTCTGGGGTCAGGTGAGGGCTTATTTTTTGCGTGCCGAGCTGACGTTTTTAATGATACCATTTTGGTGCAGATACTTTTTTTTGATTGCCCGTTATTACATTTTAATGCAATGTCGCGGCGACCATGTCCCGCCGACATGTCCCGGCTTTGAGGTGGGCTCAGCGCCGGAGCCCACATCAAAGCAGGGGACCCGACCTCCTTTGTAATAGTACGGCGGAGGTCAGGAAGGGGTTAAAGACAATGTTTACCTTTATCATGAATTTATTGCCTTGTGAATACCAGTACTGTCCCTAAGTCCTATCTATATATTTCCCTATACCAATATGTTTTGAGCTTCTTGTCTGAGCCATAGTCTCTTAAATAGTTAAGGCTCATCAAGCTAAAAGAATTGTTCTTAAATATGCTTAAATCACTAAGTTATGCAGCATACTAATATCGTTCATGTCTTAGGCTACTTTCACATTAGCGTCGTGCACTGCATGTCGCAATGCAACGTTGCAGCGCACTGACGCATACTGTGCAAGTGCCGCATAACGGGGGCAGCGGATGCTGTTTTTCAACGCATCCGCTGTCCCATTGTGAGGTGCGGGGAGGCGGGGGCGGGGGCTTATTTCAAATTGTCTCTTCTGAGAGGAAGAGGACTAGAACTCTAGTGCCACCTATTGGAAGTAGCAATCCTAACAGTCAATGTCGACCCTTTAACGAGCCTTGTCACATGACTTAGGATAATAGCCAAACCAGAATAGCTAATGCCCTCTTTGTCACAGCCTACGTACAAAGTAGGGGACCGGCTTACTCTAGATATTGAAATGAGCACTCAACCATTTATGATATCAATATTTCATGCATAGTAGTTGTTGAGCACTGCTAATAGAGGCAGACAATTCTGTTGCCATGTGTTACGGATCTGCAACACAGGACTAAGGTAGAAGGGGGAAAACTGACCCTGCACTATGACTAGGTTGAAACCCTACAATGGAGTGGGCGACCCATTCCCTGCGAATAGACCCACCGATGATCCTAGGTTAATCTCAAGCGAAGACATATAGATAAGGAGAAGGGGTTCCCTAAAAGAACTAAGGACTGGGTACAAAAACGGGTCACCTCCTAATAGAAAACAGGGAGAAGGCTGCAGAAACCAACAGAAAACAGAAACTAAGGCTAGCAGAAACAAAAGTACCAGCACTGCACAAATAACACACACAGAAGACAAAGCAAAGCATCAAGCTAGAGCTCAAGCAGATTAACACTGTTGTCCAGCAAGGACTAGGAGGCAGGTGCTGGTTCATAAAGAGTGATACAAACACCTGACCCAAGAAACCCAGCACCAGAGGAAAAAAAACAGCAGCCAGAACTCCACAAGAAAATGGCGGATTGCCACAAACTAAACAGATTCTAACAGTACCTCCCCTTTAAGGAGGATCCCCCAGATCCTCTAGGCCGGGCCTTTTTCAGAAATCTCCTGTGAAAAGCCTTGAGGCTGAGATGTCCACAGCTTTCACCCAGGAATTGTCCTCGGGACCGAAACCCTTCCAGGACACAAGATACTGTAACCCTTCCTAGGCCACCTATAATCAAGAATGCATGAAATCTCAAACTCGCAGTCCTCATCAATTGGAGGAGCAGACGGCATGGCCACCTTATCTGGCGAGTCAACCTTTTTCAGCAAAGATACATGAAAAACTGAATTAATTTTCCAGGATGAAGGAATGTCTAATCTCACCGCTGCTGAGATGACAATGTGAACTGTCATGGTTCTCAATGGCAAGAGAACGTAATAAAGCATACAAAAGCACTAGCTCTTGGAAGATGGGAACTCGAGCTGACCATGAGCTAAACCTACCGCACAACTAACAGTGGCCGGGTAGCGTGCCTACGTTTTATCCCTAGACGCCCAGCGCCAGCCGGAGAACTGACTGACCCTAGCAGAGGAAAATACAGACCTGGCTTACCTCTAGAGAAATTTTCCCCAAAAGGCAGACAGTAGCCCCCACATATATTGGCGGTGATTTTAGAGGAAATTGACATACGAAGTATGAAGATAGGTTTAGCAAATTGAGGTCCGCTTACTAGATAGTAGGAAGACAGAAAAGGGAATTTCACGGTCAGCTGAAAACCCTTTCAAAATACCATCCTGAAATTACTTTAAGACTCTAATATCAACTCATGACACCAGAGTGGCAATTTCAGCTCACAAGAGCTTCCAGCCTCAGAAATATTCAATCACAGAGAACTGGAACAAAAATGCAAAACAAACTTAGGACAACAAGTCCAACTTAGCTGATAGTTGTCTAGGAGCAGGAACATGCAACAGAAAGGCTTCTGGTAACATTGTTGGCCGGCATAGAAATGACTGAGGAGCAAGGCTAAATAGAAAACTCCCACATCCAGGTGGAAAACAGGTGAACAGAGGAGATGAAGCACACAAGTGCAGTACCACCAGAAACCACCGGGGGAGCCCAGAAACCAAATTCACAACAGTGAACCACTTTGAAAGGTCCTACAAACTTCGACCCCAACTTTTTAGAAGGGATCTTCAAATGCAGATTCCTAGCGGACAACCAAACTATGTCCTCAACAACAAACCTCGCCTCCCTTCTTCTCTTGTCAAAATATTTCTTAGACCTCCCATTAGCCTGTTTAAGATTATGGCTCACACTGGTCCAAACCCTTTCCAAATTTCCAGAAAAACTCTCCTCCTCAGGCACCGCCGCCCTAATCCTAGAAAATGGACAGAAAAATGGATTCTTCCCAGTACAACAAAAGAAAGGAGAACACCAAGCCGAAGAAGACGTATGATTATTGAGAGCAAACTCAGCTGATGGTAGATATTCCGACCACATCTCCTGATTGTCCGCTACAAAACATCTCAAAAACTGCTCAGCGTCCTGGTTCTTCCTCTCGGTCTGTCCATTGGACTGCGGATGATAGCCAGATGAAAATGACAAATGAACCTTAAGTCTGTCACAAAAGGGACGCCAAAAGCGAGCCACAAACTGTGGTCCCATATCGGAGACCATGTCCGTGGGAACACCATGGAGTCTGACAATCTATTTCACAAATGCCCTGGCAAGTGTCTTAGCGCAGGATAATTTATTGAACGGGACCAGATGACACCTCTTACTAAACCGGTCCACAACAACCCAGATAACAGAAAAACCCTCAGAGACCGGCAGGTCGGTGATAAAATTGCAAGATGTGTCAATGGTGAACTAGGAACCTCTAACGGGCAAAGCAACCCTGCCACTGGATCATGAGAAGCTTTAGACCTAGCGCACACGGTACACTGACGCACCCACTCGACAATTTCTCTTTGCCACCCCGGCCACCAGAAACTCCGACCAGTCGACCTTGTTGTTTCGGCAATCCCTGGATGACCCGCCAATCAAGACTCATAACATTCTGTAAACAAAGCTCTCCTCAGGGCTTTAGGCACAAATAATTTCCCATACGGAGTGTTAGTTGGTGCCGCATCCTGGGCTTTAACAATGCTATTTTTCAGTATTAACCGCTGGGGAGAAACTTTGAGGCAAAGCATCAGCTTTTACATTTTTTGTCCCAGGGATATACGTCACAGAGAAATGGAACCAGGTAAAAAACAATGCCCACCTAGCTTGACAGGCATTCAAACGTTTAGCATCATCCAGATAGAACAGGTTCTTATGATCAGTAAAGACTTGTGTAGGATGTCTAGCACCCTCCAAAAATGTTGCCAATGCTCAAACGCAAGCTTAATAGCCAGCAATTCTCGGTTCCCAACAGTGTAGTTGAGCTCCACCTCTTAAAATTTCTTAGAAAAGAATGCACAGAGATGCATCCCATCGTCTCCCACCTGGGACAGAACAGCCCCCACTCCTACTGATGAGGTGTCCACCTCTACCAGAAAGGGCTTAGTCTCATCTGTCTGGATCAAAACAGGAACAGAGCTAAACCTCTCCTTGAGATGCTCAAAAGCCTTAACAGCCTCAGGGGACCATTAAACAGTATTGGAACCCTTCTTACTAAGATCAGTAAGGGGTTTTGCGATAACAGAAAAATTATTTATGAATTTTCTATAATAATTAGCAAACCCCAAAAATCTCTGAATCGACTTCAAGCATTCAGGTCTAGGCCACTCCAATACCACCTAAACCTTCACCGGGTCCATCTCAAAACCATCACTGGAAACAAAGTACCCCAAAAAACTAATTTTCTGTACCGCAAACTCGCGTTTCTCCAGTTTAGCAAAGAGTGAGTTTTCGCTCAAAATCTGCAGAACCTCACGGACTCTCTGCCAATGCGACTCCATATCGGGCAAATAGATCAAAATATCATCCAAATAAACAATCACACTCCTATCGATCAACGGCCTCAGGATGTTGTTAATGAAATTTTGAAAGAAAGCTAGAGCATTTGTAAGGCCGAAAGGCATCACTAGACACTCAAAATGACCTTCCAGGGTATTAAAAGCTGGCTTCCATTCATCGCCTTCTTTAACTAAACAGGCGCCCCCTTGAGGAAGCGAGAATCATTCTCGCGAAACGCGCATCGGGGAGAGTGGTCGCCTGTCGGACTGAGCTCTAACAGCATGGGTAACTAACCTTTTATCATTACATGCATACACTCACCGGCCACTTTATTAGGTACACCTGTCCAACTTCTTGTTAACACTTAATTTCTAATCAGCCAATCACATGGCGGCAACTCAGTGCATTTAGGCATGTAGACATGGTCAAGACAATCTCCTGCAGTTCAAACCGAGCATCAGTATGGGGAAGAAAGGTGATTTGAGTGCCTTTGAACGTGGCATGGTTGTTGGTGCCAGAAGGGCTGGTCTGAGTATTTCAGAAACTGCTGATCTACTGGGATTTTCATGCACAACCATCTCTAGGGTTTACAGAGAATGGTCCGAAAAAGAAAAAAAATCCAGTGAGCGGCAGTTCTGTGGGCGGAAATGCCTTGTTGATGCCAGAGGTCAGAGGAGAATGGGCAGACTGGTTCGAGCTGATAGAAAGGCAACAGTGACTCAAATCGCCACCCGTTACAACCAAGGTAGGCCTAAGAGCATCTCTGAACGCACAGTGCGTCGAACTTTGAGGCAGATGGGCTACAGCAGCAGAAGACCACACCGGGTACCACTCCTTTCAGCTAAGAACAGGAAACTGAGGCTACAATTTGTACAAGCTCATCGAAATTGGACAGTAGAAGATTTGAAAAACGTTGCTTGGTCTGATGAGTCTCGATTTCTGCTGCGACATTCGGATGGTAGGGTCAGAATTTGGCGTAAACAACATGAAAGCATGGATCCATCCTGCCTTGTATGGAGCATCTTTGGGATGTGCAGCCGACAAATCTGCGGCAACTGTGTGATGCCATCATGTCAATATGGACCAAAATCTCTGAGGAATGCTTCCAGCACCTTGTTGAATCTATGCCACGAAGAATTGAGGCAGTTCTGAAGGCAAAAGGGGGTCCAACCCGTTACTAGCATGGTGTACCTAATAAAGTGGCCGGTGAGTGTATATGCAATGCTTTAATCTGTTCTTGATGTAACATCTTACCAAAATGATAGAGTTAATTGGGAATAACTATTCCCGTAACTTGGTATATGCTTGAAATATGAGTACCTTCTCTATTTTTATACCTAGGCATATATCAGATTAGTGGTAGATGCTTGAAACTTGCTGTATTTTTCAGTCCTGACTAGCGATCACGTTTGCGCTGTCACCTTTTAGGATCACACAAATCTGCTTTCCATACTTATGAAAAATTGCTTAATTTATGTATTTATTGTCTTGTCAATATTTTTTGATTCAATAAATGATATATATTTTTTATACAAAAAACTCAGAATCTCCTAGTATTCATATATGCCTTGAGTTTGTATGTACCAACAAAAAAAAGGGAAAATAATTTTTTTCTTTTATTATATTGTGCTGGTTTTTTTATATATGTAAGTATTTCAACGTTGCAAGCGCTGTGATCCTGAGCAAGCGGGGGGGCACACTCATTGGCATTGGCACTGGCACAGGGCCCCTTATAGTACGGCGGTGTGTTTGACAGCGGGTGGTGCCTCCCACCGGCAGAGACACTTTTGTGTACTATGAGGGGCCCTGTGCCAGTGATGTCGCCAATGAGTATGCCCCCCACCTGATGAAGGAACCTGCACTTTCATCTGCACCTTCCTCTTTGTCCCCGTGTAAGGTGGTATAGTGCGCTGGAAGGGGAACCTGACTTTCAGCAGGGTCAGATCCTGGCTGTGTAGAGTGCAAGGGGGATGTAGTGGTCTGGGTCAATGTACCAGCAGACTCATCTAGCAGTGGCTGGGCAATGGGCAGGATGAGGAGGAAACACAGATATAGGCCCAAATAATAAAGTGGGCTAAATGCAGTTCATATGTGGTAACAGGACTAAACAGGCGGCATTGCTTTGTTCAGTGGAGGAAAACTGTAATGAGTGGCAGACACAGTTAGTAGGCCCAAATAATAAAGTAGGCTAAATGCAGTTCAAAATTGGTAACAGGACTAAACAGGCAGCATTGCTTTGTTCAGCGGAGGACAACTGTAATGAGTGGCAGACACAGTTAGGAGGCCCAAATAATAAAGTAGCCTAAATGCAGTTCAAAATTGGTAACAGGACTAAACAGGCGGCATTGCTTTGTTCAGCAGAGGACAACTGTAATGAGTGGCAGACACAGTTAGTAGGCACAAATAATAAAGTAGCCTAAATGCAGTTCAAAATTGGTAACAGGACTAAACAGGCGGCATTGCTTTGTTCAGCAGAGGACAACTGTAATGAGTGGCAGACACAGTTAGTAGGCCCAAATAATAAAGTAACCTAAATGCAGTTCAAAATTGGTAACAGGACTAAACAGGCCACATTGCTTTGTTCAGTGGAGGACAACTGTAATGAGTGGCAGACACAGTTAGTAGGCCCAAATAATAAAGTAGCCTAAATGCAGTTCAAAATTGGTAACAGGACTAAACAGGCGGCATTGCTTTGTTCAGTGGAGGACAACTGTAATGAGTGGCAGACACAGTTAGTAGGCCCAAATAATAAAGTAGCCTAAATGCAGTTCAAAATTGGTAACAGGACTAAACAGGCGGCATTGCTTTGTTCAGTGGAGGACAACTGTAATGAGTGGCAGACACAGTTAGTAGGCCCAAATAATAAAGTAGCCTAAATGCAGTTCAAAATTGGTAACAGGACTAAACAGGCGTGTCATGGTTCCCAATGGCAAGGGAACGTAAGAAACATATAAGTAACGAACGAGCTCTCGGGTGATGGAAACTCGAGTTGACCGTGAGCTAAATCTACCACACAACTAATAGTAGCCAGGGAGCATACCTACGGCTTCCTAGATGCCACGCGCCAGCCGGAGGACTAACTACGCCTGGTAGAGGAAGAAACAGACCTGGCTTACCTCTAGGGAAATACCCCAAAAGATGATAGCAGCCCCCCACATGTAATAACGGTGAATTAAGAGGAAAAGACATACACAGTATGAAAGTAGATTTAGCAAAGAGAGGTCCACTTACTAGATAGCAGAAGGATACAAAAGAGGACTTCACGGTCAACTGAAAACCCTTTCAAAAACCATCCTGAAATTACTTTAAGACTCCTGTGTCAACTCATGACACAGGAGTGGCAATTTCAGCCCGCAAGAGCTTTCAGCTACAGAGAATTACAAAAACTGCAAACTGGACAAAAGGTACAAAACAAAAGGACAAAGTCCACTTAGCTGATCAGCAGACTAGTAGCAGGAACATGCAACCGAAGGCTCTGGTTACAATGATGACCGGCAAGGAAATGACTGGAGAGCAAGGCTAAATAGGAAACTCCCAAACACTGATGGAAGCAGGTGAACAGAAGCAGCAAAGTGCAAACAAGTCACCAGTACCACCAGCAACCACCAGGGGAGCCCAAAAAGTGGATAAACAACAGTACCCTCCCCTTAAGGAGGGGGCACCGAACCCTCACAAGAACCGCCAGGGCGATCTGGATGAGCCCTATGAAAGGCACGAACCAAATCCGAGGCATGAACATCAGAGGCAGTTACCCAAGAATTATCTTCCTGACCATAGCCTTTCCATTTAAGCAGATATTGAAGTCTCCGTCTGGAAATACGGGAGTCCAAGATCTTCTCTACGACGTACTCCAATTCACCCTCCACCAGCACAGGAGCAGGAGGTTCAGTAGAAGGAACCACCGGTACCTCATATCTCCGCAACAACGACCGATGGAACACATTATGGATAGCGAAAGATGCCGGGAGGTCCAAACGAAAGGAAACAGGGTTAAGAATCTCCAAAATCCTATAAGGACCGATGAACCGAGGCTTAAATTTGGGAGAAGAAACCCTCATAGGGACAAAACGGGAAGACAACCACACCAAGTCCCCAACGCGAAGGTGGGGACCAACACGACGACGACGGTTAGCAAACTGCTGAGTCCTCTCCTGGGACAATTCCAAATTATCCACCACTTGTCCCCAAATCCGATGCAACCGATCCACCACCGCATCCACTCCAGGACAATCCGAAGTTTCAACCTGACCAGATGAAAAACGCGGATGAAACCCTGAATTGCAAAAGAAAGGAGAAACCAAAGTGGCAGAACTAGCCCGATTATTAAGAGCAAACTCCACCAGCGGCAGAAAGGCAACCCAATCATCCTGATCCGCAGACACAAAACACCTCAAATAAGTCTCCAAAGTTTGATTAGTTCGCTCCGTCTGGCCATTGGTCTGAGGATGGAATGCAGACGAAAAGGACAAATCAATGCCCAACCTGGCACAGACTGCCTGCCAAAATCTAGACACGAACTGGGTACCCCTGTCAGAAACGATGTTTTCCGGAATACCATGCAAGCGAACCACATTTTGAAAAAACAGAGGGACCAACTCAGATGAGGAAGGCAACTTAGGCAATGGCACCAAATGAACCATTTTAGAAAAACGGTCACACACCACCCAGATGACAGACATCTTCTGAGAAACAGGGAGATCCGAGATAAAGTCCATAGAGATGTGCGTCCAAGGCCTCTTCGGAATAGGCAAGGGCAACAACAACCCACTAGCCCTAGAACAACAAGGCTTGGCCTGAGCACACACATCGCAAGACTGCACAAAAACACGCACATCTCGAGACAGGGAAGGCCACCAGAAGGATCTAGCCACCAAATCTCTGGTGCCAAAAATTCCCGGATGACCTGCCAGAGTAGAAGAATGAACTTCCGAGATGACTCTAGTGGTCCAATCGTCAGGAACAAACAGTCTACCAGACGGACAACGATCAGGTCTATCCGCCTGAAATTCTTGCAAAGCACGTCGCAGATCTGGAGAGACAGCAGACAAAACCACCCCATCCTTAAGGACACCAGCAGGTTCAGAATTCCCAGGAGAGTCAGGCTCAAAACTCCTAGAAAGAGCATCTGCCTTCACATTCCTAGAACCCGGTAAGTACGAGACCACAAAATTAAACCGGGAAAAGAACAACGACCAACGTGCCTGTCTAGGATTCAGGCGCCTGGCAGACTCCAAATAAATTAAATTCTTGTGATCAGTCAAAACTACCACCTGATGTCTGGCACCCTCAAGCCAATGACGCCACTCCTCAAATGCCCACTTCATGGCCAAAAGCTCCCAATTACCAACATCATAGTTTTGCTCGGCGGCCGAAAATTTTCGCGAAAAGAACGCACAAGGTCTCATCACTGAGCAGTCGGAACTTCTCTGCGACAAAACCGCCCCCGCTCCGATCTCGGAAGCATCAACCTCAACCTGAAAGGGAAGAGAAACATCAGGCTGGCGCAACACAGGGGCAGACAAAAAGCGGCGCTTAAGCTCCCGAAAGGCCTCCACAGCAGCAGGGGACCAATTGGCAACATCAGCACCCTTTTTAGTCAAATCCGTCAGAGGTTTAGCAACGCCAGAAAAACCAGCTATAAATCGACGATAAAAATTAGCAAAGCCCAAGAATTTCTGAAGACTCTTCAGAGAAATAGGCTGCGTCCAGTCGTAAATAGCCCGAACCTTGACAGGGTCCATCTCAATAGAAGAAGGGGAAAAAATGTACCCCAAAAAGGAAATTTTTTGAACCCCAAAAACACACTTTGAACCCTTTACACACAAAGAATTCTCCCGCAAAACCTGAAAAACCCTCCTGACCTGCTGAACATGAGACTCCCAGTCATCAGAAAAAATCAAAATATCATCCAAGTACACAATCATAAATTTATCCAAATATTCACGGAAAATATCATGCATTAAGGACTGAAAGACAGAAGGTGCATTAGAAAGGCCGAAAGGCATTACCAAATACTCAAAATGGCCCTCAGGCGTATTAAATGCGGTTTTCCTGCTTAATTCGCACCAAATTATACGCCCCACGAAGATCAATCTTAGAGAACCACTTAGCCCCCCTTATGCGAGCAAACAAATCAGTCAGCAAAGGCAACGGATACTGATATTTGACTGTAATTTTATTCAGGAGTCGATAATCAATACAAGGCCTCAGAGAGCCATCCTTTTTAGAGACAAAGAAAAAACCGGCTCCTAAAGGTGATGAAGAAGGACGAATATGTCCCTTTTCCAGGGACTCCTTAATATACTCGCGCATAGCAGCATGTTCAGGTACAGATAGGTTAAACAAACGACCCTTTGGAAATTTACTGCCAGGAATCAGATCTATGGCGCAATCACAATCCCTGTGAGGAGGGAGTGAACCAATTTTAGGCTCTTCAAAAATATCACGATAATCAGACAAAAATGCCGGAATCTCAGATGGAATAGATGACGAAATGGACACCAAAGGAGTGTCCCCATGAGCCCCCCGACATCCCCAGCTTACCACAGACATAGCTTTCCAGTCAAGGACTGGGTTATGAGACTGTAACCATGGTAATCCAAGCACCAAAACATCATGTAAATTGTACAACACAAGGAAGCGAATCACCTCCTGATGGTCTGGAGTCATACGCATAGTCACTTGCGTCCAGAACTGTGGTTTATTACAAGCCAAAGGTGTAGAATCAATACCCTTCAGAGGTATAGGGACTTCCAGAGGCTCTAAATCAAACCCACAGCGCCTGGCAAAGGACCAGTCCATAAGACTCAGAGCGGCGCCAGAGTCCACATAGGCATCCACGGTAATAACTGATAATGAACAAATCAAGGTTACAGACAAAATAAATTTGGACTGTAAAGTGCCAATTGAAATAGACTTGTCAACCTTCCTAGTACGTTTAGAGCATGCCGATATAACATGAGCAGAATCACCACAATAGAAGCATAACCCATTTTTACGCCTATAATTCTGCCGCTCGCTTCTGGACATAATTCTGTCACATTGCATTTTCTCTGGCATCTCTTCAGAAGATACCGCTAAATGGTGCACGGGTTTGCGCTCCCGCAAACGCCGATCAATCTGAATTGCCATTGTCATGGACTCATTCAGACCTGTAGGCGCAGGGAACCCGACCATAACATCTTTGACGGCATCAGAAAGGCCCTCTCTAAAATTTGCCGCTAAGGCGCACTCATTCCACTGAGTAAGCACAGACCATTTACGAAATTTTTGGCAGTATATCTCAGCTTCATCTTGCCCTTGAGATAGGGCTATCAAAGCTTTTTCAGCTTGAATCTCCAAATTAGGTTCCTCATAAAGCAACCCTAAAGCCAGGAAAAACGCATCCACATTGAGCAACGCAGGATCCCCTGGTGCCAATGAAAATGCCCAATTTTGAGGGTCACCTCGAAGCAAAGAAATTACAATCTTAACCTGCTGGACAGGATCTCCTGAGGAGTGAGGTCTGAGAGAAAGGAATAATTTACAATTATATTTGAAATTCAGAAACCGAGATCTATCTCCGGAAAACACCTCTGGTGTTGGGATTTTAGGTTCAGAAATAGGAGTATGCATAACAAAATCTTGTAAATTTTGAACCTTCGTAGCAAGATTATTTAAACCTGCAGCCAAACTCTGAGGATCCATCTTTAAACAGGTGAGCTCAGAGCCATTCAAGGATTATAAGGAGAGAAAGGCAAAGGCAGTAATTAGAGCTGAAATACAACTGATCCAACTATGGAGCAAGCATAGGGGAAACAAAAAAAAAAAAAAAAAATTTACAGACTTCTTCTTTCTCTCCTTTCTTCTGCCAATAAGTTTAACACTGGCCGGTCATACTGTCATGGTTCCCAATGGCAAGGGAATGTAAGAAACATATAAGTAACGAACGAGCTCTCGGGTGATGGAAACTCAAGTTGACCGTGAGCTAAATCTACCACACAACTAACAGTAGCCAGGGAGCATACCTACGGCTTCCTAGATGCCACGCGCCAGCCGGAGGACTAACTACGCCTGGTAGAGGAAGAAACAGACCTGGCTTACCTCTAGGGAAATACCCCAAAAGATGATAGCAGCCCCCCACATGTAATAACGGTGAATTAAGAGGAAAAGACATACACAGTATGAAAGTAGATTTAGCAAAGAGAGGTCCACTTACTAGATAGCAGAAGGATACAAAAGAGGACTTCACGGTCAACTGAAAACCCTTTCAAAAACCATCCTGAAATTACTTTAAGACTCCTGTGTCAACTCATGACACAGGAGTGGCAATTTCAGCCCGCAAGAGCTTCCAGCTACAGAGAATTACAAAAACTGCAAACTGGACAAAAGGTACAAAACAAAAGGACAAAGTCCACTTAGCTGATCAGCAGACTAGTAGCAGGAACATGCAACCGAAGGCTCTGGTTACAATGATGACCGGCAAGGAAATGACTGGAGAGCAAGGCTAAATAGGAAACTCCCAAACACTGATGGAAGCAGGTGAACAGAAGCAGCAAAGTGCAAACAAGTCACCAGTACCACCAGCAACCACCAGGGGAGCCCAAAAAGCGGATACACAACACAGGCGGCATTGCTTTGTTCAGCGGAGGACAACTGTAATGAGTGGCAGACACAGTTAGTAGGCCCAAATAATAAAGTAGCCTAAATGCAGTTCAAAATTGGTAACAGGACTAAACAGGCGGCATTGCTTTGTTCAGTGGAGGACAACTGTAATGAGTGGCAGACACAGTTAGTAGGCCCAAATAATAAAGTAGCCTAAATGCAGTTCAAAATTGGTAACAGGACTAAACAGGCGTGTCATGGTTCCCAATGGCAAGGGAACGTAAGAAACATATAAGTAACGAACGAGCTCTCGGGTGATGGAAACTCGAGTTGACCGTGAGCTAAATCTACCACACAACTAATAGTAGCCAGGGAGCATACCTACGGCTTCCTAGATGCCACGCGCCAGCCGGAGGACTAACTACGCCTGGTAGAGGAAGAAACAGACCTGGCTTACCTCTAGGGAAATACCCCAAAAGATGATAGCAGCCCCCCACATGTAATAACGGTGAATTAAGAGGAAAAGACATACACAGTATGAAAGTAGATTTAGCAAAGAGAGGTCCACTTACTAGATATCAGAAGGATACAAAAGAGGACTTCACGGTCAACTGAAAACCCTTTCAAAAACCATCCTGAAATTACTTTAAGACTCCTGTGTCAACTCATGACACAGGAGTGGCAATTTCAGCCCGCAAGAGCTTTCAGCTACAGAGAATTACAAAAACTGCAAACTGGACAAAAGGTACAAAACAAAAGGACAAAGTCCACTTAGCTGATCAGCAGACTAGTAGCAGGAACATGCAACCGAAGGCTCTGGTTACAATGATGACCGGCAAGGAAATGACTGGAGAGCAAGGCTAAATAGGAAACTCCCAAACACTGATGGAAGCAGGTGAACAGAAGCAGCAAAGTGCAAACAAGTCACCAGTACCACCAGCAACCACCAGGGGAGCCCAAAAAGTGGATACACAACAGTACCCTCCCCTTAAGGAGGGGGCACCGAACCCTCACAAGAACCGCCAGGGCGATCTGGATGAGCCCTATGAAAGGCACGAACCAAATCCGAGGCATGAACATCAGAGGCAGTTACCCAAGAATTATCTTCCTGACCATAGCCTTTCCATTTAAGCAGATATTGAAGTCTCCGTCTGGAAATACGGGAGTCCAAGATCTTCTCTACGACGTACTCCAATTCACCCTCCACCAGCACAGGAGCAGGAGGTTCAGTAGAAGGAACCACCGGTACCTCATATCTCCGCAACAACGACCGATGGAACACATTATGGATAGCGAAAGATGCCGGGAGGTCCAAACGAAAGGAAACAGGGTTAAGAATCTCCAAAATCCTATAAGGACCGATGAACCGAGGCTTAAATTTGGGAGAAGAAACCCTCATAGGGACAAAACGGGAAGACAACCACACCAAGTCCCCAACGCGAAGGTGGGGACCAACACGACGACGACGGTTAGCAAACTGCTGAGTCCTCTCCTGGGACAATTCCAAATTATCCACCACTTGTCCCCAAATCCGATGCAACCGATCCACCACCGCATCCACTCCAGGACAATCCGAAGATTCAACCTGACCAGATGAAAAACGCGGATGAAACCCTGAATTGCAAAAGAAAGGAGAAACCAAAGTGGCAGAACTAGCCCGATTATTAAGAGCAAACTCCGCCAACGGCAGAAAGGCAACCCAATCATCCTGATCCGCAGACACAAAACACCTCAAATAAGTCTCCAAAGTTTGATTAGTTCGCTCCGTCTGGCCATTGGTCTGAGGATGGAATGCAGACGAAAAGGACAAATCAATGCCCAACCTGGCACAGACTGCCCGCCAAAATCTAGACACGAACTGGGTACCCCTGTCAGAAACGATGTTTTCCGGAATACCATGCAAGCGAACCACATTTTGAAAAAACAGAGGGACCAACTCAGATGAGGAAGGCAACTTAGGCAATGGCACCAAATGAACCATTTTAGAAAAACGGTCACACACCACCCAGATGACAGACATCTTCTGAGAAACAGGGAGATCCGAGATAAAGTCCATAGAGATGTGCGTCCAAGGCCTCTTCGGAATAGGCAAGGGCAACAACAACCCACTAGCCCTAGAACAACAAGGCTTGGCCTGAGCACACACATCGCAAGACTGCACAAAAACACGCACATCTCGAGACAGGGAAGGCCACCAGAAGGATCTAGCCACCAAATCTCTGGTGCCAAAAATTCCCGGATGACCTGCCAGAGTAGAAGAATGAACTTCCGAGATGACTCTAGTGGTCCAATCGTCAGGAACAAACAGTCTACCAGACGGACAACGATCAGGTCTATCCGCCTGAAATTCTTGCAAAGCACGTCGCAGATCTGGAGAGACAGCAGACAAAACCACCCCATCCTTAAGGACACCAGCAGGTTCAGAATTCCCAGGAGAGTCAGGCTCAAAACTCCTAGAAAGAGCATCTGCCTTCACATTCCTAGAACCCGGTAAGTACGAGACCACAAAATTAAACCGGGAAAAGAACAACGACCAACGTGCCTGTCTAGGATTCAGGCGCCTGGCAGACTCCAAATAAATTAAATTCTTGTGATCAGTCAAAACTACCACCTGATGTCTGGCACCCTCAAGCCAATGACGCCACTCCTCAAATGCCCACTTCATGGCCAAAAGCTCCCAATTACCAACATCATAGTTTTGCTCGGCGGCCGAAAATTTTCGCGAAAAGAACGCACAAGGTCTCATCACTGAGCAGTCGGAACTTCTCTGCGACAAAACCGCCCCCGCTCCGATCTCGGAAGCATCAACCTCAACCTGAAAGGGAAGAGAAACATCAGGCTGGCGCAACACAGGGGCAGACAAAAAGCGGCGCTTAAGCTCCCGAAAGGCCTCCACAGCAGCAGGGGACCAATTGGCAACATCAGCACCCTTTTTAGTCAAATCCGTCAGAGGTTTAGCAACGCCAGAAAAACCAGCTATAAATCGACGATAAAAATTAGCAAAGCCCAAGAATTTCTGAAGACTCTTCAGAGAAATAGGCTGCGTCCAGTCGTAAATAGCCCGAACCTTGACAGGGTCCATCTCAATAGAAGAAGGGGAAAAAATGTACCCCAAAAAGGAAATTTTTTGAACCCCAAAAACACACTTTGAACCCTTTACACACAAAGAATTCTCCCGCAAAACCTGAAAAACCCTCCTGACCTGCTGAACATGAGACTCCCAGTCATCAGAAAAAATCAAAATATCATCCAAGTACACAATCATAAATTTATCCAAATATTCACGGAAAATATCATGCATTAAGGACTGAAAGACAGAAGGTGCATTAGAAAGGCCGAAAGGCATTACCAAATACTCAAAATGGCCCTCAGGCGTATTAAATGCGGTTTTCCTGCTTAATTCGCACCAAATTATACGCCCCACGAAGATCAATCTTAGAGAACCACTTAGCCCCCCTTATGCGAGCAAACAAATCAGTCAGCAAAGGCAACGGATACTGATATTTGACTGTAATTTTATTCAGGAGTCGATAATCAATACAAGGCCTCAGAGAGCCATCCTTTTTAGAGACAAAGAAAAAACCGGCTCCTAAAGGTGATGAAGAAGGACGAATATGTCCCTTTTCCAGGGACTCCTTAATATACTCGCGCATAGCAGCATGTTCAGGTACAGATAGGTTAAACAAACGACCCTTTGGAAATTTACTGCCAGGAATCAGATCTATGGCGCAATCACAATCCCTGTGAGGAGGGAGTGAACCAATTTTAGGCTCTTCAAAAATATCACGATAATCAGACAAAAATGCCGGAATCTCAGATGGAATAGATGACGAAATGGACACCAAAGGAGTGTCCCCATGAGCCCCCCGACATCCCCAGCTTACCACAGACATAGCTTTCCAGTCAAGGACTGGGTTATGAGACTGTAACCATGGTAATCCAAGCACCAAAACATCATGTAAATTGTACAACACAAGGAAGCGAATCACCTCCTGATGGTCTGGAGTCATACGCATAGTCACTTGCGTCCAGAACTGTGGTTTATTACAAGCCAAAGGTGTAGAATCAATACCCTTCAGAGGTATAGGGACTTCCAGAGGCTCTAAATCAAACCCACAGCGCCTGGCAAAGGACCAGTCCATAAGACTCAGAGCGGCGCCAGAGTCCACATAGGCATCCACGGTAATAACTGATAATGAACAAATCAAGGTTACAGACAAAATAAATTTGGACTGTAAAGTGCCAATTGAAATAGACTTGTCAACCTTCCTAGTACGTTTAGAGCATGCCGATATAACATGAGCAGAATCACCACAATAGAAGCATAACCCATTTTTACGCCTATAATTCTGCCGCTCGCTTCTGGACATAATTCTGTCACATTGCATTTTCTCTGGCATCTCTTCAGAAGATACCGCTAAATGGTGCACGGGTTTGCGCTCCCGCAAACGCCGATCAATCTGAATTGCCATTGTCATGGACTCATTCAGACCTGTAGGCGCAGGGAACCCGACCATAACATCTTTGACGGCATCAGAAAGGCCCTCTCTAAAATTTGCCGCTAAGGCGCACTCATTCCACTGAGTAAGCACAGACCATTTACGAAATTTTTGGCAGTATATCTCAGCTTCATCTTGCCCTTGAGATAGGGCTATCAAAGCTTTTTCAGCTTGAATCTCCAAATTAGGTTCCTCATAAAGCAACCCTAAAGCCAGGAAAAACGCATCCACATTGAGCAACGCAGGATCCCCTGGTGCCAATGAAAATGCCCAATTTTGAGGGTCACCTCGAAGCAAAGAAATTACAATCTTAACCTGCTGGACAGGATCTCCTGAGGAGTGAGGTCTGAGAGAAAGGAATAATTTACAATTATATTTGAAATTCAGAAACCGAGATCTATCTCCGGAAAACACCTCTGGTGTTGGGATTTTAGGTTCAGAAATAGGAGTATGCATAACAAAATCTTGTAAATTTTGAACCTTCGTAGCAAGATTATTTAAACCTGCAGCCAAACTCTGAGGATCCATCTTTAAACAGGTGAGCTCAGAGCCATTCAAGGATTATAAGGAGAGAAAGGCAAAGGCAGTAATTAGAGCTGAAATACAACTGATCCAACTATGGAGCAAGCATAGGGGAAACAAAAAAAAAAAAAAAAAATTTACAGACTTCTTCTTTCTCTCCTTTCTTCTGCCAATAAGTTTAACACTGGCCGGTCATACTGTCATGGTTCCCAATGGCAAGGGAATGTAAGAAACATATAAGTAACGAACGAGCTCTCGGGTGATGGAAACTCAAGTTGACCGTGAGCTAAATCTACCACACAACTAACAGTAGCCAGGGAGCATACCTACGGCTTCCTAGATGCCACGCGCCAGCCGGAGGACTAACTACGCCTGGTAGAGGAAGAAACAGACCTGGCTTACCTCTAGGGAAATACCCCAAAAGATGATAGCAGCCCCCCACATGTAATAACGGTGAATTAAGAGGAAAAGACATACACAGTATGAAAGTAGATTTAGCAAAGAGAGGTCCACTTACTAGATAGCAGAAGGATACAAAAGAGGACTTCACGGTCAACTGAAAACCCTTTCAAAAACCATCCTGAAATTACTTTAAGACTCCTGTGTCAACTCATGACACAGGAGTGGCAATTTCAGCCCGCAAGAGCTTCCAGCTACAGAGAATTACAAAAACTGCAAACTGGACAAAAGGTACAAAACAAAAGGACAAAGTCCACTTAGCTGATCAGCAGACTAGTAGCAGGAACATGCAACCGAAGGCTCTGGTTACAATGATGACCGGCAAGGAAATGACTGGAGAGCAAGGCTAAATAGGAAACTCCCAAACACTGATGGAAGCAGGTGAACAGAAGCAGCAAAGTGCAAACAAGTCACCAGTACCACCAGCAACCACCAGGGGAGCCCAAAAAGCGGATACACAACACAGGCGGCATTGCTTTGTTCAGCGGAGGACAACTGTAATGAGTGGCAGACACAGTTAGTAGGCCCAAATAATAAAGTAGCCTAAATGCAGTTCAAAATTGGTAACAGGACTAAACAGGCGGCATTGCTTTGTTCAGTGGAGGACAACTGTAATGAGTGGCAGACACAGTTAGTAGGCCCAAATAATAAAGTAGCCTAAATGCAGTTCAAAATTGGTAACAGGACTAAACAGGCGTGTCATGGTTCCCAATGGCAAGGGAACGTAAGAAACATATAAGTAACGAACGAGCTCTCGGGTGATGGAAACTCGAGTTGACCGTGAACTAAATCTACCACACAACTAATAGTAGCCAGGGAGCATACCTACGGCTTCCTAGATGCCACGCGCCAGCCGGAGGACTAACTACGCCTGGTAGAGGAAGAAACAGACCTGGCTTACCTCTAGGGAAATACCCCAAAAGATGATAGCAGCCCCCCACATGTAATAACGGTGAATTAAGAGGAAAAGACATACACAGTATGAAAGTAGATTTAGCAAAGAGAGGTCCACTTACTAGATATCAGAAGGATACAAAAGAGGACTTCACGGTCAACTGAAAACCCTTTCAAAAACCATCCTGAAATTACTTTAAGACTCCTGTGTCAACTCATGACACAGGAGTGGCAATTTCAGCCCGCAAGAGCTTTCAGCTACAGAGAATTACAAAAACTGCAAACTGGACAAAAGGTACAAAACAAAAGGACAAAGTCCACTTAGCTGATCAGCAGACTAGTAGCAGGAACATGCAACCGAAGGCTCTGGTTACAATGATGACCGGCAAGGAAATGACTGGAGAGCAAGGCTAAATAGGAAACTCCCAAACACTGATGGAAGCAGGTGAACAGAAGCAGCAAAGTGCAAACAAGTCACCAGTACCACCAGCAACCACCAGGGGAGCCCAAAAAGTGGATACACAACAGTACCCTCCCCTTAAGGAGGGGGCACCGAACCCTCACAAGAACCGCCAGGGCGATCTGGATGAGCCCTATGAAAGGCACGAACCAAATCCGAGGCATGAACATCAGAGGCAGTTACCCAAGAATTATCTTCCTGACCATAGCCTTTCCATTTAAGCAGATATTGAAGTCTCCGTCTGGAAATACGGGAGTCCAAGATCTTCTCTACGACGTACTCCAATTCACCCTCCACCAGCACAGGAGCAGGAGGTTCAGTAGAAGGAACCACCGGTACCTCATATCTCCGCAACAACGACCGATGGAACACATTATGGATAGCGAAAGATGCCGGGAGGTCCAAACGAAAGGAAACAGGGTTAAGAATCTCCAAAATCCTATAAGGACCGATGAACCGAGGCTTAAATTTGGGAGAAGAAACCCTCATAGGGACAAAACGGGAAGACAACCACACCAAGTCCCCAACGCGAAGGTGGGGACCAACACGACGACGACGGTTAGCAAACTGCTGAGTCCTCTCCTGGGACAATTCCAAATTATCCACCACTTGTCCCCAAATCCGATGCAACCGATCCACCACCGCATCCACTCCAGGACAATCCGAAGATTCAACCTGACCAGATGAAAAACGCGGATGAAACCCTGAATTGCAAAAGAAAGGAGAAACCAAAGTGGCAGAACTAGCCCGATTATTAAGAGCAAACTCCGCCAACGGCAGAAAGGCAACCCAATCATCCTGATCCGCAGACACAAAACACCTCAAATAAGTCTCCAAAGTTTGATTAGTTCGCTCCGTCTGGCCATTGGTCTGAGGATGGAATGCAGACGAAAAGGACAAATCAATGCCCAACCTGGCACAGACTGCCCGCCAAAATCTAGACACGAACTGGGTACCCCTGTCAGAAACGATGTTTTCCGGAATACCATGCAAGCGAACCACATTTTGAAAAAACAGAGGGACCAACTCAGATGAGGAAGGCAACTTAGGCAATGGCACCAAATGAACCATTTTAGAAAAACGGTCACACACCACCCAGATGACAGACATCTTCTGAGAAACAGGGAGATCCGAGATAAAGTCCATAGAGATGTGCGTCCAAGGCCTCTTCGGAATAGGCAAGGGCAACAACAACCCACTAGCCCTAGAACAACAAGGCTTGGCCTGAGCACACACATCGCAAGACTGCACAAAAACACGCACATCTCGAGACAGGGAAGGCCACCAGAAGGATCTAGCCACCAAATCTCTGGTGCCAAAAATTCCCGGATGACCTGCCAGAGTAGAAGAATGAACTTCCGAGATGACTCTAGTGGTCCAATCGTCAGGAACAAACAGTCTACCAGACGGACAACGATCAGGTCTATCCGCCTGAAATTCTTGCAAAGCACGTCGCAGATCTGGAGAGACAGCAGACAAAACCACCCCATCCTTAAGGACACCAGCAGGTTCAGAATTCCCAGGAGAGTCAGGCTCAAAACTCCTAGAAAGAGCATCTGCCTTCACATTCCTAGAACCCGGTAAGTACGAGACCACAAAATTAAACCGGGAAAAGAACAACGACCAACGTGCCTGTCTAGGATTCAGGCGCCTGGCAGACTCCAAATAAATTAAATTCTTGTGATCAGTCAAAACTACCACCTGATGTCTGGCACCCTCAAGCCAATGACGCCACTCCTCAAATGCCCACTTCATGGCCAAAAGCTCCCAATTACCAACATCATAGTTTTGCTCGGCGGCCGAAAATTTTCGCGAAAAGAACGCACAAGGTCTCATCACTGAGCAGTCGGAACTTCTCTGCGACAAAACCGCCCCCGCTCCGATCTCGGAAGCATCAACCTCAACCTGAAAGGGAAGAGAAACATCAGGCTGGCGCAACACAGGGGCAGACAAAAAGCGGCGCTTAAGCTCCCGAAAGGCCTCCACAGCAGCAGGGGACCAATTGGCAACATCAGCACCCTTTTTAGTCAAATCCGTCAGAGGTTTAGCAACGCCAGAAAAACCAGCTATAAATCGACGATAAAAATTAGCAAAGCCCAAGAATTTCTGAAGACTCTTCAGAGAAATAGGCTGCGTCCAGTCGTAAATAGCCCGAACCTTGACAGGGTCCATCTCAATAGAAGAAGGGGAAAAAATGTACCCCAAAAAGGAAATTTTTTGAACCCCAAAAACACACTTTGAACCCTTTACACACAAAGAATTCTCCCGCAAAACCTGAAAAACCCTCCTGACCTGCTGAACATGAGACTCCCAGTCATCAGAAAAAATCAAAATATCATCCAAGTACACAATCATAAATTTATCCAAATATTCACGGAAAATATCATGCATTAAGGACTGAAAGACAGAAGGTGCATTAGAAAGGCCGAAAGGCATTACCAAATACTCAAAATGGCCCTCAGGCGTATTAAATGCGGTTTTCCTGCTTAATTCGCACCAAATTATACGCCCCACGAAGATCAATCTTAGAGAACCACTTAGCCCCCCTTATGCGAGCAAACAAATCAGTCAGCAAAGGCAACGGATACTGATATTTGACTGTAATTTTATTCAGGAGTCGATAATCAATACAAGGCCTCAGAGAGCCATCCTTTTTAGAGACAAAGAAAAAACCGGCTCCTAAAGGTGATGAAGAAGGACGAATATGTCCCTTTTCCAGGGACTCCTTAATATACTCGCGCATAGCAGCATGTTCAGGTACAGATAGGTTAAACA
Organism: Ranitomeya variabilis; assembly: GCF_051348905.1. Taxonomy (NCBI): domain Eukaryota; kingdom Metazoa; phylum Chordata; class Amphibia; order Anura; family Dendrobatidae; genus Ranitomeya; species Ranitomeya variabilis. Next base: position 138,408,511 of record NC_135238.1, on the reverse strand, counting down.
AACGACCCTTTGGAAATTTACTGCCAGGAATCAGATCTATGGCGCAATCACAATCCCTGTGAGGAGGGAGTGAACCAATTTTAGGCTCTTCAAAAATATCACGATAATCAGACAAAAATGCCGGAATCTCAGATGGAATAGATGACGAAATGGACACCAAAGGAGTGTCCCCATGAGCCCCCCGACATCCCCAGCTTACCACAGACATAGCTTTCCAGTCAAGGACTGGGTTATGAGACTGTAACCATGGTAATCCAAGCACCAAAACATCATGTAAATTGTACAACACAAGGAAGCGAATCACCTCCTGATGGTCTGGAGTCATACGCATAGTCACTTGCGTCCAGAACTGTGGTTTATTACAAGCCAAAGGTGTAGAATCAATACCCTTCAGAGGTATAGGGACTTCCAGAGGCTCTAAATCAAACCCACAGCGCCTGGCAAAGGACCAGTCCATAAGACTCAGAGCGGCGCCAGAGTCCACATAGGCATCCACGGTAATAACTGATAATGAACAAATCAAGGTTACAGACAAAATAAATTTGGACTGTAAAGTGCCAATTGAAATAGACTTGTCAACCTTCCTAGTACGTTTAGAGCATGCCGATATAACATGAGCAGAATCACCACAATAGAAGCATAACCCATTTTTACGCCTATAATTCTGCCGCTCGCTTCTGGACATAATTCTGTCACATTGCATTTTCTCTGGCATCTCTTCAGAAGATACCGCCAAATGGTGCACGGGTTTGCGCTCCCGCAAACGCCGATCAATCTGAATTGCCATTGTCATGGACTCATTCAGACCTGTAGGCGCAGGGAACCCGACCATAACATCTTTGACGGCATCAGAAAGGCCCTCTCTAAAATTTGCCGCTAAGGCGCACTCATTCCACTGAGTAAGCACAGACCATTTACGAAATTTTTGGCAGTATATCTCAGCTTCATCTTGCCCTTGAGATAGGGCTATCAAAGCTTTTTCAGCTTGAATCTCCAAATTAGGTTCCTCATAAAGCAACCCTAAAGCCAGGAAAAACGCATCCACATTGAGCAACGCAGGATCCCCTGGTGCCAATGAAAATGCCCAATTTTGAGGGTCACCTCGAAGCAAAGAAATTACAATCTTAACCTGCTGGACAGGATCTCCTGAGGAGTGAGGTCTGAGAGAAAGGAATAATTTACAATTATATTTGAAATTCAGAAACCGAGATCTATCTCCGGAAAACACCTCTGGTGTTGGGATTTTAGGTTCAGAAATAGGAGTATGCATAACAAAATCTTGTAAATTTTGAACCTTCGTAGCAAGATTATTTAAACCTGCAGCCAAACTCTGAGGATCCATCTTTAAACAGATGAGCTCAGAGCCATTCAAGGATTATAAGGAGAGAAAGGCAAAGGCAGTAATTAGAGCTGAAATACAACTGATCCAACTATGGAGCAAGCATAGGGGAAACAAAAAAAAAAAAAAAAATTTACAGACTTCTTCTTTCTCTCCTTTCTTCTGCCAATAAGTTTAACACTGGCCGGTCATACTGTCATGGTTCCCAATGGCAAGGGAACGTAAGAAACATATAAGTAACGAACGAGCTCTCGGGTGATGGAAACTCAAGTTGACCGTGAGCTAAATCTACCACACAACTAACAGTAGCCAGGGAGCATACCTACGGCTTCCTAGATGCCACGCGCCAGCCGGAGGACTAACTACGCCTGGTAGAGGAAGAAACAGACCTGGCTTACCTCTAGGGAAATACCCCAAAAGATGATAGCAGCCCCCCACATGTAATAACGGTGAATTAAGAGGAAAAGACATACACAGTATGAAAGTAGATTTAGCAAAGAGAGGTCCACTTACTAGATAGCAGAAGGATACAAAAGAGGACTTCACGGTCAACTGAAAACCCTTTCAAAAACCATCCTGAAATTACTTTAAGACTCCTGTGTCAACTCATGACACAGGAGTGGCAATTTCAGCCCGCAAGAGCTTCCAGCTACAGAGAATTACAAAAACTGCAAACTGGACAAAAGGTACAAAACAAAAGGACAAAGTCCACTTAGCTGATCAGCAGACTAGTAGCAGGAACATGCAACCGAAGGCTCTGGTTACAATGATGACCGGCAAGGAAATGACTGGAGAGCAAGGCTAAATAGGAAACTCCCAAACACTGATGGAAGCAGGTGAACAGAAGCAGCAAAGTGCAAACAAGTCACCAGTACCACCAGCAACCACCAGGGGAGCCCAAAAAGCGGATACACAACACAGGCGGCATTGCTTTGTTCAGCGGAGGACAACTGTAATGAGTGGCAGACACAGTTAGTAGGCCCAAATAATAAAGTAGCCTAAATGCAGTTCAAAATTGGTAACAGGACTAAACAGGCGGCATTGCTTTGTTCAGTGGAGGACAACTGTAATGAGTGGCAGACACAGTTAGTAGGCCCAAATAATAAAGTAGCCTAAATGCAGTTCAAAATTGGTAACAGGACTAAACAGGCGTGTCATGGTTCCCAATGGCAAGGGAACGTAAGAAACATATAAGTAACGAACGAGCTCTCGGGTGATGGAAACTCGAGTTGACCGTGAGCTAAATCTACCACACAACTAATAGTAGCCAGGGAGCATACCTACGGCTTCCTAGATGCCACGCGCCAGCCGGAGGACTAACTACGCCTGGTAGAGGAAGAAACAGACCTGGCTTACCTCTAGGGAAATACCCCAAAAGATGATAGCAGCCCCCCACATGTAATAACGGTGAATTAAGAGGAAAAGACATACACAGTATGAAAGTAGATTTAGCAAAGAGAGGTCCACTTACTAGATATCAGAAGGATACAAAAGAGGACTTCACGGTCAACTGAAAACCCTTTCAAAAACCATCCTGAAATTACTTTAAGACTCCTGTGTCAACTCATGACACAGGAGTGGCAATTTCAGCCCGCAAGAGCTTTCAGCTACAGAGAATTACAAAAACTGTAAACTGGACAAAAGGTACAAAACAAAAGGACAAAGTCCACTTAGCTGATCAGCAGACTAGTAGCAGGAACATGCAACCGAAGGCTCTGGTTACAATGATGACCGGCAAGGAAATGACTGGAGAGCAAGGCTAAATAGGAAACTCCCAAACACTGATGGAAGCAGGTGAACAGAAGCAGCAAAGTGCAAACAAGTCACCAGTACCACCAGCAACCACCAGGGGAGCCCAAAAAGTGGATACACAACAGTACCCTCCCCTTAAGGAGGGGGCACCGAACCCTCACAAGAACCGCCAGGGCGATCTGGATGAGCCCTATGAAAGGCACGAACCAAATCCGAGGCATGAACATCAGAGGCAGTTACCCAAGAATTATCTTCCTGACCATAGCCTTTCCATTTAAGCAGATATTGAAGTCTCCGTCTGGAAATACGGGAGTCCAAGATCTTCTCTACGACGTACTCCAATTCACCCTCCACCAGCACAGGAGCAGGAGGTTCAGTAGAAGGAACCACCGGTACCTCATATCTCCGCAACAACGACCGATGGAACACATTATGGATAGCGAAAGATGCCGGGAGGTCCAAACGAAAGGAAACAGGGTTAAGAATCTCCAAAATCCTATAAGGACCGATGAACCGAGGCTTAAATTTGGGAGAAGAAACCCTCATAGGGACAAAACGGGAAGACAACCACACCAAGTCCCCAACGCGAAGGTGGGGACCAACACGACGACGACGGTTAGCAAACTGCTGAGTCCTCTCCTGGGACAATTCCAAATTATCCACCACTTGTCCCCAAATCCGATGCAACCGATCCACCACCGCATCCACTCCAGGACAATCCGAAGATTCAACCTGACCAGATGAAAAACGCGGATGAAACCCTGAATTGCAAAAGAAAGGAGAAACCAAAGTGGCAGAACTAGCCCGATTATTAAGAGCAAACTCCGCCAACGGCAGAAAGGCAACCCAATCATCCTGATCCGCAGACACAAAACACCTCAAATAAGTCTCCAAAGTTTGATTAGTTCGCTCCGTCTGGCCATTGGTCTGAGGATGGAATGCAGACGAAAAGGACAAATCAATGCCCAACCTGGCACAGACTGCCCGCCAAAATCTAGACACGAACTGGGTACCCCTGTCAGAAACGATGTTTTCCGGAATACCATGCAAGCGAACCACATTTTGAAAAAACAGAGGGACCAACTCAGATGAGGAAGGCAACTTAGGCAATGGCACCAAATGAACCATTTTAGAAAAACGGTCACACACCACCCAGATGACAGACATCTTCTGAGAAACAGGGAGATCCGAGATAAAGTCCATAGAGATGTGCGTCCAAGGCCTCTTCGGAATAGGCAAGGGCAACAACAACCCACTAGCCCTAGAACAACAAGGCTTGGCCTGAGCACACACATCGCAAGACTGCACAAAAACACGCACATCTCGAGACAGGGAAGGCCACCAGAAGGATCTAGCCACCAAATCTCTGGTGCCAAAAATTCCCGGATGACCTGCCAGAGTAGAAGAATGAACTTCCGAGATGACTCTAGTGGTCCAATCGTCAGGAACAAACAGTCTACCAGACGGACAACGATCAGGTCTATCCGCCTGAAATTCTTGCAAAGCACGTCGCAGATCTGGAGAGACAGCAGACAAAACCACCCCATCCTTAAGGACACCAGCAGGTTCAGAATTCCCAGGAGAGTCAGGCTCAAAACTCCTAGAAAGAGCATCTGCCTTCACATTCCTAGAACCCGGTAAGTACGAGACCACAAAATTAAACCGGGAAAAGAACAACGACCAACGTGCCTGTCTAGGATTCAGGCGCCTGGCAGACTCCAAATAAATTAAATTCTTGTGATCAGTCAAAACTACCACCTGATGTCTGGCACCCTCAAGCCAATGACGCCACTCCTCAAATGCCCACTTCATGGCCAAAAGCTCCCAATTACCAACATCATAGTTTTGCTCGGCGGCCGAAAATTTTCGCGAAAAGAACGCACAAGGTCTCATCACTGAGCAGTCGGAACTTCTCTGCGACAAAACCGCCCCCGCTCCGATCTCGGAAGCATCAACCTCAACCTGAAAGGGAAGAGAAACATCAGGCTGGCGCAACACAGGGGCAGACAAAAAGCGGCGCTTAAGCTCCCGAAAGGCCTCCACAGCAGCAGGGGACCAATTGGCAACATCAGCACCCTTTTTAGTCAAATCCGTCAGAGGTTTAGCAACGCCAGAAAAACCAGCTATAAATCGACGATAAAAATTAGCAAAGCCCAAGAATTTCTGAAGACTCTTCAAAGAAATAGGCTGCGTCCAGTCGTAAATAGCCCGAACCTTGACAGGGTCCATCTCAATAGAAGAAGGGGAAAAAATGTACCCCAAAAAGGAAATTTTTTGAACCCCAAAAACACACTTTGAACCCTTTACACACAAAGAATTCTCCCGCAAAACCTGAAAAACCCTCCTGACCTGCTGAACATGAGACTCCCAGTCATCAGAAAAAATCAAAATATCATCCAAGTACACAATCATAAATTTATCCAAATATTCACGGAAAATATCATGCATTAAGGACTGAAAGACAGAAGGTGCATTAGAAAGGCCGAAAGGCATTACCAAATACTCAAAATGGCCCTCAGGCGTATTAAATGCGGTTTTCCTGCTTAATTCGCACCAAATTATACGCCCCACGAAGATCAATCTTAGAGAACCACTTAGCCCCCCTTATGCGAGCAAACAAATCAGTCAGCAAAGGCAACGGATACTGATATTTGACTGTAATTTTATTCAGGAGTCGATAATCAATACAAGGCCTCAGAGAGCCATCCTTTTTAGAGACAAAGAAAAAACCGGCTCCTAAAGGTGATGAAGAAGGACGAATATGTCCCTTTTCCAGGGACTCCTTAATATACTCGCGCATAGCAGCATGTTCAGGTACAGATAGGTTAAACAAACGACCCTTTGGAAATTTACTGCCAGGAATCAGATCTATGGCGCAATCACAATCCCTGTGAGGAGGGAGTGAACCAATTTTAGGCTCTTCAAAAATATCACGATAATCAGACAAAAATGCCGGAATCTCAGATGGAATAGATGACGAAATGGACACCAAAGGAGTGTCCCCATGAGCCCCCCGACATCCCCAGCTTACCACAGACATAGCTTTCCAGTCAAGGACTGGGTTATGAGACTGTAACCATGGTAATCCAAGCACCAAAACATCATGTAAATTGTACAACACAAGGAAGCGAATCACCTCCTGATGGTCTGGAGTCATACGCATAGTCACTTGCGTCCAGAACTGTGGTTTATTACAAGCCAAAGGTGTAGAATCAATACCCTTCAGAGGTATAGGGACTTCCAGAGGCTCTAAATCAAACCCACAGCGCCTGGCAAAGGACCAGTCCATAAGACTCAGAGCGGCGCCAGAGTCCACATAGGCATCCACGGTAATAACTGATAATGAACAAATCAAGGTTACAGACAAAATAAATTTGGACTGTAAAGTGCCAATTGAAATAGACTTGTCAACCTTCCTAGTACGTTTAGAGCATGCCGATATAACATGAGCAGAATCACCACAATAGAAGCATAACCCATTTTTACGCCTATAATTCTGCCGCTCGCTTCTGGACATAATTCTGTCACATTGCATTTTCTCTGGCATCTCTTCAGAAGATACCGCCAAATGGTGCACGGGTTTGCGCTCCCGCAAACGCCGATCAATCTGAATTGCCATTGTCATGGACTCATTCAGACCTGTAGGCGCAGGGAACCCGACCATAACATCTTTGACGGCATCAGAAAGGCCCTCTCTAAAATTTGCCGCTAAGGCGCACTCATTCCACTGAGTAAGCACAGACCATTTACGAAATTTTTGGCAGTATATCTCAGCTTCATCTTGCCCTTGAGATAGGGCTATCAAAGCTTTTTCAGCTTGAATCTCCAAATTAGGTTCCTCATAAAGCAACCCTAAAGCCAGGAAAAACGCATCCACATTGAGCAACGCAGGATCCCCTGGTGCCAATGAAAATGCCCAATTTTGAGGGTCACCTCGAAGCAAAGAAATTACAATCTTAACCTGCTGGACAGGATCTCCTGAGGAGTGAGGTCTGAGAGAAAGGAATAATTTACAATTATATTTGAAATTCAGAAACCGAGATCTATCTCCGGAAAACACCTCTGGTGTTGGGATTTTAGGTTCAGAAATAGGAGTATGCATAACAAAATCTTGTAAATTTTGAACCTTCGTAGCAAGATTATTTAAACCTGCAGCCAAACTCTGAGGATCCATCTTTAAACAGGTGAGCTCAGAGCCATTCAAGGATTATAAGGAGAGAAAGGCAAAGGCAGTAATTAGAGCTGAAATACAACTGATCCAACTATGGAGCAAGCATAGGGGAAACAAAAAAAAAAAAAAAAAATTTACAGACTTCTTCTTTCTCTCCTTTCTTCTGCCAATAAGTTTAACACTGGCCGGTCATACTGTCATGGTTCCCAATGGCAAGGGAATGTAAGAAACATATAAGTAACGAACGAGCTCTCGGGTGATGGAAACTCAAGTTGACCGTGAGCTAAATCTACCACACAACTAACAGTAGCCAGGGAGCATACCTACGGCTTCCTAGATGCCACGCGCCAGCCGGAGGACTAACTACGCCTGGTAGAGGAAGAAACAGACCTGGCTTACCTCTAGGGAAATACCCCAAAAGATGATAGCAGCCCCCCACATGTAATAACGGTGAATTAAGAGGAAAAGACATACACAGTATGAAAGTAGATTTAGCAAAGAGAGGTCCACTTACTAGATAGCAGAAGGATACAAAAGAGGACTTCACGGTCAACTGAAAACCCTTTCAAAAACCATCCTGAAATTACTTTAAGACTCCTGTGTCAACTCATGACACAGGAGTGGCAATTTCAGCCCGCAAGAGCTTCCAGCTACAGAGAATTACAAAAACTGCAAACTGGACAAAAGGTACAAAACAAAAGGACAAAGTCCACTTAGCTGATCAGCAGACTAGTAGCAGGAACATGCAACCGAAGGCTCTGGTTACAATGATGACCGGCAAGGAAATGACTGGAGAGCAAGGCTAAATAGGAAACTCCCAAACACTGATGGAAGCAGGTGAACAGAAGCAGCAAAGTGCAAACAAGTCACCAGTACCACCAGCAACCACCAGGGGAGCCCAAAAAGCGGATACACAACACAGGCGGCATTGCTTTGTTCAGCGGAGGACAACTGTAATGAGTGGCAGACACAGTTAGTAGGCCCAAATAATAAAGTAGCCTAAATGCAGTTCAAAATTGGTAACAGGACTAAACAGGCGGCATTGCTTTGTTCAGTGGAGGACAACTGTAATGAGTGGCAGACACAGTTAGTAGGCCCAAATAATAAAGTAGCCTAAATGCAGTTCAAAATTGGTAACAGGACTAAACAGGCGTGTCATGGTTCCCAATGGCAAGGGAACGTAAGAAACATATAAGTAACGAACGAGCTCTCGGGTGATGGAAACTCGAGTTGACCGTGAGCTAAATCTACCACACAACTAATAGTAGCCAGGGAGCATACCTACGGCTTCCTAGATGCCACGCGCCAGCCGGAGGACTAACTACGCCTGGTAGAGGAAGAAACAGACCTGGCTTACCTCTAGGGAAATACCCCAAAAGATGATAGCAGCCCCCCACATGTAATAACGGTGAATTAAGAGGAAAAGACATACACAGTATGAAAGTAGATTTAGCAAAGAGAGGTCCACTTACTAGATATCAGAAGGATACAAAAGAGGACTTCACGGTCAACTGAAAACCCTTTCAAAAACCATCCTGAAATTACTTTAAGACTCCTGTGTCAACTCATGACACAGGAGTGGCAATTTCAGCCCGCAAGAGCTTTCAGCTACAGAGAATTACAAAAACTGCAAACTGGACAAAAGGTACAAAACAAAAGGACAAAGTCCACTTAGCTGATCAGCAGACTAGTAGCAGGAACATGCAACCGAAGGCTCTGGTTACAATGATGACCGGCAAGGAAATGACTGGAGAGCAAGGCTAAATAGGAAACTCCCAAACACTGATGGAAGCAGGTGAACAGAAGCAGCAAAGTGCAAACAAGTCACCAGTACCACCAGCAACCACCAGGGGAGCCCAAAAAGTGGATACACAACAGTACCCTCCCCTTAAGGAGGGGGCACCGAACCCTCACAAGAACCGCCAGGGCGATCTGGATGAGCCCTATGAAAGGCACGAACCAAATCCGAGGCATGAACATCAGAGGCAGTTACCCAAGAATTATCTTCCTGACCATAGCCTTTCCATTTAAGCAGATATTGAAGTCTCCGTCTGGAAATACGGGAGTCCAAGATCTTCTCTACGACGTACTCCAATTCACCCTCCACCAGCACAGGAGCAGGAGGTTCAGTAGAAGGAACCACCGGTACCTCATATCTCCGCAACAACGACCGATGGAACACATTATGGATAGCGAAAGATGCCGGGAGGTCCAAACGAAAGGAAACAGGGTTAAGAATCTCCAAAATCCTATAAGGACCGATGAACCGAGGCTTAAATTTGGGAGAAGAAACCCTCATAGGGACAAAACGGGAAGACAACCACACCAAGTCCCCAACGCGAAGGTGGGGACCAACACGACGACGACGGTTAGCAAACTGCTGAGTCCTCTCCTGGGACAATTCCAAATTATCCACCACTTGTCCCCAAATCCGATGCAACCGATCCACCACCGCATCCACTCCAGGACAATCCGAAGATTCAACCTGACCAGATGAAAAACGCGGATGAAACCCTGAATTGCAAAAGAAAGGAGAAACCAAAGTGGCAGAACTAGCCCGATTATTAAGAGCAAACTCCGCCAACGGCAGAAAGGCAACCCAATCATCCTGATCCGCAGACACAAAACACCTCAAATAAGTCTCCAAAGTTTGATTAGTTCGCTCCGTCTGGCCATTGGTCTGAGGATGGAATGCAGACGAAAAGGACAAATCAATGCCCAACCTGGCACAGACTGCCCGCCAAAATCTAGACACGAACTGGGTACCCCTGTCAGAAACGATGTTTTCCGGAATACCATGCAAGCGAACCACATTTTGAAAAAACAGAGGGACCAACTCAGATGAGGAAGGCAACTTAGGCAATGGCACCAAATGAACCATTTTAGAAAAACGGTCACACACCACCCAGATGACAGACATCTTCTGAGAAACAGGGAGATCCGAGATAAAGTCCATAGAGATGTGCGTCCAAGGCCTCTTCGGAATAGGCAAGGGCAACAACAACCCACTAGCCCTAGAACAACAAGGCTTGGCCTGAGCACACACATCGCAAGACTGCACAAAAACACGCACATCTCGAGACAGGGAAGGCCACCAGAAGGATCTAGCCACCAAATCTCTGGTGCCAAAAATTCCCGGATGACCTGCCAGAGTAGAAGAATGAACTTCCGAGATGACTCTAGTGGTCCAATCGTCAGGAACAAACAGTCTACCAGACGGACAACGATCAGGTCTATCCGCCTGAAATTCTTGCAAAGCACGTCGCAGATCTGGAGAGACAGCAGACAAAACCACCCCATCCTTAAGGACACCAGCAGGTTCAGAATTCCCAGGAGAGTCAGGCTCAAAACTCCTAGAAAGAGCATCTGCCTTCACATTCCTAGAACCCGGTAAGTACGAGACCACAAAATTAAACCGGGAAAAGAACAACGACCAACGTGCCTGTCTAGGATTCAGGCGCCTGGCAGACTCCAAATAAATTAAATTCTTGTGATCAGTCAAAACTACCACCTGATGTCTGGCACCCTCAAGCCAATGACGCCACTCCTCAAATGCCCACTTCATGGCCAAAAGCTCCCAATTACCAACATCATAGTTTTGCTCGGCGGCCGAAAATTTTCGCGAAAAGAACGCACAAGGTCTCATCACTGAGCAGTCGGAACTTCTCTGCGACAAAACCGCCCCCGCTCCGATCTCGGAAGCATCAACCTCAACCTGAAAGGGAAGAGAAACATCAGGCTGGCGCAACACAGGGGCAGACAAAAAGCGGCGCTTAAGCTCCCGAAAGGCCTCCACAGCAGCAGGGGACCAATTGGCAACATCAGCACCCTTTTTAGTCAAATCCGTCAGAGGTTTAGCAACGCCAGAAAAACCAGCTATAAATCGACGATAAAAATTAGCAAAGCCCAAGAATTTCTGAAGACTCTTCAGAGAAATAGGCTGCGTCCAGTCGTAAATAGCCCGAACCTTGACAGGGTCCATCTCAATAGAAGAAGGGGAAAAAATGTACCCCAAAAAGGAAATTTTTTGAACCCCAAAAACACACTTTGAACCCTTTACACACAAAGAATTCTCCCGCAAAACCTGAAAAACCCTCCTGACCTGCTGAACATGAGACTCCCAGTCATCAGAAAAAATCAAAATATCATCCAAGTACACAATCATAAATTTATCCAAATATTCACGGAAAATATCATGCATTAAGGACTGAAAGACAGAAGGTGCATTAGAAAGGCCGAAAGGCATTACCAAATACTCAAAATGGCCCTCAGGCGTATTAAATGCGGTTTTCCTGCTTAATTCGCACCAAATTATACGCCCCACGAAGATCAATCTTAGAGAACCACTTAGCCCCCCTTATGCGAGCAAACAAATCAGTCAGCAAAGGCAACGGATACTGATATTTGACTGTAATTTTATTCAGGAGTCGATAATCAATACAAGGCCTCAGAGAGCCATCCTTTTTAGAGACAAAGAAAAAACCGGCTCCTAAAGGTGATGAAGAAGGACGAATATGTCCCTTTTCCAGGGACTCCTTAATATACTCGCGCATAGCAGCATGTTCAGGTACAGATAGGTTAAACAAACGACCCTTTGGAAATTTACTGCCAGGAATCAGATCTATGGCGCAATCACAATCCCTGTGAGGAGGGAGTGAACCAATTTTAGGCTCTTCAAAAATATCACGATAATCAGACAAAAATGCCGGAATCTCAGATGGAATAGATGACGAAATGGACACCAAAGGAGTGTCCCCATGAGCCCCCCGACATCCCCAGCTTACCACAGACATAGCTTTCCAGTCAAGGACTGGGTTATGAGACTGTAACCATGGTAATCCAAGCACCAAAACATCATGTAAATTGTACAACACAAGGAAGCGAATCACCTCCTGATGGTCTGGAGTCATACGCATAGTCACTTGCGTCCAGAACTGTGGTTTATTACAAGCCAAAGGTGTAGAATCAATACCCTTCAGAGGTATAGGGACTTCCAGAGGCTCTAAATCAAACCCACAGTGCCTGGCAAAGGACCAGTCCATAAGACTCAGAGCGGCGCCAGAGTCCACATAGGCATCCACGGTAATAACTGATAATGAACAAATCAAGGTTACAGACAAAATAAATTTGGACTGTAAAGTGCCAATTGAAATAGACTTGTCAACCTTCCTAGTACGTTTAGAGCATGCCGATATAACATGAGCAGAATCACCACAATAGAAGCATAACCCATTTTTACGCCTATAATTCTGCCGCTCGCTTCTGGACATAATTCTGTCACATTGCATTTTCTCTGGCATCTCTTCAGAAGATACCGCCAAATGGTGCACGGGTTTGCGCTCCCGCAAACGCCGATCAATCTGAATTGCCATTGTCATGGACTCATTCAGACCTGTAGGCGCAGGGAACCCGACCATAACATCTTTGACGGCATCAGAAAGGCCCTCTCTAAAATTTGCCGCTAAGGCGCACTCATTCCACTGAGTAAGCACAGACCATTTACGAAATTTTTGGCAGTATATCTCAGCTTCATCTTGCCCTTGAGATAGGGCTATCAAAGCTTTTTCAGCTTGAATCTCCAAATTAGGTTCCTCATAAAGCAACCCTAAAGCCAGGAAAAACGCATCCACATTGAGCAACGCAGGATCCCCTGGTGCCAATGAAAATGCCCAATTTTGAGGGTCACCTCGAAGCAAAGAAATTACAATCTTAACCTGCTGGACAGGATCTCCTGAGGAGTGAGGTCTGAGAGAAAGGAATAATTTACAATTATATTTGAAATTCAGAAACCGAGATCTATCTCCGGAAAACACCTCTGGTGTTGGGATTTTAGGTTCAGAAATAGGAGTATGCATAACAAAATCTTGTAAATTTTGAACCTTCGTAGCAAGATTATTTAAACCTGCAGCCAAACTCTGAGGATCCATCTTTAAACAGGTGAGCTCAGAGCCATTCAAGGATTATAAGGAGAGAAAGGCAAAGGCAGTAATTAGAGCTGAAATACAACTGATCCAACTATGGAGCAAGCATAGGGGAAACAAAAAAAAAAAAAAAAATTTACAGACTTCTTCTTTCTCTCCTTTCTTCTGCCAATAAGTTTAACACTGGCCGGTCATACTGTCATGGTTCCCAATGGCAAGGGAACGTAAGAAACATATAAGTAACGAACGAGCTCTCGGGTGATGGAAACTCAAGTTGACCGTGAGCTAAATCTACCACACAACTAACAGTAGCCAGGGAGCATACCTACGGCTTCCTAGATGCCACGCGCCAGCCGGAGGACTAACTACGCCTGGTAGAGGAAGAAACAGACCTGGCTTACCTCTAGGGAAATACCCCAAAAGATGATAGCAGCCCCCCACATGTAATAACGGTGAATTAAGAGGAAAAGACATACACAGTATGAAAGTAGATTTAGCAAAGAGAGGTCCACTTACTAGATAGCAGAAGGATACAAAAGAGGACTTCACGGTCAACTGAAAACCCTTTCAAAAACCATCCTGAAATTACTTTAAGACTCCTGTGTCAACTCATGACACAGGAGTGGCAATTTCAGCCCGCAAGAGCTTCCAGCTACAGAGAATTACAAAAACTGCAAACTGGACAAAAGGTACAAAACAAAAGGACAAAGTCCACTTAGCTGATCAGCAGACTAGTAGCAGGAACATGCAACCGAAGGCTCTGGTTACAATGATGACCGGCAAGGAAATGACTGGAGAGCAAGGCTAAATAGGAAACTCCCAAACACTGATGGAAGCAGGTGAACAGAAGCAGCAAAGTGCAAACAAGTCACCAGTACCACCAGCAACCACCAGGGGAGCCCAAAAAGCGGATACACAACACAGGCGGCATTGCTTTGTTCAGCGGAGGACAACTGTAATGAGTGGCAGACACAGTTAGTAGGCCCAAATAATAAAGTAGCCTAAATGCAGTTCAAAATTGGTAACAGGACTAAACAGGCGGCATTGCTTTGTTCAGTGGAGGACAACTGTAATGAGTGGCAGACACAGTTAGTAGGCCCAAATAATAAAGTAGCCTAAATGCAGTTCAAAATTGGTAACAGGACTAAACAGGCGTGTCATGGTTCCCAATGGCAAGGGAACGTAAGAAACATATAAGTAACGAACGAGCTCTCGGGTGATGGAAACTCGAGTTGACCGTGAGCTAAATCTACCACACAACTAATAGTAGCCAGGGAGCATACCTACGGCTTCCTAGATGCCACGCGCCAGCCGGAGGACTAACTACGCCTGGTAGAGGAAGAAACAGACCTGGCTTACCTCTAGGGAAATACCCCAAAAGATGATAGCAGCCCCCCACATGTAATAACGGTGAATTAAGAGGAAAAGACATACACAGTATGAAAGTAGATTTAGCAAAGAGAGGTCCACTTACTAGATATCAGAAGGATACAAAAGAGGACTTCACGGTCAACTGAAAACCCTTTCAAAAACCATCCTGAAATTACTTTAAGACTCCTGTGTCAACTCATGACACAGGAGTGGCAATTTCAGCCCGCAAGAGCTTTCAGCTACAGAGAATTACAAAAACTGCAAACTGGACAAAAGGTACAAAACAAAAGGACAAAGTCCACTTAGCTGATCAGCAGACTAGTAGCAGGAACATGCAACCGAAGGCTCTGGTTACAATGATGACCGGCAAGGAAATGACTGGAGAGCAAGGCTAAATAGGAAACTCCCAAACACTGATGGAAGCAGGTGAACAGAAGCAGCAAAGTGCAAACAAGTCACCAGTACCACCAGCAACCACCAGGGGAGCCCAAAAAGTGGATACACAACAGTACCCTCCCCTTAAGGAGGGGGCACCGAACCCTCACAAGAACCGCCAGGGCGATCTGGATGAGCCCTATGAAAGGCACGAACCAAATCCGAGGCATGAACATCAGAGGCAGTTACCCAAGAATTATCTTCCTGACCATAGCCTTTCCATTTAAGCAGATATTGAAGTCTCCGTCTGGAAATACGGGAGTCCAAGATCTTCTCTACGACGTACTCCAATTCACCCTCCACCAGCACAGGAGCAGGAGGTTCAGTAGAAGGAACCACCGGTACCTCATATCTCCGCAACAACGACCGATGGAACACATTATGGATAGCGAAAGATGCCGGGAGGTCCAAACGAAAGGAAACAGGGTTAAGAATCTCCAAAATCCTATAAGGACCGATGAACCGAGGCTTAAATTTGGGAGAAGAAACCCTCATAGGGACAAAACGGGAAGACAACCACACCAAGTCCCCAACGCGAAGGTGGGGACCAACACGACGACGACGGTTAGCAAACTGCTGAGTCCTCTCCTGGGACAATTCCAAATTATCCACCACTTGTCCCCAAATCCGATGCAACCGATCCACCACCGCATCCACTCCAGGACAATCCGAAGATTCAACCTGACCAGATGAAAAACGCGGATGAAACCCTGAATTGCAAAAGAAAGGAGAAACCAAAGTGGCAGAACTAGCCCGATTATTAAGAGCAAACTCCGCCAACGGCAGAAAGGCAACCCAATCATCCTGATCCGCAGACACAAAACACCTCAAATAAGTCTCCAAAGTTTGATTAGTTCGCTCCGTCTGGCCATTGGTCTGAGGATGGAATGCAGACGAAAAGGACAAATCAATGCCCAACCTGGCACAGACTGCCCGCCAAAATCTAGACACGAACTGGGTACCCCTGTCAGAAACGATGTTTTCCGGAATACCATGCAAGCGAACCACATTTTGAAAAAACAGAGGGACCAACTCAGATGAGGAAGGCAACTTAGGCAATGGCACCAAATGAACCATTTTAGAAAAACGGTCACACACCACCCAGATGACAGACATCTTCTGAGAAACAGGGAGATCCGAGATAAAGTCCATAGAGATGTGCGTCCAAGGCCTCTTCGGAATAGGCAAGGGCAACAACAACCCACTAGCCCTAGAACAACAAGGCTTGGCCTGAGCACACACATCGCAAGACTGCACAAAAACACGCACATCTCGAGACAGGGAAGGCCACCAGAAGGATCTAGCCACCAAATCTCTGGTGCCAAAAATTCCCGGATGACCTGCCAGAGTAGAAGAATGAACTTCCGAGATGACTCTAGTGGTCCAATCGTCAGGAACAAACAGTCTACCAGACGGACAACGATCAGGTCTATCCGCCTGAAATTCTTGCAAAGCACGTCGCAGATCTGGAGAGACAGCAGACAAAACCACCCCATCCTTAAGGACACCAGCAGGTTCAGAATTCCCAGGAGAGTCAGGCTCAAAACTCCTAGAAAGAGCATCTGCCTTCACATTCCTAGAACCCGGTAAGTACGAGACCACAAAATTAAACCGGGAAAAGAACAACGACCAACGTGCCTGTCTAGGATTCAGGCGCCTGGCAGACTCCAAATAAATTAAATTCTTGTGATCAGTCAAAACTACCACCTGATGTCTGGCACCCTCAAGCCAATGACGCCACTCCTCAAATGCCCACTTCATGGCCAAAAGCTCCCAATTACCAACATCATAGTTTTGCTCGGCGGCCGAAAATTTTCGCGAAAAGAACGCACAAGGTCTCATCACTGAGCAGTCGGAACTTCTCTGCGACAAAACCGCCCCCGCTCCGATCTCGGAAGCATCAACCTCAACCTGAAAGGGAAGAGAAACATCAGGCTGGCGCAACACAGGGGCAGACAAAAAGCGGCGCTTAAGCTCCCGAAAGGCCTCCACAGCAGCAGGGGACCAATTGGCAACATCAGCACCCTTTTTAGTCAAATCCGTCAGAGGTTTAGCAACGCCAGAAAAACCAGCTATAAATCGACGATAAAAATTAGCAAAGCCCAAGAATTTCTGAAGACTCTTCAGAGAAATAGGCTGCGTCCAGTCGTAAATAGCCCGAACCTTGACAGGGTCCATCTCAATAGAAGAAGGGGAAAAAATGTACCCCAAAAAGGAAATTTTTTGAACCCCAAAAACACACTTTGAACCCTTTACACACAAAGAATTCTCCCGCAAAACCTGAAAAACCCTCCTGACCTGCTGAACATGAGACTCCCAGTCATCAGAAAAAATCAAAATATCATCCAAGTACACAATCATAAATTTATCCAAATATTCACGGAAAATATCATGCATTAAGGACTGAAAGACAGAAGGTGCATTAGAAAGGCCGAAAGGCATTACCAAATACTCAAAATGGCCCTCAGGCGTATTAAATGCGGTTTTCCTGCTTAATTCGCACCAAATTATACGCCCCACGAAGATCAATCTTAGAGAACCACTTAGCCCCCCTTATGCGAGCAAACAAATCAGTCAGCAAAGGCAACGGATACTGATATTTGACTGTAATTTTATTCAGGAGTCGATAATCAATACAAGGCCTCAGAGAGCCATCCTTTTTAGAGACAAAGAAAAAACCGGCTCCTAAAGGTGATGAAGAAGGACGAATATGTCCCTTTTCCAGGGACTCCTTAATATACTCGCGCATAGCAGCATGTTCAGGTACAGATAGGTTAAACAAACGACCCTTTGGAAATTTACTGCCAGGAATCAGATCTATGGCGCAATCACAATCCCTGTGAGGAGGGAGTGAACCAATTTTAGGCTCTTCAAAAATATCACGATAATCAGACAAAAATGCCGGAATCTCAGATGGAATAGATGACGAAATGGACACCAAAGGAGTGTCCCCATGAGCCCCCCGACATCCCCAGCTTACCACAGACATAGCTTTCCAGTCAAGGACTGGGTTATGAGACTGTAACCATGGTAATCCAAGCACCAAAACATCATGTAAATTGTACAACACAAGGAAGCGAATCACCTCCTGATGGTCTGGAGTCATACGCATAGTCACTTGCGTCCAGAACTGTGGTTTATTACAAGCCAAAGGTGTAGAATCAATACCCTTCAGAGGTATAGGGACTTCCAGAGGCTCTAAATCAAACCCACAGCGCCTGGCAAAGGACCAGTCCATAAGACTCAGAGCGGCGCCAGAGTCCACATAGGCATCCACGGTAATAACTGATAATGAACAAATCAAGGTTACAGACAAAATAAATTTGGACTGTAAAGTGCCAATTGAAATAGACTTGTCAACCTTCCTAGTACGTTTAGAGCATGCCGATATAACATGAGCAGAATCACCACAATAGAAGCATAACCCATTTTTACGCCTATAATTCTGCCGCTCGCTTCTGGACATAATTCTGTCACATTGCATTTTCTCTGGCATCTCTTCAGAAGATACCGCCAAATGGTGCACGGGTTTGCGCTCCCGCAAACGCCGATCAATCTGAATTGCCATTGTCATGGACTCATTCAGACCTGTAGGCGCAGGGAACCCGACCATAACATCTTTGACGGCATCAGAAAGGCCCTCTCTAAAATTTGCCGCTAAGGCGCACTCATTCCACTGAGTAAGCACAGACCATTTACGAAATTTTTGGCAGTATATCTCAGCTTCATCTTGCCCTTGAGATAGGGCTATCAAAGCTTTTTCAGCTTGAATCTCCAAATTAGGTTCCTCATAAAGCAACCCTAAAGCCAGGAAAAACGCATCCACATTGAGCAACGCAGGATCCCCTGGTGCCAATGAAAATGCCCAATTTTGAGGGTCACCTCGAAGCAAAGAAATTACAATCTTAACCTGCTGGACAGGATCTCCTGAGGAGTGAGGTCTGAGAGAAAGGAATAATTTACAATTATATTTGAAATTCAGAAACCGAGATCTATCTCCGGAAAACACCTCTGGTGTTGGGATTTTAGGTTCAGAAATAGGAGTATGCATAACAAAATCTTGTAAATTTTGAACCTTCGTAGCAAGATTATTTAAACCTGCAGCCAAACTCTGAGGATCCATCTTTAAACAGGTGAGCTCAGAGCCATTCAAGGATTATAAGGAGAGAAAGGCAAAGGCAGTAATTAGAGCTGAAATACAACTGATCCAACTATGGAGCAAGCATAGGGGAAACAAAAAAAAAAAAAAAAATTTACAGACTTCTTCTTTCTCTCCTTTCTTCTGCCAATAAGTTTAACACTGGCCGGTCATACTGTCATGGTTCCCAATGGCAAGGGAACGTAAGAAACATATAAGTAACGAACGAGCTCTCGGGTGATGGAAACTCAAGTTGACCGTGAGCTAAATCTACCACACAACTAACAGTAGCCAGGGAGCATACCTACGGCTTCCTAGATGCCACGCGCCAGCCGGAGGACTAACTACGCCTGGTAGAGGAAGAAACAGACCTGGCTTACCTCTAGGGAAATACCCCAAAAGATGATAGCAGCCCCCCACATGTAATAACGGTGAATTAAGAGGAAAAGACATACACAGTATGAAAGTAGATTTAGCAAAGAGAGGTCCACTTACTAGATAGCAGAAGGATACAAAAGAGGACTTCACGGTCAACTGAAAACCCTTTCAAAAACCATCCTGAAATTACTTTAAGACTCCTGTGTCAACTCATGACACAGGAGTGGCAATTTCAGCCCGCAAGAGCTTCCAGCTACAGAGAATTACAAAAACTGCAAACTGGACAAAAGGTACAAAACAAAAGGACAAAGTCCACTTAGCTGATCAGCAGACTAGTAGCAGGAACATGCAACCGAAGGCTCTGGTTACAATGATGACCGGCAAGGAAATGACTGGAGAGCAAGGCTAAATAGGAAACTCCCAAACACTGATGGAAGCAGGTGAACAGAAGCAGCAAAGTGCAAACAAGTCACCAGTACCACCAGCAACCACCAGGGGAGCCCAAAAAGCGGATACACAACACAGGCGGCATTGCTTTGTTCAGCGGAGGACAACTGTAATGAGTGGCAGACACAGTTAGTAGGCCCAAATAATAAAGTAGCCTAAATGCAGTTCAAAATTGGTAACAGGACTAAACAGGCGGCATTGCTTTGTTCAGTGGAGGACAACTGTAATGAGTGGCAGACACAGTTAGTAGGCCCAAATAATAAAGTAGCCTAAATGCAGTTCAAAATTGGTAACAGGACTAAACAGGCGTGTCATGGTTCCCAATGGCAAGGGAACGTAAGAAACATATAAGTAACGAACGAGCTCTCGGGTGATGGAAACTCGAGTTGACCGTGAGCTAAATCTACCACACAACTAATAGTAGCCAGGGAGCATACCTACGGCTTCCTAGATGCCACGCGCCAGCCGGAGGACTAACTACGCCTGGTAGAGGAAGAAACAGACCTGGCTTACCTCTAGGGAAATACCCCAAAAGATGATAGCAGCCCCCCACATGTAATAACGGTGAATTAAGAGGAAAAGACATACACAGTATGAAAGTAGATTTAGCAAAGAGAGGTCCACTTACTAGATATCAGAAGGATACAAAAGAGGACTTCACGGTCAACTGAAAACCCTTTCAAAAACCATCCTGAAATTACTTTAAGACTCCTGTGTCAACTCATGACACAGGAGTGGCAATTTCAGCCCGCAAGAGCTTTCAGCTACAGAGAATTACAAAAACTGCAAACTGGACAAAAGGTACAAAACAAAAGGACAAAGTCCACTTAGCTGATCAGCAGACTAGTAGCAGGAACATGCAACCGAAGGCTCTGGTTACAATGATGACCGGCAAGGAAATGACTGGAGAGCAAGGCTAAATAGGAAACTCCCAAACACTGATGGAAGCAGGTGAACAGAAGCAGCAAAGTGCAAACAAGTCACCAGTACCACCAGCAACCACCAGGGGAGCCCAAAAAGTGGATACACAACAGTACCCTCCCCTTAAGGAGGGGGCACCGAACCCTCACAAGAACCGCCAGGGCGATCTGGATGAGCCCTATGAAAGGCACGAACCAAATCCGAGGCATGAACATCAGAGGCAGTTACCCAAGAATTATCTTCCTGACCATAGCCTTTCCATTTAAGCAGATATTGAAGTCTCCGTCTGGAAATACGGGAGTCCAAGATCTTCTCTACGACGTACTCCAATTCACCCTCCACCAGCACAGGAGCAGGAGGTTCAGTAGAAGGAACCACCGGTACCTCATATCTCCGCAACAACGACCGATGGAACACATTATGGATAGCGAAAGATGCCGGGAGGTCCAAACGAAAGGAAACAGGGTTAAGAATCTCCAAAATCCTATAAGGACCGATGAACCGAGGCTTAAATTTGGGAGAAGAAACCCTCATAGGGACAAAACGGGAAGACAACCACACCAAGTCCCCAACGCGAAGGTGGGGACCAACACGACGACGACGGTTAGCAAACTGCTGAGTCCTCTCCTGGGACAATTCCAAATTATCCACCACTTGTCCCCAAATCCGATGCAACCGATCCACCACCGCATCCACTCCAGGACAATCCGAAGATTCAACCTGACCAGATGAAAAACGCGGATGAAACCCTGAATTGCAAAAGAAAGGAGAAACCAAAGTGGCAGAACTAGCCCGATTATTAAGAGCAAACTCCGCCAACGGCAGAAAGGCAACCCAATCATCCTGATCCGCAGACACAAAACACCTCAAATAAGTCTCCAAAGTTTGATTAGTTCGCTCCGTCTGGCCATTGGTCTGAGGATGGAATGCAGACGAAAAGGACAAATCAATGCCCAACCTGGCACAGACTGCCCGCCAAAATCTAGACACGAACTGGGTACCCCTGTCAGAAACGATGTTTTCAGGAATACCATGCAAGCGAACCACATTTTGAAAAAACAGAGGGACCAACTCAGATGAGGAAGGCAACTTAGGCAATGGCACCAAATGAACCATTTTAGAAAAACGGTCACACACCACCCAGATGACAGACATCTTCTGAGAAACAGGGAGATCCGAGATAAAGTCCATAGAGATGTGCGTCCAAGGCCTCTTCGGAATAGGCAAGGGCAACAACAACCCACTAGCCCTAGAACAACAAGGCTTGGCCTGAGCACACACATCGCAAGACTGCACAAAAACACGCACATCTCGAGACAGGGAAGGCCACCAGAAGGATCTAGCCACCAAATCTCTGGTGCCAAAAATTCCCGGATGACCTGCCAGAGTAGAAGAATGAACTTCCGAGATGACTCTAGTGGTCCAATCGTCAGGAACAAACAGTCTACCAGACGGACAACGATCAGGTCTATCCGCCTGAAATTCTTGCAAAGCACGTCGCAGATCTGGAGAGACAGCAGACAAAACCACCCCATCCTTAAGGACACCAGCAGGTTCAGAATTCCCAGGAGAGTCAGGCTCAAAACTCCTAGAAAGAGCATCTGCCTTCACATTCCTAGAACCCGGTAAGTACGAGACCACAAAATTAAACCGGGAAAAGAACAACGACCAACGTGCCTGTCTAGGATTCAGGCGCCTGGCAGACTCCAAATAAATTAAATTCTTGTGATCAGTCAAAACTACCACCTGATGTCTGGCACCCTCAAGCCAATGACGCCACTCCTCAAATGCCCACTTCATGGCCAAAAGCTCCCAATTACCAACATCATAGTTTTGCTCGGCGGCCGAAAATTTTCGCGAAAAGAACGCACAAGGTCTCATCACTGAGCAGTCGGAACTTCTCTGCGACAAAACCGCCCCCGCTCCGATCTCGGAAGCATCAACCTCAACCTGAAAGGGAAGAGAAACATCAGGCTGGCGCAACACAGGGGCAGACAAAAAGCGGCGCTTAAGCTCCCGAAAGGCCTCCACAGCAGCAGGGGACCAATTGGCAACATCAGCACCCTTTTTAGTCAAATCCGTCAGAGGTTTAGCAACGCCAGAAAAACCAGCTATAAATCGACGATAAAAATTAGCAAAGCCCAAGAATTTCTGAAGACTCTTCAGAGAAATAGGCTGCGTCCAGTCGTAAATAGCCCGAACCTTGACAGGGTCCATCTCAATAGAAGAAGGGGAAAAAATGTACCCCAAAAAGGAAATTTTTTGAACCCCAAAAACACACTTTGAACCCTTTACACACAAAGAATTCTCCCGCAAAACCTGAAAAACCCTCCTGACCTGCTGAACATGAGACTCCCAGTCATCAGAAAAAATCAAAATATCATCCAAGTACACAATCATAAATTTATCCAAATATTCACGGAAAATATCATGCATTAAGGACTGAAAGACAGAAGGTGCATTAGAAAGGCCGAAAGGCATTACCAAATACTCAAAATGGCCCTCAGGCGTATTAAATGCGGTTTTCCTGCTTAATTCGCACCAAATTATACGCCCCACGAAGATCAATCTTAGAGAACCACTTAGCCCCCCTTATGCGAGCAAACAAATCAGTCAGCAAAGGCAACGGATACTGATATTTGACTGTAATTTTATTCAGGAGTCGATAATCAATACAAGGCCTCAGAGAGCCATCCTTTTTAGAGACAAAGAAAAAACCGGCTCCTAAAGGTGATGAAGAAGGACGAATATGTCCCTTTTCCAGGGACTCCTTAATATACTCGCGCATAGCAGCATGTTCAGGTACAGATAGGTTAAACAAACGACCCTTTGGAAATTTACTGCCAGGAATCAGATCTATGGCGCAATCACAATCCCTGTGAGGAGGGAGTGAACCAATTTTAGGCTCTTCAAAAATATCACGATAATCAGACAAAAATGCCGGAATCTCAGATGGAATAGATGACGAAATGGACACCAAAGGAGTGTCCCCATGAGCCCCCCGACATCCCCAGCTTACCACAGACATAGCTTTCCAGTCAAGGACTGGGTTATGAGACTGTAACCATGGTAATCCAAGCACCAAAACATCATGTAAATTGTACAACACAAGGAAGCGAATCACCTCCTGATGGTCTGGAGTCATACGCATAGTCACTTGCGTCCAGAACTGTGGTTTATTACAAGCCAAAGGTGTAGAATCAATACCCTTCAGAGGTATAGGGACTTCCAGAGGCTCTAAATCAAACCCACAGCGCCTGGCAAAGGACCAGTCCATAAGACTCAGAGCGGCGCCAGAGTCCACATAGGCATCCACGGTAATAACTGATAATGAACAAATCAAGGTTACAGACAAAATAAATTTGGACTGTAAAGTGCCAATTGAAATAGACTTGTCAACCTTCCTAGTACGTTTAGAGCATGCCGATATAACATGAGCAGAATCACCACAATAGAAGCATAACCCATTTTTACGCCTATAATTCTGCCGCTCGCTTCTGGACATAATTCTGTCACATTGCATTTTCTCTGGCATCTCTTCAGAAGATACCGCCAAATGGTGCACGGGTTTGCGCTCCCGCAAACGCCGATCAATCTGAATTGCCATTGTCATGGACTCATTCAGACCTGTAGGCGCAGGGAACCCGACCATAACATCTTTGACGGCATCAGAAAGGCCCTCTCTAAAATTTGCCGCTAAGGCGCACTCATTCCACTGAGTAAGCACAGACCATTTACGAAATTTTTGGCAGTATATCTCAGCTTCATCTTGCCCTTGAGATAGGGCTATCAAAGCTTTTTCAGCTTGAATCTCCAAATTAGGTTCCTCATAAAGCAACCCTAAAGCCAGGAAAAACGCATCCACATTGAGCAACGCAGGATCCCCTGGTGCCAATGAAAATGCCCAATTTTGAGGGTCACCTCGAAGCAAAGAAATTACAATCTTAACCTGCTGGACAGGATCTCCTGAGGAGTGAGGTCTGAGAGAAAGGAATAATTTACAATTATATTTGAAATTCAGAAACCGAGATCTATCTCCGGAAAACACCTCTGGTGTTGGGATTTTAGGTTCAGAAATAGGAGTATGCATAACAAAATCTTGTAAATTTTGAACCTTCGTAGCAAGATTATTTAAACCTGCAGCCAAACTCTGAGGATCCATCTTTAAACAGGTGAGCTCAGAGCCATTCAAGGATTATAAGGAGAGAAAGGCAAAGGCAGTAATTAGAGCTGAAATACAACTGATCCAACTATGGAGCAAGCATAGGGGAAACAAAAAAAAAAAAAAAAAATTTACAGACTTCTTCTTTCTCTCCTTTCTTCTGCCAATAAGTTTAACACTGGCCGGTCATACTGTCATGGTTCCCAATGGCAAGGGAACGTAAGAAACATATAAGTAACGAACGAGCTCTCGGGTGATGGAAACTCAAGTTGACCGTGAGCTAAATCTACCACACAACTAACAGTAGCCAGGGAGCATACCTACGGCTTCCTAGATGCCACGCGCCAGCCGGAGGACTAACTACGCCTGGTAGAGGAAGAAACAGACCTGGCTTACCTCTAGGGAAATACCCCAAAAGATGATAGCAGCCCCCCACATGTAATAACGGTGAATTAAGAGGAAAAGACATACACAGTATGAAAGTAGATTTAGCAAAGAGAGGTCCACTTACTAGATAGCAGAAGGATACAAAAGAGGACTTCACGGTCAACTGAAAACCCTTTCAAAAACCATCCTGAAATTACTTTAAGACTCCTGTGTCAACTCATGACACAGGAGTGGCAATTTCAGCCCGCAAGAGCTTCCAGCTACAGAGAATTACAAAAACTGCAAACTGGACAAAAGGTACAAAACAAAAGGACAAAGTCCACTTAGCTGATCAGCAGACTAGTAGCAGGAACATGCAACCGAAGGCTCTGGTTACAATGATGACCGGCAAGGAAATGACTGGAGAGCAAGGCTAAATAGGAAACTCCCAAACACTGATGGAAGCAGGTGAACAGAAGCAGCAAAGTGCAAACAAGTCACCAGTACCACCAGCAACCACCAGGGGAGCCCAAAAAGCGGATACACAACACAGGCGGCATTGCTTTGTTCAGCGGAGGACAACTGTAATGAGTGGCAGACACAGTTAGTAGGCCCAAATAATAAAGTAGCCTAAATGCAGTTCAAAATTGGTAACAGGACTAAACAGGCGGCATTGCTTTGTTCAGTGGAGGACAACTGTAATGAGTGGCAGACACAGTTAGTAGGCCCAAATAATAAAGTAGCCTAAATGCAGTTCAAAATTGGTAACAGGACTAAACAGGCGTGTCATGGTTCCCAATGGCAAGGGAACGTAAGAAACATATAAGTAACGAACGAGCTCTCGGGTGATGGAAACTCGAGTTGACCGTGAGCTAAATCTACCACACAACTAATAGTAGCCAGGGAGCATACCTACGGCTTCCTAGATGCCACGCGCCAGCCGGAGGACTAACTACGCCTGGTAGAGGAAGAAACAGACCTGGCTTACCTCTAGGGAAATACCCCAAAAGATGATAGCAGCCCCCCACATGTAATAACGGTGAATTAAGAGGAAAAGACATACACAGTATGAAAGTAGATTTAGCAAAGAGAGGTCCACTTACTAGATATCAGAAGGATACAAAAGAGGACTTCACGGTCAACTGAAAACCCTTTCAAAAACCATCCTGAAATTACTTTAAGACTCCTGTGTCAACTCATGACACAGGAGTGGCAATTTCAGCCCGCAAGAGCTTTCAGCTACAGAGAATTACAAAAACTGCAAACTGGACAAAAGGTACAAAACAAAAGGACAAAGTCCACTTAGCTGATCAGCAGACTAGTAGCAGGAACATGCAACCGAAGGCTCTGGTTACAATGATGACCGGCAAGGAAATGACTGGAGAGCAAGGCTAAATAGGAAACTCCCAAACACTGATGGAAGCAGGTGAACAGAAGCAGCAAAGTGCAAACAAGTCACCAGTACCACCAGCAACCACCAGGGGAGCCCAAAAAGTGGATACACAACAGTACCCTCCCCTTAAGGAGGGGGCACCGAACCCTCACAAGAACCGCCAGGGCGATCTGGATGAGCCCTATGAAAGGCACGAACCAAATCCGAGGCATGAACATCAGAGGCAGTTACCCAAGAATTATCTTCCTGACCATAGCCTTTCCATTTAAGCAGATATTGAAGTCTCCGTCTGGAAATACGGGAGTCCAAGATCTTCTCTACGACGTACTCCAATTCACCCTCCACCAGCACAGGAGCAGGAGGTTCAGTAGAAGGAACCACCGGTACCTCATATCTCCGCAACAACGACCGATGGAACACATTATGGATAGCGAAAGATGCCGGGAGGTCCAAACGAAAGGAAACAGGGTTAAGAATCTCCAAAATCCTATAAGGACCGATGAACCGAGGCTTAAATTTGGGAGAAGAAACCCTCATAGGGACAAAACGGGAAGACAACCACACCAAGTCCCCAACGCGAAGGTGGGGACCAACACGACGACGACGGTTAGCAAACTGCTGAGTCCTCTCCTGGGACAATTCCAAATTATCCACCACTTGTCCCCAAATCCGATGCAACCGATCCACCACCGCATCCACTCCAGGACAATCCGAAGATTCAACCTGACCAGATGAAAAACGCGGATGAAACCCTGAATTGCAAAAGAAAGGAGAAACCAAAGTGGCAGAACTAGCCCGATTATTAAGAGCAAACTCCGCCAACGGCAGAAAGGCAACCCAATCATCCTGATCCGCAGACACAAAACACCTCAAATAAGTCTCCAAAGTTTGATTAGTTCGCTCCGTCTGGCCATTGGTCTGAGGATGGAATGCAGACGAAAAGGACAAATCAATGCCCAATCTGGCACAGACTGCCCGCCAAAATCTAGACACGAACTGGGTACCCCTGTCAGAAACGATGTTTTCCGGAATACCATGCAAGCGAACCACATTTTGAAAAAACAGAGGGACCAACTCAGATGAGGAAGGCAACTTAGGCAATGGCACCAAATGAACCATTTTAGAAAAACGGTCACACACCACCCAGATGACAGACATCTTCTGAGAAACAGGGAGATCCGAGATAAAGTCCATAGAGATGTGCGTCCAAGGCCTCTTCGGAATAGGCAAGGGCAACAACAACCCACTAGCCCTAGAACAACAAGGCTTGGCCTGAGCACACACATCGCAAGACTGCACAAAAACACGCACATCTCGAGACAGGGAAGGCCACCAGAAGGATCTAGCCACCAAATCTCTGGTGCCAAAAATTCCGGATGACCTGCCAGAGTAGAAGAATGAACTTCCGAGATGACTCTAGTGGTCCAATCGTCAGGAACAAACAGTCTACCAGACGGACAACGATCAGGTCTATCCGCCTGAAATTCTTGCAAAGCACGTCGCAGATCTGGAGAGACAGCAGACAAAACCACCCCATCCTTAAGGACACCAGCAGGTTCAGAATTCCCAGGAGAGTCAGGCTCAAAACTCCTAGAAAGAGCATCTGCCTTCACATTCCTAGAACCCGGTAAGTACGAGACCACAAAATTAAACCGGGAAAAGAACAACGACCAACGTGCCTGTCTAGGATTCAGGCGCCTGGCAGACTCCAAATAAATTAAATTCTTGTGATCAGTCAAAACTACCACCTGATGTCTGGCACCCTCAAGCCAATGACGCCACTCCTCAAATGCCCACTTCATGGCCAAAAGCTCCCAATTACCAACATCATAGTTTTGCTCGGCGGCCGAAAATTTTCGCGAAAAGAACGCACAAGGTCTCATCACTGAGCAGTCGGAACTTCTCTGCGACAAAACCGCCCCCGCTCCGATCTCGGAAGCATCAACCTCAACCTGAAAGGGAAGAGAAACATCAGGCTGGCGCAACACAGGGGCAGACAAAAAGCGGCGCTTAAGCTCCCGAAAGGCCTCCACAGCAGCAGGGGACCAATTGGCAACATCAGCACCCTTTTTAGTCAAATCCGTCAGAGGTTTAGCAACGCCAGAAAAACCAGCTATAAATCGACGATAAAAATTAGCAAAGCCCAGAATTTCTGAAGACTCTTCAGAGAAATAGGCTGCGTCCAGTCGTAAATAGCCCGAACCTTGACAGGGTCCATCTCAATAGAAGAAGGGGAAAAAATGTACCCCAAAAAGGAAATTTTTTGAACCCCAAAAACACACTTTGAACCCTTTACACACAAAGAATTCTCCCGCAAAACCTGAAAAACCCTCCTGACCTGCTGAACATGAGACTCCCAGTCATCAGAAAAAATCAAAATATCATCCAAGTACACAATCATAAATTTATCCAAATATTCACGGAAAATATCATGCATTAAGGACTGAAAGACAGAAGGTGCATTAGAAAGGCCGAAAGGCATTACCAAATACTCAAAATGGCCCTCAGGCGTATTAAATGCGGTTTTCCTGCTTAATTCGCACCAAATTATACGCCCCACGAAGATCAATCTTAGAGAACCACTTAGCCCCCCTTATGCGAGCAAACAAATCAGTCAGCAAAGGCAACGGATACTGATATTTGACTGTAATTTTATTCAGGAGTCGATAATCAATACAAGGCCTCAGAGAGCCATCCTTTTTAGAGACAAAGAAAAAACCGGCTCCTAAAGGTGATGAAGAAGGACGAATATGTCCCTTTTCCAGGGACTCCTTAATATACTCGCGCATAGCAGCATGTTCAGGTACAGATAGGTTAAACAAACGACCCTTTGCAAATTTACTGCCAGGAATCAGATCTATGGCGCAATCACAATCCCTGTGAGGAGGGAGTGAACCAATTTTAGGCTCTTCAAAAATATCACGATAATCAGACAAAAATGCCGGAATCTCAGATGGAATAGATGACGAAATGGACACCAAAGGAGTGTCCCCATGAGCCCCCCGACATCCCCAGCTTACCACAGACATAGCTTTCCAGTCAAGGACTGGGTTATGAGACTGTAACCATGGTAATCCAAGCACCAAAACATCATGTAAATTGTACAACACAAGGAAGCGAATCACCTCCTGATGGTCTGGAGTCATACGCATAGTCACTTGCGTCCAGAACTGTGGTTTATTACAAGCCAAAGGTGTAGAATCAATACCCTTCAGAGGTATAGGGACTTCCAGAGGCTCTAAATCAAACCCACAGCGCCTGGCAAAGGACCAGTCCATAAGACTCAGAGCGGCGCCAGAGTCCACATAGGCATCCACGGTAATAACTGATAATGAACAAATCAAGGTTACAGACAAAATAAATTTGGACTGTAAAGTGCCAATTGAAATAGACTTGTCAACCTTCCTAGTACGTTTAGAGCATGCCGATATAACATGAGCAGAATCACCACAATAGAAGCATAACCCATTTTTACGCCTATAATTCTGCCGCTCGCTTCTGGACATAATTCTGTCACATTGCATTTTCTCTGGCATCTCTTCAGAAGATACCGCCAAATGGTGCACGGGTTTGCGCTCCCGCAAACGCCGATCAATCTGAATTGCCATTGTCATGGACTCATTCAGACCTGTAGGCGCAGGGAACCCGACCATAACATCTTTGACGGCATCAGAAAGGCCCTCTCTAAAATTTGCCGCTAAGGCGCACTCATTCCACTGAGTAAGCACAGACCATTTACGAAATTTTTGGCAGTATATCTCAGCTTCATCTTGCCCTTGAGATAGGGCTATCAAAGCTTTTTCAGCTTGAATCTCCAAATTAGGTTCCTCATAAAGCAACCCTAAAGCCAGGAAAAACGCATCCACATTGAGCAACGCAGGATCCCCTGGTGCCAATGAAAATGCCCAATTTTGAGGGTCACCTCGAAGCAAAGAAATTACAATCTTAACCTGCTGGACAGGATCTCCTGAGGAGTGAGGTCTGAGAGAAAGGAATAATTTACAATTATATTTGAAATTCAGAAACCGAGATCTATCTCCGGAAAACACCTCTGGTGTTGGGATTTTAGGTTCAGAAATAGGAGTATGCATAACAAAATCTTGTAAATTTTGAACCTTCGTAGCAAGATTATTTAAACCTGCAGCCAAACTCTGAGGATCCATCTTTAAACAGGTGAGCTCAGAGCCATTCAAGGATTATAAGGAGAGAAAGGCAAAGGCAGTAATTAGAGCTGAAATACAACTGATCCAACTATGGAGCAAGCATAGGGGAAACAAAAAAAAAAAAAAAAAATTTACAGACTTCTTTCTCTCCTTTCTTCTGCCAATAAGTTTAACACTGGCCGGTCATACTGTCATGGTTCCCAATGGCAAGGGAACGTAAGAAACATATAAGTAACGAACGAGCTCTCGGGTGATGGAAACTCAAGTTGACCGTGAGCTAAATCTACCACACAACTAACAGTAGCCAGGGAGCATACCTACGGCTTCCTAGATGCCACGCGCCAGCCGGAGGACTAACTACGCCTGGTAGAGGAAGAAACAGACCTGGCTTACCTCTAGGGAAATACCCCAAAAGATGATAGCAGCCCCCCACATGTAATAACGGTGAATTAAGAGGAAAAGACATACACAGTATGAAAGTAGATTTAGCAAAGAGAGGTCCACTTACTAGATAGCAGAAGGATACAAAAGAGGACTTCACGGTCAACTGAAAACCCTTTCAAAAACCATCCTGAAATTACTTTAAGACTCCTGTGTCAACTCATGACACAGGAGTGGCAATTTCAGCCCGCAAGAGCTTCCAGCTACAGAGAATTACAAAAACTGCAAACTGGACAAAAGGTACAAAACAAAAGGACAAAGTCCACTTAGCTGATCAGCAGACTAGTAGCAGGAACATGCAACCGAAGGCTCTGGTTACAATGATGACCGGCAAGGAAATGACTGGAGAGCAAGGCTAAATAGGAAACTCCCAAACACTGATGTAAGCAGGTGAACAGAAGCAGCAAAGTGCAAACAAGTCACCAGTACCACCAGCAACCACCAGGGGAGCCCAAAAAGCGGATACACAACACAGGCGGCATTGCTTTGTTCAGCGGAGGACAACTGTAATGAGTGGCAGACACAGTTAGTAGGCCCAAATGATAAAGTAGCCTAAATGCAGTTCAAAATTGGTAACAGGACTAAACAGGCGGCATTGCTTTGTTCAGCGGAGGACAACTGTAATGAGTGGCAGACACAGTTAGTAGGCCCAAATAATAAAGTAGCCTAAATGCAGTTCAAAATTGGTAACAGGACTAAAGAGGCGGCATTGCTTTGTTCAGTGGAGGACAACTGTAATGAGTGGCAGACACAGTTAGTAGGCCCAAATAATAAAGTGGGCTAAATGCAGTTCAAATGTGGTAGCAGGACTAAACAGGCGGCATTGCTTTGTTCAGTGGAGGACAACTGTAATGAGCGGCAGACACAGTTAGTAGGCACAAATAAAAAAGTGGGCGAAATGTCTGCCAAAAAATTGTTCATAAATAAACAGGGGTCATAGCTAGGTACAGGGGTGGTCTCCTCTGCTGAGTAGCAGACAGTGGTAGTAGGCGCAAAGTATTAACTGGTCCAAATGGAGGCCAGGGCCCCTGTATATTTTAACTATCATCTATTATTTCAACAAATTTGTATTGGCAGTACCATTGAAGGATTTAACAGCCCAGACTACACAGTGGTGGAGCAGGGAGAGGTAAGTATTGCAAGTGGTAGAGCACTGTTCGAGCTGGGGGGGGACACTCTCTCGTGGGTGGCGGTACTGGCCCAGGGCCCCTCATATTACGACGGTGTATCTGACGATGGTTGTGCACCACCACCGTCAGAGACACTTCATTGTACTATGAGGGACACTGTGCCAGTGCCGTCGCCCAAGAGTGTGCACACCCACCTGTCCAGGCAAACGGCACTCGCACGAGTGCTTGCGCCAGGTGGTGACCACAGCCCTGTGGGGGGGAGTCAGCCCATTTAGGGAGGTATAAAAATTACCTATGGTGGACATTCAGTAGCTGCAAGTGGAGGAATTGGAGCAGTCAGTAAGAAGAGGCCAAAAGCAAGACATTTTTCAGGCAAGCTACGTGTCAGCAGGGGAAGGTGGGGCAAAATAATTTGAAATCCATGATTGGTTCATTTTAATGAAGGTTAGATCATCAACATTTCGGGTAGCCAGACGTGTCCTTTTTTCGGTCAGTATTGAACCAGCAGCACTGAAGACTCTTTCTGATAGCACACTAGCAGCAGGGCAAGCGAGCTCCTGTAATGCATATTCTGCCAATTCAGGCAAGGTGTCTATTTTAGATGCCCAGTAATCAAAGGGGAATGACCTGTGAGGGAGAACATCGATAAGGGAGGAAAAGTAGTTCGTAACCATACTGGAGAAATGCTGTCTCCTGTCACTTTGAATCGATGCAGCAGTACCTGTCGTGTCAGCGGTCATTGCGAAATCACTCCACAAACTGGTCATAAAACCCCTCTGTCCAACGCCACTTCGGATTTGTGCACCTCTAACACCTCTGCCATGTTGCCCCCTACGGCTCATGTGAGAACCATCACCGCCGCTGTGTGCTGGGAATGCCTGAACCAAACGGTCTACAAGAGTTGCTTGTTTGGTAGCCAATATTTGTTCAAGGTTCTCATGTGGCATGATATTTTGTAATTTCCCTTTATATCGTGGATCCAGGAGGCAGGCCAACCAGTAATCGTCATCGGTCATCATTTTCATAATGCGGGGTCCCTTTTTAGGATATGCAAGGCATACTCAGCCATGTGGGCCAATGTTCCAGGTGTCAATTCACTGCTTGTGCTGGGTTGAGGAGCACTTTCTTGCAAATCAACATCACTTGTGTCCTGCAAAAACCCAGTACCTGACCTTGCAATGCCACCAGTTTCTATTGCCCCCTGAGAAGCATCCTCCTCCCATAAATATTCATCCCCATCATCCTCCTCCTCCTCCTCTTTGTCTGCCAACTCGTCCAGGACAGTTCCCTGAGCAGACAATGGCTGACTGTCATCAAGGCTTCCCTCCTCCTCGGCTGTAGATGCCTGCTCCTTAATGTGCGTGAAACTTTGCATCAGCAGACGCATTAGTGGGATGCTCATGCTTATGATGGCGTCGCCTGAACTTACCAGCCGTGTGCATTCCTCAAAACACTGAAGGACTTGACAGAGGTCTTATAGCTTCGACCACTGCACACCAGACAACTCCATGTCTGCCATCCAAGTGCCTGCCCGTGTATGTATATCCTCCCACAAATAAATTACAGCACGCCTCTGTTCGCACAGCCTCTGAACTATGTGCAGTGTGGAGTTCCACCTTGTTGCAACGTCGATAATTAGGCGGTGCTGTGGAAGATTGAGCGATCGCTGATCGTTCAGCATACGGCTGGAGTGTACGGGCGACCGGCGGATGTGCGAGCAAAGTCTTCGCACCTTCAGGAGCAGGGCTGGTAACCCAGGATAATTTTTCAGGAAGCACTGCACCACCAGGTTCAAGGTGTGAGCCAGGCAAGGTATGTGTTTCAGGGCTATGGCAGCCATAAAATTCCTTCGGTTATCACTGACTACCTTGCCTGCCTCAAGATGTACACTGTCCAGCCATGACTGAGTTTCTTGCTGCAAGTACTTGGCCAGTACTTCCGCGGTAAGTCTGTTGTCGCCCAAACACTTCATTTGTAACACAGACTGCTGATGCTTACCACTAGCTGTTCGATAATGGGACACCTCGTGTGCAACACTGGCAGCTGTGGATGGAGTGATCGTGCGACTGCGCTCTGTGGACGAGCTTTCGCTTCTGGAGGAGGAGGAGGAGGAGGAGGAGGGGTGGCAAACGCCTACAGCCAACTTTTTCCTAGACCGTGGGCTAGGCAGAACTGTCCCACTATGGCTGTCCCCTGTGGACCCTGCATCCACCATATTAACCCAGTGCGCCGTGATGGACACGTAACGTCCCTGGCCATGCCTACTGGTCCATGCATCTGTTGTGAGGTGCACCTTTCCACTGACTGATTGCCTCAGTGCATGGACAATGCAGTCTTTGACATGCTGGTGGAGGGCTGGGATGGCTTTTCTCGCAAAGAAGTGCCAACTGGGTAGGTCATAGCATGGTACTGCGTAGGCCATCAGGTCTTTGAAAGCTTCGCTTTCAACCAACCAGTAGAGCAACATCTCTAATGAGATTAGTATAGCAATGTGGGCGTTCAAACCCTGTGTACGCGGATGAGAGGATGAGTACTTTCTTTTCCTAACAAGAGTCTCTTGTAGGGTGAGCTGGACTGGAGAGCTGCATATGGTGGAACTAGCAGTGGTGGTGGTGGTGGACATGGCAGATTGAGAGAGGGTTGGTGATGGTATTCTTGATGTTGGCCTACATACAGTGTTTCCTACCAATAACCTTGTGATTCCATGACTGCTTTGGCCTTGTGACGATAACTCCACATTTGCTGCTGGTGGTGTCCTAACCGGTGGGCTTACAGTGAGGGAAGCAATGTAGCGTTGCTGACTACCTTCATTCTGAGCAGGTGCACCAACAGTGCGTGACGTTTGGTAGTTAGTCCAGGCTTGCAAGTGCATGCTGGTTAAATGTCTACGCATGCACGTTGTATTTAAATTTTGAAGATTCTTACCTCTGCTAAAGGTCTTTGAGCATTTCTTACAGATAACTTTTGACTGATCATTCTGATCTTTTTTAAAAAATTGCCACACTGCACTCTTCCTACTATCGAATACCTTTTCAGGCATTGCACGCTGTGCTACTTTCACCGGATGGCCACGCTGTCCTAAAACTGTTTTTGTTTTTGACATACGTTTTTGGCTTGATACGGACCTGCCAGATGACAGCTGTTGCAATGTAGATGGCTGCTGCGGATCATCCTCCTCCGCTTCTGAGCTACTGGCAGCGGCACCCTCTTCCCCCAATGGCTGCCAATCTGGGTCAACAACTGGGTCATCGATCACCTCCTCTCCAATGTCATGTGCATCATCCTCTTTGTCACCGTGTAAGGTGCTATAGCGTTTGGGACGGGGCACCATCGTTTCATCAGGGTCAGATTCTGGCTCAGTACACTGCAAGGGCAATGTAGTGATCTGAGTCAATGGAACAGCATAATAATCTAGCTGTGGCTGTGCATCAGTACACTCCATGTCCGATTCATCTTGTAATGGGCAGTTAACAATTTCCCTTTCTAACCCAGGCACGGTATGTGTAAAGAGCTCCATGGAGTAACCTGTAGTGTCACCTGACGCATCCTTCACTTTTGGTTTGGGTGAAGGACACAAGGAAACGTCTTGTTCCTGACCGGGAGCATCCACTGACGACTCACTGCTTTTATATTTGGAACTTTCTGAAGAGGAGGCAAAAGAGCTAAAGGATGAGTGAGCAAGGACAGCCAAAACTTTTTCCTGCTGCTCCGGCTTTAAAAGCTGTTTTCCTACTCCCAGATAAGGGAGCCTTCGAGGCCTTGTGTAGCCTGATGATGATGCTGGCTCAACACCTCCAGCCTTAGGTGCTATTGTGCTTTTGCCACTACCACCAGATGCACCACCACCACCATCAGTACAAGCTGGCAACGACCGCCCACGGGCTCTTCCACCAGACTTCCTAATTTTTTGGAAAATCTAACCAAAATAACAACCGTTATATGGTACTGTAAAACAAGGTAGAAGGTGTATATAAACTTGTTGAGAATTTGAATCTCCCTTTTTTGTTGGGGAGACTGAACCAAAACTCAGGCCCAGTGTATAAAACAACACAATGTAAGTGGCAGAAAGTGGCTGGCTGATATACGACAAACTAACAGGACTGTAGTATATCCACTTTGTGAGAATTTGAATCTCCCTTTTTTGGGGGGGAGACTGAACCAAAACTCAGGCCCAGTGTATAAAACAACACAATGTAAGTGGCAGAACATGGCTGGCTGATATACGACAAACTAACAGGACTGTAGTATATCCACTTTGTGAGAATTTGAATCTCCCTTTTTTGGGGGGGAGACTGAACCAAAACTCAGGCCCAGTGTATAAAACAACACAATGTAAGTGGCAGAAAGTGGCTGGCTGATATACGACAAACTAACAGGACTGTAGTATATCCTCTTTGTGAGAATTTGAATCTCCCTTTTTTTGGGGGTAGATTGAACAAAACTCAGGCCCAGTGTATAAAACAACACAATATAAGTGGCAGAAAGTGGCTGGCTGATATACAACAAACTAACAGGACTGTAGTATATCCTCTTTGTGAGAATTTGAATCTCCCTTTTTTGGGGGGGAGACTGAACCAAAACTTAGGCCCAGTGTATAAAACAACACAATGTAAGTGGCAGAAAGTGGCTGGCTGATATACGACAAACTAACAGGACTGAAGTATATCCACTTTGTGAGGATTTGAATCTCACTTTTTTGTTAGGGAGACTGAACCAAAACTCAGGCCCAGTGTATAAAACAACACAATGTAAGTGGCAGAACATGGCTGGCTGATATACGACAAACTAACAGGACTGTAGTATATCCACTTTGTGAGAATTTGAATCTCCCTTTTTTGGGGGGGAGACTGAACCAACACTCAGGCCCAGTGTATAAAACAACACAATGTAAGTGGCAGAAAGTGGCTGGCTGATATACGACAAACTAACAGGACTGTAGTATATCCTCTTTGTGAGAATTTGAATCTCCCTTTTTTGGGGGGTAGATTGAACAAAACTCAGGCCCAGTGTATAAAACAACACAATATAAGTGGCAGAAAGTGGCTGGCTGATATACAACAAACTAACAGGACTGTAGTATATCCTCTTTGTGAGAATTTGAATCTCCCTTTTTTGGGGGGGAGACTGAACCAAAACTTAGGCCCAGTGTATAAAACAACACAATGTAAGTGGCAGAAAGTGGCTGGCTGATATACGACAAACTAACAGGACTGAAGTATATCCACTTTGTGAGAATTTGAATCTCCCTTTTTTGGGGGGGAGACTGAACCAAAACTCAGGCCCAGTGTATAAAACAACACAATGTAAGTGGCAGAAAGTGGCTGGAAGATATATGAAAAAATACAAGGACTGTAGCACAATTTCAATCTCCCTACAATGATCTCAGGACAAGTATGGCAGCAATAAAAAGGACTGCTGCACACAAAAGTGCACTGTGGACAAATAAACAAGATAACTGTGCAGAAAGGAGCAACATGATTTTTGCTTTTAAAAAAGCAGTTGGTTTGCACAGCAGTGTGCAAACAGCAATGCAGCTATCAGGGAGCCTTATAAGGCAGCCTAATAAGCTACAGAGCTGATGCACAAAAATATAGCCTGCACTGTCCCTGCAAAAAAAAAGTGGTGTTGGATAGTGGAAATCGCTACAGCACAAGCGGTTTGGGGGTTAATCTTCCCTCCCTAACTATATCCCTTATTCTGATGAAGCTGCAGCAACCTCTCCCTATGCTAAGATCGGCAGAAGTAAGATGGCGGTCGGCGTGCACGCCCCTTTATACCCCCTGTGACACCGCAGAAAGCAAGCCAAACACTGTCATGCCCTTCTCTAATATGGTGGGGACCAAGACCTATGTCATCACGCTGCCCACACTCTGCGTCCTCCTTCATTGGCTGAAAAATGGCGGTGAAAGCGTCATATGAAACGTGACTTTGGCGCGGAGATCGCCGACCGCATGGCCGATCCCACACTAGGATCGGGTCGGGTTTCATGAAACCCGATTTTGCCGAAAGTCGGCGATTTTTGAATTTCTCCGATCCGTTTCGCTCAACCCTACCGATTACCTTTCGAGATACGCACCCATGCTCTAGAGGAGTGTTATCAATCACCACTACAGGAAAAGGGCATGATAAAGGTATAGAATCATTCTTATACTTGTCTAGAAATTGTTGATCAATCAAATTAGGTGCAGAACCACAGTCCACCATCACTTGAAAATCAATCGAATGACCACGACAGATAGAACTACCAGAAAAAGAAACTCCTGCCGACCGTAAAAATGCAATGCGAAAGGGAGGGTTATTCTGATTGACCTTTTTTTTCTCTTTTCCTTGTTTATGCGTCCTTTACATTGCTTAATAAAATGGTCAGCCTTACCACAATAAAGGCATAGCCCCTCAGAGAATCCTCTCTGCCTTTCCTGGGAATGAGAGGACATCGCCCCAAGTTGCATCGGCTCCCCACAGTCAAAGGGGCTCTCCAGCAAAATTGAAACCTTCTCCTCATTCTGTCTACCTCTCAATCTTGTATCCACCCAGATAGCTAATTGCATAGCAGCCTCAAACGTAGCAGGTGCAGGATATGCAATGAGCAAATCTTTAACCCTGTCATTGAAACCTGCTAAAAACTGACTCATTCCAGCTGACCTCTGCAGACCATTGTCTGAACTGGGTACAATATCTCTCAGTGTTGCCAGAACCCTGTTTCAACCGCCTGAGTTCTGTCTCGGCTGTAGTGACCCGATCAGAATCATCATATAATACCTCCATAGCAGAAAAAAAACGCTTCTACTGACATCAAACAAGGGTCATCCGGACGCAATGAAAACGCCCAAAGTTGCGGCTCAACTCGCAATAACGACATAACAATCCCCACACGCTGTAATTCAGCCCCTGAAGACATAGGTCTAAGCCAAAAATAAAATAAACATGCATTTTTAAACGAAAAAAAATTCCTGCCGTTTACCAGAAAAACATTCAGGCAAACCCACCTTAGGTTCTTCAGAGCAGATGCCAGGGCAATTACTCACGTGCTGTTATAAGCTGGCAACTTCCAACTTTAACCCTTGCAGACGCTGAGCAAGATCTTGAACTTTGTTCATATTGCAGAAATCCAGGAGGGGTTTTTTTGTTTGGTTTTTTTTATACTTCTTTCTGGCTGGACAAACTGTTATGGATCTGCAACACAGGACTAAGGTAGAAGAGGGAAAACTGACCCTGCACTATGACTAGGCTGAAACCCTACGATGGAGTGGGCGGCCCATTCCTTGCGAATTGACCCACCGACGATCCTAGGTTAATCTCAAGCGAAGACCTATAGATAAGGGGAAGGGGTTCCTTAAAAGAACTAAGGACTGGGTACAAAAACGGGTCACCTCCAAATAGAAAACACAGAAAAGGCTGCAGAAACCAATATAAAACAGAAACTAAGGCTAGCAGAACCAGAGGTACCAGCACTGCACAAATAACACAAACAGAAGACAAAGCAAAGCACCAAGCTAGAGCTCAAGCAGATTAACACTGTTGTCTAGCAAGGACTTGGAGGCAGGTGCTGGTTAATAATGAGTGATACAAACACCTGACCCAAGACAAACCCAGCACCAGAGAAAAAAGACCAGCAGCCAGAACTCCACAAGAAAATGGCAGATAGTCACAAACTAATCAGATTCTAACACTATGGGGCCCGTGACTCAGGAGGGCCTGGTTCCAGCATCAATACAGCCCCCTTGCCGGCATCACACTTTCATCTGTATCTGCATGCTGGATGTAGATACAGTTGAAAGCAATGATGGAACAGGGAGCCGTCAGCTTCCTCTTCCATCATCAATTTTTTATGCATATGGACTCTGGCACCTGAGCACAATGGGTGCAATGATGTCACTACATCACATTCACTTTCCAGAGCTGTACAGAAATTGAGACCACATGCTGCAGAGACTGGAGCAGTGGCAGAATGTGGAAAGGTTGTTTTTTTTGTTTTGTTTTTTTAAGTCAATGAATGTATTGAGGGAGCCATTATACTGTGGGGAGGTGAATGTTGAGGGCCATTATACTATTTGAAGGATTATGTGGGGGCCACTGTACTATTTGGGGATCCTCCATACTTTGTGGGGGACAATTATAGTGTTTAGAGAGCTATGTAGGGCCATTATACTGTTTGCAGGGCCATGTGGGGGGCCATTACACTCTTTGGAGTGCTATGTGGGGGGATATTATACTGTGTCAAGGGCTATGTAGAGGGCCACTAAACTGTTTGGAGGGCTATGTGGGGGCCATTATACTGCATGAGGGGCATTTTACAGTGTGGATGGTCGTGGGGGGTCCATCCTACTGTGCAAAGAGTTGCCATTATACTGTTTGGAAGGTTATGTGGGAGCAAATATACTGTTTGGAGGACTTGTGGGAGCCATTATGCTGTGTGCGGGCCATTATACATTGTGGAGTGTTGTGTGAGGTCAATCACACAGTGTGGGGGCCATTATAATGATGGATACTATCATATTGCGTGGTTGGCTGTG
The DNA here is from genome assembly GCF_051348905.1 of Ranitomeya variabilis. Taxonomy (NCBI): domain Eukaryota; kingdom Metazoa; phylum Chordata; class Amphibia; order Anura; family Dendrobatidae; genus Ranitomeya; species Ranitomeya variabilis. The sequence goes on along the minus strand of NC_135238.1, from coordinate 138,367,470 downwards.
TTGGGGTCATCATACTGTGTATGAGGGACTGTGGGGGCCATCATACTGTGTTGGGGTCACAGTGCGGATCTCACGGTTTGTAGGGGGTACTGTGGAGAAATTCACTGTAGTGGTGTCATACTAAGTTTTGGGGGAAATTTTGTTGGTATCATTCTTTATGGGGGTCATGATAGCGGTATCTTAGTGCGTGGGAACACTAAAGTGCTTCAATAGGAGCAAAATGACTTAGTGAAGGTTAAAAACTTGTAAGATTTGCTCTTCTGTGACCCCATAGAATAATCATTTTTTGTGGGGTGGGCCCAATTATGACTTCTGATATGAGAGCCCATGATTTCTATTTATGCCCCTGCCCATTGGTGTAATAGTAGTTGTAGTGGGAATTGTAAATGTATCTAAATCAGTAAGTTATGCAATTGGCTAAATATACTTCACATCTTCTGTATCAACAGGTTTCTTCCTGTTTGTGTCTGACACAAAACAGCATTTAATCTGAATAAAGCTCTGTGGGAGAAGGGGAATCGTTGACTGGATATTTTCAATAGTTAAGCCCTATACTTTTTGCAGCTGATATATAGGCAGAGGTGGGGACAGGCCAGGTGGGGCCAGAAAGCCCCTTTACACAGAACTCTAGTCTCATATTAATACAGGGTATCAATACAGGATACTGTGCACTGGACTGGACACAAAAAGAAAGAGGACCTAATAATACCTGGGACCGGGCGTGTACTATATTAGTAAGCTGTATAACTTGCCCATTTAAACATGTTTACAATTTAGCAACTTTTTTTTTAGAAGGGCAATCCTTTAAAGTTGGCAATAATGCTAACTTTTTATTTCACTGAAATGATACTATGCATGAAATATTGACGTGAATTTTCGGTACAGTTTTTGTTCTCATTCTGACAACTAGGCTTATATTCGTTCACAAAGGATCAATCAATTAGGGTAGGTTCAGAGATGTGCTAAAGCCCTGCTGTACAAATGTGCTGCTCAGCCTTTCAAGCTGGCAATCCCACTGTTAGTAATGTATTGTTGTGGAGCATCAGATTGTGGTGAATCATTGTTTTGTGCTTGCTTTTAGTAGAATCAGTATGACTGCGACTCTAGATCAATCCTGGCACACAAAGATATAAGGAGCCAACAATACTGTATTAAACTTAATATTATAAAGGCTATTATGTTGGCACAACAATATTTTTTATTGTGAATCGCCCAATCATAGGACCTTCTACCCAGTAAGAGAGCCACACCATTGACCCCTATCTCCATTATTACATTAGCCAATGGTCTGAAAGAGAAAAAAAATGTGCTACCAAGGATACCATGTTTATTTAAAAACAAAAATCTCTTGATAAATAAAACTCTGTTTCTGATTTTAACATTTATGGCCGAAGAGCTTATCTGCCATGTACCAGAGCATTATTATACTGTATAGCAGATAAACAGCATGTGTTCCCAGGTAATCATACACACTGATATAGATACATGGAAGAATTCCATTGTGTTATACAAAATTGAAGTTACATTGAACACCAGCAAAAAGAACAGCAGGAATACTGATGTTTGAGAGTTTGGAGAAGAATACAAAGTAGTTCAAATTTGGATGCATAATGTATAACATGAACAGACCCATTACAACGTGGCTTTTGAATAAATATTGCAATTACATTATATAATGAATGGAATATCGAGTGACACAAATCCACAAATCGGAAAGTAATTATGTTGATACCATATTAATGCATCCGAGATGAAATTAAAGATCCATAATAAAACTCAGGTGTACTGCAAATGAATTCATGGCTTTATCCCGTGTAATGCATATAAATGCTTCAAGGGAAAATCACAGCATTGAACAAATATTTACAAAAATATTATATTAACATATATGTAAATCAGTGTAAAAATTGAGTTTACGACAGTTCAGTATATACATAGAAAGCAACCAATTAGTGTGGCTTCCAATAAAATTATTTGTTTTTTGCACTTAAAGCTATGCATACCTTTTGCTGCCCCTAAACTTCACTTTGCTTTATGTTTGCTCTCCATTATATATATACAGCTCTGGCAAAAATAAGATACCACTGGAAAATGTTCAGTTTGTCTGATTTTTCTCTTTATAGGTATATTTTTGAGTAAAATGTAAATTGTTATTTTATTCTATAAACTTCTGACAACATGTCTCCAAATGTCCAAGCAATAAATTTGTTATTTTTTTTCTGAGAAAAAAAAAATGGTCAAAATTAACCCCTTAAGCCCCGAGGGTGGTTTGCACGTTAATGACCAGGCCAATTTTTACAATTCTGACCACTGTCCCTTTATGAGGTTATAACTCTGGAACGCTTCAACAGATCTTGGCGATTCTGACATTGTTTTCTCGTGAGATATTGTACTTCATGTTAGTGGTAAAATTTATTCGATATAACTTGCGTTTATTTGTGAAAAAAATGGAAATTTGGCAAAAATTTTGAAAATTTCACAATTTTCCAACTTTGAATTTTTATGCCCTTAAATAACAGAAATATGTCACACAAAATACTTAATAAGTAACATTTCCCACATGTCTACTTTACATCAGCACAATTTTGGAACCAAAATTTTTTTTTGTTAGGGAGTTATAAGGGTTAAAATTTGACCAGCAATTTCTCATTTTTACAACACCATTTTTTTTTAGGGACCACATCTCATTTGAAGTCATTTTGAGGGGTCTATATGACAGAAAATAACCAAGTGTGACACCATTCTAAAAACTGCACCCCTCAAGGTGCTCAAAACCACATTCAAGAAGTTTATTAACCCTTCAGGTGTTTCACAGGAATTTTTGGAATGTTTAAATAAAAATGAACATTTAACTTTTTTTCACACAAAATTTATTTCAGCTCCAATTTGTTTTATTTTACCAAGGGTAACAGGAGAAAATGGACCCCAAAAGATGTTATACAATTTGTCCTGAGTACGCCGATACCCCATATGTGGGGGTAAACCACTTTTTGGGCACATGACAGAGCTCGGAAGCGAAGGAGCGCCATTTGACTTTTCAATGCAAAATTGACTGGAATTGAGATGGGACGCCATGTTGCGTTTGGAGAGCCCCTGATATGCCTAAACATTGAAACCCCCCACAAGTGACACCATTTTGGAAAGTAGACCCCTTAAGGAACTTATCTAGATGTGTGGTGAGCACTTTGACCCACCAAGTGCTTCACAGAAATTTATAATGCAGAGCCGTAAAAATAAAAAATCATATTTTTTCACAAAAATGATCTTTTCGCCCCCAATTTTTTATTTTCCCAAGGGTAAGAGAAGAAATTGGACCCCAAAAATTGTTGTGCAATTTGTCCTGAGTACGCTGATACCCCACATGTGGGTGTAAACCATTGTTTGGGTGCATGGCAGAGCTCGGAAGGGAAGGAGCGCCATTTGACTTTTCAATGCAAAATTGACTGGAATTGAGATGTGCCTAAACATTGAAACCCCCCACAAATGACACCATTTTGGAAAGTAGACCCCTTAAGGAACTTATCTAGATGTGTGGTGAGCACTTTGACCCAACAAGTGCTTCACAGAAGTTTATAATGCAGAGCCGTAAAAATAAAAAATCATATTTTTTCACAAAAATGATCTCTCACCCCCAATTTTTTATTTTCCCAAGGGTAAGAGAAGAAATTAGACCACAAAAGTTGTTGTTCAATTTGTCCTGAGTACAATGATACCCCATATGTGGGGGTAAACCACTGTTTGGGCGCATAGCAGAGCTTGGAAGGGAAGGAGCGCCATTTGACTTTTCAATGCAAAATTGACTGGAATTGAGATGGGACACCATGTCGCGTTTGGAGAGCCCCTGATGTGCCTAAACATTAAAACCCCCCCACAAGTGACACCATTTTGGAAAGTAGACCCCTAAGGAACTTATCTTGATGTGTTTTGAGAGCTTTGAACCCCCAAGTGTTTCACTACAGTTTATAACGCAGAGCCGTGAAAATAAAAAAAAATTTTTTTTCAGAAAAATGATTTTTTAGCCCCCAGTTTTGTATTTTCACAAGGGTAACAGGATAAATTGGACTCCAAAAGTTGTTGTCCAATTTGTCCTGAGTACGCTGATACCCCATATGTGGGGGGGAACCACTGTTTGGGCACATGGCAGAGCTCGGAAGGGAAGGAGCGCCATTTGGAATGCAGACTTAGATGGATTGGTCTGCAGGCGTCACGTTGCATTTGCAGAGCCCCTGATGTACCCAAACAGTACAACCCCCCCACAAGTGACCCCATATAGGAAACTAGACCTCCTGAGGAACTTATCTAGATGTGTTTTGAGAGCTTTGAACCCCCAAGTGTTTCACTACAGTTTATAACGCAGAGCCGTGAAACAAAATATTCTTTTTTTTTCAGAAAAATGATTTTTTAGCCCCCAGTTTTATATTTTCACAAGGGTAACAGAATAAATTTGACCCCAAAAGTTGTTGTCCAATTTGTCCTGAGTACGCTAATACCCCATATGTGGGGGGGAACCACTGTTCGGGCACATGGCAGAGCTCGGAAGGGAAGGAGCGCCATTTGGAATGCAGACTTAGATGGATTGGTCTGCAGGCGTCACGTTGCATTTGCAGAGCCCCTGATGTACCCACACAGTACAACCCCCCCACAAGTGACCCCATATTAGAAACTAGACCTCCCAAGGAACTTATCTAGATGTGTTGTGAGAACTTTGAACCCCCAAGTGTTTCACTACAGTTTACAACGCAGTGCTGTGAAAATAAAAAATCCTTTTTTTCCCACAAAAATGATTTTTAGCCCCCCAATTTTTTATTTTCCCAGAGATAACAAGAGAACTTGGACCCCAAAAGTTGTTGTCCAATTTGTCCCGAGTACGCTGATGCCCCATATGTTGGGGTAAACCCCTGTTTGGGCGCATGGGAGAGCTCGGAAGGGAAGGAGCACTGTTTTACTTTTTCAACGCAGAATTGTCTGGAATTGAGATCGGACGCCATGTCACGTTTGGAGAGCCCCTGATGTGCCTAAACAGTGGAAACTCCCCAATTCTACCTGAAACTAATCCAAACACACCCCTAGCCCTAATCCCAACTGTAACCCTAACCACACCCCTAACCCTGACACACCCCTAATTCTAATCTCAACCCTAATCCCAACCGTAAATGTAATCCAAACCCTAACCCTAACTTTAGCCCCAACCCTAACTTTATCCCCAACCCTAACTTTAGCCCCAACCCTATCCCTAACTTTAGCCCCACCCTAACTTTAGCTCCAACCCTAGCCCCAACCCTAACCCTAACCCTAGCCCTAACCCTAGCCCTAACCCTAGCCCTAGCCCTAACCCTAGCCCTAACCCTAGCCCTAACCCTAGCCCTAACCCTAACCCTAGCCCTAACCCTAACCCTAACCCTAGCCCTAACCATAGCCCTAATGGGAAAATGGAAACAAATACATTTTTTTAATTTTATTATTTTTCCCTAACTAAGGGGGTGATGAAGGGGGGTTTGATTTACTTTTATAGCGTTTTTTATATCGGATTTTTATGATTGGCAGCTGTCACACACTAAAAGACGCTTTTTATAGCAAAAAAGTTTTTGCGTCTCCATATTTTGAGACCTATAATTTTTCCGTATCTTGGTCCACAGAGTCATGTGAGGTCTTGTTTTTTGCGGGACGAGTTGACGTTTTTATTGGTAACATTTTCGGACATGTGACAGTTTTTGATCACTTTTTATTCCGATTTTTGTGAGGCAGAATGACCAAAAACCAGCTATTCATGAATTTCTTTTGGGGGAGGCGTTTATACCGTTTCACGTTTGGTAAAATTGATAAAGCAGTTTTATTCCTCGGGTCAGTACGATTACAGCGATATCTCATTTATATCATTTTTTTATGTTTGGTGCTTTTATACGATAAAAACTATTTTATAGAAAAAATAATTATTTTGGCATCGCTTTATTCTGAGGACTATAACTTTTTATTTTTTTGGTTATGATGCTACATGGCAGCTCGTTTTTTGCGGGACAAGATGACGTTTTCAGCGGTACCATGGTTATTTATATCCATCTTTTTGATCGCGTGTTATTTCACTTTTTGTTCGGCGGTATGATAATAAAGCGTTGTTTTTTGGCTCATTTTTTTTTTAATTTTTCTTACGGTGTTCACTGAAGGGGTTAACTAGTGGGACAGTTTTATAGGTTGGGTCGTTACGGACGCGGCAATACTAAATATGTGTACTTTTATTGTTTTTTTGTTTTTTTTTTTAGATAAAGAAATGTATTTATGGGAATAATATTTTTTTTTTCTTCTTTATTTAGGATTTTTTTTTTTTTTTTTTTACACATGTGGAAATTTTTTTTTTAGCTTTTTTACTTTGTCCCAGAGGGGGACATCACAGATTGCCGATCTGATAGTGTGCACAGCACTCTATCAGATCGGCGCTCTCACTCACATCGCTGCAGGCTGCAGCTTTCATCTGCAGCCTGATCCGGACCCGGTAGTACTCCCTGCAGGACCCATATGCAGCCCCGCGGCCATTTTGGATCCGGGGCCTGCAGGGATAGGAGGTAAGAGACCCTCGCAGCAACGCGATCACATCGCGTTGCTCCGGGGGTCTCAGGGAAGCCCGCAGGGAGCCCCCTCCCTGCGCGATGCTTCCCTGTACCTCCGGTACACCGCGATCATGTTTGATCGCGGTGTGCCGGGGGTTAATGTGCCGGGGGCGGTCCGTAACCGCTCCTGGCACATAGTGCCGGATGTCAGCTGCGATAGGCAGCTGACACCCGGCCGCGATCAGCCGCGCTCCCCCCGGGAGCGCGGCCGATCGGATATGACGTACTATCCCGTCACTGGGAATTAAGTCCCAGGTCACCTTGACGGGATAGTACGTCATATGGGATTAAGGGGTTAAAAAACGAAACAAAACAGTGCTTTCATACCTCAAATAATGCAAAGAAAACACGTTCATAAACATTTAGAAACAACAGTACTAATGTTTTAACTCAGGAAGAGTTCAGAAATCAATATTTTGTGGCATAACCATGATTTTAATCACAGCTTTCACGCGTCTTGGCATGCTTTCCACCACTCTTTCGCACTGCTTTTGGTGCAAAAATGTAAGCAGTTCTCCTTTGTTTGATGGCTTGTGACTATCCATCATCCTCTTGATTACATTCCAGAGGTTTTCAATGGAGTTCAGGTCTGGAGATTGGGCTGCCCAAGACAGGGTCTTGATGTGGTGGTCTCTTAATTTTTTGCCAGAGCTGTATATATATATATATATATATATATATATATATATATATATATATATATATATATACACTCACCAGCCACTTTATTAGGTACACCATGCTAGTAACGGGTTGGACCCCCTTTTGCCTTCAGAACTGCCTCAATTCTTCGTGGCATAGATTCAACAAGGTGCTGGAAGCATTCCTCAGAGATTTTGGTCCATATTGACATGATGGCATCACACAGTTGCCGCAGATTTGTCGGCTGCACATCCCAAAGATGCTCCATACAAGGCAGGATGGATCCATGCTTTCATGTTGTTTACGCCAAATTCTGACCCTACCATCCGAATGTCGCAGCAGAAATCGAGACTCATCAGACCAAGCAACGTTTTTCCAATCTTCTACTGTCCAATTTCGATGAGCTTGTACAAATTGTAGCCTCAGTTTCCTGTTCTTAGCTGAAAGGAGTGGTACCCGGTGTGGTCTTCTGCTGCTGTAGCCCATCTGCCTCAAAGTTCGACGCACTGTGCGTTCAGAGATGCTCTTAGGCCTACCTTGGTTGTAACGGGTGGCGATTTGAGTCACTGTTGCCTTTCTATCAGCTCGAACCAGTCTGCCCATTCTCCTCTGACCTCTGGCATCAACAAGGCATTTCCGCCCACAGAACTGCCGCTCACTGGATTTTTTTTCTTTTTCGGACCATTCTCTGTAAACCCTAGAGATGGTTGTGCGTGAAAATCCCAGTAGATCAGCAGTTTCTGAAATACTCAGACCAGCCCTTCTGGCACCAACAACCATGCCACGTTCAAAGGCACTCAAATCACCTTTCTTCCCCATACTGATGCTCGGTTTGAACTGCAGGAGATTGTCTTGACCATGTCTACATGCCTAAATGCACTGAGTTGCCGCCATGTGATTGGCTGATTAGAAATTAAGTGTTAACAAGAAGTTGGACAGGTGTACCTAATAAAGTGGTTGGTGAGTGTATATATATATATATATATATATATATATATATATATATATATACACACTCTAAAACAATTGAGTATTAAATGAAGTGATGATTTTAGACCACAATGTTTTTATTTGATCATTTTTTTGTATAGAAATAATTAACAAATCATTGTTAGTTATCCTTAGCCCAAAGTGTCACACGGAACAAACAGTAGGAGGAATATGAAATTGCACTTCTGGCCAAATAGCAGGTGAACCAAAAGGATATTTTAATTACATATAAGGGGAATGTATCATCAGAAAATTTCCTATTGTTTAACCCCTTCCCAACATGCGCTACATATATATACAGCACTGCGGGAGCTGCATTCCCGCAAACCGCCATACAGATACTGCAAATGCGGGTGTCAGCTTTATATGAGAGCTGACAGTAGGGTTGAGCGAAACGGGTCGTTCATTTTCAAAAGTCGCCGACTTTTGGCTAAGTCGGCGTCTCATGAAACCCGATCCGACCCCTGTGCTTGTCGGCCATGCGGTACGCGACTTTCGCGCCAAAGTCGCGTTTCAATGACGCGAAAAGCGCCATTTCTCAGCCAATGAAGGTGAACGCAGAGTGTGGGCAGCGTGATGACATAGGTCCTGGTCCCCACCATCTTAGAGAAGGGCATTGCAGTGATTGGCTTGCTGTCTGCGGCGTCACAGGGGCTATAAAGGGGCATTCCCGCCGACCGCCATCTCACTGCTGCTGATCTGAGCTTAGGGAGAGGTTGCTGCCGCTTCGTCAGAAGCAGGGAGAGCGTTAGGCAGGGTCCACTAACCACCAAACCGCTTGTGTTGTAGCGATTTCCACTGTCCAACACCACCTTCGGTGTGCAGGGACAGTGGAAGCTAATTTTTTTTTTTTTTTTCTCTCAGCGCTGTAGCTCATTGGGCTGCCCTAGAAGGCTCCCTGATAGCTGTATTGCTGTGTGTACGCCACTGTGGAAACCAACTGCTTTTTTCAAAGCACATATCCTCTTGTTCCTTCCTTTCTGCACAGCTATCTTTTTTGTTTGTCCACACTTTTTATTTAATTTGTGCATCAGTCCACTCCTATTGCTGCCTGCCATACCTGGCTGAGATTACTGCAGGGAGAAAGTAATTGTAGGACAGTCCCTGTTTTTTTTTTGTTTGTTTTTTTGTGGGAGATTAAGATTGGCATTTCTGCTAGAGTGCCATCCCTGTGTGTGCCATCTCTCACTGAGTGGGCCATAGAAAGCCTATTTATTTTTTTCCTTGATTTGGGTTTTAAAATCTACCTTAACAAAAAAACACTACATCAATCAGTGGGAGAAAAATATTGGCCTCAGTCAGGGCTTGTGTGCCACTCCTGTGTGTGCCATCTCTCACTCAGTGGGCCATAGAAAGCCTTTTTTTTTTTTTTTTTATTATTTGGTTTCTAAAGTCTCCCTGAAAAAAAAAAAAAAAAAAAAAAAAACAGTGGGAGATTAATATTGCCCTTTCAGCTTGTGTGCCACTCTTGACTCCTGGGTGTGCCACCTCTCTCTCTCAAATTGTGGGCCATAGAAAGCCTATTTATTTTTTTCCTTGATTTGGGTTCGAAAATCTACCTTAAAAAAAAAAACTCCATCAATCAGTGGGAGAAAAATATTGGCCTCAGTCAGGGCTTGTGTGCCACTCCTGTGTGTGCCATCTCTCACTCAGTGGGCCATAGAAAGCCTTTTTTTTATTTTATTTTATTATTTGGTTTCTAAATTGTCCCTGAAAAAAACATTTTATCTTATTTGGTTTCTAAAGTCTCCCTGAGAAAAAAAAACAAATAAAAAAAAAACAGTGGGAGATTAATATTGCCCTTTCAGCTTGTGTGCCAGTCTTGACTCCTGGGTGTGCCACCTCTCTCTCTCAAATTGTGGGCCATAGAAAGCCTATTTATTTTTTTCCTTGATTTGGGTTCGAAAATCTACCTTAAAAATAAACACTCCATCAATCAGTGGGAGAAAAATATTGGCCTCAGTCAGGGCTTGTGTGCCACTCCTGTGTGTGCCATCTCTCACTCAGTGGGCCATAGAAAGCCTATTTATTTTTTTCCTTGATTTGGGTTCGAAAATCTACCTTAACAAAAAAACACTACATCAATCAGTGGGAGAAAAATATTGGCCTCAGTCAGGGCTTGTGTGTCACTCCTGTGTGTGCCATCTCTCACTCAGTGGGCCATAGAAAGCCTATTTATTTTTTTCCTTGATTTGGGTTCGAAAATCTACCTTAAAAAAAAAAACTCCATCAATCAGTGGGAGAAAAATATTGGCCTCAGTCAGGGCTTGTGTGTCACTCCTGTGTGTGCCATCTCTCACTCAGTGGGCCATAGAAAGCCTATTTATTTTTTTCCTTGATTTGGGTTCGAAAATCTACCTTAAAAAAAACACTACATCAATCAGTGGGAGAAAAATATTGGCCTCAGTCAGGGCTTGTGTGCCACTCCTGTGTGTGCCATCTCTCACTCAGTGGGCCATAGAAAGCCTATTTATTTTTTTGCTTGATTTGGGTTCGAAAATCTACCTTAAAAAAAAACACTACATCAATCAGTGTGAGAAAAATATTGGCCTCAGTCAGGGCTTGTGTGCCACTCCTGTGTGTGCCATCTCTCACTCAGTGGGCCATAGAAAGCCTATTTATTTTTTTCCTTGATTTGGGTTCGAAAATCTACCTTAAAAATAAAAACTACATCAATCAGTGGGAGAAAAATATTGGCCTCAGTCAGGGCTTGTGTGCCACTCCTGTGTGTGCCATCTCTCACTCAGTGGGACATAGAAAGCCTATTTATTTTTTTCCTTGATTTGGGTTTGAAAATCTACCTTAACAAAAAAACACTACATCAATCAGTGGGAGAAAAATATTGGCCTCAGTCAGGGCTTGTGTGTCACTCCTGTGTGTGCCATCTCTCACTCAGTGGGCCATAGAAAGCCTATTTATTTTTTTCCTTGATTTGGGTTCGAAAATCTACCTTAAAAAAAAAAACTCCATCAATCAGTGGGAGAAAAATATTGGCCTCAGTCAGGGCTTGTGTGTCACTCCTGTGTGTGCCATCTCTCACTCAGTGGGCCATAGAAAGCCTATTTATTTTTTTCCTTGATTTGGGTTCGAAAATCTACCTTAAAAAAAAACACTACATCAATCAGTGGGAGAAAAATATTGACCTCAGTCAGGGCTTGTGTGCCACTCCTGTGTGTGCCATCTCTCACTCAGTGGGCCATAGAAAGCCTTTTTTGTTTTTTTATTTTATTATTTGGTTTCCAAATTGTCCCTGAAAAAAACATTTTATCTTATTTGGTTTCTAAAGTCTCCCTGAGGAAAAAAAAAAAATAGGTGGGAGATTAATATTGACATTTGTGCTTGAGTGACAGTCCTGCGTGTGTGTCATCTCTGTGATTTGGTGCCACAGAAAACAGAGTGTGTAACATTGTGCCTGATTTTCCTTGTGGTCTCACCAACCTGTTAAGGGATATTGAAATCATACTGAAGTTATAGCTCACCGTGTAAGTTGTTTGACAGCAACAAATAAAGTTAATTTGGTTAAGTTTTTCAAACAATGAGGAAGTCTGGTGCAAGAGGTCGTGGCCGTGGGCGTTCATTGTCAGCTGGTAATGATGGTAGTGGTAGTGGAGCATCAGGTGGTCGTGGGGATAAAAATATTCCACCTAAGTCTGGAGCTGTGGAGGCTGTTTCGTCGTCTGGCTACACAAGGCCTCGAAAGCTTTCTTTTCTGGGATTAGGAAAACCGATTTTAAAGCCGGAGCAGCAACAGCAAGTTTTGGCTTACATTGCAGACTCAGCCTCTAGCTCTTTTGCCTCCTCTTCTGAAACTGGTAAATATAAAAGCAGCGCGTCGCTTGTTGATCTTCACGGTCAGGGACAAGTCGCTTCCTTGTCCTCCTCAGCAAAAACAACAACAAGAGAGAAGGATTCAGCAGGCGACACAACGGGTTACTCCATGGAGCTTTTTACACATACCGTCCCTGGCTTAGAAAGTGAAACACTTAACAGGCCATGCCCATTACAAGTAGATTCTGACATGGAGTGCACTGATGCACAGCCACAGCCAGAGTACTATGCTGCTCCTTTGACTGAGACCACAACATTGCCCTCTCAGGGTACTGATCCGCAATCAGACCCTGATGAGACTATGTTGCCCCGCCACGAACGCTATACCACCGACCGACACAGTGACACAGACGAAGTTGCACACGAGCTCGAAGAGGAGGTAATAGATGACCCAGTTGTTGACCCCGATTGGCAGCCATTGGGGGAACAGGGTGCAGGCGGCAGTAGTTCAGAAGCGGAGGTGGAGGAGGGGCCGCAGCAGGCATCAACATCGCAACAGGTTCCATCTGCCGGGCCCGTATCTGGCCCAAAATGCTTGTCAAAGCCAAAACCTTTTGGAGGACAGCGTGGCCATCCGGTTAAAGCTCAGTCTGCAATCCCTGAAAAGGGATCCGATGCTAGGAAGAGTGCAGTCTGGCATTTTTTTAAACAACATCCAATTGATCAGCGCAAAGTCATCTGTCAAAAATGTTCAACTAGCTTAAGCAGAGGTCAGAATCTGAAAAGTCTCAATACTAGTTGCATGCATAGACACTTAACCACCATGCATTTTCAAGCCTGGACTAACTACCAAACGTCCCTTAAGGTTGTAGCACCCTCGGCCAATGAAGCTAGTCATCAAGGCAACATCCCTTCCGTCACTGTAAGGCCACCATTTTCCGCACCACCGGCAGTATCTGTGCAGGTTTCTTTGACAGCCAAAAGCAGTCAGGGTCAGGGAATCACCAGTTTTGTAGGAGGAAATATTGCATCTAGGGCACCGGCGGAAACAATACCGTCTCCAACCGTCTCTCAGTCTGCCAGGTCCACCGGCACACCCGCAAGTTCCACGATCTCCATCTCTCCAGTTCAGCTCACACTACATGAGACTCTGGTTAGGAAAAGGAAGTACTTATCCTCGCATCCGCGTACACAGGGTTTTAACGCCCACATAGCTAGACTAATCTCGTTAGAGATGATGCCCTACCGGTTAGTTGAAAGCGAAGCTTTCAAAGCCCTGATGGAGTACGCTGAACCACGATACGAGCTACCCAGTCGACACTTTTTTTCAAGAAAAGCCATCCCAGCCCTGCACCAGCACGTTAAACAGCGCATCGTCCATGCACTCAGGCAATCTGTGAGTACAAAGGTGCACCTGACTACAGATGCATGGACCAGTAGGCATGGCCAGGGACGTTATGTGTCCATCACGGCACACTGGGTGAATGTGGTGGATGCAGGGTCCACAGGGGACATCAATTTCGGGACAGTTGTGCCTAGCCCACGGTCTAGGAAACAGTTGGCTGTAGGCGTTCGCACCCCCTCCTCCTCCTCCTCCTCGTCCTCCTGCAGAAGCTACAGCTCTTCCACAGACCGCAGTCGGCCAACCACTCCATCGGCAGATGACACTGTTGCACACCAGTTGTCCCATTATGGGCCAGCTACTGGCAAGCGTCAGCAGGCTGTATTGGCTATGAAGTGTTTGGGCGACAACAGACACACCGCGGAAGTTCTGTCCGAGTTCTTGCAACAAGAAACGCAGTCATGGCTGGGCACAGTAGATCTTGAGGCAGGCAAGGTAGTGAGTGATAACGGAAGGAATTTCATGGCTGCCATCTCCCTTTCCCAACTGAAACACATTCCTTGCCTGGCTCACACCTTAAACCTGGTGGTGCAGTGCTTATTGAAAACTTATCCTGGGTTCTCCGACCTGCTCCTTAAAGTGCGTGGACTTTGCTCACATATCCGACGTTCGCCTGTACACGCCAGCCGTATGCAGACCTATCAGCGGTCTTTGAACCTTCCCCAGCATCGCCTAATCATAGACGTTGCAACAAGGTGGAACTCAACACTGCACATGCTTCAGAGACTGTGCCAACAGAGGCGGGCTGTTATGTTTTTGTGGGAGGATACACATACACGGGCAGGCAGTAGGATGGCAGACATGGAGTTGTCAGGTGTGCAGTGGTCCAAGATACAAGACATGTGTCAAGTCCTTCAGTGTTTTGAGGAATGCACACGGCTGGTTAGTGCAGACAACGCCGTAATAAGCATGAGCATCCCCCTAATGCGTCTGCTGATGCAAAGTTTGACGCACATAAAGGAGCAGGCGTCTGCACCAGAGGAAGAGGAAAGCCTTGATGACAGTCAGCCATTGTCTGGTCAGGGCAGTGTACAGGACGAGGTAGCGGGCGAAGAGGAGGTGGAGGACGAGGAGGATGATGGGGATGAGTATATTTTTAATGCGGAAGCTTTCCCGGGGGCACTGGAAATTGGTTGCGTGGCAAGGCCGGGTTCTGGTTTTTTGAGGGACACAAGTGACGTAGATTTGCCTGAAACTGCCCCTCAACCAATCACAACCGGAGATTTGACAACTGGAACTTTGGCCCACATGGCGGATTATGCCTTACGTATCCTAAAAAGGGACACACGCATTACGAAAATGATGAACGATGACGATTACTGGTTGGCCTGCCTCCTTGATCCACGCTATAAAGGCAAATTGCAAAATATTATGCCACATGAGAACTTGGAACTAATATTAGCAACCAAACAATCAACTCTTGTTGACCGTTTGCTTCAGGCATTCCCAGCACACAGCGCACGTGATCGTTCTCACACGAGCTCCAGGGGGCAGCAGACTAGGAGTGTTAGGGGTGCACACATCAGAAGTGGCATTGGACAGAGGGGTTTTCTGACCAGGTTGTGGAGTGATTTTGCTATGACCGCAGACAGGACAGGTACTGCTGCATCAATTGAAAGTGACAGGAGACAACATTTGTCCAGTATGGTTACTAACTATTTTTCATCCCTTATCGATGTTCTCCCTCAACCGTCATTCCCATTTGATTACTGGGCATCAAAATTAGACACCTGGCCAGAATTGGCAGAATATGCATTGCAGGAGCTTGCTTGCCCGGCAGCAAGTGTCCTATCAGAAAGAGTATTCAGTGCTGCAGGTTCAATATTAACCGAAAAAAGGACTCGTCTGGCTACCCAAAATGTTGACGATCTAACATTCATTAAAATGAACCACAACTGGATTTCAAAATCTTTTGCCCCACCTTGCCCGGCCGACAACTAGCTTTCCTATGAAAAGCTCTTGCCTGTGGACTATTGTGAATTACTTTTCTAATGTATAATTTGCTGCAGCTGATTGTCCAGCATACGACATGTTTACACCTCCCTAAATGGCCAAACTCCCCACACGGGGCCGTGGTATCGCGACTTGGCGCAAGCACCCGTGAGACTGCTGTTTGTCTGAAGAGGTGGGTGTGGCCGCTTTTGGTCGACGGCACTGCCACTGGGTCCCTCATAGTACAATGTAGTGTCTCTGGCGGTGGTGGTGCGCACCCAACGTCAGACACACCGTTGTAACATGAGGGGCCCTGGGGCGGTCCCGCCGGCCTCAAGAGAGTTCCCCCTCCCCCAGCTCAAACTGTGCTCTACCACGTGCAAAATTATGTCGCACAGCTCCACCAATCTTTAGTCTATTCGCTGACATCATTCAATGTCTGGCACTGACAATACAAATTTGTAGACATCTATGATGCAACTTAAAGTAGTCTGTGTCTGTGTCCTATATTGGCACCATTAAATAGTTACTGCCAAATTACTATGTCAGAAACTCAGCAGATGAGCCCACCCCTGTACCTAAGTATGCCACCTTTTTTTTTTTTTGGTTGTTTTGCGAGACACTAACATCTATTTATATTTTGGGAGTACTGGGACAGACACTCCTTGCAATACTCCTCCACTGACCACCAAGCTGCCTGTGTATCCATGTAACCGATGTAAAACTGCCATGAGCCTATTGTTTGTTATTTTAGGCCTTTGATAGCCTGTCTGCGGTCCCTACTTTAAATACTCCTCCACTGACCACCAAGCTGCCTGCCCGTGTATCCATGTAACCGATGTAAAACTGCCATGAGCCTATTGTTTGTTATTTTAGGCCTTTGATAGCCTGTCTGCGGTCCCTACTTTAAATACTCCTCCACTCACCACCAAGCTGCCTGTGTATCCATGTAACCGCTGTAAAGCTGCCATGAGCCTATTGTTTGTTATTTTAGGCCTTTGATAGCCTGTCTGCGGTCCCTACTTTAAATACTCCTCCACTCACCACCAAGCTGCCTGTGTATCCATGTAACCGCTGTAAAGCTGCCATGAGCCTATTGTTTGTTATTTTAGGCCTTTGATAGCCTGTCTGCGGTCACTCCTTGCAATACTCCTCCACTGACCACCAAGCTGCCTGCCCGTGTATCCATGTAACCGATGTAAAACTGCCATGAGCCTATTGTTTGTTATTTTAGGCCTTTGATAGCCTGTCTGCGGTCCCTACTTTTAATACTCCTCCACTGACCACCAAGCTGCCTGCCCGTGTATCCATGTAACCGATGTAAAACTGCCATGAGCCTATTGTTTGTTATTTTAGGCCTTTGATAGCCTGTCTGCGGTCCCTACTTTAAATACTCCTCCACTGACCACCAAGCTGCCTGCCCGTGTATCCATGTAACCGATGTAAAACTGCCATGAGCCTATTGTTTGTTATTTTAGACCTTTGATAGCCTGTCTGCGGTCACTCCTTGCAATACTCCTCCACTGACCACCAAGCTGCCTGTGTATCCATGTAACCGATGTAAAACTGCAGTATTTTGCTTATAAAAAAGAAAATACTGGAGAGATATCAAATGCAGACATTTTAACATTAAAAACAAAAACACATACAACAAAAAACTGGTACAGTACAAAAATTGGCCACCAGCTACAAAAACTTTCTCCTGCAAGTAGTTAACTGAAAGGTTTTTTTCCATTGAAAACACAGATATGGCATCCACCGAGTGTTGTCCTGTCGCGTCTTCTTTATATTATTGCCAAGAAGCTGCAACTGAATAAAGCTGAGCTTCTACCTTCGGCCTCTTATTAACTGCTTTTTTTTAAAAAAATTGGCCACCAGCTACAAAAAATTTCTCCTGCAAGTAGTTAACTGAAAGGTTTTTTTCCATTGAAAACACAGATATGGCATCCACCGAGTGTTGTCCTGTCGCGTCTTCTTTATATTATTGCCAAGAAGCTGCAACTGAATAAAGCTGAGCTTCTACCTTCGGCCTCTTATTAACTGCTTTTTTTGAAAAAAATTGGCCACCAGCTACAAAAACTTTCTCCTGCAAGTAGTTAACTGAAAGGTTTTTTTCCATTGAAAACACAGGTATGGCATCCACCGAGTGTTGTCCTGTCGCGTCTTCTTTATATTATTGCCAAGAAGCTGCAACTGAATAAAGCTGAGCTTCTACCTTCTGCCTCTTATTAACTGCTTTTTTTGAAAAAAATTGGCCACCAGCTACAAAAACTTTCTCCTGCAAGTAGTTAACTGAAAGTTTTTTTCCCATTGAAAACACAGATATGGCATCCACCGAGTGTTGTCCTGTCGCGTCTTCTTTATATTATTGCCAAGAAGCTGCAACTGAATAAAGCTGAGCTTCTACCTTCTGCCTCTTATTAACTGCTTTTTTTGAAAAAAATTGGCCACCAGCTACAAAAACTTTCTCCTGCAAGTAGTTAACTGAAAGGTTTTTTTCCATTGAAAACACAGATATGGCATCCACCGAGTGTTGTCCTGTCGCGTCTTCTTTATATTATTGCCAAGAAGCTGCAACTGAATAAAGCTGAGCTTCTACCTTCGGCCTCTTATGAACTGCTTTTTTTAAAAAAAATTGGCCACCAGCTACAAAAACTTTCTCCTGCAAGTAGTTAACTGAAAGGTTTTTTTCCATTGAAAACACAGATATGGCATCCACCGAGTGTTGTCCTGTCGCGTCTTCTTTATATTATTGCCAAGAAGCTGCAACTGAATAAAGCTGAGCTTCTACCTTCCGCCTCTTATTAACTGCTGTTTTTTTAAAAAATTGGCTGTTCCGGCCTACTAAAGGTGTCTGCCCCTGCCTGGTGTTGTCCTCAACTGAATAAAGCTGAGCTTCAACCTTCTGTTCCAAATGACGATTTTTAAAAATGAAATTGGCTGTTCCGGCCTACTAAAGGTGTCTGCCCCTGCCTGGTGTTGTCCTCAACTGAATAAAGCTGAGCTTCAACCTTCTGTTCCAAATGACGATTTTTAAAAATGAAATTGGCTGTTCCGGCCTACTAAAGGTGTCTGCCCCTGCCTGGTGTTGTCCTCAACTGAATAAAGCTGAGCTTCAACCTTCTGTTCCAAATGACGATTTTTAAAAATGAAATTGGCTGTTCCGGCCTAGTAAAGGTGTCTGCCCCTGCCTGGTGTTGTCCTCAACTGAATAAAGCTGAGCTTCTACCTTCTGCCTCTTATTAACTGCTGTTTTTTTAAAAAAATTGGCTGTTCCGGCCTAGTAAAGGTGTCTGCCCCTGCCTGGTGTTGTCCTCAACTGAATAAAGCTGAGCTTCAACCTTCTGTTCCAAATTACGATTTTTAAAAATGAAATTGGCTGTTCCGGCCTAGTAAAGGTGTCTGCCCCTGCCTGGTGTTGTCCTCAACTGAATAAAGCTGAGCTTCAACCTTCTGTTCCAAATTACGATTTTTAAAAATGAAATTGGCTGTTCCGGCCTAGTAAAGGTGTCTGCCCCTGCCTGGTGTTGTCCTCAACTGAATAAAGCTGAGCTTCAACCTTCTGTTCCAAATTACGATTTTTAAAAATGAAACTGGCTGTTCCGGCCTAGTAAAGGTGTCTGCCCCTGCCTGGTGTTGTCCTCAACTGAATAAAGCTGAGCTTCAACCTTCTGTTCCAAATTACGATTTTTAAAAATGAAATTGGCTGTTCCGGCCTACTAAAGGTGTCTGCCCCTGCCTGGTGTTGTCCTCAACTGAATAAAGCTGAGCTTCAACCTTCTGTTCCAAATGACGATTTTTAAAAATGAAATTGGCTGTTCCGGCCTACTAAAGGTGTCTGCCCCTGCCTGGTGTTGTCCTCAACTGAATAAAGCTGAGCTTCAACCTTCTGTTCCAAATGACGATTTTTAAAAATGAAATTGGCTGTTCCGGCCTACTAAAGGTGTCTGCCTCTGCCTGGTGTTGTCCTCAACTGAATAAAGCTGAGCTTCAACCTTCTGTTCCAAATGACGATTTTTAAAAATGAAATTGGCTGTTCCGGCCTACTAAAGGTGTCTGCCCCTGCCTGGTGTTGTCCTCAACTGAATAAAGCTGAGCTTCAACCTTCTGTTCCAAATGACGATTTTTAAAAATGAAATTGGCTGTTCCGGCCTAGTAAAGGTGTCTGCCCCTGCCTGGTGTTGTCCTCAACTGAACAAAGCTGAGCTTCCACATTCTGGCTTTCGGCCTATACTATCAGATATTAAACTGCATTTGGCCTACTAGTGTGGTTAGGCCCTTGAAACAGTGTCTGCTGCTCTTGGGTTTGCTACTCCACTGAACAAAGCAATGCCGCCTGTTTAGTCCTGTTACCAATTTTGAACTGCATTTAGCCTACTTTATTCTTTGGCCCTATATCTGTTTCCTCCTCATCCTGCCCATTGCCCAGCCACTGCTAGATGAGTCTGCTGGTACATTGACCTAGACCACTACATTCCCCTTGTACTCTACACAGCCAGAATCTGACCCTGCTGAAAGTAAGGTTCCCCTTCCCGCATGTTATACCACCTTACACAGGGAAAAGAGGAAGGTGCAGATGAAAGTGCAGGTGCCTTCATCAGGTGGGGGGGGCATACTCGTTGGCGACGTCACTGGCACAGGGCCCCTCAGAGTACGCAAAAGTGTCGCTGCTGGTGGGAGGCGCCCCCGCCATGCAAACACACCGCCGTACTTTGAGGGGCCCTGTGCCAGTGCCAATGCGAACGAGTGGGCCCCCCTGCTTGCTCAGGATCACAGCACTTGCAACGTTGAAATACTTACCTCTCCCTGCAACACCGCCGTGACGTAGTCCGCATTTCCTGGGCCCACGAAAAACTTGAGCCAGCCCTACTCCCCCCACAACTTTTGCCAAATGACCCCCAATTTCCTATGCCCAACTATTATTATAAAGTTAATTAAGATTGACAAGCTTCAGAAACAAGAATGGATGTTTTTGGCATTAAAATGGGCACTGTAGGTGTTTTCCTGGCCTCCACTCACTGCCGACTATGCTTCCCCATTGACTTGCATTGGGTTTCGCGTTTCGGTCGATCCCCGACTTTTAGCGATAATCGGCCGACTGCACTCGACTCGACTCCGGACAAAGTCGGGTTTCGCAAAACCCGACTCGATCTTAAAAAAATGAAAGTCACTCAACTCTAGCTGACAGCCTGCAGCAACGCCAATGATAGGTGCTAGAGCCAATAGTGGGCATTTAACCACTTTGATGCTGCTGTCAATAGTGACAACAACATCAATGGTCATGACAGAGGAAGTGAGCTCATTCTCTGCTCCCATCGGCACAATGCGATTGCAAAATGGTATAGTTGAAAACATCACGCAGCAAAGATTGAAACAGAGAGACTCATTGCCAGAGAGAGTAAAAATAATCCCAAAATATTCTTTAACTACATAAATAGTAAGAAATTAAAAAATTATAGTGTTGGCCCCCTTAAAAATAGTCTGGGTGAAATGGTGGATGAGGATGAGGAAAAAACCAATATGCTAAATGACTTTTTTTCATCAGTATTTACAAAAGAAAATCCCATGGCAGATAAAATGACTAGTGATAAAAATTCCCAATTAAATGTCACCTGCTTAACCCAGCAGGAAGTACGGCGGCGTCTAAAAATCACTAAAATTGACAAATCTCCGGGCCAGGATGAGATACACCCTCGAGTACTGCAGGAATTAAGTACAGTCATTGATAGACCATTATTTTTAATCTTTAAAGACTCCATAATAACAGGGTCTGTTCCAAAGGACTGGCGTATAGCAAATGTGGTGCCAATTTTCAAAAAGGGGACAAAAACTGAACTGGGTAATTATAGGCCAGTAAGCTTAACCTCTACTGTGGGTAAAATCCTGGAGGGCTTTCTAAGGGATGCTATACTGGAGTATCTGAAGAGGAATAACCTCATGACCCAGTATCGGCATGGGTTTACTAGGGACCGTTCATGTCAGACTAATTTGATCAGCTTCTATGAAGAGGTAAGTTCCGGACTGGACCAAGGGAGCTCAGTGGATGTAGTGTATATGGACTTTTCAAAAGCTTTTGATACGGTGCCACACAAAAGGTTGTTACATAAAATGAGAATAATGGGGATAGGGGAAAATATGTGTAAGTGGATTGAGAGCTGGCTCAGGGATAGGAAACAAAGGGTGGTTAGCACACTCGGACTGGGTCGCGGTTAGCAGTGGGGTACCACAGGGGTCAGTATTGGGCCCTCTTCTTTTTAACATATTTATTAATGACCTTGTAGGGGGCATTCAGAGTAGAATTTCAATATTTGCAGATGACACTAAACTCTGCAGGGTAATCAATACAGAGGAGGACAATTTTATATTACAGGATGATTTATGTAAGCTAGAAGCTTGGGCTGATAAATGGCAAATGAGCTTTAATGGGGATAAATGTAAGGTCATGCACTTGGGTAGAAGTAATAAGATGTATAACTATGTGCTTAATTATAAAAATCTGGGCAAAACCGTCAGTGAAAAAGACCTGGGTGTATGGGTGGATGACAAACTCATATTCAGTGGCCAGTGTCAGGCAGCTGCTACAAAGGCAAATAAAATAATGGGATGCATTAAAAGAGGCATAGATGCTCATGAGGAGAACATAATTTTACCTCTATACAAGTCACTAGTTCGACCACACTTAGAATACTGTGCACAGTTCTGGTCTCCGGTGTATAAGAAAGACATAGCTGAACTGGAGCGGGTGCAGAGAAGAGCGACCAAGGTTATTAGAGGACTGGGGGGTCTGCAATACCAAGATAGGTTATTATGCAGCGCCCCAGAGTCCTGGTCGTTGCAGTACTGTGGCTCCGCCGCTAAGGGGGGCTATGGTACGTATGATGGCACTGAAGGAGTTCATCTGACCAGGTATCACATACACCAATACATTTCACAGTCGGGCCTCCAGGGGGAGCTAAGGGTGCTATTTATTAGGCCACTCCTCACCGTGTGGGTAAACTGGGGGTCAGGCAGGAAGTTAGACAGAAAGCTGACTGGGTTGGAACTAGGCAACACCTTGTGGCAGGGGGTGTTGTGGGGAAGATTCAGTAGGGTCCCTGTCAGGTTTGGGACCCTGACAGAGGCCTGGCAACAAGAAAGAACGTCACGGGACCGTGCCTGCTCAGCATAGCGGCGGTGCCCTAAGAAAGGAACAGAAGCGAGATATATTGTGCTGAGTGAGAAACGAGATCAAAGCAAGAAGGAGAATACCAGTAGGAGTCGTGCTGTAAGACCGAGGCAACATCCTACTGAGGCGCACAACCGTCGGCCGGAACGCGGAGGAAGTATTCATATATCTAGCTCCAAGCAATACTTCAAACCAACGGCAGGACAGTCAGTCATAGGCGGGCTGTCTCACCTAAATCACCTATGCAGACATAGGGGGCAACCTGTGGAGAGGGGCGACTCTAGGGTCCCGGAAGAGCTCCGAGCCTACCCGTCATACGGGTGCGTCCCAACCATAACACCGGGAGGGACGGAGGATTAGCAGAACATCATCTAATCGAGTTGTTGTGAGGGAACACGAGAAACAGACACAACAGTTGTGGGGACTATCCCGTAAGCACAGCAGGGGAGGACCACAACACATAGCGCTAGCAGGAAGGCACAGATTTCCACCTGCAAAGAGAACTCTGGAGGTGCCATCGGACCGGCCGGACTTGCGCAGCCTGGTGAACCGTATTCCGGACTGAGGACCCAGAGACCTTCAGTAAAGAGGTAAAGAGACTGCAACCTGGTGTCCTCGTTATTTACTGCACCGCACCACCACCACCATCCACATCTATTATTTACTGTACGCCCCTCAGCAGGGTCACGGACCGGGCCTAGCCACCGTGACAACCCCAGAGCAGAGACTCAGAGGCCCGGTACCGGGTACCCCTCGGCCCTGCGGCAGTGGGGGCGCTACAATTACACATGGGGCTATTTAGTTTGGAAAAACGAAGGATAAGGGGTGATCTTATGTTAATGTATAAATATATGAGGGGACAGTACAAAGACCTTTCTGATGATCTTTTTAATCATAGACCGGTGACAGGGACAAGGGGGCATCCTCTACGTCTGGAGGAAAGAAGGTTTAAGCATAATAACAGACGCGGATTCTTTACTGTAAGAGCAGTGAGACTATGGAACTCTCTGCCGTATGATGTTGTAATGAGTGATTCATTACTTAAATTTAAGAGGGGACTGGATACCTTTCTGGAAAAGTATAATGTTACAGGGTATATACACTAGATTCCTTGATAGGGCGTTGATCCAGGGAACTAGTCTGATTGCCGTATGTGGAGTCTTGGAAGGAATTTTTTTCCCCAATGTGGAGCTTACTCTTTGCCACATGGTTTTTTTTTGCCTTCCTCTGGATCAACATGTTAGGGCATGTTAGGTTAGGTTAGGCTATGGGTTGAACTAGATGGACTTAAAGTCTTCCTTCAACCTTAATAACTATGTAACTATGTAACCTTGTCCCACAAAAAACAAGTTGCCATACAGTTCCATAAATCCAAAAATAAGAAAGTTATAGCTCTCAGAATAAAGCAATGCAAAAATAATATTTTTCTATAAAATAGTTTAATTGTGTAAAAGCGCAAAACCATAAAAAATTATATAAATGTGGTATCGCTGTAATCGTACTGACCTTAAGAATAAAGTTGTCTTATCACTTTTACCATACAGTGAATTACATTAAAAAAAACAATTCCTAAATTGCTAGTTTTTGTTCTTGCTGCCTCCCAAAAATTGGAACAAAGAGAGATAAAAAAGTTATGTGACTAAAAATAGTGCCAATGAAAACATCATCTCGTCCAGCAAAAAACAAGCCATCACATGACTCTGTCCACAGAAATATAGAAAAATTACAGCTCTCAAAATATGGTGATGCAAAAACTTTGCTTTGCAAAAAAAAAGCATCTTTTGCTGTTTGACAGCAGCCAAACATAAACAAAAGATATTGTTAGGGCTAGCGGAATGCACCGAATGAATATAGAGATTTTATTATAATAGATGCGTTCGCAGCCCGGGGTCCACTGTGCAGGCGAACCTGCTGCTAGCAAATGGCGGAACTATATGGCGGTATGAGCTAACTCTGTTACTTCACAGAGTAGCCGTGAACTCAAAGCAATGCGTCCTGTTAGACTTCACAGTGGCATAGGCTAACTACCCAAACGAGAGCAGTAAGTGGTCATGCACGCACACAAAACTCCTAGCTGGAGGTGCCAGTGTTCTAGGGGCTTATTTCAGCCAGGTCCCTGAATACTCAAACACACAAACTCCTCGCCGGAGGTGCCAGCATTCTAGGGGCTTATTTCAGCCGGGTCCCTGAACACAATGATACATGACCACACTGGCGCAAAGTACATAACTTAGAACAATACTAGCGCATGGCCGTGCGGCCATGCGAGCCTTAAATAGTTGCAGCACGTACAGGACCTTCCTAGAAGGACCAATGAGAGGCTGCCACAGAGCGTGAGCACCTACAGGACCTTCCTGAAGGACCAATGGCCTAAGCTACAGTATCTGATCATGTGACCCTCAATCTCCACTGAGAGATCTTGCTCTGGACATGCTCAGAATGAGAAAAGCAGGACTTAGTCCCAGAAGCGTCTGCTCGCTGCTGCCCAGCACTGACTTCAATGGCAGAAGCAGGGAAAGCAGCAGTAACTCTTTGTACAGAGTCAGACTGAGCGAGATGCTGGGACCGATGTCTCCACTGAGCAGGCTCCACTGCGGCAGGAGAAGAATGGGAGACCGCAGCGGAGATGGACCGAGATTCCCCCTGTGCAGAGGCGGGAACTCGACCCCTAACAGATATACTGTAAATCTGGTATAGCTGTAATTGCAGTGACCTAAAGAATAAAGTTGTCAAATCACTTATACCACCAAAGAATGACATAAAAAATTAAGATAACCAATTCTTCATCTGCTGTTTATTTGTTCATTCTGCCTTCCAAAAAATCACAGTAGGGCTCTGCTCACATTTATCCTGCGCTCTACACTGGGCACTTACACCGGGGTTTCTGTGTAAATCTCGGAACTATGTGATTCAGACAGAAACCCCAGTGGACAATTCCCTAAAATGAGGCAGATGGAGGCACTGTGGACACCGTAAAGTCTATGATCCGGCGGTGTACCTCTGAAAACAAGGATACCACTTAACAGAGGCCAAATGGAATCCATAGTAACTCAACTGCCTTATTATTATCACACTGTGACAGTCTTCAGTAAGGAAGCGGGGTCTGAAACTGTCCCTGGAACTGCTGCCTCATTATCATGAATGGATCCTTCGGCAGTTTCATCTCAATCATGAGATTTAGATGGAAACCCAGATATAAGTGCTCAGCATAGAGCGCTGGATAAATGTGATCCCAAAAGTCATGTAAAATGTTCCCAATAAAAGCTTCAACTCAATCAGCAAAAAAGAAGGCTTCACTCAGTTCTGTCATTTGTTAAGAGACATATAGGGGGTTTCCACACTACTAATAGTACATAGGCTCTGGAAAAGCACTATGGCCCCTTGCCCCTCAAAAGGAATCCAGCAAATTCTGCACTCCCAAATTCAAAAGGCCCCACAGCGGGCCTAAACCACATTTAGCATCCACATGTTTGGCATTTCTGCAGTGATGAGAGTGCGTCTAATTTACAGGTGGATGTTTCCAGAAGCATGAGCTGGGCATCACATACTGGGCACTACAGCACACTAGGCACTACAATGTGCAGACACTACAATAGCAGATTTACAATTTTCACTGAGCAACAAACACTGCTGCTTGTTTCCGCATAACAGCCATCAAATCATCACTACACTTGTAGATAAATTCCCTAAGGGGTATAATTTCTGAGATGGGGGTCACTTGATGGGGGTATTCTGCTCTTCTGTCACCTATGGGCAAATGATATGGAGTCTGCAAACTATTCTAGGGAAATCTGCACTCCAGAAGGCAAATAGCGCTCCGTCCCTCCTGAGTTTCACCTTGTGGCTAAGCAGAACTGTACAGTCACATATTGGGTATTTCCACTTTCAGCAGAAATTGTGTGACAAACTATGGTGTCAATTTTACCCATTTACCCATGTGGAAATGTAAAATCTGGGGCTAAAACAAGATTTTTGTGGCACAAAATGTATTATTTTTTCTTCACTGCCCAATGGTATAAAATTCTGTGACACACCTGTGATGTCAATATGATCACTGCACCCAAAAATGAATTCATTGAGAGGTGTAGTTTGTAAAATAGGGGCACTCATGTTTTTTTTCATGTTCTAGCACCTCAGGGGCTCTCCCAGTGTGTCAAGGCACCCGCAAACCATAACAGTAAAATCTGCAAAAAATTGTGGTGTTCCTTCCACTCTGAGTTTTGAACTGTGCCTGAAAAGTAGTTCCCGATTACATGTAGGGTATTGGGGCACTCAGGAGAAATTGCACAACAAATTGAGAGGTCCTTAGCCCTTATAAAAATTAAAAATGTTGGTCTCAAACAACATTTTAGTGGTAAAAATGTAATTATTCTTTCATCACTGCCCAATGGTATAAATTTATGTAAGGCACATGTGATGTCAAATCCTCACTGCACCCCTAGATTAATTCATTGAGAGGTGTGGTTTGTAAAATGACATCATTTATTTGGGATCTTCTGCTGTTCCTGCACCTCAGTTGCTCTGCCAATGTGACATGGCAACCTAAAACCATTTCATAAACTCTGAACTCCAATATGGTGCTTCTGAACTGTGCACTACATTTCAAAAGTAGTTTTTTTTACCCCATATGGGGTATCTTTGTACTCAGAAGAAATTGCACAACAAATTATATGGTGCAATTTCTCATGTTACCTTTGTTAAAATATAAAAAAACTGAGGACAAAAAGAACACTTTTGCGGGAAAAATTTGATTTTTTTTAAATTTTCACAGGTCAACTTTATAAACTTCTGTGAAGCACTTGGGGGTTCAAGGTGTTCACCACACACCTAGATACATTTCTTGAGAGATCACTTATGTGGGTTTCCACTGTATAGGCACACCAGGGTCTCTCTAAACCAGACCTGGTATTCGCTAACGATTCCAGAAAATTGTGCGTTAAAAAAGTCAAATGGTGCTCCTTTCTTTCTGAGCCCTGCTATGAGTACAAACAGTAGTTTTCCACCACATATGAGGTATCTGTGTGCTCAGAAGAAATTGCATAAGAAATCTTAAGGCCCAGTTTCTCCTGTTATCCTTGTGAAAGTGTAAAAAATTGGGGTCTAAATTAAAATTTTTGTGAAAAAAAAGTTAAATGTTCATTTTTCCTTCCACGTTGCTTCATTTCCTGTGAAGCACCTAAAGGGTTAATAAACTTCTTGAATGTGGTTTTAAGGACTTCGAGGGGTGCAGTTTTTAGAATGGTGTCAATTGGGTATTTTCTGCCATATAGGCCTCTCAATGTCACTTCAAATGTCCCTAAAAAATGGTTTTGCAAATTGTTTTGGAAAAATGAGAAATTATTGATCAGGTTTTTAACGCTTATAACTTCCTATAAATTATTATGTCAAAAATTGTGTTGATGTAAAATAGACATGTGGGAAATTTTATTTATTGACCAACTGGTGTGAAATAACATGGTTCAAGGCCATAAAAATGAAAAGTTTGACAATTGCAAAATGTTTGCCAAATTTCTGATGTTTTCACAAATAAGTGTATGTCGTATAAATAAAATGTAACCACTATCATGAAGTACAATATGTCTTGAGAAAACATTCTTAGAATCACTATTATCTGCTGAAGCATTCCAGAGTTATTACCTCATAAAATGACACTGTTTAGAATTGAAAAGGTGGTCTGATCAGGAAAGTAAAAACAGGCTTTTGAGTGAAGGGGTTAAATCATTTTTTTGCGTTCAATGTATTTTAGAAAAAAAAATCATATCACAAGTTTTATAAAAATAGAAAATATTAAAATTTTAACATAGGACACTGGGCCTTTTTAACTCTTAACTTCTTGTTATTTCAGGAAACCCGCATGTACCGCAATGAACAAACTCTGAATCTATCTTTTGTATTAACAAGTGATGAACGAGCACTAAAGTGCTTGAGTGCTCTGTACTCGAATCGAGTAGATCGGATGCTGAGACAGGCTCGACTTGAGTATTGAGTGAATCACTGAAATGGATGTAAACAGCTGTGAGGCAGTGAGGGGAATTACATGAGAGGGTCGGTATGTGTCCCCCAGGATGCTCATTGAAGTTTATTAAGGCCGCTGAAGTGCAACTCAGTCACAAGTATAGCTGTGGTTGCAGTGCAGAATAAAAAAAAGTGTGGACTTGGTTAAGCTATTTGGCCAAGGCAGATTTAAGAAAACCCGGCATGGGCTTTTATTTTTGGAGTGAACTACAGGATGGTAGTGGGGTGGTTCACTCCCTCCAGCCAAGTCTTACAAGTGGCCCATGGCCACAGATTCCATTTGAAAACCCTGTGGCAAAGGGTTGGGTGTGTTAGTTTTGGTTTACAAGCTGCAGATCAGGTGGCTCTGCAACATCCAGCTTGTGTGTGAAGTCAACACAGAGCCAAGGGAAGCGAACACCTGGCGCCCCTCTGCATGACATAGCAGTGCAGTTGCCCATAGCAACAAGTCTTGAATACGGACTGTTTTGATGCCTCAGAATAACGTTTTTTCATCTGTGAGTTTTGGACAATAAAGATATTGGCGCTGAACTTTACTGGGTCACTGCCTCATTACTGCACGCTGTGAACACAGCCGCTCTACACAGCGTTCAAATATAATGGGAAAAGCATGGGTAAGATGCCTGGATGCATCTCTGACTCCCACGTCACTGCAGGGAACAGGGAAAGTCTACTTTTATGGACTGAAAAAAACATAAAAAACTGAAGATAAAATGGATTGTTACAGGAAAAAACAGAAGTAAGGATTAAAAGTGGCAACAAACCACATGGGACACTGGGAGCAGGGCAGCAATCCCCAAAGTATATAGCAAGTCCATGATACTAAATATATCTGACCAGTTTAATCCATTAACTGCACAAAAAAGACCTAAACATACAAAGAATTCCAATATTTTTAATAATAATAATACATATAGAGTAAAACAATATTGATGGGAATAGTACCAAAATAAAGACACCCCAGACCAGAGATAAACTATTACAACCGTATAACCCACCACCACATAAATCAATGGCCACGCGGACTGCAAATCTTTCCTGCCTCAACGGCATAGTCACAGATGCTCCACTAGCAGGTCCATAACACTTGCGGCAAGATAAAGGGTAGCAAAATGACAAACTAGTAACAATTGCATTACCTCTGGTCTGATGGTGCCACGACCCCAACGCGCGTTTCGGCTGCGTGTGCCTTCTTCCGGGGGAGTGGCATCATCAGATCCTGGTTGGTTTAAATAGCGCTATTGGTTGGTTTAAACCAAGTACCTAAGGTTTGAGGTCCGGATGAATCAGAGAATTTTACATTTCCAGTACAAAGTACTTCCCTTCTGGATCTCCTCGGCCCCAAGGGTCTTCTCCAGAGTCATGGCGGAAGCAGTGTCATATATTCGAAGGCAGGACATTGCCATAGTGCCCTACCTAGATGACCTGCTAATCATTGGTCCTTCCGCCGAGATCCTCGAACAGAGGGTATCCAAAACTCTAAGCATTCTATAAAACCTAGGTTGGGTGCCCAATCTGAAAAACCCTACAGACAGCCATGTCCCTCCTAGGGTCTATGACGGCCTGCATACTGTCAGTCTCTTGGGCCCAAGCCCACTCCAGAGTCCTGCAGGCACACATACTGGAAAACTGGAATGGAAACCCATACTTCTTAAACAGAAGGATCCACACACCAGGAAGAATGAAAGCCTCCTTAACCTGGTGGCTAAATCAAACGAATCTTCTCAGAGGTGTAGACTGGATACAAGCTCCACTGGTAACAGTAACGATGGGCGCCAGCAGGAAAGGCTGTAGTGTTACAGGTTCCATTCCAGGGACACTGGAATCAAAGAGAGAGTACCAAATCCTCCAATTTCAGAGAGTTAAGGGCGGTGGAGAAGGCCCTTCTGGCAGCGGGCAGTCTAATCACAGGTCGTCATGTCAGAGTATACTCGGACAATATGACAACTGTAGCCCATCTCAAGCATCAAGGAAGCCCGAAATTCAACTATCTGAAGGTGGTATCAAGTAGAATCTTCTGCTGGGCAGAGAAACATCTCCTCTCATTGTCAGCAATACACCTGAAGGGGTCTGTAAATATTCAAGCAGATCTCCTAAGCCATCACGACCTACAATGGAGTCTGAAAATGGAAGTCTTCAACATGTTGACGATCAGATGGGATCTACCCGAGATAGATCTGTTAGCCTCAAGTTGGAATACACAGGTAGAGACTTATTTCTCCTTAGATCCCAGAGACGCTTCTCAGGGAATAGACGACTTTGCTCACGAATGGAAGTTACGGTTGGCATATGTATTTCCTCCAATACTGTTGCTGGCAAAGACCCTCCGAAAGATCCGAGACGACAGGGTCCCAACTATCCTGATAGCCCCAGTATGGCCGAAGAGGAGCTGGTACCATCTCATCATGGAACTGCAGGTGGATGGTCCAGTCTTTCTACCAATATCAGACGATCTTCATCAGGGTCCTTTTTATCACACAAATCAACGGAAATTCAACTTGGCTGCCTGGCTACTGAAGCCCAAGTATTGAGAGCTAGAGGATTCTCAGAATCAGTGACCCTAATATCTCTCAAATATTAGACTTTTTACAAAAAGGGTTGGAGTTGGGGCTGAAGCCGAGCACACTGAAAGTCCAGGTATCAGCTTTAAGTTCTGTTTTTGACCAGGATCTAGCTGGTCATTGGTGAATAAAAAGATTTATGGTTTCAGCACTTAGACATCATCCCAAACGGCAGAGCTTTGTCCCATCATGGGACTTAAACCTAGTTCTAAGAGGTCTCAAAGCTCCTCCATTCGAGCCACTGTCTTCTTGTACCCCGCAGCTCCTATCCTGCAAAGCAGCCTTCCTGTTTGCCATATCCACGGCAAGGCGAGTAGGGGAAATACAAGCCCTATCAATCAGAAAACCTTACCTCACTGTTAGGGATGATTCCATTGTGTTTCGCCCAGATCCATTTTTTCTTCCAAAGGTGGTATCAGATTTTCACCGATCACAGGACATAGTCCTCCTGTATTTCTGCCAGAATCCAGCAAATCCGGAGGAACAAAAATTCCATACTTTGGATGTCCGATGCATAGTCCTATATTATTTAGAGCAATCCAAATCTTTCAGAATTGACCAAAATCTCTTCGTTCATTTTTCTGTCCGAAACAAGGGCAAAAAAGTAGCGAAGAATACAATCGCCAACTGGATAAAAAAGGCCATAACTGAAGTATACTTAGCTCAGGATGTGACGGTACCTGCAGGCCTAAAAGCTCATTCCACCAGATCTACGTCTGTCTCCTGGGCTGAAAGGGCTGGTGCATCTACTGAGCAGATTTGCAGGGCCGCGACATGGTCTTCTCTTCACACCTTTACCAAACATTATAGACTGGACATCTGGTCCAATTGGGATCTAGTCTTCGGCCGGAAAGTGCTCCAGGCTGCGGCCCCACCAGTGCAGAATTGGCTGGCATTCCTCCTGGGCTGTCGTGGAAGGCAACTAAAGAAAATAGAATTAGACCTACCGGTAATTTGGTTTCTAGGAGCCTTCCACGACAGTACTAATTCCCTCCCGACATTCTTGGATAAATTTCTGAGAACCTAAAGGTAACTGATGCTATGTGTTGTGAACTCTATTTTTAGGCTCCCTCTAGTGGTCACAAGCGGTACTGTGTAGTGTTGTCTTTCTGCAGGTTGGCTGCATCAGCTGGTTCGTTATCCTTGGTTGGTTTCCTATTTAGCTCACCTGGATACTCAGTTCCTTGCCTGCTATCAATGTGTTCAGTGCTCTTCAGATTCCTTGTGACTACCTTGCTCCCAGTCTCTCCAAGACAAGCTAAGTTTTTGTTTGTTCATTTTTTGATTATCAGCATTCATCATGTTTCTTGTCCAGCTTGCTAAAATGTGTTCTCCTCGCTTGCTGGTTGCTCTAGGGGACTGAGTTTCTCCCCCCACACCGCTAGTTGGTGCAGGGGTTCTTGAAATCTCAGTGTGGATATTTTGTAAGGGTTTTTTACTGACCGCACAGACCCCTTTTCTATTTTCTGCTATCTAGTATTAGTGGGCCTCATTTGCTGAATCTGTTTTCACCCCTGTGTATGTGCCTTCCTCTTACCTCACCGTTATTACATGTTGGGGGCTTCTATATCTTTGGGGATTATTTCTCTGGAGGCAAGAGAGGTCTTTCTTTCTCTCTAGGGGTAGTTAGTTCCTCAGACTGGCTCGAGACGTCTAGGATTTTTAGGCACGTTCACCGGCTACCTCTAGTGTGTTTGGATAGGTTCAGTTTTGCGGTCAGTCCAGTTTACCACCTCCCTAGAGCTTGTCCTATGTTTGTTACTTAGCTGGAGTTATTTGTGATCCTCAACCACTAAGGATCATAACAGCTATGGTATCAGTTGTAAGTCACTGGTTAATGGGAGGTGGGAGGGGTTTTTAACCTCTTGTGCTTCCTGTCTCCCATTAGGGTATGGAGAGAACCTCCTGGGCTGTTGTGGAAGGCTCCTAGAAACCGAACTACCGGTAGGTCTAATTCTATTTTTCTTATCTTCCAGGTTACATAGGGGGCTTATCTATGGCGGTGGCCACAGTTTATAGGGCCAAAATGAGGTGACAGATTCCTTTTATAGGATATTAGTGATTCTGAGTCTGTTTTCTCAAGATATATTTTACTTCATGATAGTGGTAGAATTTATTCTATACAAACTGCATTTATTTGTGAAAATATCTAAAATTTGGCAAACATTTTGAATATTTTGTAATTTTCAAACTTTTCGTTTTTATGCCCTTAAGCTAGAGAATTATTTCACACAAAATAGTTAATAATTTACATTTCCATATGTCTACTTTACATCAGTACAATTTTTAAACATTTTTTTTTGTTAGGATGGTAGAGGACTTAAATTTGATCAGCAATTTCTCCAACCTTACAAAACCATTTTTTTAGGGACCACATCACATTTGATATTACTTTGAGGGGCCCAAAAGTGACAGTATTCTAAAAACTGAACCCATCAAAGTGCTCAAAACCAAGACGTTTACTAACCCTTCAGGTGCTTCACAGGAATTAATGCAATGTGGAAGGAAAAAAATTAACATTTTACTTATTTCACAAAAATTTTACTTTAGACTCAAATTTATTTTCACAAAGATAACAGAAGAAAATGGACCTGAAAATGTCTTGTGCAATTTCTCCGCAGTACACTGATACCCCATATGTGGGAGAAAAGTACTGTCTGGGTGCATGACAGGGCTCGGAAGGAAAGGAGCATCATTTGACTTTTTGAACACAAAAAAAGTTGCGTTTTGAGACCTCCTGATCTGCCTAAAGAATGGAAACCCCTACAAGTGACACCATTTTGTAAAATATACCCCTCTACGAATTTATCTAAATGTGTGGTGAGCACCTTGAACCCTCAGGTGTCACATTTTTTCACAAAAAATGTACTTCTAGCCCACAAATTTTTTTTTCACCAGGGCAACAGGAAAAAATAGACCCCAGATTTTGTTGCGCAATTTCTTCTGCCTATGCTGATACCCTATATGTGGAAGAAAACCACTGGCAGGGCTTGGAAGGGAAGGAGTGACATTTTGGAACACAGACTTTGATTGAATGGTCTGTGGGCATCATAGCATTTGGAGAACCCCTGATAACCATAAAGAATGTAAAACCCCCAAGAGTGAAACAATTTTGGAAACCAGACCCCACAAGGAATTTATCTAGATGATTGATGAGCACCCTGAACACCCAGGTGATTCACAAAAATTTATAATGCTGACCGGAGCCGTGTAAATTAAAAAAAATCACATTTTTTCCACAAATGTTTTTAGCCCCCAATTTTTTATTTTTACATAAGTAACAGGAGAAAATGGACCTCAAAATTTGTTGTGCAATTTATCCTGCGTACACTGATACCTCATATGTGGGGGAAAACTACTGTTTGGGAGCTTGGCAGGGCTTGGAAGGGAAGGAGTGATGTTTTGGAAATCAAACTTAAATGGAAGTGTCCGTGGGTGTCATGTTGAGCTTGCAGAGTGTAACACTTCGGCCAATGGGTCCCATCACCAAACTGCAGGGAGATCGGTTCCCGCCAGTTCATGGGCATTCCCCTGGTCCCCGCAATCCTTCTCACCCTGTCCACGTTCCCGCAGTGCTCCTTCTGGTTGCGGCATCTGCTCGGCTTGTGTCCTCCGCTCCCTCACTTCCTGGTGGCAGGGGATTGAGCATAGGGCGTGCGCGCACCGTTGTCAGAGCATTTAACCCCTTCCCGACCTGTGAAACCACGTAGGCGTCATGAAATTTAGTGCCAATCTGACCTGTGACACCTATGTGGCATCATGGCAGGATCACGTTCCTGCAGATTGGGTGAAAGGGTTAACTATAATTTCACCCGACCTGCAGGGACAGGGGGAGTGGTACTTTAGCCCAGGGGGGTGGGTTTGCCCCCACATGGCTACGATCGCTCTGATTGGCTGATGAAAGAGAAACAGCCAATCAGAGCAATTTGTAATATTTCACCTATGAAACTTGGTGAAATATTACAATCCAGCCATGGCCGATGCCACTGACTGACAGCTTTGATCTGCCGCCGCCGTCAGTCTTTCCTCCCCTCCGTCCAGTCCTCCGCTGCCCTCCATCCTGTCCTCTGCCCCTCGTACCTCCCAAGTCCCAGTGTCCTTCCCGGTATCCATCCGTCTTCAGCTATGGGCGCCGCCATCTTCCAAATTGGCGGGTGTATGCGCAATGCGCCCGCCGAATCTGCCAGCCAGCAGATTCAATCCAGGTACATTTTGATCATTGTGATAGGTTTTATCACAATGATCAAAATAAAAAAAATAGTAAATAAAGCCCCCCTTTATCACCCCCATAGGTAGGGAAAATAATGAAATAAAGAAAATATATTTATTTTTATTTTTCCACTAGTGATAGGGTTAGAATTAGGGTTAGGGTTGCAATTAGGGTAAGGGTTGCAATTAGGGTTAGGGTTAGAATTAGGGTTAGGGTTGCAATTAGGGTTAGGGTTGCAATTAGGGTTAGGGTTAGAATTAGGGTTAGAATTAGGGTTAGAATTAGGCTATGAGCACACGGTGCGGATTGGCCCCTGCGGATTCGTGACAGTTTTCCATCATTTTAACAGTACCATGTAAACCTATGGTAAACCAAATCCGCTGTGCCCTTGGTGCGGAAAATACCATGCGGAAACGCTGCGTTGTATTTTCCTCAGCATGTCAATTCTTTGTGTGGATTCCGCAGTGTTTTACACCTGTTCCTCAATAGGAATCCGCAGGTGAAATCCGCACAAAAAACACTGGAAATCCATGGTAAATCCACAAGTAAAATGCAGTGCGTTTAACCTGCGGATTTTTCAAAAACGGTGCAGAAAGATCTGCACTCGAATCCGCAATGTGGGCACATAGCCTTATGGTTAGGGATGGAACTAGTTAGGGATGGAATTAGGGTTAGGGTTGGAATTAGGGTTAAGATTAGGGTTAGGGGTGTGTTGGGATTAGGGTTAAGGTTGTGGTTAGGGTTAGGGTTGGGATTAGGGTTAGGGGTGTGTTGGGGTTAGGGTTGGAGTTAGAATTGAGGGGTTTCCACTGTTTAGGCACAGGTCTCCAAATGCGACATGGCACCACCATTGATTCCAGCCAATCTTGCATTCAAAAAGTCAAATGGTACTCCCTCCCATCTGAGCCCCGACGTGCGCCCAAACAGTGGTTTACCCAAACATATAGGGCATAAGCGTACTCAGGAAAAATTGCACAACAACTTTGGGGGGTCCAATTTCTCCTGCTACCCTTGGAAAAATAAAAAAATGGGGGCTAAGGAATTATTTTTGTGGGAAAAAATGATTTTTTATTTTCACGGCTCTGCGTTATAAAATTCTGTGAAGCACTTGGGGGTTCAAAGTGCTCACCACACATCTAGATAAGTTCCTTGGGGGTCTAGTTTCCAAAATGGGGTCACATGTGGTGGGTTTCTACTGTTTAGGCACATAAGGGGCTCTGCAAACGCAACTTGACGCCCGCAGACCATTCCATCAAAGTCTGCATTTCAAAACGTCACTACTTCCCTTCTGAGCCCCGACGTGTGCCCAAACAGTGATTTACCCCCACATATGGGGTATCAGCATACTCTAGACAAACTGGACAACAGCTATTGGGGTTCAGTTTCTCCTGTTACCCTTGTGAAAATAAAAAATTGTGGGCTAAAAAATAATTTTTGAGGAAAGAAAAATGTTTTTTTTATTTTCACGGCTCTGTGTTATAAACTTCTGTGAAGCACTTGGCGGTTCAAAGTGCTCACCACAAATCTAGTTCCTCGGGGGGTCTAGTTTCCAAAATGAGGTCACTTATAGGGGAGCTCCAATGTTTAGGCACACAGGGGCTCTCCAAATGCGACATGGTGTCCGCTAATGATTGGAGCTAATTTTTCATTCAAAAAGTCAAATGGCGCTCCTTCCCTTCCGTGCCTTGCCGTGTGCCCAAATAGTGGTTTACCCCTACATGTGAGGTATCGTGTACTCAGGAGAAATTGCCCAACAAACTTTAGGATCCACTTTATCCTGTTGCCCATGTGAAAACGAAAAAATTGAGGCTAAAAGAAATCTTTGTGAAAAAAAGTACTTTTTCATTTTTACGGATCAATTTGTGAAACACCTGGGGGTTGAAAGGGGACACTATGCATCTAGATAGGTTCCTTGGGGGGTATAGTTCCCAAAATGCGGTCACTTGTGGGGGAGCTCCAATCTTGAGGCACACAGGGGCTCTCCAAACGCGACATGGTGTCCGCTAAGGATTGGAGCCAATTTTTCATTCAAAAGGTCAAATCGCGCTCCTTCTCTTTCCGAGCCCTGTCGTACGCCCAAACAGTAGTTTCCCCACATATGGGGCACCAGCGTACTCAGAAAAAATTGTACAACAACTTTCAGGGTCCAGTTTCTCCTTTTACCTTTGGGAAAATAAAAAAAATGTTGCTAAAAGTTCATTTTTGTGACTAAAAAGTTAAATTTTTTCCTTCCATGTTGCTTCTGCTGCTGTGAAACACCTGAAGGGTTAATAAACTTCTTGAATGTGGTTTTGAACACCTCGAGGGGTGCAGTTTTTAGAATGGTGTCACATTTGGGTATTTTCAGCCATATAGACCCCTCAAACTGACTTAAAATGTGAGGTGGTCCCTAAAAAAATGGTTTTGTAAATTTTGTTGTAAAAATGAGAAATCGAAGGTTAAATGTTAACCCTTATAACATCCTAGCAAAAAAAAAGTTGCTTCCAAAATTGTGCTGATGTAAAGTAGACATGTGGGAAATGTTATTTATTAACTATCTTGTGTCACATAACTCTCTGGTTTAACAGAATAAAAATTCAAAATTAGAAAATTGCAAAATGTTCAAAATTTTCTCCAAATTTCCGTTTTTTTCACAAATAAACACATAAATTATCGACCTAAATTTTCCACTGTCATGAAGCCCAATATATCACGAAAAAACAATCTCAGAATCACTAGGATCCGTTGAAGCGTTCCTGAGTTATTACCTCATAAAGGGACACTGGTCAGAATTTCAAAAAATGGCCAGGTCATTAAGGTCAAAATAGGCTGGGTCATGAAGGAGTTAAAGGGCCAGTGCACCCTTTTTCCTGAAGTGTCCTCCCAGCTAATCACTGAGATATCTATGAGTATTTAAGGTCCTCACTTCCTCTTGGAAGTGCTTGGGCAATTTTGTGTCTTGTTTCCAAGTTGCCATCCCCAGGTCTCGGTCCTGTGCATGCTAGTGCTTAGGGTTGAGCGAAACGGATCGTTCATTTTCATAAGTCGCCGACTTTTGGCAAAGTCGGCGTCTCATGAAACCGAGCCGATCCCTGTGTGAGGTCTGCCATGCGGTACGCGACTTTCGCGCCAAAGTCGCGTTTCAATGACGCTAAAAGCGCCATTTCTCAGCCAATGAAGGTGGACGCAGAGTGTGGGCAGCGTGATGACATAGATCTCAGTCCCCACCATCTTAGAGAAGGGCATTGCAGTGATTGGCTTGCTTTCTGCGGCGTCACAGGGGCTATAAAGGGGCGTTCCCGCCGACCGCCATCTTACTGCTGCTGATCTGAGCGTAGGGAGAGGTTGCTGCAGCTTCTTCGGAAGCAGGGATAGTGATAGGCAGGGTACATAAAGCTACAAACCGCTTGTGCTGTAGCGATTTCCACTGTCCAACACCACCTTTTGATTGCAGGGACAGTGGAAGCTACATTTTTTTTTCCTCAGCGCTGTAGCTCATTGGGCTGCACTAGAAGGCTCCCTGGCCCTGATAGCTGCGTTGCTGTGCCTGTGTGTACGCCGCTGTGCAAACCAACTGCTTTTTTCAAAGCACAAATCCTGTTTTTCCTTCCTTTCTGCACAGCTATCTTGTGTGTTTGTCCACACTTTTGTGTGCAGCAGTCCTTTTTATAGCTGCCTGCCATACTTTTCTGAGATAACTGCAGGGAGATAAATATTGGCAAGTCTGCCTCCGTGTCATTGCTGTGTGTGGTATCTGTCTCTCATTGTGTGCCACCGAAAACACTGTGTAATACTTGGCCCTTTTTTTTTTTTTTTGCTAAATTCTCCCTTTTCCCCAAAAAAAATTAGTGGGAGATAAATATTGGCAAGTCTGCCTCCGTGCCATTGCCGTGTGTGGTATCTGTCTCTCATTGTGTGCCACTGAAAACACTGTGTAATACTTGGCCCTTTTTTTTTTTTTTGCTAAATTCTCCCTTTTCCAAAAAAAAAATTAGTGGGAGATAAATATTGGCAAGTCTGCCTCCGTGCCATTGCTGTGTGTGGCATCTGTCTGTCATTGTGTGGCACCGAAAACACTGTGTAATACTTGGCCATTTTTTTGGGGGGGGGGTACATTCTCCCTTTTCCAAAAAAAAAAAATTAGTGGGAGATAAATATTGGCAAGTCTGCCTCCGTGCCATTGCTGTGTGTGGTATCTGTCTCTCATTGTGTGCCACCGAAAACACTGTGTAATACTTGGCCATTTTTTTTTGGGGGGGGGGGTACACTCTCCCTTTTCACAAAAAAAATTAGTGGGAGATAAATATTGGCAAGTCTGCCTCCGTGCCATTGCTGTGTGTGGTATCTGTCTCTCATTGTGTGCCACCGAAAACACTGTGTAATACTTGGCCATTTTTTTTTTGGGGGGGGTACATTCTCCCTTTTCCCAAAAAAAATTAGTGGGAGATAAATATTGGCAAGTCTGCCTCCGTGCCATTGCTGTGTGTGGCATCTGTCTCTCATTGTGTGCCACCGAAAACCAGTGTGTGATACTTGGCCATTTTTTTTGTTTTTGGGGACATTCTCCCTTTTCTAAAAAAAATAGTTAGTGGGAGATAAATATTGGCAAGTCTGCCTCCGTGCCAGTCCTGTGTGTGGCGTCTGTCTCTCATTGTGTGCCACCAAAAACCAGTGTGTGATACTTGGCCATTTTTTTTGTTTTTGGGTACATTCTCCCTTTTCAAAAAAAAATAATTAGTGGGAGATAAATATTGGCAAGTCTGCCTCCGTGCCAGTCCTGTGTGTGGCATCTGTCTCTCATTGTGTGCCACCAAAAACCAGTGTGTGATACTTAGCCATTTTTTTTGTTTTTGGGTACATTCTCCCTTTTCAAAAAAAAATAATTAGTGGGAGATAAATATTGGCAAGTCTGCCTCCGTGCCATTGCTGTGGGTGGCATCTCTCTCTCATTGTGTGCCACCGAAAACCACTGTGTAATACTGGGCCTTTTTTTTGGGGGGGGGGGGAAATTCTCCCTTTTAAAAAAAAATAATTAGTGGGAGATAAATATTGGCAAGTCTGCTTGAGTGCTGCTCCTGTGTGTGCCATATGTCTCAAATTATTGGGGCACAGAAAGCCTAGTGTGTAACATTGGGCCTGATTTTCCTTTCAGTGTCAGGCACCTATAAAGGTATATATAAATCCTACAGAAGTTTGAGTTCACCTTATAAGTTGTTTTACAGTAACAAATAGCGTTACTTTGGTTACGTTTTGCAAACAATGAGGAAGTCTAGTGGAAGAGGTCGTGGCCGTGGGCGGTCATTGTCAGCTGGTAATGATGGTAGTGGTGGTGGAGCATCAGGTGGTCGTGGTAAAAGCAGTACAGCACCTAAGTCTCGAGTTGTTGAGCCAAAAACGTCGTCTGCCTACACAAGGCCTCGAACGCTCTCTTAGGAAAACCACTTTTGAAGCCGGAGCAGGAGGAACAAGTATTGGCTTTCATTGCTCACTCTGCCTCTAGCTCTTTCGCCTCCTCCTCGGAAAGTGCCAAATGTCAGAGCAGTGCATCATCAGTGGATGCACCCGGTCAGGAACAAGTCGCTTCCTTGTGTCCTTCACCCAGAACAACAGTGAAGGATGCGTCAGTCGACACAACAGGTTACTCCATGGAGCTCTTTACACATACCGTTCCTGGGTTAGACAGTGAAACAGTTAACAGGCCATGCCCATTAGAAGTTGAATCGGACATGGAGTGCACAGATGCACAGCCACAGCCAGATTACTATGCTGTTCCTATGACTCAGACCAGAACATTGCCCTCGCAGTGTACTGAGGCAGAATCAAACCCAGCGGAGACTATGGTGCCCCGTCACGAACGCTATACCACCGGCTTACACGGTGACACAGACGAAGTTGCACACGACATAGAAGAGGAGGTCATAGATGACCCAGTTGTTGAACCCGATTGGCAGCCATTGGGGGAACAGGGTGCAGGTGGCAGTAGTTCAGAAGCGGAGGAGGAGGAGCCGCAGCAGGCATCAACATCACAACAGGTTCCATCTACCGTGCCCGTATCTGGCCAAAAACGCGTGGCAAAACCAAAACCTGTTGGAGGACAGCGTGGCCATCCGGTTAAAGAAGCTCAGTCTGCAATGCCTGAAAAGTTATCCGATAGTAGAAAGAGTGCAGTCTGGCATTTTTTTAAACAACATCCAAATGATCAGCGCAAAGTCATCTGTCAAAAATGTTCAACTACCTTAAGCAGAGGTCAGAATCTTAAAAGTCTAAATACAAGTTGCATGCATAGACATTTATCCACCATGCATTTGCAAGCCTGGAATAACTACCAAATGTCCCTAAAGGTTGCAGCACCCTCGGCCAATGAAGCTAGTCAGCAACGCTACATCCCTTCCCTCACTGTAAACCCACCATTTCCCGCACCACCGGCAGT
Organism: Ranitomeya variabilis; assembly: GCF_051348905.1. Lineage (NCBI taxonomy): Eukaryota > Metazoa > Chordata > Amphibia > Anura > Dendrobatidae > Ranitomeya > Ranitomeya variabilis. The sequence continues at coordinate 138,325,774 of NC_135238.1, read as the reverse complement.
ATCTGTGCAGCTTTCGTCGCCAGGCCAAAGCAGTCAGGGAATCACCAGGTTTGCTGTAGGAAACACTGCATGTAGGGCACCGGCAAGAATACCATCTCCAACCCTCTCTCACTCACCCATGTCCACCGGCACCACCGCTAGTTCCACGATCTCCAGCTCTCCAGTCCAGCTCACCCTACATGAGACTCTTGTTAGGAAAAGGAAGTACTCATCCTCGCATCCGCGTACACAGGGTTTGAACGCCCACATTGCTAGACTAATCTCATTAGAGATGATGCCCTACCGGTTAGTTGAAAGCGAAGCTTTCAAAGCGCTGATGGACTACGCTTTACCACGCTACGAGCTACCCAGTCGGCACTTCTTTTCTAGAAAAGCCATCCCAGCCCTCCAACAGCATGTTAAAGACCGCATCGTCCATGCACTCAGGCAGTCTGTGACTACAAAGGTGCACCTGACAACAGATGCATGGACCAGTAGGCATGGCCAGGGACGTTACGTGTCCCTCACGGCACACTGGGTGAATGTGGTGGATGCAGGGTCCACAGGGGACAGCAATATTGGGACAGTTTTGCCTAGTCCACGGTCAAGGAAAGAGTTGGCTGTAGGCGTTCGCCCCCCCTCCTCCTCTTCCTCCTCCTCATGCAGAAGAGAGAGCTCGAGCTCGTCCACACACCGCAGTCGCACATCCACTCCATCCGCAGCTGCCACTGTTGCACACCAGGTGTGCCATTATGGGACAGCTAGTGGCAAGCGTCAGCAAGCTGTATTGGCAATGAAGTGTTTGGGCGACAACAGACACACCGCGGAAGTTCTGTCCGAGTTCTTGCAGAATGAAACTCAGTCATGGCTGGGCACTGTACATCTTGAGGCAGGCAAGGTTGTGAGTGATAACGGAAGGAATTTCATGGCTGCCATAGCCCTTTCCCAACTGAAACACATTCCTTGCCTGGCTCACACCTTAAACCTGGTGGTGCAGTGCTTCCTGAAAAGTTACCCGGGGGTTACCCGACCTGCTCCTCAAAGTGCGCAGACTTTGCTCGCATATCTGCCGTTCGCCCGTACACTCCAGCTCTATGCAGAACTATCAGCGGTCTTTGAACCTTCCCCAGCATCGCCTAATCATCGACATTTCAACAAGGTGGAACTCCACACTGCACATGCTTCAGAGACTGTGCGAACAGAGGCCTGCTGTTATGTTTTTGTGGGAGGATACACATACACGGGCAGGCAGTTAGATGGCAGACATGGAGTTGTCAGGTGTGCAGTGGTCGAAGCTACAAGACCTGTGTCAAGTCCTTCAGTGTTTTGAGGAATGCACACGGCTGGTTAGTGCAGACAACGCCATAATAAGCATGAGCATCCCCCTAATGCGTCTGCTGATGCAAAGTTTATGACGGAACAGATGAATGACCTCGGGGAGACCAAAACATCCAACACTGCGGAGACACCATCACGTGTTTCTCAACGCAGTGATCCAGAACACTGCCCCCATCCCTTATGGGAAATATGCAAACGCATGTAAAGTAAGCTGCGGAGACACCATCACGTGTTTCTCAACGCAAGCAATGAATAGCCAGGCCTTTCTCCGGGAAGGAACAACCACGGGAAGGGCAGCATCCAATAAAGGAGAATATCCAATAAAGGAAGACCACCTATGCCAAGCATGGTATCCATCCACAAACAGCTGTTTCGGGATTTTTTGCCCCTCATCAGTGTGGAGTAGGAAACTGGCTATTAGGAGCAGTGCCTGGTGAAAGGCTATGACGGAACAGATGAATGACCTCGGGGAGACCAAAACATCCAACACTGCGGAGACACCATCACGTGTTTCTCAACGCAGTGATCCAGAACACTGCCCCCATCCCTTATGGGAAATATGCAAACGCATGTAAAGTAAGCTGCGGAGACACCATCACGTGTTTCTCAACGCAAGCAATGAATAGCCAGGCCTTTCTCCGGGAAGGAACAACCATGGGAAGGGCAGCATCCAATAAAGGAGAATATCCAATAAAGGAAGACCACCTATGCCAAGCATGGTATCCATCCACAAACAGCTGTTTCGGGGTTTTTGCCCCTCATCAGTGTGGAGTAGGAAACTGGCTATTAGGAGCAGTCCACAAACTTTTGTTTGTGGATGGATACCATGCTTGGCATAGGTGGTCTTCCTTTATTGGATATTCTCCTTTATTGGATGCTGCCCTTCCCGTGGTTGTTCCTTCCCGGAGAAAGGCCTGGCTATTCATTGCTTGCGTTGAGAAACACGTGATGGTGTCTCCGCAGCTTACTTTACATGCGTTTGCATATTTCCCATAAGGGATGGGGGCAGTGTTCTGGATCACTGCGTTGAGAAACACGTGATGGTGTCTCCGCAGTGTTGGATGTTTTGGTCTCCCCGAGGTCATTCATCTGTTCCGTCATAGCCTTTCACCAGGCACTGCTCCTAATAGCCAGTTTCCTACTCCACACTGATGAGGGGCAAAAACCCCGAAACAGCTGTTTGTGGATGGATACCATGCTTGGCATAGGTGGTCTTCCTTTATTGGATATTCTCCTTTATTGGATGCTGCCCTTCCCGTGGTTGTTCCTTCCCGGAGAAAGGCCTGGCTATTCATTGCTTGCGTTGAGAAACACGTGATGGTGTCTCCGCAGCTTACTTTACATGCGTTTGCATATTTCCCATAAGGGATGGGGGCAGTGTTCTGGATCACTGCGTTGAGAAACACGTGATGGTGTCTCCGCAGTGTTGGATGTTTTGGTCTCCCCGAGGTCATTCATCTGTTCCGTCATAGCCTTTCACCAGGCACTGCTCCTAATAGCCAGTTTCCTACTCCACACTGATGAGGGGCAAAAACCCCGAAACAGCTGTTTGTGGATGGATACCATGCTTGGCATAGGTGGTCTTCCTTTATTGGATATTCTCCTTTATTGGATGCTGCCCTTCCCGTGGTTGTTCCTTCCCGGAGAAAGGCCTGGCTATTCATTGCTTGCGTTGAGAAACACGTGATGGTGTCTCCGCAGCTTACTTTACATGCGTTTGCATATTTCCCATAAGGGATGGGGGCAGTGTTCTGGATCACTGCGTTGAGAAACACGTGATGGTGTCTCCGCAGTGTTGGATGTTTTGGTCTCCCCGAGGTCATTCATCTGTTCCGTCATAGCCTTTCACCAGGCACTGCTCCTAATAGCCAGTTTCCTACTCCACACTGATGAGGGGCAAAAACCCCGAAACAGCTGTTTGTGGATGGATACCATGCTTGGCATAGGTGGTCTTCCTTTATTGGATATTCTCCTTTATTGGATGCTGCCCTTCCCGTGGTTGTTCCTTCCCGGAGAAAGGCCTGGCTATTCATTGCTTGCGTTGAGAAACACGTGATGGTGTCTCCGCAGCTTACTTTACATGCGTTTGCATATTTCCCATAAGGGATGGGGGCAGTGTTCTGGATCACTGCGTTGAGAAACACGTGATGGTGTCTCCGCAGTGTTGGATGTTTTGGTCTCCCCGAGGTCATTCATCTGTTCCGTCATAGCCTTTCACCAGGCACTGCTCCTAATAGCCAGTTTCCTACTCCACACTGATGAGGGGCAAAAACCCCGAAACAGCTGTTTGTGGATGGATACCATGCTTGGCATAGGTGGTCTTCCTTTATTGGATATTCTCCTTTATTGGATGCTGCCCTTCCCGTGGTTGTTCCTTCCCGGAGAAAGGCCTGGCTATTCATTGCTTGCGTTGAGAAACACGTGATGGTGTCTCCGCAGCTTACTTTACATGCTGATGCAAAGTTTGACGCACATAAAGGAGCAGGCGTCTGCAGCCGAGGAAGAGGAAAGCCTTGATGACAGTCAGCCATTGTCTGGTCAGGGCCGTGTAGAGGACGCGGTAGCGGGCGAAGAGGAGGAGGAGGACGAGGAGGATGATGGGGATGAGTACTTTTTGAATGAGGAAGCTTCTCCTGGGCCAACAGAAATTAGTGGCGTTGCAAGGCTGGGTTCTGTTTTTTTAAGGGAGACAAGTGACGTAGATTTGCCTGTAACAGCCCCTCCAACCAGCACAACCGCAGATTTGACAACTGGAACTTTGGCCCACATGGCGGATTATGCCTTACGTATCCTCAAAAGGGACACACGCATTATTAAAATGATGAGCGATGACGATTATTGGTTGGCCTGCATCCTTGACCCTCGCTATAAAGGCAAATTGCAAAATATTATGCCACATGAGAACCTCGAACAAATATTAGCAACCAAACAAGCTACTCTTGTAGACCATTTGATTCAGGCATTCCCAGCACACAGCGCCGGTGATGGTTCTCAGTCTCACACAAGCTGCAGGGGGCTACATGGCAGAGGTGTTAGAGGTGCACAAATCAGAAGTGGCGTTGGACAGAGGGGTTTTCTGACCAGGTTGTGGAGTGATTTCGCAATGACCGCAGACAGGACAGGTACTGCAGCATCTATTCAAAGTGACAGGAGACAACATTTGTCCAGTATGGTTACTAACTATTTTTCTTCCCTTATCGATGTTCTCCCTCAACCGTCATTCCCATTTGATTACTGGGCATCAAAATTAGACACCTGGCCTGAATTGGCAGAATATGCGTTGCAGGAGCTTGCTTGCCCAGCAGCTAGTGTGCTATCAGAAAGAGTATTCAGTACTGCTGGTTCAATATTAACCGAAAAAAGGACTCGTCTGGCTACCCAAAATGTGGATGATCTCACCTTCATTAAAATGAACCACTCCTGGATTTCAAATTATTTTGCCCCACCTTTCCCGGCTGACACCTAGCTTTCCTATAAAAAGGTCTTGCTTGTGGACTGGTCTTACTGAGTGTTCCAATCTGTTAATTTGCAGCAGCTGTTTGTCCAGCATACGACATGTTTACACCTCCCCCAATGGGAAAAATCCCCCCACGGGGCCGTTGTCTCGCCACTTGGCGCAAGCACCCGTTACAGTGCTGATTGTCTGAAGAGGTGGGTGTGCCCGCTTTTGGTCGACGGCACTGCCACTGGGTCCCTCATAGTACAATGTAGTGTCTCTGGCGGTGTTGGTGCGCACCCAACGTCAGCCACACCATTGTAACATGAGGGGCCCTGGGGCGGTACCGCCGGCCACAAGAGAGTTCCCCCCCCCCCCAGCTCAAACTGTGCTCTACCACGTGCAAAATTATCTCGCACAGCTCCACCAATGTTTAGTCTATGCACTGACATCATTCAATGCCTGGCACTGACAAACAATACCAATTTGTTTGCATCTATGATGCTAGTTAAAGTAGTCTGGGTCAGTGTCCTATATTGACACCAGTAAATACTAATTTAATTTTACCAAATTACTTTGTCATAAACTCTGCAGTTGAGCCCACCCCTGTACCTAAGCATGACACCCTTTTTTTACTTATAGTTGTTTTGCGAGACATTAACATCTATTTATTTTTTTGGAGTACTAACTGTGTCAGACACTCCTTGCAATACTCCTCCACTGACCACAATGCTGCCTGCCTGTGCATCCATGTAACCGATATAAAACTGCCATGAGCCTATTGTTTGTTATTTTAGGCCTTTGATAGCCTGTCTGCGGTCCCTACTTGCATTACTCCTCCACTGACCACAATGCTGCCTGCCTGTGCATCCATGTAACCGATGTAAAACTGCCATGAGCCTATTGTTTGTTATTTTAGGCCTTTAATAGCCTGTCTGCGGTCCCTACTTGCATTACTCCTCCACTGACCACAATGCTGCCTGCCTGTGTATCCATGTAACCGATGTAAAACTGCCATGAGCCTATTGTTTGTTATTTTAGGCCTTTGATAGCCTGTCTGCGGTCCCTACTTGCATTACTCCTCCACTGACCACACCAATGCTGCCCGTTTACCCCTGGAACCTATTTTACAGTGCATAGAGCCTATTTTTTTATTTTATTTAATATTAATAAAGCCATGATGGACTACGCTGTACCACGCTATGGGCTACCCAGTTGACAATTCTTTTGCGAGAAAAGGCATCCCACCCCTCCACCAGCATGTAAAAGACCGCATTGTCCATGCACTATGTCAATCTGTGAGTCCAAAGGTACACCTGACAACAGACACATGGACCTGTAGGCATGGCCACGGAAGGTTACGTGTCCTTTGTGGCGCAATGGGTTAATGTATTGGATGCATGGTCCACACAGGGGACAGCCTGGTAAGTCTGTCTGCAGTCCCTAATTCAAGTTGTCCTCAAATGAATAAATCTGAGCTTCAACCTTCTGGCTCTCATTAAGTGCTGTTGTTTAAAAAAAAATTGGTGTTTAGGGCCTACTAACGGTGTCTGCCCCTGCCTGGTGTTTGTCCTCAACTGAATACAGCTGAGCTTCAACCTTCTGGCTTTCGGCCTATAGTATCAGATATTAAACTGCATTTGGCCTTCAACTTTGGTTACGGCCTACTAACGGTGTCTGCCCCTCCCTGGTGTTGACCTCAACTGAATACAGCTGAGCTTCAACCTTCTGGCTTTCGGCCTATAGTATCAGATATTAAACTGCATTTGACCTTCAACTTTGGTTACGGCCTACTAACGGTGTCTGCCCCTCCCTGGTGTTGAGTCTGGCCTCAACTGAATACAGCTGAGCTTCAACCTTCTGGCTTTCGGCCTATAGTATCAGATATTAAACTGCATTTGACCTTCAACTTTGGTTACGGCCTACTAACGGTGTCTGCCCCTCCCTGGTGTTGAGTCTGACCTCAACTGAATACAGCTGAGCTTCAACCTTCTGGCTCTCATTAAGTGCTGTGTTTTTAAAAATTGGTGGTTAGGGCCTACTAACGGTGTCTGCCCCTCCATGTTGTTTGTCCTCAACTGAATAAAGCTGAGCTTCAACCTTCTGGCTTTTGGCCTACAGTAGCAGATATTAAACTGCATTTGGCCTACTAGTGTGGTTGGGCCCTTAAAACAGTGTCTGCTGCTCTTGGGTTTGCTACTCCACTGAACAAAGCAATGCCGCCTGTTTAGTCCTGTTACCAATTTTGAACTGCATTTAGCCTACTTTATTCTTTGGCCCTATATCTGTTTCCTCCTCATCCTGCCCATTGCCCAGCCACTGCTAGATGAGTCTGCTGGTACATTGACCTAGACCACTACATTCCCCTTGCACTCTACACAGCCAGAATCTGACCCTGCTGAAAGTAAGGTTCCCCTTCCCGCATGTTATACTACCTTACACAGGGACAAAGAGGAAGGTGCAGATGAAAGTGCAGGTTCCTTCATCAGGTGGGGGGGCATACTCGTTGGCGACGTCACGGGCACAGGGCCCCTCAGAGTACGCAAAAGTGTCGCTGCCGGTGGGAGGCGCCCCCGCCATGCAAACACACCGCTGTACTTTGAGGGGCCCTGTGCCAGTGCCAATGCGAACGAGTGGGCCCCCCCTGCTTGCTCAGGATCACAGCACTTGCAACGTTGAAATACTTACCTCTCCCTGCTCCACCGCCGTGACGGAGTCCACATTTCCTGGGCCCACTAAAGCCTTGAACCAGCCCTACCCCCCACAACTTTTGCCAAATGACCCCCAATTTCCTATGCCCAACTATTATTATAAAGTTAATTAAGATTGACAAGCTTCAGAAACAAGAATGGATGTTTTTGGCATTAAAATGGGCACTGTAGGTGTTTTCCTGGCCTCCACGCACTGCCGACTATGCTTCCCCATTGACTTGCATTGGGTTTCGTGTTTCGGTCGATCCCCGACTTTTAGCGATAATCGGCCGACTGCACTCGACTCGACTCTGGACAAAGTCGGGTTTCACAAAACCTGACTTGATCTTTAAAAAATGAAAGTCGCTCAACCCTACTAGTGCTGTCTTAGTTGCTCCATGCATTTACACTCTGTGTTTTTCTCCTAGTTCCTTGTCCTACCCATCTACCATCTGTCCTCGGATTCTGGTAGAATTCTCTGGACCTCCTGGTACCTCTCATCTGGTTTTCTGGACCTCTCGCTTCCTGCCTCGGTGTGTCTCTATCCCATTCTGGTCAGACCCTCTGGTCTTGGAACCATCTCACTTGAGCCTCCTTGGCTGTCTTGGGACAATCCCTGTATAGGAGTTTGCTCACTGTTGCTCCCTCAGAGGTATTCAGTTTCTCGATCCAGGGGGCCTCCCTGTGGGCTTTCCTAGTTATAGTTCCAAATAAAGTCTTGCATTCACCTTACTTCTTTGTCAGGCTGGTTCCTAGGGTTCAGCTTCCTGTGGTCCAGTGGGTTCACTAACTTGCTTCTGCCTGCCTCAGCTTGACAGTTTTTGCCCATGCCATGGACCCCTCTGATACCCAATTTTCTGCCCAAAAGGAAATAGCCAGCCTTCAACAAAGTCAGGACTAGCTGGTGACTTTCATGCAGACGCTTGAGGCCCGTCTCGGCTCTCTTCAAGCTGTAGAACCCTCCAATGCTACTCAACTTGTGGATTTACACCTGGAACTTGATCGGCAACGTGAGATGCAGACCCGGATGCTAAACTTCATGTTGTCACCAGCCTGCAAACAGCTGCTGCTCCTACACTGGTTGCAGCCCCAGTGTTTGATCCAGTGGATCCATCCGGTCCAGCTCCTCATTGCTGCAAACCCACTCGGTATTCTGGTGAACCCAAATTGTGCAGGGGGTTTCTTAATCAGTGTCAGCTGCATTTTCGGTTGTTGCCCCAGCAGTATCCGATGGATGTAGCCAAAGTGGCATTTCTAGCTTACCACTTGGAGGGGAGGCTTTGGCATGGTTTAATCCATTACTGGATCAGAATGATCCCATTTTATCTCATCTCCAAGACTTCTTGAAACCTTCCGCAAAATCTTCAATGAACCAGGACAGGTGGTGTCATCCATGGAAGCTCTGTTCAACCTACAGCACGGTTCTCGCTCGGTCAGTCAGTATGCCATCCAGTCCTGTACTCTGTCTTCTGAGTTACAGTGGACCAACGAACCTCTGATTGGAGTCTTCCGACATGTGCTTTCTGGGAGAATTAAGGACGAATTGGCGGTTTGAGAGTTACCGGATACCTTGGATGACTTCTTCTCTCTCACCATCCGAATTGATCTCCATCTTCAGGAACGGTTCAAGGAGAGATACCTTGAAAGGCAATTCCCCTGTCTTGTTCCATCCTTCCCGAACCCCCTCATCCCTTCTGTTCTCACTCCAACTCCGGTCTCCGAGCCAATGGAGGTTGACCATCTCAAGTTGGATGATCATGAACGTGGAGAGAGGTTCGCCCAATAGCTGTGCCTATACTTTGGGACTGCTACCCATTTTCGCGGCCGATGTCCCAAGAGGCCGGAAAACTTCTCTGCCTAGGACAGGTAAGAGAGGCCTTCCTAGGTGAGAGTGATTCCTCTCTACACCTTACTGTTTCTAAATAGGTGTTGGCTGGTGGTGGGAGATTTTCCAAGACAGCATATTTGGATTCCGGTTCTGCAGGTAATTTTGTGCACCAAGCTGTGGCTCACCAATTCGGGATTCCTGTTGTTAGCATGCAGCATCCTCATCTACTCACTTCAGTGAATGGGAGGCCTTTGCAGGATTCCATCTGGGGTATCACTGAGGAGGTGGAGCTTCAGATTGGGGCCCTTTATAAAGAGAGGATTGCCTTCTACGTTCTACCAAATCCTTTCTCCTCCATTTTTGCTAGGTCTTCCTTGGCTTCGCATCCACAAACCAGTTCTGGATTGCCGGACAGGAGACTTCCTTCGTTGGGGTTAATTGAATCATCGTCACTGTCTCAAACCTGTGCAGTCAGGTCACACTTCGCGACCTCCCCCCAGCCCTTCCCGGTTTACCTGCAGCCTACCTGTTCTTTGCAGATGTGTTTGACAAATGAGAGGCAGAGACTCTTCCATCATACAGGCGGAATGACTGCCCCATTGATCATATTCAAGGGTTCAACTCCTCCCAGAGGCTGGATTTACCCTCTGTCTCCTGTCGAGACTCAAGCTATGTCTGACTACATCAAGGAGAACCTGGTCCGGGGTTCATCCAGAAATCCTCCTCCCCTGCTGGTGCGGGGTTCTTCTTTGTAAAAAAGGATGGGTCCCTGTGACGATGCATTGACTATCGAGGTCTCAATGCAATCATAGTGAAGAATAAGAATCCTCTGCCTCTTATTCCAGAGCTCTTTGATCACCTTCGTGGATCCAGGATCTTCACCAAGTTGGACCTCCGAGTTGCTTACAATCTTGTCAGGATTTGTTCCGGGGATGAGTGGAAAACCGCCTTCAACACTCATGAAGGTCACTTCGAATACCGTGTAATGCCTTTTGGGCTAAGTAATGTGCCTGCGGTTTTTCAGGAGTGTGTCAATGACATCTTCCGTGACCTCGTCTACGTCTGTGTAGTCGTCTTTCTGGATGATATCTTGGTGTTTTCTCCAGATCTCTACTCAGAGAAGAAATATCTGTCAGGTCTTTCTATGATTAAGGGAGACTCGGCTGTATGCCAAGTTTGAGAAGTGCCTCTTCCAGCAAAGCTCTCTACCCTTCCTGGGTTACATTGTCTCTGACACAGGTCTCCAAATGGATCCTGAGAAGGTGTCGGCTGTTCTCAAGTGGCGACATTCTGTTGGAGTCAAGGATATTCAGCTATTTCTTGGGTTTGCCAACTACTATCGGCAGTTTATCCCACACTTCTCAGATCTGACCAAACCTCTCTACACTCTGACCCGAAAGGGATCCAATTCTAAGGAGTGGTCCAGAGAGGCGGAATCTTCCTTTCTGGCACTCAAGCAAGCCTTCTCTACTGCTCCTGCTCTCCATAGATCACTGGTCAATAAGCAGTTCTTTGTGGAGGTGGATGCTTTCTCGTCTGGAGCTGGAGCCGTTCTCCTGCTGAAGCTTCCTTCTGGGAGGATAGTAACCTGTGGGTTATTCTCCAAAGCGTTCTCGCCTTGTGAACGCAACTACTCCATTGGTGACAGGGAGTTGTTGGCTGTCAAGCTGGACTAGGAGGACTGGCATTAGCTCCTGGAGGGTGCAGTTCATCCGGTCATTATCTACACTGATCATAAAAACTTGGTCTACCTTCAATTGGCTCAGAGGCTTAACCCTCGTCAGGATCGATTTTCGATATTCTTCGCCCGATTTGACTTCCAGCTCCACTTCCATCCAGCTGAGAGGAACATCAAGGCTGATGCTTTATCCAGGTCTTTCATCCCCGATGACCAGTAGAAGGAACCTCGCTACATCATTGATCCGTCCAGGATGATCACAGTTGCACTTGTCCGGCTGTTGTAACCACCTCCAGGTAAGATGTTAGTCTCGATCTCAAACAGGAGACGTGTACTGATGTGGGGGCATTCTTCTAAGCTTGCTGGTCATGCAAGGCAGAGAAAGACCAAGCAGCTGATTTTTCGGCACTACTGGTGTCCAAAGATGAGTCTGGATGTCTGTGATTTTGTTGCTGCTTGTCCCTCATGTGCTCGCAATAAGACCCCTAAAAAACTTCCCACTGGTCTTCTTCTGCCTCTCCCCATTCTACCTATTCACTGGAGGCATATCGTGATGCATTTCATCACCGACTTGCCAATTTCTTCTGGTTGTTCCGTGATATGGGTCGTGGTGATTCGATTCTCCAAAATGGGTCACTTCGTGCCTTTGTCCGACCTTCTTTCTGCTCCCAAGTTGGTAGAATTGTTTATTCAACATGTCCTCCAACTTCATGGTTTACCTATTCATATTGTGTCTGACAGGGGAGTGCAGTTCGTGTCCCGGTTCTGGCGATCCCTCTGCAAGCAGCTGGATGTCTCTCTGGATTTCTCCTCGGCTTATCACTTGCAATCCAATGGTCAGGTGCAACGGGTGAATCAGGTACCAACTACCTGCGACACTTTGTCAATGCACACCACAGTGATTGGGTTGCCTTGTTGCCTTGGGCAGAGTTCTCCTACAATAACCATGTTGGTGAGTCTTCCTCCAATTCTCCGTTTTTTGTCATTTAAGGGTGCCATCCTAGGGCTCCTACTCCTTTGAACACTCCTTCCAGTAATCCAGCAGCCGAGGATCTGGCTAGAGATTTCTCCAGGATCTGGTCTGAGACCAAAGCTTCCTTGGAACAGGCATCCATGCGGATGAAAGTTCATGCAGATAAGAGATGGCTGTATTCTCCTCATTCCAACCTGAAGACAAGGTGTGGCTCTCTTCTATGCATATTTGCCTCAAGGTTCCCTCATACAAGTTTGCTCCCGGTTCATCGGTCCCTTTGAGGCACTTCAAAGAATCAATGAGATATGCTACCTGATGAAGTTGCCTTCCTCTTTACGGATTCACAACTCTTTTGATATTTCTCTCCTTAAGCCGGTCATCCTTGGATGCTACTTCTGGGATCCTGGTACCATTCCTTTCCTTAGACTGTCTCTTCTAGTGATGTCTTCAAGGTCAAGGACATACTTGACATGATATGGAAAGGGAATAAGATGCTATTTTTGGTCGACCGGAAGGGTTTTGGTCCAGAGAGTTCCAGGGAACAGGAGAGAATATTAACGCTCCCAGTCTTATGCTTAGGTTTTTGGCGGACTTGAAAAAGAGGGGGCATATGGGGGTACTGTAACACTTCGGCCGACGGGTCCCGTCTCCAAAGTGTAGGGAGAATGGGTCCTGCCGGTTCGTGGGCATTCCCATGGTGCCCGCAATCCTTCTCACCCTGTCCATACCCCCATGGCGCACCTTCCGGCTGCAGAATCTGCTCGCCATGTTTCCTCCGCTCCCTAGCTTCATGGTGGCAGGGGTGCGAGCATAGGGCGTGCATGCCGCTGTCAGATCATTTAAGGGGCTCTTTTTCCTGAAGTGTCTTCCCAGCCAATCGCTGAGAGATCTGTATTTAAGGTCCTCACTTCCTTTTGAAAGTGCCTGAGCCATTTTGCGCTTGCTAGTGCTTTCTTAGTTGCTCCGTGCATTTATATTCTGTGTTTTTCTCCTAGTTCCTTGTTCTGCCCTAATACCATCTGTCCTCAGAATCTGGCAGTATTCTCTGGACCTCCTGGTACCTCTCATCCGGCTTCATGGACCTCTCGCTTCCTACCTCGGTGTGTCTCCATTCCATTCGGGTCTGACACTCTAGTCTTGGAACCATCTCACTCGAGCCTCCTTGGCTGTCTCAGGACAATCCCTGTATAGGGGTTCCCTCGCTGTTGCTCCCTCAGAGGTATTTGGTGTCTCTGTCCGGGGGGTCCTCCCTGTGGGTTTTCCTGGTTGTAGTTCCAAATAAAGTCTTACATTTACCTTACAGCTTTGTCCGGCTGGTTCCTAGAGTTCAGCTTCCACAGAGTACTATGTTGTCCAGTGGGTTCGCTAACTTCCTTCCGCCTGCCTCGGTGTGACAGAGTCCCTAATGTACCTAAACAGTGGAAACCCCCAACAAGTGTCCTCATTTTGGAAACTAGACCCCCAAGGAATTTATCTAGATGTTTGGTGAGCACCTTGAACCCCTAGGTGTTTCACAGAAATTTCACAGTGGAAGCCCCCTGCAAGTGACCCTATATTGGAATTGAATTTAATAATGTGGTGGCACACATAAGATATGTACAGTGCATCAGGTTGGCTTACATGAGTAGTTAACAGTGCATCAATTTGGCAAATGAGTTGTGTAGAGTGCACCAGGTTGTCATATGAGAGTTGTGTAGAATGCATCAATTTAGCATACGTGGGTTGTGTAGCGTACATCAGGTAGGTTTACGAAATTTGTGTACATTGCATCAGGTTAATCAAAAAAACGTGATTTCTTTATTGTGAACAAACACCAAAATCAGGGTATCACCGCAGTGTTTCAAGGTAGGTAACGTTTCGACCCACAGGGTCTTTCTCAAACCTTACTTTCAGAGGTAGATACCGAGAAGAGGGCATAGATCCCTGTAGAGATGCAGAAGTCCCGTTAGGGGCTGTAGTATGAGGAAATCCGGTGTCTGCGGTGGTGGTGCACACACCACCACCGCAGACACCGGATTTCCTCATACTACAGCCCCTAACGGGACTTCTGCATCTCTACAGGGATCTATGCCCTCTTCTCGGTATCTACCTCTGAAAGTAAGGTTTGAGAAAGACCCTGTGGGTCGAAACGTTACCTACCTTGAAACACTGCGGTGATACCCTGATTTTGGTGTTTGTTCACAATAAAGAAATCATGTTTTTTTGATTAACGAGAAATTCTAAAAATTCCTTTATTGAGTGCGACTGTTGTTGTACAGGATTATAGTTTGGAGTATCCCTCCATGTTCAGTCTGCACCAGCACTAGCGAGAGTGCACGTCTTATCCTTCAACACATTGCATCAGGTTGGCATACATGAATTGTGTAGAGTGCATCAGGTTGGTATATGTGAGTACAGGGTGGGCCATGTATATGGATACACCTAAATAAAATGGGAATTTTTTTTATATCAACTTCCTGCTTGTGGCACATTAGTTTATGGGAGGGGGAAAACTTTTCAAGGTGGGTGGTGATCATGACGGCCATTTTGAAGTTTGCCATTTTGGATCCAACTTTATTTTTTCCAATGGCAAGAGGGTCATGTAACACATCAACCTTACTGAGAATTTCACAAGAAAAACAATGGCGTGCTTTGATTTTAAAGTAACTTTATTCTTTCATGAGTTATTTACAAGTTTCTCTTTGGTTACAGCCATTGACATGTTGCAGAGGTTAAAATGTGAGGAGCGGACAGAAATTGTATTGATGTCTGGTGAACGCAGTTACCAGATTTTAATGCAAGACAGCCTACGCAAGAAAACTGTGACCATTCCCATTTGATTTCGGTGTATCCGTATAAATGCCCCCCAAAAATCAAAGTTTGCCTCATCACTGAACATAATGTCCTGTGTAAACTGAGAGTCCTGTTCCAATTTTTGCTTTGCCCATTCTGCAAATTTAGCGCTCCGATCTGGTATCAGTCGAACATCCCTTCATTGGATATTAGCTACTCACAAATGGCACCTTTATAAAATCCTGCTGCTGCAGCATCTTGACGAGGATGACCCAGGTCGGCGTGCTGAATTTACAGAATGGGTAAACCCAGAAACAGAGCAGAGCTGCTGAAAGAGGGACAGAATTGTAGCTGCGTATAGGCAGCGATTCATCCACATTTATATTTATTTCAACTATAACAGCCCATCATAGGGCTAATTATAATCAATATTAATACTGTTGTTAGCAGCACTTATGGAGAGATTGTGGTGAAGCGATAGTGTACGACAGGATAGGGCTAATTGCACTTCCTTTCTGTTGCAACTCATACCAGAAGCCCTTTTCAGAGCTAATAATATTGTATTTGCTATTAATCCTGCAAACTTGTTCTGAGCAGGTAAATATTATACACCATTCTTACAGTGGCAGTTGTGCACCAAAAGCATACAGCCAGACTTGGTAGGATCTCAATGGCATTGGTATATTGCTCTTGCAGTGTAACCAGTCCATCTGAGGTATGCAAATTTTCCTGCAATAGTATTGCTGCAATTTTTTTTCCGCAGTGAAATAGTATATGGCATTTATTCTGCGTCAGTTGTGCATCAAAACAAAAAAAGCCTGACTTCTTTAGTTAGCAATAGCATCACTGTATTGATACTGCAGTGGAAGAAGTCCATCTGAGGTGTGCAAATTTTCCTGAGACAGTAATACTGAAAAGTTCTTTCAGCAGTGAAATATTATACAGCATTTATACTGCTCCAATTGTGCTTCAAAACAAAAAAGCCAGACTTGGTTAGTTAGAAACAGCAGTGCTATATGGCGCAAGCACTGAACCAAGTCCTGAGGTATGCAAGTTTTCTGCCATACTAATTATGCAAAGTTTTTTCAGCAGGGATATATCATACAGAATTTAAAATGGACAAGGAGAGGGGTAAGGGACAGGGTAGTGCATGTGATGCTGATGGTGACGGCAGAGACCGAGGGCATGGGCAACATGAAACCGTGCCTGCTGCAGTCGAAAAAAAAATACACGCATCTGTCTTCCTGTCTACTTTGTAGGGGGACATGGAACACCACTTTTGAAGCCAGACCAGTGTGAAAAGGTTGTTGGATGGATAGCAGATAATGCTTCCAGTCATTTTACCAGCTCCACCATGTCTTCCACACAGTCCAGTCTCAGTAGCTGTGATTCTGGACCACATAATCCTCACCCTGATCCTCCTTCCTCCCAACATGCCGAGGGCACAGATGCAAGTGATCCCACACTTGGACACTCCAAAGAGCTGTTCACATTTCCACTTATAGATTGTGGCCTCTCACCCTGCCCATTTCAAGCGGGATATGATGGGATTGCATGTAGCGATGTCCAAATAAATATATGAGAAGCCACGGTCACAAGAAGGTGACAGTGGGAAAATGCAATTACTGTCGCAAGAGGTGGATGATGATAAGACACAGCAAGTCAGGAGGAGGACCAGGGTGCAGAAATGGAATCAAGGTGGTGGACGATGACGTCACTGACCCATCTGGGAAGGTGACATGCAGAGCGAGGACATCAACACACATGGGTGAATTTACCAGGCCCAGTTTTAGGTGTTATCCTGAGTCTGGAACTTTTTTAAATGTAGTTCAGTTAACCCTAAAAAGGCCTTTTGCAAAATCTGCCATGCCACTGTAAGAAGAAGGACCGGAGTGGGGGTACCTCTCTTGCGCCGGGTCTGGAACTGTTGGGGCTGTCTCCTCTGTTGTCCGGGGGAAAGCTAAGAAAGTCGGACCGACCTTTGCACTTGAGAGCAGGGGGCATGGCTAAGCTAAAAAAGGTCAGAGCGTGCACGGAAGCAGTCAGTCCTGGCGGGAACAAGCCGCACGCAGCAGGGAACAGTTGGGGCTCTGTTGTGCATTCCGTTCTTGGGCTCCATCCTGTGGTTGCGAATGGTATTTTTGGGAGTTCTGCTCTTGGGCTCCCTCTGGTGGTTTCAAGTGGAACTTAGCAGCTGCGTTCACTAATCGGTTCCCTGGCCTTTGTTATTTAACTGGGCTTTTGGCTGTAGTGGATGCCAGCTGTCAATGTATTTCCTGTGGATTCAGTTCTTTCCTGGAAGTTCTCTGTTGGCCAGTCCATTTTCAGCTTAAGATAAGTCTGCTAGTTTTGGGGTGTTTCCCTGCTTATGACCTTCTGTTCAGTTTAATTTTGTCTCTTTTGTCCAGCTTGTCATTATGAAATATTCCGGCTAGTTGGAAGCTCTGGGGTCGCAGATTTGTCCCTCCACACCGTGAGTCGGTGTGGTGGTTATTTTTTGTAAACTCTGCGTGGACTTTTTAGTTTTTATACTGACCGCACAGTAGCCTTTCCTATCTCTGTCTATTTAGATAGTATTGGCCTCCTTTGCTAAAAAATCTAGTTTCATTTCTGAGTTTGTCATTTCCCTCTCCACTCATCGTCAATATTTGTGGGGGGCTGTCTTCCTTTGGGGGTTTCTCTGAGGCGAGATAGTTTTCTGTTTCCATCTTCAGGGGTAGCTAGTTCTTAGGCTGTGAAGAGGCGTCTAGGCAGAGTCAGGTACGCTCCACGGCTATTTCTAGTGTTGGTGGTAGGAGTAGGGATTGCGGTCAGTAGAGTTACCACCTCCTCAGAGCTAGTACATTATTTGTTTTACCCACCAGGTCATTTCAGTGCTGCTCCGTATTCACTAGGTCATATCAGTGATTACTGTCTGTGGAGCTGCTACCTCCTCTAAGTTTGTCCATGATTGGTTTTACCCACCAGGTCATCTCAGTACCGCTCCGTAACCACCATGTCATAACAGTACAGCTGGCCCACAATGTGTTAAATGCATCTCAAAAGAGGGAAGAGAAAGTTCTGAGTCATTGTTTTTTTTTTCTTGTTGCTTGTTTCGTCTGTCATGATCTCTGCAGGCAGAGATCATAGCAAGCCTATAGAGGGACAAGCTCTCGGAAGATGGAACTATACTGACCATGAACTAAGCCTGCCGCGCAACTAGAAATAGCCAGGTAGCATTTCCTATTTATCGCTAGATGCCCAGCTCTGGCCTAAGACCTAAATAGCTAGCAGAGGGAAATATAAGACCTGGCTCACCTCTAGAGAAATATTCCAAAGAAGACAGTAGCCCCCCACATATAATGACGGTGAGTTCAGATGAAACAACAAACGCAGCAGGAAAATAGTCTTAGCAAATTTGAGGTCCGCTTACTAGATAGCAGAAGACAGATAGTATACTTTCATGGTCAGCAGAAAAACACTAGCAAAACACCATCCAGAGATTACCTTAAACTCTGGCATTAACTCATAACGCCAGAGTAGCAATCCCTGATCAACGAGAGCTTTCCAGACACAGTAACAAAACTTCAGCTGTGAACTGGAACAAATAGGCAAAACGAAACATGGACAAAAGTCCAACTTATCTAGTAGTTGTCAGAAGCAGGAACAAGCACTGAGAGGCATCAGATAACATTGTTGACCGGCAAGAAACCACCAGAGAAATGAGCTTAAATAGCGACACCCACTACTGATGGAACCAGGTGAAACAGGAAAGAGGATGACAAGTCCAATTCCACAAGCGGCCACCGGGGGAGCCCAGAATCCAAATTCACAACAGTACCCCCCCCTCAAGGAGGGGGCACCGAACCCTCACCAGATCCACCAGGGCGACCAGGATGAGCCCTATGGAAGGCACGAACAAGATCAGAAGCATGAACATCAGATGCATTGACCCAAGAATTATCCTCCTGGCCGTAACCCTTCCAGTTGACCAGATACTGGAGTCTCCGTCTGGAAACACGAGAGTCCAAAACTTTCTCCACAACGTACTCCAACTCACCCTCAACCAACACCGGAGCAGGAGGCTCAACTGAAGGTACAACAGGTACCTCATACCTGCGCAATAACGACCGATGAAAAACGTTATGAATGGAAAAGGACGCAGGGAGGTCCAAACGGAAAGAAACAGGATTAAGAATCTCCAATATTCTATAAGGGCCGATGAACCGAGGTTTAAACTTAGGAGAAGAGACCCTCATAGGGACAAAACGAGAAGACAACCACACCAAATCTCCAACACAAAGCCGAGAACCAACACGACGACGACGGTTGGCAAAACGCTGAGTCTTCTCCTGGGACAACTTCAAATTGTCCATAACCTGCCCCCAGATGTGATGCAATCTCTCCACCACCGCATCCACTCCAGGACAATCCGAGGATTCCACCTGACCGGAGGAAAATCGAGGGTGAAACCCCGAATTACAGAAAAACGGGGACACCAAGGTGGAAGAGCTGGCCCGATTATTGAGGGCGAACTCTGCCAATGGCAAAAAAGCAACCCAATCATCCTGGTCAGCAGAGACAAAACACCTCAGATATGTCTCAAGGGTCTGATTAGTCCGCTCGGTCTGGCCATTAGTCTGAGGGTGAAAAGCAGATGAAAAAGACAAATCTATGCCCATCCTAGCACAGAATGCCCGCCAAAATCTAGACACAAATTGGGTACCTCTGTCAGAAACAATATTCTCAGGAATACCGTGCAATCGGACAACATTCTGAAAAAACAGAGGAACCAACTCAGAAGAAGAAGGCAACTTGGGCAGAGGAACCAAATGGACCATTTTAGAGAAACGGTCACAGACCACCCAGATGACAGACATCTTCTGGGAAACAGGCAGATCTGAAATAAAATCCATCGAGATGTGTGTCCAAGGCCTCTTAGGAATAGGCAAGGGCAACAGCAGTCCGCTAGCCCGAGAACTACAAGACTTGGCCCGAGCACAAATGTCACATGACTGCACAAAGACTCGCACATCTCGTGACAGGGAAGGCCACCAGAAGGATCTTGCCACCAAATCCCTGGTACCAAAAATTCCGGGATGACCTGCCAATGCAGAAGAATGTACCTCAGAGATGACTCTACTGGTCCAATCATCCGGAACAAACAGTCTATCAGGCGGACAACGATCCGGTCTATCCGCCTGAAACTCTTGCAAGGACCGCCGCAGATCAGGAGAAACGGCCGACAAAATTACTCCCTCCCTAAGGATACCTGTGGGTTCAGCATTACCAGGAGAGTCCGGGTCAAAACTCCTAGAAAGGGCATCTGCCTTAACATTCTTAGAACCCGGTAGGTATGACACCACAAAATTAAAGCGAGAAAAAAATAAAGACCAGCGCGCCTGTCTAGGATTCAGGCGCCTGGCAGTCTCAAGATAAATCAAATTTTTGTGGTCAGTCAATACCACCACCTGATGCTTAGCCCCCTCTAGCCAATGGCGCCACTCCTCAAACGCCCACTTCATGGCCAAAAGCTCCCTATTCCCAACATCATAATCCCGCTCTGCGGGCGAAAATTTGCGAGAAAAGAAGGCACAAGGCCTAATGACGGAGCAGTCGGAACCTTTCTGCGACAACACTGCCCCAGCTCCGATCTCCGAAGCGTCAACCTCAACCTGAAAAGGCAGATTCACATCAGGCTGACGTAACACAGGGGCAGAGGCAAAACGGTGCTTAAGCTCCTGAAAGGCCTCTACAGCATGAGGGGACCAATTAGCAACATCAGCGCCATGTCTGGTCAAATCAGTCAGTGGTTTAACGACATCCGAAAAACCAGCAATAAATCGGCGGTAAAAGTTGGCAAAGCCCAAAAATCTCTGAAGACCCTTAAGAGAGGAGGGCTGAGTCCAGTCACAAATAGCTTGCACCTTGACGGGATCCATCTCAATGGAAGAGGGAGAAAAAATATACCCCAAAAAGGAAATTTTCTGGACCCCAAAAACGCACTTAGACCCCTTCACACATAAAGAATTAGACCGCAGAACCTGAAAAACTCTCCTGACCTGCTGGACATGAGAGTCCCAGTCATCAGAAAAAATCAGAATATCATCCAGATATATTATCATAAATTTATCCAGAAAATCGCGGAAAATATCATGCATAAAAGACTGGAAAACTGAAGGGGCATTAGAAAGACCAAAAGGCATGACCAAATACTCAAAGTGGCCCTCGGGCGTATTAAATGCGGTCTTCCACTCATCCCCCTGCCTGATCCGCACCAAATTATACGCCCCACGAAGATCAATTTTAGAGAACCACTTAGCACCCTCTATACGAGCAAACAAATCACCATCCTAACCTGCTGAGCAGGGTCTCCAGCTGAACGAGACTTCAGGGACAAATAAAGCTTACAATTATTTCGGAAATTCTGGAAGCTAGCTCTATTCCCTGTGAAGAACTCCGGCAAAGGAATTCTCGGCTCAGATACTGGAGCATGTACCACAAAATCTTGTAAATTTTGTACTTTCGTGATGAGATTATTCAAACCCGCAGTTACACTCTGAAGATCCATTATTGTCAGGTGCACACAGAGCCATACAGAGATTAGGAGGAGAGAGAGAAAAAAGACTGCAGCAAGGCAAACTGGAGGCAAAAAAAAAAAAAAAAAAATTCCAGCAGACTTCTTATAACTCTCCTATCTCAACCTGGGTCTTTAACACTTTATTGGCCGGTCAAACTGTCATGATCTCTGCAGGCAGAGATCATAGCAAGCCTATAGAGGGACAAGCTCTCGGAAGATGGAACTATACTGACCATGAACTAAGCCTGCCGCGCAACTAGAAATAGCCAGGTAGCATTTCCTATTTATCGCTAGATGCCCAGCTCTGGCCTAAGACCTAAATAGCTAGCAGAGGGAAATATAAGACCTGGCTCACCTCTAGAGAAATATTCCAAAGAAGACAGTAGCCCCCCACATATAATGACGGTGAGTTCAGATGAAACAACAAACGCAGCAGGAAAATAGTCTTAGCAAATTTGAGGTCCGCTTACTAGATAGCAGAAGACAGATAGTATACTTTCATGGTCAGCAGAAAAACACTAGCAAAACACCATCCAGAGATTACCTTAAACTCTGGCATTAACTCATAACGCCAGAGTAGCAATCCCTGATCAACGAGAGCTTTCCAGACACAGTAACAAAACTTCAGCTGTGAACTGGAACAAATAGGCAAAACGAAACATGGACAAAAGTCCAACTTATCTAGTAGTTGTCAGAAGCAGGAACAAGCACTGAGAGGCATCAGATAACATTGTTGACCGGCAAGAAACCACCAGAGAAATGAGCTTAAATAGCGACACCCACTACTGATGGAACCAGGTGAAACAGGAAAGAGGATGACAAGTCCAATTCCACAAGCGGCCACCGGGGGAGCCCAGAATCCAAATTCACAACATTCGTCCTTTCTTTTCCCCTTGATTTTTGGATGGTGCAGGAGCTTGGTACTGATATGGAGGTTCAGGGTCTGTCTGCGCGTGTTGATCATCTCGCTGCTAGGGTACAGAGTATCCAAGACTATGTTGTCCAAACTCCTGTTTCTGAGCCTATAATTCCTATTCCTGATTTGTTTTCTGGGGATAGATCTAGGTTTTTGAACTTCAAAAATAATTGCAGATTATTTTTTGCTCTGAGACCCCGTTCCTCTGGGGACCCCATTCAGCAGGTGAAGATTGTTATTTCTCTGCTGCGTGGCGACCCGCAGGACTGGGCATTCTCCCTTGAGCCAGGGAATCCTGCATTGCTCAATGTAGATTCATTTTTTCAAGCACTTGGACTGCTTTATGACGAACCCAATTCTGTGGATCAGGCAGAAAAAATTTTGCTGGCTCTGTGTCAGGGTCAGGAAGCGGCAGAGATATATTGTCAGAAATTTAGAAAGTGGTCTGTGCTTACAAAATGGAATGAGGATGCCCTGGCGGCTATTTTCAGAAAGGGTCTTTCTGAAGCTCTTAAAGATGTTATGGTGGGGTTTCCCACGCCTGCTGGTTTGAACGAATCAATGTCTCTGGCCATTCAGATTGATCGGCGCCTACGTGAACGTAAGGTGATGCACCATATGGCGGTGTCCTCTGGGCAGAGTTCTGAGCCTATGCAATGTGATAGAGTTTTGACGAGAGCAGAACGGCAGGAGTTCAGACGTCAGAATGGGCTGTGTTTTTACTGTGGTGACGCTACTCATGCTATCTCTGACTGTCCGAAGCGAACTAAGAGGGTTGCTAGGTCGGTTACCATCAGTACTGTACAGCCTAAGTTTCTCTTGTCTATTACCCTGATTTGCTCATTGTCGTCCTTTTCTGTAATGGCATTTGTGGATTCTGGCGCTGCCCTGAACTTAATGGACCTAGAATTTGCCAAGCGCTGTGGTTTTTCCTTGGAGCCTTTGCAGAGTCCTATTCCCTTGAGGGGGATTGATGCTACGCCATTGGCCAAGAATAAACCTCAGTACTGGACACAGTTAGCCATGAACATGGCTCCAGCACATCAGGAAAATATTCGCTTTTTGGTGTTGCATAATTTGCATGATGTGGTTGTGCTGGGGTTTCCATGGTTACAGGTACATAATCCAGTGCTGGATTGGAAATCTATGCCCGTGACTAGTTGGGGTTGTCAGGGGATACATAGTGACATTCCTCTGATGTCAATTTCCTCGTCCCCTTCTTCTGAAGTTCCTGAGTTTTTGGCGGATTTCCAGGATATATTTGAGGAGCCTAAATCCAGTCCTCTGCCTCCTCATAGGGACTGTGATTGCGATATTAATTTGATTCCTGGCTGTAAGTTCCCTAAGGGTCGACTTTTCAATTTGTCTGTGCCAGAGCATGTCGCTATGCGGACTTATGTAAAGGAGTCCTTGGAGAAGGGGCATATTCGCCCGTCTTCGTCACCGTTGGGAGCGGGGTTCTTTTTTGTTGCCAAGAAGGATGGCTCCTTGAGGCCCTGCATAGATTATCGCCTTCTCAATAAGATCACGGTCAAATTCCAGTACCCTTTGCCTTTGCTCTCTGATTTATTTGCTCGGATTAAAGGGGCTAGCTGGTTTACCAAGATTGACCTTCGAGGGGCGTATAATCTGGTCCGCATCAAACAGGGTGATGAATGGAAAACAGCATTTAATACGCCCGAAGGCCATTTTGAATATCTTGTGATGCCTTTCGGGCTCTCTAATGCTCCATCTGTGTTTCAGTCCTTTATGCATGATATTTTCCAGGAGTATTTGGATAAATTTATGATTGTATATTTGGATGATATTTTGTTTTTTTCCGATGATTGGGAGTCTCATGTGAAGCAGGTCAGGATGGTATTTCAGATTCTTCGTGCTAATACACTGTTTGTGAAGGGGTCTAAGTGCCTTTTTGGAGTTCAGAAGGTTTCTTTTCTGGGGTTCATTTTTTCTCCCTCGGCTATTGAAATGGACCCTGTTAAGGTCCAGGCTATTTATGATTGGACTCAGCCCACATCTGTGAAGAGCCTTCAGAAATTTTTGGGCTTTGCTAATTTTTATCGCCGCTTCATTGCTAATTTTTCTACTGTGGTTAAACCTTTGACCGGTTTGACCAAGAAAGGTGCAGATGTGGTGAATTGGTCCTCTGCGGCTGTGGAGGCCTTTCAGGAGCTTAAGCGTAGTTTTACTTCTGCCCCTGTGTTGCGTCAGCCAGATGTTTCTCTCCCTTTTCAGGTTGAGGTTGACGCTTCTGAGATTTGGGCAGGAGCTGTTCTGTCTCAGAGAGGTTCTGATGGCTCTGTGTTGAAGCCGTGTGCTTTCTTCTCCAGAAAGTTTTCGCCTGCTGAGCGTAATTATGATGTCGGCAATCGGGAGTTGTTGGCTATGAAGTGGGCATTCGAGGAGTGGCGACATTGGCTTGAGGGAGCCAAGCATCGTGTTGTGGTCTTGACCGACCATAAGAATCTGATTTACCTTGAGTCGGCCAAGCGGTTGAATCCTAGACAGGCTCGGTGGTCTTTGTTTTTCTCCCGTTTTGATTTTGTGGTCTCGTATCTTCCGGGATCTAAGAATGTGAAGGCTGATGCCTTGTCTAGGAGTTTTTTGCCTGATTCTCCTGGAGTCCGTGAGCCGGGTGGTATTCTCAAGGAGGGGGTGATTCTTTCTGTTATCTCCCCTGATTTGCGGCGGGTGCTTCAGGAGTTTCAGGCTGATAGACCCGACCGCTGTCCTGTGGGGAAATTGTTTGTTCCTGATAGATGGACTAGTAAGGTGATTTCTGAGATTCACTGTTCGGTGTTGGCTGGTCATCCTGGGATCTTTGGAACCAGAGATTTGGTTGCCAGGTCCTTTTGGTGGCCTTCTTTGTCACGGGATGTGCGCTCCTTCGTGCAGTCCTGTGGGATTTGTGCCCGGGCTAAGCCCTGCTGTTCTCGTGCTAGTGGGTTGCTTTTGCCTTTGCCTATCCCTGAGAGGCCCTGGACACAGATTTCCATGGATTTTATTTCTGATCTTCCTGTTTCTCAGAAGATGTCTGTCATCTGGGTGGTTTGTGACCGGTTTTCTAAAATGGTCCACTTGGTACCTTTGCCTAAGTTGCCTTCCTCCTCTGATTTGGTTCCTTTGTTTTTCCAGCATGTGGTTCGTTTGCATGGTATTCCGGAGAATATTGTGTCTGACAGAGGTACCCAGTTTGTTTCTAGGTTTTGGCGGTCCTTTTGTGGTAGAATGGGCATTAATTTGTCTTTTTCTTCGGCGTTTCACCCTCAGACAAATGGACAGACGGAGCGAACCAATCAGACCTTGGAAACCTATTTGAGATGCTTTGTGTCTGCTGATCAGGATGATTGGGTTACCTTCTTGCCGTTGGCCGAGTTTGCCCTTAATAATCGGGCTAGTTCGGCTACTTTGGTTTCGCCTTTTTTTTGTAATTTCGGTTTTCATCCTTGTTTTTCTTCAGGGCAGGTTGAGCCTTCGGACTGTCCTGGGGTAGATTCTGTGGTGGACAGGTTGCAGCAGATTTGGACTCATGTGATGGACAATTTAACATTGTCTCAGGAAAAGGCTCATCGTTTTGCTAACCGCCGTCGGTGCGTTGGTCCCCGGCTTCGGGTTGGGGATTTGGTCTGGTTGTCTTCTCGTCATGTTCCTATGAAGGTCTCTTCCCCTAAGTTCAAACCTCGTTTTATTGGTCCTTATAGGATTTCGGAAATTATCAATCCGGTGTCTTTTCGTTTGGCCCTTCCAGCTTCGTTTTCCATTCATAATGTGTTCCATAGATCTTTGTTGCGGAGATATGTGGTGCCCATGGTTCCCTCCGTTGACACCTCCTGCTCCGGTGTTGGTTGAGGGGGAGCTGGAATATGTGGTGGAGAAGATTTTGGATTCTCGTCTTTCAAGGTGGAAACTTCAGTATCTGGTCAAGTGGAAGGGTTATGGCCAGGAGGATAACTCTTGGGTTTTTGCCTCCGATGTCCATGCTGCCGATTTGGTACGTGCTTTTCATTTGGCTCATCCCGATCGGCCTGGGGGCTCTGGTGAGGGTTCGGTGACCCCTCCTCAAGGGGGGGGTACTGTTGTGAATTCCGTTCTTGGGCTCCATCCTGTGGTTGCGAATGGTATTTTTGGGAGTTCTGCTCTTGGGCTCCCTCTGGTGGTTTCAAGTGGAACTTAGCAGCTGCGTTCACTAATCGGTTCCCTGGCCTTTGTTATTTAACTGGGCTTTTGGCTGTAGTGGATGCCAGCTGCCAATGTATTTCCTGTGGATTCAGTTCTTTCCTGGAAGTTCTCTGTTGGCCAGTCCATTTTCAGCTTAAGATAAGTCTGCTAGTTTTTGGGTGTTTCCCTGCTTATGACCTTCTGTTCAGTTTAATTTTGTCTCTTTTGTCCAGCTTGTCATTATGAAATATTCCGGCTAGTTGGAAGCTCTGGGGTCGCAGATTTGCCCCTCCACACCATGAGTCGGTGTGGTGGTTATTTTTTGTAAACTCTGCGTGGACTTTTTAGTTTTTATACTGACCGCACAGTAGCCTTTCCTATCTCTGTCTATTTAGATAGTATTGGCCTCCTTTGCTAAAAAATCTAGTTTCATTTCTGAGTTTGTCATTTCCCTCTCCACTCACCGTCAATATTTGTGGGGGGCTGTCTTCCTTTGGGGTATTCTCTGAGGCGAGATAGTTTTCCGTTTCCATCTTCAGGGGTAGCTAGTTCTTAGGCTGTGAAGAGGCGTCTAGGCAGAGTTAGGTACGCTCCACGGCTATTTCTAGTGTTGGTGGTAGGAGTAGGGATTGCGGTCAGTAGAGTTACCCCCTCTTCAGAGCTAGTACATTATTTGTTTTACCCACCAGGTCATTTCAGTGCTGCTCCGTATTCACTAGGTCATATCAGTGATTACTGTCTGTGGAGCTGCTACCTCCTCTAAGTTTGTCCATGATTGGTTTTACCCACCAGGTCATCTCAGTACCGCTCCGTAACCACCAGGTCATAACAGGGCTCTGTCCTTTGAGTATTGTGACATACAGAGACTGTGATGAGAGAGGTGCTGTGTGCCAGTTGGCTCCTCCAGCTGAAGGTGCCAAACGCTCTGGGCCAGTAAGTGCTGCGTGCCGCTTAGGAAGGACCATGTGACTTAGCGGGAACTGTGCCCCATCTCACCCGCTTGTATCTGTCGAACCACATTTAGCTCCGTCGGAGGTGAAGATTGCACTTCATACCGCACAACGAACCCTGGATTCAAGACCCCATCCAAGACCCTGTCCAAGACAACAAGGACCCACCGTCACCAACAGAAACTGGATCATCAATGCCTTCAGGATGACACCGGACTCACCGTGCACTAACTGCTTTGGCCCCCACCGTTTGAACCAAGGACTCAGTCAGGACACCTTGGGACTGACAAGAACCAGTCAGGACACCTTGGGACTGATAAGTTAACCCTAAAAGAACTGCTGCATTACTTATTGTTGTTGTTTAACTCACCCTTCACACCAATTGTGTTTATAACACCCACTAAACTCCAGTTTACCCCTTCCTCTGTTTGCGGGGAGTAAACCCCTGTTCAAGTACTGGAGATGTTTATTCTCAGCGAGGAAAGGAAAGCGTAGGACATGGTATACGAGAGATGCCCTAAAGTGGCTACCAGGTACACATAAAATTGGCCATTTTTATGCGCTAAACGCTCTCATTTTTCATATTTCAAGTGCAGTAATGCAGTTCAGTTTTCATGTTTCATGTTTGCATGTTTCAGCGCTGCAGTGTGCTGACTTATTTACTTGACTGTATATGAGTTGGTGACTCTAGGTTCAGCACCTGTTCACACTTAGTCTATGTTTGGATGTGACGGTCAGTTTTTTGAAATGTACCCTGGAAATGTTGTCATTTAGACTTGTGGAGACAGAAGCATTCTGCAACCTCATGGAGGTGGCTGTCCCTGGATACTTGGTCCCCAGCCGCTTCTATTTCTCCCAGTGTGAAGTTCCCTCCTTACATAAGCACGTGTCCCATAACAAGAGCCATGCGCTAACCAAAGCTGTGACTAGAAAGGTTCACTTAACCACGGACAGGTGGACAAGTGCTTGTGGTCAGGGATGCTGCATTTTGCTGATGGCACACTGGGTGAATATTGTGGAAGATGGGACCCAGTCATACCCTGGGATGGAACACAAGCTGCCAACACTGTGGATTGCGAACCCTGGTTCAACCAAGGTTGCCTCAACCTTCTACAGAAGTTCCTGCACCTCCTCCTCCTCAGACTCCATCTCCAAAATATCAACATCAGTTGCAAGCTGGAAGCAGTGCAGCACTGCCTCAGCCAAGCGGCAACAGGCTCTGCTGATGCTAATCTGCTTAATTGACAAACTGCACACCGCCACAGAATTGTGGAAAGGTCCAACAGACCGGACTGATCTGTGGCTCTTGCCCCTGAACCTATTAAAATGCATAGTCATATGTGACAATGGTCGTAACCTGGTGGTGGCTCTGAAGCTTGGCAACCTCACACACGTACCATGCCATGCCTGGCCCATGTGCTCAACTTAATGGTTAAGCGGTTTCTCAAAACCTATCCAGATGCGTCTGAGCTACTTTTGAAAGCACACAGTGTGTGTGCCCATTTCTGCAAGTCAGCTACAGCTGCCACTGCATTTACAGTGCTGAAGCAGTGTTTGAAACTTCCAGCTCACCGGCTGGTGTGCGATGTCACTCACCACACATTGGAATTCAATGTTACATATGATGGCAAGGCTTTGTGAGCAGCATAGGGCAGTAGTTGAACACCAGATACAACATGCCCATCTGTTTTCTGGTCATCCTCCACACATAAAAGCTGATGAGTGGGCATGGATGTCTGACATCTGTTCTCCAAAACTTTGAGGACTCAATCAAAATGGTGAGCGGCAATGATGCCATAATCAGCATCTCCATCCCGTTTCTCTGTCTATCGAAATGCTCGCTATTCACATTTAAAGAGGAGGCTTTGCAGGCAGAGCAAGTTGAGATGGAGCAAGAAACTATACAGGGTGATGCTACACAAACCAGCCACTTCTCATCTTCTATGCAGGGTGACAACATTGGGTGACAATGAAGAGGAGAAGGAACAGTAGCTTGTCGCCTGCCCTACAGATGGTACTAACCACACCACCTTCATCCCGTCTGTTTAGCGTGGATGGATTGAAGACAAGGAGGAGAGCGAGGATGAAGAGGAGAATGAGGAGGAGAACATACACAGTTGTCCCCTAGGTGGGGACAGGGATGTCTTAGCTGTTGTTAGTCTGGCACACATGGCTGAGTTTTTTAAGGGTATTTATGATACCCACAATAACAATTTTTAGAGGCATACCTCTAACATTCTTAATATATTTGTATACTTCCCATGTATAATATTTTATAAGGCCCTCCACTATGTCTCTTCAAAGGAGTATTGGAGTGCCTCCTTTTAATTTTTGGCATCGATTGCACTTAGTGGATACACTTTACCAGTGTAAGAGATTCACTCCTTAGTAATGGAAAAAAAAAATTTCCGAGGTTCCACCTTGTAATTGAGGGTAAGATTTTTGGAACCCAAAAGAGCCAGTACGTTCTATTAGTATATGATCCAGTGCCTTGTTGTTGGCTGTCAGGTGGTCGTTACATAGGGAGTTCTCACACAGCATACAGGATTTTGCAGCTGGGACAGGAGACTTTGTACAGTAAACCTTCCAATAGGTGGCACTAGAGTTCTAGTTCTCTTCCTCTCTGAAGAGACAATTTGCATAATTAGCATATTTCCCCGAGGAGCATTGTGGCTTTAAGTTTCCTCATCTCGGCATGCTTAGCATGTCAATCTCTGCAAGGAGAAACGATGCTTCTTGGATATCAGTCGGCGCCATTCACACAGCCAAACCAGATCTCCACTTTGCACTGACAAGGGGCAATACCCTGAAACACAGTGTCTGCAAATTGAGATTCTGATTTGGCTATTATCCTAAGTCATGTGACAAGGCTCCTTAAAGGGTCGACATTGACTTGTAGGATTGCTACCTTCCAATAGGTGGCACTTGAGTTCTAGTTCTCTTCCTCTCTGAAGAGACAATTTGCATAATTAGCATATTTCCCAGAGGAGCATTGCGGCTTTAAGTCTCCTAATCTAGGCATGCTTAGCATGTCAATCTCCACAAGGAGATACTTCTTGGATACAATAAGCACAGAAGATACTGGTCTCCTTCATAACAGGCTGAGTAGATGCAAAATGATCCACTATATTCCCCAGCAGGGTTGATGAAACAATAGTCCTTGATGCTGCTATGTTAAACTAATAGATTTTTTCAGGGCTAATTAAAATAGATTCTTTTCTCTAATAATACTGCTCTTATTTGCAATTTGTGTAGGGTGAGATATTGCAGTAGGGATGGCGTGTAACAGGCATTTAGTCACGGATTATTGCATTCTAACGTATAATACTTGCTGCTGAAACATAAAAAAAAAATTATCATGGTATTATCTATTCTATTTCCTGTTAATACCACTGATAGCACCTATCCCTACAGTAAACGCAACTAGGTATCCTCTGCTGGAAATTTGCTTATTCTGGTCGCATACATGTCTTCCACAGTCCATAACTTGATTGCTTTTCTCTTTGCACTGATTGACAGTCATGTTTTTTAAGGGAGCTGTACTCAGAAATTCATCAAAGCAGGTAAAATTAACTGATTTCATGTGTCCATTCGCAGTTTCTCTGTAGCATCTGTATGTAAGAGGTAGTGGCGGGAGACTTTACGCTACTGGAGCTGAAATTACCACTTCTTAACTCTCCAGTAATTTTTCTACATCCATTTCTGGGTGCCTCGTGAAGTATGTTTTAAAAACATGACCTGTTGGTGGGCCTTTCAGACTGGAGTTGAGAAACACAGCCCTAAAAGAACTACTGAGTATAAAAAACATTGCTTTTAAAATTATGTAACAAATAAAAAAATTAAATCACTCCCCTTTTCCCCCAATTAGAAAAAAAATATTTTTTTTGATTGCTGTAGCACTATGAAAACTGCAAAAAGAGATCAAAACGTTATATTTACCCCAAAATTGTATCGATAAAAGCATGAGCCCAGCATGCAAAAACAAGACGTAACACAGCTCTACAGAAGAAAATATGAAAACGTTACAGGTCTTGGAAAATGGCAACAAAAGCAAAACATTTTTGCCTAGCAATTTTTGTGTTCACCGTATTTGTACTGATGTTGAGAATCATATTCCCAGGTCACTTTTACAGCATATTGAACACCATAAAAATAAAACTCAAAAAACAATTGCGGGATTGTATTGTTTGTTCAATTTCACCATACTTGGATTTTTTTTCCAGTTTTCAATTCTTTATATGTTAAACTGAATTGTGTCATTCAAGACTACAACACATTTCACCCAAAAAAAAACAGTATGCATCTATGTGGACATAAAATGAAAAATATACTTTAACCAAAAACCAAAGGAGAAAAATCTAACCCATATAATCTTTACATTTCAAGTAGAAACATGAGCATATAACCAAAAAAAAACTACCTGAAAAAATACTATTAACAAAATTTCTTTAAAAACAATATATTTTATTATGTATTAGAAACACTACACAGAACAAAACACAAAAATCCGAACGAGGCACACAAAAGGTATATATCAGAAAGCAATTTTTACAAGGTATAACAATGTTCCATGTATGATAATATTTATACCCTCGCTTTCAATTTTGTTATCAATATAGACAGGAGCTATGGCAAAGAACTACCAACAAACACATTAAATCTTAGTGGACTCAATTAACTACTTATAAATCGTCCAAGGATAAGGTGCATAGTGCATAGTGTTTATCATAGTCAATGCCAATATAAGGCACCGCTGAATACGGTATGTACCTAGAAGTCTCTTATTTTTATATAATCAATATAAGGTGCTAAGTGCACATATAAATAAGGTATATACCTAAAAGGTCTCTTTGTTTAAATATGGTTCATATAAAGTGCTAAGTGCACATGTTGGTTCTTACCAGTGCTCATGTCAGCGTTCCTGTGCCTCAGCCTAACACTCCAACGCGCGTTTCGCACGTTGCGTTGCTTCCTCAGGGAGTGACGCATAGGGGGTACACCGCCTGCTCTTTATATGCTGGCCACACACATCTTTAACCAATCGCGGCAGTAAACGCGGCGCATCCCACGTTACCGAAGCGCCGGCGTCCCCGGCACATGACCCGCGGCCACGTCACAAGAAGGCGCCAAGGCGCCGTCCCTGACATCACAGGCAGATCACATGACAGGGTCCGCCCGCCCCGGCAACAGAGGATGCGCACAAATGCCGTGTCCGCCATCTTAGATTTGGGCAACTGAAAGGGCAAATATCCCACATCAATAAAAGGAAAAGGGAGGCGGTACTCAATAATGAACGTGAATACCAAATGGCGCATCGCATGCTGCCGCGGCAACAATAACCCCAGTGCATGTCCCGCGGAGACACCATAGGAAAGCACACCAGCACCGTCCCTGGTATCTCAAACAGGAGACACAGTGAGGCATCTACGCGGCGGAAGCAAGAGATGCGCACCGGCACCACATCCATCATATAAAGTGGAG
Organism: Ranitomeya variabilis; assembly: GCF_051348905.1. NCBI lineage: Eukaryota > Metazoa > Chordata > Amphibia > Anura > Dendrobatidae > Ranitomeya > Ranitomeya variabilis. The sequence goes on along the minus strand of NC_135238.1, from coordinate 138,293,016 downwards.
CAAGCATATAGATCATGGCAGATGATCATTGGAACAAAAGGAGTAAGCAAATACACTTGAAAGGACATATATATATGTAACATATATCCATATATATATAAAAATACAGTACATATGCACATACACATGCATGTTAAGAGGAACTTCAGACAAAATAGTGGATAAAAGTGAAAAAATATCAATATATTATGATATAATAAATAGTGTAAGAAAACAAAAAATCAATATATTGATACAATAAATAAAGTGAAAAAACGGTAATAAATACCTATAAAAATTGTGAATAAGTGACCGTGACCATGTAAAGAAATAATACATATAAATATAAGAAAAAAAATTGTTGTAAAAAAATTTGCAGAAAAATAATATAAATATGGATCCTTCATCAATTCCATATTAAAATATGTGCACAAATGTCCATAAAATGTGAAAGAGTCCGGATTTTTCCTCATTGGATACTTCATGTCTCCTCATGTTGATGACCCTTCATGGTAAGATGTCATATCTCCAAAATTCATAAACTTTCTATATACAAATAGAGAAAAAAATATTTAGTTTTCATAACTCCAATCTAGTAAAGTAAATATTCCGCAATGACCACCCTATGAAAAAATACATAAGGACAAACACTGAAATTAAAACAAAAATAGATTAAAAAATATACAATATCTAAAAAAGCTAAAACAAACAGGCGGCAGCGCAGAGATCCATAATCAAAAAGTGGATCACAAAAAGCTGGAAAAACCCCATTGGTCATTAAGGCCATGTGGTTTTACTGTTCTAAGGGTGGTAATCCAGCGGCATTCCTTTTGGGCTAACCTATTCATGATATTCCCCCCACGAATGCCCAGATGTACCACATCAATACCTTTTACTTGAAGTTCTATTGGACCAAATGGATGAAATTCCCGATAATGGGCAGGTATTGTCTTCAATTTCCCAAGCTCGTCCTTCTGAGAATTTTCCAAATTCAAAAGTCTTGCGGATCTAATATCTCTTACATGTTCCAGTATTCGTACTCGAAGCTGTCTTGACGTGAGACCCACATAAATAAGCCCACATGGGCATGTCAAATAATATATGACTGATGTGGTCTTACAATTAATTGGGTGGGTAATCTTAAAATTATGTGTCTTTGCTGAATTACTGAATGTGTCTGCCTTAACCATATACTTGCAAGCACTGCAGTCGCCACATGCACGAGATCCCCACTTAGGGCCTTTTGAATCAAATATGAAATTAGATTTGGGTGCAACGTAATGGCTATGTGTGATGGTTTCACCAATAGTTTTACTTCTTCTTGCCACTACCAATGGTCTGTCCTCTATAAATTTTGCAAGCCCAGGGTCCTGTTTCAAAATTGGCCAAAATTGATTAAAAATACTGTTCATATCTTTCCATCTCCCATGATAATCCGTGATGATTCGCAGCCGCGAATCCTCTTTTTTTGTAACTTTATTTTGAAGCAATAAATTTCGGTCCAGTTTCTTCGCTTGCTGATAACCCTGATTGATGTCTTCAAATTTATATCCTCGATCTAGAAATCTGCCTGTCATATCTCGGGCTTGTATTTCAAACTCTTCATTAGTGTCACAGATCCTTTTTGCACGAATAAATTGTCCCTTAGGGATTGCCCTAATAGTATGTCTCGGATGTGCTGATTTTGCATGTAACACAGAGTTAGTGCTGGTTTCTTTTCGAAAGATTGTACTGTGAATATAGCCCATTTGGTCCACTGTTAATTGCAGATCCAAAAAGTCAATCTTGTTGATGGTAATTTTAAAATTAAGTTTCACGTTCCAGTCATTATTGTTCAGGTAGTTTTTTTTGGTTATATGCTCATGTTTCTACTTGAAATGTAAAGATTATATGGGTTAGATTTTTCTCCTTTGGTTTTTGGTTAAAGTATATTTTGTTTTCTAGGAGTAACCCTATCTACCATGGATTATAAAAGTCGGGACACTAACTGGCTCTCACAGATATCCACAATTTTTGGGGACAATCCAGATAAGAATGTGATTGTTGATAATTATGTTGATGTTTTATTGGCGGACAGACGGCAGTTTAGGGATCTATTGTTTAAACGTATCAAAACGTGGTGGAATAGTAAAACTCTTGAACAATACTTGCAGCGTAAACTTGTCCCAAGAGGATTGCGTGTACAAATTTTCCCTTCATTTGCTGTTGAGGATATAGAGATTAAAAACAAGTGGGAAGAAGCTTGTCAAAATTGCTCCAAAATATTTTTGGAACTATTAATTCTACTTGATCGTAAAAAATTGGAAGCAATAGAGGGGCAGATACGTATTACTCAAGATAAACTGAAAGAAAAAATGTCAATAGTGGAAATGACTGCATTCGAGGAAGAATTAGAAAAAGACTATACTAAGTGGGAACAAGATCTCAAAAAAACAAAAACTGAGAAGTTCCAACGAGATCAAATGGATTATCAGCAAAATAGGGTTTATAGGTGGAGGAAGAATGAAAACCTCACTCGTACTAATTCTACTGCTTCGGTTTCAAGCAGCTCCTCGCATATATCAGCTGAATCAAATGCCTCAGCTAATCCAAGACGGTATAATACTCGCCAAAGGACAGGTGGGCGGAACTATAATAGATATCAGGAGCCAATACAAAGCAATAGTTTAAAGGTAATCAATCTATCTGATGTTGATCTTTCACCAGCCCAAATTTCTGTACTTTCTTTAGGTTTAACTTTTTGTCCCACGTCCAACTTTGATGCTTTTGTAGCAATTAAGGATGTTTTCTTATTTGCACGTAAACTTCTTCTGAAGAAGTTTCATGAGGGTAAAAACCATTCTAACACACTCTTTTCAACAGAGGCAGAATTGGAAGCGCTTCGCACGCTAGAGGAATTACTTCTTGAGCAGCAGGAACCTGCACCAAGTAAGTTTCCGGATTTTATAAGAAAAAAGTCTACAAATTTTCCATCAATTTCCTTAAATTCCTCTGTGGAGATATTTGTCAAAATGGTGTGCAATGAGTTATATCAACTCAAAATGCACAGACCATTTGATAATTTAACATTAGTACAACGACAAGCATTGAATGAGTTAAAAAATATGAAACAAGTCGTTTTCAAACCGGCTGATAAAGGCGGTAATGTGGTGGTCTGGCCAGTACAGCTTTATGAAAAAGAAGCATTCAAGCAGCTTAATGATGTTGAGTGTTACCACAAATTAGCTTCAGACCCCACGACTGCCTTTCAGAGACAATTATTTTCCATTTTGGATGATGCCTTAGAAAGAGGGCTTATTACCAAAAGTATTTGGGAAGGTTTACGTGTAAACTATCCTGTCACCCCGACTATTTATTTCTTACCTAAGGTGCACAAAGATCTGTCGAACCCACCCGGACGACCCATTGTGTCGGGGTGTGGAGGATTGAATGAACCAATCTGTAGATTTTTAGATTATTATTTGAAGCCCTGTGTTGAAGAACTACCATCTTATGTAAAGGATTCTGGAGATGTTTTACAGAGACTACAAGGAATTACATTAGAACCTGATATGTTCCTTATTACTGGGGACGTAGAATCCCTATACACTTGCATAAGTCATGAACAAGGGATTTCTGCAGCGAGATTCTACCTCTCTAATAAGGGTATTGATGACGAGTTGTTGCACCTTCTATTGGAGTTATTGGAACATGCATTGACCCATAACTATTTCACATTTAAGGATAGGTACTATGTACAACAACGGGGTGTGGCTATGGGGGCGTCTTTTGCGCCCTCATATGCCAACCTCTTTATGGGCCAATGGGAACGTGAACATATGTTACCATACCTTAGTGATGTTCAGGGTCCCTCGGTGGTAAGCTGGATGCGATTCATTGATGACCTTTTGTTTATTTGGCAGGGTGATAGAAAGGAGCTGGATAAATTCCTTATACATCTGAACAATAATGACTGGAACGTGAAACTTAATTTTAAAATTACCATCAACAAGATTGACTTTTTGGATCTGCAATTAACGGTGGACCAAATGGGCTATATTCACAGTACAATCTTTCGAAAAGAAACCAGCACTAACTCTGTGTTACATGCAAAATCAGCACATCCGAGACATACTATTAGGGCAATCCCTAAGGGACAATTTATTCGTGCAAAAAGGATCTGTGACACTAATGAAGAATTTGAAATACAAGCCCGAGATATGACAGGCAGATTTCTAGATCGAGGATATAAATTTGAAGACATCAATCAGGGTTATCAGCAAGCGAAGAAACTGGACCGAAATTTATTGCTTCAAAATAAAGTTACAAAAAAAGAGGATTCGCGGCTGCGAATCATCACGGATTATCATGGGAGATGGAAAGATATGAACAGTATTTTTAATCAATTTTGGCCAATTTTGAAACAGGACCCTGGGCTTGCAAAATTTATAGAGGACAGACCATTGGTAGTGGCAAGAAGAAGTAAAACTATTGGTGAAACCATCACACATAGCCATTACGTTGCACCCAAATCTAATTTCATATTTGATTCAAAAGGCCCTAAGTGGGGATCTCGTGCATGTGGCGACTGCAGTGCTTGCAAGTATATGGTTAAGGCAGACACATTCAGTAATTCAGCAAAGACACATAATTTTAAGATTACCCACCCAATTAATTGTAAGACCACATCAGTCATATATTATTTGACATGCCAATGTGGGCTTATTTATGTGGGTCTCACGTCAAGACAGCTTCGAGTACGAATACTGGAACATGTAAGAGATATTAGATCCGCAAGACTTTTGAATTTGGAAAATTCTCAGAAGGACGAGCTTGGGAAATTGAAGACAATACCTGCCCATTATCGGGAATTTCATCCATTTGGTCCAATAGAACTTCAAGTAAAAGGTATTGATGTGGTACATCTGGGCATTCGTGGGGGGAATATCATGAATAGGTTAGCCCAAAAGGAATGCCGCTGGATTACCACCCTTAGAACAGTAAAACCACATGGCCTTAATGACCAATGGGGTTTTTCCAGCTTTTTGTGATCCACTTTTTGATTATGGATCTCTGCGCTGCCGCCTGTTTGTTTTAGCTTTTTTAGATATTGTATATTTTTTAATCTATTTTTGTTTTAATTTCAGTGTTTGTCCTTATGTATTTTTTCATAGGGTGGTCATTGCGGAATATTTACTTTACTAGATTGGAGTTATGAAAACTAAATATTTTTTTCTCTATTTGTATATAGAAAGTTTATGAATTTTGGAGATATGACATCTTACCATGAAGGGTCATCAACATGAGGAGACATGAAGTATCCAATGAGGAAAAATCCGGACTCTTTCACATTTTATGGACATTTGTGCACATATTTTAATATGGAATTGATGAAGGATCCATATTTATATTATTTTTCTGCAAATTTTTTTACAACAATTTTTTTTCTTATATTTATATGTATTATTTCTTTACATGGTCACGGTCACTTATTCACAATTTTTATAGGTATTTATTACCGTTTTTTCACTTTATTTATTGTATCAATATATTGATTTTTTGTTTTCTTACACTATTTATTATATCATAATATATTGATATTTTTTCACTTTTATCCACTATTTTGTCTGAAGTTCGTCTTAACATGCATGTGTATGTGCATATGTACTGTATTTTTATATATATATGGATATATGTTACATATATATATGTCCTTTCAAGTGTATTTGCTTACTCCTTTTGTTCCAATGATCATCTGCCATGATCTATATGCTTGCTCCACTTTATATGATGGCTGTGGTGCCGGTGCGCATCTCTTGCTTCCGCCGCGTAGATGCCTCACTGTGTCTCCTGTTTGAGATACCAGGGACGGTGCTGGTGTGCTTTCCTATGGTGTCTCCGCGGGACATGCACTGGGGTTATTGTTGCCGCGGCAGCATGCGATGCGCCATTTGGTATTCACGTTCATTATTGAGTACCGCCTCCCTTTTCCTTTTATTGATGTGGGATATTTGCCCTTTCAGTTGCCCAAATCTAAGATGGCGGACACGGCATTTGTGCGCATCCTCTGTTGCCGGGGCGGGCGGACCCTGTCATGTGATCTGCCTGTGATGTCAGGGACGGCGCCTTGGCGCCTTCTTGTGACGTGGCCGCGGGTCATGTGCCGGGGACGCCGGCGCTTCGGTAACGTGGGATGCGCCGCGTTTACTGCCGCGATTGGTTAAAGATGTGTGTGGCCAGCATATAAAGAGCAGGCGGTGTACCCCCTATGCGTCACTCCCTGAGGAAGCAACGCAACGTGCGAAACGCGCGTTGGAGTGTTAGGCTGAGGCACAGGAACGCTGACATGAGCACTGGTAAGAACCAACATGTGCACTTAGCACTTTATATGAACCATATTTAAACAAAGAGACCTTTTAGGTATATACCTTATTTATATGTGCACTTAGCACCTTATATTGATTATATAAAAATAAGAGACTTCTAGGTACATACCATATTCAGCGGTGCCTTATATTGGCATTGACTATGATAAACACTATGCACTATGCACCTTATCCTTGGACGATTTATAAGTAGTTAATTGAGTCCACTAAGATTTAATGTGTTTGTTGGTAGTTCTTTGCCATAGCTCCTGTCTATATTGATAACAAAATTGAAAGCGAGGGTATAAATATTATCATACATGGAACATTGTTATACCTTGTAAAAATTGCTTTCTGATATATACCTTTTGTGTGCCTCGTTCGGATTTTTGTGTTTTGTTCTGTGTAGTGTTTCTAATACATAATAAAATATATTGTTTTTAAAGAAATTTTGTTAATAGTATTTTTTCAGGTAGTTTTTTTTGGTTATATAAAATGAAAAATGTATGACTCATGGAACAAGCAAAGGAAAAAACAAAAGTGTATAAATGGAAAATTGCACTTTTGGGAAAGGGTTAAAAATGTTGTTTATCTCTAGAGAAAAGGATTTACTTTCCCAGAAACCACAGCAGTCATGTGTCTGTGTCAGTTTTTTATTTTTTCTAAGCATAGACCAGCATAAAAAATTAAACAAAGCTACTCACCCAATTGATTAATCCACTGCATACAGTGAAGAAAAAAAGTATTTAGTCGGCCAATTGTGCAAGTTCTCCCACTTAAAAAGATGAGAGAAGCCTGTATTTGACATCATAGGTAGACCACAACTATGAGAGTCAAAATGAGAAAACAAATCCAAAAAATCACCTTGTCTGAATTGGCAAGATTTATTTTGCAAATTATGATGGAAAATAAGCATTTGGTCACCTAAAAACATGCAAGATTTCTGGCTCTCGCAGACCAGTAACTTCTTCTTTTAAGAGGCTCCTCTGTCCTCCACTCATTACCTGTAGTAATGGCATCTGTTTGAACTTGTTATCATTATAAAAGACACCTGTCCACAACCTCAAACAGTCACACTCCAAACTCCACTATGGTGAAGACCAAAGAGCTGCTGAAGGACACCAGAAACAAAATTGTAGCGCTGCACCAGGCTGGGAAGACTGACTTTGCAATAGGCAAGCAGCTTGGTGTGATGAAATCAACTGTGGGAGCAATAATAAGAAAATGTAAGACATACAAGACTACTGATAATCTCCTTCGATCTGGGGCTCCACGCAAGATCTCACCCCGTGGGGTCAAAATGATCACAAGAACGGTGAGCAAAAATTCCAGAACCACACAGGGGAACCTAGTGAATGACCTGCATAGAGCTAGGACCACCATAACAAAGGCTACCATCAGTAACACTCTACGCCGCCAGGATCTCAGATCCTGCAGTGCCAGATGTATCCCCCAGCTTAAGCTAGTGCAGCGCCCCAGAGTCCTGGTCGTTGCAGTAATGTCGCTCTGCCGCTAAGGGGAGTGATGTTACGTCTGACTGCATTAAAGGAGTTCACCTGATCAGGTAACACTCACATTACACTTCACACTCCGGCCACCGGGGGGGTGGTTCTATCTAGTAGGCCACTCCTCACACTCTGGTAAAACTGGGGGTTGGACAGGAAGACTGAGAGAAGTAACTGGGAAGAGCTAGTGAGAGGACCTGTCAGGGATGGGATCCTGGCAGACTCCTAAGAGCAGAACTAACCAGTGAACAACGGGAATACAGTAAAGAGGAATTAGGACCAGAAGGAGTCGTGCTGTTAGACCGAGGCAACATCCTTCTGAGGCACAAACAGTCGGTGGCCGGAACGCCGAGCAAGTAAGAGACTCTAAGTACTACTGCAAACCACGGCCGGACAGCCAATTATAGGTTGGTTGTCTCACACAAATCACCTAAGCAGACAACGGAGGCAGCTGTGGGAGAGGGGCGACTCTAGGGTCTCGGAAGAACTCCAGGCCTACCCCGTCATACGGGTACGTCCTACCATATCACCTGGGGGATGGAGAGAACGAACATCAGAGACAGGCAGAATCAGTTGTGAGGACTATCCCAGGAGCTCAGCAGGGAAGAACTACAACACCCAGCGCTAGAAGGTAGACACTGATTCCCACCTGAAAAGGGAACTCCTGATGTGCCTTTGGACCAGCCGGTCTCTGACAGCCCTGTTGACAGCGCTCTGGACTGAGGACTCTAAAACCTTCAGGAAAGAGGTAAAGAGACTGCAACCTGGTGTCCTCGTTATTTACTACGACCTACACTGCACCGCAACATCACCACCATTCACCATCCACATCTATAATTGTACGCCCCTCAGCAGGGTCACGGACCGGGTCTAGCCACTGTGACAACCCCAGAGCAGAGACTCACAGGCCCGGTACCGGGTACCCCTCGGCCCTGCGGCAGTGGGGGAGCTACAATTTGGCGTCACGAACAGGATCTACTTAAGCCTGAAGAAACAGGTCATGTGTGCCTTGGAACTGTGATTTATTGTGCTTGGACTGTAACTTATTGCAAAGACTGTGCGTTGATAGTTGCCGCCAAGAGTTCCCGCCACGATTCGCCATCGCAGTGTGCGGAGGGAGGAGCCACAGCTTCGTGGGCGGAACCGGCCAAAAGAAGCGCGGAACGAGAAAGCGTGGTAACGTGCCGATCCCGGAAGAGGAACCCCGATCTCCAGCAGGTTAGTGGAGGAAGGGCCAGCCATGTCCGAGTCGGGAGGAGCGAAGGAGGAGGCCGCAACCGGGGATGCAGGGGCACCTCCGGGCTCCGCAGCGGGCGAAGCCGCGGCCCTAATACCACCACCGGCTGCCACAGAACTTGCTGCCCCCAGCAGTCAGTCGGACACTGCCGCTACCACAAAGGCTATAATGCCCTTCTCTATGTCGTACCTGCCCAGAGCGGCCTGGCTCCCGCGATACTCCGGGGAGTCGCATACATTCACTGACTTTAAGGAAGGGCTCTGCAGCCTGCTCGAGTTCTATCCCCTGACAGAGCCTCAGAAGGTTCATATGATAACCGGCCAACTCTTTGGGGCGGCTCTGAGAGAATTGAAGTCCTGGCCTGCTGAGGATAAGGGAACTGCACAGCAGATTTTTGCAAAGCTTAAAGCCACCTTCGATACTCGCACTGCTTCACAAATTAAACTGACTTTCTATGGATACAAACAGAGACCGCAGGATAGCTTACGGGACTATGCCCTTAATCTGCAGGAGGCGATGTGGGCCATTAAGCAGAGTGACCCCGGCAGCATGCAGGATGAGGATAAACTCCTGAAGGAGCGGTTCATTGAGGGGCTCCTGTGCAGTCACCAGCGGGGCCAATTCCACTTCTTGGCCATGCAAAATCCAGACTTGACTTTTGCGCAATTCAAAGATAAAGCTATCCAGGCATTGCAGGAGCGACAGCCCAGCCGTGCAGCACCTCCCCGGCGCCCCGCGCTCACATACCACCAGGAGGTGGTGTCAGATGCCCCAGTCGCCGCCGAGACTGATGCCCAGAGCTTAGAGGACGACTCCCCTGCAGGACTTCACCTCCAGATGCAGGAGCTAACCAAGAGCGTTGCTGCCCTGGCCCGGACGGTGCAGTCCCTACAGGAGGACCCCAAGGAGAAGATCCAGTTGGCCTCCAGACCAGAGGATGTCCCTGGGATGCGACAGAGGAGGACTCCGCCGACCAGAGGCCGAAACGGCGATCGCTTCCACTAGGACGGACGACCCATCTGCCGCCGCTGTCACCAGGTGGGCCACCTTGCAAGGTACTGTCCTTTAAACGAGCAACCCCTGGGGCAAAGGGCCAACCCCCAGGAGTAGGACGGTCAGGCCCGCAGCATTGGAGAACCAAGTACATTGGAGGACGACCAGTTCTCCCTGTAGTGGTTGATGGAATCCCCTTGAACGCTTTGCTGGACACCGGTTCTCAGGTGACGACTATACCTTACGTGCTTTATAAACGGTATTGGGAACACCGATATTACTCGTGGCCCTGACGATGATTTCACCATAATAGCCAGTAATGGTCAGCCGTTGCCACAAGTGGGGTATAAGGAGGTCACCATCAAGGTGGGGCGGGTGGAATTGAAAGCCCAAGGGATTGTGATTGTTGATATTGACCGTCGAGAATGTAATCCCATGATGACTCTTGGTACTAATGTTATAGAAAATTGTCTTGCAGAAGTTATTGTTTTATTGCAACAGGTGGCAGAAACCGCTGGCCACAGTGAGCAACGTGCCCTGCAGAAGGAAATCAGAGCTCTGATGCAGAGACAGCAGGTAGAGCTGACTGGTGGTGAGATTGGTCGTGTCACTGTGAGTGATTCAAACCCCATCGCGATACCCCCCAGGAGTGAAATGTTAATATGGTGTCGGGCAGCCATAGGCCTCAGGGGAAAGGACTACCAGGCCTTGGTAGAACCCGTATATTCAGACAATAGGCCTACTATTCTGACAGCCCGGGGGGTGGTCGACGTTCGCCAGGGGAGAGTGCCCGTACGTGTCCTCAATTGTGGGGAGGAAGAGGTTCACCTCACCAAGTATGCCACGCTTGCCAAATTGTTCACTGTTAATAATAGTGTGATACAGACACCTGAACCCTTGGTCCCGTCAAACGTGGCGGAGGACAACGGTTCTGCAGAGCACACGAAAGACTGGTGTCGGGAATTGCATGTGGGCACTGACTCTACCCCATCCCATCAAAAACAGGGGGCCTACAGGGTGGTACACGAGTACGAGCAGGTATTCAGCAAACACCCCTTAGATTTTGGGCAGGTGAAAGGGATCCAACACCATATCCCCATGGGAGATCACCGACCCATAAAAGAGAGATATCGCCCTGTACCCCCAGCTCATTACCAGTGTGCCAAGGACATGTTGGGGGAAATGAAGGAGGCTGGGGTGGTGAGAGACAGCTGTAGCCCCTGGGCAGCTCCGTTAGTCCTTGTTAAAAAGAAAGATGGTACAATGAGAATGTGTGTTGATTACAGGCAGTTGAATCACATTACACATAAGGACGCATACCCACTGCCCAGGATAGAGGAGTCTCTGGCTGCCTTAAAATCTGCTAACTACTTCTCTACCTTAGATCTCACCAGTGGGTACTGGCAGGTTCCTGTAGCGTAGGCGGACAAAGAGAAGACAGCCTTCACGACACCCATGGGTCTCTGCGAAGTCAATTACATGCCCTTCGGATTGTGCAATGCTCCCGGGACGTTCCAGAGGACGATGGAGTGCTGCCTGGGACACATGAACTTCGAAACTGTGCTGCTGTATTTGGATGATGTCATTGTCTTCTCTAAGACCTACGAAGACCATCTGAAGCACCTGGCCGAGCTGTTTGAAGCCCTGTCCAACTTTGGCTTAAAGGTGAAACCGTCCAAGTGTCATCTGCTGAAACCTAAAGTGCAGTACCTGGGCCATGTGGTGAGCGCTGAAGGAGTGGCCCCGGACCCCGACAAGGTCACGGTGATCAAGGACTGGCCAAAGCCCAGTGACCTTCACGAAGTCCGGCAGTTCCTCGGGCTGGTAGGCTATTACCGGAGGTTCATTAAGGACTTTACCAAGAAGGCCGCACCCTTGCAAAACCTGTTGGTGGGCCAACCAAAGAGGACCAAGGGGAGGAACACCCCCTTTGATTGGAACGAGGAACTGGAGGGATCCTTCACTTGTTTGAAGTCGGCACTGACGGGAGAAGAGGTACTGGCTTACCCCGAATACGACCAACCGTTTGTGCTGTACACAGATGCCAGCAATGTGGGATTAGGAGCCGTACTGTCCCAGGTCCAGAAAGGCAAAGAAAGGGTGATCGCTTACACCAGCAGGAAACTCCGTCCCACGGAAAGAAACCCTGATAACTACAGTTCCTTTAAGCTGGAATTCCTTGCCATCGTCTGGGCAGTGACGGAGAGGTTCAAACACTACCTGGCCTCTGCGAAATTCACCGTCTTCACGGATAACAATCCGCTAACGCATCTGGATACTGCCAAACTCGGGGCCTTGGAACAGCGGTGGATGGCCCGGCTGTCCAACTACGATTTCACCATCAAGTACCGGGCAGGACACAAGAATGCCAATGCCGATGCCTTGTCCCGAATGCCCAATTTGCCAGAAACGGGAGAGGACCCGGAGGCACTTGAAGAGGTGGAGCTGCCTGCATTCCATCACCCCAAAGCCACTCAGAACTCTCATCATGTGAAGAACAGGCACAGGAATCAACCGGATGCCACGCTGAATCCCCTGCCCCATCACGGATGGGCGGAAACTCAGGATGGTGACCCCGCGGTCCGTCAGGTGAAAGAGCTCTTGACGCAGGCAGGGTTGCATCCCAGCCCAGATGATCCACAAGAAAAGCAACAGCTGTGGAAGGGGAGAAGCAAACTGTTTATCCATGATGGCAAGCTGTGCAGGAGGAGCATCGACCCACGTACTCATGAATTGGTGTGGCAGATAGTGGTGCCAAGGCGAGATGCGCCCATGGTTCTGGGAGCCTACCATGATGGAGCCGGACACTTCGGATGGAGGAAGCTAGAGAGGCTACTCCGAGGGAGGTTCTATTGGATTGGTATGAAGAGAGCCATTGAGAAGTGGTGTCGGGAGTGCGGTCCATGTAGCCTGCGCAGGAAGGACCGTGGCAGCCAACGGGCTCCCCTGCAGCCTATCATCACCAAACGGCCGCTCGAACTGGTCGCGCTGGATCATGTGAAGTTGACACCTAGCCGGTCCGGCTATATCTACGCTCTTACCATCGTAGATCACTACTCCAGATTTCTGGTGGTTGTACCTGTCAAGGATCTAACGGCCAGGACTGCCGCCAAGGCCTTCCAGCAGTACTTTTGTAGGCCCCATGGCTACCCGGAGAAGGTACTGACTGATCAGGGACCAGCATTCGAAGCAGAAGTGTTCCAAGAGTTCTGCCAACTGTATGGGTGTAAGAAGATCCGAACCACGCCGTACCATCCTCAAACCAATGGGATGTGCGAAAAGATGAACCAGGTGGTGATCGACTTATTGAAGACCTTGCCTGTAGAGGAACGGAACCTGTGGCCGACAAAGTTGCCTGACTTGGTGGATATCTACAATCACATCCCAGTAAATTCCACCAACTGTACTCCAGCGTACCTAATGAAGGGAAGGCCTAGCCAGCTACCCGTTGATCTGGACATGGGGGTCCTAGTCCCCGAAGATACCTCGCCGGATGCAGATTGGGATGCAGAAAGGCAGCGAAGGTACCGCGAAGTACAGGAGTGCGTGGAAAGAAGTCTCGCCCAGGCTAGGCAAAAACAAGAAAGGGACTACAACCAGCACGCTCCTGCGATTCCCCTGTTACCTGGTGAGCAAGTACTTAAACGAAAGAGGAGACTACTAGTGTTGAGCATTCCGATGCTGCAAGTATCGGGTATCGGCCGATACTTGCTGTATCGGAATTCCGATACCGGGATTCCGATACTCTTGTGGTATCGGGTATCGGGTATCGGAACAACATTAATGTTAAAATGTGTAAAATAGAGAATTAAAATAAAAAATATCGCTATACTCACCTGTCCGACGCAGCCGGGACCTCAGCGCAGGAACCGGCAGCGTTGTTTGTTTAAAATTCCCGCTTTTACATGGTTACGCGAAGTCCCGGCTTGTGATTGGTCAGGGCGGCCATGTTGCCGGGCCGCGGACCAATCACAGCAAGCCGTGACGAAAATACGTCACGGCTTGCTGTGATTGGTCCGCGTCCCGGCAACATGGCCGCCATTAACCAATCACAAGCCGTGACGTCACGGGAGGCTGGAAACGCGCTCATTTTAAAAAGGGCGCGTGTCCAGCCTCCCGTGACGTCACGGCTTGTGATTGGTTGCGTCGCGGTCAACCAATCACAAGCCGGGAGGCTGGACACGCGCCCATTTCAAAATGAGCGCGTGTCCAGCCTCCCGTGACGTCCCGGCTTGTGATTGGTCAGGGCGGCCATATTGCCGGGACGCGGACCAATCACAGCAAGCCGTGACGTAATTTCGTCACGGCTTGCTGTGATTGGTCCGCGTCCCGGCAACATGGCCGACCTGACCAATCACAAGCCGGGAATTCACGTAACCAAGTAATAGCGCGATTTTTAAACAAACAACGCTGCCGGTTCCCTCGCTGAAGTCCCGGCTGCGTCGGACAGGTGAGTATAGCAATATTTTTTATTTTAATTCTTTCTTTTACACATTTATATGGTTCCCAGGGCCTGAAGGAGAGTTTCCTCTCCTTCAGACCCTGGGAACCATCAGGAATACCGTCCGATACCTGAGTCCCATTGACTTGTATTGGTATCGGGTATCGGTATCGGATTGGATTCCGATACTGTGACGGTATCGGCCGATACTTTCCGATACCGATACTTTCAAGTATCGGACGGTATCGCTCAACACTATGAGACTACACAAGCTCGATGACCAATGGGAAGCAAAACCATATACCATCCTGCCATCCGATTTCGACAACACGAAGGTCTGTCTCATCAGCAAGGACAGAGGGGAGACCTCAACAGCGGTATCCAGGGATCATCTTAAGGTCTGCCCCGATAAGTTGAGAGAGAGGGACACAGCCCCAGGAATCTCCCCGCCGGTGGAAAAGGAGAAGATGATCCATACCGTCCTTGGTGACTTTCCCCAGTCCTGGACTCAGATAAATCAGGCCATCGTGGTACCTGTTCTAATGTTTCAACAGCCGGACCCACCAGAAACAATGGTGGTACCAGATCATCCGGCCCCGCAACCTCAACAAGCCCTACCTGAGGATGCCATGCCAACCGTCGAACCGGCAAATCCTCCCTCTGCTATCGGTGAGCCTGCCGTACCTACTGTTGCCAGCAGCAGCAGCCCTGAGAGCTCTAGCCTGCCAGTGCTACCCAGACTCACTAGAAGTGTAGCCAGAAGATAGTGCACTACACCAGCGGTAGCAAGCATAGCGGGCCCTGCTAGGTCAATAGCGACCACTGCGCTGCGAAGGTCCACACGCAGCACTCAGAATCAAACTCCCCTCCGCTACAAAACGTGGAGGTATTAATGAGGGCTGCTATTTAGTTGAAAATGTTTGTGTGCATATTTTCTGTTACAGGTTTTAAAAATGGACAACGGAGTGATGGACAGTGAATAGCTCCAAAAACTTCTAAAAGGGGACGCCTTTGTTTACCCGGGGTCCCCGCTGTTTAACCACTGAACTGAGAGTCATAAACTGTGCATGACCTAACTTTCGCAACGTTCAAGAAGTCCTCACCTCCCATAAGGGGAAGCACTGTTATGTTTAATTGTTTATAATCTTTCAAATTGTTGTGTGTTTCCTGTTAACATGTATTGTGTTCTTGTTTTCCCAGTCCGGGAGTACTGGCTTTAACCGGGGGGGAGTGCAGCGCCCCAGAGTCCTGGTCGTTGCAGTAATGTCGCTCTGCCGCTAAGGGGAGTGATGTTACGTCTGACTGCATTAAAGGAGTTCACCTGATCAGGTAACACTTACATTGCACTTCACACTCCGGCCACCAGGGGGGGTGGGTTCTATCTAGTAGGCCACTCCTCACACTCTGGTAAAACTGGGGGTTGGACAGGAAGACTGAGAGAAGTAACTGGGAAGAGCTAGTGAGAGGACCTGTCAGGGATGGGATCCTGGCAGACTCCTAAGAGCAGAACTAACCAGTGAACAACGGGAATACAGTAAAGAGGAATTAGGACCAGAAGGAGTCGTGCTGTTAGACCGAGGCAACATCCTTCTGAGGCACAAACAGTCGGTGGCCGGAACGCCGAGCAAGTAAGAGACTCTAAGTACTACTTCAAACCACTTCCGGACAGCCAATTATAGGTTGGCTGTCTCACACAAATCACCTAAGCAGACAACGGAGGCAGCTGTGGGAGAGGGGCGACTCTAGGGTCCCGGAAGAACTCCAGGCCTACCCCGTCATATGGGTGCGTCCTACCATATCACCTCGGGGACGGAGAGAACGAACATCAGAGACAGGCAGAATCAGTTGTGAGGACTATCCCGGGAGCTCAGCAGGGAAGAACTACAACACCCAGCGCTAGAAGGTAGACACTGATTCCCACCTGAAAAGGGAACTCCTGATGTGCTTTTGGACCGGCCGGTCTCTGACAGCCCTGTTGACAGCGCTCTGGACTGAGGACTCTAAAACCTTCAGTAAAGAGGTAAAGAGACTGCAACCTGGTGTCCTCGTTATTTACTACGACCTACACTGCACCGCAACATCACCACCATTCACCATCCACATCTATAATTGTACGCCCCTCAGCAGGGTCACGGACCGGGTCTAGCCACCGTGACAACCCCAGAGCAGAGACTCACAGGCCCGGTACCGGGTACCCCTCGGCCCTGCGGCAGTGGGGGCGCTACACTAGTACATGTCCGGGCCCATCTGAAGTTTGCTAGAGAGCATTTGGATTATCCAGAAGTGTTTTGAGAGAGTGTCATATGGTCTGATTAAACCAAAGTAGAACTGTTTGGTAGAAGCAAAATTTGTCATTTTTGGAGGAGACAGAATGCTGAGTTGCATCCAAAGAACACCATACCTACTGTGAAGCATTGGGGTGGCAACATCATGCTTTTGGGCTGTTTCTCTGCAAAGGGACCAGGACGACTGATCCGTGTACATGAAAGAATGAATGTAGCCATGTATAGTGAGATTTTGAGTGCAAACCTCCTTCGATCAGCAAGGTCCTGCGGTTCACAGGGGGGTGTCACGGTGGCTGACCCAGTCTGTGGCCCTGGGACGTCCGTATAAAAGGGAATGGTCTTTAAAGGGATAAAGTTTATGTTCGTGACGCCACCTGTGGAATTTGGTCAGGGTGACCAACGCTGCTTTAAGGGGTCCGCTGGGGTGATGTTATGGCAGCTAGATGGTATACCTTCCCACAGATGAAGTATGTCCCCAGGGCTTCACGGTGTGTAGATGGTGGTATGGTGAGAGGCGCAGAGAAGAACGAGGACACAAGGTTGTAGTCTCTTTACCTTTACTGAAGACTTCAGCATCCACAGTTCAGGGCACCAGATCAAAGGGCAGGCAGAGTCCGGCTGGTTTGGAGGCAAGTCCAGAGTTCCCTTGTCCAGGTGGAAATCAGTAGCCTTCCCTTGCACTGCAGTGGTGTAGTCCCTTACTGCCTATGGCTTCACATAAGGGTCTCACAGATGCGATGTTTCGCTCTCTCTGTCCCCCGTATAGGATAAGACAAAACCCGTATGACTGGTGACTTGAGCCTGTTTATAGTGTCTCTTAGATAACTAGGCTCCGTAGATGTCACCGTGCCTCCTGGGTGTAGGTGCGGACAGGTGACCTGCAATTAGCTGTCCTGCCGGTCTCTGAAATAATAGTCTTAGGCGAACTGAAGACCGCGCACACGAGGTAGATTTAAGGTGGTTTATTGAAGCCTACGCGTTTCAAGAGCTATCTTGCTCTCTTCTTCAGGGCATATCTCGTGTGCTCGGTCTTCAGTTCGCCGCGGTCTTCAGTTCGCCTAAGACTATTACCTCCAGCATCCCTTTGGATTCTTGTGGAGACCTGCTGCTACGATTATGCCTTCTTGGGAGTTGTGACCCAGTTTCACAACACCAATAGGTGAGCACATTCCCTACAAAGGACTGTATGTGTGTTTTTTAAACAGTGTGACACATTGGGGGCGCCTTGTTTTTTCTCTGGTCTCTGAAATAAGGCATAGATATCATTACTCCCTCGGTGTTCTGGCTACCGGGATTTTGCACCTCAGAAGGAGGCAGCCTGAGCGGGGCTGGTCCCCTTCTGGTATCCTCTCCTTTGCTTCAACTTCCTTCATGCTCGCTGCAATACAATTCTACCGTTCAATGTCTCTTTCTGGGAGCTGCAGCTCTGAGCGCATGCACAGCTCCTTTAACCTTCCGTCCTCCTCAGACTACTGTCTGGAACTGACTGAGCTGAGCTCAACCAGCAACTAACTCCTGTCTGGAACTGAACTCCTACAGAACTCCTGTCTGGAGCTCTGTCAGGAACTAACTTTCCCTACAGACTACCAGTTATATATATATGGGGAGTGTCCAAATAAATAGAAGCAGAAGCTCCACCTGGTGGCCTGGAGTGTGAATGTGTTGCATGTTTGTGATACCTAGATGCAGTTATTCTTCTTTGCCTCCAAACACAGTATCACTCTCCCTGAGAGGAAAGCAATACCACTGCGATGACCAGTACCCTGGGGCACCGCAGATAGGTCTTACAGCATGATATTGATCCCAAGCACACAGCCAGGGCAATGAAGGAGTGGCTTCGTAAGAAGCATATGAAGGTCCTGAAGTGGCCTAGCCAGTCTCTGGATCTCAACCCCATAGCAAACCCTTGGAGGGAGTTGAAAGTCCGTATTGCCCAGTGACAGGCCCAAAACATCACTGCTCTAGAGGAGATCTGCATGGAGGAATGGGCCAACATACCACCAACAGTGTGTGCCAAGCTTGTGAAGACTTACAAAAAACGTTTGACCTCTTCTCATTGCCAACAAAGGATATATAACAAAATATTGAGATGAACTTTTACTTATGACCAAATACTTATTTTCCACCATAATTTGCTAAATACATTTTGCCAAATCAGACAAGGTGATTTTCTGGATTTGTTTTCTCATTTTGACACTCATAGTTGTGGTCTACCTATGATGTCAATTACAGGCCTCTCTCATCTTTTTAAGTGGGAGAACTTGCACAATTGGTGGCTGACTAAATACTTTTTTCCCCAATGTACGTTCCACATCAGCCAGTGACTGGTGTCGCTGTCCTTCCCTGTGTTTCAATAGGGGGTAATGCCTCATGCAGAAGTTTATGCAACGGTCCGCAATGCACAGACTGGCCGCAGGTCTCCCAGGCAAAGTGTGACAGCTTTATATATTGACACTACGGTTGGGAGAACTTAGGCCAGTCCCTGTATTGCTACATTGCAATGCTTGTTTACTTGGTCTTGGAAGTATTTATAGCAGGTAGTAGGGAAAACACTTGATTTCTTCATCTTCATTACATGACAGATGCACAAAAAATTTGGTTGCGAACGGCGGCTCATCACTTGTGAAGAGTAGGGTTGAGCGACTTTTATTTTTATAGGATCGGGTCGGGTTTCACGAAACCCGACTTTCTCAAAAGTCGGGTCGAGTCACAAAGCCGTGACGTCATCGGAAGGTCCTTCACGCGTTCATTCTTAAGAAGGAAGGCTGCCGGAAAGAAGCAGGGCACGTACGAGGGTGAGTATATACCTAATAGGAATATACTCACCCTCGGCTTCTTTCCGGCAGCCTTCCTTCTTAAGAATGAACGCGTGAAGGACCTTCCGATGACGTCACGGCTTTGTGATTGGTCGCGGCGGCCCACGTGACCGCTCAGCGACCAATCACAAGCCGTGACGTAATTCTCATGTACCTGAGAACCAGAACAGGACCTGAGAATAACGTCACCGGCTTGTGATTGGTCGCTCAGCGGTCACGTGGGCCGCCGCGACCAATCACAAGCCATGAAGCATTCGAAAGGTCTTTCAAGCGCCATTTTTAGGAAGGGAAGATGCCGGTTACCAGCGGCGATGTCCAGGCTGCGTCGGAGAGGTGAGCATATCAATATTTTTTATTTTAATTCTTTATTTTACACTTAAATGTGGATTCTGATACCGATTTCCGATATCGCAAACATATCGGAACTCGGTATCGGAATCCTGATACCAGATTCAGAAGATCGCAGACCTCATGGCCGACCCCACACAGGGGTCGGGTCGGGTTTCATGAAACCCGACTTTGCCAAAAGTCGGCGACTTCTGAAAATGGTCGACCCGTTTCGCTCAACCCTAGTGAAGAGCATTGCTGAAGTACAACAGTTAATTAAGTTGAGGCCTCCATCTTCCCAGTACAGGGCCACATGGGCTAATGTGTTTTGCTGTGACTACTGCACCCAGTATTGCTCTCTGTGGACTATATAAGGGAGCTCTTCCAGCACTTATATCTTATGGAGGTGTCCCAATCTAGCTGATGCCCGATTCCTTAACTAAGATCTCCAGGTACGAAAAACACTAAGATTCATGCTTAAAATTCTTTTTCACTACATGCCCCAACTTGCCTGCTAGAGAACTGCTGCCACTAGGGTTGAGCAAAACGGGTCGGCAATTTTCAGAAGTCGACGACTTTTGGCAAAGTCGGGTTTCATGAAACCCGACCCGACCCCTGTGTGGGGTCGGCCATGAAGTCGGCGATCTTCTGAATCTGGAATCGGAATTCCGATACCGATTCCCGATATGTTTAAGATATCGAGAATTGGTATCGGAATTCAGATTTAAGTGTAAAATAAAGAATTAAAATAAAAAATATCGCTATACTTACCATCTGACGGGCCCTGGTACTAACCGGGAACCTTCCTTCCTTAGAATCAGCCTTCCAGGACCTCGCGGTGACGTCACGGTGACGTCGCGGCTTGTGATTGGTCGTGCGGCCGCCCATGTGACCGCTCGCGTGACCAATCACAAGCCGCGACGTCACCGTGACGTCACCGAAGGTCCTGGAAGGGCTGATTCTTAGGAAGGAAGGCTGCCGGAACGAAGCAGGGCGTGTCCGAGGGTGAGAATATACCTAATAGGAATATACTCACCCTCGGCTTCGTTCCGGCAGCCTTCCTTCCTAAGAATCAGCCCTTCCAGGACCTTCGGTGACGTCACGGTGACGTCGCGGCTTGTGATTGGTCGCGCGAGCGGTCACATGGGCGGCCGCGCGACCAATCACAAGCCGCGACGTCACCGTGACATCACCGCGAGGTCCTGGAAGGCTGATTCTAAGGAAGGAAGGTTCCCGGTTAGTACCAGGGCCCGTCAGATGGTAAGTATAGCAATATTTTTTATTTTAATTCTTTATTTTACACTTAAATATGGATCCCAGGGCCTGAAGGAGAGTTTCCGCTCCTTCAGACCCTGGGAACCATTGGAAACCCAATGCACTGCATTGGGTTTCGAGTTTCGGCCGACCCCGACCCCGACTTTTTTATAGGATCGGCCGATTTCACTCGACCCGACTTTTGAAAAAGTCGGGTTTCGTGAAACCCGACCCGATCCTATAAAAGTAAAGGTCGCTCAACCCTAGCTGCCACTACTACCTGAAATTGAAGGATCATACCGCCTACTGTGAGTCTGCTCTCATTTCCCCCAGTCTATACCGCTGACACTCTGAAAGTTTCTTCCTTCTTTGAAGCTGAACTTGAACTAATTGAAAAAACAGGAACTCCTAGTACCACTTACTCCTCCCCAACAATGGGCTGGCCTTAAAGTTAACCATGTCAAGTTTGAATTTAGGAAAACTGCAGCCCACATGAGGATAACATAAGCAATAATATACAGGTCCTAAGAGATAATACATAAGAAATTTTCAGAGAGGGTGTTCGAAACCTTCACTTTTACAGTACGAAAAGCTTTTCCTCAATCCACTCTCCTTAGGAGCAGCCAGTCTTTGTTTACATGGAGTCAGCACATGACCACAGTATCCATTAAGTGTCTAAACTTATCATATGCTGTACTACTGGCATCACAACTTCATTGGAGCCATGATGACTGAACAACAGCCGCTCTACATTTCACTCTTCATGTGATTTATTGGAGTGATGAGTCATCTGTATTCTCTATGATGCTTGAATATCAAGATTGAAGACTGTTGCAATGTAGCAGTAACTATGGCCCCATTTCATCAAGATAATTTTGTCAGAATTCTAACATAAATTGCTTTGAAAACTCACAAGATTTTTAAGCAACTGGGAATTGCAAAAAATATTGTGACTCTTGCTGTTTTCACACCAATTTTTCACAGTTCCACAAAAATGAGTGGAGCTGGGGAGGATTGGGGGCACTGCTGGGGTGTGATCAGAACTTTATCATTACATCTCACACACTAAGATGCCAGCTCCAAGCTATGATGAGGTCTTGTTCTTCTTTCCTTTGAGTGCTGATGATGACTAATTAACTCATTAGGGGCAAATACTTTTATTGCTAATGTCTTCGTAATGGAGAGGCAAAATTAGAAAAAAGTTTTATTTTGTTCTACAGCCTCTATTATATCCTGTGTCCAATTCAACATGAAAATTTAGGCGAAAGAGCCTATTTAACCCCTTTATCCCCAATGGTGGTTTGCATGTTAATGACCGGGCCAATTTTTACAAATCTGGCCACTGACCTTTTATGAGGTTATAACTCTTAAACGCTTCAACGGATCCCGGTGATTCTGACACTGTTTTCTTGTGACATATTGTACTTCATGATATTTGTAACATTTCTTTGATATGACTTGCATTTATTTGTGAATAAAATGGAAACTTTGAATTTTCATGCCCTTATATCACAGAGATATGGCACACAAAATACTTAATAAGTAACATTTCCCACATCTCTACTTTACATCAGAACAATTTTGGAACCAAACTTGTTTTTTGTTAGGATGTTATGAGGGTTAAAAGCTGACCAGCGATTTCTCATGTTTACAACATTTTTTTAGGGACAACATCACCTTTGAAGTCACTTTGAGGGGTCTATAGGATAGAAAATACCCAAAAATGACACCATTCTAAAAACTGCACCCCTCTAGTTGCTCAAAACCACATTCAAGAAGTTTATTAACGCTTCAGGTGCCTCACAGGAATTTTTGGAATGTTTAAAAAAATGAATATTTAACT
The DNA here is from genome assembly GCF_051348905.1 of Ranitomeya variabilis. Taxonomy (NCBI): domain Eukaryota; kingdom Metazoa; phylum Chordata; class Amphibia; order Anura; family Dendrobatidae; genus Ranitomeya; species Ranitomeya variabilis. The sequence goes on along the minus strand of NC_135238.1, from coordinate 138,269,992 downwards.
TTTTTTCACAAAATTTTTTATTCAGATCCAATTTGTTTTATTTGATCAAGGGTAACAGGAGAAATTGGACCCCAAATGTTGTTGCCCAATTTGTCCTGAGTACGCTGATACCCCATATGTGGGGGTAAACCACTGTTTGGGCGCATGGCAGAGCTCGGAAGGGAAGGAGCGTCGTTTGACTTTTCAATGGAAAATTGGCTGGAATTGAGATCGGACGCCATGTCGCGTTTGGAGAGCCCCTGATGTGCCTAAACAGTGGAAACCTCCCACAAATGACACCATTTTGGACAGTAGACCCCCTAAGGAACTTATCTAGATGTCTGGTGAGCACTTTAAACCCCCATTTGTTTTCACTAAAGTTTATAAAATAGAGCCGTGAAAATAAAAAAAATCATTTTTTTCCACAAAAATGATCTTTTAGCCAGCAAATTTTTATTTTCCCAAGGGTATCCGGAGAAATTGGATGGCAAAAGTTGTTGTGGAATTTGTCCTGAGTACGCTAATACCCCATATGTGGGGGGTACCACCGTTTGGGCGCATGGCAGTGCTAGGAAGGCAAGGAGCACCGTTTTGGAGTGCAGACTTTGATGGAATGGTCTGCGGGTGTCATGTTGCATTTGCAGAGCCACTGACATCCCTAAACAGTAGAAACCCCCACAAGTGACCCCATTTTGGAAACTAGACCCCAAGAAACTTATCTAGATGTGTCGTGAGAACTGTGAACCCCCAAGTGTTTCACTAAAGGTTTTATAACGCAGAACCGAAAATAAAAAAATATTTTTTCCCACAAGTTTGATATTTTAGTCCCCAAATTTTTATTTTCACAAGGGTAACAGAAGAAATTGGACTGCAAAAGTTGTTGTCCAATTTGTCCTGAGTACGCTGATACTCCATATGTGGGGGTAAACCACTGATTGGGTGCATGGCTGAGCTCAGAAGGGAAGGAGCACCATTTTACATTTTCAAAGCAGAATTGGCTGGAATTGAGATCAGATGCCATGTCACGTTTGGAGAGCTCCTGATGTGCCTAAACAGTGGGAACCCCCCAATTCTAGCTCCAACCCTAACCCCAGCACACCCCTAACCCTAATCCCAACCCTAACTATAACTCTAACCACACCCCTAACCCGAACACACCCCTAACCCTAATCTCAACCCTTACCACACCCCTAATCCCAACGCTAACCATAAACCTAACCACACCCCTAACCCTGACACACCCCTAACCCTAATCCCAACCCTATCCCTGATCCCTACCATCATCATAAAATAAACCCTAACCTCAACTCCAGCCCCAACCTTAACCCTAACTTTAGCCCCAACCCTAACTTTAGCCCCAACCATAACCCTAACTTTAGCCCCAACTCTAATCCTAACCTTAACCCTAATGGGAAAATGGAATTAAATACATTTTTTATTTTATTATTTTTCCCTAACTAAGAGGGTGATAAAGGGGGGTTTGATTTACTGTACTATTTATAGCTGGTTTTTATAGTGGGTTTTTATGTTTGGCAGCTGTCACACACTAACGCTTTTTATTACAAAAAATAGTTTTTGCATCACCACATTTTGAGAGAATAAAGTTAGGTTAAAACCAAGCACACCATTGTTTTTCTTGTGAAATTCTCAATACTTTTGATGTGTCACATGAACCTCTTCCCACTGAAAAAAATAAAGTTGGATCCAAAATGACCGACTTCAAAATGACTGCCATGGTCACCACCACTCATCTTGAAAAGTTTTCCCCCTCCCATATACTAATGTCCCACAAACAGGAAGTTGATATCACCAACCATTCCCATTTTATTTAGGTGTATCCATTAAAAAGGGCCCACCCTGTACTTTTGGTTTCGATCAAATTACCGTATATACTCGAGTATAAGCCGACCCGAGTATAAGCCAACCCCCCTAATTTAGCCACAAAAAACTGGGAAAACTTATTGACTCGAGTATAAGCCTAGGGTGGAAAATGCAGCAGGTACCGGTGAATTTCAAAATTAAAAATAGATGCTCCATACCGTTCATTATGGCCCCATAGATGCTCCACATAAAGCTGTGCCACATATAATGCTCTGCACCGTTCATTATGGCCCCATAGATGCTCCACATAAAGCTGTGCCATATATACAATGCTCTGCACCGTTGCCCCATAGCTGTGCCATATATATAATGCTCTGCACCGTTGCCCCATAGCTGTGCCATATATATAATGCTCTGCACCGTTGCCCCATAGCTGTGCCATATATATAATGCTCTGCACCGTTGCCCCATAGCTGTGCCATATAGTGCTCTGCACCGTTGCCCCATAGCTGTGCCATATAGTGCTCTGCACCGTTGCCCCATAGCTGTGCCATATAGTGCTCTGCACCGTTGCCCCATAGCTGTGCCATATAGTGCTCTGCACCGTTGCCCCATAGCTGTGCCATATAGTGCTCTGCACCGTTGCCCCATAGCTGTGCCATATAGTGCTCTGCACCGTTGCCCCATAGCTGTGCCATATAGTGCTCTGCACCGTTGCCCCATAGATACTCCACATAAATCTGTGCCATTGCTGCTGCTGCAATAAAAAAAAAAACACATACTCACCTCTCTTGCTTGCAGCTCCTCAGCGTCCCGTCCCGGCGTCTCTCCGCACTGACTGATCAGGCAGAGGGCGGCGTGCACACTATATGCGTCATCGCGCCCTCTGACCTGCACAGTCAGTGCAGAGAGACACCGGGAAGATGGCGCGACGCCCGGCGTGTGAATCGTGGACAGGTGAATATGACATACCTACCTGCTCCCGGCGTCCCGCTCCTTCCCCCGGACAGCTGGTCTTCGGTGCCGCAGCCTGTTCCTCTATCAGCGGTCACCGTTACCGCTTCATTAGAGAAATGAATAGGCGGCTCCGCCCCAATGGGAGTGGAGTCCATATTCATTTCTCTAATGAGCGGTCCCACGTGACCGCTCAGGGGAAGAGGCTGCGGCACCCGGAGACTGTGGGACGGGCAGGGGGAGCGACAGGAATGCCGGAACTAGGTGAGTATATGACAGTCCTCACCCGCCGACCCCACTACCGATCATGACTCGAGTATAAGCCGAGAGGGGCACTTTCAGCCCAAAAATTTGGGCTGAAAATCTCGGCTTATACTTGAGTATATACGGTATCATTAATATAACTTTTAGAAAATTTAGTAGATGCGTAATAATATTGTTATCTACATTGAAAAATAATTACATCTTAACAATTTTAACACTGAGCACTAAGTCGAGTAATAGGCTGACACTTCCTGCCTTGTTCAGATAACTATTTAGTGGTGATTGCAGACAGTATTTAATCAAATATATCACCTGCATATAGATAGCACATTATTACACAATTGGTAAGAGATGATCACAGCCCACCTATCCCACTCCCCAACAGCACATGACCACAGAACATACCTAGAACAAGCCATCTCTTGTCTTTGCTGCAAAGCATATCTCTAAATGTTATCAAAAGTACAAGCAAGATGAAAGCCCCCATAGGCATGTACAGGAAAAGAAATGAAAGTGTGATTTTCACTACAGAAACAAAATTGCAACAAAATGTCTGTGTCTACCATCCTCCTCCTTTTTCAGTAGAACTCCATGAGCAACAGCTGCCATCCCCTATCTTAGTAATGGGAAAGTCTGTATTCACTGAAGACAGATTTTGCCTGTGAATAAAGTATATTGAGAATGATAAATGAGTCAAGGAAGAGAAATAAAAATGATTCTCTGATAAGATATAGCACTAAGTTGCTTATATTTATATTTATTTATGATGCTTCCTCATTATAGCACTATCTTATTTTGCAGCGCTTTACAGACATCATCACTGTCCCCATTAAGGCTCACAATCTAGATTCCCTATCAGTATGACTTTGGAGTGTGGGAGGAAACCGGAGAACCCAGAAAAAAACATGCAAACATGGGGAGAACATACAAACTCCTTGGTGGGACCAAAAGACCCCAGAACTGCAAGGCCACCATGCTATTACTTAGTATGGATTCAAGAAGAAGAAATTAAAATGACGGAAACTCTTTAATCCACTATTAGAAAATAAAAAACAAATTAAACAAAATAATACATAACACTATCTGGTTTTATTTATTTAAAAAAGTATAGGTGATATACACTTGAAAAGGTTAGCCTACATCTAATTATTTTTGCTTTCAGCATATTTCTGACTATATTTGCATTTTCAGCACATCTTTGCTTCTTATTATTGGATCCTTGATATCCTGATGGGGCATGAATCTCTTTCCTCCTAAATGCCTCTTTGTAGCATTTTATTTTGCTTTGTTCACCAGGCAGTCTTGGTTTCCTTTACTTGTTACAAAAGACCTAGCAAAGATTTACAGAGGTTATTGCATTACTTGACTGGCAAGGTTCCAGCTGAAATGTCTTTTTAAAGTTCTTGCCTGCAGAGTGGAAATTAAGAAGATTCATCAATGTGTCCACAGTGCTTCTTTCTGACGTCGTGAGTCATAAAGAAACCCACTCGCAGCATCCAACCTATCGCCGGAGAAATGAGCCATTGGAAATTGAAGTGCATTGTTTCTCCCGCTCACAGGCACAGCAGAGAGCAATTTTCTCTAGTGCATCTTATTAACGACCCATGCCATTGTAAGTCACATGGGGATTTTTTTCCAGTCGTTTCTTTATCTGTGGACAATGCATTCAGTGATAAGTTGTATCATGATGGGTGATCATCAAGGGACAAATCCCACTAAATTTTTAACAGCGAATAAACAAGTCCAACGAAATTCACATCTGGGGAAATCCACCCAAACATGATAAATCAGAGTTGTTTCTTGTTGCAGGATATCCCAAGACATAAATTACTAAGGCTGTAGATGTCCATTGTAATGGTGAATCATTGGGCATAGCTTACCTGCAAGCAGATCTCAGCCATGTAGATTAAATATTAATACTTTTGCTATGCTATTATATCATATTTATGAAGATTTGATAAATATAAATGCAATCAGCAGCTTCTTGTTGGACAGTATGAGTAATGCCTTTCCCTGGAGCCGCACTATGATGAAATGTTTGCAATTTTTCACACGGGAAATTCACTGCTCATTGCTATCATAATGGTCATAATAACTAGAGGTAAAGAAGGAAAAAAACATGTTAAAAAAATTTTGGAGTGAGGGCAGGAGATTTACATTTTAGTATCACAGTTGCACCAATTTTAATAGCACGGCCACCTTTGATCGGTTCTCAGCAAAGCTTCTCTGAAGCATAGTGTGAAGTATAGTGATGTGAAGGCATCTAAACCAGCATTCTCTTTGAAGTAACATAAAGCAAAGCCTAATCTGCCAGAAGAATGATGGTCACTAGTTCATTTATATTTATTATTTATTTATCACAAGGCCATAATATAAGCTGACAGAACGTGCATCACTTTAAATTCAAGCTTGTTTGGAATAATGAAATAAGCAGCCATGGAGAAATATGACACTAGGGCTCACGGACTTAGATGTTTTTGTAGCACTAATGCCATGTTCTAATACAATTGCAATATTAGCTGCATATGCTGTATATGTATCTATGTTGATTATATATATTGTCCTTTCATTTATCTATATTGATGATTTGCATGATGCATGATCAGTTCTGATCAATAATACATTAATAAATTCTACTTTTATTATAAATGATTTTTTATGTTTAGATGGGTTATTTATAGATATGAGTGAATCTTTTGGAATTTAAATTTCTCAGCTTCACCAAATTTTCGAAAGAAATTCAATTTGCAGTGAATCCAAAGTACTGGAAAGTTTTCGACTACCATGAAAAACATGCATGACACTATTGTCCTTTACCTTTGTATTAGTCTTCTTCTATGCTGCACTTTCACACACACACTCTTCAGTGTTTTAGAGATGTCTTTCCTCATTTCAAGGGCTAATCTGTAACACCCTCTCACTGTCCAGATTCACCACAAAATGGCTGCTGCAAGGCATTATGGGGCAGCCCAACTGTGGTTATGTGATTATTCTCTGACTGATCGCACTAATTTGTGTATGTGTCCAAAGGAAGTAGATACAGTTGAAATCAAGATGCCTGGGGGACCAGGGCAGTGCCCTCAAAACTTGAAGGCCCCTTAGTGGTCTGCCACTATTAGTAGTATGCCACTGCTGCCTGCTTATGATCAGTCAACTTCATGTAGTGATATAAGTCCCAGAAACAAATCTCTGGCAATGCCCAGTTTAACTATACCTTTATTATATAACAAACATTGCAAGCTAATATCTGTGGCCAGTTTGACAAGCTCAAACTTGTGAAAGGTCCTCTTAAAGTTTACACTGCCTTTAGTTAGTTATAGAAGCACTCCTCCTCCCATCAGTTTTTATCCTCTTAATGTATTACAGTCTTCATATTATATAGCACTGTGTACTTACAATTGCTCATTTTGCCTTTCTCCCCACTTAATTCTTCTGTTTTCTAATAGGACTATGACATAACATACATGATTAAAAACTGACTGTGACTATTTAGAAGAGCAGGAAAGTTGAATGTTAGGCATATTGACCACAATGACAATTATTATATATATATATATATATATATATATATATATATATATATATATATATACACTCACCGGCCACTTTATTAGGTACACCATGCTAGTAACGGGTTGGACCCCCTTTTGCCTTCAGAACTGCGTCAATTCTTCGTGGCATAGATTCAACAAGGTGCTGGAAGCATTCCTCAGAGATTTTGGTCCATATTGACATGATGGCATCACACAGTTGCCGCAGATTTGTCGGCTGCACATCCCAAAGATGCTCCATACAAGGCAGGATGGATCCATGCTTTCATGTTGTTTACGCCAAATTCTGACCCTACCATCCGAATGTCGCAGCAGAAATCGAGACTCATCAGACCAAGCAACGTTTTTCCAATCTTCTACTGTCCAATTTCGATGAGCTTGTACAAATTGTAGCCTCAGTTTCCTGTTCTTAGCTGAAAGGAGTGGTACCCGGTGTGGTCTTCTGCTGCTGTAGCCCATCTGCCTCAAAGTTCGACGCACTGTGCGTTCAGAGATGCTCTTAGGCCTACCTTGGTTGTAACGGGTGGCGATTTGAGTCACTGTTGCCTTTCTATCAGCTCGAACCAGTCTGCCCATTCTCCTCTGACCTCTGGCATCAACAAGGCATTTCCGCCCACAGAACTGCCGCTCACTGGATTTTTTTTCTTTTTCGGACCATTCTCTGTAAACCCTAGAGATGGTTGTGCGTGAAAATCCCAGTAGATCAGCAGTTTCTGAAATACTCAGACCAGCCCTTCTGGCACCAACAACCATGCCACGTTCAAAGGCACTCAAATCACCTTTCTTCCCCATACTGATGCTCGGTTTGAACTGCAGGAGATTGTCTTGACCATGTCTACATGCCTAAATGCACTGAGTTGCCGCCATGTGATTGGCTGATTAGAAATTAAGTGTTAACAAGAAGTTGGACAGGTGTACCTAATAAAGTGGCCGGTGAGTGTATATATATATATATATATATATATATATATATATATATATATATATATATATATATATATATATATATATACTGTATATATATATATATATATATATATATTATTTCAACATAAACAGTGGTATGATTTTTTTTTTTAAATTGATAAAAATGTAAAAAAAAAAATCTATATAAAAATCTGGCATTTTCTAGTAACACATTCCCTTGAAGAGTTGCCAGAATCTACATTCAGTCTCCATAATATTATTACAGTAACAGGTTTTAACAAATCTGCTGCATGCCAATTGTGATCCATAGGATGGATAAAATCTACTGTACAGAAAGTATGCAATACAATCCACATGTAAAAAATGGATTCCCAGCAAAATCTGCCAAGTACTTTTTCAGATATATGTGAAATACATCTTTAAGCTTATTTTCCATTGTACCATTCTTAAAGAAGTACTCCTTCTCCCATCAAAACATTTATCCTCTTACAATATTGCAGTCGTTATATTATGCTTCACTGTGCACTTACAATTGCTCATTTTGCCTTTGGACCTACTTACTTATTCTGTTTTAAGTTAGGTCTATGACATCACGTGATTAGAAACTGACTAGCTAAATCCTTCTAAGCTCTATATAAAAACAGGAATAGGGATGAGTGGGCTCGTGGAAGTATAGGTTCATTCGAACTTTAGTCCAAAGTTCGGTTCAGGTACCAGAATTGTATCTGAACTTGAACCTAAATCTGAACTTCATAGAAATCAATGGCAACTTTGAGCTGGAAAATATCTCTCTTTCTCCCCGAACTGTAAAACAGACTTCCAGAAGAAGTCCGTGTTTGGAGTTCAGCACCCGACATTAGGAGTCCAATATGAACCCAAACTTTACAGTTTGGGTTTAGTTTGATTTCGCTGATCTCTAAACAAGAGGTCAATTTTCCCTGCCTGAGTCACAGTCGCTGCAAAAGTCAATTGCCGGGAATCTTGGCCAAGAGTGGAAGAAAGGAATTATTTCTTCCTGTTTCTGCATAGAGCAGAAAAAAGAGAAGCATTTGCTGTGTAGAAAGGCAAAATAAGCAATTGTAAGTACATAGAGCTATATAATATGACTGCAATATATATTAAGAGGATAAAAACTTTAATGAGAGGAGGAGTGCTTCTTTAACGTGTTTGATCATAGTGCATCTTTTAATGATTTCATGATGATAACATTTCATATTATGCAGACTTCTGTTCACATTCCTTTTTAACTACATTTTATTTTATGCCACATAAGAAATTACAGAAGAATATGTCACTTTTATTCTTACCGCACTTTCTCCTATTATGATAAGAACTCACTCTATTATTTGAGTAATCATTTTGATTTTGGATATGTATGGCTAACTTATCTTTAATAAATAAAACGTACACAGACTTAGCCTTTACAATGTACTTTAAAATGTTATTTTATCAACAGATTCAGTAAAAAGACATTTAAAAACACATGAGAAAAAAAACTGTGCGCACACATCTTCGCATGATAATATTAAGAGACTTAAATAAATTTCTATATATACTTTATAATCATTGCATTTGTGTATCTAGTGGAATGCACAAGTGCTTTACATTTTTTTCGTTATCCTTGTCTTTGATTTATATAATGGTTCCTGTTCTATTTTATCAATATGCATTAAATTCTTCCCAGGCTAAACAGTCTCTCTGATGCCGTCTTTTATTTCACATAAAGAGGATTTGCACCTTTAAGAAGCTACCCATTAAGTGATTAACTACCAGGGAAAATGGAGTCTTGTTTACCACACAAGAGTATTTAGCGTATCTGTGACATCAATTATTATCATTAGCCAATGCAATTAGACTGACTTTCAAGTCACAGGGGAAAAGGCAACTTTTTTCCATGGTTGGTTTGAAATAAAGCCTTTTATATGATTGATATGGTACATGGAATCAGGATCTCTGATTAGTAAAAGTGGATCAAAAAGGATGGTATGTGTGTGATGTCTTGCATGGGGTTACGAAGATATTTGTATGCATCATTGATATATGGAATCTTCATAGCTACTAGAAATGATTTCAATGTTTTAGCTATTTCGACTTTCATTCCTATTCTTTTTAGTTGTGTAACTATGTCGGCACACCTTAGAAACCAGCATGGCTAAAGTCATATTGTGGTCTGCTAATTTAATATTGCAAACCTCTAATTAATTATTGTACAGGAAACAAGCATTTTTACATGTCTGTTTTTGTAACAATATTTTATATAAAATTAGTACCAAACTGTTCCAAAAGTTCAGCAAAGGAACTTGCTATGGTTGAAAAGGTTTTTTCTCCAATGATTAAAATAACAGTACCTCTTTTGCAAAGAAGTCAGACAGATCACAGAACAAGGTAGAGCTATGTCAATTGGGGAGAGGAAGATGGGCCAGGTGAGAAGGACAAAAACTGTGTTAGGTGTCGAGTTCCCGTCGCTGCACAGGGGGAATCTCAAGCCACCTCCGCTGCGGTCTCCCATTCTTCTTCAGCTGCAGTGGAGCCTGCTCAGCAGAGACATCAGTCCCAGCATCTGGCTCAGTCAGATACTGTGCGCTTGGTTACCGCTGGTCTTCCAGGCTCAGCCATTGTAACCAGCACTGTTCAGCGGCAAGCAGACACTCCTGGGACTAAGTCCTGCTTTTCCGCTACTGAGCATGCCCAAGGTACGACCTCTCATTGGGGTCGGGGGTCACATGCTCAGGTCCTGAAGCAGTTCCTATTGGACCACTAGGAAGGTCCTGGAGAGCTTTCTCTATAAAAGGTTCGCATGGCCGCACGACCATGCGCTAGTATCAACTTATGTTTATGAGCTTAGCTACTTGGTGGTCTATGTCAGCATGTGCTCAAGGTCGCTGTATAGCCACTAGTATAACAGCACCTCTGGAGAGGAGTTTGTGTGTGAATTTAGGGCTGGCATATAGCCACTAGAATTCTGGTACCTCCGGAGAGTTGTTTGTGTGCTGTTGCTGACTGAACGACCACTGTATGCTACCTGCTCCATTAGTGAGCTGTGATCCTCTGTGAGGTTAACAGAGCACAGTGTTACCTTTAATCCTGGCGACTTTGTGAAGCAACAGGGTTCGCTCCTATACAGACCGGGTGACGGAACCTGTGTCTGTTCAGACGTAGTACTGCCATATAGTGCCACCATCTACTAGCAGCAGGTTCCACTCCTGCACGGTGGACCCCGGGCTGCGAATGCATCTATACTATCTCCATATTTACTCGGTGCGTTCCGCCAGCCCTAACAGTATACTAGAGCCAGGGTCTGGCTAGTAATGGCGGATGAACAGCGACTGCAATGGTACATCCAGCAGCTGGAGGGCAGGTTGGCGGCTATCGAGCACACAACCTCAGCTGTGGATGTTAACGCAGTAGCTGTTCAGGTTGGAGCGAGCCCAGTGTAGGCAGAAGTTTCAGCTGGCTCCCACCTTTGCCATACCTCTGGAATCTCCGGTCCAGGTGTCTGAGCCACATGAGGCCAAGGAGGTGTCATGAGCAGAATCTAAGTCCTGGACCGCTAGTGCACTCAAGGTCTGTCATGTCTGCCGGCGGTCAGGACATCTTGCCTCCAGATGTTCCCAGCGGTCGGGGAAACATCAGTGTCTAGTTGATGTAGGAGGTGGTAAACTAGACACGGCGACGTTTTCTTCTAAACTGTCATTCAAAGGGACAATCACTTTAGGCCCAACCACTCTTATAGTCGAGCTTTGTGTGGATTCCGGAGCGGAGGGGAATTTTATGTCCTGTGCATTCGCCCAATGCCACGCAATACCCCTGGTGATGCTTGCCAAGCCGGTGACTGTACGAGTGGTGAATGGGTCGACTCTGCCCTCACAAATAACATACCAGACCATTCCATTTTCTTTGTCCATATCTCCATCCCATCAGGTGATTATCTCCCTGCTAGTCATTCCCGAGGGAATTGATGAGGTCCTGTTAGGGATACCATGGCTACGCTACCATTCTCCTCATGTAGAGTGGCCCTCTGGGAGAATTCTGGGATCGAGTGAGTCTTGTGAGGGTAGATGTCTGAGGGAGTGCGTTCAGGTTGCTACAACTGAAGTACCCACAGATCTTTCCTCTCTACCCAAGCACTATTGGCCCTATGCAGACGTGTTCTCCAAGAGGGCTGCAGAGACCCTTCCACCCCACCACCCCTATGACTGCCCTATTGATCTCTTGCCTGGTGCAGAGCCTCCCCGGGGTCGAGTCTATCCCCTTTCTCTCCCGAAAATGGAGGCGATGACCCAATACATTCAGGAGAATCTGGCATGAGGATTCATTAGGAGGTCAGTGTCACCTGCAAGGGGGGGGGTTCTTCTTCCTGCAGAAGAAGAACGGAGAATTACGTCTATGCATAGATTACAGAGGTCTTAACGCCATCACCATTAAGAACAAATACCCTCTGCCTCTGTTATCAGAGCTATTCGACAGGTTGTGGGGAGCGAGGGTATTTACTAAACTAGATCTGCGGGGTGCTTACAACCTGATTCGCATCTGTGAGGGTGACAATTGGAAGACACCATTTAACACCAGGGACGGGCAATATGAATACCTGGTGATGCCCTTCGGGCTCTGTAATGCCCCTGCCATTTTCCAAGACATTGTGAATGATATCTTCTGGGATATTCTCTCCACCTTGGTCATAGTCTATCTGGATGATATTCTCATCTACTCTCCAGATATAGACTCCCACCGGAGAGATGTTTGCAAAGTCTTCGACCTCCAACGGGCAAACTCCCTGTACGCCAAGTTGGAGAAGTGTGTGTTTGAGCAGGAGTCCTTGCCTTTCCTTGGCTATATCATCTCCGCCCAGGGATTGGCTATGGATCCTGCCAAGCTACAGGCTGTGATGGACTGGCAGGAACCCCATTCTCTCAAAGCGGTGCAGCGCTTTATGGGGTTCATTAATTACTATCGCCAGTTCATTCCCCACTTCTCAACTTTGGTAGCTCCTTTGGTTGCCGTCATCAAAAAGGGAGCAAATCCCAAATTGTGGTCGGAGGAGGTTTCCAGAGCCTTTCTCTCAATTAAGTCACACTTCACTAGCATTCCCATTTTACATCGCCCCGATGTTGATAAACCTTTTATTATGGAGGTGAATGCCTCTTCCTTCGGTGCTGGAGCAGTCCTCTTCCAGAAGGATGCTCAAGGTCGGAAGCACCCTTGCTTCTTCTTCTCCAAGACCTTCACACCAGTGGAGAGGAATTATTCCATCGGGGACAGGGAGTTGCTAGCCATGAAGTTGGCTTTCTCGGAGTGGAGACACCTCCTGGAGGGGGACCACTTTCCCTTTCAAGTTTTCACCGACCACAAGAATTTGATCTATATACAGACTGCCCAGCGGCTGAATTCTCACCAGGCCAGATGGTCCCTGTTTTTCTCCCGGTTTCATTTCACCCTCCATTTTCTCTACGGGGAGAAGAACATTCGTGCCGATGCTCTCTCCCGCTCCATAATGTCATCAGTGGAGGAGGAGGAGGAACCTTGGCTTATTGTCCCTTCTGAGAGTCTGAGGACTGTGGCTCCGGTTTCGCTAGAGTCTGTGCCCCCAGGCAAGACTTTTGTGCCATCGAATTTGCGATCGGAGGTTCTCTCTTGGGCTCACTCGTCCAGGGTGGGTGGACACTTTGGGACCAAAAAGACATGTGAGTTTCTGGCGAGGACGTACTGGTGGCCGCATATGGCCCGTGACGTTGGAGACTATAGTTGGGCGTGTGTCTCCTGCGCCAAGAATAAGTCCCCTCGACAACGGCCAGCTGGGTTACTTTACTCCCTGCCGGGGGCAGACAGGCCCTGGGAGATGGTTTGGATGGACTTTGTGGTGGGCTTACCCAAGTCCCGTGGATGCACCATCATTTGGGTAATAACCGACCATTTTTCTAAAATGATGCACTTGGTGCCTCTTCCATGGCTACCTTCTGCACGGGCCTTGGCAGCGTTGTTTATCAAACATATTTTCTGCTTACACGGTATGCCGGACAAAATTCTACCAGCCCTAACAAACTGCAAGTTATTATTTAATTTATTATGTTTTGTGTCATGGTCTTATCATTGACTGTGGTTGAGGGACTCTGTGAGTGACAGTTCAGCTGCTCTATGGGATCTGGAGTATGCTGGACTGTCAGTTTTGTGACTGACAGTCCAGTCATCCAATCTGATCCTGGGGCACGCTGGGCTGTCAGCATTTGACTGCTAAATCTCCCATCCTTAATCATTTGATAGCTATTTAACTGGCTGGCTGTGAGAAGTCCATTTTCAGTTGTAGATTAGCTTTGTTAGGTGTGTGCTCAGCTCTGTGTCACTCACCTTGTTGTCAGACGTAGGATTTGTTGTAATTACTCATGTGGACTATCCTTTCTGCTCTTGACACTCTCTGACTTCAGGTATCTGACCCGGACTTGGCCTCTGACTATCCGTTTGTTGTACTCCCTTGTCTTGACATACCCTCCTAGCATTTGACCCCAAACTGTTTCCTGACCACGCCTTTGTCTTACCCCTCTGTACTTCAAGCCCTCCTAGTATCTGACCTCGGACTTCCTGACTACCCTGTTTCATGTCTTGTTTATATAACACAATCATATTTCGCTACACTTTACAGTTATTACCATCACTGTCCCCATTGGGGCTCACAATCTAAATTCCCTATCAGTATATCTTTGAAAAGTGGGAGGAAACTGAAGTACCCGGAGGAAACCCACACAAACACAGGGAGAACATACAAACTCCTTGTACATGTTGTCGTTATGGGAATTTGAACCTAGGACCTCATTGTGGCAAAACAACACTGCTAACCACTGAATCACCCTCAATGCACTTTTCAAAAGTAGATCAGATCGCTATCTAAGAGGTATCTTGTTGTAATCTTCGTACAAACCTATAGAGACATAGGACTGGTTCCACTGCTAAAATCCTGCTGACAGTCAGGATCATCACAAAACAGCATATTCAAAAATATCATATTATTTAAATCAGTTCTAAACACTTACTTTTTAACAATTGGGTAGTGTTTTATTTTTCTCGTGATTATCCATATAAAAAATCTTGAAATATTCCAATTTATTTTTACCTTCAATCACAGCTGCGAGCTTATGCTGTCATTAGATCCTCGGCCCCTTTGTACCCTTCCATCGTACATTAGGGATACTTCGGACCTTTTGCAGAAACTTGAAGGTCTGCATGTGGTGAAAATACTTTGCTGGCTTCCATTGATGTGGAGACTTTATATAGCAATATCTCACATGAGTCTGGTATCCAAGGAATCCTCCACTTTCTCAAGTCATGATCCACAGAATGCAAAAATCATAGGAGTATGGCACAGATTAATTGATGACATCTTCATTATCTGGTCTGGTACCAAAGAGCAGTTCATTGAGTTTGTTACAGAAATTAATGTTAATACAGTAGGTTTGAAGTTCACTTCTGAATCAAGCAATAAGGAGCTACTTTTTTGGATGTAGTGATAAAAAAAGAATCAGGTTGAACATTAGGAACTTGCATCTATCAAAAAACAACCAGTACAAGCAGTCTTATAAAGTGGGATAGCCACCACACGGCCCCCCTTAGAAAAGGTTTACCAAAAGGGCAGATTCTCAGATTGAGGAGGAACTGCTCGAATACCCAAGAATTCCAGAGATAAGCGGAAGACATGTGTGGCAGATTTAAGGATAATGGTTACCCCCACCATATTCTTGACTCAGCCTGCAAATTTGCAGAAAATGAAAATAAACAGTCCCTTTTACAAAATAAAGGAGAAAAGAAGGTAGTTCCTAAAATGATATCACCAGGATTATTGGCACCCATGATAACCATCACGATTAGGTCTGAAATGAGCCGAGGAGACATTGGGATACCTTGAGGCTGGATCCAGACCTGAGGGAGATTGTGGAGGCTTTCCTCACCATCACCTATAGGAAAAGAAGGTCCATTAGAGACCATATGGTGCATAGCCATTACCAAGAACCCAGGTCGGGGGGAGCATGGATAGATAGGAAGACATGTGGGTTCCAGAAGTGTGAGGAACTGTCATTTCTGCAAATGGATGAAACCTAATAAATCTTTCAATGGGTTGAGATATTTTACCAAAGAGACTTTTCAAATTGCAAGACTGTGGAGGTTATCTATATGTGGCGACAAGTATCTATAGAAAGCCGACAAGCACTAATAGCTTGTTGCATTGGCATAGCCACCACCCGGCCTCCCTCAAAAGAGGGATTCCTAAGGGTCAATTCCTTAGACTGAGGAGGAATTGCTCTAGGTACGATATGTTTCAAAGCCAGGCGGGTGACATGTTCAACAGAGGTTATCTATATGGCCACATGTCACTGTCCCTGGGATTATGTGGGAAAAACAAAGAGGGAGCTTAGAAGAAGAGTGAGTAAGCACCTGAGAGATATCAGGAATGATTGTGAGATGCCACTGGTAAGACGTATGAGGGTAACTCATCAAGGGGAGGCAAATAATATTTTCTTGCCTGTGATTGAAGTAGTAAAACCTAGTCCTGGGAGGGGACAATGACAAAAACATCCTGAAAAGAGAAAGTTAGTGCATTTTCAGAATGGACTTGCTGACCCTAATGGGTTTAAATGAACAGATATTGTAAGCCTGCTTTTTGTAAATATAACCTGCAGCTGGACCTTTTATCCAAATTTTAAAAAATGGGTGTTGTTCGAGCTTCTTGTAAAATTCAATTTTATCAAAATTAAAAAGGATAACAGACATGATGTAGCATGATAAATGGCTACGAGTTTCGAACACGAAGTGTCCTTTCTCAAGCTACACGTACTAAAACCTCCATGGAATTTATACCATGGTTAACCAATTAGAACGTATTCACTCTTCACATGATGCTAAACATGATTGATTAAAATCACATGCATATGTAAAAAGGGAAAGAGAAAAGAAGACCAAAGAAACAGCAATAGTGTAACCAAATCCAAGAAAAGTACAATTGGCATAATTACTGCAGACAGCGATCAAAAAAGAGAGAAGAAAAAAGAACAAATAATATACATGGTAACAATGAAAGCTCAATAGAGGAAGATTAGTTCCTTGCGGGCATTTAGTCTCGTAGGATGGCAATGACTATGTATTCCACTGAATTTGTGAAGGAATAGAATCAGATTCTATCAGATTTTTCCATGAATCTAATGCGATTGATTGTGAGACAGGAGCAAGAGAAATTGAAGGAAAATGAAGGAAATACGATCAGATATTCTGTAACAGAAGAAAGCTGATAAATATAATGAATCACTTTCAAATATAAATCAATCCATTGCCAAATTAGAAAATACAATCATCATTTGTAAAAAAAAAAAAAAAAAAACAAGTTCCAACGTGATGTCAATGACTACAAAGAAAACCAGGTCTATGAGTGGAGCAGATGGCAGCATACACCTTAATCCCCACGTTCCATCCTTAAGAGGAATAGCAATAAATCTGGCTCTGAATCTGGGTCACATGTATCCTTCAGCTCAGCTGATCATGAATTAGATGATTGATGACAGCTCAGTTGATATTCACACTGAAAGTTCTTCTGAAGTTTCGTACTACAAGAGACCAAAAAAACGCAATTTTTGCAGCAGCATGCGGCGTGTAGAAGCATGAAACCCATGTAGTCTCATGTGCGGTGATAAAAAAAATGGGTATTGTTCCAGGCTGTTTTCCTCTTCTGACCGGTTGACTACGAACAGCCCTGTGGAACTGGTTGGATTCCAAGGCCCCAGCTGGATCCAGGGACTTAGCAGGCTCAACCTTCCCTGCCAATTGCAGGGAAGATCCTCCTGATCCCACCAATGCTGGTTTCAAGCTTTGACTATCACCTCCCTAGGGGCCACTGCTACAAGGGACCAGAGTATCGCAGGCCACACTCCAGAGGAGGGCCGCTACCCCCCTTGCTACCTGCCAGGGGGCTCTTTGATGCTGTCCCGCCGCTGGGTTCGACCACCAGCTAGCACATCACCAGGAGCAACCGCCACGCTGGGCCGGTACATAGCTGGCCGTGACCTGGAAGTAGCCTGCAGCTCGGGAATGCCTACTTCCAGTAGGCCACGGCTCTGACGAGGATTCTTCCTGGTGACCGTAGAAGGAGCTGCCAACTCACGCTGCTCCCGTTATCCGAGAGGGTTCCCGAGGTGGCTCCTGTAGCATCTCCTGCTCTGTCACTTACTTTACAATGAGTAACATTCTGGTGGCCGGGACCACAGAGTGTACGCTGGGGGCAGAGGTGGTCATTTCTCTGCAGCAGGTGGGGATGTACAGGCCACCTGAAGCTGCTCCTGCACCAGCCTGGGACCATGTAGCGCAGTGGTAGCCCTCACCAAATCCATCAAGGCAGCAAGGTCCATCATGGCTCCTCTGTTGTGAATTAGACTTTTTTGGCTCCCTCTTGTGGTCACTAGTGATATGACTCTGGGATTGTCTTTCCTCAGTTTGGCACCCACCTGGGTCGTTTGTCCAGGGGTGTTGCTATATAAACTTCCTGGTTTCTCAGTCCAGTGCCTGGCATCGTTGTAATCAGTTCCTATCTGTTTGCTCCTGTCTGCTGGTCTTGGATCTTGCAAAATTAAGCTAAGTCTTGCTTCCTTGTTTTTTGGTTATTTGCTTTGCTCTTATTTTTTGTCCAGCTTGTACTAAATGTGATTCCTGATTTTGCTGGAAGCTCTAGGGGGCTGGTGTTCTCCCCCCGGGCCGTTAGACAGTTCGGGGGTTCTTGAATATCCAGCGTGGAAATTTTGATAGGGTTTTTGCTGACCATATAAGTCATCTTACTATATTCTGCTATTAGTCAGTGGGCCTCTCTTTGCTAAATATCTAGTTCATTCTTACGTTTGTCTTTTCTCCTTACCTCACCGTTATTATTTGTTGGGGGCTTGTATCCAACTTTTGGGGTCTTTTCTCTGGAGGCAAGAAAGGTCTATCTTTTCCCTTCTAGGGTTAGTTAGTTCTCCGGCTGGCGCGAGACGTCTAGAACCAACGTAGGCACGTTCCCCGGCTGCTGCTATTTGTGGTGCTAGGATTAGATATATGGTCAGCCCAGTTACCACGGCCCTATGAGCTGGTTTTTTGTGTTTGCAGACTTGGTATGTACTTTTGAGACCCTCAGCCATTGGGGTCATAACAGTATGCCAGGCCAAGGTTGAATGTTTAATGCATTGCAGAAGTGGGATTACAAGAAAGGAAAGTCTGAGTTTTTTTTTTTTTTTTCTTTCCTCTCTTTTTTCCTCCCCTTTATCTCTGAGTGGCTTGTGCTTGCTGCAGACATGAATGTCCAGACTTTTATTACAAGTGTGGATCAGCTTGCTGCTCGTGTGCAGGGCATACAAGATTTTGTTACCAGTAGTCCAATGTCTGAAGCTAAAATACCTATTCCTGAACTGTTCTCTGGAGACCGATTTAAGTTTAGGAATTTCAGGAATAATTGTAAATTGTTTCTATCTCTGAGACCCCGTTCATCTGGAGACTCAGCTCAGCAAGTAAAAATTGTTATCTCTTTCTTACGGGGCGACCCTCAGGATTGGGCCTTCTCGCTAGCGCCAGGAGATCCGGCATTGGCAAATATTGATGCGTTTTTTCTGGCGCTCGGATTGCTTTACGAGGAACCCAATCTTGAAATTCAGGCAGAAAAAGCCTTGCTGGCTATTTCTCAGGGTCAGGATGAAGCTGAAGTGTATTGCCAAAAATTTCGGAAATGGTCCGTGCTTACTCAGTGGAATGAGTGTGCTCTGGCCGCAAATTTCAGAAATGGCCTTTCTGAAGCCATTAAGAATGTGATGGTGGGTTTCTCCATTCCTACAGGTCTGAATGATTCCATGGCGCTGGCTATTCAAATTGACCGGCGTTTGCGGGAGCGCAAAGCCGCAAATCCTCTGGTGGTGTTGTCTGAACAAACACCTGATTTAATGCAATGTGGTAGAATTCAGACTAGAAATGAACGGAAAAATCATAGACGTCAGAATGGGTTGTGTTTTTACTGTGGTGATTCTACACATGTTATATCAGCATGCTCTAAACGCCTAACTAGGGTTGTTAGTCCTGTCGCCATTGGTCATTTGCAACCTAAATTTATTTTGTCTGTGACTTTAATTTGCTCATTGTCCTCCTACCCTGTTATGGCGTTTGTGGATTCAGGTGCTGCCCTGAGTGTTATGGATCTGTCGTTTGCCAAGCGCTGTGGTTTTGTTCTTGAGCCGTTGGTAAATCCTATCCCTCTTAGAGGTATTGATGCTGCGCCATTGGCGGAAAATAAACCGCAGTTTTGGACACAGGTAACCATGTGCATGACTCCTGAACATCGGGAGGTGATTCGTTTTCTTGTTCTGCATATTATGCATGATATTTTCCGGAAGTATCTGGATAAATTTATGATTGTTTATCTGGATGATATTCTGGTTTTTTCTGATGATTGGGACTCGCATGTAGAGCAGGTCAGGATGGTGTTTCAGGTTTTGCGTGAGAATTAGTGTTGAGCATTCCGATACCGCAAGTATCGGGTATCGGCCGATACTTGCGGTATCGGAATTCCGATACCGGGATTCCGATACTTGCCGCGTATCGGATACCGGAATCGGAAGTTCCAAGATTCAAAATGCAGAAATTCAGCCAATGAGAATGATTCCAAGTGTGGGCACATCCTGTTTAGCATGGAGGGCATGAAACTACTGGCAAGGCTGTGATTGGCTGCTGAAATGATGTCATGCTGCAGTTTAAAAGTCGCTGGCGCCATTTTGCGATCACTCTGCTGTGAATTCAGTTTGTGACAGGACGCTGTTTGCTGACTGAGGGACAGTTTAGAGATAGCGATTTGCTTCTTTGTGCTTTCCAAAGGCTAATTTAGCAACCGCTGTGTTCACCTACTATTCACCTTGCTTTTGCCTTGTAGCGCTGTTTTCACAGCGATCTGCAAGGTCTGTGTGTGTGTGTGTGTGTGTGTGTGTGAGTGCAGCCCACTCTCTAGTCTGAGTGCAGCCACATAGGCCATCCATAGCTGGTTGTATTCAGTTCAGGGAGGGTGGTTCATTGCCTCATACTGTTCTTTTTTTTTTTTTTCAAGTAGTGTAGTCTGCTGCTAATTTATTCAAAAAAAATCCTATTAGTGTCTTTCCACCCGTCTCCAGCTAATTTGTGGAAAAACACTACATAGGATAAAGTAGAGGAGGGTTTTTGGGCCTTGCAGCGCCGTTTACGGCTGTCTGCACGGTCTCCATGTGACTGCAGCTCGCCCTGTAGTCTGTGAGCAGCCATAGCCTGGTTGTCTCCAGCTCAGGGTTGTTCACTGCGTCATACCGCCAAATCAATTTTAATTTTTTTTCAAGTAGTGTAGTCTGCTGCTAATTTATTTAAAAAAATCCTATTAGTGTCTTTCCACCCGTCTCCAGCTAATTTGTGGAAAAACACTACATAGGATAAAGTAGAGGAGGGTTTTTGGGCCTTGCAGCGCCGTTTACGGCTGTCTGCACGGTCTCCGTGTGATTGCAGCTCGCCCTGTAGTCTGTGAGCAGCCATAGCCTGGTTGTCTCCAGCTCAGGGTTGTTCACTGCGTCATACCGCCAAATCAATTTTAATTTTTTTTCAAGTAGTGTAGTCTGCTGCTAATTTATTTAAAAAAATCCTATTAGTGTCTTTCCACCCGTCTCCAGCTAATTTGTGGAAAAACACTACATAGGATAAAGTAGAGGAGGGTTTTTGGGCCTTGCAGCGCCGTTTACGGCTGTCTGCACGGTCTCCGTGTGATTGCAGCTCGCCCTGTAGTCTGTGAGCAGCCATAGCCTGGTTGTCTCCAGCTCAGGGTTGTTCACTGCGTCATACCGCCAAATCAATTTTCTTTTTTTTTCAAGTAGTGTAGGTTGCTGCTAATTTATTTAAAAAAATCCTATTAGTGTCTTTCCACCCGTCTCCAGCTAACTTGTGGAAAAACACTACATAGGATAACGTAGAGGAGGGTTTTTGGGCCTTGCAGCGCCGTTTACGTCTGTCTGCACGGTCTCCGTGTGACTGCAGCTCTATCTGTTGTCAGTTCAGCCCCCAAAAAATAAATAAATAATAAAGTTCACCAAACACACCAGTTACACCACTTTACATTTGTGTAGGCCACATTAGCTCATATTAAAGTCTAGTCCACACTTTAGAAAATTAGTGTTTCTTATACCTGTTAGGAGGAGTTGCTCAGGAATAAGCACACAAATCCGTTAGTACTTTTCTGCTTATCTTTATCAGTCAACCAAGATGAAGAAGGCAGTGAGTAAGGCACGTGGGCGTGGGCGTGGGCGCGGAGCAGGGAGGGGACGTGGGGATTCTGTGCCTGCTGCGGGCACCGGTGACTCATCAGCACCCACTTTCACCAGGCAACAGTCGTTCATGCGCAGCTTTGTGTCAGAGCGCCGCACACCGCTGCTGCGTCAAGAACAAATTGAAGCTGTTGTCGGATGGATGGCAGCTAATGCATCAACTTCCATTAGTGCCACATCCTCTCAGACACAGAGCACTGGAGAGCAGCCATCTGTCTCTTCACCACCTGCCAAATTGCCCAGGCAGACAGAGAGCCCAGGACAGGAGCCGTCTCTACTTCTGTTCTCTGAATCTCTTGGCTTGGAAACAGGGGGCCAGCCAAGCAGCATTGGAGAAATGGAAGAAGAGGCAGGGTGCAGTGATGCCCAACAGCTTTTTCTGTCTTCCTCTGAAGAGGCGGGTGGGCCAGTGGCTCCGGTCACCACATCGCAGGCCGCATCAGCTGATGATGACACTCAGGTGCCACTTACTGGTGCGTGCTCTGCTGCTGAGACTACCCAGGAGGAGCAGTTGGGGGCAGAGGGTAGTGTAGATGATGAGGTCCTCGACCCATCTTGGCGTGAGGGACAGGAAGGTGGTGGGAGCAGCTCTGAGGAAGAGATTCCCCGTACGGCCCAAAGAGGGAGAGGGAGGGGGAAGACTGCGGATCCTGCAGCCTCCGCTTTGGCACCCGTTAGGAGCATGTCTCTTCCAAAAGCCAAAAAGGGCGCTCCCAAGACTTGCAGTGCCTGGTCCTTTTTTGACACAGTTGCAGATGACATTTGCTATGTCAGATGCAAGGTGTGTCATCAAAAAGTCAAAAGAGGGAAAAATGTCAGCAACCTCAATACCTCCAACATGTGGAAACATGTGCGCAACAGGCACCCGGCGGAGTTAGAAAAACACACTGAAGAGGTAGGCCAACCAACAGCGGCAGCTACCACCTCTTCAGCTCGTGTTGCCTCTTCCTCTAGCTCACACGCAGCTGGTTCGGCTTCCTCCCAGGATCGCCGTGGAAGAACCTCTGGCCCTGTTGTCCAGAGACCCGCTGTAATTCCACCCGCAGCACCACTTTCCCAGTCATCCACACACTCCCAGCCCAGTCTACAGCCATCGGTAGTACAGGCATGGGAGAAAAGGCGGCCTTTCTCGTCAAACCACCCACGAGCACAGGCTCTGACTGCAGGCATTGCCAAACTTCTGTCACTGGAAATGCTGTCATTCAGGCTGGTGGAGACTGACAGCTTCCGTGACTTGATGTCATTGGCAGTCCCACAGTACAATGTGCCCAGCCGCTTTTACTTCAGCAGGCAAGCCGTCCCTGCCCTGCACAAGCATGTGGAGGGACACATAAAACACGCGCTACTGAACGCCGTCAGTAGCAAGGTCCACCTCACCACCGATGCGTGGACCAGTCAACATGGACAGGGGCGATACCTTTCCCTCACTGCCCATTGGGTTAATGTCGTTGAGCCGGGTACAGACCGTGCGAGTGGCGCAGGACGTGTCCTGCCCACTCCAAGGATTGCAGGAATCCATTCTGTACGCATTGACTCCTCCTCTTACACCAGTTCCTCAGAATCATCGCTGCAGGAGCCGTCACAGTCCACCTCCACATGGACCCGTGATGAACGTGTACCTGTTACGACCGACATGAGCACAGCCGTGGCCAAACGTCAACAGGCCGTGTTGAAATTAATTTTTTTGGGGAATCGTAGCCACACAGCGCAGGAGCTCTGGAATGCCATCAAGCAGGAGAGCGATGTGTGGTTTGTGCCAGCGAATCTCCAGCCAGGCATGGTAGTGTGTGATAATGGCCGAAATCTGGTGGCAGCTCTGGGCCTCGGCAACCTCACTCACATCCCATGTCTGGCACATGTGCTCAATTTGGTCGTGCAGAGCTTTTTGAGGGACTATCCGGATCTTGATGCACTGCTGCACAAGGTCTGCCTAGAGTGTGCTCACTTGCGGCGTTCCAGCACGGCAAAAGCGCGCATTGCGGCTCTGCAGCGCCGACACCGCCTGCCGGAACATCGCATCATATGTGACCTACCTACCAGGTGGAATTCCACGTTACATATGTTGGAGCGGTTGTGTGAGCAGCAGCAAGCTGTAATGGAGTACCAGCTGCTTCAGGCGCAAAAAAGTCGCAGTCAGCGCCGTACAGACTTCACAACCACAGAGTGGGCCACTATGAATGACGTCTGCAAGGTTTTGCGTCCCTTTGATTATTCCACGCGGATGGCGAGTGCAGATGATGCACTAGTCAGCATGACTGTCCCCCTTATCTGCCTGCTTGAAAAATCACTGCAAGCGCTAAGGGATGATGTTGTGGAAGAGGTGGAGGATGAGGATTCACCATTTCCATCATCTTCTGGACAGTCAGCGCCACGTGGTTCCTCACAAACGCGTAGGCAGGGGACAGTTTGTGAGGAGGATGAGGAGGAGTCAATGGAGGAGGAAGACGTCCGTCCAGAGGAGGGAGTTACCGAATTGTCCAGTACTCAGTGTGTACAGTGAGGGTGGGGTGATGACGAGCAGGCAGAGATCACGCCTCCAGCAGGGGACAGCGTTTCTTGGGCAGTTGGCAGTCTGCAGCACATGGTGGATTACATGCTGCAGTGCCTGAGAAACGACCGCCGCATCGCCCACATTCTCAACATGTCTGATTATTGGGTGTTCACCCTCCTCGATCCTCGCTACCGGGACAACGTAGAAAGCCTCATCACACCGTTGAACCGGGAGCGAAAAATGCGGGAGTACCAAGACACACTGGTCAATTCCATCATCTTCTCCATTCCAACTGAGAGAAGTTCTGCTAGTGCATTCCAAAGCAGCTCAGTGCGTCCAGGCAGTGGTGGAGGCTCTGCACAAAGAGGGAGCAGAAGCAGTGCCTCTGCCCAAGGCAAGACCAGTATGGCCCAACTGTGGCACAGTTTTCTGTGCCCCCCACAAAAGTCTACACCATCACAGACGGCTCCAGTCAGCAGGAGGCAACGGTTCCGTCAGATGGTGACAGACTACATGTCTTGCCCTCTTGCTGTACTCCCAGACGGCTCTTCCCCTTTCAAGTTTTGGGTCTCAAAGCTGGATACATGGCCAGAGCTAAGCCAGTATGCATTGGAGGTGCTGTCTTGCCCTGCGGCCAGTGTATTATCGGAACGTGTCTTTAGTGCTGCAGGTGGTGTACTAACTGACCGTCGCATGCGACTATCCTCCGATAACGTTGACCGGCTTACTTTCCTGAAAATGAACAAGGCCTGGATCTCGCAGGAATTTGCCACTCCTCCTCCTGATTAAATAATTAGGTCACTGTATACGTTATCCAGGTCTCCTGTTGTGTTCATCTTTCTACCACCTGAACTTAAATTCCTGGGCTCCAACACCGCCAGTTGAGGCTCAGAAGTGCCGTCTGCACAGTCAAAACATACGACCCAGTGTTATTGGGTTTCAGTAACGTCAGCTGATCCCCAGCTGTGTAGCCGGCAATGTGTCATTCGACCGCCACGCTGACACAACAACTGAAATGTAAGGGAATCTGTCCCCCCCCCCCCAAGGCGTTTGTTACTGAAAGAGCCACCTTGTGCAGCAGTAATGCTGCACAAGGAAAAGGTAGCTATTTTTGTTTAGCACCTTGCACACGCAGAACTTAACACTTATAAAATGTGTCCACTGATACCGTAACACCGTCCCGGAGGTGGGACTTTCCTTCGTAATGTGACGCAGCACAGCCGTCATTCCTACCCCCCCGGCGCCGCGCACCCGCTCCTCAGCGTTGTTTAATTCCGTCCCGGAGCCTGCGCTGTTATGTTATCCCATGGCCAGGCACACTTAGCGCTGCCCGTCTTCTGGCATCATTTGGTGTCAGGATGGCTGCGCCTGTGCGGCCGCGCTGGCAGAGAGCCCGCCTCGCAGTGTCTTCTGATTTAATCCCACTGGGGGCCTGGGATCCATGGACATGCGCAGTGCATATCTGAACCTCCACCTCTCACTCATCTCCCTATGGCTTCTTCAGACTGTTCGGTGTCAGCTGGTCCCTAATAGCATGCCACGGCCGTGACACCGCACAGTCTTAAGAAGCCGTAGGGAGGGGAGTGAGAGGCGAGGATATGCACTGCGCATGTCCATGGATCCCAGGCCCCCAGTGGGATTAAATCAGAAGACACTGCGAGGCGGGCTCTCGGCCAGCGCGGCCGCACAGGCGCAGCCATCCTGACACCAAATGATGCCAGAAGACGGGCAGCGCTAAGTGTGCCTGGCCACGGGATAACATAACAGCGCAGGCTCCGGGACGGAATCAAACAACGCTGAGGAGCCAGTGCGCGTCGCCGGGGGGGTAGGAATGACGGCTGTGCTGCGTCACATTACGAAGGAAAGTCCCACCTCTAGGACGGTTTTACGGTTGCAGGGGACACATTTTATAAGTGTTTAGTTCTGTGTTTGCAAGGAGCATGATGAAAAGAGCCACCTTTTCCTTTTGCATCTTTTGTGCTGCACAAGCTGGCTCTTTCAGCTACAAACGCCTTGGGGGGGGTTAAAGGTTCCCTTTCGACTTTCTCAGGCTTCGGCCTACATTGTGTTCCTCTGCTTTTCCACCTGTCCCTGGGCTCCAACACCGCCAGTTGCCATCCAGAAGTGCTGTACGCACAGTCAACAGTCCCTCCTCTGTTATTGGGGTTCAGTAACGTCAGCTGTTCCCCTGCTGTGTGTGTGGCAATCCCTCCTACCTCCTCCAACCTCCTCCAACCTCCTCCTCCACCTGTCCCTGGGCTCCAACACCGCCAGTTGCCGTCCAGAAGTGCTGTACGCACAGTCAACAGTCCCTCCTCTGTTATTGGGGTTCAGTAACGTCAGCTGTTCCCCTGCTGTGTGTGTGGCAATCCCTCCTACCTCCTCGAACCTCCTCCAACCTCCTCCTCCTCCACCTGGCCCTGGGCTCCAACACCGCCAGTTGCCGTCCAGAAGTGCTGTACGCACAGTCAACAGTCCCTCCTCTGTTATTGGGGTTCAGTAACGTCAGCTGTTCCCCTGCTGTGTGTGTGGCAATCCCTCCTACCTCCTCCAACCTCCTCCTCCTCCACCTGTCCCTGGGCTCCAACACCGCCAGTTGCCGTCCAGAAGTGCTGTACGCACAGTCAACAGTCCCTCCTCTGTTATTGGGGTTCAGTAACGTCAGCTGTTCCCCTGCTGTGTGTGTGGCAATCCCTCCTACCTCCTCCAACCTCCTCCAACCTCCTCCTCCTCCACCTGTCCCTGGGCTCCAACACCGCCAGTTGCCGTCCAGAAGTGCTGTACGCACAGTCAACAGTCGCTCCTCTGTTATTGGGGTTCAGTAACGTCAGCTGTTCCCCTGCTGTGTGTGTGGCAATCCCTCCTACCTCCTCCAACCTCCTCCTCCTCCTCCACCTGTCCCTGGGCTCCAACACCGCCAGTTGCCGTCCAGAAGTGCTGTACGCACAGTCAACAGTCCCTCCTCTGTTATTGGGGTTCAGTAACGTCAGCTGTTCCCCTGCTGTGTGTGTGGCAATCCCTCCTACCTCCTCCAACCTCCTCCTCCTCCACCTGTCCCTGGGCTCCAACACCGCCAGTTGCCGTCCAGAAGTGCTGTACGCACAGTCAACAGTCCCTCCTCTGTTATTGGGGTTCAGTAACGTCAGCTGTTCCCCTGCTGTGTGTGTGGCAATCCCTCCTACCTCCTCCAACCTCCTCCTCCTCCACCTGTCCCAGGGCTCCAACACCGCCAGTTGCCGTCCAGAAGTGCTGTACGCACAGAGCCAAACACCTCGCAAATGTGTTAGTGGGGTTCAGCACCGCCAGCTGTTCCCCTGCTGTGTATACGGCAACGTGTACTGCGACCGCCACGCAGGCACAACAAGTTAAATTTAAGGGAACCTGTCCCCCCCCCCCCAGGCGTTTGTTACTGAAGGAGCCACCTTGTGCAGCAGTAATGATGCAAAGGGAAAAAGTGCCTCTTTTCGTGGTGCTCCTTGCAGATGCTGAACCTAACACTTATGAAATGTGTCCCCTCACAGCGTTCAACCGTCCGGTAGGTGGAACTTTCCTTTGTCATGTGACGCAGCACAGCCGTCATTTTTACCCCCTTGGCGCCGTGCGCCGCCTCCTCAGCGTTGTTTGAATCTGTCCCGGAGCCTGCGCTGTTAGGTTACCCCTTGGCCATGCACACATTTCGCGCTGCCTGTCTTCTGACATCATTTGCTGTCAGGCTGGCTGCGCCTGTGTGTGTGCGCTGTCCGAGATTCAGCTTCGCAGTGTCGTGTAATGTAATCCCACCGCGGGCCTGGGATCCGTGGCCATGCGCAGTGCATATCCTCGCCTCTCACTCCCCTCCCTACGGCTTCTAAAGACTGTTCGGTGTCAGCTGATCCCTAATAGCATGCCACGGCCGTGACACCGCACAGTCTGAAGAAGCCGTAGGGAGGGGAGTGAGAGGTGAGGATATGCACTGCGCATGGCCACGGATCCCAGGCCCGCGGTGGGATTACATTACACGACACCGCGAGGCTGAATCTCGGACAGCGCACCCACACAGGCGCAGCCAGCCTGACAGCAAATGATGTCAGAAGACGGGCAGCGTGAAATGTGTGCATGGCCAAGGGGTAACCTAACAGCGCAGGCTCCGGGACAGATTCAAACAACGCTGAGGAGGCGGCGCACGGCGCCAAGGGGGTAAAAATGACGGCTGTGCTGCGTCACATGACAAAGGAAAGTTCCACCTACCGGACGGTTGAACGCTGTGAGGGGACACATTTCATAAGTGTTAGGTTCAGCATCTGCAAGGACCATAATTAAAAGAGCTAAGTTTACCTTTTCCAGCATTAGTGGTGTACACGATGGCTCTTCCAGCTACAAACGCCTGGGGGGGGGGTTAAAGGTTTCCTTTCAACTTGCTCCAGTGCAGGCTTCGGCCTACACTCCGCTCCCCCTGCTCCTCCTGCTGACCCTGGGCTCTAACACCGCCAGTTGGGGCCCAGATGTGCTAGCTGCACAGAGAAAAACAACTCGCCAATGTGTCAGTGGGGTTCAGCACCGCCAGCTGTTCCCCTGCTGTGCAGCCGGCAACGTGTCCTGCGACCGCCATGCAGACACAAGAACTGAAATTGAAGGGAACCTGTCCCCCCTCCCCCAGGTGTTTCTATGTTTTACAGCCACCTTGTACAGCAGTAATGCTGCATGTGTGCAAGGTGGCTCATAAACGTATTCTCCTCGCACATGTGGAACTGAAAACACGTCTAAAATGTGTCCTCTGTGTGACCATTTAACCGTCCCGGTGGTGTGACTTTCCTTTGTAATGACACGCTGCAACCCCCTTGGTAGCGCTGCCCGTCTTCTGGCATCATTGTTTGGCTGCCTGCGCTTCTGCGGCCGCCCTGACCCACACAACGCCCCTCGTTGTCTTATTTATTGGGACTGCGAGGGTGTGATTGACGGGCATGATCAGTGCATCAGTTCGCCTGTCCCTCATCTCCTTCCGCCTTCTGCGGACTGTGCGGCTTCATGGCCGTGGCATGCGATAAGGGATCAGATGACGCCGCACAGTCTGAAGCGGGTGTATGGACCCGAGTGTGAGAGGCGAACATATGTGCTGCGCCAGGCCCTGAATCCCAGCCCCGCAGTGTTTTAACAATGTTAAGACACTGCGGGGCTGGGATTCATGGTCATCGCGAACCGCACCGGCCGACATTAAATGATGCCAGAACATGGGCAGCGCTAACAGCGCTAGGCCAGGGGATCACACGACAGCGCAGACTCCTGTACAGCAAATAACAACGCTCAGGAGGCTGCACCCAGCACCAAGGTGGGATTCTTGACATCTGTGCTGTGTCTCATTACAAAGGGAACTCGCGCCTCCAACACAGTTTGACTGTTTAAAGGGCTAAATGTTATACGTGTTTCATTCAGCGTGTGCAAGGAGCGAAATTAAAAGAGCAACCTTTGACTTGTGCAGCACTACTGCTGCATAAGCTGTGGCTCTTCTACTTTGTAACCCCTGAGGGGGGGTTAAAGGTTACCTTTGAAATTGGTTCAATTAGGCTTCGGACTACACTCTGCTCCCCCTGCAGAGCCCTGGGCTCCAACACCGCCAGTTGGGGCCCGGTACTGCTAGCTGCACAGAGAAAAACACCAGCCAATGTGTCAGTGGGGTTCAGCACCGCCAGCTGTTCCCCTGCTGTGCAGCCGGCAACGTGTCCTGCAACTGCCACGCAGGCACAACAGACCCAAAAGCTGCCGCCAGTGCAGGCTTCGGCCTACACTCTGCTCCATCTCCTCCTCCTGCTGACCCCGGGCTCCAACACCGCCAGTTGGGGCCCGGTACTGCTAGCTGCACAGAGAAAAACACCAGCCAATGTGTCAGTGGGGTTCAGCACCGCCAGCTGTTCCCCTGCTGTGCAGCCGGCATCGTGTCCTGCAAAAGCCACGCAGACACAAGAACTGAAATTGAAGGGAACCTGTCCCCCCTCCCCCAGGCGTTTGTACGTTTTAAAGGCCACCTTGTACAGCGGTAATGCTGCATGTGTGCAAGGTGGCTCATAAACGTATTCTCCTCGCACATGTGGAACTGAAAACACGTCTAAAATGTGTCCTCTGTGTGACCATTTAACCGTCCCGGTGGTGTGACTTTCCTTTGTAATGACACGCTGCAACCCCCTTGGTAGCGCTGCCCGTCTTCTGGCATCATTGTTTGGCTGCCTGCGCCTCTGCGGCCGCCCTGACCCACACAACGCCCCTCGTTGTCTTATTTATTGGGACTGCGAGGGTGTGATTGACGGGCATGATCAGTGCATCAGTTCGCCTGTCCCTCATCTCCTTCCGCCTTCTGCGGACTGTGCGGCTTCATGGCCGTGGCATGCGATAAGGGATCAGATGACGCCGCACAGTCTGAAGCGGGTGTAAGGACCCGAGTGTGAGAGGCGAACATATGTGCTGCGCCAGGCCCTGAATCCCAGCCCCGCAGTGTTTTAACAATGTTAAGACACTGCGGGGCTGGGATTCATGGTCATCGCGAACCGCACCGGCCGACATTAAATGATGCCAGAACATGGGCAGTGCTAACAGCGCTAGGCCAGGGGATCACACGACAGCGCAGACTCCTGTACAGCAAATAACAACGCTCAGGAGGCTGCACCCAGCACCAAGGTGGGATTCTTGACATCTGTGCTGCGTCTCATTACAAAGGGAACTCGCGCCTCCAACACAGTTTGACTGTTTAAAGGGCTAAATGTTATACGTGTTTCATTCAGCGTGTGCAAGGAGCGAAATTAAAAGAGCAACCTTTGACTTGTGCAGCACTACTGCTGCATAAGCTGTGGCTCTTCTACTTTGTAACCCCTGAGGGGGGGTTAAAGGTTACCTTTGAAATTGGTTCAATTAGGCTTCGGCCTACACTCTGCTCCCCCTGCAGAGCCCTGGGCTCCAACACCGCCAGTTGGGGCCCGGTACTGCTAGCTGCACAGAGAAAAACACCAGCCAATGTGTCAGTGGGGTTCAGCACCGCCAGCTGTTCCCCTGCTGTGCAGCCGGCAACGTGTCCTGCAACTGCCACGCAGGCACAACAGACCCAAAAGCTGCCGCCAATGCAGGCTTCGGCCTACACTCTGCTCCATCTCCTCCTCCTGCTGACCCCGGGCTCCAACACCGCCAGTTGGGGCCCGGTACTGCTAGCTGCACAGAGAAAAACACCAGCCAATGTGTCAGTGGGGTTCAGCACCGCCAGCTGTTCCCCTGCTGTGCAGCCGGCATCGTGTCCTGCAAAAGCCACGCAGACACTTGCTCTTGTACCTTCTGCTCCCCATCCTGGTTCCAGTACCGTCAGCTGGTTCCGGGCAGAGCCTTTGGCTTAGGTGCCTCCCTCTGGGTATCCGAGTTCCACCAACGTCAGGTGGTCCTTGGTAGTGCTTTCAGGCACGGGTACCTCCTGCTTAGTAACCGGGTTCCAGTAACGTCAGCTGGTCCTCGGTAGTTCCATTGGCTCTTGGACCTTCGGCTACCCATCCGGGTTCCAGCACCGTCAGCTGGTTCTCGGCAGTGTCTTTTGCTCTTGTACCTTCTGCTCCCCATCCTGGTTCCAGTACCGTCAGCTGGTTCCGGGCAGAGCCTTTGGCTTAGGTGCCTCCCTCTGGGTATCCGAGTTCCACCAACGTCAGGTTGTCCTTGGTAGTGCTTTCAGGCACGGGTACCTCCTGCTTAGTAACCGGGTTCCAGTAACGTCAGCTGGTCCTCGGTAGTTCCATTGGCTCTTGGACCTTCGGGTAGCCATCCGAGTTCCAGTTCCATCAGCTGGTTCTCGGCATTTTCTCAGCCTTCTTGTACCTTCTGCTACATTTCCAAGTTCAAGAGACTAAACACGATGACCCGGAAGACCACCCCTAAGATGACGACGACACCAGAGACGACAACCACCATGATGACGACGACCCTGGAGACGATGACCCCGAAGACCACCCCGATGACGACGACCCCGGAGACGACGACCCTGAAGACCACCCCGATGACGACGACCCCGGAGACGACGACCCTGGAGACGACGACGACCTGGAAGACCGAGAAGCAGAAGAACAAGAGGCTGCAGAACAAAGAGCAGAAGAACATTAAGCATAACACTAAATATCAGAGCAAAAAATATTATCTAAATTATAAGCAGAAGAAGACTAAGCAGTGTATGGGGGTGAGTCCGTTCCTCCTCGTGGTGCCCCTGGATAAAGCCTGATGCTGCAGGCCAAACTGAACGCGGACAAATGTAACTGTTTTGTGACAGGCAGAACGGAAGGTGTAATCTTCAAACTTTTATAGATAACAACTACGGGAATGCCTGTCACAAATAAGAATATGATGAAGAAGTAGAATATGATGAAGATAATAGTAAAATAAAAAGAATATGAACAATGTAACCAAAAAAATAATAGGTAGAAGATGAAGAAGAAGATGAATAAGGTGAAGAAGTTGATGTCAAAGAAGCTGATGATGAGGATAATGAAGAAGAAAGTGTGGGAGAAGTAAAAAAGAAGGTGAAGGGCGTGGAAGTAGTGAAACATCAATATCTGACAAAATAAAAAAAAAAATTAACATAGTCAAAATCTTTCTACCGCCGAACGTCATAAAAAAACCCCCAAATCCTGCTATTCTATTACATTGGGCTAAACCTCTGTGCCTTTAATGTCTCCGCCACGTCCCCCAATACATCCTACATTATTCTTAGTTGTTTTCCTTCATGTAGAATGAACCTACAAGTTTATAAAGGGTTTATTTTAATTCCGATATTTTCGTCCCATTGACTTGCATTGGGATCGGGTATCGGTATCGGATTGGATCCGATATTTTGACGGTATCGGCCGATACTTTCCGATACCGATACTTTCCGATATCGGAAAGTATCGCTCAACACTAGTGAGAATGCTTTGTTTGTTAAGGGCTCAAAGTGTCTCTTTGGAGTACAGAAGGTTCCCTTTTTGGGTTTTATTTTTTCCCCTTCTGCGGTGGAGATGGACCCAGTCAAGGTCCAAGCTATTCATGATTGGTCTCAACCCACGTCAGTTAAGAGTCTTCAGAAGTTCTTGGGTTTTGCTAACTTCTACCGTCGTTTTATCGCTAATTTTTCTAGCGTTGTTAAACCTTTGACGGATATGACCAAGAAAGGTTCTGATGTTGCTAACTGGGCTCCTGCAGCCGTGGAAGCCTTTCAAGAGTTGAAGCGCCGGTTTATTTCGGCGCCTGTTTTGTGCCAGCCTGATGTCTCACTTCCCTTTCAGGTTGAAGTGGATGCTTCTGAGATTGGGGCAGGGGCCGTTTTGTCGCAGAGAGGCCCTGGTTGCTCTGTAATGCGACCATGTGCTTTTTTCTCTAGGAAGTTTTCGCCTGCTGAGCGGAATTATGATGTTGGCAATCGGGAGTTGTTAGCCATGAAGTGGGCATTTGAGGAGTGGCGTCATTGGCTCGAGGGTGCTAAGCATCGTGTGGTGGTCTTGACTGATCACAAAAATCTGATGTATCTCGAGTCTGCTAAACGCCTGAATCCTAGACAGGCCCGCTGGTCATTGTTTTTCTCCCGTTTTGACTTTGTGGTCTCGTATTTACCAGGTTCAAAGAATGTGAAGGCTGATGCTCTTTCAAGGAGCTTTCTGCCTGACTCTCCTGGAGTCGCAGAACCAGTTGGTATTCTCAAAGAGGGAGTTATCCTGTCAGCCATTTCTCCGGATTTGCGACGTGTGTTGCAGAGATTTCAGGCTGGTAGACCTGACTCTTGTCCACCTGACAGACTGTTTGTTCCTGATAAGTGGACCAGCAGAGTCATTTCCGAGGTTCATTCCTCGGTGTTGGCAGGGCATCCGGGAATTTTTGGCACCAGAGATCTGGTGGCTAGGTCCTTTTGGTGGCCTTCCTTGTCACGGGATGTGCAGTCCTGTGGGACTTGTGCTCGAGCTAAGCCTTGCTGTTCTCGTGCCAGCGGGTTGCTCTTGCCCTTGCCTGTCCCGAAGAGGCCTTGGACACACATTTCCATGGATTTCATTTCAGATCTTCTGGTGTCTCAGGGCATGTCTGTCATCTGGGTGGTATGTGATCGCTTTTCCAAGATGGTCCATTTGGTATCTTTGCCTAAGCTGCCTTCCTCTTCCGATCTGGTTCCTTTGTTCTTTCAGAATGTGGTTCGTTTACACGGCATTCCTGAGAATATTGTGTCTGAGAGGATCCCAGTTTGTTTCCAGGTTCTGGCG
Source organism: Ranitomeya variabilis (assembly GCF_051348905.1). Lineage (NCBI taxonomy): Eukaryota > Metazoa > Chordata > Amphibia > Anura > Dendrobatidae > Ranitomeya > Ranitomeya variabilis. The sequence goes on along the minus strand of NC_135238.1, from coordinate 138,235,470 downwards.
ATCCTTTTGTGCTAAGATGGGCATTGATTTGTCATTTTCGTCTGCCTTTCATCCTCAGACTAATGGACAAACGGAGCGAACTAATCAGACTCTGGAGGCTTATTTGAGGTGTTTTGTTTCTGCAGATCAGGATGATTGGGTGACCTTCTTGCCATTGGCTGAGTTTGCCCTTAATAATCGGGCTAGTTCCGCTACTTTGGTTTCGCCATTTTTTTGCAACTCTGGTTTCCATCCTCGTTTTTCCTCGGGACATGTGGAGCCTTCTGACTGTCCTGGGGTAGATTCCGTGGTGGATAGGTTGCAGCGGATCTGGAATCATGTGGTGGACAACTTGAAGTTGTCACAGGAGAAGGCTCAGCGTTTTGCCAACCGCCGCCACGGTGTGGGTCCCCAACTTCGTGTTGGGGATTTGGTATGGCTGTCTTCTCGATTTGTTCCTATGAAGGTCTCCTCTCCTAAATTTAAGCCTCGCTTCATCGGTCCTTACAAGATATTGGAAATCCTTAATCCTGTGTCCTTTCGCTTGGATCTTCCGGTGTCGTTTGCCATTCACAACGTGTTCCATAGGTCTTTGTTGCGGCGGTACGTTGTACCTGTGGTTCCTTCTGTTGAGCCTCCTGCTCCGGTGTTGGTTGAGGGCGAGTTGGAGTACGTGGTGGAGAAGATCTTGGATTCTCGTCTCTCCAGGCGGAGGCTTCAGTATCTGGTCAAGTGGAAGGGCTATGGTCAGGAGGATAATTCCTGGGTGGTTGCCTCTGATGTGCATGCTGCCGATTTAGTTCGTGCCTTTCACGCTGCTCATCCTGATCGCCCTGGTGGTCTTGGTGAGGGTTCGGTGACCCCTCCTTAAAGGGGGGGTACTGTTGTGAATTAGACTTTTTTGGCTCCCTCTTGTGGTCACTAGTGATATGACTCTGGGATTGTCTTTCCTCAGCTTGGCACCCACCTGGGTCGTTTGTCCAGGGGTGTTGCTATATAAACTTCCTGGTTTCTCAGTCCAGTGCCTGGCATCGTTGTAATCAGTTCCTATCTGTTTGCTCCTGTCTGCTGGTCTTGGATCTTGCAAAATTAAGCTAAGTCTTGCTTCCTTGTTTTTTGGTTATTTGCTTTGCTCTTATTTTTTGTCCAGCTTGTACTAAATGTGATTCCTGATTTTGCTGGAAGCTCTAGGGGGCTGGTGTTCTCCCCCCGGGCCGTTAGACGGTTCGGGGGTTCTTGAATATCCAGCGTGGAAATTTTGATAGGGTTTTTGCTGACCATATAAGTCATCTTACTATATTCTGCTATTAGTCAGTGGGCCTCTCTTTGCTAAATATCTAGTTCATTCTTACGTTTGTCTTTTCTCCTTACCTCACCATTATTATTTGTTGGGGGCTTGTATCCAACTTTTGGGGTCTTTTCTCTGGAGGCAAGAAAGGTCTATCTTTTCCCTTCTAGGGTTAGTTAGTTCTCCGGCTGGCACGAGACGTCTAGAACCAACGTAGGCACGTTCCCCGGCTGCTGCTATTTGTGGTGCTAGGATTAGATATATGGTCAGCCCAGTTACCACGGCCCTATGAGCTGTTTTTTTGTGTTTGCAGACTTGGTATGTACTTTTGAGACCCTCTGCCATCGGGGTCATAACACTCCTCGTCCTATTGTCCTGGATCTGCAGCCGCTGTGTCCTATTCACCCCCTTTTATTCCCTCTTAACTCTGTCCTCAAACCCTCCCCTCCAATCAAAAACCCCCACATGTATCCCTACTATTCCTTTCAAATTCCTTAACCCATTACTCCCTACCCTCTGCATTGCTATACAATCTGCACACCCTATGGGGCTCCCTTGCCTTTCTATTCATCTTGTGTGCTCTCTTAAATTATTTTGAGAAATAAAAAATAGTTTCTGCATTCATAATGTAAGGACAGAATATCAAGAGAATTCCACCCAACCTATACAGTGGGGGAAATAGATATTTGATCCATTGCTAATTTTGTAAGTTTGCCCACTGACAAAGATATGAACAGTCTATAATTTTAAGGGTAGGTTAATTTTAACATTCAAAGAAGATAGAATGTCAAAAATAAAATCCAGAAAATCACATTGTATAAATTATATACATTTATTTGCATTTTGCAGTGAGAAATAAGTATTTGATCCCTTACCAACCATTAAGAGTTCTGGCTCTTACAGACCAGTTAGACGCTCCTAATTAACTCATTACCTGCATTAAAGACAGGTGTCTTACATAGTCACATTTATAAAAGACTCCTGTCCACAAACTCAATTAATCAGTCAGACTCTAACCTCTACAACATGGGCAAAACCAAAGAGCTTTATAAGGATGTCAGGAACAAGATAACAGACTTGCACAAAGCTGGATTGGGCTATAAAACCATAAGTAAGATGCTGGGTAAGAACAACTGTTGGTGCAATAGTAAGAAAATGGAAGAAATACAAAATGACTGTCAATCTACATCGATCTGGGGCATTATGCAAAATCTCACCTTGTGGGATATTCTTGATCATGAAGAAGGTGAGAGATCAGCCTAAAACTGCACGGGGGGAACTTGATAATGATCTCAAGGCAGATGGGACCACAGTCACCAAGGAAACCATTGGTACACATTACGCCATAAAGGTTTAAAATCCTGCAGTGCCTGCAAGGTCCCCCTGCTCAAGAAGGCACATGTGCAGGCCCTATAAACACCTGGATGATTCTGTGAGTGACTGGGAGAAGATTCTGTGGTCAGATGAGACAAAAATTGAGGTCTTTGGCATTAACTCAACTCGCCTTGTTTGGAGGAAAAGAAATGCTGACTGTGACCCAAAGAACACCATCCCCACTGTTAAACATGGAGGTGAGAACATTATGTTTTGGGGGTGTTTCTCTGCTAAGGGCACAGGACTACTTCATTGCATCAATGGGAGAATGGATAGAGCCATGTACCGTAAAATCCTGAGTGACAACCTCCTTCTCTTCCCCAGGACATTAAAAATGGGTCATGCCTGGGTCTTCCAGCAAGGCAATGACCCAAAACATACAACCCAGGCATCAAAGGTGTGGCTCAAAAAGAAGCACATTAAAGTCATGGAGTGGCCTAGTCAGTGTCCAGACCGTAATCCCATAGAAAACTTATGGAGGGAGTTGAACCTCCGAGTTGCCAAGTGACAGCCTCAAAATCTTTATGATTTAGAAATGATCTGCAAAGAAGAGTGGACCAAAATCCCTCCTGACGTGCACAAACCTCATCATCAACTACAAAAAACATCTGACTGCTGAGCTTGCCAACAAGGGTTTTGCCACCAAGTGTTAAGTCTTGTTTGCCAGTGGGATCAAATACTTATTTCTCACTGCAAAATGGAAATAAATTTATATAATTTATACAATGTGATTTTCTGGATTTTATTTTTGATATTTTATCTCTCAATGTTAAAATTAACCTACCATTAAAATTATAGACTGTTCATGTATTTGTCAGTGGTCAAACTTGCAAAATCAACAAGGAATCAAATACTTATTTTCCCCATTGTAGGTGATTTGCATAGCTTGTCACAATGTCTAGGACATATTATAGTCAATGGCCCCTACCATTATAAATACATAGGGTAAAAAAGTGCAAAAAAGTCAAGATTCATGATGTTCACAGTGGAGGGGTATTGAAGTGTCTCTTCAAAGATTACTTTATTTCATATAACTTACATGGCACCAAGAAGAAACCTAAAAACTAGGAAGCTGCAAATCTCAACTCCTTTTTGTGTACACAGCTGTTCAAGACTCTACATGATTTATATGGCAAGTGTGCCATAGGTGGATTACACAAAAATATCAGTGTTATCCTAGGAAGTCTAGTCATAAAGTTCTAGAGATAAGTTATTACTGATGAAGCTGCAACTTTTTAGATTTTCACATACTCTGTGCTGTGTAATTGTACATTATACAATTATCCAATATCTGAGGAAATTGTTGTGTTCTGCGCTTGTGACCTGTAAACTCTAGGGCCTGAGTCATCATTTGCATTTTTTCAAGTCACTTTTCTTTTTTGTCCTCTGGTATTAGTTGCTATTTATTGCGCCAAATTCTTCAGAATTGCACATGAAGGCCACGCATCTTACAAAATGGCACACAAATATCTACTGTACATATAATCACTCTATAAGTGATCGGGGTACATTTGTAACAAATTTTGTGACTTTTTGGAAAAGTCTAAAATGGGAATCAGATGAAAACATTTGTTAACACCCAAACCCTGCTCACAACAAAAACCCTGAGACATAAACAAAATCAAGCAAACTATACTAAATAGATTTTAAAAAGGCACAAACGGAAAGATAAATGAGGAGCAAACAGAAAAGATGCAAAACACTAAAATAAGAGGTGCAAATGCAATAATAAATCGAGCTATATATGTTAAGAATTCTTCATAGCAACCAACATAATTTATAGCTGCAGTAGATCTGCAAAATGAATGCCAAATAATAAAAATACGCTCGTGCATTGTATTATTGTATTTTATCTTGTAGGCTACCCGCTTCACAGCTCTCTTCATACAATGTCCAAATTATTAGCAAAACAAAGCAAAACTCAATTTTGCATTGATTTTTCCTCCTCTGACTGAATCCCCTATAAGTGGATTTATTATAACAGTGTTAAAGTATATTTGATAAATGGTTTACATTTTGGATTTATTCTGGATAAGGAAGTTAAAATATATCAGGTAGGACTGCACAAAGAAGACAGCTCCTCACTGGCTCATCCGTGCGGTTGTTTTGTGTTTGTTAAAAAATAGAGGCTGCATTTGAAATCCTTGTTATTCCTCTGACAGCAGATTTATCTCAGACAGTAGTTTTGCTGAAAGGCTCCGCTCTCTGCTAATACATCCCAGGAGAGGAGGAGATGTAGTGCAGTGAACTCTTCACTTGTTGGTGATGAGGAAAACACACAACTACCATTTTTTAGAATGATTCCATCACTCCAGGACTATTCCACCTTCATCATCATTATCTGCTGTATATTTGTCCTGGGAATTTTGTTTTGTTTTTTTACTTTTTCTCATTCACATTGTGATAAATGTGAATTACTGCATCATAACACCAGTGGTAGCACATAAATATGTGTGTATTGGTACATGTAGAATGTGGATGATACATAGAAGCTATGATGTATCTCTGTGCGGACCTCTGTTTATTTGTGCTCTATCAAAAGTAAGCATCATATGATGATTGCCAAAGTAAATGAGAAAATTCGAAATGACAAGATCACTGTTTTTTTTAATTACAATGCATCCCCTGAAAAATGTGATAAAGAGAGCTCAGGAAGTCATATAGACACCAAAATGGTATCATAAAAACTACAGCTCGCCCCACAAAACAAGCCGCAACACAATGCAAGCAACCATCAACCAAAGAACACAACAGTTATGGCTCTCAGAACATGACGACTAAAGCAATATTTTTATTTTTCAAGGTTTTTTTAATTATTTTTTAAGTAACTAAATTTAAAAAAAATCTTATGTAAGTTCAGTGTTATTATAAATGAACTGATCCATGTAAAAAAGTTAGTAAGTCAAGTTGAAAAATAAATGACTGACAATGGTGAAATTTCAGTGTTTCTACAAATACATCCCATTCGGAATTTTATTTCTCAATTTCAGTACATTATATATTAAAATGAATAGGATCATTTAAATTTGAAACACATACTGTTAAAACAAGCCCTCATTCTGTTATGTCGAAGAAATAATAAAAAAATTGTGGCTCTTGGAAGAAGAAGAGGGGAAAATGAATGCACCAAAACTAAAACTGATACTGCCTTTATGATGTTAAAGGGAATTTGTATTTAAGTTTTTGTACCCCATCTGAGAACAGCATAATGTAGGGGCAGAGAACCTGAACTGTGTATTGCAGTCTTGATAAAATTCCTGTTTTAATAACTGCAGAACTAGAAGATCTCAGAATGCTGAGCTCCTTATAAGGGCTCATTCTCACTTGTGATGAAGTCGGACAAATGCAATCCAACTAAAAATCAGATTGCATTTGGACCAATGTTATTCTATCATTATTAGTGATGAGCGAGTGTACTCGTTGCTCGGTTTTCCCGAGCACGCTCGGACGGTCTCCGAGTATTTGTTAGTATTCGGAGATTTCGTTTTCATCGCTTCAGCTGAATGATTTACAGCTACTAGCCAGGCTGAGTACATGTGGGGGTTGCCTGGTTGCTAGGGAATCCCCAGATGTAATCAAGCTGGCTAGTAGCTGTAAATCATTCAGCTGCCGAGATGAAAACTAAATCTCCGAACACTAACAAATACTCGGAGACCACCTGCTCGTGCTCGGGAAAACCCGACAACTAGTACACTCGCTCATCACTAATCATTATGTGTTCATCTGCGTTTTTTTTTCCAGGTCGGATCGGATCACGATCGGACTGGAAACAACTTGCAGCATGCTGCGACTGTAATTGGAAATTGGATTGCATCCCGCAATAGAAGTCAATGAGTACAAGAAAAAAAATCACACAACACTCGGACCATGCAAGTGCTGTCTGATTTTTACACACTGATCTCTTTTGAAAAGCCGGCAATTCATGTGACGCATACAGTAAAATGACAGAGTGTCAAGTTATAACAGAATAGATAGAATAGATCTATACACATAGATTACATAGCCATATAGATATCAGTGACTCACACATGCATACAGTACAGACCAAAAGTTTGGACACACCTTCTCATTTAAAAATGTTTCTGTATTTTCATGACTATGAAAATTGTACATTCACACTGAAGGCATCAGTGATGGGGTGCTATGCGAGAACCCAATCGAGATGGTTTGAGGTGAACTGGACCGCAGAGTAAAGGCAGAAGGGCCAACAAGTGCTAAGCATCTCTGGGAACTCATTCAAGATTGTTGGAAGACCATTCCTGGTGACTACCTGTTGAAGCTCATCAACACAATGCCTAGAGTGTGCAAAGCAGTCATCAAAGCAAAAGGTGGCTACTGTTACGCCGCTGCCGCTGCCGCCTCATACTCACCTGTCTTCGGCGTCTCGGCACGCCTCCTCTCCTGCGGCGTCCTCTTCGCTGTGCTCCCTCCCAGCTTCTGTTGCTCATCGGGTGCGCGCGCATGCCAGATTCAGCACTGCGCGCGCGCACCTCTAACCTTCCTGGCGGCACTCCTTCTCTCGTCTCTCTCTTCCTGGAGGACCGTCACCCGGAAGTGCCTCGTTGTGTTGGTATGTAAGCGGCTTCCATCCGCCTCTCTGTGCCTGTAGATCACTTGTGCTATGCTTGTGCTCTTGGCCTCTCCTCAGTGCTCTTTTCCTGCCGACCCTGTGTTATCAGTCCTCCTGCCGTCCCTGTGTTATCGATCCTCCTGCCATTCCTGTGTTATCAGTCCCCCTGCCGTCCCTGTGTACCAGTCCTCCTGCTTTCCCGGTACCATCAGTCCAGTATCACCACAGTCTTGTGTTTCACCCACTCCCGTCGGTCTGGTTCCTCTTTTGTTTCCTTCGGTCTCACGTAACCATCTGCTTGCTCTATAGTGCTTCCCCAGCTTCCGTGGTGATAGTCCCTCACGGGCCTGCCCCTAACTCTCCCTGTATAGGGGGCGGTCCACCTGGTCAGCTCGTCCATGAGGGGATCGTCATCACGGTCCAGTGGGTCCACTTTCCTTCTTTTCCCTAGTAAACCTCACAGTATCTACAGGCCATGGACCCTGCTGGTGTCTCCGCAACTCAAAAAGAGTTGCTTTTTCTGCGTGAGAACCAGACGAGAATCATGTCCTTCCTTAAAAATATGGAGTCTCGTCTCGCAGGTTTACAAACTTCTGACCCAAGTAACGCTTCACAGCTGGCGGCTCTGCAGCAGGAGCTTAGCCAACAGCGAGACACTCAGTCTCATATTCTGAATTATATGGCCTCCATCGATAATCACCTTCTCTCCCTGCAGGGTGCTGCCTCAGCTCCTCTCCAGGTCTCCGCTCTGCAGCCCTCACCTCGCCTGGCCAGGCCTCCACGCTATAGTGGAGATCCTAAATTTTGTCGAGGGTTTCTCAATCAGTGTCAGTTACACTTTGAGTTAACCCCGCTGTTATACCCCACGGACCGTGCTAAAGTAGCTTTTGTGGTTTCCCATTTGGAGGGTGAGGCTTTGGCCTGGGTCAATCCCCTCTGGGAGCGAAGTGATCCAGTGGTTTCCCAACTTAATCTCTTTTTCGATACCTTTCGCAAGGTTTTTGATGAACCTGGTCGTTTGGTATCTACTACTGAGTCTCTTTTTAACCTACACCAGGGTACCCTTTCTGTGGCTCAGTACGCCATCCGTTTTCGAACACTGTCCTCCGATTTAGGGTGGAACAATGAAGCTTTGGTGGGAGCATTCTGGCGGGGTTTATCTTCCCGAATTAAGAATGAGCTGGCGGGGCGTGATACTCCTACTACTTTGGATGACCTAATCTTCTTGGCAACTCACATAGATTTGCGTTTCCAGGAGCGCTCTTGGGAGGTTGTCAGAGAGGAGGCTTCCTGGTTCGTCTTCTGCCGCTCATGGTGCTACTATCCCCCAAACTTCTACAGTAACCACCTCTTCTTCTCCTGAGCCCATGCAGGTAGATCGCCTAAAGTCTGCCGTATTACGCCGTAAGGAGAGACTTGCGCAGGGATTATGCTTCTATTGTGGCAGTGCCTCTCATCTTCTACGTTTCTGCCCCCAGAAGCCGGGAAATGCCTCCGCCTAGGACAGGTAAGAGAGGCCTTCCTAGGTAGTTATGATTCCTCTCCACCTTTGATTTTGTCTGTGATTTTACATTTGGGGTCTAACCGCTTCTCTTTAGACACTTACGTAGATTCTGGAGCGGCTGGGAATTTCGTCAAACTCGAGGTTGTTCAAAGACTTGGGATTCCTGTCAGGTCTTTGGAGGTTCCTAGGCAAATAGCTTCTGTCGATGGTCAGCCTTTGCGGGAGTCCGTTTCTTCAGTCACCGAGGAGGTTGAAATTCAAATCGGAGCTCTTCATCATGAAAAATTGGCTTTCTACGTTCTGCCGTCTTTGTCCCATCCGTTTCTTTTTGGTCTACCCTGGTTAAGAAATCATGAACCTATCCTAAACTGGCGAACTGGAGACGTCATAAGCTGGGGACAGTCTTGTGTGAATAGATGCCTACTACCCGTCAAGCCTACTTGTTCCCCTTCATCTGTTCCTGGACTTGAGAATCTACCCTCGGTTTATTCTTCATTTTTGGACGTCTTCAACAAGAAAGAAGCAGAGGTTTTACCACCGCATCGTCCTTACGATTGTCCGATTGATCTTGTTCCAGGTTCTACTCCTCCCAGAGGTCGTATTTATCCCCTGTCTCCCTCCGAGTCTCAAGCCATGTCCGAATATGTTCAGGAGAACTTGGCCAGAGGTTTTATCCGAAAATCTTCTTCTCCTGCAGGGGCTGGGTTTTTCTTTGTTAAGAAGAAGGATGGTTCCCTGCGACCCTGCATTGATTATCGTGGCCTCAATAGTATCACGATTAAGAATAAATATCCTCTGCCTCTTATTCTGGAACTCTTCGACCGTCTACGGGGAGCACGGATCTTCACTAAACTGGATCTCAGGGGAGCTTACAATTTGATCCGTATTCGCTCAGGTGACGAATGGAAGACTGCGTTTAACACCCGCGATGGTCATTATGAGTATTTGGTGATGCCCTTCAACCTATGTAACGCTCCTGCAGTCTTTCAAGAGTTGGTGAATGATGTGTTTCGGGACCTACTTTACACCTGTGTTGTGGTATATTTGGACGATATACTTGTGTTTTCTCCGGATCTACCTTCTCATCAAAGAGATGTCCGTCAAGTTCTTCTTCGTTTGAGAGAGAATCGGCTTTATGCAAAACTAGAGAAGTGTGCCTTTGAACAGTCGTCATTGCCGTTCTTGGGTTTCATCATCTCCGATTCTGGTCTACGTATGGATCCAGGCAAGGTTGCTGCCGTTCTTAATTGGCCTCGTCCTCTTGGAGTAAAGGCAATCCAACATTTTCTAGGATTCGCAAATTATTATCGGCAGTTTATTCCTCACTTCTCTTCCTTGTCGGCTCCCATCTCTTCTTTGACAAAAAAAGGTGCCAATCCTCATCATTGGCCAGCAGAGGCCGAAGAGGCTTTCCTGTCTCTCAAGGAAGCTTTTGCTTCAGCTCCTGTACTCCATCGCCCTGAAGCAAGTAAACCCTTCTTCTTAGAGGTTGATGCCTCCGCAATCGGAGCTGGAGCTGTGCTATCTCAGAGGTCCATTTCCGGTCGTCTCGTGCCTTGTGGCTTCTTCTCCAAGAGCTTCTCGTCTTCTGAAAAAAATTATTCCATTGGCGATAAAGAACTTTTAGTCAGCAAAATGGCACTGGAGGAATGGAGGTATCTACTGGAGGGAGCGCTCCATCCTTTTGTAATCTATACGGACTATAAGAATCTGGCATACATCCATTCTGCGCATCGACTAAATCCTCGACAAGCCAGATGGGCTTTATTCTTCGCCCGATTTGACTTTGAACTCCGCTTTCTGCCTGGTGAAAAGAACTTCAAGGCCGACGCCTTGTCCAGGTCTTTCTCGCTGACGGACACTGAAGAGGAGACCACACACATCGTTGATCCAACCAGGGTCATCACGGTAGCTCCAATCTCCCTGATCTCTTTACCTCCGGGTAAGACTTTTGTTTCTGAGAAAGACAAGAGATGTGTTTTACTTTGGGGTCATGCCTCCAAGCTGGCGGGTCATGTTGGTTTCAAGAAAACCTACAATCTCATATCCCGCTACTACTGGTGGTCAACTCTTTTGAAGGATGTCCGAAGTTTTGTCGAGTCTTGTCCATCTTGTGCCAAGAACAAGGTTCCGAGACAGTTGCCTTCAGGTCTTCTGCATCCTCTTCCTGTGCCTTCTGCTCCGTGGCAACATATTGCAGTAGATTTTATTACTGATTTGCCTCGTTCCTCTGGTTGCACCATCATCCTCGTGGTAGTGGACCGTTTCAGGAAGATGGCTCATTTCATTCCTCTCTCAGGTTTGCCATCAGCTCCTGTGTTGGCGAAGATTTATGTTCAAGATATTTTTCGCCTTCATGGTCTACCTCAGCATATCGTTTCTGACCGTGGTGTCCAATTCACCGCTCGGTTCTGGAGGTCTCTCTGTAAGTCGATGAACATCTCGCTCGACTTTTCTTCAGCCTATCATCCTCAGTCCAATGGCCAAGTGGAGCGTACTAACCAAACTCTGGTAACTTATCTCCGGCACTTCACCAACGCTCATCATAGTGATTGGTCCGACTTACTGCCATGGGCAGAGTTTTCTTATAATAATCACACCAGTGAAGCCTCTGCCAAGACTCCATTTTTTGTCGTTTATGGACTAAACCCCGGACTTCCTCTACTGGTCCCTCCTGTCTCGTCTGTGCCGGCGTCGGAGCTTCTGTCTAGGGAATTCTCCAGGATCTGGCAGGAGACCAAGTCTGCTCTAGAACTAGCTCAGCTTAGGATGAAGAAACATGCTGATAAGAGGCATCTTGATTCCCCTATATTTCATCCGGGGGATAAGGTTTGGCTTTCGTCTAAATTTATTCGCCTTAAAATCCCTTCGCACAAACTAGGTCCTCGCTTTATTGGTCCTTTCGAGGTCTTGGCACGTATTAACAATGTTTCTTACAAGCTAAAGCTTCCGGCCTCTCTTCGCATTCCCAATTTGTTTCATGTTTCTCTTCTTAAACCTGTAGTCTTTAATCAGTTTCATGCCTCAACCTTGTCTTCATCTTCCCCTGTTTCTGCGGATAATAGCTTTGAGATTAAGGATATTTTAGCCATGAAAAAGCGTAGGGGTAAAACTTTGTTTTTGGTGGACTGGAAGGGTTTTGGGCCTGAGGAGAGATCCTGGGAACCTCGGGAAAACATTCAGGCCCCTCGTATTTTAGCTAGATTTCTTTCCAGCCTTAGGGGTAAGGGGAGGTGTAAGGACGGGGGTACTGTTACGCCGCTGCCGCTGACGCCTCATACTCCCCTGTCTTCGGCGTCTCGGCACACCTCCTCTCCTGCGGCGTCCTCTTCGCTGTGCTCCCTCCCAGCTTCTGTTGCTCGTCGGGTGCGCGCGCACGCCAGATTCAGCACTACGCGCGCGCACCTCTAACCTTCCTGGCGGCACTCCTTCTCTCGTCTCTCTCTTCCTGGAGGACCGTCACCCGGAAGTGCCGCGTTGTGTTGGTATGTAAGCGGTTTCCGTCCGCCTCTCTGTGCCTGTAGATCACTTGTGCTATGCTTGTGCTCTTGGCCTCTCCTCAGTGCTCTTTTCCTGCCGACCCTGTGTTATCAGTCCTCCTGCCGTCCCTGTGTTATCAGTCCTCCTGCCGTCCCTGTGTTACCAGTCCTCCTGCAGTCCCTGTGTTACCAGTCCTCCTGCCGTCCCTGTGTTACCAGTCCTCCTGCCGTTCCTGTGTTATCGATCCTCCTGCCATTCCTGTGTTATCAGTCCCCCTGCCGTCCCAGTGTACTAGTCCTCCTGCTTTCCCGGAACCATCAGTCCAGTATCACCACAGTCTTGTGTTTCACCCGCTCCCATCGGTCTGGTTCCTCTTTTGTTTCCTTTGGTCTCACGTAACCATCTGCTTGCTCTATAGTGCTTCCCCAGCTTCCGTGGTGATAGTCCCTCACGGGCCTGCCCCTAACTCTCCCTGTATAGGGGGCGGTCCACCCGGTCAGCTCGTCTGTGAGGGTATCGTCATCACGGTCCAGTGGGTCCACTTTCCTTCTTTTCCCTAGTAAAGCTCACAGGTACTTTGAAGAACTTAGAATATAAGACATATTTTCAGTTGTTTCACACTTTTTTGTTAAGTATATAATTCCACATGTGTTAATTCATAGTTTTGATGCCTTCAGTGTGAATCTACAATTTTCATAGTCATGAAAATACAGAAAAATCTTTAAAACCTTCCTCTAGTGTTAGGGTCGTGACCGACCCGTTTTAGGTTTTAAATGCATACAAATTCTACATACATTTGTTTATTGCATCAAGACTTTTTGACTTTTTCAGGAACTTATTTTAAAACAAAATACAATAAAATAAACTATTTTACTAAATTGTAAAATGCTCTTATTAAAATGATAACATTTGTGTTGTTGGGGTCAATTTTGATTCAGGTCTAATATAAGAGTAAAAAAACAATAATAAGTCCCAAAACTGAACTCATAAACACAATATAAACCAACAGCCCACAGCCAGCTCTACCTCCAACAACTTGAGTTAGGGACATGTCCAGGCATGTATGGCCAAATCAGCTTAGAGTTGGTACTTTGCAGAGTATACATCTCCAGTTTACACATGCAACAATGAGGAGAAGATTTGATGTAAGCCAAATTCTGGATTATATCTTAGATGATAATGAATCGGAGGACACACAGCAGCAAACTGATACAGATGAACAGGTTCCTGAGGAGGAAGATGATTTGGAGTATCAACCAGAAGAGACGGTTCCGATCAGTCTGATGAGGAGGTCACTGGTGCTGAAGCTGCTCCCGCTGAAAGATTCAAATCCAAAAGTGGCAAGATCAGTTGGAGCTCAGTACCTCCAGATGTACATGGCAGGGCAGATGCTGCAAATACATACAATAAGATGCGGCCTTCCCAAAACCCTGTCTGATGACAAATGCACACTTAGCAGGATGCAGCAGGCCTCCACTGATACAGGCTAGGAGCTGCACATGTGCAAACTACTTGATAAGAACAACCACCCCTACCTTCCAAACATTGCAGGGGTTGGCTGCCTAGTAGAAAAAATGCATATTGATATAACTCACATAGGACGCCAGTCACACTGATAAGTGTGGTGCACAGTGTCTGGTATGCAACCTATTAATGACGCCCCTTGTATTCACAGGCGGGCTGCCCAGCGCTATAATATGCAGCACACAGTGACAGACGCCCCAGAAAAACCTAACCAACATAGAGGCCTGGCCACATCCTGCAAAAAAGGATATGATATAGTGCAAAAAAATGCATGCATATGATAAACACATACACTATATGAGGTATTGGTTTAATATTTTGGCCAAAATAAAGTAAGCCCGCAACCCAACGTCAAGGGTCCTCATTATATTGCGGGTCCTACCACTAATATCAAAAAACAGCTAACATAGAAAAAACTCAGAAAAAATACATACAATAAGACACGGCCTTTCCAAAACCCTGTCTGATGACAAATGCACACTTAGCAGGATGCAGCAGGCCTCCACTGATACAGGCTAGGAGCGGCACATGTGCAAACTACTTGATAAGAACAAACACCCCTACCCTCCAAACATTGCAGGGGTTGGCTGCCTAGTAGAAAAAATGCACATTGATATAACTCACATAGGACGCCAGTCACACTGATAAGTGTGGTGCACAGTGTCTGGTATGCAACCTATTAATGTCGCCCCTTGTATTAACAGGCAGGCTGCCCAGCGCTATAATATGCAGCACACAGTGACAGACACCCCAGAAAAACCTAACCAACATAGAGGCCTGGCCACATCCTACAAAAAAGGATATGATATAGTGCAAAAAAATGCATGCATATGATAAACACATACACTATATGAGGTATTGGTTTAATATTTTGGCCAAAATAAAGTAAGCCCACAACCCAACGTCAAGGGTACTCATTATATTGCGGGTCCTACCACTAATATCAAAAAACAGCTAACATAGAAAAAACTCAGAAAAAATGTGTGCTGCATATTATAGCGCTGGGCAGCCCGCCTGTTAATACAAGGGGCGTCATTAATAGGTTGCATACCAGACACTGTGCACCACACTTATCAGTGTGACTGGTGTCCTATGTGAGTTATATCAATGTGCATTTTTCCTACTAGGCAGCCAACCCCTGCAATGTTTGGAGGGTAGGGGTGGTTGTTCTTATCAAGTAGTTTGCACATGTGCCGCTCCTAGCCTGTATCAGTGGAGGCCTGCTGCACCCTGCTAAGTGTGCATTTGTCATCAGACAGGGTTTTGGGAAGGCCGTATCTTATTGTATGTATTTTTTCTGAGTTTTTTCTATGTTAGCTGTTTTTTGATATTAGTGGTAGGACCCGCAATATAATGAGGACCCTTGACGTTGGGTTGCGGGCTTACTTTATTTTGGGTATATCAGCAAGAATTCAGACTGAGCAGTCTGCTACAGACTTCGCTGACCACTATTCAAATAATCAATCCAGCATAGTCAACTACTATTAAAACATAACTTTTACTCATTTATATTTAAAACTTGGTACCAGACAACAAAAAAACCATATATATAAAGTGCTCATAAATACCAGTGCACATAAAAAAGGTTTGGTCTCACCCAATTGCTGAGTCCTTTCCCCTGGAGTCAGGCTTGAGTTTTATTGGACCCACTTGAGAGCATTTCAGGGGGAGAATATTGGGATCTGACTTCCCTGTCGTGCCCAATGTAAGAGACTCCCGCCCTGACAAGGGCAGTACCCGAGTGTGGAGCTGCCTTTAAGTACCCATGGAACATATGGCCTCCCTGGATGTAGTGTATATCGCTTCCCAACGCGTTTCCCCCCCTGTTCAGGGGGTTCGTCAGGGGAAGTAAATTATATTAGTAGTCTCCTGCAGTGGCTAGTGAGACCCTTCTCTGTGTTACTTGTCTCTCTCTGAGGGTATGCTATCTCTGAGTTACTCATGTGTCTGTTGTCTTTTAAATAGGGTAGTATACGGAGCCATGTGACCTCTGGCGTACTTCATCATTTCCCGTCGTATAGGCGCCATTATCCACGTGTTCCCATACGGTATATAGTATAACGGCGCCATATTTCTCAATACGCCCATTACCTTACTTTCTATCCATGGCCGTACGTAGTATTCGGCGCACGCGCAATGACTGATGTTCCGATCACGTGACCACAGGTCCTTTTCGGTAAAGTATCCCCTGGTGTCTCTGCGCATGTCTGATCTAAGGTCCTGTCACCTCCGTATGTAGTATTCAGCGTCTGCGCAAATACTACTACTCCGATCGTATAAGCATAAATCCTTTTCGGTAAAGGATAATCCGGAGTACTAGCGCATCTCTATTCTAGGGTCCTATCGCCTCCAGCCATACAGATCACAGTGGCAATAGTGCATACGTCATATTCAGCCCAATTGAGTCATATCTGCTGCCATAAATTTATTCCTCATTCTACAGGCAACATTTTTTTAACAATATTCAATATTTAAATCTCATGAGTATGACATTTGTACATTATTATTTATATTCTGTCTACATTACTACCCTATAAAGATTATACCTTACACTGTATCTAAGTAAGACTACTATGTCTTTTCAGTAGTTTATACCCATTAACCCCTTCATGACCCAGCCTATTTTGGCCTTAATGACCTTGCCGTTTTTTGAAATTCTGACCAGTGTCCCTTTATGAGGTAATAACTCAGGAACGCTTCAACGGATCCTAGCGATTCTGAGATTGTTTTTTCGTGACATATTGGGCTTCATGTTAGTGGTAAATTTAGGTCGATAATTTCTGAGTTTATTTGTGAAAAAAACGGAAATTTGGCAAAAAATTTGAAAATTTCGCAATTTTCACATTTTGAATTTTTATTCTGTTAAACCAGAGAGTTATGTGACACAAAATAGTTAATAAATAACGTTTCCCACATGTCTACTTTACATCAGCACAATTTTGGAAACAATTTTTTTTTTTGCTAGGAAGTTATAAGGGTTAAAATTTGACCAGTGATTTCTCATTTTTACAACAAAATTTACAAAACCATTTTTTTTAGGGACCACCTCACATTTGAAGTCAGTTTGAGGGTTCTATATGGATGAAAATACCCAAAAGTGACACCATTCTAAAAACTGCACCCCTCAAGGTGCTCAAAACCACATTCAAGAAGTTTATTAACCCTTCAGGTGTTTCACAGCAGCAGAAGCAACATGGAAGTAAAAAATGAACATTTAACTTTTTAGTCACAAAAATGATCTTTTAGCAACAATTTTTTTATTTTCCCAGCGGTAAAAGGAGAAACTGGACCACGAACGTTGTTGTCCAATTTGTCCTGAGTACGCTGATACCTCATATGTGGGGGTAAACCACTGTTTGGGCGCACGGCAGGGCTTGGAAGGGAAGGAGCGCCATTTGACTTTTTGAATGAAAAATTGGCTCCAATCTTTAGCGGACACCATGTCATGTTTGGAGAGCCCCCGTGTGCCTAAACATTGGAGCTCCCCCACAAGTGACCCCATTTTGGAAACTAGACCCCCCAAGGAACTTATCTAGAAGCATAGTGAGCACTTTAAACCCCCAGGTGCTTCACAAATTGATCCGTAAAAATGAAAAAGTACTTTTTTTTCACAAAAAAATTATTTTAGCCTCAATTTTTTCATTTTCACATGGGCAACAGGATAAAATGGATCCTAAATTTTGTTGGGCAATTTCTCCTGAGTACACAAATACCTCACATGTGGGGGTAAACCACTGTTTGGGCACATGGTAAGGCTCGGAAGGGAAGGAGCGCCATTTGACTTTTTGAATGAAAAATTATCTCCATCGTTAGCGGACACCATGTCGCGTTTGGAAAGCCCCTGTGTGCCTAAACATTGGAGCTCCTCCACAAGTGACCCCATTTTGGAAACTAGACCCCCCAAGGAACTCATCTAGAGGCATAGTGAGCACTTTAAACCCCCAGGTGCTTCACAAATTGATCCGCAAAAATGAAAAAGTACTTTTTTTTCACACAAAATTTCTTTTAGCCTCAATTCTTTCATTTTCACATGGGCAACAGGATAAAATGGATCCTAAAATTTGTTGGGCAATTTCTCCTGAGTATGCCGATACCTCATATGTGGGGGTAAACCACTGTTTGGGTGCATGGCAAGGCTCGGAAGGGGAGGCGTGCCATTTGACTTTTTGAATGGAAAATTAGCTCCAATCGTTAGCGGACACCATGTCGCGTTTGGAGAGCCCCTGTGTGCCTAAACATTGGAGCTCCCCTACAAGTGACCCCATTTTGGAAACTAGACCCCCCAAGGAACTTATCTAGATGCATAGTGAGCACTTAGAACCCCCAGGTGCTTCACAGAAGTTTATAACGCAGAGCCGTGAAAATAAAAAAATAATTTTTCTTTCCTCAAAAATGATTTTTAGCCCAGAATTTTTTATTTTCCCAAGGGTAATAGGAGAAATTGGACCCCAAATTTTGTTGTCCAGTTTGTCCTGAGTACGGTGATACCCCATATGTGGGGGTAAACCACTGTTTGGGCGCACGGCAGGGCTCGGAAGGGAAGGCACGCCATTTGGCTTTTTGAATGGAAAATTAGCTCCAATCATTAGCGGACACCATGTCGCGTTTGGAGAGCCCCTGTGTGCCTAAACATTGGAGCTCCCGCACAAGTGACCCCATTTTGGAAACTAGACCTCCCAAGGAACTAATCTAGATGTGTGGTGAGCACTTTGAACCCCCAAGTGCTTCACAGAAGTTTATAACGCAGAGCCGTGAAAATAAAAAATGTGTTTCCTTTCCTCAAAAATATTTTTTAGCCCAGAATTTTTTTATTTTTGCAAGAGTAACAGGAGAAATTGGACCCCAAAAGTTGTTGACCAGTTTCTCCTGAGTACGCTGATACCCCATATGTGGGGGTAAACCACTGTTTTGGCACACGTCGGGGTTCGGAAGGGAAGTAGTGACGTTTTGAAATGCAGACTTTGATGGAATGCTCTGCGGGCATCAGGTTGCGTTTGCAGAGCCCCTGATGTGCCTAAACAGTAGGAACTCCCCACAAGTGACTCCATTTTGGAAACTAGACCCCCAAGGGAACTTATCTAGATGTGTGGTGAGCACTTTGAACCCCCAAATGCTTCACAGAAGTTTATAACGCAGAGCCGTGAAAATAATAAATGTGTTTCCTTTCCTCAAAAATATTTTTTTAGCCCAGAATTTTTTATTTTTGCAAGACTAACAGGAGAAATTGGACCCCAAAAGTTGTTGACCAGTTTCTCCTGAGTACGCTGATACCCCATATGTGGGGGTAAACCACTGTTTGGGCACATGCCGGGGCTCGGAAGGGAAGTAGTGACGTTTTGGAATGCAGACTTTGATGGAATGGTCTGCGGGCATCATGTTACGTTTGCAGAGCCCCTGATATGCCTAAACAGTAGAAACCCCCCACAAGTGACCCCATTTTGGAAACTAGACGCCCCAAGGAACTTATCTAGATGTGTGGTGAGCACGTTCAACCCCCAAGTGCTTCACAGAAGTTTACAACGCAGAGCCGTGAAAATAAAAAATCATTTTTCTTTCCTCAAAAAAGATGTTTTAGCAAGCAATTTTTTATTTTCACAAGGGTAACAGGAGAATTTGGACCCCAATATTTGTTGCCCAGTTTGTTGTGAGTATGCTGATACCCCATATGTGGGGGTAAACCACTGTTTGGGCGCACGTCAGGGCTCGGAAGGGAAGTAGTGACATTTGAAATGCAGACTTTGATGGAATGGTCTGCGGGCGTCACATTGCATTTGCAGAGCCCCTGATGTGCCTAAACAGTAGAAACACCCCACAAGTGACCCCATTTTGGAAACTAGACCCCCGAAGGAACTTATCTAGATGTGTGGTGAGCACGTTCAACCCCCAAGTGCTTCACAGAAGTTTACAACGCAGAGCCGTGAAAATAAAAAATCATTTTTCTTTCCTCAAAAAAGATGTTTTAGCAAGCAATTTTTTATTTTCACAAGGGTAACAGGAGAATTTGGACCCCAATATTTGTTGCCCAGTTTGTTGTGAGTATGCTGATACCCCATATGTGGGGGTAAACCACTGTTTGGGCGCACGTCAGGGCTCGGAAGGGAAGTAGTGACATTTGAAATGCAGACTTTGATGGAATGGTCTGCGGGCGTCACATTGCATTTGCAGAGCTCCTGATGTGCCTAAACAGTAGAAACACCCCACAAGTGACCCCATTTTGGAAACTAGACCCCCGAAGGAACTTATCTAGATGTGTGGTGAGCACTTTCAACCCCCAAGTGCTTCACAGAAGTTTATAACGCAGAGCCGTGAAAATAAAAAATAATTGTTCTTTCCTCAAAAATTATGTTTTAGCAAGTAATTTTTTATTTTTGCAAGGGTAACAGGAGAAATTGGACCCCAACAGTTGTTGCCCAGTTTGTCCTGAGTACGCTGGTACCCCAAATGTGGGGGTAAACCACTGTTTGGGCGCACGTCGGGGCTTGGAAGGGAGGGAGCACCATTTGACTTTTTGAATGCAAGATTGGCTGGAATCAATGGTGGCGCCATGTTGCGTTTGGAGACCCCTGATGTGCCTAAACAGTGGAAACCCCTCAATTCTAACTTCAACACTAACCCCAACACACCCCTAATCCTAATCCCAACTGTAGCCATAACCCTAATCACAAACCTAACCCCAACACACCCCTAACCACAACCCTAACCGCAACACACCCGTAACCCTAATTCCAACCCTAATCCTAACCCTAATCCCAACCGTAGCCCTAATCCCAACCCTAACCACAACTGTAACCCCAACACACCCCTAACCCTATCCGTAACCCTAACCACAAGCCTAATCTTAACCCTATTTCAAACCCTAGCCCTAATTCCAACCCTAACTCTAATTCCAACCCTAACCCTAAGGCTATGTGCCCACGTTGCGAATTCGTGTGAGATTTTTCCGCACGATTTTTGAAAAATCTGCAGGTAAAAGGCACTGCGTTTTACCTGCGGATTTACAGCAGATTTCCAGTGTTTTTTTGTGCGGATTTCACCTGCGGATTCCTATTGAGGAACAGGTGTAAAACGTTGCGGAATCCGCACAAAGAATTGACATGCTGCGGAAAATACAACGCAGCGTTTCTGCACGGAATTTTCCGCACCATGGGCACAGCGGATTTGGTTTTCCTTAGGTGTACATGGTACTGTAAACCTGATGGAAAACTGCTTCGAATTCGCAGCGGCCAATCCGCTGCGGATCCGCGGCCAATCCGCTGCGGATCCGCGGCCGATCCGCTGCGGATCCGCGGCCAATCCGCTGCGGATCCGCTGCCAATCCGCTGCGGATCCGCTGCCAATCCGCTGCGGATCCGCTGCCAATCCGCTGCGGATCCGCTGCCGATCCGCGGCCCATCCGCTGCGGATCCGCTGCCAATCCGCTGCGGATCCGCTGCCAATCCGCTGCGGATCCGCGGCCGATCCGCTGCGGATCCGCGTCCGATCCGCTGCCAATCCGCTGCCGATCCGCTGCGGATCCGCGGCCGATCCGCTGCGGATCCGCTGCCAATCCGCTGCGGATCCGCTGCCGATCCGCGGCCCATCCGCTGCGGATCCGCTGCCAATCCGCTGCGGATCCGCTGCCAATCCGCTGCGGATCCGCGGCCGATCCGCTGCGGATCCACGGCCGATCCGCTCTGTGTGCACATGCCATAACCCTACCCCTAATTACCCTACCCGTAACCCTAACCCTACCCCTAACCCTACCCCTAGTTCTAACCCTAGTTCTAATCCTAACCCTAGAGGAAAAAAAAAAAAAATTTCTTTATTTTATTATTGTCCCTATGGGGGTGATAAAGGGGGGGGGTTATTTATTATTTTTTTATTTTGATCGCTGTGATAGAACCTACCACAGCGATCAAAATGTACCTGTAAGGAATCTGCCGACTGGCAGATTCGGCGGGCGCACTGAGCATGCGCCCGCCATTTTCCAACATGGCGGCGCCCAGCGAGGAGACGGACGGACACCGGGAGGATCGGTAAGTATGAAGGGGTGGTGGGGGGGTGGATCGGAGCACGGGGGGGGGGAACGGAGCACAGGGGGGGTGGGTCTGGGCAAGGAGGGAGCGGACAGGAGGACGGGGGAGCCGGCAGGCGGACGGAGGGGACCGGACCCCATAACAGAGGACGGGGGGGGCGATCGGTGGGCGTGGGGGGGGGTACTTCAGTATTTCCAGCCATGGCCGATGATATTGCAGCATCGGCCATGGCTGGATTGTAATATTTCACCATTTTTTTAGGTGAAATATTACAAATCGCTCTGATTGGCAGTTTCACTTTCAACAGCCAATCAGAGCGATCGTAGCCACGGGGGGGGTGAAGCCACCCCCCCTGGGCTGAAGTACCACTCCCCCTCTCCCTGCAGATCGGGTAAAATAGGAGTTAACCCCTTCACCCGATCTGCAGGGACGCGATCATTCCATGACGCCACATAGGCGTCATGGGTCGGATTGGCACGGGTTTTCATGACGCCTACGTGGCGTCATGGGTCGGGAAGGGGTTAATTGTCAACAGTGGATTAGTAATACCTATACTCACTGTATATACAGTTTAGGTGCGGTTTCAAAAATCTCATCTTGAGAATACTGCTAAGGTTTCTATCTGACCGTATTTCCCATCACCTACTAAGATACTTGGCATGTCAAATGTCAACCTGTATGTTGACAATGACCACGGCACTATTTATAAGAAGCAACTAAAATTAAGCTGTTCATTGAGTCCTAAGGGTTGTTGGGTATCTAGCCGGTATATCCACCGGCATTCCCTTTGTAGGAGCAGTTTATCATGATTTCCTCCTCTTAAGGGTGGTTTAACCTGATCTATACCCATGAATTTCATCACTTCACATTTACCTTCATGACACTGATTTACATGTTTTGCAATCAGCGTATCCCTGTCATTACGTATATCTCCTAGATGTTCCCCTACTCTTTTTTTGAATTCTCTGATAGTCTTCCCTACGTAGGATTTGCCACATATGCAAGAAGCCTTATAGATCACTCCCATGGTTTTACAGTTAATAAATTGTCTAATTGTGAATTTCTCCTGTGTCGTATCATTTCTGAATTCCTTCCCTGTTTGTATGTTTTTACACATCACACATAGTCCACACTTGTAGCATCCCTTTGGTTTTCCAGGAAGCCATGTTCTTTCCACTGCTGGTTTGGTCAAATGACTGTGTACCAGTCTATCCTTAAGGGATCTACCTTTTCTATATGCGATTTGGGGTGCTCTACCAATTACATCCCTCAAATCTCGGTCCATTTGTAAAATATTCCAGTATTTATTTCAGATCTTACGTACTGTGGGTGCCCCATTATCATAGGTTGTAATCAACCGAATTAGGCCCTGATTTTCCTCATTTTTTGCTTTTGGTCTTAATAGACTTTCTCTGGGTTGTGTTTGTACAAATTTAAATGATTCCCTCAAAATTTGATCAGGATAACCTCTCCTCTGAAATCTCTCTCTGAGATCTTTTGCTCTCATTTTATAATCCTTTTCATCAGAGCAGTTTCTCTTCAACCTTAAATATTGTCCTTTTAGGATTCCCCTTTTTTGGGGGATCGGGTGGTAACTGTCCCACCTCAGCAGGGAATTTGTGGAAGTTGGCTTACGATAGATGGAGGTACTCAAAGTGTCTCCTTCTTTAGTTTTACTGATACAAATATCTAAGAATGGCAGACTTTGCACCTCTATAACATAAGTAAAACGGAGACCAATTTCGTTGATGTTCAAAGCCGCCACAAATAAATCAAACATTTCCTTTGTATCTTTCCACAATATGAAGACGTCGTCTATGAATCTCACCCAAAGATCAATAGATCTGGTGAATTCACTGAGTTCATCTGAAAAGACTACCGTATCCTCCCACCAGCCCAGGAGCAAATTTGCGCAACTTGGTGCTGACGGATTACCCATCGCAGTGCCCCTGAGCTGGTGGTAGGTTCGACCGTCAAATACAAAAAAATTATTTCTCAGAGAAAATTCCAGGAGTTCAACCACAAACTCATTGTGCTCATTAAACTGGCGCCCTCTTGATCCCAGAAAATATTCCACTCCCTTGATTCCATATTCATGGGGTATTGAGGAATATAGGGCTTCTACGTCAATACTTGCCAAAACATACATACAAAGTTTGGAACACTATATTAAAAACAACATAGTGCCTAGAGGTCTACGCATTAGTCTTTTGCCAGCGCAGCGATGCCGATCCCCACAACTTATGAGTAAATGGGAGGCAGAGGCAACCGCAAGCTCACTTAGACTGATGCAATTATTGGTCAATGAAGAAAAATGTAATTTTGAGGTCCTAAATGAAAAACTTAAGGAACAAATAGACATTACAGAACTGCTTAAATTTTTGTGCCAGACGCAGTGTGAAAGACTGGTGGAAAGCATGCCAAGATGCATGAAAGCTGTGATTAAAAATCATGGTTATTCCACAAAATATTGATTTCTGATTTCTTCCTGAGTTAAAACATTAGTATTGTTGTTTCTAAATGATTATGAACTTGTTTTCTTTGCATTATTTGAGGTCTGAAAGCACTGGGTTTTTTTATTTTATTTTGACCATTGTTCTTTCTCAGAAAAAAAATACAAAATGTATTGCTTGGAAATTGGGAGACGTTGTCAGAAGTTTATAGAATAAAGGAACAATTTACATTTTACTCAAAAATATACCTATAAAGAGAAAAATCAGACAAACTGAACATTTTGCAGTGGTCTCTTAATTTTTGCCAGAGCTGTATGTCACTTGACAAATGGTAAGGTTTTAATATTAGAGGTTATGACTGTCCCCAATATGGGCATAGTGTCGTGATAGCATGGCTTTTACATTTTTTTTTTCAAAATGATATTAACCAAGCACCCTATATTATTTTCATGTACTATTGCTATTTATTTACTGCAGGCTATTTGCTCATTATGTTTTTACCTTGGGTTTCATATTGTCTACACCATTTTACTTGCTATGGGTGAATTTGAACGAGCATCACATGCTTGAAACAAAGTTGCTTACCCACAATCTTGGAAAGTTTTGGGGTTTGTATGTGAAATTATGTCTAATTTGCCATTTTGCTTTGTTTTTTGTGTTGTTCAAATACACACAAATGAAATAAACATGCCTATAACAAAACATGTGTAATTTGAATAATTTTCTGTTAGAAATATTTCATTTTCTGGAACAATTTAAAGGGTGTCAAGACCACTTCCGGCCATGACAGTTATATATACAGTTGTGCTCAAAACTTTACATACACCTGCAGAATTTTTTGGCCTTTTTTCAGAGAATATGAATGATAACATCAAAACTTTTTCTCCACTCATGGTTAGTGGTTGGGTGAAGCCATTTATTGTCAAACTACTGTGTTTTCTCTTTTTAAATCATAATGACAACTCAGAACATCCAAATGACCCTGATCAAAAGTTAACATACCCCATTTCTTAATACCGTGTATTGCCCCCTCTAGTATCAATGACAGCTTGAAGTCTTTTGTGGTAGTTGTAGATGAGGTTCTTTATTTTCTCAGATGGTAAAGCTGCCCACTCTTCTTGGCAAAAAGCCTCCAGTTCCTGTAAATTCCTGGGCTGTCTAGCATGAACTGTGCGCTTGAGATCTCCTCAGAGTGGTTCAATGATATTGAGGTCAGGAGACTGAGATGGCCACTCCAGAACCTTCACTTTGTTCTGCAGTACACAATGACAGGCCAACTTGGCCTTGTGTTTTGGATCATTGTCATGATGGAACATCCAAGCACGTCCCATTCGCAGCTTCCGAACTGATGAGTGCAGATTTGCCTCCAGTATTTGTTGACAACATGCTGCATTCATCTTTCCTTCAACTTTGACCAAGTTTCCTTGTAAATATATATTTCCTTTTATATATATATACAGTGCCTACAAGTAGTATTCAACCCCCTGCAGATTTAGCAGGTTTACACATTTGGAATTAACTTGGCATTGTGACATTTGGACTGTAGATCAGCCTGGAAGTGTGAAATGCACTGCAGCAAAAAAGAATGTTATTTCTTTGTTTATTTTTTTATTAAATTGGGAAATGTTTTTTCAGAGGGTCATTTATTATTCAACCCCTCAACCCACCAGAATTCTGTTTGGTTCCCCTAAAGTATTAAGAAGTAGTTCAGGCACAAAGAACAATGAGCTTCACATGTTTGGATTAATTATCTCTTTTTCCAGCCTTTTCTGACTATTTAAGACCCTCCCCAAACTTGTGAACAGCACTCAAACATGGTCAACATGGGAAAGACAAAGGAGCATTCCAAGGCCATCAGAGACAAGATCGTGGAGGGTCACAAGGCTGGCAAGGGGTACAAAACCCTTTCCAAGGAGTTGGGCCTACCTGTCTCCACTGTTGGGAGCATCATCCGGAAGTGGAAGGCTTATGGAACTACTGTTAGCCTTCCACGGCCTGGACAGCCTTTGAAAGTTTCCTCCCGTGCCGAGGCCAGGCTTGTCCAAAGAGTCAAGGCTAACCCAAGGACAACAAGGAAGGAGCTCCGGGAAGATCTTATGGCAGTGGGGACATTGGTTTCAGTCAATACCATAAGTAACGTACTCCACCACAATGGTCTCCGTTCCAGACGAGCCCGTAAGGTACCTTTACTTTCAAAGCGTCATGTCAAGGCTCGTCTACAGTTTGCTCATGATCACTTGGAGGACTCTGAGACTGACTGGTTCAAGGTTCTCTGGTCTGATGAGACCAAGATCGAGATCTTTGGTGCCAACCACACAAGTGACGTTTGGAGACTGGATGGCACTGCATACGACCCCAAGAATACCATCCCTACAGTCAAGCATGGTGGTGGCAGCATCATGCTGTGGGGCTGTTTCTCAGCCAAGGGGCCTGGCCATCTGGTCCGCATCCATGGGAAGATGGATAGCACGGCCTACCTGGAGATTTTGGCCAAGAACCTCCGCTCCTCCATCAAGGATCTTAAGATGGGTCATCATTTCATCTTCCAACAAGACAACGACCCAAAGCACACAGCCAAGAAAACCAAGGCCTGGTTCAAGAGGAAAAAAATCAAGGTGTTGCAGTGGCCTAGTCAGTCTCCTGACCTTAACCCAATTGAAAACTTGTGGAAGGAGCTCAAGATTAAAGTCCACATGGGACACCCAAAGAACCTAGATAACTTGGAGAAGATCTGCATGGAGGAGTGGGCCAAGATAATTCCAGAGACCTGTGCCGGCCTGATCAGGTCTTATAAAAGACGATTATTAGCTGTAATTGCAAACAAAGGTTATTCCACAAAATATTAAACCTAGGGGTTGAATAATAATTGACCCACACTTTTATGTTTAAAATTTATAAAAATTTAACTGAGCAACAAAACTTTTTGGTTTGTAAGATTTATGCATCTGTTAATAAATCCTGCTCTTGTTTGAAGTTTGAAGGCTCTAACTTATTTGCATCTTATTAAACCTGCTAAATCTGCAGGGGGTTGAATACTACTTTTAGGCACTGTTTATATATATATATATATATATATATATATATATATATATATATATATATATATATATACTATATATATAAATATATATATGTTATACACTGCTCAAAGAAATAGAGGGAACACTAAAATCCTAGATATCACTGAATGAAATATTTGAAATATTACATTTGTAAATCTTTATTAATTACATAGTGGAATGTGTTGAAAACAATAAAACCTAAAAATTAGCAACGTAAATCACAACTAATATCCCACGGAGGTGTGGAGTTGGAATGATGCTCAAAATCAAACTGGGAAATGAGGTTACAGGCTGATCCAACTTCAGTGGAAATGCCTCAAGACAACGAAATGATGCTCAGTAGTGTGTGTGGCCTCCACATGCCTGTATGACCTCCCTACAATGCTTGGGCATGCTACTGATGAGGCGGCGGATGGTATCCTGAGGGATCTCCTCCTAGACCTGGACTAAAGCATCCGCCAACTCCTGGACAGTCTGTGGTGCAACGTGACATTGGTGGATTGTGCGAGACATAAGGTCCCAGATGTGTTCAATCGGATTCAGGTCTGGGGAATGGGCGGGGAACGGGCTGGGGAATGGACGGGCCAGTCCATAGCTTCAATGTCTTCATCTTGCAGGAACTGCTGACACACTCCAGCTACATGAGGTCTGGCATTGTCCTGCATTAGGAGGAACCCAGGGTGAACTGCACCAGCATATGGTCTCACAAGGGGTCTGAGGATCTCATCTCGGCACCTAATGGCAGTCAGGCTACCTCTGGTGAGCACATGCAGTGCCTCAGGGTCCTGGTCTTTGCAGTAATATTATTCTCCTCTAGGGGGGAGTGATGTTACATTTGAAGGCAATAAAGGAGATCTCTTTACCAGGTATCACAAACCATGCAACACACTTCACATTCCAGTCCACCAGGGGGAGCTATGCTCCTATTTATTAGGGCACTCTTCACAATTAAGTAAAACTGGTGGCCTGGATAGGAAGTTAGGCAGTTCCTGTCAGGCAGACAGAGAGGAAGGAGGAACACCGAGTAGCTGCTGGCAGAGTTGGTCCCTGACAGGGGTGGGATCCTGTCAGAGGCCTAGACAGTAGGCCATGGAGCTGCACCTGCCCTACTTGCGGCAGCATCCTAAGAAAGAGACATGAACAGCAAATTGTATTGTAGAGGGTGAGAAGCGAAGTCATAGCAAAAGGAGAGGAAACCAGAAGGAGTTCTGCCCTGCAAAGGCTGCCTTCTTCTGAGGCGCAGGATCCGGTAGCCGGAACACCGAGGGAGCAACAGTCTCTATGCCTTGCTCCAGAAACCGGCAGGACAGCTAATTCCAAGTTACTGATCTGCCCTATACCCAGGAGGCACAGTGGCAACTTGTGGGGGCCGGGGCATGCTAGAGTCCCTGTAAAAAGCCTTAGGCCATCAGTCATATGGGTTTGTTCCTATCCATCTGGGGGACAGAGAGAGACATAACATCTAGAACATCTACAACAGTTATGAGGACCTTATGAGAGGCTCAGCAGTAAGGTACTACAACACCCAGGCGCTAGAGGAAGGCTACTGATTTCCACCTGGTTAAGGGGACTCTGGATTTGCCTTCAGACCGGCCGGACTCTGCCTGCCCTGTGATCTGGTGCTCTGGACTGTGGATTCTGAAGCCTTCAGTAAAAAGGTAAAGAGACTGCAACCTTGTGTCCTCGTTCTTCACTGCGCCTCACACATCCACCATCTACACACTGGGAAGCCCTGGGGACATACTTCACCTGTGGGAAGGTATACCATCTAGCTGCCATAACATCACCCCAATGGACACCTAAGCAGCGTCGGTCACCCTGACCGAATACCACAGGTGGCATCACGAACATTTCCCCTTTAAAGACCTATCCCCCTTTTACAACGGACATCCCACGGACCGGGTCAGCCACCGTGACATCCCCCTTGAGAACCGAAGGACCCGGTACCGAGTACCGCACTGCCCTATGGGGGCGCTCCACACATGGAGAGCTGTGCGGCCCTCTAAAGAAATACCACCCCACACCATTACTGACCCTCTGCCAAACCGGTCATGCTGAAGGATGTTGCAGGC
This sequence comes from Ranitomeya variabilis, assembly GCF_051348905.1. NCBI lineage: Eukaryota > Metazoa > Chordata > Amphibia > Anura > Dendrobatidae > Ranitomeya > Ranitomeya variabilis. Next base: position 138,206,149 of record NC_135238.1, on the reverse strand, counting down.
TGCAGATCACTCTCCACAGTGTCTCCAGACTCATCACGTCTGTCACATGTGCTCAGTGTGAACCTGCTTTCATCTGTGAACAGCACAGGGTGCCAGTGGAGAATTTGCCAATCCTGGTGTTCTGTGGCAAATGCCAAGCATCCTGCATGGTGTTGAGCTGTGAGCACAACCCCCATCTGTGGACGTTGGGCACTCAGAACATCCACATGGAGTCAGTTTCAAACCATTTGTGCAGACACATGCACATTTGTGGCCTGCTGGAGGTCATTTTGCAGGGCTCTGGCAGTGCTCCTCCTGTTCCTCCTTGCACAAAGGCTGAGGTAGTGGTCCTGCTGCTGGGTTGTTGCCCTACGGCCCCCTCCACATCTCCTGGTGTACTGGCCTGTCTCCTGGTATCGCCTCCAGCCTCTGGACACTACGCTGACAGACACAGCAAAACTTCTTGCCACAGGTCGCATTAATATGCCATCCTGGATGAGCTGCACTACCTGAGCCACTTGTGTCGGTTGTAGAGTCCGTCTCATGCTACCACGAGTGTGAAAGCACAACCAACATTCAAAAGTGACCAAAACATCAGCCAGAAAGCATTGGTACTGAGATGTGGTCTGTGGTCCCCACCTGCAGAACCACTCTTTTATTGAGTGTGTCTTGATAATTGCCAATAATTTCCATCTGTTGTCTATTCCATTTGCACAACAGCACGTGAAATTGATTGTCCATCAGAGGTACTTCCTAAGTGGACAGTTTGATTTCACAGAAGTTTGATTTGCTTGGAGTTATATTCTGTTGTTTAAGTGTTCCCTGTATTTTTTGAGCAGTGTACATACAGCTCTGGCAAAAATTAAGAGATCACTGCAAAATTTTCAGTTTGTCTGATGTTTTTCTTTATAGGTATATTTTTGAGTAAAATGTAAATTGTTCTTTTATTCTATAAACTACTGACAACATGCCTCCGAAGTTCCAAGCAATACATTTTGTATTTATTTTCTGAAAATGAGAAATGGTCAAAATAACAAAAAAATGCATTGCCTGCAGACCTGAAATAATGCAAAAAAAAAACAAGCTCATAATCATTTAGAAACAATAATACTAATGTTTTAACTCAGGAAGAGTTCCGAAATCAGTATTATGTGGAATAACCATGATTTTTAATCACAGCTTTAATGCGTCTTGGCATGCTTTCCACCAGTCTTTCACACTGCTTTTGAGTGACCTTATGCCACTCCTGGTACAAAAATATAAGCAGTTCTTCTTTCGTTGATGGCTTGTGACTATCCATCTTCCTCTGGATTACATTCCAGAGGTTTTCAATGGGGTTCAGGTCTGGAGATTGGGCTGGCCATGACAGGGATTTGATGTGGTGGTCCTTCCACACCTTGAGTGACCTAGCTGTGTGGCATGGCGCATTTTCCTGCTGGAAAAATCAGTCCTCAGAGTTGGAGAACATTGTCTGAGCAGAAGGAAACAACTGTTTTTCCAGGATAACCTTGTGTGCGGCTTGATTCATACGTCCTTTGCAAAGATTAGCTTGCCCAATTCCAGCCTTGCTAAAATGTAATGACCAGAGGTCCGAATAAGATCCAGTGAGTCACAAACCAAGACTAAGGCAGAAATCTCCAACGGTATTTACTCAAAGGCAAAATCATAAAGGTAATATGGAGATTATTAAAGTAGATACACCCCAAAGATACACCAGCTCAGCAGCAGCTGAAATCACTGTGCCACTCCAAGGTCTCCTGAGAACTGTATGCTACAACAGACTAATAAGAAATTTACCTAACAGGGCAACTAAAAACAGGAACAAGTGTAAATTGAATGTAGTGTTATCAAGGGAGCCCCTGGAATGGCACACTGAGTATAACTTACACACCTCTAATATTCAATACACCTCTAAGGTAACCATTAAACACTCTGGACAGGGATACCCGGGTATCTATGACTATTGGTACCATATCCTGAGATAGATCACATCTCAGGCAGGAATCTGCACAGGCTGCAGCCAGTCCATATCTTCAGCGCCAATAAGTTACAGCAAGCTCCTCTTGTCTGATCGGCCGATGCCGAGCCCAAACGCCGGGGACTTAGTTAGTGGTCTCACGATGTTGTCTCTGCTTCTGTAGCTCCTAGGAATGCTTCCACGACAACCCGTCCGTTTCTGTATCAGCAGTCTGTCAGACTTGTTTCTCCACTTGTTGCACAGGGAATCCACAGACTCTCAAACACGTAGTGGGTTTGCAGTAAAGTTTCAGTCTTTCAAAATAAAGGTTAGCTCCTCTCCAGAAAAACGTTAGCCATGAAAAGTCTCTCAATAGCTTCTTTTTCTCCAACAAACTCGCAGTAAAATCCACACACAGTCTCTTTGTTATATCACAGCAGCTTCTGCCTTTTCTTCCCGCCTGTCTCTCTCTGCTCTCACTTCCTTGTTTCACTTTTACACATGAGACACCAGACCCCACCCCCCAGCATACATTGTCTTCGGGAGTTTTGCAGGGTCTGGCCTCTGCTGCAGCAAGCAAAAACCACAGGGTCCTAGTGCCCTCTCAGTGGGACTACAGTTCACCCTCTTACATGCCACCCCACTAGAGGTTGGCGTCCTCGACATACCTTCCCACTCAAATTCTTCTTGAGCATATCGCTGAGGCGGTATTCCTGCCGTAGATCGTGTAGTTCTCCTGAGTCCTACATCAACAAGTGCAACCTTAGAGGGAGCTAAAGTCTCTTCTGTGGTCGTATTAGTGGGCGCAAGTGGAGTTGTCTCCTCCTGCGGCTCGATGTCCTGTGATACAGCGTCAGGACCAAGCAGTTGACCTGATGCACTCTCCTCAACAACATCCTCCAAATTCCCAACATTCTCATCACCCGAGGCCAGATCGGTCACAGGGGGCAAATAAGCAGGCGCAGGAGTATACACACCATCAAACTCAAGATCATTCAGAGTTCCCGCCCCTTGGAACATGGCCTCTGGCTCTAGGGGGGTAGGCGCCGAATCTTCAAACCAGCACCGTTGTAACATGTTACGATGCAAATTACGGGTTGGCCCCCCTGTCCCCACCGGTTCGACCTCGTACACTGGAATCTTAGGATTCACCTGTTTTTTTATCAGATACGGTATCGCCTCCCATCGGTCACTCAGCTTTCCTGATCGTCGTTTTGTCCTCACCAACACTCTGTCTCCCGGAGAGAACAGCTCTGTTTGTACAGGTCGCGTGTCTCTATGGACCACCTGGCGAAGGTGGTCGCCCACCACCTGATGCACTACCCTCAACCGCCGCCGATGCTCTCGTACCCACTCGGATGCAGTCCGAGGGGGGGCGGAGGAGGGATCTGGCATGTTCAAATCCTCAATGTCTCGGCCAGGTCTACCAAACATCAACATGTGTGGTGAGCAGGGCCGGACTGGGACTAAAATTCAGCCCTGGCATTTGAAGGTACACAGGCCCACTTGTCACATGGTGACTGTATAATATCTTTGTACACTTGTAGATTACAAGTGAGGGGAGTGTAACACGACTATATAACATATAATCACAGCTGTATCCAGCATTACATAGTTACATAGTTACATAGTTATTAAGGTTGAAGGAAGACTTTAAGTCCATCTAGTTCAACCCATAGCCTAGCATGCCCTAACATGTTGATCCAGGGGAAGGCAAAAAAACCCATGTGGTAAGAGTAAGCTCCATCATGGGGAAAAAAATTCCTTCCCGACCCCACATACGGCAATCAGACTAGTTCCCTGGATCAACGCCTTATCAAGGAATCTAATATATATACCCTGTAATATTATACTTTTCCAGAAAGGTATCCAGTCCCCTCTTAAATTGAAGCAATGAGTCATGTTGTGGATTCTGTTTGTGGGCTCCCTCTGGTGGTTACTGCTGGTACTGGGTGACTTTGGTGGGTTGCGGCCTTTGGTTTCCACCTGTCCATCAGTGGCTGGGTGTTTCCTATTTTACCTGGCCTTTCTGTCATTTCCCTTGCCGGCTATCAATGTATTCAGATGTGCTCTGTTTGGTTCCTGCCTACCTGCTCCCAGATCTTTCAGGATAAGCTAAGTGCTGATTTTCAGTTGTTTGGTTTTTTGTCCAGCTTGCTTATTATGTCTCTATGCTAGCTGGTAGCTCTAGTGGACTGAGGTTCTCCCCATGTGCCATGAGTTGGCACATGGGTTCTTGTAATCTCAGGATGGTTTTTTTTGATTAGGGTTTTTTGCTGACCGCTCAGTCCCCTTTTGTATCGTTCTGCTTTCTAGTTTACAGCGGGCCTCAATTTGCTAAAACTATATATATCATCTCTATGTGTGTGCCTTCCTCTCATTTCACCGTCAATACATGTGGGGGGCAACTATATCTTTTGGGGTTCATTCCGCTGGAGGCAAGTGAGGTCTTTATTTTCTCTGCAGTGCTAGTTAGCTCTTAGGCTGGTGCATGGCGTCTAGAACCAACGTAGGCACGCTCCCTGGCTATCTCTAGTTGCGTTTGTCAGGCGTAGGGCAGCGGTCAGCCCAGGTTCCATCACCCTAGAGCTCGTCCGTAATATATTTGTACTTTGCTTGTCCTGTGCTATCCCTAGCCATTGGGATTCATGACAGTATAGCCGGCCCACAAAGTGTTAATTGTTTGGGCTGAAGCAGGAGAAAGAGAAGTGTTTAAGGGAAATTTTTTTTTTTTTTTTTTTTCCCTTCAGAGTTTTGCTGCCTAGCCCTTAATTGCTGTCTAGCTGCTTCTTACCTCCTCTTAACCCTTGAATGGCTCTGATCTTAGCTGTTTAACATGGATGTCCAGAGTTTGGCTTCCAGCCTGAGTAATCTCGCGGCAAAAGTTCAAAACATACAGGATTTTGTTGTTCACACTCCCATGTCTGAACCTAGAATTCCTATTCCAGAGTTCTTTTCTGGAGATAGATCTACCTTCCTGAATTTCAGGAACAATTGTAAATTGTTTCTTTCTTTAAAATCTCGCTCCTCTGGAGACCCTGCTCAACAGGTCAAGATTGTAATATCTTTCCTGCGGGGCGACCCTCAGAATTGGGCATTTGCATTGGCACCAGGGGATCCTGCATTGCTCAGTGTGGATGCGTTTTTTCTGGCATTGGGATTGCTCTATGAGGAACCTAACCTGGAGATTCAGGCTGAAAAGGCTTTATTAGCCCTCTCTCAGGGGCATGATGAAGTGGAGATATATTGTCAGAAGTTTCGGAAATGGTCGGTGCTTACTCAGTGGAATGAGTGCGCCCTGGCTGCAAACTTCAGAAATGGTCTTTCTGAGGCCATTAAGGATATTATGGTGGGGTTCCCTACGCCTACAGGTCTGAATGAGTCTATGGCTATGGCCATTCAGATTGATCGGCGTTTACGGGAGCGCAAACCCGTGCACCAGTTGGCGGTGTCTTCTGAACAGGCACCTGAGACTATGCAATGTGATAGAATTCAGTCCAGAAGTGAACGGCAAAATTATAGGCGGAGAAATGGATTGTGTTTCTATTGTGGTGATTCAGCTCATGTTATATCAGCATGCTCTAAACGCACAAAAAGGGTTGATAAATCTTTTGCCATTGGTACTCTGCAGCCTAAGTTCATTTTGTCTGTGACTCTGATTTTTTCACTGTCTTCCATTTCCGTCGATGCCTATGTGGATTCGGGCGCTGCCCTGAGTCTTATGGATTGGTCATTTGCTAAACGCTGCGGTTTTAGTCTGGAACCTCTGGAAGTTCCTATTCCTCTGAAGGGAATTGACTCTACACCATTGGCTATGAATAAACCACAGTATTGGACACAAGTGACCATGCGCATGACTCCCGTTCATCAGGAGGTGATTCGCTTCCTTGTACTTTATAATTTACATGATGTACTAGTGCTTGGTCTGCCATGGTTACAAACTCATAATCCTGTCCTGGACTGGAAAACAATGTCTGTGTTAAGCTGGGGATGTCAGGGGGTTCATGATGATGCACCTCCGATTTCAATCGCTTCATCTACTCCTTCTGAGATCCCTGCGTTTTTGTCTGACTATAGGGATGTTTTTGAGGAGCCTAAGCTCAATTCGCTCCCTCCGCATAGAGATTGTGACTGTGCTATAGAATTGATTCCTGGCAGTAAGTTCCCTAAGGGTCGTTTATTTAATCTGTCACTGCCAGAGCATACTGCTATGCGGAATTATATTAAGGAGTCCTTGGAAAAGGGACATATTCGTCCATCTTCGTCCCCTCTGGGAGCAGGTTTTTTTTTTTTGTGGCAAAAAAAGATGGTTCCCTGAGGCCTTGTATAGATTATCGCCTTCTGAATAAGATTACAGTCAAGTATCAGTATCCATTGCCATTATTGACTGATTTGTTTGCTCGCATTAAGGGGGCTAGGTGGTTCACTAAGATAGATCTTCGCGGTGCGTATATTCTGGTGCGGATAAAACAGGGTGATGAGTGGAAAACCGCATTTAATACGCCTGAGGGCCATTTTGAGTATTTGGTAATGCCTTTTGGACTCTCCAATGCTCCGTCAGTCTTTCAGTCCTTTATGCACAATATTTTCCGTGAATATCTGGATAAGTTTATGACTGTGTATTTGGATGATATTTTGGTGTTTTCTGATGACTGGGAGTCTCATGTTCTACAGGTCAGGAAGGTGTTTCAGGTTCTGCGGGCCAATTCTCTGTTTGTGAAGGGCTCAAAGTGTCTCTTCGGAGTCCAGAAGATTTCTTTTTTGGGGTACATTTTTTCTCCTTCTACTATTGAGATGGATCCCGTCAAGGTTCAGGCGATTTGTGACTGGACACAACCTACATCTGTTAAGAGCCTTCAGAAGTTCTTGGGGTTTGCTAATTTTTATCGTCGGTTCATTGCTAATTTTTCCAGTATTGTTAAACCTTTGACTGATTTGACTAAAAAGGGTGCTGATGTTGCTGATTGGTCTCCTGCGGCCGTGGAGGCCTTTCAGGAACTTAAGCGCCGGTTTTCTTCTGCTCCTGTGTTGTGTCAACCAGATGTTTCACTTCCTTTTCAGGTTGAGGTTGATGCTTCCGAGATTGGAGCGGGGGCGGTTTTGTCACAGAGAAGTTCTAATGGCTCGGTGATGAAGCCATGTGCATTCTTCTCTAGAAAATTCTCGCCCGCCGAGCGCAATTATGATGTGGGTAATCGGGAGCTTTTGGCCATGAAGTGGGCATTTGAGGAGTGGCGTCATTGGCTTGAGGGTGCTAAACATCGTGTGGTGGTCTTGACTGATCACAAGAATCTCATTTACCTTGAGTCTGCCAGGCGTTTGAATCCTAGACAGGCTCGTTGGTCGTTGTTTTTTTCTCGTTTCAATTTCGTGGTTTCATACCTGCCAGGTTCAAAGAATGTGAAGGCAGATGCTCTTTCCAGGAGTTTTGTGCCTGACTCTCCTGGAGACTCTGGGCCTACTGGTATCCTTAGGGATGGGGTAATATTGTCCGCCGTATCCCCAGACTTGCGACGTGCATTGCAGGAGTTTCAGGTGGATAAACCGGATCGTTGTCCACCAGAAAGACTGTTTGTTCCGGATGATTGGACCAGTAGAGTCATCTCCGAGGTCCATTCTTCTGTGTTGGCTGGTCATCCTGGAATATTTGGTACTAGAGACTTGGTGGCCAGGACTTTTTGGTGGCCTTCCTTGTCTAGGGATGTGCGTACCTTTGTGCAGTCTTGTGAAGTGTGTGCTCGAGCTAAGCCTTGCTGTTCTCGGGCCAGTGGGTTGTTGTTATCCTTGCCCATCCCGAAGAGGCCTTGGACGCACATTTCCATGGATTTTATTTCTGATCTCCCGGTTTCACAGAAAATGTCCGTTATATGGGTTGTGTGTGACCGCTTTTCTAAGATGGTTCATTTGGTGCCCTTGCCTAAGTTGCCTTCCTCCTCTGAGTTGGTCCCTTTATTTTTTCAGAACGTGGTTCGTTTGCATGGGATTCCGGAGAATATCGTTTCTGACAGGGGATCCCAGTTTGTGTCTAGATTTTGGCGGACGTTTTGTGCCAAGATGGGCATTGATTTGTCTTTCTCGTCTGCATTCCATCCTCAGACGAATGGCCAGACGGAGCGAACTAATCAGACCTTGGAAACTTATTTGAGGTGTTTTGTTTCTGCTGATCAAGATGACTGGGTTGCTTTTTTGCCACTGGCCGAATTTGCTCTTAATAATCGGGCTAGTTCGGCTACGTTGGTCTCTCCTTTTTTTTGTAATTCGGGGTTTCATCCTCGTTTTTCCTCTGGTCAGGTGGAGCCTTCGGATTGTCCTGGAGTGGACGTAGTGGTGGACAGGCTACATCAGATTTGGAATCAGGTGGTGGACAATTTGAAGTTATCTCAGGAGAAGACTCAGCAGTTTGCTAATCGCCGTCGCCGCGTGGGTCCCCGACTTCTTGTTGGGGATTTGGTGTGGTTGTCTTCTCGTTTTGTCCCTATGAAGGTCTCTTCTCCTAAGTTCAAGCCTCGGTTCATCGGTCCTTATAGGATCTCGGAGATTCTTAACCCTGTATCTTTTCGTTTGGATCTCCCAGCATCGTTTGCTATTCATAATGTGTTCCATCGGTCGTTGTTGCGGAGGTATGAGGTGCCCGTTGTTCCTTCGGTTGAGCCTCCTGCTCCGGTGCTGGTGGAGGGAGAATTGGAGTATGTTGTTGAGAAGATCTTGGATTCTCATGTTTCCAGACGCAAACTCCAGTATTTGGTTAAGTGGAAGGGTTATGGTCAGGAGGATAATTCCTGGGTGGTCGCCTCCGATGTTCATGCGACTGATTTGGTCCGCGCCTTCCATAGAGCTCACCCTGATCGCCCTGGGGGTTCTCGTGAGGGTTCGGTGACCCCTCCTCAAGGGGGGGGTACTGTTGTGGATTCTGTTTGTGGGCTCCCTCTGGTGGTTACTGCTGGTACTGGGTGACTTTGGTGGGTTGCGGCCTTTGGTTTCCACCTGTCCATCAGTGGCTGGGTGTTTCCTATTTTACCTGGCCTTTCTGTCATTTCCCTTGCTGGCTATCAATGTATTCAGATGTGCTCTGTTTGGTTCCTGCCTACCTGCTCCCAGATCTTTCAGGATAAGCTAAGTGCTGATTTTCAGTTGTTTGGTTTTTTGTCCAGCTTGCTTATTATGTCTCTATGCTAGCTGGTAGCTCTAGTGGACTGAGGTTCTCCCCATGTGCCATGAGTTGGCACATGGGTTCTTGTAATCTCAGGATGGTTTTTTTTGATTAGGGTTTTTTGCTGACCGCTCAGTCCCCTTTTGTATCGTTCTGCTTTCTAGTTTACAGCGGGCCTCAATTTGCTAAAACTATATATATCATCTCTATGTGTGTGCCTTCCTCTCATTTCACCATCAATACATGTGGGGGGCAACTATATCTTTTGGGGTTCATTCCGCTGGAGGCAAGTGAGGTCTTTATTTTCTCTGCAGTGCTAGTTAGCTCTTAGGCTGGTGCGTGGCGTCTAGAACCAACGTAGGCACGCTCCCTGGCTATCTCTAGTTGCGTTTGTCAGGCGTAGGGCAGCGGTCAGCCCAGGTTCCATCACCCTAGAGCTCGTCCGTAATATATTTGTACTTTGCTTGTCCTGTGCTATCCCTAGCCATTGGGATTCATGACAGAGTCACTCATTACAACATCATGCGGCAGAGAGTTCCATAGTCTCACTGCTCTTACAGTAAAGAATCCGCATCTGTTATTATGCTTAAACCTTTTTTCCTCTAGACGTAGAGGATGCCCCCTTGTCCCTGTCACCGGTCTATGATTAAAAAGATCAGCAGAAAGGTCTTTGTACTGTCCCCTCATATATTTATACATTAACATAAGATCACCCCTTAGTCTTCGTTTTTCCAAACTAAATAGCCCCAAGTGTAATAACCTATCTTGGTATGGCAGACCCCCCAATCCTCTAATAACCTTGGTTGCTCTTCTCTGCACCCGCTCCAGTTCAGCTATGTCTTTCTTATACACCGGAGACCAGAACTGTGCACAGTATTCTAAGTGTGGTCGCACTAGTGACTTGTATAGAGGTAAAATTATGTTCTCCTCATGAGCATCTATGCCTCTTTTAATGCATCCCATTATTTTATTTGCCTTTGTAGCAGCTGCCTGACACTGGCCACTGAATATGAGTTTGTCATCCACCCATACACCCAGGTCTTTTTCATTGACGGTTTTGCCCAGAGTTTTAGAATTAAGCACATAGTTATACATCTTATTACTTCTACCCAAGTGCATGACCTTACATTTATCCCCATTAAAGCTCATCTGCCATTTATCAGCCCAAGCTTCTAGCTTACATAAATCAGCCTGTAATATAAAATTGTCCTCCCCTGTATTGATTACCCTGCAGAGTTTAGTGTCATCTGCAAATATTGAAATTCTACTCTGAATGCCCCCTACAAGGTCATTAATAAATATGTTAAAAAGAAGAGGGCCCAATACTGACCCCTGTGGTACCCCACTACTAACCGTGACCCAGTCCGAGTGTGCTCCATTAATAACCACCCTTTGTTTCCTATCCCTGAGCCAACTCTCAACCCACTTGCACATATTTTCCCCTATCCCCATTATTCTCATTTTATGTATCAACCTTTTGTGTGGCACCGTATCAAAAGCTTTTGAAAAGTCCATATACACTACATCTACTGGGTTCCCTTGGTCCAGACCGGAACTTACCTCTTCATAGAAGCTGATCAAATTAGTCTGACATGATCGGTCCCTAGTAAACCCGTGCTGATACTGGGTCATGAGGTTATTCCTCTTCAGATACTCCAGTATAGCATCCCTTAGAATGCCCTCCAGGATTTTACCCACAGTAGAGGTTAAACTTACTGGCCTATAATTTCCGAGTTCAGTTTTTGTCCCCTTTTTGAATATTGGCACCACATTTGCTATACGCCAGTCCTGTGGTACAGACCCTGTTATTATGGACTCTTTAAAGATTAAAAATAATGGTCTATCAATGACTGTACTTAATTCCTGCAGTACTCGGGGGTGTATCCCATCCGGGCCCGGAGATTTGTCAATTTTTGTGATTTTTAGACTCCGCCGTACTTCCTGCTGTGTTAAGCAGGTAACATTAAATTGGGAATGTCCAGGAAATAAGAAAACAGAAGTGGCACTCACCCAAAAATGCTGTACAAAAATGTCCTTTATTCAGAGCATATATTCATAGACATAAAATGGAGAGGCGGCTGGTAGGAGCAGGAGTGCAAGAGGAGGCAAGAGGACGACGGCCGTTTCGCGCCTGCGCGCTTCTACGGGTCCAGGATCCTGGACCCGTAGAAGCACGCAGGCGCGAAACGGCCGTCGTCCTCTTGCCTCCTCTTGCACTCCTGCTCCTACCAGCCGCCTCTCCATTTTATGTCTACGAATATATGCTCTGAATAAAGGACATTTTTGTACAGCATTTTTGGGTGAGTGCCACTTCTGTTTTCTTATTTCCTGGACATTTATTGCTATTTATGCTGTGCACCACCCCAATGCTATCAATTTTTGGCATGCCATAGCGGTCCTAAATTGAATCACATCCACTCATGTTCCAGTAATCTGGAAGTTTTATGTTCCACTGGGCTTGTGGAGAAGACTCCTAGTGCCATTCTATTTCTACCTTGGCACATTAAATTGGGAATTATTATCACTAGTCATATTGGCTGCCATGGGATTTTCTTTTGTAAATACTGATGAAAAAAAGTCATTTAGCATATTGGCTTTTTCCTCATCCTCATCCACCATTTCCCCCAGACTATTTTTAAGGGGGCCAACACTATCATTTTTTAGTTTCTTACTATTTATGTAGTTAAAGAATATTTTGGGGTTATTTTTGCGCTCTCTAGCAATGAGTCTCTCTGTCTCAATCTTTGCTGCCTTGATTTGCTTTTTACATAATTTATTTAATTTTTTGTATTTATTTAATGCCTCCTCACTACCTACTTCCTTTAATTCTCTAAATGCTTTCTTTTTGTCACTTATTGCGCCCCTTACAGCTTTATTTAGCCATATTGGTTTCCTCTTATTTCTAGTATGTTTATTCCCATACGGTATATACTGTGCACAGGTCCTATCCAGGATGCTAATAAATGTCTCCCATTTTCTTTGTGTACTTTTATGTCTCAGGATATCGTCCCAGTTAATTGCACCAAGATCCTCTCTCATCCGTTGGAAATTTGCCCTCCTGAAGTTTAGTGTCCTTGTCACCCCTCTACTACACATCTTATTAAAGGAGACATGAAAACTTATTATTTTGTGATCACTATTCTCCAAGTGACCCCCAACCCTTATATTTGATATGCGGTCTGGCCTGTTGGTTAATATTAGGTCTAGCAGTGCCCCCCTTCTTGTTGGGTCCTGAATCAGTTGTGAAAGGTAATTGTCTCTCATAGTTGTCAAAAACCGATTACCTTTACTGGAACTGCAGGTTTCTGTTCCCCAATCTATTTCAGGGTAGTTGAAGTCCCCCATAATAATGACTTCTCCTTGAGTCGCAGCTTCATCTATTTGCTTTACAAGGATATTCTCCATTGCTTCCATTATTTTTGGAGATTTATAACAAACCCCTATCAGTAATTTATTATTTTTTCCCCCTCCCCTTATCTCCACCCACAGGGACTCTACATTTTCATTAGATTCACCTATATTATCACGCAGGATGGGTTTTAAGGTCGATTTTACAAACAGACACACCTGTTGTGGATTCTGTTTGTGGGCTCCCTCTGGTGGTTACTGCTGGTACTGGGTGACTTTGGTGGGTTGCGGCCTTTGGTTTCCACCTGTCCATCAGAGGCTGGGTGTTTCCTATTTTACCTGGCCTTTCTGTCATTCCCTTGCCGGCTATCAATGTATTCAGATGTGCTCTGTTTGGTTCCTGCCTACCTGCTCCCAGATCTTTCAGGATAAGCTAAGTGCTGATTTTCAGTTGTTGGTTTTTTTGTCCAGCTTGCTTATTATGTCTCTATGCTAGCTGGTAGCTCTAGTGGACTGAGGTTCTCCCCATGTGCCATGAGTTGGCACATGGGTTCTTGTAATCTCAGGATGGTTTTTTGATTAGGGTTTTTTGCTGACCGCTCAGACCCCTTTTGTATCGTTCTGCTTTCTAGTTTACAGCGGGCCTCAATTTGCTGAACCTATATATATAATCTCTATGTGTGTGCCTTCCTCTCATTTCACCGTCAATACATGTGGGGGGCAACTATACCTTTTGGGGTTCATTCCTCTGGAGGCAAGTGAGGTCTTTATTTTCTCTGCAGTACTAGTTAGCTCTTAGGCTGGTGCGTGGCGTCTAGAACCAACGTAGGCACGCTCCCTGGCTATCTCTAGTTGCGTTTGTCAGGCGTAGGAAAGCAGTCAGCCCAGGTTCCATCACCCTAGAGCTCGTCCGATATTTTGTATTACTTTGCTTGTCCCTTGCTATCCCTAGCCATTGGGATTCATGACACACACCCCACCCCCTCGCTTATCTGTACGGTCATTTCTGAAAAGGCTATAGCCCTGCAAGTTAACAGCCCAGTCATGGCTCTCATCCAGCCATGTTTCAGATATCCCCACCATGTCATAATTATGTTCCAACAACATTAGTTCTAATTCGTCCATTTTGTTGGCGAGGCTTCTGGCATTAGTATACATGCACTTGATGTTCCTCTCTGTACCTCTATTCTTTCTTAAATTACTAACTGTTCTAACCCCACCCCCCATGCCTCCGCCACCCCCAACTTCCTTATTTGTGCCCAGGTCTCTATCTGCACTATCTTCCCCACCTATAAAATGAATACCCTCCCCCCCATTCCCTAGTTTAAACACTCCTCCAACCTTCTAACCATTTTCTCCCCCAGCACAGCTGCACCTTCCCCATTGAGGTGCAGCCCATCCCTAGCGTAGAGCCTGTAGCCAACTGAGAAGTCAGCCCAGTTCTGCAGGAACCCAAACCCCTCCTTCCTACACCAATTCTTGAGCCACTTATTAACCTCCCTAATCTCCCGTTGCCTCTCTGGCGTGGCACGTGGTACAGGCAGTATTTCAGAAAATACCACGTTGGAGGTCCTTGCTTTCAGCTTGCAGCCTAATTCCCTGAAATCATCTTTAAGGACCTTCCACCTACCTCTAACTTTGTCATTTGTGCCAATGTGCACCATGACCGCTGGGTCCTCACCAGCCCCTCCCAGTAATCTGTCCACCCGATCAGCGATGTGTCGGACTCGAGCGCCAGGTAGGCAGCACACCGTTCGACGATCCCTGTCTTTGTGACAGATTGCCCTATCTGTTCCCCGAATAATTGAGTCCCCCACTACCAGCACCTGTCTGGCCTGTCCTGCTCTCCTATTTCCCTCCTTACTGGAGCAGTCACTCCTCCGGCTTTCAGAGGACATGCCTGGCTGCAGCAGTGCTACCCCTGTACTGGCACCCCCCTCATCTGCCAACTTAGCAAACTTATTGGGGTGTGAGAGATCAGGACTAGCCTCCCTGGCACTCTTCCCTCTACCCCGCTTTCTGAATGTCACCCAGCTACCTACTTCACTGTCCTGTAGCTCCATCCTACCATCCCCCTCCTCATCTATCCCATTGAGCGTCTGCTCTGTGAGCAGAAGACTCCTCTCCATATTGTCTATGGATCTCAGTGTTGCCAGCTGCACATTTAGATCCAGTATCTGGGTTTCCAAATGCACAACGTGCTCACATCTCGCACAGCAGTATGCACCCTCGACCGGCTGATCAAGGACTGCATACATGTGGCAAGATGTGCACTGGATGGCATTAACAATTGTGGAGCACATTTCCTAATGGGGATTGCACCAGACAGAAACGTTAAATAAAAATAAATACAAAATATTAATTAATTAACACTTGGAACAGCAATTCCTCCCTTGGAAACTCCCTGATTCCAAAGTCACTGAGTCACAAGTCACACTTACCGCCGTCCACACTTACGCTCAGGTCACACTCAGCTCGCTCACACTCGCTATGCTGAAGATTTAAAGATTTTTTTTTTTTCCTCTATTTCCCTTCAACAACAAGCCACCTTGCTGTTCAAATGCACTGTAATGTAATTACAGCTCGGTCCTCCATAGAATATAATACAGCACCCCACAGAATGTAATACAGCTCTCCCCCATAGAATGTAATGCAGCCAGCCCCCATAGAATGTAATGCAGCCAGCTCCCCATAGAATGTAATGCAGCACAGCCCCCATAAAATGTAATGCAGCCAGCCACCCATAGAATGTAATGCAGCACAGCCCCATAGAATGTAATACAGCACAGCCCCCATAGAATGTAATGTAGCACAGCCCCCATAGAATGTAATACAGCACAGCCCCCATAGAATGTAATGTAGCACAGCCCCCATAGAATGTAATACAGCACAGCCCCCATAGAATGTAATGCAGCCAGCCCACATAGAATGTAATACAGCACAGCCCCCATAGAATGTAATACAGCACAGCCCCCATAGAATGTAATGCAGCCAGCCCCCATAGAATGTAATGCAGCCAGCCCCATAGAATGTAATACTGCACAGCCCCCATAGAATGTAATGCAGCACGGCCCCCATAGAATGTAATGCAGCACAGCCCCCATAGAATGTAATGCAGCCAGCCCCCATAGAATGTAATACAGCCAGCCCCCATAGAATGTAATACAGCACAGCCCCCATAGAATGTAATGCAGCACAGCCCCCTTAGAATGTAATGCAGCACAGCCCCCATAGAATGTAATGCAGGACAGCCCCCATAGAATGTAATACAGCACAGTACCCATAGAATGTAATGTAGCACAGCCCCCATAGAATGTAATACAGCACAGCTCCCATAGAATGTAATGTAGCACAGCCCCCATAGAATGTAATACAGCACAGCCCCCATAGAATGTAATGCAGCCAGCCCCCATAGAATGTAATACCGCACAGCCCCCATAGAATGTAATACAGCAAAGCCCCCATAGAATGTAATGCAGCCAGCCCCCATAGAATGTAATACAGCACAGCCCCCATAGAATGTAATGCAGCATGGCCCCCATAGAATGTAATGCAGCACAGCCCCCATAGAATCGAATGCAGCCAGCCCCCATAGAATGTAATACAGCCAGCCCCCATAGAATGTAATACAGCACAGCCCCCATAGAATGTAATGCAGCACAGGCCCCATAGAATGTAATGCAGCACAGCCCCCATAGAATGTAATGCAGCACAGCCCCCATAGAATGTAATGCAGCATAGCCCCCCTAGAATGTAATGCAGCATAGCCCCCATAGAATGTAATACAGTACAGCCCCCATAGATATATTAAAAAAAACAAAAACACTCACCTCTCCTCGTGCCCCGCGCTGCTCCTGGCTCCAGTCTCAGCAGCTGCAGTCTGCCCGACACACAGCAGGTGTGCGATGATATGACGTCATCGCGCACCCGCAGTGTCAGCGCCAGGCAGGGCAGGGAATGATGGGAGAGGGAGTGTCAGCAGACCCTCTCTCCTCCATCATTGCGTCATAGATGCCGGAATAGTTGAATGCGGCAGCGGGGGGGCGGAGTCGGCACAGGCGAGCGGCCCACGACTGCCACCGGCCCTTCTGGCATTTGCCAGAACTGCCCAATGGCCAGTCCGGCCCTGGTGGTGAGTAACCAGTAGTACTGTGCACCCTGTTATTGTAAGCCCACATCAATTCGGGGAGATACTCAGGCCAGCATGTCTGTTGCTGACTCTCTAAGGACCTCAACATTTGCAACAAGGTCCGATTAAAACGCTCACACGCCCCGTTACCCTGAGGGTGGTAAGGCGTTGTTCTCGACTGCTCGATACCATAGAGCTGGTGCAACTCTTTCATCAGCGTCCCCTGAAAGCAGGCCCCTTGATCTGAATGTATTCTCTGCGGACACCCGAACACTTGGAAGAAATGTCGGCACACTGCCTCAGCCGCCGACTTGGCCGTCTGATCTCTTGTCGGCACCGCTACAGCATACTTGGTAAAGTGATCTGTCATCACCAGGCAATAGGAGTACCCTGGCATAGAGTACCCTATCAACACGTAGTCAATCATGAGTAGCTCCAGTGGAGCTGAAGTCTTAATAGACTGTGTGGGAGCCCGCTGCTCAGGGCTTTTGTTGAGCCCACAAATTCGGCACTGCCGACACGCGTCGGCCACCATCCCTCACAACTCAGGGCAGTAGAGGACTCGCTGCAACCACTGAAGTGTCTTTTCACTTCCAAAATGGGCCCCCTTCTCATGCGCCTCACGAGCGACCACTGGACCCATCCCCACAGGAATTATCAGTTGGTACAGATGCTGCAGCTCCGATGGCAGGTACACCTTACGATACAAAAGACCTTGTTCCACACACAATTTATCCCATTGTCGAAGGAGTTTCATTCCTTCCATGGACAACTGAGCCTTGTCCTCTGCACCGGGCCAGGCCTTGTTTTGTACCCAACGGCGCACAAGTGCAACGTCCGGACACTCATCCTGGACTCTTGTCCAATCTGAGGATGTTTTACCCAGGACACAGGGCATCCCGGTGGCCACCCCACTTGTGTGTACCACACTTTGGAAGATAGGTATCTGCCCCAAAGCTGGAGTTTCAGTGTCCTCAAGTTGTTCGTCAACATCTTCCCCTGATGACCCAAGGGGCACTCTTGACAAGGCATCTGCATTGCCGTTTTCTCGACCAGAGCGAAATGTAATGCGGTAATTGAACTTGGCTAGTCTGGCGACCCACCGCTGCTCTAATGCTCCCAGTTTTGCATTCTCTAAGTGAGCTAGCGGGTTGTTATCTGTCATGACTAGCACCTCAGCTCCTGTTAGATACTCGGCGAAGCGTTCTGTCATTGTCCACACCAGGGCCAGCAATTCCAGCCGGAATGAGCTGTAGTTAGCCGGATTTCGCTCGGAGTCTCTTAAAGATCTGCTGCCATAAGAAATCACTCGCTCTCGGCCATCCTGCACCTGTGCTAGTACTGCCCCCAACCCATGAAGACTACCATCGGTATACAACAAAAAAGGGGTGTCAAACCTGGCGTAGGCCAGCAATGGGGCACTCGTTAGGGCGGTTTTCACTTCATCAAATGCCTTTTTCTGTAGGGGCCCCCATGGAATGGGGCGATTTCGAGGACCCAGCGCTGTCCCTCTCAAAAGTTCATTCAAGGGACTCACCACTTGTGAGAATTTAGGCACAAACCGCCGATAGTATCCTGCTAGGCCCAGGAAGGCCCGCACTTCTAGCAGGTCACAAGGAGGTGGCAACTCTTGTACCGCCTTGATCTTACTGTCTAAAGGTAGTACCCCGTCCGGGGTCACCAGATGCCCCAAATATTCAATCTGGTTTCGTAACAGTTGACATTTTTTTGGCTTTATTTTCAGGCCGTAGCTCTTGAGCCGCCGGAGAACTTGACGCAGCTTCTCCAGATGATCTTCAAATGAGATTCCGAACACCACAATGTCGTCTAGATATATCAGGACTGATTCAAAATTTAGATCGCCCAAGCAATGTTCCATCAGGCGTTGGAAGGTTCCCGGGGCGGTAGCGAGGCCAAAGGGCATCCGGTTGAACTCAAAGAGCCCCATTGGCAAGACAAACGCCGTCTTGGCCCAATCTTTTTCAGCCATTGGGACCTGCCAGTAGCCGCTTGCCAAATCCAACGTTGAGAAATACTTGGCCCGACCCAGGGCCGACAGGGATTCTTCAATACGGGGTAAAGGATATGCGTCCCGTACGGTGTGGGCGTTCAATTTTCGATAGTCCACACAAAATCGGAGTGTCCCATCCTTCTTGCGGACCAAGACTACAGGGGCCGCCCAGGGACTCCGGCTCTCTCGGATCACTTGGTTGTCCAGCATACTGGCCACCATGCTCTTCACCTCTTGATAAAGCGCTGGAGGAATTTGACGATATCTTTCTCTAATGGGTGGAGTATCCCCCGTTGGAATCTCATGCTCAATCGTCTGGGTACACCCGAAGTCCTCTCCATGTCGAGAAAAGGTCTCTTGATGTTCCCACAAAACTCTCTCCAACTGCTCCAACTGCATGGGGGTCAGCTTCTCCCGATCCACTCCCAACTGCTCCATGATCACATGACCATTCCATTCCTCCGTAGGAGGCTCAGTCCGGCCTACCTCGACCGCAAAGGTCCAGGATGACTGTTGGTCTGGTCGCAGTTCGAATCCTGCATTTTCCGGCACCTTTTCTGCCGGCACGAACAGTTCAGCCAGTATGGTTCCAGTGGGAATGGCAACAGCTTCATCTAAAACATTGATGCATCGGACAGGCACTCGTCCATTCTTCACAATCGCCAGAGACCGGGCCACATGTACCTTGGCAAATGAGGAACCCTCTCGGGCAGGCTCAAGTAGCACTTCAAGCCCATTCAATCTCTGTGCAGCTCCCACAGGCAGCATTAAGAGTTTCTCTTGTCTTGGTCCCAGCAGGATCGGGGCCCTCGATGGCACTCGGACCCGGCCCACCCGGCCACCTGGAACCGCACTTTTCAGCAAGTCGCAACTCAGCACTAGCCGGTGTAGGATTCTCTGTGTGGGTCGGTGTCTTGTCGCACGGGCCCAGTATCGGGGTCCTTCACTGGCATACATCTGGTGATTCAAGTCTCGCAGCACGTTCATTCCGAGCGTCACTTCCATCCCTCTTCTAGGGGGGTGATCCACCAGTACTACCCCATTCTGCCCCAGCTCTTGACCAAACATTTTTAGTTGCATCCACACGATTCCCTTGACTGACAGTTGACCATTATTTGCGGCGGTCAGTCGTATCACTCGGCCATCCTCTGGAATCACTAGTCGACTGAAGTATCTCTCATATATTCTAGTGGCATTATAGTACATTCGGATCCCGTGTCAACCAAGCACCTCATCTTCCGCCCTTCAAACTCTGCTTCTATCACTGGACTACATGCAAACAAATCTTGTTCACTCCGTCGAGGGCTTTGTGTGGGTGGGGCCGCTGCTGCTTGCCCTCTCATGGCAGCGGCCGGAAGTTTAAAGCCGGCGACGGGGTTTCTGGGGCTGCAAGCGTCCGGCAGTAACGAGAGATGTGTCCCTGGCGCCCACACTTCCAGCAGGTGATTGCTCCTCGTGGACGAGGGCTTGACTCATTCTGATAGGACGACCTGGCCGTCTGTGGGATCACCGTTCCAGGGGGTGGGGCAGGAGGCCCCCGTGAGGGGGTAGAGGCGGGATCAACTGTCAGTTGAGACAATTTCAGCTTCAACTCCTTCACCTCAGCACGCAAAGCTTGTACCACGCTCACCAGCCCCTCTCCCCCTGACCCTGATGACCCACCTTCCTCCAGCTGGGCACTGTTCACTGACCCCTCGGGCACATGGGCAGATTTCTCTTCCCTTTCCACTGCAGCTCGGTAAATCTGCCAGAAGGATAATTCTGGTGCAGCCCGGGCCATTTCCAACAGTTTGTCCCGGAGAAGTCTATTAGCTAAAAAGGTGATGAATTGATCCCGGAGCAAGCGGTCTACCTCCCAGAACGCTCCCATGGCCCCCTGGTCTAGTCGCTGCATCTCATTCAGCGTCTCTTGCAAGATATTAGAGTACTGCATCATGGACTCACACTCTCTCTGGGGACGATTAAAGAATAGGAACCGAAGCTGGGCCACACGCGCTCGGCCCCCCAAACTCCCCTCTAACAGTTCCAAAATCTTTTCTAACGTATCCCTCTCTGATTCTGGGCGCACCATCACCATACGTCTAATATCGCCCTCCAGTGCATTTAATGCCAGCTCAGCGCGTAACGCGGGGGTCAAATTACACATGCGCAGAATACTCCGGATTCTCTCAGCCCAATCTTGCAACGCCATATTGCGTCCGTCGTATTTCGGCATGTGCTGAAGTAGAGCTCCTACAGGCACATACCCTCCCGAAATCGCCGCGGCTGCCAGGGGAACCCCAACCCCCGAGGAGGATGCGGATACAGCGGGATCATTTCTACCCTCGCCCTCGTCCATGACAAACACTGGATCCTGCCGACTACGCCAAAAATGTAATGACCAGAGGTCCGAATAAGATCCAGTGAGTCACAAACCAAGACTAAGGCAGAAATCTCCAACGGTATTTACTCAAAGGCAAAATCATAAAGGTAATATGGAGATTATTAAAGTAGATACACCACAAAGATACACCAGCTCAGCAGCAGCTGAAATCACTGTGCCACTCCAAGGTCTCCTGAGAACTGTATGCTACAACAGACTAATAAGAAATTTACCTAACAGGGCAACTAAAAACAGGAACAAGTGTAAATTGAATGTAGTGTTATCAAGGGAGCCCCTGGAATGGCACACTGAGTATAACTTACACACCTCTAATATTCAATACACCTCTAAGGTAACCATTAAACACTCTGGACAGGGATACCCTGGTATCTATGACTATTGGTACCGTATCCTGAGATAGATCTCCTCTCAGGCAGGAATCTGCACAGGCTGCAGCCAGTCCATATCTTCAGCGCCAATAAGTTACAGCAAGCTTCTCTTGTCTGATCGGCCGATGCCGAGCCCAAACGCCCGGGACTTAGTTAGTGGTCTCACGATGTTGTCTCTGCTTCTGTAGCTCCTAGGAATGCTTCCATGACAACCCGTCCGTTTCTGTATCAGCAGTCTGTCAGACTTGTTTCTCCACTTGATGCACAGGGAATCCACAGACTCTCAAACACGTAGTGGGTTTGCAGTAAAGTTTCAGTCTTTCAAAATAAAGGTTAGCTCCTCTCCAGAAAAACGTTAGCCATGAAAAGTCTCTCAATAGCTTCTTTTTCTCCAACAAACTCGCAGTAAAATCCACACACAGTCTCTTTGTTATATCACAGCAGCTTCTGCCTTTTCTTCCCGCCTGTCTCTCTCTGCTCTCACTTCCTTGTTTCACTTTTACACACGAGACACCAGACCCCACCCCCCAGCATACATTGTCTTCGGGAGTTTTGCAGGGTCTGGCCTCTGCTGCAGCAAGCAAAAACCACAGGGTCCTAGTGCCCTCTCAGTGGGACTACAGTTCACCCTCTTACAGAAGCATCCCCAGATCATCACCGATCCTCCACCAAATTTCACAGTGGGTGCAAGACACATTGGCTTGTACACCTCTCCAGGTCTCCTTCTAACTAGGTGACGACCAGGTGTTGGGCAAAGCTGAAAATTAGACTCTTCAGAGAAGATCACCTTACTGCAGTCCTCTATGGTCCAATCCTTATGATCTTTGGCAAACTTCAGCCTGGCTCTCCTTAGCTTCTCATTGATGAAAGGCTTTTTTCTAGCTTTACATGACTTGAGTCCTTCCTCTAGGAGCCTGTTACTGTGCAGTGGTCTCTTAATTTTTGCCAGAGCTGTATATATATTTGTGTGTGTGTATGTGCAGTAAAAGGGACCCAAATAGGGACTTTTCCTGAGGAGAGGACATCAGTTGTAAAGCGAATCTCTCATGAGGGAGGATAGCACAATGATCCAATATACCAGTGTGCCTTTACCTATGGTCCATGTGAAGAAAGTCGTAGCATGCATTAGTCTGAATTATGGACAGCAAACTGACGCTATGTGGACGAGCACATTGAACTGCACATTGAGCCAGTGACTGGCCCACATTTTAGTACAGCCATCTGAACCTAACCTTTGATTGCAAGTGGATCCGAAAATTGAGGCAGGAATTAAAAGGAGTGGTGATAAACGGCCACTGCCTCTGAATTCATAGATTACACTTCCACTACAAGAAAGAGCATGGAACATGGTTAGATTTGTATAGTCAACAAGTAATAGTACAATACATTACTATGTAAATGTCCTGACAAAATGCCCATAAAAATAGCTACATCTGTGTTTTCTGAATAAGGAGACATGCTGTGCAAACATGGCTTTGTTCACGTTTATGCTGAAGACTAAGATTTGCACAATCCTTCATTAGGTACACTGTGGATATGAGACGGACATACCGTATTATGGGCCATTAGTAGTGGCTCTGTGGTAACATTTTTTCCTTGCAACAACACTGGGGCTCTGGTTCAATCCAACCAATCACCACATCCACTTTAAAGAAGAACACCTATTATTTTCTTTATTCCCTAAATCTGTGTAAATACTAGTTTAATGTAGTGTGTTAATAAACTCACCCATGTATCGGTCATCTTCTCACTTATGTGACAGCAATTCAGACTCTCCTGATCACCCTTTGCTCCATGTGTGAGCCAAAAGCCTCTGTTAGGGTATATTTCCACCTTCAGTATTTGCTGCAGATTGGATGCTGCGTACAGCCGCAGCGTCCAATCCGCACTGGCCAGATGTTACAGCATAGTGGATGGGATTTTATGAAATCCCATCTCCACTCTCCACTATGCATTCAAAGATGCAGGTGGCAGACCTGCTTAAACGGACATGCGGCACATCTTTCCAGACTGCAGCATGTCTATTTACGATGCGGAGATGCTCAGTCACCGCAGCGTAAATTGCCCATAGACTATCATTAGATGGGGTAAAACTGCATCATCTTTATAGTCACTTGCGTAGTAAGTGCGAAAACGCAGCTTAGTATGCATGTGAACTAATTTACATAATGTCTTACCTTGTGTCACAGCTGAAAGTTCACGTCCACTGCAGTTCTCGCGATGAGATCAGCTGACCGTGAGAACTGCAGTGCAGGTGACCGCCGAAGACCGAGTTGTCTTTGGTGGTCATCTACAAACTCTGTTGTGTCTGGATGTCAGGCTGGATGGTGTCATAATGCCAACATTCAGCCAAAGGCATCCAGATGTACCAGAGCTGGACTCGTCGTGGGACACTCGGTAATTGGACTACGTTGGACAAGGAGTATTTGTGTTGGTTTATTATTTTACTTTTTTTTCAGGAGATCGAGGGAGTCGGGGATTAGGCAATGCAGTAAGTATGGTAAACTAAGATTAATAAAGGACTTTATTCTGTCGGCAGCTTTATTGACCAAATAACTATAGGATTAGTTATGGATAGGTGTCTTATAGACGCTTTTCCATTTACTAAGCCGTGGGCTTGATGTCACCTGACATTAGCGGACTGCTATTTTTAGACTGGTGAGGGCCAAAATCCATGGGCCTCACCAACCTGAGAATACCAGGGCGCAGCTGTCTGCTTTTTCCTTGGCTGGTTAATAAAAATAGGGGGACCCCATGCCATTTTTTTTAAGGGGATCCCACTATTTTTGCTAACCATCCAAGTCAAGCAGACTGCTGCAGCCTGGTATTATCAGGCTAGTAAGGTTCATGGATATTGGATCCTTACCAGCATGAAATACCAGTCCCAGTAGTTTGCTTTACTCTGGCTGGTTAACATATATAGGGGGACCCCACGCTATTTTAAAAAAAAAATATATTATTTATTTATTAAAAAGGAGGGGACCGCTCTTTGTGTTTTCCTCCACTTTCTGTGTCATGTACATCCGGCTGTGTCACACGATTCACCGTTATGTAGATTAGTACACCTGCATAGTAGGCTGCGTTACCGCACTTAATACGTATGTGACTAGGAAGATAGTGCTGTTTTACTGCATCTAATGAAAGTGTATGGGTAATTTACGCAGCGGAGATGGAGCGTCTCCACTACATAAATTGACATGCTGTGGTCTGGAAAGACGCGCCGCATGTCCGTCTCTGCAGGAGAGCCGCGGGCATTGGTGCACACATAATGGGCATGGGATTTCTTGAAATTCCATCCACTATGCTGTAACAGCTGGAAGTTGTGGGTTGGACGATGCAGATGTACACGTTTATTGACCGTGGGAACAGATCCCAATATATCTACAAAAGGAAAACACTTTTTATCTATAGATAGATAGATATATCTATAGATAATACCAAGCCCGATGTTTAGTAATAAACATAATAAAATGGTACATAAAGAGCTTGGCTGGGATCACACATGCGAGAAACTCGGACGAGTCTCACATCTTAATACGCAGCACTGCCACTCGAGAGCGGAGCGTGCGGCTACATGTATTTCCATGCAGCCACACACTCCGCTCCCTAGTGACAGTGGCAGTGCCGGGTATTAAGATGCGAGACTCGTCCGAGTTCCTTGCATGTGTGATCACGGCCTTAAATAAAGACACACACACGAAATCTGCATTAGGCCAAGATCACACTTGCAAGAAACTCGCATGAGTCTCACAACTCAATATCCGGCACCGCCGCCAGCACTCAGGACTGGAGTGTGCGGCTGCCTGTATTTCTATGCAGCTGGAAACTCCGGTTCGAGTGTAGGCGGCAGTGCCGGGTATTGAGGTGCAAGACTTGTGCGAGTTTTTTGCAAGCATGATCCCGGCCTTAAATGCAATATCTGTTTTTTTTGTTTTTTTTTAAATGACATGGGCTCCAGCGCAATTTTCTGCATCAGAGAGGGAAAGCCAGCGACTGGGGGCCGATGTTTATAGCCTGGAAAGCGGGTAATACCCATGGATCTTCCCAGGCTATGAATATCAGCCCGCAGCTACATACTTAGCCTTTACTTGCTATTAAAATAGGGGAGCCCCCCCAAAAAAATGACGTGGGGTCCCCCTATAATTAGTAGCCAGAAAAGGTTATGCAGACTGCTGCGGGCTGATATTCATAGTCTAGGAAGGGGCCATGGATATTTTCCACCCCCTGGCTACAAACACCAGCTCACAGCCGCCCCAGAAATGGCGCATCTCTGAGATGCGCCAATTCCGGTACTTAGCCTCTCTCTACCCACTGCCCTGTAGAGGTGGCATATGGGGTAATAAGGGGTTAATGTCACCTTTAGTAAGGTGACATTAAGCCGGCTTAGCAATGGAGAGGTGTCAATAAGACACCTATCCATTACTAATCCTATAGTTTGTAAAGGGTTAAATAAGCACACACACATGCAGAATAAAGTATTTTAATGAAATAAACCACACATTTTTCCCATTTTATGATACTGGTAATCCATGCGACACCCTAGATCTCCTGAAAATGAAGAAAAATAATAAACAAACACAAATTCTTCCTGTTCCGACATAGTCCCACGACGAGTCTAACTCTGTTACATCTAGATGCATAACATCCAGATATAGCAGAGCTTGTAGATGACCACCGGAGATCTCCGGCGAACACCTACACTCTAGTTCTCGTGATCAGCTGACCAGCCTAGTATGACCTGAGATAACCCCCGGGCACGTGCACGGCAGTTCTCGCGGTAAGCTAAGTTATCGCGAAAACTGCAGTGGATGCGGCCTTCCGGCGGTATAATAAGTAAGACCTTGACATTCGTAGTAAGCTGCGTTTTCACAGTTATTACGCATTTGACTAATCAATGGATGCAGTTTTACAGCATCTAATGATAGTCTATGGGAAATTTATGCTGCGGGGACGGAGCGTCTCCGCATTGTAAATAGACATGCTGCCGTCTATAAAGGCGCGCCGCATGTCTGGATACGCAGGTCTGCCACCTGCATCTCTGAACTCATAGTGGAGATGGGATTTCATTAAATCCCCTCCACTATGATGTAACATTGCGGGTTTGACACTGAGGATGTACGCAGCATTTACTGACCGTGGAAAAACATCCTTTGTAATAATTATAGGGGATAATTCAGGAGACTCTTTGCATGGAACAAGACAACAGGACACAGTTTTATAAGTGGTAAAGTTTATATTATCACACGGTGATTCAAGCAGGTGCAGAGAGAAACTCAAGTCCACAACACGTGGTGCAAATAATAAACGCAGCTTAGCAGTCAATAGGAAACTTCAGAGGAAGATGCAAACAAACAGAAAGTCTATGAAGCACAGTTATTCTTGAGGAAACTTGACACAAATAGATCCTTGACTTAGACCAGACACAGATAGATATGCTATTAGGCAGTTCAAATCATATCTTAGCTCAACCAGGGAGGCCTGGTTAATAGTCTCAGGTTATTGCAGAGCAGCAACAGCTTACATGACCAGCAAATGCAGATGGAAGTAACACGAGCAGCAGATGAAGGAGGATTACTGAACACTGGTGTATGCAGCAGGAAGTCAGAGCAGAGTGGCAGGATCTCCAACACAGGTTCACAGGAGCACGTGCAGGTGCAAGGCCAGGGAGTAATCAGGAGCTAGATGCAGAGCAGAATAATCTAGCACAGACTGAAGTCTGGGGTGGAGTTTTATAGCAGGAAGGCAAGTGCACATGAGACTAAATACGCCATGTTGGAAAAGGGCAGTAATGCACAAAAGGTAAAAAATGTTCAGAGTCCTGACAGCCTTACAGTATAAACTTATTGAATCTTGTTTTAATGCCCCCATAGGCTTATAGTATGTTGTAAAAATGACTTTCAGCTCACACACTGCATAATACACTGCTCAAAAAAATAAAGGGAACACTTAAACAACAGAATATAACTCCAAGTAAATCAAACTTCTGTGAAATCAAACTGTCCACTTAGGAAGCAACACTGTTTGACAATCAATTTCACATGCTGTTGTGCAAATGGAATAGACAACAGTTGGAAATTATTGGCAATTATCAAGACACACTCAATAAAGAAGTGGTTCTGCAGGTGGGGACCACAGACCACATCTCAGTACCAATGCTTTCTGGCTGATGTTTTGGTAACTTTTGAATGTTGGTTGTGCTTTCACACTCTTGGTAGCTTGAGATGGACTCTACAACCCACACAAGTGGCTCAGGTAGTGGAGCTCATCCAGGATGGCACATCAATGCGAACTGTGGCGAGCAGGTTTGCTGTGTCTGTCAGCGTAGTGTCCAGAGGCTGGAGGCACTACTAGGAGACAGGCCAGTACACCAGTAGACGTGGTGGGGGCCATAGGAGGGCAACAACCCAGCAGCAGGACTGCTACCTCAGCCTTTGTGCAAGGAGGAACAGGAGGAGCACTGCCAGAGCCCTGCAAAATGACCTCCAGCAGGCCACAAATGTGCATGTGTCTGCACAAATGGTTAGAAACCGACTCCATGAGGATGGTCTGAGTGCCCGACGTCCACAGATGGGGGTTGTGCTCACAGCCCAACACTGTGCAGGACGCTTGGCATTTGGCACAGAACACCAGGATTGGCAAATTTGCCACTGGCACCCTGTGCTCTTCACAGATGAAAGCAGGTTCACACTGAGCACATGTGACAGAACTGACAGAGTCTGGAGACGCCGTGCAGAGCGATCTCCTGCCTGCAACATCCTTCAGCATGACTGTTTTGGCAGTGGATCAGTAATGGTGTGGGGTGGCATTTCTTTGGAGGGCCACACAGCCCTCCAAGTGCTCGTGAGAGGTAGCCTGACTGCCATTAGGTACCGAGATGAGATCGTCAGACCCCTTGTGAGACCATATGCTGGTGCAGTTGGCCCTGGGTTCCTCCTAATGCAGGACAATGCCAGACCTCATGTAGCTGGAGTGTGTCAGCAGTTCCTGCAAGATGAAGGCATTGAAGCTATGGACTGCCCGCCCGTTCCCCATACCTGAATTTAATTCAACACGTCTGGGACATCATGTCTCGCACCATCCACCAACGTCACGTTGCACCACAGACTGTTCAGGAGTTGGCGGATGCTTTAGTCCAGGTCTGGGAGGAGATCCCTCAGGAGACCATCCGCCGCCTCATCAGGAGCATGCCCAGGTGTTGTAGGGAGGTCATACAGGCATGTGGAGGCCACACACACTACTGAGCATCATTTCCTTGTCTTGAGGCATTTCCACTGAAGTTGGATCAGCTTGTAACTTCTTTTTCCACTTTGATTTTGAGCGTCATTCCAACTCCAGACCTCCGTGGGATATTAGTTGCGATTTACATTGAGAATTTTTAGGTTTTATTGTTCTCAACACATTCCACTATGTAATGAATAAAGATTTACAACTGAAATATTTCATTCAGTGATATATGGGATGTGGGATGTGGGATTTTAGTGTTCCCTTTATTTTTTTGAGCAGTGTATGATCCAGGGAGTCTGAATGCTGTCTTAGAGCTCCTCTTCTGTGACTCAGATGAGCTCTAAAGGAGACCTCAACATGAGAAACTTGGTGAAAGCTCCTCTTTATTAGAGGCACTAAAATGATGCCTTTGCCTGAATTTACTTTGCAATTACTGCATTGAACTGTATGTTAGGCCGGGGTCACACTAGCGTAGAATATGTACGGATGAGTGCTATGCGAGAAAACATTGCATAGCACTCGAACCAGTGTTCATCTATGGGGCAGCTCCCATCACTGTTTTTTTCTCAGGTGTATTCTACGTGCAAGAGAAATCGTAGCATGCTGAGACTGTACGCGTATATTGCCCGAGTCTCGCCGATGCCAGTCTATGGATGCGAGAAAAAATCGGACACCACA
This sequence comes from Ranitomeya variabilis, assembly GCF_051348905.1. Lineage (NCBI taxonomy): Eukaryota > Metazoa > Chordata > Amphibia > Anura > Dendrobatidae > Ranitomeya > Ranitomeya variabilis. The sequence goes on along the minus strand of NC_135238.1, from coordinate 138,176,922 downwards.
CGGACCATCCATGTAGCTTGCGAGAAATATGCACACATTTTCCTCATTTCAGCCCATTGAGCCATTAAATTCAATTGGGAAAAGCAGTGAGAAATGTAAAGCCATCCGCATGTCACACGGATACATAGGTGCGAGAAAATCGCATCATCGCATTGCAAACGCATTACACAAGGATTACCATACAGAGAACACTTGTGTGACTATCGGCAGGGAGACTCGGACCACTTTTCCATACGGTAAGTGTGACCCCGGCCTCACTGTGCTTTCAGCCGTGTCACGTGAACCCTGACTTAAAATAGAATCAGGTCAGAAAACACAGATTCGAAATTGATGTGTAAAATTAACTCTATATGTATCAGATGTTCAATTACGTCTACACTAATAGAAAAAAATATATATTTAATAAGATAGACTGTACTATCAGAATGGATTGCAATACTTGTGATTTGCCACTAGGTGGCATGTAATCACAGGCTTTTATTATATTACCATATACCATTTCAGGGTTTTTCCCAGAGGATTCCCTTATAGGGCAATTACTAATAACACATAAGCTAATGTGAAAATAACAGTATACTTCAATGGGCAGACAAGAAGACCGGCCTAGATGTCCTGAGATTTTTTATCGCATAGCACTCGTCCGTATTACGGTCTAGTGCGACTCCGGCCTACTGGTAAAAACGGCACACAGACCAAACTCTGATGATAATCGTTCCTTCTTTTTCACGTATGTGAAAATATTGGGTACCTGAATGAGAACTAAGGTACGTGTTCTCACCATAACATGATCACGGGAAAAGTGCAGGCAAATCTGACACATTATGAACATTTTAAAAAGGGTAATATGAGCAGTTCATATAGAATTCTGAGTTTTTACAGCCATGTACTTTTCTCATAAACTTTCACTAGTCATGGAAATTCACTGTATCTATTTTCAGGGGCCAGATGTTTTAGGATATGATGCTTGTTATGTACACATGAAGAATGTGAATTTCGCCATGGGGTCAGATAGGAAATGTTTCCTGATTCTTAGGCCAATACTGCCATCTGGTGGTAGTACTCACTCATGCACATTTAATACTACAAAACATGGTTGTGTTTTGGATGCAAATTAAAAACTGAGTTTTACGGTACAAGCAAAAGCTTGTTTTTTTTTCCTGACCGAATTGGAAACTGCTGCACTTTTAAAAACTACAGCATGTCACTTCTTTCAGTGTTTTGCAGTGTTTTTTTTACCCATAGAAAGCAATTAGTGCAAAAAACACAGCAAAATTCATCAGTTTTGCAGCATTTTTGCTGAAAAAAAACCACAGGTACAGTAGGATGTGAATCCCATTTATTTTTGTGATTTTTCCCAAGTATAAAACATAATATCGGTACTATTACATGAGCATGTGAGTGTTTTTTTATTGTAATGTAATTTGTACTTCATTTTTTTTTACAGCAATCCGTTTATTTCTCCACAACAAGCATAAATTAATTTAATTAGTTATAATAAATTTAGTGACGTGTTTAAGCATACAACGCACGACCAATTCTACTTTATTCAGAATAGTCACTATTTTCCAGACATTAAAAAAAATTTTTTTAAAGCAATCATTTGTGTCTTGAATTAGTGATAATTAACTTACTGGTATGCATTAAAGTAAATAATGCCCTACTTAACAAAAAAAAACCTTTTTCCCCTAAATAATTTGATCACATTTTTTTTTTTTTTTTTACAAAAATGTTATGGTTTCAGAAACATCTTGCATTGGTGGCCTAAGACTGGAGTAACACCAGTGTATGGCATCCGAGGCAAGAGCATCACTTGCGAGATGTTAATGACCCTCGGCTCCTGCCCTGCTGCGATAGGAGAGGATCGGAGCACAACTGCGGAGGAGACGGAGAAAGTAATTTCTCCATCTCCTCCACTGTCAGTGTATATCACACCGCATATTTATACACAAAAGATGGAGGGCACCATGGATCAAAGTCAAATATAGAATCGGCATCGATCCCACAGTGTGCAGGAAAATCATTAAATAAGCACAAGCAGAGAGAAAGAACATGCTGATAAGGAGATCACCGGAATTGTAAACCATGAAAACTTTATTAAAGTATGCACACAGACCAACATTACTATAAAAACATTTAAAAACACTTAAACAAATCTCGGTTTGACATAGGCTTCCCCACAAAAAGGACAAAAATGAAGGCTCGTTCCAACAATATATACAGAATTAGTATATGTGACCCAAAAACCTGTCAAAAACAAACACAATTGCTGATCCTAGCACCTGGTAGGTTAAATTGATGCTCCATTCACTGTATCCAAGGGCGAGCAAGAAATACGAAAAATAACCAAAAATACCCAAAGAAAGTAAATATCATTTGGAAGGTTCAGCTATTAACATACCCAAAAAAATAATGATGATAGTTAAAGTGCCAGTTAATCCAGCTAAGGTGTGCTATATAGCATGATCTGCAAAGAACATGGGTAATTCAAGCACATATTAAGGCAGTACAAATGCTAATCATTGAGCACGACCAACCCAGGCACAGATACACAGGAGAATGATATATATACATTACGGTGAACGGCAGGTAAGCTGCAGGCAAATGTGAGCAGTCATATTGGAAGTCACAGGAGCCAGGATGAGGTCCAGAACAAGGGGAGGGCCGTAGCCCAACGCGTATCGCCACTTGCGGTGGCTTCGTCAGGGGCAGAGAGAGTGGGTCTGAAGCACCACTCAAATAACTATATATACACATACCGCAACCAGAAGACTTGTAACAGCTGTGAGAGCATCAGGATAGCCGGAAGCGAAGTAAACTGGTCGCGTCAACTGAGGACCATAGTGCGCAGGTGCCGATTGTATAATACACACAGAATCAAATGGCACCAAAGCGCATGCGCTGAGTGGATGACGCGAAATCATCATATGCGCATGCGCCGGCCACAGAACAAGGCCCTAATACAGAGGCTACGACGCGCAAGCGCCGAGTACACAGCCCACACTCATGCAGGCAATGAGGCTAAGCCTAAAAACATAACCATATCATGCGCAGGCGCCGAAGAGATTAGATGCAAAAAGACGTGCAAACTATGTGTGTACAGCCAATGCCATCGTAGCCGAGACTAAAGGCACAGGTAAAGAGTGCAGAGCCCTAGTCAATACACAGGGGCACAAAAGGGCAAGAAGATGGGGCAAAAAAATGCCACTGTGTATGCGCCCAAAAGAAAAAGAATACACAGAGACGTAACCAAAAGAAGTTTACATATGTGAGAAATATATTATACATGCAAAAAATGTAGAGATAACATATCATTCTGGGAGGACACTCACCAAAGGCATATGAAAAATCCACAAGTATTTACAAGAACCCCCGGTCTACGTCCAGGTGTACTTTTACAAAGTGAATCTCATATTTATACAAAATGACACATATCACAGTTACAGTATTGGACTCATACTCCCACAATCCTCACAGATATCAATGTGCAGAGGTCATATCCACCTGTGACACTATTGAAAAACACATTTGACAAGAATATGCTCCCGCACATATCCCCAGATATCAGATGTTGAAGAGTGCCCTACCGGGCAAAGGGAAAAAAGGGGAAAAAAGGGACAGCATAGGTATCTTAAAAGGTAAAACCCCAGGGATGAATTCACATTAAATTTCTAATATATAACAAGGCACAGGAGGACCTGTTAACAACCTAAAAAGTCCCCCTCCTATTAGGTCCTGTGAGCATAGAAAAATGGTGGTCCCTTACCAGGTGCAAAAAAAATAAAAATAAAAAAATAATAGTAATACATTAAAGCGTACTCAAGGGGAGTGAAAGCTGTTTGTAGAAGCCCGTAAATAATAAATCCTCATTCAGACCATGAGGAGACTGACTCTGGAGTTCGAATATCCATTTGGATTCACACCGGAGGAGGGCCTGGGTGACGTTGCCACCCCTGATGTTTGTATGGACACTCTCAAGACCCATCATTTTAAAGACAGTCGCCCTTCCTCCATGTACGTCCAGGAAATGGGAGGCTACCGAAGAAAGTGCTTTGTTCTTTTCACGGTCTTTAAATGCCGTTGAGATATTAGATAGGTGGCTGCTGCATCCTCCTCCTCAATTCCTGGGTTGTTTGTCCAACGTAGATTTTCGGGCAACCGCAAAAAATTGCATAGACGATATTCCGTGACCTGCAAGTAAAGAATTCCTTTGGGCGGATCTGAAACGATAAATATGGAATTGAGTAGCCATTCCATGCTATCATAAACTGACAGATATTGCAACGGCCACAAGGGCAGGAGCCATATGTTTTCATCCCCCGATTGAGTTTGATAGTTGGTAGCTGGTAATGACTCCGGCATAAATTATCTCTTACATTTTTGGCTTTTCTTGCTACCATATTTGGAGAGGTGGAGATAAAGGGGAGAATCTTCTTGTCATTTAAGAGAATAGCCCAATTATTCGATAAAATGTCCCGAACATCAGACCACTGATTATATATGTGGATATCAGAGGTAAAGAGGAGAGAGGTTCACGCACCTTCTTGGTCAATAAGCTCTGTCTCTCTGTACCACGGGCATGTTGGTATGCTTGAGAAATAATTTTACGAGGGTAACCCCTGTTCTTAAAGCGAGTTGATAAGTCTCTTGCCTGTATCTCAAAGTCCAAATTAGAACTACAGTTTCTCTTCAGACGGAGAAAATTGACCCCTCGGGATCCAATTCTTTAGGTGTTTCGGCTGGAAACTAGTATAATGTAGGAGGCTGTTGGTGGCCGTTGTCTTCCGAAATAGGCTACACACGACACAAGAGTTGTCAATAGACAGTTTAAGGTCCAAGAAGTCTATCGCTGTGTCTGAAATGACAGATGTAAGTTTGATGTTAAATGCATTGCAGTTCAGATTATTAACAAAATCCCTACATTCCTCAAGTGTCCCTGTCCAAAAAGATGATGTCATCGATATAACGTTGCCAGATTGTGGTCTTAGTTGTAAATGCTGTATGCTTACAGACCGTTTGCTCCTCCCACCATCAAAGAAATAGATTAGCATACGATGGTGCACAACGTGCCCCCATCGCCGTACCAGATGTTTGTCTATAATACTTCCTGTCGAAGACAAAGTAGTTCTTCAAACTGTAGCTTCTACAAACAGCTTTGACTCCCCTTGAGTACCCTTTAATGTACTTCTTTGAAGGAAATGCATGTATTATTATTTTTATTTATTTTTTTGCACCTGGTAAGGGACCACCATTTTTCTATGCTCACAGGACCTAATAGGAGGGGGACTTTTTAGGTTGTTAACAGGTCCTCCTTTGCCTTGTTATATATTAGAAATTTAATGTGAATTCATCCCTGGGGTTTTACCTTTTAAGATACCTATGCTGTCCCTTTTTTTCCCTTTTTTCCCTTTGCCTGGTAGGGGACTCTTCAACATCTGATATCTGGGGATATGTGCGGGAGTATATTCTTGTTAAATGTGTTTTTCAACAGTGTCACAGCTGGATATGACCTATGCACATTGATATCTGTGAGGATTGTGGGAGTATGAGTCCTATACTGTAACTGTGATATGTGTCATTTTGTATAAATATGAGATTCACTTTGTAAAAGTACACCTGGACGTAGACCGGGGGTTCTTGTAAATACTTGTGGATTTTTCATATGCCTTTGGTCAGTATCCTCCCAGAATGATATGTTATCTCTACATTTTTTGCATGTATAATATATTTCTGACATATGTAAACTTCTTTTGGTTACGTCTCTGTGTATTCTTTTTCTTTTGGGCGCATACACAGTGGCATTTTTTTTGCCCCATCTTCTTGCCCATTTGTGCCCCTGTGTATTGAATAGGGCTCTGCACTCTTTACCTGTGCTTTTAGTCTCGGCTACAATGGCATTAGCTGTACACACGTAATTTGCACGTCTTTGCGCCGTTTTTTTGCATCTAATCTCTTCGGCGCCTGCGCATGATATGGTTATGTTTTTAGGCTTAGCCTCATTGCCTGCATGAGTGTCGCCTGTGTACTCGGCGCTTGCGCGCCACAGCCTCTGTATTAAGGCCGCGCTCTGTGGCCGGCGCATGCGCATATGTTGCAATGGTGATTTCGCGTCAACCACTCAGGGCGTGCTCTTTGGTGCTGTTGATTCTGTGTGTATTATACAATCGGCGCCTGCGCACTATGGTCCTCAGTTGACGCGACCAGTTTACTTCGCTTCCGGCTATCCCGATGCTCTCACAGCTGTTACAAGTCTTCTGGTTGCGGTATGTGTATATATAGTTATTTGAGTGGTGCTTCAGACCCACTCTCTCTGCCCCTGATGAAGCCACCGCAAGTGGCGATACGCGTTGGGCTACGGCCCTCCCCTTGTTCTGGACCTCATCGTGGCTCCTGTGACTTCCAATATGACTGCTCACATTTGCCTGCAGCTTACCTGCCGTTCACCGTAATGTATATATATCATTCTCCTGTGTATCTGTGCCTGGGTTGGTCGTGCTCAATGATTAGCATTTGTACTGCCTTAATATGTGCTTGAATTACCCATGTTCTTTGCAGATCATGCTATATAGCACACCTTAGCTGGATTATGCACTTTAACTATCATCATTATTATTTTGGGTAAGTTATAGCTGAACCTTCCAAATGATATTTACTTTCTTTGGGAATTTTTGGTTATTTTTCGTATTTCTTGCTCGCCCTTGGATACAGTGAATGGAGCATCAATTTGACCTACCAGGTGCCATTATCAGCAATTGTGTTTGTTTTTGACAGCTTTTTGGGTCACATATACTAATTCTGTATATATTGTTGGAACGAGCCTTCATTTTTGTCCTTTTTGTGGGGGGGCTGTTGTGAATTTGGTTTCTGGGCTCCCCCGGTGGTTTCTGGTGGTACTGCACTTGCGTGCTTCATCTCCTCTGTTCACCTGTTTCCATCAGGATGTGGGAGTTGTCTATTTAGCCTTGCTCCTCAGTCATTTCTATGCCGGCCAACAATGTTACCAGAAGCCTTTCTGTTGCATGTTCCTGCTCCTAGACTACTATCAGCTAAGTTGGACTTGTAGTCCTAAGTTTGTTTTGCATTTTTGTTCCAGTTATCTGTTATTGAATATTTCTGAGGCTGGAAGCTCTTGTGAGCTGAAATTGCCACTCTGGTGTCATGAGTTGATATTAGAGTCTTAAAGTAATTTCAGGATGGTATTTTGAAAGGGTTTTCAGCTGACCGTGCAGTTCCCTTTTCTGTCTTCCTACTATCTAGTAAGCGGACCTCAATTTGCTAAACCTATCTTCATACTTCGTATGTTAATTTCCTCTCAAATCACCGCCAATATATGTGGGGGCTACTGTCTGCCTTTTGGGGAAAATTTCTCTAGAGGTAAGCCAGGTCTGTATTTTCCTCTGCTAGGGTCAGTCAGTCCTCCGGCTGGCGCTGGGCGTCTAGGGATAAAACGTAGGCACGCTACCCGGCCACTGTTAGTTGTGCGGTAGGTTTAGCTCACGGTCAGCTCGAGTTCCCATCTTCCAAGAGCTAGTCCTTTTGCATGCTTTACTACGTTCTCTTGCCATTGAGAATCATGACAGTTTGGCCGGCCAAGGGTTAAAATAATTGGCAGAAGAAAGGAGAGAAAAGAAGTCTGCAGAGAATTTTTTTTTTTTTTTTCTGAGTTTGCTCATTAGTTGATTCACTTGCATCTCTGCTTACTGCAGCCTTCGTCTCTCTCTCCTTCTAATCCTTGAATGGTTCTGATTTCACCTGATTAAAATGGATCCTCAGAGTTTAGCTACAGGATTGTATAATCTCGCTATGAAGGTTCAAAGCTTACAGGATTTCGTTATTCATGCTCCTACATCTGAACCTAGAATTCCTTTACCTGAATTTTTCTCTGGGGATAGATCTCGCTTCCAGAATTTGAAACATAATTGTAAATTATTTTTGTCTCTGAGATCTCGCTCCGCTGGAGATCCTGCACAGCAGGTCAGGATTGTAATTTCCTTGCTCCGGGGCGACCCTCAGGATTGGGCATTTGCTTTGGCACCAGGGGATCCTGCGTTGCTCAATGTGGATGCGTTTTTCCTGGCTTTAGGGTTGCTTTATGAGGAACCTCATTTAGAGATTCAGGCTGAAAAAGCCTTAATGGCCCTGTCTCAAGGGCAAGATGAGGCTGAAATATACTGCCAAAAATTTCGTAAGTGGTCTGTGCTTACTCAGTGGAATGAGTGCGCCCTGGCGGCGAAATTCAGAGAGGGTCTCTCTGATGCCATTAAAGATGTTATGGTGGGGTTCCCTGTGCCTACAGGTCTGAATGAGTCCATGACAATGGCTATTCAGATTGATCGGCGTTTGCGGGAGCGCAAACCTGTGCACCATTTGGCGGTGTCTACTGAGAAGGCGCCAGAGATTATGCAATGTGATAGAATTCTGTCCAGAAGCGAACGACAGAATTTTAGGCGAAAAAATGGGTTATGCTTCTATTGTGGTGATTCAACTCATGTTATATCAGCATGCTCTAAACGTACTAAGAAGGTTGATAAGTCTGTTTCAATTGGCACTTTACAGTCTAAGTTTATTCTATCTGTGACCCTGATTTGCTCTTTATCGTCTATTACCGCGGACGCCTATGTCGACTCTGGCGCCGCTTTGAGTCTTATGGATTGGTCCTTTGCCAAACGCTGTGGGTTTGATTTAGAGCCTCTGGAAGTTCCTATACCTCTGAAGGGTATTGACTCCACGCCATTGGCTAGTAACAAACCACAATACTGGACACAAGTAACTATGCGTATTAATCCGGATCACCAAGAGATTATTCGCTTCCTTGTGTTGTATAATCTACATGATGTGTTGGTGCTTGGATTGCCATGGCTGCAATCTCATAACCCAGTCCTCGACTGGAAAGCAATGTCTGTGTTAAGCTGGGGATGTCAGGGGACTCATGGGGACGTACCTTTGGTTTCCATTTCGTCATCTATTCCCTCTGAGATTCCGGAATTTTTATCTGATTATCGTGACGTTTTTGAGGAGCCTAAACTTGGTTCACTACCTCCGCACAGAGATTGCGATTGTACTATAGATCTGATTCCGGGCAGTAAGTTTCCAAAGGGTCGTTTATTTAATCTATCTGTGCCTGAACATGCTGCTATGCGGGAATATATTAAGGAGTCCTTGGAAAAGGGACATATTCGTCCTTCGTCATCTCCCTTAGGAGCCGGTTTTTTCTTTGTATCTAAAAAAGATGGCTCTTTGAGGCCGTGTATTGATTATCGGCTTTTGAATAAAATCACGGTTAAATATCAGTATCCTTTGCCACTGCTTACTGATTTGTTTGCTCGAATAAAGGGGGCCAAGTGGTTCTCTAAGATTGATCTTCGTGGGGCGTATAATTTGGTGCAAATTAAGCAGGGGGATGAGTGGAAAACCGCATTTAATACGCCTGAGGGCCATTTTGAGTATTTAGTAATGCCTTTTGGTCTTTCAAATGCCCCTTCAGTCTTTCAGTCCTTTATGCATGACATTTTCCGTGATTATTTGGATAAATTTTTGATTGTGTATCTTGATGATATTTTGATTTTTTCGGATGACTGGGACTCTCATGTCCAACAGGTCAGGAGGGTTTTTCAGGTTTTGCGCTCTAATTCCTTGTGTGTAAAGGGTTCTAAGTGCGTTTTTGGGGTTCAAAAGATTTCGTTTTTGGGGTACATTTTTTCCCCCTCTTCCATTGAGATGGACCCTGTCAAGGTTCAGGCTATTTGTGATTGGACGCAACCCTCTTCTCTTAAGAGCCTTCAGAAGTTTTTGGGCTTTGCTAATTTTTATCGTCGATTTATAACTGGTTTTTCTGATGTTGCTAAACCGTTGACTGATTTGACTAAGAAGGGTGCTGATGTTGCTGATTGGTCCCCTGCTGCTGTGGAGGCCTTTCGGGAGCTTAAGCGCCGCTTTTCTTCCGCCCCTGTATTGCGTCAGCCTGATGTTACTCTTCCTTTTCAGGTTGAGGTTGATGCTTCAGAAATCGGAGCTGGGGCGGTTTTGTCGCAGAAAAGTTCCGACTGCTCCGTGATGAGACCTTGTGCGTTCTTTTCTCGTAAATTTTCGCCCGCTGAGCGAAATTATGATATTGGTAATCGGGAGCTCTTGGCTATGAAGTGGGCTTTTGAGGAGTGGCGTCATTGGCTTGAGGGGGCTAGACATCAGGTGGTGGTATTGACCGACCACAAGAATTTGATTTATCTTGAGTCTGCCAGGCGCCTGAATCCTAGACAGGCGCGCTGGTCGTTATTTTTCTCTCGGTTTAATTTTGTGGTTTCTTACCTACCAGGTTCTAAAAATGTGAAGACAGATGCCCTTTCTAGGAGTTTTGAGCCTGATTCCCCTGGTAATTCTGAACCTACAGGTATCCTTAAGGATGGAGTGATATTATCTGCTGTTTCCCCAGACTTGCGACGGGTCTTGCAGGAGTTTCAGGCGAATAGACCTGATCGTTGCCCGCCTGGTAGAATGTTTGTTCCTGATGATTGGACCAGTAGAGTCATCTCGGAGGTCCATTCTTCTGCGTTGGCAGGTCATCCTGGAATCTTTGGTACCAGGGATTTGGTGGCTAGGTCCTTCTGGTGGCCTTCCCTGTCGCGAGATGTGCGAGGTTTTGTGCAGTCTTGTGATGTTTGTGCTCGGGCCAAGCCTTGTTGTTCTCGGGCTAGTGGATTGTTGTTATCCTTGCCTATTCCGAAGAGGCCTTGGACTCACATCTCCATGGATTTTATTTCTGATCTCCCTGTTTCTCAGAAGATGTCTGTCATCTGGGTGGTGTGTGACCGTTTCTCTAAGATGGTCCATTTGGTTCCCTTGCCCAAATTGCCTTCCTCATCCGAGCTGGTTCCTCTGTTTTTTCAAAATGTGGTGCCCTTGCATGGTATTCCGGAGAATATCGTTTCTGACAGGGGAACCCAATTCGTGTCTAGATTTTGGCGAGCGTTCTGTGCTAGGATGGGCATTGATTTGTCTTTTTCGTCTGCTTTCCATCCTCAGACCAATGGCCAGACCGAGCGAACTAATCAGACCTTGGAGACTTATTTGAGGTGTTTTGTGTCTGCGGATCAGGATGATTGGGTTGCCTTTTTGCCCTTGGCGGAGTTTGCCCTCAATAATCGGGCTAGTTCTGCCACCTTGGTTTCTCCTTTTTTCTGTAATTCGGGGTTTCATCCTCGTTTCTCTTCCGGTCAGATGGAGTCTTCGGATTGTCCTGGAGTGGATGCTGTGGTGGAGAGGTTGCATCAGATTTGGGGGCATGTGGTGGACAATTTGAGGTTGTCCCAGGAGAAGACTCAGCATTTTGCCAACCGCCGTCGTCGTGTTGGTCCTCGTCTTTGTGTTGGGGACTTGGTGTGGTTGTCTTCTCGTTTTGTCCCTATGAAGGTTTCTTCTCCTAAGTTTAAGCCTCGGTTCATCGGCCCGTACAAGATATTGGAGATTCTTAACCCTGCGTCCTTTCGTTTGGACCTCCCTGCATCTTTTTCTATTCATAATGTCTTCCATCGGTCATTGTTGCGCAGGTATGAGGTACCGGTTGTTCCTTCCGTTGAGCCTCCTGCTCCGGTGTTGGTTGAGGGTGAGTTGGAGTACGTTGTCGAGAAGATCTTGGACTCCCGTGTTTCCAGACGGAGACTTCAGTATCTGGTCAAGTGGAAGGGCTACGGTCAGGAGGATAACTCCTGGGTGACTGCCTCTGATGTTCATGCCTCCGATTTGGTCCGTGCCTTTCATAGGGCTCATCCTGATCGCCCTGGTGGTTCTGGTGAGGGTTCGGTGCCCCCTCCTTGAGGGGGGGTACTGTTGTGAATTTGGTTTCTGGGCTCCCCCGGTGGTTTCTGGTGGTACTGCACTTGCGTGCTTCATCTCCTCTGTTCACCTGTTTCCATCAGGATGTGGGAGTTGTCTATTTAGCCTTGCTCCTCAGTCATTTCTATGCCGGCCAACAATGTTACCAGAAGCCTTTCTGTTGCATGTTCCTGCTCCTAGACTACTATCAGCTAAGTTGGACTTGTAGTCCTAAGTTTGCTTTGCATTTTTGTTCCAGTTCTCTGTTATTGAATATTTCTGAGGCTGGAAGCTCTTGTGAGCTGAAATTGCCACTCTGGTGTCATGAGTTGATATTAGAGTCTTAAAGTAATTTCAGGATGGTATTTTGAAAGGGTTTTCAGCTGACCGTGCAGTTCCCTTTTCTGTCTTCCTACTATCTAGTAAGCGGACCTCAATTTGCTAAACCTATCTTCATACTTCGTATGTTAATTTCCTCTCAAATCACCGCCAATATATGTGGGGGCTACTGTCTGCCTTTTGGGGAAAATTTCTCTAGAGGTAAGCCAGGTCTGTATTTTCCTCTGCTAGGGTCAGTCAGTCCTCCGGCTGGCGCTGGGCGTCTAGGGATAAAACGTAGGCACGCTACCCGGCCACTGTTAGTTGTGCGGTAGGTTTAGCTCACGGTCAGCTCGAGTTCCCATCTTCCAAGAGCTAGTCCTTTTGCATGCTTTACTACGTTCTCTTGCCATTGAGAATCATGACAGGGGGCCTATGTCAATCCAAGATTTGTTTAAGTGTTTTTAAATGTTTTTATAGTAATGTTGGTCTGCGTGCACACTTTAATAAAGTTTTCATGGTTTACAATTCTGTATATCGCACCGCACTCGCGTGATATCTGAGTGCTGTGCGTTGTGTCACTTGCATTCATAGACTTATATGGGTGAAAGTGAGCCGAGACTGCTGTGATTCGGCATGCTGAGAATGTTCTCGTATGCCGATTCGGCATGAAAAATAATTGCAGTTCTGAGTTGCCCCATAGAGTAACACTGTTCCGAGTGCTATGCGATGTTTTATCATGTTGTACGATAGCGTAACTCAAGCATAACTCCTTGCATTGTTTGTGCTTGTATGGTTGAAGTAAAGCTAAACTTTCGGATCCTGAAAAATGCAGCAAGAAAAGCAGCAAAAAACAGCATTTTGGCTGCAGATTTTTTACAGCCAAGAGATCAGGTTTTGGCTGCAGAAAAAAAAATGCATCAAAAAAGCATCGTGTGAACCTAGCCTGTACTTGGATGTTCCAACATGACAATTATCCAAAACACAAGGCCAAGTTGACCTATCATTGGCTACAGCAGAACAAAGTGAAGGTTCTGGAGGGGCTTTCAAAAGGAAATTCAGAGTAGTAGAAAGGGCAAAAGTGGATTTTCACATAAAATTATATGAATCCTTTATTGAGATGTTATTAAAAATTCCATGTACACATCAAGTAGAGAACAGCAGTATAGATTCAGCTGCCAGCCAGTCTTTGCCGTAACATGTGATACAAACAGAAAATTCATTATGTAAACATAAGCCACTCCCGTTTTTGATGATGTCATGAATAGCCAAATAAAGAAGCATTAAATTCTAACATCTATCATCAAAAAAAAATGTACTGGAAAAGTCAATATCGTCCTTCTTTAGTATAAGTCTTCTATCAATGTGGCTACAAGATGCTGACACAATGATGACCCCCGACGGCACTTAAAATCATCTAGGTAGGGCATTAAGGCATTACTACCAGCTATCTCCCTTATGTTCTACTCACAAAACTGTCAAATGCCTCAAAGTACAAGCAAAGACTAAACCTCAAGAAAGGCAGAGATTGACTTGTCTTGGAAGCAACAAACAGCACCATGAACATGGAAAGAACGCTGCCTACACACCCACTTTGGCTATCAAAGTTCCCAGTCCTGATCCTTCCTAACCTTTGAGGATAAACGGATGATTTATCCTCATGAAATTCCCCAACATTTTCTTTAGGGATATCTGCGATTCCTGCAGCAAGGAGTGCCATAAAAGGTCCTACCATCCTCCCTAATTCGATCTCTGCCATCAGAATTTCCAGGTTACGTCTGAGTGGTTTCTGAATTTAGATTAACTGGGAATTACTCATATAGAACATCCCCACTACCAGAATCTTATGTCCTTACTAGGAGTGTTTCCAAAAAGAGCTGTATGAACCTTATTTGAGTAGAGGTCAAGCTATAAGGCCATCACATGGAAAGACCCCTACCGACCATTTTTGGCTCTACATGTAAAACATATGTGGATGTACAGTACATTGTCTAAAAGACAATCAACATTGTTTTGTTCTATTCCTACAGCGACCATCGTGGTATTGCCAATAAAATGAACCTTTTTTATAGCCACCTGCCAGTATTTGGCCTTCCAAATGCATCACTCAGGAAGAGGGTCAGCCTTAATGTCACCATGAAATGCATCCACAGACTGAGAGGCATTTGACCTAAATGCACTGCCAGAACATGAAAATGGCCTGTTATATCTCAACCCTATAAGTCTGATGAATCTCCCAGAGTCCACAAAGGAACAAAGGAACAAATGAACATGTAGGCACTGGAATTTCTTGTGTCACATATTCTAACAAAAATACGGAATGTCCCTAACCAACTGCAAAATGTTTTTGGATCTTACAAAATCTACAACCATGCTTGCTTTCTCTTCAATTTTTCTATTGTGTCAGTCTCCCTTGTTTACAGAAACTCTTAAATTCTTCCAGCTCCAAGAGAGAAAACTACTACACAAATTCCCTCCCTCCTTTCTATTATTTTCTTATTGCATCACATACATCCTAAATGAGCCAGAGAAAACCACTTAAGAGTCCTGCCCCACAGTGGCCAAATTCTGCGGGAATTATGTACCCACCTAACCTGTTGAATCAAAAAGGAAAGTATTGTACCTTATATCCAAAAGCTGATCCAAACCCCCACCTAGAGATACCCTCTCCATACATTTCTGGGCCTAACTACACATGGGCAACCCTACCATCACTACTATGAGGTATTTGCTATTACCTGATCTTGTACCTTGCCTATCCAGCTATTTCTACAATCCTTCCACTTAATTCGTACCATTTCACATGACACACCAGTTCTTTTTTAAATACATCCAGTACTGTGAACTGTTGTCTATTTGAAAGTGGTAAGTTGACCTAATGTCCCGGCAACACACCAAGGACCTTCTAGATTCTCTGTCACCGATGATAGGATTCAAAACCAATGGAGAAATTCAACTGTTGATCCCAGCCACACCGGTTATCCATACCAGTAATCTATATCTCTTCAGTACGCAACTTACTCTGTACTTTCTCAAAGTGGCACAGGCCTTCCCATCAATGTTCCTCTATAACTGCTGTCAGAGGGATGTGTGAGGTCCAACCACGGATTGGAACATCAGGTCCTCCACCTGCTGCAGATGTGGAAACAAGACACCTTGTTCTAGTTACTGTTCTGCAATCTGAGAGTTTGATTTATTGACTGTAGGCTCACTCTTTCCTCTCCTAATTAAATCACTGCCTGATCTCCTTACCCCAACCTTCACAATTTTGCATTACCTCAGGGCCCTACACCTTTTCCTTCCTGATGCCCAAACAGGACTCAAGCTCAGTCTGAGTTCTTGCTGAACAGGACCTCCTCATTATTGATCCTTCTCCACTGCCACAGCTCTCACAGAAGAAAGACTTCCGTTGTGCATCTCTGTAAAGATTGAGTACGGAAGTTATTGCAATCAGTTTTGTTCTGCGTTTGCTTATGATACATACGCTCTAAAGGGTATTTTTCTTTCACACTACCTTTTTATACAAATGACTTTTCAGCAATCTCATTATTATCACAGACAGAATTTATAATTAAACATAACATTTCTTTATACAGTGGAAAACACTGGATCCATATACACAAAAGGTGATGGTTATAGCTCACCTCCTTTTCTTCCTTCAGAGTGACTTTTACCTAGATCAAATCATGGGTTGAAACTAATTTTATACAACTCAATGAGTCAGAGGCAGTCTATTGTGGATTATTTCCATGTCTCTGCTGAAAAGAACAGGAAGTTTTAGCCTAGTATTAGGGTTAGTGGCCAGTGTAAAAATTGCAAGATTTCTGGTTGTTTTTATATAGATAGTAATATGAACAATTTTAACAAAATTATCCTTTTTTTTTTTTCAAATAAATGCATTCAATGGACACCTGTCAGGTCACCTGAGCGGTTCATACTGCCATTATGCAGTCCTATATGATCACTTTGTCCTAGTAAGGTCTTTTATGTTGCAGACAAACTAATGTTTTAAAAATGGACAATGTTAGTAATAATCATGTGCTAATGAGACAAAACTAGTCTGGCAGGGCATCTCCTTGACAAACTTTCATGCCCTGGATCCTCTAATCACACGTCCCTGGGTATGACAGGGAGAAATCTTCTGTAATGTACCTCCTCGAGTGATTTTATGATTGGTATAATAGGTTGTTAATCACACACAGGGAAACATTATTAGAAGACTAGTCTGAAGAAAGAATTGCACTGCCAGACTAGCCCTGCATCATTAGCATATGGTGATGGGCAAATAAAAATAACTTCTTAAATATGGCAATGTTTATCTGCTACATAACAAACCTTATTAGAGCAAAGTACTTGCTACATAGGACGCTATAGTGTCGGCTTGGAACGTTAGGCGGTTCCCTTTAAATAACCTAATTTCCACAATAGGTAATTATTTTCTGATGACATATTCTTTTTAACAAGTGAATATTGCTGAATACTATTAAGAATACAGGTCATTTTTTTGCAAACTTTATGTCAAAATAAAATTTACTGAGATACTACTTAAAATCTTACCTAGAAAGATACTAATCCCGATTCATCATTTTTTATTTTTCTTTGACAACTTTGCATATCCAAATGTTACAGACAAATTCACAAACTGAGACTTTTACCAAATGTATTTATTTTGGCATGTCTCATTCCAGTCCCTTTAAAAGGTTTCTGGAGGAGTTCCTAATTTGATACATTTTTAGACAAACATGCCACTTTTTAAAGGATTTGTGACTTTTGGTGCTGAAAATCTGCAAAACACTGGCTAAAAAATAACAAAAGGCATTTTTTATTTTGCTTCAAATTCATGAACCACAGGTGCCATTTTGAAGAGTCTGGTGCAAAAAATGTATGCAAATTAAAAAAAACTGTGACGAAACAGTATTTAATCTTAATTATCCAGATGTAAATTCAGGAGGCCCAGAGACATTGGCTATTATCTTTATGTTGACTTTTGAATTTATGTGCTTTTCTTTGATTGGTCAACATACACAGACTATTGTTCGTACGAGCCTGGATTTGACTTTTGAGTTGATGTTTGTTATAACATATTGTCTTATCTCTGGAGGACAGGAACGCAGGGTAATTGAACAATAGATGTTTGCTGATTAAATTCTCAAACAATGAAAGTTAAACTCATCCCACCTCCCCCTTGACCTGTGGATGATGACCTGAGCCACAGATATGGGTATAAAAAGAGATTACTATCGTTCTACAAGAAGAATCAAGAGACTTGACAGAACAACAGTCAGGACACTATAACTCCATAGAGGAACACTCTACCAAGACAACATGGCTCCATCAAGGGAACACAGATTTTGATTCTATAGTGTGCCAGCTTGAGGGAGAATAAAGATCTGCTCTATTGATGATCACAGAACCTATGGATACCTTTGGAAAAGCTAGGTTGGGACCATCCAGTTACTTCGCCTCCATGAGGACATTCGGAGAATCCAGGTTGTGACCCTCTGGTCACCTAGATCCTATGGACACATTTTGAGAAGCCAGGTTGGAACCATCTAGTCACCTGGCTCCATGGAGACATTCGAAGAAGCCAGGTTGGGACCATCAAGTCCCCAGACCTCAATGGAGAGGTTTGGAGAATCCAGGTTGGAACCTTCCGGTCACCTGACCCCCATGAATACATTATGAGAAGCCAGGTTGGGACCATCCGGTCACTTGGCTCCATGGAGATATTCGGAAAAGCCAGGTTGGGACAATGTGGTCACCTGGCCACATGCCTCAATAAACTATCAGCTTCCTAAGTTTCTTACCTGCTCTCTGTGGGTGCCCGCCAAAGCAGGTTGTCACAGGTGGGGTTAATTGGTCCTGAAAGCACCAAATTGCAGCTGCTCTAATCTCGATGAGTAAGAGGATGGGTAAGACTGTAATTTTGCACCATCTTGTGTATTTTGCTGGGACTGTTCTATATGTTGTCTGTAGGTGGTTCAGTAAAGTATTGCCACTCTGTTTTATCCTCACCCTGTGTTGTAAGAGTAGTATTAAGCCTCTGGGAAAGGAGGGCGGGCGTTTAGTAGGATGAGCCCTGATCCATGCGGTCTTGGGCCAGCGGACTAGAACACTGATTCCCTGTGTATCCACAAAGAGAAAAAAGAACATTGACTTCAAGAAATTGCAAATGATGAATTGGTCCCTCTATCCCTGTTTAAAATACAAAAGGTGAGTATAAACAGAAAGAGATTGGATACTGATAATAATAATAATAATTTTATTTATATAGCGCCAACATATTCCGCAGCGCTTTACAAATTATAGAGGGGATTTGTACAGACAATAGACATTACAGCATAACAAAAATCACAGTTCAAAATAGATACCAAGAGGAATGAGGGCCCTGCTCGCAAGCTTACAAACTATGAGGAAAAAGGGGAGACACGAGAGGTGGATGGTTACAATTGCTTTCGTTGTTTGGACCAGCCATAGTGTAAGAATTGGGTGTTCATGTAAAGCTGCATGAACCAGTTAACAGCCTAAGTATGTAACAGTACAGACACAGAGGGCTATTAACTGCATAAAGTGTATGAGAACATGATGCGAGGACCCTGATTATGGTTTAAGTTTTTTTTGTTGTTTTTTTTAATAGGCCACACAGGGATAGTTAGGTTAATGCATTGAGGCGGTAGGCCAGTCTGAACAAATGCATTTTTAGGGCACGCTTAAAACTGTGGGGATTGTGGATTAATCGTATTAACCTGGGTAGTGCATTCCAAAGAACTGGCGAAGCACGTGAGCCAGTGATCGGATGTGGGGGGTGAATGAAAGCTCGGAATCAAGTATGACCCCAAGGCAGCGGGCATGTTGCTTGGGCGTAATGGTGGAACCACACACGGAGATGGCAATGTCAGGCAAAGGTAGGTTAGTAGAGGGAGAGAATATGAGAAGTTCAGTTTTTTGACAGGTTCAGTTTCAGATAGAGGGAGGACATGATGTTAGAGACAGTGGTAAGATAATCACTGGTGTTTTCTAAAAAGGCAGGCATGATATCAGGAGAAGAAGTGTATAATTGGGTGTCATCAGCATACAGATGGTACTGGAACCCAAATCTACTGATTGTTTGTCCAATAGGGGCTGTATACAAAGGGAAGAGGAGGGGACCTAGGACTGATCCTTGAGGAACCCCAACAGTACTGATAACATGATATAACTTCTCTTCATTCCGCCCTTGCAAGATACTTTAAATATCTATTTAATATTGACCAATGTGGTGAGTATCATCATCTAGTGTGCTTATGCCCTAGAATGCCCTATGTGAGCAGGCAGGTGCAGTCAGATCATGGCAGGTCTACAAATTTTATATCCTCCAGTAAGAGTTCTTAGCAACCTTTTTTTAGATACATTAATTCTATGATGGGATATGCTCTATATCTGGATTACTGTCTTCACTATATTTCTTTGTATACTTCTAATCCTTTTTTATTATTCTTAAATCCAGGGGAATGATGTGCTGGATTGTTGTCACTTTTATGTATTATACCTGTAAGAGAGAACAATTCTATTCCTGGAAGAACAGCTGGAACATTTGAGGAGCAGTTTTCCTACTGGCCCCTAATGTTCTTGCAGGTGTAAGTCCCCAGGGGAAGATTACTGGCTTTCAACTAGGAAAATGAAGATGAAAGACATGAATCAGACTCACAAGAATATGGAGCTAAATATGACTTTAAGCTGTAACTGTAAATGCAAAGGATATATGATTTTCTAGGGGACCAAAGGTTTAAGAATTTTAATAATTCTTGAATCAAAAGTATAACATGATTCACATTTTAGTGACAAATGTTAGACCTGTTTCTGGGTGTATTTAAGCTTCTGATGCCCAAAATAGTGCCAGTTTTCCCCTCTAAGGGCTCATTTCCACTTGCGAGAGACAAAACGGTCCGATTTACGGACCAAAAAAACGGAGGAAAATCATGCGATTTTCATGCGAGTGTCATGCGAGTGTCATGCGATTTTTTATCGCAACATCCATATGACATCCATATGACATCCGTATTGCTGTCCGATTTTTACGCACCGGTGTCCTTTGAAAAGCCGGCAAATCAGTGTTGTGTACAGTAAAATCACACTGACAGGTTAGAATAGAATAGATATATACACATAGAATGTGTATATATACATATATATATATGTCAGTGAGACACCTACATATGTATATTTATATTTAATGCAGCGCTAGATAGCATAAGAGCCGCTAATTCAATTGCCGGCTTTTGCTTTCTCCTTCACAAACCCGACAGGATATGAGACATGGTTTACATACAGGAAACCATCTCATATCCCTTCTTTTAACACATATTCCTCTTCACTAATGTAAGAAGTGTCTGTGTGTCAAATTTGGGGGCTCTAGCTATTAAATTAAAGGGTTAAATCGCAGAAAAAATTTGCGTGGGAAGTGGAGTGGGAAGAGAGTGGCCAAGTGCCAGAATAGGCGCATCTTCCAGATGTGCCTTTTCTGGGGTGGCTGGGGGCAGATGTTTGTAGCCAGGGGGGGGGGCAATAACCATGGACCCTCTCTAGGCTATTAATATCTGCCCTCAGTCACTGGCTTTACCACTCTGGCGAAGAAAATTGCGCGGGAGCCCACGCCAATTTTTTCCACAATATAACCCTTTAATTTAATAGCTAGAGCCCCCAAATTTGACACACAGACACTTCTTACATTAGTGAAGAGGAATTGTGAAGGGACAAATTAAGAAAGATTCTCCATTTTGTGCTTTTCGACTCCATTTTGCTGTTTTAAGATACATTTTGTTAGTAGGCTAAAGTTTACAGCTCTTAAGAGACCTTGATTGTTGCAATCTAAACAGAACATGAGACTGAGGGTGTATTGTTCTACGAGACTTTGACGTACAGACTGTTCCTGCATTCTTATAGGTTAAGAACTGTGAGCGTGTTCTTATGCTGATTGGCTGAAGTATAATTTCTATGACTATGAAAAGTCATACACAATAAACGGGGGCCCAGAGATCTGCTTGATCCCCCCCAAACAGAGACACACGTCTCTGTCTGGTCATTTTCAGTTGCCGGCAACGCCCTGTAGATTAATTTGGAAATTACTGAGTTAACCGTGAAGGATCACTTTAGATCCTCCCTCAACAGTTGGCGCCCGAAAACGTGGGGCTCCAAACAGGAACGCCTCTGCCCCCGGAGGACAACAAGACAAAGGACCCTCGGACCGGACACAGTCACTGGAAAATTGGGACTGATCATCCCCCACAACAATCACGGTAAGTTGGCAGTTATACTGTTCAGACTGACCGTTTGGTGTGGTTTTCCTGTGTTTGTTGCTGCAAAGAGGATCTGAGGTTTGTCCCCGATGGTGGGGTGATTCTTGGGTGGAATCATATAGAGGTGTAGTTCCGTTGGGAGCCCAGTGCTCGAACCGTACCTCATAAGGGATGGACACCCCGGATTGACCAGTGATGTAATTCTCTTTATAGTCAAAATATCCTGAATTCCTGATCACTGTTAGAATGAGGTGATCGAAGATGGGTAGGATGCGTAACTCAGGAATATATAGATATATATGTGTATTTCCACAGGTATCCGGAGGGAAAGTCTGAGACGCCCTCCTCCTTTCACTGAGTACCGCGTTTTTGGGTTGTCCCAGAGGGGGACAGGTAGACCCAGTGGAACAAAACTAATACGGCCGCTCTGGTATTGTGCACGACTAAGTAAGGATATTTAGCTCTAAAGGAGAATCAGTTTCCGTGGATGAAGAAAACTTTGAATTTGTGTGATGAATCTGATACTGTTAGTGCAGCGCCCCAGAGTCCTGGTCGTTGCAGTAACGTCGCTCTACCACTAAGGAGAGTGATGGCACGTCTGATTGCACTAAAAGAGTTCACCTGACCAGGTATCACAGTCACACATTACACTTCACACTCCGGCCACCAGGGGGAGCAAAGGGTTCTATGCATTAGGCCACTCCTCACACTCTGGTAAAACTGGGGGTTGGATAGGAAGTTAGGGAGAAGCTGACTGGGTTTTGCCCAGGTAACATCTAGTGAGAGGAGAGCGTTACTTGGGAAGATTCAGGGGGGTCCCTGTCAGGGGTGGGATCCTGACAGAGGCCTAGCGAAAGGACAGAGCGTTACGGAGCCGTGCCTGCACCTCATTGCGGCGGCATCTTAAGAACGGATACGAAGCGAAGGATATTGTGGAGAAGTGAGAAACGAGATTACAGCACAAAGGCGATAGAACCAGTAGGAGTCGTGCCCCGAGATCGGCAACATCCTACTGAGGCGCATAGCCGGCGGCCAGAACGCCGAGGAAGTAATAGGCTCTACGCATTACTTCGAACCAACGGCAGGGCAGTTAACTTTAGGTTGGCTGTCTCACCTTTTACACCTAATGAAGACAACGGAGGCAATTGTGGGAGAGGGGCGTCTCTAGGGTCCCTATAAAATAACTCCAGGCCTACCCCGTCATACGGGTGCGTCCTAGCCATATCATCTGGGGGACGGAGAGAAAGAACAGAAACATACACGATAGTTGTGAGGAGTATCCCGTGGTGCTCAGCAGGGAAGTACTACAACACCCAGGCGCTAGTGGGTAGGCTACTGATATCCACCTGCAAAGGGTACTCTGGATGTGCCTTTGGACCGGCCGGTCTCAGCCAGCCCAGTTAGCAGTGCTCTGGATTGCGGATGCCGAAGCCTTCAGTAAAGAGGTAAAGAGACTGCAACCCTGTGTCCTCGTTATTTCTCGCCACCTACACCATCACCTACACCTTTTGTTGGGCGCCCCTTAGCAGGGCCACGGACCGGGTTGGGCCACCGTGACATCCCTAGAACCGAGAGACCCTGTACCGGGTATCCCGCTGCCCTGCGTCTGGGGGCCGCTCCATTAGCCCAAAGACGGGGAAAGAAATCTGTCAGGAGTGCAGGGACAATATTCTCAATCATTGGTTGTTCTAAGGTGTTCTGGCATGTGAATTGTGTGATGAAGGTTTTGTAGAAATTAATTAAGTCTGAGAACTGCTGTATTCTGTTTCTGTGTGAAATTTCTAAAATACCAGATTGGAGGGGTCAAACAGCTGCGCGATTGCTTTCTCCTTTCTGTGCTGAGGAATGCTGTGATTTTCTTATCTCTGCTGTGTCTCTGGTATGGAGGGGGCACGTAGCTGCGTTCTCTCTGTATTTTCTTGGTGTAGTACGCGCTGGGAGATCTGTGTTTTGTTTAAAGCAACAATATCGTTTTGCAGTACAAAGAAATATTGTAAGTTGAAGTTGGAAGTTGAAAGTGAAATATGGTCCCTCCCCAGGAAATTAAGCCTCTACTCCTGACTGTAAGCCTTATGCCCCTTAACCCCAAGGCACCAATATATCCTGGACTGCCAAGAAGTTCTATGGGCATCTTATGGTAGTATTTAAAGATCTGGGATTCTCATTGTAACAAAAAGCCTATACACACTTTTTTGTAGTAGCTTTAATGTCCGGCCTTAAATCTGAATTGAAAGAGGCAATAATGTCAGTCAGACCCGATATTGAGACTTCCACTCCGGATGATGCATTAAAAGTAGTAAAAAAAAAAAAAGGGTTTTCAGAACTTAGCCCATTCTGCATCAGCAGGGGAATCAAAAGGTTAAGCCAGTAGCCGCAGCGAATCCTGCTCCAATCTCAGCCCCCCCCCCCACAGTTACAAGGACGCAGCTCCGTTCCTTATCAGTGGCACACACAACAGACTTCAGCTCCAGCCCTCCTACCCTACGCAAATTCAGTTCTCCAATATCTCTTTTAACCCTATGTCTGGGAATCTCACTCCCCAGCCCCGCCATGTCAATTCTCAGATCAAGAGCTTGTTTTAATTAGAGTAGATGGCAGACCCAATAAATATACTCTTACAAAACCCATCCCATTGGGACCCTTCCCTGAAGTTACTGCTCAGTTCGTAATCTCTCCCGTATGTCCAGTAAATTTACTGGGGGCGGATTTATTACCACAGGTCCGCTCCAGAATACAATTCCAAGATGATGGTCAGATGGTCCTTACGTTATATAACCCCTATGCAGATGAACACAATGAGATGTGTATCTTACATGCCCTTCCCACGGTTATGATGGCCCTGATAGGCCCAGATCCACCCCCAATAATGCCTGTAGAACCAGTAAAAGTGTTTCTCAAATCTGGTGCCCCTTTTCCCAAAGTCCATCAATACCCTTTGAAACATGATCAGGAGCGGGGCCTCAAGGGTTAAATACAAACGTTACTCGATAATGGTACCGTGTTTCCCCATGTAACACGCCCTTGTTTCCCGTTAAGAAAAAGACCCCACCCGGCCAACCACCTGTGTACGGGCTGGTACAAGATCTACTGGCAGTTAATGCAGCTACTGTTCTGCAAACTCCAGTGCCTAATCCACATACTCTTTTGTCACAGATACCTCAGGATGCTGCTTGGTTCACAGTCATCGACCTTGCCAATGCCTTCTTCAGCATTCCATTACACCCAGATTGCCAGTTTCTGTTTGCATTCACTTATCAGGGACGACAATTGACGTGGACAGTTATGCCACAAGGGGCCCAAAAGAGTCCCAATCAGTTTGCAAAAAATATGGGCGAGTGTCTTTTACCCAGGCAGTTAGAATACCCCTATGTCACGCTGTTTCAGTATGTGGCTGATCTTTTGTTGTGTGCACGGACAGAGCAGGAAGCCATTGTTGCCACTGTTAGCCTCTTCAAGTATCTGGCAGATCTGAACTGTCGGGTTTCGGCCTCGAAACTTCGGTTCTGCCTTGGTCAAGTGATATTTTTGGGTCACTGTCTCCTTCAGGGTGTCAAGACACCTCACAAAAGAAAGAAAAATAGCCGTCAGCTCCCTTACTTTTCGAAAAGATGAGACTGAACTCCAGCGTTTTCTTGGACTATGTACTTATTGTCGTCAGTGGATACTGGATGCATCCTGTATAATGCAACCTCTCTACGATGCCCTGAAAGACGGTTCAAGATATGCTGATGATTTTGGCAGATTCCACACCGGATACGCTGTTACGACGGAAGACACTGTAGTGCACGCAGCTGCACTCACGCCCTCACAGTCAGCACAAGAAGCAGAACTTCAGGCTCTGTCTACTGCATATGTTCTGGCCAAAGACAGGCGGGCTAATATATACACGGACTCACAGTATGAATATGGTATTGCTCATGATTTCAGAGCCCTATGGGCCAATCGAGGGTTTATTACTACCGCCGGGACTCCAGTGAAGAATGCTGAAGCTGTTAAAACCCTCATGGACTCAATCAAATTACCTACCCAGGTGGCCATTATCAAAGTTAAGGCGCACGGTCCTAGGATCAGTCCACAGACTGTTGGTAACGCCTTTGCGGATATGCAAGCAAAAGCTGCTGCTCTCCTACCCATTGAAATGATCATACCAGCTATGGTGACCACATGCTCTCAGCGTAAACAGTTACAAGAAACACTGACTCTACAGGAACCTGATGATCCATGCCAGACTGAGGTTTTCTGTCCCCAAAGGAAGAAGTGAAGCAGTGGAAGGCTGAAGGAGCATGTATGGACAATGGTCTCTGGAAAAAGGACCAACTTGTGTGTCTCCCGAAGCGGATGTACCCTGCTATTGCCATGTGGGCACATGGGCCCACACATCGAGGAAAAAACCAGGCCCTAGCCCTGGTACAAAAATTCTACTTTGCTCCAGGTATTTCTACAGTCCTGACAGCACTCAACCGTGCATGTAATATCTGTCAGACCTGCAATCCCGTCAACTTCAACGTGTACCCCCGAAGCACCTTGCTAAGCCCGACTATCCTTTCCAAAGGCTCCAGGTGGACCACATCATGTTGCCTAAGTCTGGAAGGTATGAATATTGTCTGGTGGTTGTCGACATATTCTCCAGTTGGCCGAAAGCATTCCCCGTTACCAACATGACTGCAAAGACTACAGCGAAGAAACTGGTGATGGAAGTCATATGCAGATATGGTGTTCCAGAAGTCGTCGAAAGTGACCAAGGTCCGTCCTTTTCTTCTCATATGTATCAGGAGGTTCTGACAATGCTTGGATCCACTGTAGCTCTCCATACTCTGTACCATCCACAATCCAATGGGAAAGTTGAGAGGCTGAACTGCACACTGAAGGGACAATTGACCAAAATGATGCAAGAGACTACGGCTCCATGGCCAGAGCTCCTACCCATTGTACTGTACCACATTCGTACTACCTCTAAGGCAAAACATGGCCTGTCCCCATATGAGATATTGTTTGGTGCTAGTCCCCCAGTTGCAAATTTCCAGCCTCAGTAGTTATCAGAAGAAACTGACCGTGCTGTTCAATATGTTATTCAGCTTAGTAAAAATCTTGCTAACACCCATGTTTTAGTTTCTTCTTCCCTTCCAGATTCAGCAGAAACCGACACTTGTCACAATTTAAAGTCTGTTGGTTTTGTGGTCGTGAAAAGCCATGTCAGAAAACACAGACTAGAACCCTTGTATGACGGTCCCTACCAAGTCCTCCTCATTACTCCTATGTCAGTAAAGCTGGAAGGAAGGCCGATGTGGATCCACGCATCGCACTGCAAGCTGGTCCAACAGACTAGTAGCAAATAAGGGGACATAATGTTTTGGTTTTTCGTATTTCCATATAATAATATTGGTAACCGCATGGGACAGCCTAAATTCCCCAATATCCTTAAATAATAAGTTTGTACAATATCATGAAAGATTAGTAGTACAAATGGGTATAGCCAATAAAATTGTCAGTTCTATTTTCATTTACCCTATGATTACACAAATGTGGGATAAATTGCTTAGGGCCACATACTTTCTAGATGATCAAATTTGGAATATATTGGATATACTTAATACTACTGTTGTTGTCCAAAGCCAACTTATCATAGTCACTCAGAGATTAATATAATAAACACAATGACCGTAATAAGGACAGTTGGTGGGCAGACACCTTCTCCTTTCTCAATCCAGCCAATTGGTTTAAGGGACTTGGGGGCTGGATAGCTGGAATCTTGCAAAGTTTGTTATATATTGTTGCCTTTTTCCTTGTCATGTATGTAATACTAAAACTTGTTCTTTGGTGTATTGCTGTATGTATTAGGAAATTCTGCACTAAGACAACTAATGATGAAACCAAAAGCGTTGCCACCCCTGCTCTTCTCTACACCGATTTCACAAAGTTATCTGATGAAGATGTTGAAGCCAAGCGCATGGCTATCTTCAAAAGATCCCCACCACTGTTATCAATAATTGTTATTCGTAAATTCTAGTATACAGGGGGGACGGGTACGCCGCAACAGCCATGGCTGGTAACAAGGCACCAGCCATGTGAAGACCAGTACCCCTCGAGCTTATAGCTTGGGATAGTACCTCTGATGCTGGAAATTAATTAACAAAATTTATCTAGGGGGGAATGTGAAGGGACAAATTAAGAAAGATTCTCCATTTTGTGCTTTTCGACTCCATTTTGCTGTTTTAAGATAAATTTTGTTAGTAGGCTAAAGTTTACAGCTGTTATGAGACCTTGATTGTTGCAATCTAAACAAAACATGAGACTGAGGGTGTATTGTTCTACGAGACTTTGACGTACAGACTGTTCCTGCATTCTTATAGGTTAAGAACTGTGAGCGTGTTCTTATGCTGATTGGTTGAAGTATAATTTCTATGACTATGAAAAATCATACACAATAAACGGGGGCCCAGAGATCTGCTTGATCCCCCCAAACAGAGACACACGTCTCCGTCTGGTCATTTTCAGTTGCCGGCAACGCCCTGTAGATTAATTTGGAAATCACTGAGTTAACCGTGAAGGATCACTTTAGATCCTCCCTCAACAGAATATGCAATAAAAGAAGGGATATGAGATGGTTCACTGTATGTAAACCATGTCTCACATCCTGTCGGGTTTGTGAAGGAGAGAGCAAAAGCCGGCAATTGAATTAGCGGCTTTTATGCTATCTAGCGCTGCATTAAATATAAATATATATATACTAGATTGTGGCCCGATTCTAACGCATCGGGTATTCTAGAATATGCATGTCCCCGTAGTATATGGACAATGATGATTCCGACTGTGCCCGTCACTGATTGGTCGAGGCAACCTTTTTGACATCGTCGCCATGGCAACCATTATGACATCTACGTCGATACTGTGCCCGTCACTGATTGGTCGAGGCAACCTTTTTGACATTGTCGCCATGGCAACCATTATGACATCTACGTCGATACTGTGCCCGTCGCTGATTGGTCGAATCATCGAATGAATAAACGGGACAGACAGACAGACAGAAAAACCCTTAGACAATTATATATATAGATAGGTGTCTCACTGACGTATATATATGTATATATACCTATTCTATGTGTATATATCTACTCAATTCTAACCTGTCAGTGTGATTTTACTGTACACCGCGCTGAATTACCGGCTTTTCAAAGGACACCGGTGCGTAAAAATCGGACAGAACTCGCATGGTGCGAGTTCTGTGCGATTTTTTTCTTGCACCCATTGACTTGAATTGGCGAGTCTCGTCCGAGAATCGCAGCAATACGCAGCATGCTGCGATTTTTTTTCTCGGTCCGATTTCGGCTGAGAAAAAAATCGCAAATGAAAAGACACCTATTGAATAACATTGGTCCGAGTGCAATCCGATTTTTTATCGGATTGCACTCGTCCGTTTTCCTCGCAAGTGGAAATGAGCCCTTAGTTCTAGTTTGAGAGGTACAGAACATATGCCATATACCACTCTTCATTCTGCCTTCCAATACAAAAAAATCTGGATAGTTTAATGCAGTGTTTAAATTAATGTCTTTTAAGCATAAAAAAAAATATTAAAGATGAAAAGAAAATGGTACTACAAGAAAAACTACTTATATTATACTAAAAGCACAGATTTATGATACAACCTTCACAGTCATTCGATACACAAGAAGCTCCTTTTATAAGACTTCTGCATGTGGGTCCTTTTTCGTCTGGAAAAAACGTTCAATGTAACGTTTTTTGTCTGCGTCGGGAAAACGTGTCGCGACAGATCCTGCGGCATATGTCGTTGACTAGAATGGAAGCCAATGGACGCAGGATCCGTCGTGACACGTCGTATGACGAAATCCAGCGCTGGAATCCGTTTTTTTACACTGAGCATGCTCACAATCAGGAATTTGTAGCCAATTGGCCAGACAGGCCCCAAATCTATATAAACCTGGCCTGGGGCGTCACCCCCAAATGTGCCAGCAAGACTCCTGCCAGCCAGAAGACAGCCAGCCAGTCAATATATTGGTTTCCCTATTTTCCAGTAGCCAATCACATTTGGGAGACTCCCATTTTAGGCATGGAGAACGGATCCGTCAAAAAACCGGATGAAACGGATGGTAAAAACGGACAAAACGGATGCAACGGATCCAGTTTTTCGACTGAACCGTCTAGTGGATCCGTCGAAATACTGGATGCGTTGCATCCGTTTTTCACTATTTTTGATGCATCCGTCAATACCTCGAGCCGACGCATTGTGACGGATTAAAAAAAAAACGGAAGTGTGAAAGTAGCCTTAAAGAGCACCTGTCATCAAGAATTTGCATGTTAGATTAAAGGTATGGCCATAATGGCGCGGTTATAAATATTAAGCCTTTGATGAAGAAATCTGAAACTCAGTTCTTTAATCCACGTGAATAACGAACTGAGCTCTATGTGTGCACATGTACCACCACTGGTGCCTTGTTACTGAAGCCCGCCGGGAGATGAATCTGAGCAAGTGTTGCCAGCAGCAAGGAGGCCAATACAGACACCTAAGCCAAACACCCTAACCACAGTCCTGCCCCTATCCACGGAAAGTGTTATGGACTGACCTGAGTTGGATAGTGGTATTGTAACCACTAGGGACAGCAGCAGGTAGCATAGTCAGGAAATAGCCAGAGGTCAGTACACGGAAAAGAAATGTAGTTGAAGAATCATCAAGTTGCATAGTCAGGAAATAGCCAGAGATCAGTACACGAAGCAGCAGTACAATCTTGTAATGAAAGCAGCAGGTGAAAAGGAAGCTAGACTAAAGACTGGAAGCTCAATAATCTCTCAAGGAAGGAAGTGCAATGCCCGGTTTAAAGGGACTCTGTCACCTGAATTTGGAGGGAACAATTTTCAGTCATATGGGCGGGGTTTTCGGGTGTTTGATTCACCCTTCCATACCCGCTGGCTGCATGCTGGCTGCAATATTGAATTGAAGTTCATTCTCTGTCCTCCGTAGTACATGCCTGCACAAGGCAATCTTGCCTTACGCAGGCGTGTACTATGGTGGACAGAGAATGAACTTCAATCCAATATTGCAGCCAGCGGGTAAGGAAAGGGTGAATCAAACACCCCCAAACCCCGCCCATATGACTGAAAATTGTTCCCTATAAATTCAGGTGACAGAGTCCCTTTAAGGATGGTTTTCAATCAGGGTGGAGCCAATCAGGAACTCAGGGTGGAGCCAATCAGGAACCACACAGGTTCTAGTATCTGGGATAGCAAGGAAGTGTCCAGCAAGCTGAATAGCTCAGAGAGAAGAGTTGCCGCCTGGTGCGCAAAGAGCTACTGGGTTCCAGTCCTGACAGAAAGGTTATTACACCCAAACTTCAAATGCGGATTAAAGAGCAACCAACATGAAGATGTCTTCACTAAAGATATGGTCATGCCTTCACATTAATATGCAAAATATTGGATGACAGGTTTCCTTTAATGAGACTCTATCAGCACATAATGACTATTGAAACCAAGTACAGGTGCTCCGTGCTTCATGGCAGGGCCAAACAAATAGCTGCACCTTCCCACCAGATTGTTTTCCCTCCATCTCCACCCCCTCTTCTTTGATTGATAGCTACTCACTTCATAGAGCCGGAGGAGTGTGGAGATAGATGGAGACAGTCAGAATCTGTGAGAAGAATTTTGCTGTTTAATCTGAGAGCATAATAGTGTGTGGCAAGAAAGACTGACTCCAGAGATGTGTCACTTATTGGGAAGTGTTGTAGTATCAATACAATGAGTGTTTTATCAGTTGGAGATTATCACTATAGCAGTACATCTCACGTGCACACCAATTAGGCTAATCTGTGTAACCTTAACCCCACCAATGATTGGCAGATTGCTGACAATTCATAGAGTGCAATGGAAAATGCCAGTCAGGGATGCGGGTGGAGTAATATGCAGAGCAGAAGACTTCGCTCCACTACATCTACATCAGACAAGACAAGGATTCTATCAAAACTACATCAAGCAATCTAGTAGGTGAAACATCCTTGGAATCAGGCTTTCTTGTCCTATATTACACTGCATATATATGTGTGTATATATATATATATATATATATATATATATATATATATATATATATATATATATATATATATATATATATATATATATATATATATATATATTCTGATGCAGTGACCCCTGTTACAGGTAGGAGGCGCTGCATGGTCTTCCCAGAATACGCATGGAGGCGTATTAAGGCTATCGGAATGCATGGCAGTCGCAGGCATAACTATGGTGATGAGACAAAGTCCGGCATTATTGTGAATGGCGGGTATGTGTGTCGCAGAGGAAGATACTCTGCGCTGTAAGCCTGAAGTAAGGTTGTTCTGGGACCTGTAGTCCTACAAGTAATTTTGTTGTTTTAGAGGGAGTCTGGCAGGGCTAGTTCTGAGATCTGGGAGGGTGGAACTAGCCACACACACACACACGCCACCCATCTATGGGAGTGGTTACAGCTTGATAATGTGAACAGGGTTTGGGTCACATGGTTCCTCTGTATGGATCTGAATTCTTCTTGGCTGGAAGGTCTTGTGAGGGGAAAGGCCTGGGTGTTAGGAGGTCCAGAGTGTGGACCGGATCCTTGAAGAGCACCTGGTGAGGCCGTGATTATGAGTGGCCTGGGTGATGGGAGGTCCAGATTGTGGACTGGATCCCTGAAGAGCCCCTGGTGAGGCCATGGTCTTGAGTGGCCTCTGTGTTGGGAGGTTCTGTGTGTTGACCGGATCCCTGAAGAGCACGGGGTGAGGCCAAGGACCTTCAGAGCTGGTGACGGCTACTGTGTTGGGGAAGATACCGTCCTTCAGTGGGTCTGGAACTTACTGGTGTATGCCTGTCAGGCAAGTTGGTGATCCCCATAAGGCAGCTTTCCCAGGGAGAGAGGACTGACAAGGAGTCAGCAGTTGGAGCAGGAGCTCCCGTAAGGTACCTCCACAGACTGCTGAAGCTTATTATGTTCTATGAACTGTGTGGTCACTCAGGGCAACTGGTCAGAGGAGGACCAGCATGTTTAGTTGCCGCAGACTAATGATGTGACACCTAATGTCATGTCCCGATACAGTGTGTAATGGACTGTTCGTGGTATGGTTTATGACTAGTGATGAGCGAATATACTCACTATATATATGCGGCACTAAAAACTAAATCTCCGAGTACTTACAAATACTCGGAGGATGTCCGAGCGTGCTCGGGAAATCTCGAGTACCGAGTACATTCGCTCATCACTATTTATGACTCTATAATATACCGCATAGTCTGTTTAAGTGGAAAAGTATTCCTATGTACCTTGAATCCCGTTGCTATACGAGTATTCCCCTACCCGTTAGTGAGTGCTATTTCACAATATGTTGTGAGGCATTGACTGGTGTTATATGCGAGGGTCGCTATGTGTCCCCCAACATGCGCACAGAAGCGTATTGAGGCCATGGGAGTGCATTGCAATCACAGGCATATCTGTGATTGCAGTGCAAAATAAAAGTAAGAGTTGGTCTTGGGCAAGCTATTTTCCCAAGGCAGATTTTAAAAAACCCGTCATGGACTTTTATTTTTGAAACGGACTACAGGAAGGTAGTGGGGCGGCCAGGTCTTGCAAGGTACCTATGGCCACAGGCTTTTTTGTAAAAGCCCTGTAGCAAAGGGTGGGGTGTGTCAGTTTTGGTTTACAAGCGTTCAGAGCAGGAGACTCTGCAGAGCTCAGCCTGTGTGAAGCAACACGGAGCCAAAAGGCCTGGCACCCCTGAGCGGATAAGGCGGTGCAGTCGCCCATGGCAACTGGTCTTGGTTGCGGACGGATGTGTTTTTCCCTGCTGCGATCCAGAGAATATCTGAGTTCCAGTTGTAAGTTTTCTTTGGACATTAAAAGACGTTCCTTTTGAACTTTCTGTGGTCACTGCCTGTCTGTCACACTGCATCAACCATGCTGCACTACAATGTATACACACACACTATATATCTATCTATATCTATCTCTCTCTCTATCTCTCTATCTCTCTATCTCTCTATATATCTATATATCTATATATATATATATATATATATATACATACACACATATGCATACACATACACCTGGTGAAATAAGTATATAAGTACTGCACAAGTCACCAATCTACTATATAATTGTCTAAGGGTCACTTCCGTCTTTCTGTCTGTCACGGATATTCATTGGTCGCGGCCTCTGTCTGTCATGGAATCCAAGTCGCTGATTGGTTGTGGCAAAACGCCCACGACCATTGCCACGACCAATCAGCGACGCGCACAGTCCGGAAGAAAATGGCTGCTCCTTACTCCCCGCACTCACTGCCCAGCGCCCGCATACACCCCTCCGGTCACCGCTCACACAGGGTTAATGCCGGCGGTAACGGACCGTTTTATGCCACGGGTAACGCACTCCGTTACCGCTGCTATTAACCCTGCGTGACCAAGTTTTTTTTACTATTGACGCAGCCTATGCTGCGTCAATAGTAAAAAGATCTAATGTTAAAAATAATTAAAAAAATAAAAAATGATTATGTACTCACCTACGCCGCCTTTCCCGCTCCTCGCGATGCAAGCGGCACGTTCTGGTGGCAAGGATGGTCTGGCAGAAGGACCTGCCATGACGTCACGGTCATGTGACCGCGACGTTATCACACCCTAGGACCGGAAGCTGCCGCCTGCACCCCACACAGGCGACAGAGCTACAACGCGCCTGCGGAAGGTGAGTATATGTTTATTTTTTATTTTTTTAACCTGTGTCATACGTGACTGGGCAATATACTACGCAGCTGGGCAATCTACTACATGGGCTGTGCAATATACTACGTGGCTCTGTGCTGTATACTACGTCACTGGGCAATATACTACATCACTGGGCAATATACTACGTAACTGGGCAATATACTACGTAACTGGGCAATATACAACATGGCTGGGCAATATACAACGTGGATATACATATTCTAGAATACCCGATGCGTTAGAATCGGGCCACCATCTAGTATATTTATAAAGGTGCTATTGAGATGGAATTCTCTCCAGATGTCGTTAACAACTCGTCCAATTCACACAGGCAAAGAAATCAAATAATTGATGTCTATAAATTAAGTTATGTGCAGTACTGAGAAATGACACAGGAAAAATGATTTAACACAAAGAGAGCGGTGCAAAAAGCCATGGAAAGTCATTACAGCAGCTGAAATCTATCAACAGTTAGAAAGCAATCCTGCCACTTGGGCTACTTTCACACTAGCGTTAACTGCAATACGTCGCAATGCGTCGTTTTGCCGAAAAAACGCATCCTGCAAAAGTGCTTGCAGGATGCGTTTTTTCTGCATTGACTAACATTAGCGACGCATTTGCGACGCATTGACACACGTCGCAACCGTCGTACGACGGTTGCGCCATGTTGTGGCGGACCGTCGGGAGCAAAAAACGTTACATGTATCGTTTTTTGCTCCCGACAGTCCGCTTTTTCCGCCCCCACCTCCCCGCACTTCCCGGCACCTCACAATGGGGCAGCGGATGCGCTGGAAAAATGCATCCGCTGCCCCCGTTGTGCAGCGGAGACAACGCTAGCGTCGGTGACCTCGGCCCGACGCACTGCGACGGACCGAGCCCGACGCTAGTGTGAAAGTAGCCTTAGTCAAAAATAAGTCAATACTGTCCCAAAGGCTTAAAAAGCAAGTATACTTTGTGTAGCCACTGTGAGAGCTGAGGTGATATATCCAATGCAATCTTCTGAATCAGTGAGCCAAACAACAGCCAGTAACAGGCCTAAAAACCAAGATTTTTGTTGTTGTTGTTGTTGGGATGCATTACAGCTTTATTTTAATAGGGTACATTTCTTAGGGTAACGATAGGAATCTTCTGGTTCCATCTAACCATGTTTACATGGATGTGTAGAATCTAGGGCTGCAGGCTGGTAGCACACAAACCACCCATTAATTTAATAGAAGCACAACACTTTTTCATTTCTGGTGCATCCATCGCAGTGAGGTGTTCCAGGCAATAATGTAGTCTAGATTTTTCTTTCTTGGCATCCTAGGTCACATGTAGCTAGTTGCACAGTGATATGTGTAGTGCCCGCACTGGAGTTGCCCTCCTAGGTGGATACAGACCAGAAATTTGAGAAGGTTCATGCCTCTGAAAACTAAACCATGTTAATGGACATTACGGTAGCTAATTTTTTTTTTTAGCTAGTGAGAAAGTCAGTTTGCCTGCCTGCCTGTTTCTAACCCTAGGAATCTCTATTAAACCCTCATTAGGCTACATTCACCCTTTAGTTTTTGCTTTTGCACACATGAAACGTGATAATTTTTTTGACAAGAGTTTTGCATCCTTTTTTTCATCCATTTTTTTTAAACTCAAGCCAGGAGACGGTCTGAATTTGTTTTCCATTGACATCTTCTTTTATCCAATTACATTATCTTAGCAACGTATCAGTCAAAAACGTAATGAAATAGGGATAAAAAACACAAGTACAAAGGGCGTCCTCCGTTTTTAACAGATCCCTGTAGACTTTTATGTCATAGTCTGATCCACAAAGCTGATCAGAATAGGACATGCCCTGAGTCTGACAGATCAGACACAATCCTATTTAAAGGGACACTGTCACCTGCATTTGGAGGGAACAATCTTCAGCCATAGAGGCGGGGTTCAGTTTTTTTCCCTTCGTTTTTAAAAACAGAAGGCAGTAAAAGGGACAGATTTAATAAAAAATCATAAGCTGTGAAGCCCATGTTTCCCATCATATCCGTACCCCGCTCTGTGTGCATGCTCAGGTAGGCGTTGTACACTATCTGCTGAGCTGCACACTGTTTGAACGTCTATTGAAAGATCACAGAAGCTGGAACCCCATTTATCAACAGGCAACTAAAGAGTCTGCTAAATATAGAAAAACAAAGTTTAGCCACTGTTTCAAATCTTTTTAAAGATACGGACATGTATTACACGTATTGCAACAATTATACAGTAATTGTGTCCCTTTAGTGTTCTAACCTACTACAATAACTCTGTCATGGTCCCCATAAAGCACATATGTTAAACTCTGGCCCGCAGAATGCGTATATTTGGCCTGTGACCTCGGCCGGGTACACCGAATATTTTTTGTCCCTCAACGCAGGGTAAGTTCCTCGCCTGACATCGCACTTTAAACGATAATTGGCATTCTGGATGCCTATACAGTTGAAAGCAATGATGTAGGAGAATTAGCTGACACTCCCTCACCCATCATTCCCCCTCTGTGTTTGATGTCTCAGCGCAGCGGGCGCAATAATATTACAACTCAACCGCTGTGCTGATATGTGCAGAGGTTCTAAAGACACCATGAAGAAACCAGAGAAGCGGTGGAATAGGCAGAGGTGAACAATTATTTTTTAAATGTGTGGCCCATTATACTGTATGGAGCACTAATTGGGGTGCATTTTAGTGTAAGGAGTTCTATGTTAGACCATTATGCTGTACACAGCACTATATGGGCTCAATATACTGTATGGAGAACTATGTGGGATCCATTATAGTGTATGGAGCACTATGTGAGGCCATTGTACTGTATGGAGCACTATATGGGGCCCTTTATACTGTATGAAACACGATGTGAAGTCATTATACTGTACGGAGAACTATGTGGGATCATTATACTGTACGGAGAACTATGTGTGGCCATTATACTGTACTGAGCACTATGTGGGCCATTATACTGTACAGAGCACTATGTGGGGGTCATTATACTGTACAGAGCACTATGTGTGGCTATTATACTGTACAGAGCACTATGTGAGGCAATTATTCTGTATGGCGTACTATGTGAGTCCATAATTCTGTATGGAGGAGTGTTCCGGGGGTTAATGTGCCAGGAGCGGTCCGTGACTGCTCCTGGCATAGTGCCGGATGTCATCTGCGATAGTCAGCTAACACCCGGCCGCGCTCCCCCCCGTGAGCGCGGCCGATCGCATATGACGTACTATCCCGTCGGTGGTTATACGGGCCCACCCCACCTCGACAGGATAGTATGTCATATGGGATTAAGGGGTTAAAGACTCCATAATAACAGGGTCTGTACCAGAGGACTGGCGTTTAGCAAATGTGGTGCCAATATTCAAAAAGGGGACAAAACTGAACTCGGAAATCATAGGCCAGTAAGCTTAACCTCTACTGTGGGTAAAATCCTGGAGGGCATTCTAAAGGATACTATGCTGGAGTATCTGAAGAGGAATAACCTCATGACCCAATATCAACATGGGTTTACTAGGGACTGTTCCTGTCAGACTAATCTGATCAATTTCTATGAAGAGGTAAGTTCCAGACTGGACCAAGGGAACCCAGTGGACGTAGTGTATATGGACTTTTCAAAAGCTTTTGATACGGTGCCACACAAAAGGTTGATACATAAAATGAGAATAATGGGGATAGGGGAAAATATGTGTAAGTGGGTTAAGAGCTGGCTCAGGGATAGGAAACAAAGGGTGGTTATTAATGGAGCACACTCGGACTGGGTTACAGTTAGCAGTGGGGTATCACAGGGGTCAGTATTGGGCCCTCTTCTTTTTAACATATTTATTAATGACCTTGTAGGGGGCATTCAGAGTAGAATTTCAATATTTGCAGATGACACTAAACTCTGCAGGGTAATCAATACAGGGGAGGACAATTTTATATTACAGGATGATTTATGTAAACTAGAAGCTTGGGCTGATAAATGGCAAATGAGCTTTAATGGGGATAAATGTAAGGTCATGCACTTGGGTAGAAGTAATAAGATGTATAACTATGTGCTTAATTCTAAAACTGTGGGCAAAACCGTCAATGAAAAAGACCTGGGAGTATGGGTGGATGACAAACTCATATTCAGTGGCCAGTGTCAGGCAGCTGCTACAAAGGCAAATAAAATAATGGGATGCATTAAAAGAGGCATAGATGCTCATGAGGAGAACATAATTTTACCTCTATACAAGTCACTAGTCCGACCACACTTAGAATACTGTGTACAGTTCTGGTCTCCGGTGTATAAGAAAGACAGCTGAACTAGAGCGGGTGCAGAGAAGAGCGACCAAGGTTATTAGAGGACTGGGGGGTCTGCAGTACCAGGATAGGTTATTACACTTGGGGCTATTTAGTTTGGAAAAACGAAGGCTAAGGGGTGATCTTATTCTAATGTATAAATATATGAGGGAACAGTACAAAGACCTTTCTGATGATCTTTTTAATCATAGACCTGAGACAGGGACAAGGGGGCATCCTCTACGTCTGGAGGAAAGAAGGTTTAAGCATAATAACAGACGCGGATTCTTTACTGTAAGAGCAGTGAGACTATGGAACTCTCTGCCGTATGATGTTGTAATGAGTGATTCATTACTTAAATTTAAGTGGGGACTGGATG
Organism: Ranitomeya variabilis; assembly: GCF_051348905.1. NCBI lineage: Eukaryota > Metazoa > Chordata > Amphibia > Anura > Dendrobatidae > Ranitomeya > Ranitomeya variabilis. The sequence goes on along the minus strand of NC_135238.1, from coordinate 138,138,147 downwards.
CCTTTCTTGAAAAGTGTAATGTTACAGGGTATATACACTAGATTCCTTGATAGGGTGTTGATTCAAGGAACTAGTCTGATTGCCGTATGTGGAGTCGGGAAGGGATTGGAGCTTACTCTTTGCCACATGGGTTTTTTTTGCCTTCCTCTGGATCAACATGTTAGGGCATGTTAGGTTAGGCTATGGGTTGAACTAGATGGACTTAAAGTCTTCCTTCAACCTAATAACTATGTTACTATGTTGGAGTTCAGATTTTGCTGGAGTGGTTTGAGGGTGCCAAGTCACATTGGCAAAGCCCCTGAGGTACCAGAACAGCAGAACCTCCCATCTTACAAATTACACCTCATTTAATTCATCTACAGGTGCAGTGATCATATTGACACCATAAGTGGGCCACAGAATTGGGCAGTGAAGAAAAAAAATTAAATTTTTACCACAAAAAAAATGTTGTTTTAGCCTCAGATTTTACATTTTCACAGTGGGAAACGGGTAAAAATTGTGCCAAAATTTGTCCCACAATTTCTGCTGAATCTAGAAATAGCCTATATATTGCTATACAGTACTGCTTCGCCACACGGCGAGACTCGGGAGGGATGGACAGAGCACCATTTTCCTTCTGTAGAGCAGATTTCCCTAAAAAAAAAAAAGTTTGCGGACTCCTTATACAGAGCCCTTAAGTGCTAAAAGAAGAACCCCCTAAAGTTACCGCATTTTGTAAATCATAACCCTTTGGGAATTAATCTACAGATGCAGTGACGATTTTGACTGCATGTGTGTTGTCCAAAAACAAGCAGCAGTGGATGTTGCCGAGTGGAAATTGTGGTCACCAGTATGTTGTAGTAGTGACCAGTACATTATGCCCAGCACATGCTTCTAGATACAGGCACCCATAAATTAGGCGGACTTCATTGCTACAGAAATGCCAAACATGTGTACGCTAAATGTGGTTTAGGCACACAGGGCTCGGAAGGGAGGAGGACATTTGTATTTGGTGATGAAGAATTTGCTGAATTTCTTTTGGGGTAGCGAGAAGCCATTTTGCTTTTCCAGAGCCTTTGTGCTACCAGTAATGTCATGTCCCATTTGGAGAGCCCCTGATGTGCCTAAACAGTGGAAACTCCCCACAAGTGACCCCATTTTGGAAACTACACCCCTCAAAGATTTTATTCAGTGGTATAGTGAGCATTTTGAAACCACAGATACTACAAAGAATTTGATAACATTAGGTAGTCATATTGAAAATGTTCACAAAAATGATGTTTTAGCCCCAAATTTGTAAATTTCACAATGGATAATAGGGGAAAACGGACCCCATAATTTGTTATGCAATTACTCCTGAAAGTGAAGATATCCCATATGTGGTCTAAAACTTCTATTTGGGCACAACATTTTAGAGGTAAAAAAATAATTTTTGTATTTGCTGCAAATTTGTACACAAGGGTTAGATGAACCTGGCCCCCATAATTTATTACACATCTTCTTCCAAATGTGGTAATGTCATCAAATTACTGTTTGGTCACACGTCAGGGCTGATAAGGAAAAAGCGCTATTTGGCTTTTGGAGCACAGATTTTGCTAGAATAGTTTACTGGCGACATTTGCAGAGCCCCAAAGGTGACAGAAGAGCAGAAAACCCTACAAATGACTCCATTGTGGAAATTGCACCTCTCAATGAATTCATCTATGGCTGCAGTGACTATTTTGTAACATTCACACCAGGCTTTTTTCTGGAGAATTGCCACTACAATAATACCAAACATATGGTCACTTATGGTAGTTAAGGCACAGTGGGGCTCAAAAGGAGGGAAGCATTTGGACTTGGGAGCACAGAATTCGCTGGATTTAAATTGAGGGGGTGGGAGCCATGTCACTTTTCCAGAATCTTTGTTCTAGCAGTAATGTGGGAGCCCACGATAGTTCCAGTGACAGATGACGGATATGATTGGGTGCTGGTATTGTGCGGGATAAATTAGAGTTTTTATTGGTAACATTTTGGGGTAGATATTTTTCAATCGCTTCCAGAATAAGGCTGGCTCACAATCTTGTGTTCTACGCTGAGCACTTACGTCTGGGTTTTCGTGTACATCCCACACAAATGCAATTCAGACGAAACCCCCAGCGGAACCACCCACAATAATGAAGCAGGTGAAGACACTTTGTACTCCATTTGGCATCTACTCCAGTAGTATCCATCTTTTTAGGTGTGCACAGATCTGTGGTGGACCACACTTGTGCGCTAAAAGGACGCCGAAAATGATGGGACATCACTGGAACACAGACCTGTCCAAAGTGACTTTATCTGCGTCATAAATGAGTGGTTCCATATGGGGTTTTTTTCTGAATCGCTGTTTTGTGGACTTTACACAGAAACCCCAATGTAAGCGCAGGATAAATTTAAGCCGATCCTTATTCAGATTTTTGGGAGGTAGAGTATAAATGATAAGGTGGATTTATTCTTTGGGTCGGTGATTCCAGAAATACCAGTTGTATATAGGTTTTTCTTTTAGGTTTTGGTACTATCACACAGTAAAAATGCTTTTTATATAAAAGTCTTTTTTTTTCATCTCCATATTGTAATAGCTAACTTTTTATTTTTTTGCAGAACAGAGCTGTATGAGGGCTTATTTTTTGCAGGACAAGTTGCTGATTTTTGGGGTACCATTTTGGGGTATATAATATTTTTGATCACTTTTTATTTATTTTATTTCAGACACAGAATGAACAAAAACAGCAATTCAGTTGCCCTTGGTCATCCACCGTGCAGTAAAAGTGATGACTGATTTGTCCGTCAGGTCGGTTCGATTACAGCGATACCAGATTTATATAGTTTTTTTATGATTTGCTATTTTTACACACCAAACAAGATATTACTAAAATGAATTTGTTTTTGCATTGCCATATTCTGAGAGCTGTAACTTATGTATTTGCCGAAAAGGTCAAATATAAAGGCTTGGTTTTTTGCGGAACGGTTTGGCTTTTTCGTTTATACCATCTTTTTTTTTTTTCATTTCTTCATACGACTTTTAGACCACTTTTTATTCACTTTGTGAGTCAGTATGATGAAAAAGTGACATTTTCGGTATGTGGTTTTGTTTTTTTTTACGGCGTTCTGACATATGGAATAACATACCAGTTTTATAGAGCCGGTTGTTCCGGACGTGGCGATACCATTAATGTATTTTTTTTGTTGTTTATTTTTGTTTTGATCACAAACGCTGAGTTTTGAGTAGCTAAACAGATTTGTGTGAGCTTTAGTTTTTTATATATGTTATTTTACTTTTTATCTTCGGTACTTAGTCTCACTGTGGGATATGTATAATTTTTATTTTGATTGCTGGTCTCATACACTGCAGTACACAAGACCAGTCAGTGAGACCTAGCTTATAAGCCACCGTACACTGGGATCATCACATGATGGTACCATGGTAACCATCAGCACCCATGATTCTCATTGTGGGGGTCCGATGGTTACAAAGCGGGTCTTGTAACCCCCTTGCAAATAATTAAATACCCCCGTCACGAATGACACCAGCTGACAACCGAGGGAATTGCGGCTGCAGGGCGGCACTGTACCCTTATAAAGCTCCTTATTTGCATTAAAACAGCGGTCGTTAATGGGTTGAAAAGGAAAAGTAAACAACAGTACCTAACCATGGTCCAAAATAGGAAAACATCTCAAATGTTGATACTAGTTTGAATGATGTTTTTTTTGCATGTACACAAAAAAAGCAAAACAAAAGCTGGGGTGATTTACATTTTCTTACAAACCTATTAAGTTCAAGAAAAAACTCAAGAGCAATTAACTTCACAGCAAGATTTATTAATACATCCAAAAAAAGAAAGAAAAGAATCATTTGTCACACTATATACAGATAATACACATTTTTATACACATATTACATTGGGGATTGTATCTTTTTACCCATTTTTCCTTTTTTCTTACACAAGAAAATATACATAAAAATGTAAACTTCTGTATACAAAAACCCTTAAACGACTAAACAAAGACCATATAACAAAAGGATTATTTTCAGCTATTTTTGGGATTCACATGGCACGATGGTACATTCGCTGCCAGAATAGTCGTGAAATGGTCAATAACTTGCATTACAAAGCAAACTGTAGGAAGAATATTTCACACTTCCTTTATGAACAGTGTTATGCAGGCCAGGTGCGAAAATGAAAGAGGACACAATTTACATTAACCCCATTCACTGTCTGCAGGGAAACTAACCATTGTCCAACAAAAGAGGCCAAGTAAAGCCAAATGAAGCTTTAAAATCTTTAAGAATTATTTACATTATACTTAATGCAGTTATATTTAAAAAAAAAAAAGGTGCTTAAAGTAGTTCCCCAAAACGCCAACATAGGCCTCTTATGTTTCAAGACGCAGAATGCTACAACGCCAAGTGGCCCAGCCAGGTCAATACGGGACTCGTGTGAAGGATGTCTGCACACGTGCGTCCATACATAAGAGGGAATCTGTATGGAGAGGGTCTAAGCTTGTACGCCAGAGGCCTGGAAACCCCTTTCATTTTAGTTTTGTGACCCACATATTTCTCATTACAAAATTAAATCACAAAACCTTGTGTTAAAAAAGTACATAAAAATATATGTATATATATATCCTAAAACGCCATCAGTGAATGGGTTAAATAAAATATAATCCCCTCACTTAGCCATCTGTATACATGAGTCTTTGTTAGGAAATGAAATGTTTCAGTATATGAGCCTATCACACACCGGTGCGTCATAGGCTATATCTGGAAATTGAATGGTTAACACATTAAACTGCAGCAGACAAGTGTGACATTAAACAGAAATGTGCTGTATCCTTGCTACCATGCAGCTTTTTCACAGAATAATAAAGTCATAGGAGCCCATCAGTGCCACTTTCGGTTATGTGTCCCTTTCAGAGGAAGCCATTTTTCTGCAATATATATATTGGATGAAGTGTTGGACAATGACAATCCCCATAGGTTTCTGAATGTTGTATTCTAAGAAATGGGGAGATGGTCCGAGAGTGCCACATTGGTTTCCGCCTAGAATCGAACACTACGATAGACTTCTTCTTGAGGCACAGGAGAGGCCAACCCTCCATCCAAAACCCTTTCCCTGGCGTATTTTTGAATAAACATTGACTAACCAGTGAAATCTCTCCAAAAGACCACCTTCAGACCAGACTGTGATGGTTTTAGTGCCGCCATATAGTTTACCTATGGCCATTGCCCTTGATAAGACCCCCGTCCAACCTTGGTAATTTACACAAAGTAACATTAGGACTCATTCACATGGCAGGAAGCCTGTACAGAGGCACACTCTCCATGTGCTTTTGTAGCTTGCTCCTTAGAGTGGTTCTGCCATCTCACCAAGTGATGGTATAGTGCCAAGATATGCCACCGTTTAAGGATCGTTATTCACCTGAACCCGGGGACCCTCACCAACTGGGAGAATAAAGGGGGCAGTTTAAAGTTCTACTGTGCAGGTAAAGAGGGTAAAGGGGAAGCAGTGCTGCCTCTATTTTTAGGATGAGACCTAAAAGGTCAAAAACCCATGAGCACTGAGGGGAAATCCTAGCAAAATGCCATAACTTTCTAAGATGAGAAGCCCCTTTAAAACGGCATATGATGGAGTTATTCTTCTCTAGAAACAATGCACCCAGCAGAGACACGCTCCAGAATACAGCGCCATTCTGAGCGTGTCACAATTACTTTCTGACGGATACATAGAAAATCTGAAAAAGCCCTCAGGGTGAAAATCAGAGGCTTGTAAGATGGTACAGCAAGGTCCTGTAGAAGCACATGGATGCCGTATTATGGCTCTGTACAACTTAGAGACGGTGCACCATGTGCATGAGCCTGAATGTGACTGGGCAACAATGGCGCTGTAACCTAGAGCAGCCAATCCTTTATACATCTGGAATGAAGGATAAAGGCAGTTTATATCCAAGCTGATGCCACAGATTAAGGCACTTCTTTCTGCAGTTAAATGCCCCCGCTCTCTTTAGATTGCTAGAGAGAACCTGTGCACTGAATACTGCCGTGATAACATGGGATATTTCAGGATTTGGCACATCTATTGAAGGCCGTGCTCTGGAAATAACCTATACATGTACAAGTCACACATACACCCATCAGCTAATACTCTCACTACCGCACATACGCACAACACATTAGATCTACTGTTTCCAATACTTGTCACATACTCTATATATTTTGGAGTTTCCAATGGAACACAACACATTCTCACAGAGCTTCTATAACGGCCTTTATACATTGCATCCTTCTGCGTCTAAACCCAGCTGAGCCCCCGACAGATGTGCTAAAAACCGATATAAGCCACATAATAATTAGCCCATTTTATCTCCATACATAGTGACAGGTACGGATTTCCCAAGCAGATCTGCAAGGTAGCAAGGAACGCATTTACACCTTCAGCACGGTATTCCGGAATTCCAGTGTAAAATTCTCTCTTAAAAGTAAAATAAAAGCTTGTATATAGATATTTTTATTATAGCTATCAAGTACACATATGCAACATAATTCGGTACATCAATACAGCTTTAGTATAAAATGTATAATTTACGAGGCAATGTTAGCATAAATTAATATAACTTTTCTCTTAAAATCTAAAATTTAGGATATCAGAAAGCTTAAGACAGGGGAACATACAGGGGAGGGGGATCATTAAATTAAACATTAAAGCTCAGAGGGGGGAAAAAAAAAATATAGAAAACTTTACTTACATGTTAACCTGAAAAAGAGCAGGGGTAAAAACACAGACACGCAATGGACACACTCATACGATTCTTAATAAAAGGACTTGAAAGATTTGTGTTAACTTTATAACTGCCCTTGTTTCCACCAAGGGAATCCCTGAGACATACGAAATTCTACGGCAGCTACTGGGGCACAACAGCTGGACCTTTGATACCCTGGGAAGATGCAGATCATTGGAAAATGCAGAACACGGCGCTCTGGCCACGGACAGACAAATCAGAAGCGACTCAGGACCCCAGTCGATTCACCGTCAGACATAGTAAAGAAACACTCCACATAACTGCCGCAACCCTTCCTCCTAAATGCTGTATCATGCCTATATGACGTTCCTTTTCCGCTGAGCTGTGATTGGCTGCAGCAAAGTCAACGTGACATCAGCGCTGCAGACAATAACAGAGACTGGGCGTGCAGAGAGTAGGTGCTGGACCAGGGGAGGGTGAGTAAAGTACAGTTTGTTATTTTAGAACAAACTGCAGCAGGGGACAAGGGTTTTCCGAAAATGGAAAAACCTTTTAATAGTAATAAATATACGGTATCTTGTGCATCAGATTTTACTGTTATCTGTACCACACTGGAGACAAAAAGGGTGAAACGTTAATAAAAATGTTCAAAGTGAAACAAACTAGTGTCTGCTGCGCCTCCATTCTAGAGACAAAGCGATGTTGACATCTGCATCATAGGCGCCAACGAATGAAGAACCAGATGGACCCCAATTATAAGTCAGTAGGGCACTGATGCTCTGCATAGTATAAAAGATACAGCATTGCGGTTTCTGTTATGGAAGCCATGATGAAGATGTGAACAGAGCCTTATCTTCATTTCATGTGATAGCTTTATATAGAACACACAATATATGTTCAATCAAGTGAATGTAAAACGCATTGTTGTCTTATCAACACGGCCCATAAATTTGCATGTCATATGGTTTCCAAGCTCCACATTCTACACCAAATTTTTAATTTCCTTTAATAAATGTATAATTTGCAATTCAATTAATCTCTTTAGTCTACAATCTCTTCTATCTGTACATCTGCAGTAGAGAGGATCAGTGCCTCCAACCTAATATTATCGCATTATAAACTGCTGCCTGTCTACAAGAAAATATGTGCACGGGTGAAGTCACAAACAGAGCGAAAGGGTCTTATGTGCCAATAATACAATATTGGTAGTCAGTCTTCGGTTGTAGTTGCAACTAGGACTCAATCCAAAGTCATTTATACTAACTATAGAGTAAAAATGTGTCTGAATATTTCTTCCTTACACCTTCTAGAGTACGCCACTTCTGCTCAGCGAGGGCTTCCTCCACTATACAACTCTCTTAAAAAGGAGTACCCGTCAGTGGAACAAGACTGTTGAAACCAGGCACAAGCTCTTTCCGTCCCTTTGTCCTACAGATCAGTGCCCCCTTGCCCTAAGTGAAAAGATCTTCAGGTAAGGGCATCACCATTAGATCAGAGACGATTTAACTACCAGTATGCCAAGAGAAGAGCTAATAAAAAGTGCCACAGGACTTCAACGTGGGCTAGGTGCACATTGTAGTATACGTCAGGAGCTTTTCTTTCCGACAATACTGTAACGATCCCATAGACCCCCATTTTTAAGACTGAGGCTTCAGTCTTGTAGGTTTGATTAACAGTATAGAAAAGTGTTGCAGACTGTGCTTTCATATACAGAGGTCTACCGGAAATTTTTTATACAGTCAGTCCCTATGATGGACAGATACCTAGACATCCATCCTGACAGCTGCCACCATTGGGCGCATACCTCCATGCCTCCTGAGAGTATGCACCTGATATAGGGCACAATAATGCAGCTCAGACCCATTTACTTGACAGTGCCTTAGTTCATGAACAGAGCCGCAGTACCTGACACATCAACCCCTGAAATGTAAAGCACTGTGCCTGGTAAGCAATAACGTAGGGAGCACTGTGCCCTCTCCTGCTGATTTTGATGTTCTGGATTGTAGAAATGAAGTGAATCCTGGTAATTCTTCCGCATTAATCACCAGTTCTTTTCCTAGGTTATCAATCAAAGACAATCTGGGGCTGTAATATGTGACTGTAGCCTAACTGAGCAACAATGGTGATAATTATAGAAGAAAAATTCCTTGAAGGAAGATCTAAGGGTACCGTCACACAGTGGCATTTTTATCGCTACGACGGCACGATTCGTGACGTTCTAGCGATATCGTTACGATCTCGCAGTGTCTGACACGCTACTGCGATCAGGCACCCAGCTGAGAATCGTACGTCGTAGCACATCGTTTGAAACTTTCTTTTGTCGCTGGATCTCCCGCTGTCATCGCTGGATCGTTGTGTGTGACAGCGATCCAGCGATGCGTACGCTGGTAACCAGGGTAAACATCGGGTAACTAAGCGCAGGGCCGCGCTTAGTAACCCGATGTTTACCCTGGTTACCAGCGTAAAAGTTAAAAAAAAACAAACCGTACATACTCACATCTGATGTCCGTCAGGTCCCTTGCCGTCTGCTTTCCGCTCTGACTGTCTGCCGGCCGGAAAGTGAGAGCAGATCACAGCGGTGACGTCGCCGCTGCGCTCTGCTCTCACTGTACGGCCGGATCTCAGTCAGAGCAGGAAGCAGACGGCAAGGGACTTGACGGACATCAGATGTGAGTATGTACGGTTTGTTTTTTTTTACTTTTACGCTGGTAACCACGGTAAACATCGGGTTACTAAGCGCGGCCCTGCGCTTAGTAACCCGATGTTTACCCTGGTTACCCGGGGACTTCGGCATCGCTCCAGCGCCGTGATTGCAACGTGTGACCGCAGTCTACGACGCTGGAGCGATAATCATACGATGCTACGACGTCACGAATCGTGTCGTCGTAGCGATGTAAATGGTACTGTGTGACGGTACCTTAATATGTAAGGATTCTCAATCAGTAACGCTTACTTTACTTACTAGACAAACACGACCTTGGTTACTTTGTTCATCTACATATCGTAAGTAGTGATGAGTGAATGTGCTCAGTTAACATGTTGTCCGAGCATGCCTGGGAGTTATGCGCACATGCTCGGATAAGGCTACTTTCACACTAGCGTCGTGCACTGCACGTCGCTATGCGTCGTTTTGTAAAAGTGCTTGCAGGATGCGTTTTTTCTTTATAGACTAGCATTAGCGACGCAGTGTGACGCATTGCCACACGTCGCAACCGTCGTGGGACGGTTGCGTCGGACCGTCGCCACCAAAAAACGTTGCATGTAACGTTTTTTGGTGCGTCGTGTCCAGCATTTCCGACTGCGCATGCGCGGCCGGAATTCCACCCCCGCCTCCCCGCACTTCACAATGGGGCAGCGGATGCGTTATAAAACTGCATCCGCTGCCCCCGTTGTGCGGCGCATTCACTGCTAGCGTCGGTACGTCGCAACGACGCAATTCGTCGTACGCTAGTGTGAAAGTAGCCTCATATGTTCAAGTCCCTGTGGCTGCATGTTTTGCGGCAGGAGACAGCCACAACACATGCAGGGATTGCCTGTTTGTTTGGCAATCCCCACGTGTGTTGCATCTGTCTACCACTGCAAAACAAGCAGCCACAGGGACTTGAATATGTTGTCTAAGCACGTTCGCACATCACTAACAGTAAGCAATGCCAAGAGGCATCAAAAAGGAGCATCTGCCGTACAACACAGCTTTTATTTTGGTGTACCTACCACACTAAGTTTAGAAGCCAGTATGTAAATCATCAGAAACAAATAAGACACTTCAAGAAATTGCACATAGTCCCATAAGCCTTAGTATATGACAACACCTCAAAGCTGCTGCTAGGTGTAAACTAGCATATATGGGATTCCAAAGAATCCACAAAAATAATAATGGACAGAATACTGTGGATGCAGTTTTATCATTGTAGGAACCAAATTCATTTTTCAAGTAGCAGGCAATGACTTTTATACCAATAGAGAACCATACAGAATCATGGGTGACGGGAGAGTTTTCCATCATACTGGCTGCATATGTAAATATTAGAGAAGTACAATAATGCTTTTATCTGATTCTCCTCATGACCAACGAGGCCATTGACTGACTGCAGGGTAAGGAGACTCACGGGATGGGGTATCATTACATCCAGGTCTCAACAGAGACCACTGGAGCAACGAGGGTGGTACTCATCTCCTTATTTTATAATAAATCCTGGAAAACCTCAGTTTTTTTAGAAATGCATTTCAAATTGTAGTTTATTTCTATAATTTGCTCAGCATCATCAGAAAGAGTAAACTTTTTTTATGGGGACAGTGTCAGATTTAGTTTCTCACATTCCAAAATGTGGTGCCATATGCACACGCTGCGGATTTTGCTGCGGGTCCGCAGCGGTTTCCCATGTGTTTACAGTACCATGTAAACCTATGGGAAACGCAATCCGCTGTGCACATGCTGCGGACAAAAAAAGCGCGGAAACGCAGAGGTTAATTTTCCGCAGCATGTCAATTCTTTGTGCGGATTCCGCAGCGGTTTTACACCTGCTCCATAATAGAAAACCGCAGGTGTAAAACCGCAGTAGAAACCGCACAAAAACCACAGTAAATCCGCGATAAATCCGCAGGAAAAAAGCACTGTTTTTGCCCTGCGGATTTATCAAATCCGCTGCGGAAAAATCCCCAGTGGACATTTCTACGTGTGCACATACCCTTAATGTTTTGTTCAAATTACCGTAGTTTTCACTTTTGCCTTGTGAAATGGCCTCCAGCATGCTAAAAAAGCATGAATGTCCCCAAGCAAGAATGGGTTGTTATGGTCTGTCATCGGTCAGTATTTGGCCGATATCCAGCTGCCAGGGTGAATTGCAGAAGTCTTCAAAAATAAGGGACAACACTGTCGAGTCTGTGCATAAACTTCATATTCTTGCCAAAGAAAGTAAAAAAAAACTTCATTAACCAGAGAAGAATCTAATTCAGTTGGATTACTCTAAAGATCGGTCTCTTCAAGAAATTCATAATTTACCATATTTTCCTCATATCATATTGTTCAGGCTTTCACATAGGCCACTCCCTTCAATATTCAAGTTGTATAGCTTGCTACTGCTAATTTACTGGGACAGTCTGGAAAAGGTTATTAACCCTACCTCTTGAGGAAAAAAAGTTTTCAGAATTTTAAGAAATAAATTGAGCTCCAGTAAACTACACTGAGTGCACAATTATTAGGCAAGTGAGTATTTTGACAATTTCATCATGGTTTTCCAATTCCAAGCTGTATAAACTTGAATACTTATTGGTTGAAGCCGATCAGGTGACGTGTATTTGTGCGATGATGGAGTGTGAGGCCTATGGTTATCAACACCCTTTATCAAGGTGTGCAGAATTATTTGGCAGCTTGTTTTACTCAGGCAAACTGAAGAGAATGATTCTTGAAGAACCAGATGGATGGGCCTGTGGCTGGATCAGTAACGGGCACAGACCTCTGCTTCGACAAAGGCACCAGCAAAGTGCAGGTCGGGTACTGCTATGGGGGCTGCTATTATTAAAGATGAGTAGTTGGACCTTTCCAGGTTGAAGATGGACTGAAAATCAACTCCCGAGTCTACTAACAAATGTTAGCAGACACTTTTTTCAAGCAGTGGTACAGGAATAAGTGAACATCATTCAAGAAAATCATGATTTTTATGCAGGACAGGTCTCATCACATGCATCGAAGTCTCCACTGCTTGGCTGCCAGTAAAGGCCTTAAAGATAAATAATAAGTACTTGTGGATCCTTCTTAAAAATGGGAGATTTAAAGTGAAGGAAACCAGTCTCACCTCTGAACAGTGTCCTGGAGGCTGTGGTTGGTGCTGCCCAAAAAGCTGATCATCAACAGATTAAGAAACTGACAGATTCCATGGATGGAAGGAATAGGACCATTAGTGAAAAGTAGGGTGGCTAAACTGGTCACTGAGATTTTCTAAGAAATATCTGAAATGTATTTTTGTATATTGAGTTGTTTGGTTTGGTTATTCTCATTTTAACAAAAGAAAATAAATAACTGTTATATTTTTTAATTTGGTTGCATAATAATTCTGCACACAGATATTCTCCAAAGAAAGACAAAACCTCACTTTTACTTTCTTAAATATACAGGTTTCAGGTTTATTAGCCTTTTGGAGTGACCGACAGTACTGCAGTAATTCAATAATAAAATTAATCATCAAAAATACAAATTGCCTGAAAATTGTGCTAAGTGCGTGTGTGTACACACATTTATTTATTTTTTTTAAGTCGAGAAGTTCTGTGTAATTTGAATTTCAAAGTGAATATTATAAAAATTACTTCAAATCATAAGCATCTGATCAAATTGAAAAAAAAAAAAGCAATCTTGATTGGTTCAAAAATGACATTTTAGGATCAAATAGGAACTGTATTTCATAGATATGAACAGATTTAAGATTATCCAAATATTCTGACACAAAGCGACCACCAACATCTGTAACCTGAGAACAGGCTTCATCACATCTACCAATCTACCATTCGACAACCAATACGTTTAACCATCGACACCATTAATCTGCAATTGTATCCCCCCTCCCCTCCCCCATGCAGGAAGTCCACCTAAAAAGATGGATTGAAGAGCCAAGGTAAATCATTGTATCCTTCCATCAACTGAATTGTTTACATCCTTATCTCATTTACTAAAAAATTGATGTGGGCTAATGGCAAAAATCATAAAGCAGCCCCCATGCCAAATATCGTGGTGGAATGAGAACTAAAAATCTTCCAATGCATCGGCTCCTAGTTAATGGAACCAAATAGGACATACTCTGCGGCTCTTACATCTTTTCTGCCCTGTCCATACAATATAGGTATATTTCACATGTGTAAGGCCAACAGAAAACATGGAATGGAGCTACCGCAAGCAATGCTTCATGCGGATGCAGCCCAGAACTGCAAGACTTTTCTAGATTTTAATTAAAAAAAACCATACAAAAAACAACCATACTCACACAATGGAGCCAAGATCATAATGGCTTAATATGTCAGGAAAGACATTGGGTTCTTTCTGGATTAAATATAACAGACTTAGCTTAGTGGCTTAATCTACCGACATAAAACCCCCTCCCCACAACTCAAAAGGGACAATGGATCTCAGGTAGTAACAGCATGAGGCATTCATCCTGGTATCAGAATTAATGTAGGGGCCCAATATCACTCCTTGAGATGAAGACAGTAAAGCAGACAAACAAGTATAGGAGCACCAGTGCTATTACAGCACAAAGAGGACACTGTGGTAAGCAAAGCCCTCCTTCAAAAGGGCATCCAGGGGAAAATGTGGTAAGAGCAAGGGGTATAAAGCAGGAGTCACTTCCCATCCAGCCTTTTCCTTTATGCAACAAGGAAAGATATCAATTAGGATTTGGGAAAGAGGAGGTGGAGTTGTTGGTACTAGTAGCGGTGGCACCTGTCACAGTAAATCCCGCAGGAGGTGCAATTGAGCTATGGCTGGGTTGCAGGTCTTTGGGGATGCCACTGTGAGCAGATAACTGATGACCAAATGCTGCTATGAATTGAGGAAGCTGCAGTTTTGGAGATGTGGAGTCCATGAGTTCTGTAGAAGGGGGGCTTAGGCCGCTGAAACCTGTCTGCGGTAACCCCGGAAGCATGTTGGAGCTATTTGGGGTCACAGTGGAGAAAGTAGGCTGTGTAACCTCTGAATGAGAGGCAGCTTGTGGGGTGGATAAAGATGTTGAAAGTAGGTGTCCATCAGAACTTATGAAGGTGCCAAATGTTGATGGGTCACTAAGGTTGACAGGAAGGTTCCCCCAGTGAGTTCGGGGATTTACAACCCCACTTAGTGGTACATCCAGCTGGGTGGTGAGCAAGTGCTGAGTAATAATGGGTACCTCAGAAGAAAAAGTTAATGTTAAACCGTCACCAGAGAAGGAGGTGGTATGAGGGGATGTAGTTTGGTCACTGTATGGTGATGGCACATGCTCACTATCGTAATGGCTTCCATGCGGGGACGAATGTGAATGGTCACTGCTATATTGCTGTTGTGAGGTGATCCCATCTTCTCCTTTACCCAATATCTCTCCTGGGAGAGGCCTCAGGGATACATGGCTGCTTTCTTGTAGTCCATGGTATGAACCCGTGTAAGACCTCTCTTCAAGAGAGCTGTGGCTTATTAGAGTGGTAGAAGTAAGGCCAACATTGGCAGAGGATGAAAACTGCCTCTGAACATGCCCACTCAGAGGTGCAGACGAGCTAGATAAAGCAGCACGGCCAAGGAGGTTTTCATCCAATTCCAGACTGGTAAAGTTTTCGTGGACCATTCGCCCATTGAGTAGCTCTCCAAGATCTGTGTGATCGTCTCTGGTCAACTGTTGGATTTCTGAACTTCCAGCACCTGAGGAGAAGGCTGTTAGGCCACGGTCTGAGAGGTCATGACTATTAACACTATCAGCCTGGGCCAGCACCGCAATAGAACTCAGACATTCCAGAGATGTAACAGCTTGAAGGGCCCGTTCCAACTCCTCCGCCTCTTCGGTAGTAGGGAGAAGTTCTCCGTTCTTACCTTTACAGAAAATAAACAGAAAAAATTGAACTGGTACAGCAGAAAAATATTACTTTTCATGCAAGCAAGATGTCATTCATTCCATACCCTTGAAAACTGTTGTGTTTTAAAATTCTTCATCAGTATTTTTTTCAGTAACATTTTTGTATCAAAATTTTTGCCAACATGTTACTCAACCAAAAACTTCCACAGAACGAGAGTCATAATTGTGAATAATGTCTGAGCATATTAGGTTAGGCTATGGGTTGAACTAGATGGACTTAAAGTCTTCCTTCAACCTTAATAACTATGTTACTAATATTTAGATCCTGCACATCATAAACAATAAAGCAGGCACTAGATCACCGGAAATATATTTGGAGCCATGAAGAATTTTTCTTTTTAACCCCTTCACCCCGACGCCTGTTTTAACCTTCCAGATTTTTAGAATTCTGACTACTGTCACTTTATGAGGTCATAACACTGGAACGCTTCAATGTATACCTTGGATTCTGACACTGTTTTTGTGACATATTGTACTTCACGATAGTGGTAAAATTTATTTAATATGACTTGAATTTATTGGTGAATAAAATCGGAAATTTGGCACAATTTTGAAAATGTTGCAATTTTCAAACTTTTAATTTTTATGCCCTTAAATCAGACAAAATTGTTAATAAAAATAATAATAATTTTTGAAACATTTATTTTTATTAGGAAGTTATAAGGGTTAAAAGTTGACCATCGATTTTTCATTTTTACAGCAAAATATACAAACCATTTTTTTAAGGACCACCTCACACTTGAAGTGACTTTGGGGGACCTATACGACAGAAAATACCCAAAAGTGACACCATTTTAAAAACTACATCCCTCAAGGTACTTAAACATTCAAGAAGCTTATTAACCCTTCAGGTGATTCACAGGAATTAATGGAATGTTGAAGGAAAAAATGAACACGTAACTTTTTTTATTTTATTTTATTTTTTTTTCACAAAAAAATTCCTTTAGACCAATTTTTTTATTTTCATAAGGGTTAAATTGCGCCATAAAAGTTTGCTGTGCAATTTTTCCTGAGCATGCCGATACCCCATATGTGGGGGAAAAAAATCACTGTTTGCCATTTGACTTTTTGAATGTAAAATTTGCTGGAATATGTAGCGGACACCGTGTCATGTTTGGAGAGCCCCTGATGTGCCCAAACAGTGGAAACCCCCCACAAGTGACACCATTTTGGAAACTCAGGGAACTTATCTAGATGTGTGGTGATCACCTTAAACCCCCAGGTGCTTCACAAAAGTTTATAACGTTGAGCCATGAAAATAAAAAAAATCCCATTTTTCCCACAAAAAATGTTTTTTTTTTAATCCAAAATTTAGTATTTTCACCAGGTAAAAAGGAGAAATGGACCCCAAAATTTGTTGTGCAATTTCTCCTGAGTTCACCGATACCCCATATGTCGTTGAAAACTACTTCTGAGGCACAGTGCAAAGCTCAGAAGGGAAGTAGCGCCATATTACAGTGCAGATTTACGGTAGCTACACAGGTTTGAGGGTGCCATGTCACATTGGCAGTGCCCCTGAGGTGCCAGAACATAAGAACTCTTCATAAGTGACTCCAAATTACTGTATTTTCTGGTGTATAAGACGACTGGGCGTATAAGACGACCCCCAACTTTTCCATATAAAATATGGAATTTGGGATATGTCCGCTGTATAAGACGGGGGTCATCTTATACGCCCAGTCATCTTATACGGCGTGTGGTTCCCAGGGTCTGAAGGAGAGGAGACTCTCCTTCATGCCCTGGGATCCATATTCATGTAAAAAATAAAGAATAAAAATAAAAAATATGTATATACTCACCCCTCCGAGAAGCCTGGCTGTCACCGCTGCAAGCGTTTGCCTCCGTTCCTAAGAATTGCAGAGCGTGAAGGACCTTCGATGATGTCACGGTCAGGTGACCGGTCACATGAGCGGTCACGGACCAATCACAGGACTGCGACGTCATCGAGGGTCCTTCATGCTCTGCAATTCTTAGGAACAGAGGCAGACGCTTGCAGCCGTGACAGCCAGGCTTCTCGGAGGGGTGAGTATATCCATATTTTTTTTTTTTATTCTTTATTTTTTACATGAATATGGATCCCAGGGCCTGAAGGAGAGTTTCCTCTCCTTCAGACCCTGGGAACATCCAGGATCGCTCCCTGCAAACGCCGTACCCGGCGTATAAGACGACCCCCGACTTTTGGGACAATTTTTAGGGGTTAAAAAGTCGTCTTATACGCCGGAAAATACGGTACAAGCTAAACCGCTCAATAAATTAACCTAGGGGTGCAGTGATCATCTTGACACCACAGGCGTGTCAGAGAATTTTATACCATTGGGAAGTGAAGAAAAAATAATTTACATTTTTACCACCAAAATTGTGTGCTAACCCCAAATTTTACATTTTCAGAATGGAAAAACGATAAAAATGGCAGCAAAACTTGCTCCACAATTTTTGTTGAATGTAGAAATACCCCATATGTGGCTGTACAGTACTGCTTAGCCATAGGTCGGAGTCACACTAGCGTAGAATACGGACGAGTGCTATGCGAGAAAACATCGCATAGCACTCAGACCAGTGTTAATCTATGGGGCAGCTCCCATCACCATTTTTTTCTTGGGTGTATTCAACGTGCGAGTGAAATCGCAGAATGCTGCAATTGTACGCGTATATCGCCCAAGTCTCACAAATGCAAGCCTATGGGTACGAGAGAAAACTCGGACACCACACGGACCATCTGTGTGACTTGCGAAAAATATGCACACATTTTCCTCCTTTCAGCACATTGAGCCATTAAATTCACTGGAAAAGAGCAGTGAGAAACGTAAAGCCATACGCAGGTCATACAGATTCCATATGGATACATAGATGCAAGTAGCCCCTAAGTGCTAGAAAAGCAGAATCCCCCCTAAATGACCCCATTTTAGAAATTAAACCCCTTTGGGAATTTATCTACAGGTGTGACGATTTGACTCCATGAGTGTTTTCCAGAAAGACAGCAGTGGATGTTGCTGAATGAAAATTGCAAACTGCCATTGTAGTGACCGTACATTATGCCCAGCTCGTGCTTCTGGAGACACGCACCTGTAAGTTAGGCAGGTTCTCATCACTGCAGAAATGCCAAACATGTGGGCGCTAAATGTGGTTTATGCTACTTTCACACATCAGGTTTTCGCTGTCAGGCTAAATAAAAAAAAAAAACGGATCAGGCGAATGTTGTCGCCGGATCAGTTTTTTTCCCCATAGACTTGTATTAGTGCCGGATGACATTGCGCTTCATCCGGTTTTCGCCGGATCCGGCAAATCTGCCGTTTCTGGTTTCTGTAAAAAAGTCCATAGCAACGTCTTTTGTCTCCAGGGAAAAAGCCGGAAGCGCCGGATCCGGCTGTTTGCTAGAATGGAAGCCTATGGGAGCCGGAAGGTGCAGATCCGGAAAAGCATTAAGCTACTTACGGGTAGCGGCATTTTTCGGAGGCCCATGACAGCACTACGAGAGAGGGGATCCGCCCTTCAGGAACAGGAAACCTACAGAGATACAAAAGGGCGGCACCTCTCCCTATGCATCAGTTGTATATTAGAGCCCGAGAGGACTACCGCGGTTAGTAGCACACAAATATTATATATAGTTTATATACAAAACTAATCCAATACAAATACCACACGTGAGATCTATATATATCTCATTATATACATTATAGGAAGTGCAACCCCCACGTGAATAGGGAGGGAACTAAGGGTGCTGTCATGGGCCTCCGAAAAATGCCGCTACCCGTAAGTAGCTTAATACTTTATTCGGACTCCCATGACAGCACTACGAGAGAATTACAGAGATGTAAAACTACCTTAGGGAGGGACTATAGCTTGCAGCACCCTTAACCCGAAGGTGAGATCAGAGGAGCACCCCAAGTCCAACCGATAGTGCTTGAAAAAGGTGGAAGGGGACGACCACGTAGCTGCCTTACATATCTGGTCGATTGATACTCCAGATCTTTCCGCCCAGGATGTAGCCATGGCCCTGGTGGAATGCGCCCTCAGATTCTGCGGAGCCGGACCTCCACCTGCAGTATAAGCCAGAGAGATAGCCTCCCTAATCCACTTCGCTAGTGTGAACTTCGAAACTCTAAGCCCTTTCCTAGGACCTTGGAAGGATAAAAATAACGCATCCTCTCTCTTCCAAGCGTTAGTGACTGTGATGTATTCTAACAGGCATCTCCTAACATCTAATGTATGGAGTAGTTCTTCTTTAGCGTTAGAGGGGTTAGGGAGAAATGATGGTAACACTATCTCCTGTGATCTGTGAAAATGTGAGGCGACTTTTGGCAAATAGGCGGGGTCCGGTTTTAGGACTACTCTGTCCTGTAAAAACTCTGTATATGGGGAGAGTCTAGAGAGCGCTTGAATGTCCCCTACTCTACGAGCAGATGTTATCGCTACCAAGAACGCTGTCTTGAGGGACAATAATTTAATTGAAGCAGAATGTAAGGGCTCAAACGGTTCTCTAGTCAAGGCTGACAGGACTAGGTTGAGATCCCAAGGTACCGACCTGTTCTTGTGTATAGGTCTAGCTCTACTAGAAGCTTTTATAAACCTTGATACCCAATAGTTATTAGCAACGTTACAAGAAAACAGGGCCCCCAGGGCTGAGACTTGTACTTTTAGTGTACTCGTGGATAGGTTTAGCTCTAACCCTTTCTGCAGGAATTCTAAAATTTGGTTAATTGGTAACCCTTCTTCAATTCTGAAATCTGAAGAGGCCAAGAACTTCCTCCAGGTTCTAGAGTAGATCTTTGTTGTTATATTTTTTCTACTCTTCATAAGGGTATCAATTAAGTTTGGGGAAAAACCTCTGTTTTTTAATAATGACCTCTCAAACACCATGCCGTCAAATGGAGCCCCTTCACCTGCGGATGGGTGATCGGACCTTGATGGAGTAAATTGGGAATGTCCGGAAGTACCCAGGGGTCTTCCATCGACATGGTCCTGAGCCACGCGAACCAAGCTCTCTTGGGCCAGAAAGGGGCGACCAGTATGACCCTTGCTCGGTCCTCCCTTATTTTCCTGACCACAAGAGGTAATAGGCCCAGCGGGGGAAACGCATAAGCCAAACGGAAGTCCCATTTGATCAGGAATGCGTCCACTGCCAACGGATTCTCCCTGGGATTCAGAGAACAGAATTTTTTTGTTTTTCTGTTGTCCCTGGTGGCAAACAGGTCCACGTCTGGATGACCCCACATGTGGACAATCTGACCGAAGATGTCTCTGTTCAGGGACCATTCCCCTTGTTTTAAGGTGTTGCGGCTTAGAAAGTCCGCTTTTATGTTTTCTTTCCCTTTTAAATGTAGAGCAGTTAAAGATAGTAAATTGCTCTCTGCTGTCTGGAGAAGGCGGTCCGCTACCTCCATCAGAGATTCGGAGTGTGTTCCACCCTGGTGGTTTACGTAGGCTACTGTCACCTGGTTATCGGAGAGGATCTTGACATGGTGACCCTGTAGATACATGAGGAGTTTTTTAACTGCTAGTTCGATAGCCATTAACTCTCTCTGATTGGAAGAAGCTGACGTTTGAGGGTCCCATAGCCCTTGAACTACGATGTCACCCATGTGTGCCCCCCATCCCGTAGGGCTGGCGTCAGTTGTTATTACACGAGTCACATGGGTCACCCAGGGAACTCCTGCCGACAGATTGTCTTCTACTAGCCACCATCTGAGAGATATAAGTACTACTGGACTTAACGTCACCTGACCCTGCAAGGATCCCTGTAAGGCTCTATCATTGTCCAGAACCTCAAACTGCAAAGGTCTGGTATGGAATTGGGCTCAACGGACAGCAGGAATGCACGAAGTTAGGGATCCTAACAGTGACATAGCCTGTCTAAGGGTCATGGATGGTTTATTGATCGCCTTTAACACCTGTTGTTGAATGTGGAGTAATTTATCAGGCGGCAGACAGCATTGTTGGGTCTCTGAATTTAATAACAGTCCGAGGAATCTTTGAATTTTTAGGGGCTGTAAACGGGATTTGTCATAATTTATAATCCAGCCCAGATGTTCTAGTTTGGCTATGGCTGTCATTGCTTGCGAAAGGCAATGATCTGCTGAATTCCCCACAATAAGGAAATCATCCAGATAAGGTATTATGAGGATATCGGATTCTCGCAAATATGCCATAACCTCAGCGACTACCTTGGTAAATACCCTAGGAGCTGCAGAAATGCCGAAGGGAAGGGCTCGATATTGAGAATGACGAACAATTCCCTCTATAGACACCGCCACCCTCAGGAACCTCTGGAAGTTCTCATGGATAGGAACATGATAGTATGCGTCCTTAAGATCTACAACTACCATAAAGCAGTGTTTGAACAACATCTTTATTGTAGTACTGATAGACTCCATTTTGAAGGTTTTATTAACCAGGAATTCATTAAGAGATTTAAGATTAATGATGGTCCTAAATGACTTATCTGGTTTTTGAATCAGAAATAGAGGAGAGTAGAACCCTCTTCCTCTTTCTGAATCTGGGATCTCAATCAGCACCTTTTTAAGACATAAATTGGTGACTTCAGCTTCCAAAGCCGTTTGTTCAATAGAGGAGGAACGTAAGGGGGTTAATTTGAACTTATCCCGAGGCCAATGGTCAAACTCCAGTCTCAGACCGTCTGATATAATGCCTCGGACCCAGTCACTATTAGTGATGTCAGACCATGCGGAAGAGAAGGCTGACAATCTCCCTCCCACAGGGATTGCTAGTCATTGGTCTGACTTTTTACGTTCTTTTGAGGAACGGCGGAACATATAGCCCGTACCTCTCTTGCGTCTATCCTCCCATCTGAAATTATCTCTCGAGGGTGAGGACGCGCGTTTCCTTCCGCGACCAAACCTCCTTCTGTTGAAGGGGCGACGGTAAGATGCTGATGCCAGATTAGGGAACTTCTTCTTATCATCACCTGCTTTTTCAAGCAAGTCATCCAGAGTTGGTCCGAAGAGATATTCCCCTTTACATGGGATAGCGCAGAGCTTGGATCTTGATTGGATGTCACCAGACCAACATTTTAACCATAAGGCTCTACGAGCCGCGTTGGAAAGACCTGCTGCTCTGGCCGCCATTCTGACGGAATCCAGTGAAGCGTCCGACAGGAAGGCCGCAGCATCTTGAATCACTGGGAGCGCATTCAGGATTGTATTCCTGGATGCACCTTCCTTAAGTTGTGACTCTAACTGATCCAGCCAGACCATTAAGGATCTGCCTGTACACGTTGCGGCCACCGCTGGTCTCAGAGATCCGGCCGCCATCTCCCAGGTACCTTTAAGGAAGGTGTCTGCCTTCCTATCGAGCGGATCTTTAAGGGTCCCCATATCCTCAAAGGGTAATGAGGCTTTTTTGGATGCTTTCGCCACCGCCGCATCTAGCTTAGGGGCCTTGTCCCAGGTATCAACGGCTGCATCCTCAAAGGGATACCTGCGTTTTAAAGCTGGTGGTAACGAGCCTTTTTTCTCCGGCTTCTTCCACTCTCGGAGAATTAAATCTTGAACTTTATCTATCACCGGAAAGGATCTGCGTTTCTTATGGTCTAATCCGCTGAACATTATTTCCTGCCTGGAAGGTTGTGTTTTAGGCTCTTCCAGGCCCATGGTACCCCTGACCGATTTAACTAGTTTGTCCACTCGGTCCAGCGGTAGACAAAACCGGCCAGAGTCCTCTTCCGATGACGAGGAAGAGGGAATAGAGCCATAGGAACCTTCCTCTCTTTCTTCCTCCGAAGATTCAGAGATTAAGGGAGTTTTAGGTTTTGAACTTCCCGCCTGGGATAGAGACCGCAGGGATTCCCTTACTTCCATACGGATCATCTCTTTTAAGTTAGCCGTATTTGCAGATTCTTCCGCTACCTAGGGGAGGACAATAAGGTGATACCATCTATCCGACCTGATGTCCCTTAACCCCTACCACACCTGTAGACCTCACCGTCTGTTGTATACAGGGGGCACATAATTTTTTGGGATAAGAATCTGGTAAAGGGATTCCACACAGGGCGCACTCCTTATGTTTCGTCTTTGCACTTCTCTTCCCCTAGAATGACAAAGTATAAGGGGGCCCGCGTCACTGAGTGAACATTCACGTAGATCACTTACCAGTGTACGCCAAATCAAGGTACCGGAACACGAGGGGGTTCTTTCCCAGTCGAAGCTCTCGATCCCTGCTTGGACGAGCTTTTACGGCTGGACTGGTCACTCCTGACATGCTCCTTCTCCAAGGGCTTCTGTCGCACATCCAGTAGCTGAGGCTGCTCACCATCACTCTCCATGATGGAAGTGTGACCAAAAGCAGGGTTCTAAATCCGACACCTGCTTAAATCCCCCCTGGGTTCCGGTCAGCAGACTGCCTGGCGTCATCCCATTGGTTTCTGCTGACCAGACCGCAGCTGGGAGGTCAGCGGTAGTTAGTGGGGAATCCGGTGTCCAGGATCGATGGGCGCCGCCATCTTGGATAGACTGCGCATATTCAGTGGCCAGTGTCAGGCAGCTGCTACAAAGGCAAATAAAATAATGGGATGTATTAAAAGAGGCATAGATGCTCATGAGGAGAACATAATTTTACCTCTATACAAGTCACTAGTTCGACCACACTTAGAATACTGTGCACAGTTCTGGTCTCCGGTGTATAAGAAAGACATAGCTGAACTGGAGCGGGTGCAGAGAAGAGCGACCAAGGTTATTAGAGGACTGAGGGGTCTGCAATACCAAGATAGGTTATTACACTTGGGGCTATTTAGTTTGGAAAAACGAAGACTAAGGGGTGATCTTATGTTAATGTATAAATATATGAGGGGACAGTACAAAGACCTTTCTGATGATCTTTTTAATCATAGACCTGAGACAGGGACAAGGGGGCATCCTCTACGTCTGGAGGAAAGAAGGTTTAAGCATAATAACAGACGCGGATTCTTTACTGTAAGAGCAGTGAGACTATGGAACTCTCTGCCGTATGATGTTGTAATGAGTGATTCATTAATTAAATTTAAGAGGGGACTGGATACCTTTCTGGAAAAGTATAATGTTACAGGGTATATACACTAGATTCCTTGATAAGGCGTTGATCCAGGGAACTAGTCTGATTGCCGTATGTGGAGTCGGGAAGGAATTTTTTTCACCATGGTGGAGTTACTCTTTGCCACATGGGGTTTTTTTGCCTTCCCCTGGATCAACATGTTAGGGCATGTTAGGTTAGGCTATGGGTTGAACTAGATGGACTTACAGTCTTCCTTCAACCTTAATAACTATGTAACTATCCAGTAACCCGGAAGCGCCTGCCGACTCCGCCCCCGGCGTCACAGCACTCCGGAAACGCTCCTGGGAGCGGTGCAGGACGCCGGAGATGTGCGACAGCGCTCCGGTCGGCGCCGCTTTCCCGTCACCGCTACCCCACTCCACCGCTGCATCGCTGCAAGAACCAAGGGGGGCATATACTTACCAACGCCGGCATAGAATGGAGATCAGGCAATCCTCCGGACCCTGCTCCCTGCTGCCATACGCCACCGACGTGCAGTCCAGCCAGGACCACCGTGGCGCCTCCAGGGACATCCGCACCGGCCGAGGTAGGAGACCCCCCCCGCTACCAGATTCGGCCGGCCGGCCTGGGATCCACTACGGAGATTTTCATCTGTAGGATCCTGTCCCTCCAGGAACAGGAAACCAACTGATGCATAGGGAGAGGTGCCGCCCTTTTGTATCTCTGTAGGTTTCCTGTTCCTGAAGGGCGGATCCCCTCTCTCGTAGTGCTGTCATGGGAGTCCGAATAAATGACGGATTCCGGTTTTTTTAAACTGAGCATGCTCCAAATTTTTTTTTTATCCAATAATCTAGATATGCTAGCCGGATCCGTCGCATCAGTTTTTCACAATCTGCGCCAGATCTGGTTTTTCCAACATTCACCGGATTGTGCCTGATGCAAAGAACCTGATGTGTGAAAGTAGCCTAGGATACACTGGGGCTCAGAAGGCAGGGGAGCATTTGGAATTGGGAGCGCAGAATTTGCTGAATTACTTTTGAAGGGAGAGGAGCCATTTCGCTTTTCCAGAGCCTTTGTGCTACCAGTAAAGTTGAAGCCTGCTGTATTTCCATTAACAGCCCTGAGTGGGGATTTGCTTTTAAGTTGATTGTGTTGACACTTTTTTGGGAACATTTTACATAACGTTTGGGATCACATTTATCCAGCGCTCTACGCTGAGCATTTACTTTGTTGTTTCCATCGAAATCTCTGAGACACGTGATTCAGATCAAACCCTGGAGGGATCCTTTCACTATAATGAGGCAGCAGAGTTACTCTGGAGTCCATCTGGCCTCTGTTCAGGGGTGTCTCTCTTTTCAGAAGTGCACAAACTGGGGCCGACAGCACTTTTATGCAATCCTAAAAGACAGACATTGTTGGATCACAAGTCCTATGGCGTTCACAGTGCCTCCATCTGCCTTATTATAGGGAATCTTCTGCCGGGGGTTAAGTCTGAAGCACGTATTGCAGAGATTTACACATAAACCCTGGTGTAAGCAATCAGCGCAGAGCACAGGATAAATGTGCGCCGAGCATTACTGTGATTTTTCAGAGGCAGAATGAAAAAAATCAACAGATGAAGAATTGGTTTTATTTTTTTACACCATTCCATGTGCGGTATAAGTGATTAGACGACATTATTCTTCGGGTCAGTGCGATTACAGCGATACCAAATTTATATTTTTTTTTTATGTTTTGGCACTTTTTACACAAAAACTACGTTCTAGAAAAAACATACACCTTTTATTGCAAAAACTAGCATCCCCATATTTTGAGAGCTATAATTTTCCCATATTTCGGCAGACAGTCATGTGATGGCTAGTGTTGAGCGATACCTTCCGATACTTGAAAGTATCGGTATCGGATAGTGTCGGCCGATACCCGAAAAATATCGGATATCGCCGATACCGATACCCGATACCAATACAAGTCAATGGGACTCAAGTATCGGAAGGTATCCTGGATGGTTCCCAGGGTTTGAAGGAGAGGAAACTCTCCTTCAGGCCCTGGGATCCATATTAATGTAAAAAATAAAGAATTAAATATGGATATACTCACCTCTCCGGCGGCCCCTGGACCTTACCGCTGTTAACCGGCAGCCTCCGTTCCTAAGAATGAGGAGTTTAGGACCTTCGATGACGTCGCGGCTTCTGATTGGTCGCGTGACTGCTCATGTGACCGCTCACGCGACCAATCACAAGCCGTAACGTCATCGAAGGTCCTAAACTCCTCATTCTTAGGAACGGAGGCTGCCGGTTACAGCGGTAAGGTTCAGGGGCCGCCGGAGAGGTGAGTATATCCATATTTTTTATTTTAATTCTTTAATTTTTACATGAAGATGGATCCGATTCCGATTTCCGATATCACAAAAGTATCGAAACTCGGTATCGGAATTCCGATACCGCAAGTATCGGCCCATACCCGATACTTGCGGTATCGGAATGCTCAACACTAGTGATGGCTTGTTTTTTTGAGGGGCGAGTTGAAGTTTTTATTGGTATCATTTTCAGACATGACTTTTTTGATTGTTTTCTATTCTGATTTTTGGGAGGTAGAATGAACAAAAACCAGCATTTTGGGATTTATTTTTTTATTTTTGTTATACCATTCCGCATATGGTAAAATTGATAAGGCAGCTTTATTCTTCGGGTCAGCACGACTACATCGATACCCAATTTATATTGTTTTTTTATGTTTTGGCGCTTTTACACAATAAAAACTGTTTAGAAAAAAAAACTTTTTGCATTGCTTTATTCTGAATAATATAGAGCTATAACGTTTTTATTTTTCTGCTGATGGAGCTGTATGGTGGCTTGTTTTTTTGCGGGACATGATGACATTTTCAGCGGTACCATTGTTATTTACATTTGTCTTTTTTATCACATTTTATTGCACTTTGTTCAGCGGTGTGATGATAAAGCAGTGTTTTTTGCTTTGTTTTTTATTTATTCTTTTTTTTTTTTTTAAGGAGGCGTCAATACCAAATATGTGCACTTTTTATGTTTATTATTTTACATAAATAAATCTATTTATTGGAAAAATATTTGTTTTCTTGTTCTTTATTTGTTTTGGGTTTTTTTTTAAATATTTTTAAACATTTAAAAAAAAAAAAATTTAACTTTTTTTTTTTTACATTGTCCTAGGATGGGACATCACTGTATAGTATCAGATCGCTGATCTGATACTCTGCAATGCTTCTGCACTTAAGAGCATCAGATCAGCATCTGACAAGCAGGGAAGGAGGTGTCTCTGCTCCTGCGCTGAGCACGGAGACACGCCACCTTCCCTGAAGGATCCCGCGGCCATCAGAACAATGCGATCGCATTACGTTGTTCTGAAGGAAGCACTAGGGAGCTCCCTCCCTGTGTGCGATCTCCTCAATGTCGCTGTCGCTATTGACAGCAGTATCAGAGGGGCTAAACGCCCACGATTGGTGCTAGTACAGATCGTGAGCATTGCTGCAGGGTGTCAGCTCTCACACAGAGCGGACACCAGCACCCAATCATCGCAGCGCCGTATATCTACTACTGTTTGTGGGAATGCAGCTCCCGCAGAGAACTATATATGTCACATGTCGGGAAGGGGTTAAACAAAATAAATGATTAAAAATGTCTTTATTGTGTGCAGTGGTGTTCTTCTGGATCAAAACTACAAAATAGGTGAATTTAGATGAAGCGGGTTTTCCTTAACAATATCCACTATGTTACGATACTAGATGTAAAATGCCCACAGTTATAACATTACAAGATAAAAAATAACACATAAGATTATTGTGTTAAACATAAAAAAAAAAACTCCAGCTGCCTTTTCCACGTCTGTCACTCCAGCTCTATTCCCTACACATACAAGATATTCCTGGACTCGTCTCTGAAAGAGCTACATGGACATATAAATAGTTAGTGGGTGAAATAATCCCGACAGATTCCCTTTTAGCAGTCACAATCAAATGAATGGAACCACGATTCAGTTACAGAAATTTTCCATCTGTATTGTAATCCATATGGCATTACTTTTTATACATCAGCAGTTGATAAAACCTGTACCAAGTACAGTTTCCTACACTAATAGTGGCAATGTATAAAAAAAAAAATCTAATTCTATACGGTCGATTGCATGGGATTCGACTTTTTTCTTTTACGCAACCATAGACTTGAATAGCTGAGTCCCAACCAAAATCCAGAAGAAAGTAGGAAATGCTGCAATTTTATTTTTTTCAGACATTCGATACATATGAAAAGAAAATGATCTGAACAACCCTATTTATGATCAGTGGTCCGAGCGGTCAATGTTTTCCATGGACAGCATCCAGGCCAAAAATTTGGTACTGTGAACATAGCCAGAGTTGTATTCTACTAAAGAGTAGCTAAAATACATAAAGTTTAGGACAGAACAGTGAATAAATCTAAAATTATAATAGAAAAATACCTTCAAAAAAATCGAAGTCCTGCAGATCATCAGGCAAACGTGGGAGAACGTCAGAAAAGTCTTCCTGATTCAGCTCTAAATCATGGGGAATGTCTGTAATCTCACTAGTGATGTCATCAGGTAGCTCTTCTGTGCTCAGGTCTGGTGTGGAAGGACTCCTATAAACCAGCAACATACACAAGGATAAATTAAAAATTACCAAGAAAAGGCTACTGCCACATCAAAAGTAACAACATGTTCTGACGTTGAACAGAGTTGGTCGAAGAAGAGGCTGCTCACACTGCTTCCAACCCAGTCTATCTGATGTAACACTGGAGATATCAAGGGAGCTCAGGTAAGAAGAAACAGTGGACAGCAGTGAGAAAGACCTCTGTCCTCAGCAACCCTGGTATCTCCAGAATTAGATCAGATAGACAGGGCGGACAGCAGTGTGAGCAGCCTCTTCTTACCTCAGCACTCCTGGTAACTCCAGTATTAGATCAGATACCGTATATGATATTGCCTAAACCTGTGTGAATGTATATGTAATGTAGTGTAATTGCAGTAATATACTCACCGATCGCCATCTTCTCTGGTTTCCAGAGCAGCTCTGGTCCTCGTCTGACTCACACGAGGTCTGTTCTAACTGGCGGGGTCACAGTGGGGATTGTGTGTGCGCCGGAATCACTTTATACAGTGCAAGTCTATGGAGCCTAGTCCTGACAATCCATAGGCTTACATTGTGAAAACAACTTCCAGGAGATTTCGGAGTATATTACCGCACTTGCAGTACACTATATACATACTTACACATGTTTAGGCAATACAAAGTTTTGTGGGAATGCTTCTTTAACATCCGATGGCGCGTTATTGTCAGTGTAAAGAAATGGCGGATATTTTTAATATACTCCAATAATTATTTTAATAGATAAAACAAACATGATTTGCTAATTAAAGACATTTAAGAATGAATAATTTGTTTTTCATTTATTTTTTTCTTCTATTCCTTAACCCCTTTCTGACCTCGGACGGGATAGTACGTCCGAGGTCAGAAGCCCCGCTTTGATGCAGGGCTCCGGCGGTGAGCCCGCAGCAAAGCCGGGACATGTCAGCTGTTTTGAACAGCTGACATGTGCCCGCAATAGCGGCGGGTGAAATCGCGATTCACCCGCTGCTATTAACTAGTTAATAGCAGCCGGCCGGGCGGCCGGAAATGAGCGCATCGCCGACCCCCATCACATGATCGGGGGTCAGCGATGCTTCTGCATTGTAACCATAAAGGTCCTTGAGACCTCTATGGTTACTGATCGCCGGTAGCTGTCAGCGTCACCCTGTGGTCGGCGCTCACAGTACACCTGCATTTCTGCTTATGATCGCTGCTATGTAGCGGAGCCGATGGCGTTGTGCCAGCTTCTAGCCTCCCATGGAGGCTATTGAAGCATGGCAAAAAAGTAAAAAAAAAAGTTAAAAAAAAATGTGAAAAAAAAAAAAAAAACATATAAAAAGTTTAAATCACCCCCCTTTCGCCCCAATCAAAATAAATCAATAAAAAAAAAAAAAAAATCAAACCTACACATATTTGGTATCGCCGCATTCAGAATCGCCCGATATAGCAATAAAAAAAAGCATTAACCTGATCGCTAAACAGCGTAGCGAGAAAAAAAATTGAAATGCCAGAATTACGTTTTTTTGTCACCGCGACATTGCATTAAAATGCAATAACGGGCGATCAAAATAACGTATCTGCACCAAAATGGCATCATTAAAAACGCCAGCTCGGCACGCAAAAAATAAGCCCTCAACCAACCCCAGATCATGAAAAATAGAGACGCTACGAGTATCGGAAAATGGCGCCATTTTTTTTTTTTTGGTTTAGCAAAGTTTGGAATTTTTTTTCACCACTTAGATAAAAAAAATAACCTAGTTATGTTAGGTGTCTATGAACTCGTACTGACCTGGAGAATCATAATGGCAGGTCAGTTTTAGCATTTACTGAACCTAGCAAAAAAGCCAAACAAAAAATAAGTGTGGGACTGCACTTTTTTTGCAATTTCACCGCACTTGGAATTTTTTTCCCGTTTTCTAGTACACGACATGGTAAAACCAATGATGTCGTTCAAAAGTACAACTCGTCCCACAAAAAATAAGCCCTCACATGGCGAAATTGACGGAAAAATAAAAAAGTTATGGCTCTGGGAAGGAGGGGAGCGAAAAACGAACACGGAAAAATGGAAAATCCCAAGGTCATGAAGGGGTTAAATACATGATTAGAAGTGGAGATGCCAAATCCACTGCTAAAGTACCGTATATACTCGAGTATAAGCTGACCCGAGTATAAGCCGACCCCCCTAATTTTGCCACAAAAAAACTGGGAAAACTTATTGACTCGAGTATAAGCCTAGGGTGGGAAATACAGCAGCTACCGGTGAATTTCAAAAATAAAAATAGATGCTCCATACCGTTCATTATTGCCCCAAAGGAGGTTCCATATAAAGCTGTGCCATATATAATGCTCCATACCGTTGATTATTGCCCCATAGATGCTCCATATATAGCTGTGCCATATAGAATGCTCTGCACCGTTCATTATGGCCCCATAGATGCTCCTTATAAAGCTGTGCCATATATGCTCTGCACTGTTCATTATGGCCCCATAGATGCTCCTTATTAAGCTGTGCCTTATATGCTCTGCACTGTTCATTATTGCCCGGTAGATGCTCCATATAAATCTGTGCCATATATAGTGCTCTGCACTGTTCATTATGGCCCCATAGATGCTCCTTATTAAGCTGTGCCATATATGCTCTGCACTGTTCATTATGGCCCCATAGATGCTCCTTATTAAGCTGTGCCTTATATGCTCTGCACTGTTCATTATGGCCCCATAGATGCTCCTTATTAAGCTGTGCCTTATATGCTCTGCACTGTTCATTATTGCCCCGTAGATGCTCCATATAAAGCTGTGCCATATATGCTCTGCACTGTTCATTATGGCCCCATAGATGCTCCTTATAAAGCTGTGCCTTATATGCTCTGCACTGTTCATTATTGCCCCGTAGATGCTCCATATAAAGCTGTGCCATATATGCTCTGCACTGTTCATTATGGCCCCATAGATGCTCCTTATAAAGCTGTGCCATATATGCTCTGCACTGTTCATTATGGCCCCATAGATGCTCCTTATAAAGCTGTGCCATATATGCTCTGCACTGTTCATTATGGCCCCATAGATGCTCCTTATTAAGCTGTGCCTTATATGCTCTGCACTGTTCATTATTGCCCCATAGATGCTCCTTATTAAGCTGTGCCATATATGCTCTGCACTGTTCATTATGGCCCCATAGATGCTCCTTATTAAGCTGTGCCTTATATGCTCTGCACTGTTCATTATTGCCCCGTAGATGCTCCATATAAAGCTGTGCCATATATGCTCTGCACCGTTCATTATGGCCCCATAGATGCTCCTTATAAAGCTGTGCCATATATGCTCTGCACCGTTCATTATGGCCCCATAGATGCTCCTTATTAAGCTGTGCCTTATATGCTCTGCACCGTTCATTATGGCCCCATAGATGCTCCTTATTAAGCTGTGCCATATATGCTCTGCACTGTTCATTATTGCCCCGTAGATGCTCCATATAAAGCTGTGCCATATATGCTCTGCACTGTTCATTATGGCCCCATAGATGCTCCTTATTAAGCTGTGCCATATATGCTCTGCACTGTTCATTGTTGCCCCATAGATGTGCCATATAAATCTGTGCCATATATAATGCTCTGCACCGTTGCCCCATAGATGTGCCATATAAATCTGTGCCATATATAATGCTCTGCACCATTGCCCCATAGATACTCCACATAAATCTGTGCCATATATAACGCTGCTGCTGCAATAAAAAAAAAAAAAAAAACACACATACTCACCTCTCTTGCTTGCAGCTCCTCAGCGTCCCGTCCCGGCATCTCTCCGCACTGACTGTTCAGGCAGAGGGCGGCGCGCACACTATATGCGTCATCGCGCCCTCTGACCTGAACAGTTAGAGCCAGAGGATGGGAAGACAGAGTGGCGCCCGGCGTGTGGAACGTGGACAGGTGAATATACAATACTCACCTAGTCCCGGCGCTCCCCCTGCCTGTCACACTGTCTTCGGGTGCCGCAGCTCTTCCCCTGTCAGCGGTCACCGGCACCGCTGATTAGAGAAATGAATATGCGGCTCCACCCCTATGGGAGTGGAGTCCATATTCATTTCTCTAATGAAAGGTCCCACGTGACTGCTGAACAGGGGAAGAGCTGCGGCACCCGAAGACAGTGTGACAGGCAGGGGGAGCGCCGGAACTAGGTGAGTATGCGACAATCCTCTCTCCCCCTCACCCGCCGACCGTGACTCGAGTATAAGCCGAGAGGGGCACTTTCAGCCCAAAAATTTGGGCTGAAAATCTCGGCTTATACTCGAGTATATACGGTATCACCTAAGCAGACTCCAACAATCATGAGATGTATAGGTATTTAGGGGTTTATTTATCAGGACATTTTCTCTCTTGGGGAGTATACACCAATAATTTCTTAACAAAGTGCCAATACGGACCTTATACTAGTGACCTCCACTGGCAGTGATAGGCTGCTGGGCATACAGAGGTTGCCTTGGGGCACTGCAGGTGGAATGGGTTTCTGAGGTCTTCTGGGTCCCCGCCGCCTCTTTTTCTTGTGTTTTTTGGTAAGAGCAGGAGGCTTGGTCTTTTTCCTGGGTTTCCTCTGCTGCTGGTGCTGAACCTTACGTGAATTGTCCCCGCGTAGGAAATTATCCTGATAACGACACAAAAGACAGATGTAATAACCGTAACGGACAATGATTTACAGGGAAAAGTATTTCCAAAAACCTCTTGTAATCTCTGACAATATTCCGTGGGACAGCAATAAACACATCTGTATGCCTTACATATGAGTCTATGTCTCTGTGGAATAAGAGCACGATCCATGGTTACTGAGCATGAAAGCATCTCATCCCTCCACACCATATGTACATTATCCCAGTATGGAGGAACCAGCGGCTCCATTACAGCCTTGTGTGGTTACATTACACTATATCTGTAATGTCAGTATGGACCTCCTCATACTGCTACCTTGTGCTGGGTGGGGTTACGCCAGCAATTTAACCATTAAACACTGGGGTTTTCTTGGATAGAAAATGCAATTTTTAGCAAAATAAAAGAAAAAAAAATTATCTTCCTAAAAAGTCTCTAAATTCCGTACAGAGAAGCCAGGGAGAGCTTGCAGGTGTTCCTCGGAGAGCTGTAGACAGAATGACAACCGAGGAAGTGTTGAGTATCATGAAATATTGCTTTTCCTTTTTGGATGTACTTTTGAACGAAGCTTAACCCTAACCCTAGCTAAAGGCAAAGAAAGAAAAATTATAAAAGAAAAAAAATAATCTGACTAGGGTGATGACAAATATTGAGCGTGATAAATCCTATCACAGTGATCAAAAGCCAGGAACCGATAGAAAAAAAAATCCCTGCTGTTGCCGGCTGGCAGATGTCGGAGGGCTCACTGTTACTTTACTAAAAAATGATGCTGATGTAAAGTAGACATATGGGAAATGTTATTTATTATTTTGTGTGGTATAATCATCTGATTTAAGGGCTAAACTTTGAAAATTGTGACATTTTCAAATGGTCAAAATTTCTAGTTTCATAAATGTACATAAATCATATTGACCAAAATTTACCATTAACATGAAGTACAATACGTCCCGAAAAAACAACCTCAGAATCAGTGGCATATGTTGATGCGTCACAGAGTTATTACCACGTAAAGTGACACTGTCAGATTTCTAGAATTTGGCTTGGTTATTAAGATCAAAATTGGCTCAGTCACTAAGGGGTTAAGGGACCAAAATCAATCATGCCGGATCCTTATGTCCCCCGACATTATCTATTGGGGGAAGGGGAGGGGAGGGGGGGGGGGGGGAGGGGGGAGTCGGTGGTCTCAATACACATTAGACCGTAGGCTGAACTAGTCAATATCAGTGGGTTCAGCTAAAGGGGATTCTAACGTGTTATTGGGGGGTTAAGGCTCTTTAAAGTTGCATTCATTAAATCAGGGGTATGACATATGGTTTTAATAGATTTGTGTATGACATGTTGTAGAAAACCACCCTTCCCCTGAGACAGGCCTAAAGAACAAACGGCCCGCCAAAGGATTCCTTGCGGTCTGCGGAGAACCTGGAGACGCCTTTCTCTTGTTCCTTGTATGGTGTGTTGGGAGTATGGGGGGACAGTATAGAGAGGTAGGGAGACAGTATTAAGAAATGGGAGGCAGTATGGACTGGTGGTAGCGTGGGGGCAGAATGGAGTGGTGGGAGTGTGGGGGGACACTATGGAGTGGTGACAATCTAGGTGGACAATGAAGGACAGTGTTGAGGCCATAGTTCGTAAGGAAGGACAGTGTAGTAGTTATAGGGTATAAGGGAGGACTGTGTTTACAAGGGAGGATATTGCTGTGGTTATAATTTATAAGGGGGGACAGTGTGGAGGTGTATTAATGGAGGTTCTGGTGATGCATTTATGAACTGATGGTAATTCTGGTACTGCATTAATGTATGGTCGGAGGTTCTTGTGATGTATTCATGTTCCGATAGCGGTTCTAATCTTCTACATATGTAGCAATCCATAACTGGTCAGATGACATGATTCATGGCTATGTTAAAACTAAAAATTCTTCAAAACTTGGGCATTTTGAGATTATGAGGAAGAATGCAGTTTCTGGTCCAAAATCTCAATTTAAGTTAGGGTGTGTTGACACTGATGTTTTTTCCAGCAGAATCTCTCCAAATCCTTCTCAAACACACAAAACTTGGTTCTAGTGATGTAATTTTATACTCACAGTAGTTCTGCGGATGCATTCATGGAAGTACCCCTTTACATATTTTTGTGGCCCTTGGGATTGGTTTCATATATTTGACAATGTGACCCTCGGACCAAAAAAATGTTATGCACCCTGCCCAAAGACATCTGAAAATGGCTCTGTCGGAACTAAAATTTAAGACAACCATCTCTCTTACCATTTTCTTGGCATGTTCTTCACATAGAGGCGTTTGATGAGTAACGTCAAAAACTGGTACAGAGCACTGTTGTCCATCTGCAAATTTTGCTGTGCAGCTGGTAAAAAGTTGCTGAGAGGTGTTTGACAAGATATCTTTACCATCATTAAGGAAAATTTGTGGATGAAACAGAAAAAGCATTACCACAATTTAGAAAATATTCAGAACATATGATGAACAGCCAAGAGTAGTAACCGTAAGACAGACATAAAATGGAGAAGTACTGGATAAATAGTAATATATTCATGCTGGACCTTAAATTGGAAAGCTAAGACTACATCCTGAAAACTACGAATATACCGTACATGTGTACATGTGTGGTTATACAGGAAACGTCAGCAAAAACCCAGGAGTTTCTCATTTTAATACTTTAGCATTCTTTAGGAATCTGTCACCCCATTTTAGGCCTATAAGCTAAGGCCACCACCATCAGGGGCTTATCTGCAGCATTCCATAATGCTGTAGATAAGCCCCCGATGTAATCTGAAAGATAAGAAAAAAGGTTACATTATACTCACCCAGGGGCGGTCCCGCTGCGGTCCGGTCCGATGGGCGTCGCGATCCGGGGCCTCCCATCTTTATACGATGACGTCCTCTTCTTTGCTTCTTGCCACGGCTCCTGCGCAGGCGGACTGATTTGCCCTGTTGAGGGCAGAGCAAAGTACTGCAGTGCACAGGCGCCGGGCCTCTCTGACCTTTCCCGACGCCTGCGCACTGCAGTACTTTGCCATCAACAGGGCAGACAAAGTACACCTGCGCCGGAGCTGCGACAAGAAGCAAAGAAGAGGACGTCATTGTATTAAAATACTGTAGGATGCGCCGGACCCGGAGTGCGACGCCCATCGGACCAGACCGCACGGGGACCGCCCCTGGGTGAGAATAATCTAACTGGTTTTTCTTATCTTGCACGTTACATCGGGGGCTTATCTACAGCATTATAGAATGCTGTAGATAAGCCCCTGATGGCGGTGGGCTTAGCTTATAGACCTAAAATTACAGCGTGGCCAATTTCCATTGTTTTGTTTTAGTTTTTTCCTTCCCTTCTACTAAGAGCAATCATTTTTTTTGCGGGACGAATTGTACTTTAGAATGACACCATTCATCTTATCGTGCCAAAATTCTCAGTGTATCAAAATTGCAAACATGTGCAATTCCATAATTGGTATTCAGGCTTTTTATTTACCATGTCCACTATACAGTAAAACTAATTTGGCAATATGATTCTCCAGGTCAGTACAATTATGCAAATACCAAATGTGCATTTTTTTTTTATTTAAGCGCAAAATTGGAAATTTGGAAAGAAACATTTTTTTTTTACGCTTGGAAAAGTCAGTCAAAATAGAAAATTAATTCAATTCGATAATCGGCGTAATGAGAGAAAAAAAAATGAAATTCCAGCATTACACAGCAATACCAAATTTGTGCATTTTTATTTTTTTATTGCTTTATTCTTGTATGGGGCAAAAGAGGGGTTATTTGAACTTTTAATTTTTTTTAAACTTTTTTTTTTTTCACTTTTTACTGTATTTCTTAGCATCCTTAGGGGACTTGAAACTGTGATCATCTGATTCCTTGTACTATGCACAGCATTAGTACAGCACTGCTATATATCGTGAAAGTCACAGCTACCGGCTGGTTTTCACAGAAGCACCATGACGACAGGCACAGGGGTCTTCAGGAGACAATCAGTTGTTATGGCAACCCAATGGCGCCCCGGGTTCAGGTCAACGGTGCGCCGATGGACACATGGAATGACGGGCTCCCTGCCTGTAAGCGTTAAATGACAGCGGCGTTTAACAAAGTTATTCCATCCACAGCTGAATAGTACAGCCATCATCAGTTGGGAAACGTGGGCTCGGCTTGCAAGACTGCAGTAAAGTCAGGAACAAAACATATGATGTAACTGTACATCATATGTCGGGACGAGTTAAAGGGATTGTCTGGTGAACATAATTTCTCACCGATCCAACAGGATATGGGACAACAAACTGAGCAGTGGGAGTCTGATCGCTGGGCCCTAAACCGTTCAACAGAGGGTTTTCTTTATTCCCAATGGAGAAAGATTATTCATGCTACAATGGAGCAGCAGTGCGTATGTTCATCTGCCACTTCATTCATTCTCTATGACGCTGCTGGAAAAAGATGAGCACAATGCTCAGCAGCCAGCCATCCTGTTTCCCTATAGTGTTTTATCACATCTTGGTCCTTGTCTCTCTGCAAAAACCATCTGTGAGCCTGATGAAGGTCAGAGTCGATGACAGAAACGTTGTGCACTCAATTTTGGATTATTTCCTTCCTCATGTCTACGAGTGCTTAGTTCTTTGGTTTACAGAATACAAAGGCTTGGCCCCTACTAGTACAATATCCCATGGTTTAAAGGGATTGTCGGCACTGACTCTCCTGGGGATCGCAGGACATTGAGCTCAGCGGCCAATTAGCGCTGGCTTCACTCTTCCCTCCTTTGGACAAATCAATAAATCTAGAGGAACAGCTTTCATTTCCTTTTGATGTTAATTAGGTCTGTAGGAGAGAAGAGTGAAGCCAGAACTGATTGGCCATAGGGATCATCCGGAAGAACAACGTAATGTGATCCCTGGGACAGCAAGTTCCGACACCACTGGAATGCTCCAGGCACCGGAAATTATTATTTTACTGGGGCTCAGAAGTGGATGTCAGAGTAAATTGACAACTCCTTTAAAAAGAAATTGCAAAAATACTCAAGCGGTTCATTAGCAACATGTCCATGATCCAGATTCACTACGGATCTTCCCTATCTAGTCCTATTTGTTTTAGATACTAACTACTGTCACCCTTGATTGCTCGCCTGGACTCAGGCCACAGAGCAGGCACAGCTGAGTTAGTCCTCATCTAGAGTACTGGACAGTGGTTCAGAGTCGCATTATTCAGGTTCCTTCCATCTTAGACAATTGGGTAATCCAACATCCAATTTGTACCTTATACTAAGGGTACTGTCACACAGTGGCACTTTGGTCGCTACAACGGCACGATCCGTGACGTTCCAGCGATATAGTTACGATATCGCTGTGTCTGACACGCTACTGCAATCAAAGACCCCGCTGAGAATCGTACGTCGTAGCAGATCGTTTGAAACTTTAATTTGTCGTCAAGTGTCCCGATGTGGCGGCATGATCGCAGCGTGTAACAAAGGTGTGCACGATATTCCCAATGTCCCGTATGACTTCTACATCGCAACTACGTCATGAAATTATCGCTCCAGCGCCATGCATTGCAAAGTGTGACCGCAGTCTACGACGCTGGAGCGATAATCAAGCGACGCTGCAACGTCACGGATCGTGCCGTCAGAGCGATCAAAGTGCCACTGTGTGACAGTACCCTAAGTCTAAAGAGCAAATATGACATCTGCTATGCAAAAAGGATACGCTGAAAACAATGTCTTGAATACGGGAGGGCTCTGTTTGTGCAAGACACACTCCTCACCGTGGCACTGCAAAGTGCTGTTTCTGTACCTCTGAGCTCATGTTGAATAGTTCTGCAAGTAAAACAAAACAAAAAAGGTTATTTATTTTCAAGAAAATTCTATAAGAACCGGAAAAAAAAAAAAACCCAAAACTTTTTTTCCCCCAAGAGGAGCAGTCCCCACATCAAAAGTGGCGAGTTTTCAGTCTTATTTTATTACTGCTGCTCCCCTGAGTATTCCTTTTCCTTAATCCACCATACGGTTCCAGTGACTTTTCATTTAGTGCCTATTTTATGGCGTTTTCGAAAGCAGCGATTCTCACAGAATTCTTTGGGGAATAACGGATCCTGCATACTTATTTGTGAGCAACGCCCCATTCCTAAAGCCTATAACATGAACACTAAATAAAAAGGCCCATATCTCTGGAACCATATGGCGGGTTAAAAAAATAAAAATTACTGTAAAAGGATTACTTGCGAGTGCAATGCGAGAAACTCACGCGAGTCTCTCGCCTCAACACCCGGCACTGCCGCCGGCACTCGGGACCGGAGTGTGCGCCTGCATGTATTTCTATGCAGCTGAACACTCCGATGCGAACCGCCGGCGGCAGTGCCGGATATTGATGCGCGAGTTTCTCGCATTAAACACGCAGCTGTGACCCCGGCCTTACTCAGGGAAGCAGTGGAGTAAAATAAAAGCAAAACCTGGACTTTAATTTGGTTACAGAGCCTATAAAACTACACTGCTCGAAATATCACAGGGAACTTAATTAAGCATCACAGCATAAACCAAAGTCAATTAAACTTCAGGGACTTCAATGTGCCCAGTCGGGAACTATAAGTGACCATAAGGTCACCTGCATTGGGGTAAATGAAAGTGACAGCAGGTACACTGGAGAGGCAACAGCAAGACAACCCCCACAAAGGGATGGTTTTGTGGGTGCGGGCCACAGACAAATACTCTCCTTGGCCATCCTGGATGATTCGTCTCTAGTTTTGCTAGTGTCCTTATCACTACTGGTAGTCAGGCGAGGCAGTAACTGCAGCCCAACCAGTATGACACATCCATAAGTCTCATCACAAGAAGGCTAGCTCCCAACAGTGTTAAGAGCATGCAGCAGATACCAAGACATGGCCGGTACACGAAAAGCACCAGACGGGACAGTAAAAGGGCATCAACCCAGCAACAGGACCAGTATTTACTCCAAAGTATAAAGAAACAAGAGAACTGCCAGAGCCGTACAAACTAACGGGATTATGGTGTGCAGGTCTCTGACCTAACTGTGAGAAACAGGCTCCACGAGAGCCTGAATGCTGTATTAGAACCAGTGGTTAATGTCCAACAGAAAACCAGCCGCCGTCAATACTCCATTCTTCTCACAAATGAGAGCAGGTTCACACTCAGCACCTGTGACAGATGTGAAAGCGTCTGGAGACGCCATGGTGAAGTCACGCTGCCTATAGTAACATCCTGTATCGCCGGTTTGGTGGTGGCTAGGCGATAGTCTGGAAGACATATCCACACAAATTTCCACATGACAGCAAATGGTACCCTGACTGTTATTAGGAGATGGGATGAAATCTTCAGAGCCAGTGTCAGATCTTACACTGGTGCAGTGGGCACTGGGTTCCTCCTGTGCAGGACAAGGCCCGGCCTCGTGCAGTCAGAGTGTGAAGGTAGATCCTGGATGATGAAGTCATTGATGCCATCCACAGGTTATCGTGTTCCACAGATCTGAATCTATTTCTGAACCTCTGGGACATTATGTATCAGTTCATCCAACATCACCAAGTAGTGCCACAGACTGATGCCCTGATCTAGGTCTGGGATCCCCCACCATCCGCCATCTCATCAAAAGCATGGCCAGACAATGTCAAGGTGCATACAAGGACATGTGGTGCCACACACTACTGAGCTACATTAACAGATCGCACAACGAAATTTGTGAAAACCTGGACTGCCTGGGATTTCCCCGTTGTACTTCAATTTTTCGAGTGATTTGTAATACAGCTCAGATGGTTGATTATACTAGTCCCCACTGACCAGGTGAGTTTGCACTGAAGAAATTCCACAATACTTATCAGTAAGGGAGAACTTGAATCTTTCATTCATGGAGTTGTGTGATTTAAATTGAAAACCTTTATTTCTTTTTGAGCTGTGTATTGCCGCCTCTTGAATATAAGAGTAGATTACAACTCATTTGCCAAAGATTATTTCCACAGAGCTCGGAACTCACTACTAGTTATTAGCAAATTGACTAGGTACTCTTAAAAGTGTCCCTTGTGTAGTTGGAGTGGGCCATTCACAGAGGGGAGGGAGAGTCCCAGACGAATAGCCCAAGAATTGGAGGCATAAGCATGGAAAAGGAGGCACTTGGGAACTTTACCAACCATTCCTTACTAAATATTATAATTTTACATCCTTTTAGGGTTGCTTTACGAGATGTAAAACGAACCCACAAGACTTCAGATTTAATTTTTTTCTCTAAAAACCTCTCATTTACTAATTCAAGTAAGAACCTAAATTCACAAAATGAATAAAGCTTTTCCTGGATTGTACCTTCTGCTTTCACACATACTGACTGCAGGTTAGCACTGTCAACTGGCTTCTTCATCATTTTCTAACACCGCGTAGTCACCTGGGCTGTGGAGTCGGTAAGCTAAAACTCCAACTCTTGACTCCCCAGCACTGGTCACTACTCAGCATGTACATAATAAAGTGCAGCACAGGTTCTTCTCTACTAAAAGCCGAGATCCTTAGATCAGGAATAGAACAGACATTTATAGGACATTGTATGACTTTCCCAAATTAATATGAAAACATTTATAGCACATCCTGAACTGAACTACTGAACCCAATTTATTACATATTTCAGGAGTAAGTCCATTTTATTCCAACTCCAACCCCACTAAAATGGACACCGGATCCACAGTCCTGGTGCCGGTCACATCACATGCATGCGAGTCCGTATTGCCATAGAATGATATAGTAGTTTGCTGTAACTCGTTCTTTGTCATTCCTTACCTGGACCTCATGCATGTAGTTTTCCGCAATTCTTGCATTAGCTGCCCTGCTGATTCGGGATCTCTGAGGGCGGCTTTCAGCAAAGTTTTCCGGAATGTGTGGCGGTATTTCCGCTGAGAGGAATCTGCTCGCTCCAGGCGGCAGAGGTGCTTGTATTTTTGTTGAAAATAAGTGCAAAGTTGTGCAACCCTGGAGCTCCTGCTGTGTGCAACCTCTGCATCATACCTGGAATCACAAATGACAGCATAAATTGACTGATCAAGCATGGAGTGGGTGCAGACATAAAACAAGACATGTTAGGAGAAAGGTCACCTGCAAAAAGGCTCTTCCACTGTAAAACCTCACCCTGCTCTTACTGTCTAGAAGAAATGCTATAGACAGACTATAATGAAAAGGAATACTGAAGAATTGTGCCCTGTCACTTGTTGAAGAGACTCCATCTACAACAACGCAACTGGAGTTCTAACGGCAGAGTTGAAACAAACGTCGTGGAGAGCCATGTGCCTGCAAACTTGACATATTGGAGCCGAATCATCAAGACCTGCATTGTTCACTTTGGTGTTGAGCAGATATGATGGAGTCCCGTCCCCCCCGCCCCCTCACACAAGAAGAGGTGCACACCTCTCCATGAATCTGGAGCTTCTGATGAGTGGTGTGCGCCTCCATGCCCCAAGTCAGAAATCTTATTCCAGTCAGGTACTGGAGTGATATTTGGAGTAGGGAACGCCAAAGCTCGTTATGAATTAGATGAGCTGTGGCATCCCGCCCCTGGCTCGCAAACATCCGGCTCAAGATCCATCGATTTTGGCAGAGCTGGGAGAAACTGGTATGAAAGGGTCAAAATACGCAAAATTTTGTTGGAACTCTGAGTTGCATCTAAATTTTGCGACTTTTTAAAGCTTTTGTGCCAGAAATCTGTATGAAGGCTAACTGAATCAGGCCCATTGTGTTGCATTGATTGTATTCCTTTGACAACAAGTTATGGAGGTCGGGTTGGTGGCTGTGAAGAACAGGAGGAGAACATATGCATCAATAGAAGACAGGAGGGTACAGTGAGGCAATATTTCAGCCATTTTGGCCTTTCTCAAATCTCAAAGTGCAGTGTTATAGGCTTGAGAATAGCAAATATGGCCGAAACTTGTCTCACTGTGCCTCCTCACCTTTGTGATGTCTTTTTAATTATTGGGAATAACGATTGACATTTTATTTCAATTATCCTATGGTGCCTTTGACTTCTCTAGATTTCTACAATTCTTTTTGGACCTGGTGGAAGGCCCTGCCGAGCAAGCACAGTAGTATGAATGGTGCATGGGAATATTATAC
The DNA here is from genome assembly GCF_051348905.1 of Ranitomeya variabilis. NCBI lineage: Eukaryota > Metazoa > Chordata > Amphibia > Anura > Dendrobatidae > Ranitomeya > Ranitomeya variabilis. The sequence continues at coordinate 138,094,516 of NC_135238.1, read as the reverse complement.
TGGACTGCATACAGAGACAATATTTACTTTTTGCAGTCATATTGGAGATTCTCGCGGAATGACCATGCAACTTGGTAAGGAGATGCCTGATCAAAGTCATCTTGGTCTTCTCCACTGTCTTCAGACCAGTCAAGCCCTATGGAGAAAAAGGATCAGAAGTAATTAACAAAAAGTTCTCATATGTCTAGCATAGCAAGCCTAGCAAAGTAGTTCAAAAAGCACTCAACAGTGCACAGGTGACAGCCGCAAAGCAAAATCCCCAAAAAAGGTCTGAGGTTACAATAGTCCCTATGCATGAAATAAAAAGCTGCCTCATATAGTTATGTATCTGGCGGAGAGTTACCATATTTTTCGGACCATAAGACGCACCTAGGTTTTAGAGGAAAAAATTAGGGGAAAAAAAAACTGAAGCAAAAAAATGTGGTCAATTCTGTACTGAAGATCAACTATCCTGGTAAATAGGGTCCCCTCATCGCCAACCTAGTATACATGACCCCATCCTTATCCTGGTATGCATGGCCCCATCCTTATTCTGGTATGATTGGCCCCATCCCAGTCCTGGTATGCATGGCCCCAATCTTATTCTGATATGATTGATTGGCCCCATCCCGTTCCTGGTAGCAGCCTGCTTCCTACTGCTGCCGGCGGTCACGTGTCCCAATACTTAAGAGAAATGAATATTCATTTCTCAGGAAGCAGGCGGCTGACAGTGAGCGCTACTGAAGAGGAATGGATACTCACCGCAATCTCTGATGAACACCCGGTGAGTGTTCCGGCTGCTGTGCTCTGCTTGTGAGCAGCGCATGATGTCTCTGCCATGCGTTGATTACAAGCATTGAGCAGCTGCTGGCACTGGAGCAGGACGCTGCGACTGCGAGGGATCGGAGGAAGGTAAGAGTAAAGGTTTGTTTTTTTAATCTTTTCTGATGGGGCCATGTATACCAGGAATGTGATGGGGCCAATCATACCAGCATTCGTGATCCGCCCTCGCATATTAACTAGTTAAAAGCCGCTGTCAGAATTTGACAAGTGCTTCCGGTCATCTAAAACAATTAAAAAAAAAAAAAAAAAAAAAAAAAATCAAACCTACACATATTTGGTATCCTCGCGTTCAGAATCGCCCGATCTATCAAAAAAAAAAAAAGGATTAACCTGATCGCTAAATGGCATAGCGAGAAAAAAATTAAAATGCCAGAATTACGATTTTTTTTGGTCGCCGCGACATTGCATTAAAATGCAATAACTGGCGATCAAAAGAGAGTATCTGCACCAAAATGGTATCATTAAAAACGTCAGCTCGGCACGCAAAACATAAGCCCTCGCCTGTCCCAAGATCAAGAAAAATGGAGACGCTACGGGTATCGGAATATTGCGCAATCTTTCTTTCTTTTTTTTTCATAGCGAAGTTTGGAATTTTTTTCCACCACTTAGATAAAAAAAAGAACCTAGACATGTTTGGTGTCTATGAACTCGTAATGACCTGTAGAATGATAATGGCAGGTTTTAGCATTTAGTGAACCTAGCAAAAAAGCCAAACAAAAAACAAGTGTGGGATTGCACTTTTTTTGCAATTTCACAGCACTTGGAATTTTTTTCCCGTTTTCTAGTATAAGACATGATAAAACCAATGATGTCCTTCAAAAGTGCAACTTGTCCCGCAAAAAACAAGCCCTCACATGGCCAATATTAATGGAAAAATAAAAAAGTTATGGCTCTGGGAAAGAGGGGAGCGAAAAAGGGAAAACGCAAACCCCCCAAAAAAGCTCCGGGGTTAAGGGGTTAAAGAAGTTTATAACGTTGAGATCTGAAAATGAAAAAAATACATTTTTACACAGTTTGTTATGCAAATTCTCCCGAGTACGCCAACATCCCTACATGTGGTTGAAAACTACTTTTGAGACACAGTACAAAACTCAGAAGGGAAAAAGCGCTGTACTGGAGTTCAGATTTTGCTGAAATTGTTTGAGAGCGTCATGTGACGTTGGCAGAGCCCCTGAGGTGCCAGAACAACAGCACACCCCCATATGTGACCTCACCTCACACACTACACTTCAATGAATTCATCTAAGGGTGCAGTGAGGACCATTGGGCGGGGAAAGAAAAAATAAAACCTTTCCCGGCGCCTGCGCACAGCATTACTTTGCTCTGCCCTCAACAGGGCACCGAATACAAGAAGAGGACATGATCGTAAGAAGATGGGAGGCCCCGGACCAGACCGCCCGCCCAGGTGAGTATAATCTAACCTCTTTTTCTCATCTTTCAGGATACATCGGGGGCTTATCTACAGCATTCCAGAATGCTGTAGATAAGCATCTGATGCCTGTTTGCTTAACTCAACTTCCATTTTGGGGGTGACAGGTTCCCTTTAACCCCTTTCTGACCTCGGACGGGATAGTACGTCCGAGGTCAGAAGCCCCGCTTTGATGTGGGCTCTGGCGGTGAGCCCGTATCAAAGCCGGGACATGTCAGCTGTTTTGAACAGCTGACATGTGCCCGTAATAGGCGAGGGCAGAATCGCGATCTGCCCGCGCCTATTAACTAGTTAAATGCCGCTGTCAAACGCAGACAGCGGCATTTAACCACCGCATCCGGCCGGGTGGCCGGAAATGATGGCATCGTCGACCCCCCGTCACATGATCGGAGGTCGGCGATGCTTCAGAATAGTAACCATAGAGGTCCTTGAGGCCACCCTGTGGTCGGCGCTCACAGCACACCTGATTTTCTGCTACATAGCAGTGAACAGCAGATCGCTGCTATGTAGCAGAGGCGATCGTGCTGTGCCTGCTTCTATAGGCTATTGAAGCATGGAAAAAAGTAAAAAAAAATGTGAAAAAAATAAAAAAAAAATATATAAAAGTTTAAATCACCCCCCTTTCGCCTCAATCAAAATAAATCAATAAAAAAAAAAAATCAAACCTACACATATTTGGTATCGCCACGTTCAGAATCGCCCGATCTATCAATAAAAAAAAGCATTAACCTGATCGCTAAACGGCGTAGCGAGAAAAAAATTCGAAACGCCAGAATTATGTATTTTTGGTCGCCGCGACATTGCATTAAAATGTAATAACGGGCGATCACAAGAACGTATCTGCACCAAAATGCTATCATTAAAAACGTCAGCTTGGCACGCAAAAAATAAGCCCTCAACCGACCCCAGATCATGAAAAATAGAGACGCTACGAGTATTGGAAAATAGCACAATTTTTTTTTTTTTAGCAAAACTTTGGAATTTTTTTCACCACTTAGGTAAAAAATAACCTAGTCATGTTAGGTGTCTATGAACTCGTAGTGACCTGGAGAATAATAATGGCAGGTCAGTTTTAGCATTTAGTGAACCTAGCAAAAAAGCCAACCAAAAAACAAGTGTGCGACTGCACTTTTTTTGCAATTTCACTGCACTTGGAACTTTTTTCCCGTTTTCTAGTACACTACATGCTAAAACCAATGATGTCGTTCAAAAGTACAACTCGTCCCGCAAAAAGTAAGCCCTCAAATGGCCATATTGATGGAAAAATAAAAAAAGTTATGGCTCTGGGAAGGAGGGGAGTGAAAAACGAACACGGAAAAACGGAAAATCCCAAGGTCATGAAGGGGTTAAGGGGTTAAATCTGTCACTGTAGTGCCCTGCTACTGCTTCAGGAGACACGCACCTCGTAAATTAAGTGGGCTGTCATCACTATAGAAATGCCAAACATGGGTACTAAATGTGGTTTAGGTACACTGTGGGGCTTAGAAGGGAGGGAATTCAGAATTCGTTGCATTTCTTTTGGGGGGCAAGGAGCCTACGCTGAGAACTTACATCAGGGTTTCCATCTAAATCTCCTAGTGACGTGATTCAGATGAAACCCCTGAGGGATCCATTCACTATAATGAGGCAGCAGAGTTAGGCCGGGGTCACACTTGCGAGTGTAATGCGAGAAACTCACGCGAGTCTCTCGCATCAATACCCGGAACTGCCGCCGGCACTGGGACCAGAGCGTGCAGCTTAATGGAAATACATGCAGCCGCACGCTCCGGTCCCGAGTGTATGTGGCAGTGCCGGGTATTGATGCGAGAGACTCGCGTGAGTTTCTCGCATTACACTCGCAAGTGTGACCCCGGCCTAACTCAAGACTCCGTCTGGCCTCTGTTCAGCGGTTTCCTTCTTTTCAAAAGTGCACAAAATGGTTGTCAACCACGCTTTTATGCATGCCTAAAAAGACAGACACTGCCAGATCATAGGCCAGGCAGCGTCCACAGTGCCTCCATCTGCCTCATTATAGGGAATCTTTTGCCAGAGGTTCTGTCTGAATCAAACATTTCAAAGATTAACACAGACCCGCTATCTAAGCGCTCAGCGTAGGATAAATGTGTGCCGAGCCTTAGGGTACTGTCACACTCTGCAACTTTCCAACGATCACGACCAGCGATACGACCTGGCCGTGATCGTTGGAAAGTCGTTGTGTGGTCGCTGGGGAGCTGTCACACAGACCGCTCTCCAGCGACCAACGATGCCGAGGTCCCGGGTAACCACGGTAAACATCGGGTTACTAAGCGCAGGGCCGCGCTTAGTAACCCGATGTTTACCGTGGTTACCAGCGTAAAAGTAAAAAAAACCAAACCGTACATACTCACATCTTGGTGTCCTTCAGGTCCCTTGCCGTCTGCTTCCCGCTCTGACTGACTGCTGCCGTAAAGTGAAAGCAGATCACAGCGGTGACGTCACCGCTGTGATCTGCTCTTACTTTCCGGCCGGCAGTCAGTCAGAGCGGGAAGCAGACGGCAAGGGACCTGAAGGACACCGGAATGTGAGTATGTACGGTTTTTTTTTTTTTTTACTTTTACGCTGGTAACCACGGTAAACATCGGGTTACTAAACGCGGCCCTGCGCTTAGTAACCCAATGTTTACCCTGATTACTAAAAAAAAAAAAAAAAAAAAGTTTTTAAAAAGGAAGGTTTAAAATTTTTTAAAAAATAACCGTTTAAATCAAGCCGCATTCAAAATATAAAAAAAAAAAAAAAAAAAAAAAAAAAAAAAAAAAACAACCCATTTGGTATCGCCGGGTTCAGAATCAGCTGCTCTATCAATATATAAAAAGAATTAATCTGATCGGTAAACAGTGTACCGAGAAAGGAAGAAAAGAAAAAAAAAAAATCAAATTATGTTTTTTTGGTCGCCGCAATGTTGCATGAATAAAATGCAATAACAAGTGAACAAAAGATTGTATCTACACCAAGATGATATCAATAAAAACGTCAGCTCGGCAGACAAAAACTAATCCCTCAGCCAACCCAAGATCATGAAAAATGGAGATGCTACAAGTCTTGGAAAAAAGGCGACTTTTTTTTTGTTTGTTTTCAAAACTTTGGATTTTTTTTTTACCACTTAAATATAAAAGAACTGTTTTTAGTGTTTACGGACTCCTAATGACCTGAGGAATCAAAATGGCAGGTCAGTTTTAATATTTAGTGAACATGGTGACAGAAAAAAATTGTAGAATTGCACTTTGTTTTGCAATTTTACCGCACTTGGGATTTTTTTTTTCCAGTTTTCCAGTACACTATATGGCAAAACCAATGGTGTAGTTGAAAAGTACAACTCGTCCCACAAAAAATCATATGGCCATATTGACAGAACAATAAAAAAAGTTATGGCTCTGGGAAGAAGGGGAGCAAAAAACGAATACGCAAAAACGGAGAAACCCAAGGGGGTGAAAGAGTTAATGTCTAAACCGATGGCAACTAAAGTGAATGTACCCCTAATGGAAAATTACCAAATTGTGATAAATTTTACCATTTTTCCTCTCTCGACCTGCGATTCATTAGTGTTACAAGGTCTCAGGTGTGAATGGGGAGCAGGTGTGGTAAATAAGATAGATTCCACTCAATACTGGCCTCACCATGGTCAACCAAAGAAGTGGAGTTCACGAGCTCCGCGTCACATCCTTTTTAGAATAGACGCATGCCTGCTGCCAGCATTGCTGCAGACGTTACCTGGGTGGGGGGTCAGCCTGACAGTGCTCAGACCATACGCCACACACTGCATCAAATTGGTCTGCATGGCTATCATCCTCGAAGGAAGCCTCTTCTAAAGATGATGCACAAGAAAGTAAGGAAACAGTTTGCTGAAAACAAGCAGACTAAGGACATGGATTACTGGAACCAAGCCCTGTGGTCTGAGGACACCAAGATAATTGGTTCAGATAGTGTCAAGCGTGTGTGGCGGCGATGAGGTGAAGAGTACAAAGACAAGTGTACCTTGCCTACAGTCAAGCATGGTGGTCAGAGTGTTATTGTTTGGGGCTGCATGAGTGCTGCCCACTGTGGGGAGCTACAGTTCATTGAGGGAACCATGTATACCAACAAGTGCTATGATATACTGAAGCAGAGCATGATCCTCTCTCTTTAGAAACTGGGCTTCAAGGTAGTATTCTAACATAACCCACCTTCTAGACGACTACTGCCTTGCTAAAGAAACGGAGTGTAAAGGTGCTGGAATGGTCAAGCATGTCTCAAGATCTAAACTATTGAGCATCTGTGGGGAATCCTCAAACGGAGGTGGAGGAGTGCAAGTTCTCTAACATCTACCAGCTTTGTAATGCCGTCATGGAGGAGAGAAGTGGACTCCAGTGGCAACCTGTGAAGCTCTAGTGAACTCCATGGCCAAGGGAGTTAAAGCAGTGTTGAAAAATAATGGTGGCCACACAAAATATTGACACTTTGGGCACAACTTGGCCATTTTTACTTAGGGGTGTACTCCCTTTTGATGCTAGTGGTTTAGACATCAATGGCTGTGTGTTGAGTTATTTAGAGGGCACACCAAATTTACACCGATAGGGCTCACTCCCACTTGTCATCCATTCAGACGAGTGCAATGCAATAAAAAAAAAAAAAAAAAAAAAATCAGACTGCACTGGCCCCAATGTTTCTCTACGGTGCAGCTCACATCTGTGATTATTTTCTCATGCCGAACTGGCATGCGTAAATAATCGCAGCATTCTGCAACTGCCGCCGAGATGGCACGCACCCATACAAGTCTCTATTCCCAGACGCCGACCGCAGAGGAGATGGAGAGATTACCTTCTCCGTCTCCTCCACAGCTGTGCTCCGATTCTCTCATGTGGTAGGAGCGGCACACAGACAGACATTGGGCTCACGCTCGTAGCAGCTGAGGGTCAGCATGTCACCTCCGATGCGCTCACATGAGAGAATCATCGGACGCCACACGCTAACGGGAGCCCGGCCTCAGACAAGCTGTACACGGACTACGTCACACTGTATCCAAGTGTCAGATCTGCAGTGTTCTCCTATGAAAAGACACCATGCAATATTTACAGAAATGTGAGGGCTGTACTCACTTTTGTGATCACTGTATAAATAGATTTTAGGTATGGCTGCTGTCACAAGCAAAACATTTTTAATTTTTTTTTTTTTTTTTTTTTAGAAAAACGCTGTGTCGGGCATGATCCAACAGGCCTCTGTAGCTGCAAAACAACAGAACGGAGTATACAAGTCCCAATACGCATTTTATTTAAAAATTGTATAATTTTATTTATATTATCAAAATATATAATTCAAACTGAGTAATCAAATATAAATACAATACATATAAATAACAGGATTAGTGGAGGAGGAAACACTATAATAGTGGCGGAGCGGATGACAACACCTATCACATCATATCACAAGGACTGCTATTGTGGGAGCCATAGTATGAAAAAAAATAAAATAAAATAAAAATAAAAAAAGATGCAACAGTGCAGGTTATATCACTAGCTAAAGTGCCATAGTGCCTACAGGACTCATCACCTCATATCATATAAAGCAGCTTACCCATTAGGTCTGAGATGTCTCACCACGCTCCACACACCACCCCCTTGACGCACGTTTCGCGGTCGCTTTCTCAAAAACCCCTGCACTGTTGCATCTTTTTTTATTTTTATTTAATTTTTATTTTTTTTCATACTATGGCTCCCACAATAGCAGTCCTTGTGATATGATGTGATAGGTGTTGTCATCCGCTCCGCCACTATTATAGTGTTTCCTCCTCCACTAATCCTGTTATTTATATGTATTGTATTTATATTTGATTACTCAGTTTGAATTATATATTTTGATAAAATAAATAAAATTATACAATTTTTAAATAAAATGCGTATTGGGACTTGTATACTCCGTTCTGTTGTTTTGTATTTATTGGGGAGTTTCCTAGACTGTCCTATTGTTTCGGACAGAAATATTGGGAGAGATATAACAATCCTTGTCTCTCGGCCACGCATATGTATTAATTTTTGTGAGTTTTGTATTGAGGCCTCTGTAGCTGACAGACCAGGGGGTCATCATGTGACCTTGGGTTGCCATGACTACCACTGGCCCTTGTGACGTACAATTATGTCAGAAGTTGTGAAAAAAATCGTATCATGTTCTGCATCAGTATTTGGACAGTGTGTCCGCTGTTACCATCATTGTCATCAGTGTTTTTCATGGACAGATAAAGAAACAAATGACAAAGCTTCTCCTATACTTTACACTGTTAAATACGGACGGCGCACGGACTGTACACTGATGCCACCCGAGTGCTGTACGTGTTTTTCACGGACGCATAGACTTGTACTGGCCATTGTCATTTGCGCTTAGAAAAAAATAGATATGCTAATAGCACCATAGATTATAGTTGGTACGTGTTGTATCTGTGACAAAAAAAAAAACCGGATACAAACCATACGTGCAACGCGGAAGCCTGAATGAGGCCGTAGATGAATGAGAACAGACGCCAAGAATAAGTTTACACCGAATACACAGCAATGCAAATAAGAAAGCAACCACAAGATGGCGCCAGCTCCCAGCACAGTAAAAATGACAGGAGGGTGAAGTGTATGAAGTGTTCTGCTGCTCAGTCACATAACTGTGTAATAAAGGGCAGGAGCATATAATGGGGGTCTCCATTACCCTAAGAATGAAAGGAGGATGTAAGAAGTATTTTGCTCCTTAGTCACATAATGGAGTAATAAAAGGCAGGAGCTTATAATGGAGGTCTCCATTATCCTAACAATGAGGAGGGTAAATTGCATAATGTGGGGCTTCATTACCCGAGTGTTCCACCTAAGCATGAAAATGGGTCATACAGCTGCTTCTCACAAAATTAGAATAGCAAGAAAAAGTTGATTTCTTTAAGTTCTTTAATACAAAAAAGAGAAACTCCTATTACATAGAGTCATTACAGGCAGAATGATCGATTTCAAGTGTTTATTTCTGTTAATGTTGATGATTATAGCTTACAGCCAATGAAAACCCAAAAGTTGTTATGTCAGTAAATTAGAATACTTTGTAACACCAGCTTGAAAAATTATTTTAACATCCGAAATGTTGGCCTCCTGAAATGTATGTTCTGTAAATGCACTCAATACTTGGTCGGGGTTCCTTTTCCATCAATTACTGCATCAATGCGGCGCGGCATGGAGGCGATCAGCCTGTGGCACTACTGAGGTGTTACGGAAGCCCAGGTTGCTTTGATAGCAGCCTTCAGTTTGTCTGCATTGCTGGGTCTGGTGTCTCATCTTGCACTTTACAATACCCCATAAATTCCCTTTGGGTCAGGCGAGTTTGCTGGCCAATCAATCACAGTGATATTGTTGTTTTTAAACCAGTTATTGTTACTTTTGGCAGTGTGGACAGGTGCCAAGTCCTGCTGCGCTGACTTTGGTCTTGATAAATCACAGTGGACCTACACCAGCAGATGACATGGCTGCCAAACCATCACGGATTGTGGAAACTTCACACTAGACCTCAAACAGATTGGATTGTGGCCTCTCCACTCTTCCTCCAGACTCTGGGACTTTCCAAATGAAATGCAAAATTTTCTTTCCTTCTGGAGTGTGTCAATTCAGCAGTCTTCCCCATCCATGATTGTGAAGGCTACTGAAACAGACTAAGGAACCTTTTGAACAATTAGGAAGCCTTTGCATGTGTTTTTGTTAACTATTCTAATTTACTGAAATAATGACTTTTGGGTTTTCACCGGCTGTAAGCCATAATCATCAACATTAACAGAAATAAACACTAGAAAAAGATCACTTTTTTTTGTAATGCCTTTACATAATGAGATTCACTTTTTGTATTGAAGAACTGAAATAAATTAACATTTTGATGATATTCTAAATATATATATATATATATATATATATATATATATATATATATATATATATATATATATAAATATATATATATTATATATACACACACACACACACACACACACGAGATAGATAGATAGCTAGCTAGATAGATAGATACAGTAGATATGTGTAAGTTTGGTACTCGTGCTGTGAAAAAAAAGTGTACAAGTTTGTAAAAATCATTGAAATTATTTTGTTTTGTGTCATCATTGTCCAAGACTCGTAACATTTTAATTTTTCTGTTGAGCTGACTGTTTTATTCTTATCAATTTGGGGAGGAGGGTTGAGCAAAAAAAAGAAAATAAAATAAAGAAAAAAAAAAAAAAACCCAATTCTGATGTTTTCATTTTTTTTTCTTTCTTTATGGCATCTATTTTATGGGCGAATTCATTTTTTATATTTTCATTAACCGGACTTTTAACAAACGCAGAGATGCAAATATTCATGGACAATCCATAGGACAAGCCTTGAATTTCAGATGGAAGAGGGTCTGAATTCTGCCACCTTCAAGGATCAGCTGATTGAAGGGGTCGCGGCAATCCAGTGAGCTACACATCGCCTTCATAATTTCCCAGGAACAGCGCGGTACATCCTGCAGTGGCTGTGCCTGGTACTGCAGTCCAGTCCCATATAAGTGAGCTGCAATAACAGGCACAGCCACTACAAAACAAAGGCGCTGTGCCCAGCAAACAATGAAGTGAAGGAGGATCTTGGTGCCTTCAATCACCTTATTAAAGGGAATCTATCACCTACTTTTTCATATATAATCTGCGGCCACCGCCATCAGGGGCTTATCTACAGCATTCTGTAATGCTGTAGATAAGCCCCGGATGTATCCTGGAAGGTAAGAAAAACAAGTTAGATTATACTCAACCAGGGGCGGTCCCGCTGCGGTCCGGTCCGATGGGCTTTGCTGTCCGGGTCTAGCTCCTCCCATCTTCATACGATGACGTCCTCTTCCTTGCTTCTGTCGTATCTCCTGCGCAGGCGAACATTATGTGCCCTGTTCAGGGCAGGGTAAAGTACAGCAGTGCGCAGGCGCTGGTCTTCTCGGACCTTTCCTGGCGCCTGCGCACTGCAGTACTTTGCTCTGCCCTCAACAGGGCAGATAAAGTATGCCTGCGCAGGAGCCGCGGCAGAGCAAGGAAGAGGACGTCATCACATAAAGACGGGAGGCGGCGGACCCGGACCGCGACGCTCATCGGACACGGACTGCACCGGACCGCCCCTGGGAGAGTATAATCTAACCGGTTTTTCTTATCTTTCTGGATACATCAGGGACTTATCTACAGAATGCTGTAGATAAGCCCCTGATGGCGTGGCAGCAGGTTATATACAAAAAAGTAGGTGACAGATTCCCTTTAATGGGGATGAGGGGGTGACAGGGACAGCAGACCCAAGGTCATCAAGATTAGCGTCCTATAAGATGCTCTATCCTACATTTCTAGTCAATATTTCCATCAGGATTTATTCAAATGTTTATTGTTCCCTGATATTAGTGGAGGACATTATAGGTCTATAGAGGAATTAGTAATTCACCACTTATAGAGCGATTATGTAATAAGTCGGATATATGGACTTACCCAAATGTGGAAATAAATCCGAATCCAGTTGGCGCTTTTGCGTGCACAGTTTCATTAGTCTCTGCAGCCGGCTAACACAAGATGAGTACGTTGGTAAGGCGGAGGCTGTCACCTGAATCCTGTCCGAGTGTGGCGGATCTGTGGAGGGTGGAGGGGCAGGGAGTGGTCTCTTATTAGACAGAGTCTTTATTTGTGCTAATGTGTGCGCTATGGGCGACGCTCCCTGTACTGGTAAGCTGGTGTTCTGAGGCTGAGGCGACGTACATGCCAGGCTTGGCGTTAGCCCGCTGGATTTCAGTGATGTCGGTGCCGGTTGCACCAGCATCTGCTGCTCTTGGAGAGACAGAGGTTGCAGCTGAGAAGGTGCAGGTTGAGGGCTAAAGTGCTCTTGATGAACTTTAATAATCTCGGTCTCTTTTTGCCGCTGCCGGTTCTGGGCCAACTTGCTCTGTAGTTTCTTTTTAATGCATGCGCCTTTCTTAACCTCTTCATCCTCTTCTTCAAGCGTGAAGGAGTCATCCAAGTCCGTCTCCAGGTAGTGGAGAGGGAGCCTGGCTCCAGGAGGAGATAGCGTCATACCATCCAGTCCATTGGGCATCTTCAAGGCCAAGGTGGGCACTGTTAAGCTGAAGGCCACAGTTTCCATTTGATGCCTAGGCTTTACTTCCTCCAGTGCATCATTCTTTTTCTTCCTTTCCTTTTTGGGGATAAACCCCAGTACCTGCAGGTGACTGTTGCAGTACCTTGCAGAAAGAAAAAGAAATTCATTAGTCCAAGACATAAAATTAAAACTCAGGACTTAACTGGGGTTTACAAATGGTAATTACGGCACTCCTGTGGCAGGTGCCCAGATAAGACCTTATGTAAATGTTCTACATTATATGCTGTGCTGCACATGCTGAGCGTTCGTTTCTGCCTGTCTAAAGGTACCGTCACACTAAGCGACGCTGCAGCGATAGCGACAGCGATGCCGATCGCTGCAGCGTCGCTGTTGGTCGCTGGAGAGCTGTCACACAGACCGCTCTCCAGCGACCAACGATGCCGAGGTCCCCGGGTAACCAGGGTAAACATCGGGTTGCTAAGCGCAGGGCCGCGCTTAGTAACCCGATGTTTACCCTGGTTACCAGCGTAAAATGTAAGTACATACTTACATGCGTCCCCCGGCGTCCGCTTCCTGTAATGACTGAGCGCCGGCAGTAGCAGGGCACAGCGGTGACGTCACCGCTGTGCTGTGCTTTCACTTTCAATTTGCGGCGCTCAGTCAGTGTGGGAAGCGGACGCCGGGGGAAGCATGTGAGTATGTGCTGTTTGTTTTTTTTTACATTTTACGCTGGTAACCAGGGTAAACATCGGGTTACTAAGCGCGGCCCTGCGCTTAGTAACCCGATGTTTACCCTGGTTACCAGCGTAAAATGTCGCTGGTATGGTTGCTTTTGCTGTCAAACACGGCGATACACGGCGACCTAGCGACCAAATAATGTGCAGACCTTCTAGCAGCGACCAGCAATTTCACAGCGGGATTCTGATCGCTGCTGCGTGTCAAATACAGCGATATCGCTCCCTAGGACGCTGCAACGTCACAGATCGCTGGCGACGTTGCTTAGTGTGACGGTACCTTAAGCGCGGCCCTGCGCTTAGCAACCCGATGTTTACCCTGGTTACCCGGGGACCTCGGCATCGTTGGTCGCTGGAGAGCGGTCTGTGTGACAGCTCTCCAGCGACCACACAGCGACGCTGCAGCGATCGGCATCGCTGTCGCTATCGCTGCAGCGTCGCTTAACCCTGTGCACACTGCAATCTGTCTGACTGATGAAGGTCATTGTAGGACATTGTATTTTTGGATTCCCTTCACAAAATAAAATTATCTGCTTACATTTACCTGAGTGCCAAGTTTTCTACAAGATTACCATAACTGGAATTTAGACATTAAGATTTTGAGGTCCAATTGGACAATCAGGTCATAAACAGAAGATACTGACTGCACATAGAAATTGAAAGTGCATATGTCTAAAAATGTAACGTCACGGCAAACAACGAAAAAAATAACACACCCCTATTCACTGAGTGACTATTGTGTCAGCAAAAAGACCAAAATAAAACTGCTAAGCACAGACAACGCTTGCCGGTTTTGGGATGTAAAATGCTACACAACATACAACCAATGGAGCTGGTCTGGGGATCAGTAGATGCATGTAGGCCCAGCTCCCTACACTAAAATCGCAGCAGATTGTCGTTTTCCCTGTAGTGACAACTGAAGGAAAAATTGAGGATTCCCTGCGAGATTTACACGTTAAAGGGGCTTGGACAACCCCTTCTCAATCACTATGTTTCCGCCCAGTAAAGTAACACCACCTATACTCGCCTCTAGTGCCATCACTGTTCCAGCGGTGTTGGCACTGCCTCTCCCTGGGATCACCTGACACTTATGTCACGCAATCCCTGTGGCCAATCAGCACCGGCTTAACTCTTTCCTCTTTTGGACAAATCAAGACATCTGAGGTAGTGAGAGAGAAGCCACAGCTCTCACGTCCTCTGGATGTCTATTCTGTCCATAGGCGGGGAGAGAACTGATTTCGCTCGCGATCCCTGCAGCCAATGCTCGAGAGATCCAGTGCTGACATCACTCGAACAGTGAGGGAAACATAGCGATTCAGAAGGGGATTGTCCGAGTAGTGAGAAACCGCTTTAAATGTCCAACCATGTAATTGGTCACAGGCAGAGTGTGCCAAGGTAAGAGACACACTTATTATCAGCGCTCACATATAAACAGAAGGTGGCAGACTCCAGCTCCAATTCTCTTATGCCTAAAGCCGTATTCAGACGGGAGTGGCTCACTTACCTCCGGTCCTCAGATTTTGGGATGGGATTAGTGCAACGCTGGCTATTATACTTGGCCACATATTCACATTGCTTGAAAGGGGCAGTTTTGTCCTCCAAAACGTGTCGGATACAGAACGCGTAGCCGTTAAGTCTTCTCTGCTTGCAGAGTTTGGGACTGTAGGAGCATAGGGGCTTATTGTCAACCTCAGAGAAGTGTATGTGTTTGCCTTCATACATCACGTGACTCTGTTCCTTGTGAACATCAGCTGGAAGAACAATAATTGGAGTCAATAATGGCTTCATTGTGGGAAATGTCCTCATGCACAAGATGATATTGGTGCCATTAGGAAATATGGCATCTTACCTGATTTCAAACTTTATGCATTTTATCTGCTTATTAGGTGCGTGCCCTCCAACAAGCCCTCTACAACAGTGAGCTAGGAAAGGTACCCTGGAAAAAAAAAAAAAGAGCGAGAAATGTAAATGACGTACATCAGAAAATATCACATTTTCTTGTAGCAGAGCTAAATGGCAAAGAATAGTATTAGTGTGAAAAAGCGGAGAATATTCTCATCCATTACGTAAAGGACAGAGCCCAGAAAACGTGTCCTGGCACTCAGTGGTAACAATAGAGTGGTATGCCTCTCACTGCATCCAGAATAACGTTTGTGCTCATCCTCAGAACATGCTGACTGTATAGAGAAACCAGAAAAGAGATAACACACAGCTCATCTTCATCAGGTAGACTGTCTGAACTTTGACTTATCCATAGATTCTTCACAATGTATCAATTAAAGAGGAGTTGAAGGTGTAGTCCGGTCTCCTAGATCCTATTCCAACATGTGGTAGGTGTAATAATAATACTAGAAAATACCTCCAGTTAGAAAGGTAGTATAGTTTTTCAGATTCGCTAGGTCTTGTCCCTCATGTGCAGGCATTGCAATAACTTAGGTATCCATGGTTACGATCACTGACATAGTAACAATTAGCTAGTTGCTAGTGGTCGTAACCATGGATACCTAAGGTCCTGCCATGACTGCACATGAGGAAAGACATAACAAATCAGAAAAACTATACTCCATTTCTAATTGAAGGTATTTGTTAATATTATTTTACCGACTACATATTGGGATAGGATCTTGGCGATGGAAATACCCCTTTAAATGTGTAAGGAGCGCTGACGTACAAAGTCTGTCTTTTGTGTGTCATTCATTTTACATGGATCCTTATAGAGTTTAATGGCCGAGTCTGATCCACAAAACGAATGAGAATAGGACATGCTCAGAGTCTCACAGACCAGAGAGATGGAGCCATTTTTAATACTAACATGTATGGGTTGAGGAATGTCTATGGGTCAGTGTGCGGTCAGAGAAAAAAACAACAGCAACATGGTGTCACATGAATGCAGCCTTATGTTGTCAGGGGGATTTAAAGGGTCTATAACAATGACCAAAATGTACAAAACTTAATTTAGATGCACTGACAGAGTGCCCATCCACATAGAGGTGGAGAGCCAAATGTATGGAACTGTGTGGAAACAAGTGGTCTTACCACACCTTACCACGGTTTTCCTGTTTTTGGCCAAGTGGCTTGTACAAGTAATTCAAACCCATGTACTTCACTTATCTGAGCCACAAGGACAAAAAAAAAAAAAAAAAAAAACTGCCTTGATGTGTTATGGCTCCCACTGCGATGTGTGAACACAGCAAGTAAAAGACAACATGCAGGTTTACCATTGTTTTTATAGGTGATACACGGAGTAAGATTGTGTAAAAAAGCCACACTGAAAATCACTGCATGCAGAGGAACAGGCCAAGGGACAATGGGGGAGATTTACTGGGCCTGGACCTAGCAAGGAGAAGCTGCACCAACTGTGTCCAGAGGCTCCAGATGAGACAGATGTGCGTGCTGCTGATCACACAAGACGCTTTGTGCCCCTTACATCAACTCTAGGTGAACTGAACCCCAATATTCAGTGCCGGAGACTGCGTGTGAGATGGCAGCCGGACCATGAGCGGCATCCCGCCCAGCGCTAAGTGCGTCGGCCTGTGGACGAGCAAAGACATCTGCTCATGGGTCCAATCACATCAAAGAATGGCACAGTATCCTTTATGCTCACACATGTTCTTTTCATTATTTTCCAAGTGGATCAGCTCAAAAATCTATAGTGTGGCCGTTATATGACTGAAAGCCATGGCTGCAAGTAACCGGGAAATACCTACCGGCCCCGATACCATAAGTAAAACCTTAGACAGCCTAACTGCAATGTGAAATGTTGAAATGTTTAACTATTCGTTCATTATTACTATTATAATACAATAATATTACAAATGCTTTAAAAAAAAAAATGGCCAAGACCTCAGATCCCAGCTGCATTACGAGACAGGTAGGAAGGCTGTTACCCTGAGACATTCTATTGCTGGCTAATTAGGTATGTAGTAATGGAGCAGATGGGATGGCGGCTACAATAATCAATTGGCCAGGGTACGGCAGGAGCATAGCTAACCCCATGGCCTCCTCTCACCGCACAAGAGATCTAACCATTTATACACAATTCCTCCTGCTCCCTCCTCTATATGTAAGGCTATGTTCATATTTCAGTATGGGAACCATTTTGTAATGGATGCAGTTTAATACAAAAATGGAAAGAATTAAATATAGATGCAAAAGGAGATAAAAAGGGCAAGGGCAGGGTCCTCTCCTGTCTGTACCAGTCTGTCATTGTTAGTTTCCTTACTGTAAGTGATATATCTGTCATTTGTATGTAACCCCTTCTCATGTACAGCACCATGGAATCAATGGTGCTATATATATATATATATATATATATATATATATATATATATATATATATATATATATATATATATATAAATAAATAATAATAAAATTAATAATATGTACCCATTTCTACACAGATCCATGTAAAAACAGGAGGCATGGACTCACCATTTGCAATTTACTGAAGTTGCTTTTCTTTCTTTTTTTTTTTTTGTCTTGTGGGTTTAACATTAAAAGTCGCAAATCCTTAAAAAATTTGCACATTTGCCTTAAAATGCATCATATTGAAAACTCTTTGAGAAATCTTACTCCAGGCAGGACTGGAGTGAGATGTGACAAAATAAAACCAGGCATTTGGTAAAAGTCGCAATTCATGAATCTGCCTGAAATATCTGGATAAGCACATTTGGGGAGGGAAAAAACAAAAAAACAAAATCATATCAAGAATAATAATAAAGACACTAAAAAGGGCAAATTACTCCAGAAAAGGGAAGAATTCGCAATGATGAATCAGGACCAAAATCTTTGGTATCTGTAAGATCCATTCTGAAAGAATCCACTTTTTTACTGGACATCTGAAAAACTCTGTTCTGGGCAAAGCATGATGCTTACAAATGGACCAAGGGACAGTTCCATTAAGCCCATCAGCCCATATACCGGTAGTTTTAAAAAGAGACAGCACAGGTATAAGAAACCCTGATGTGTGAATATGCCCTCAGGCCACTTCCCATTTCGTTTTGTATTTCATCTCATTGAGGTGCAGTAAAACGGAAACAGAACATTCAGTTACAGGACCCATTGCTTTGTCTATATTTCTCAGCTTGTGTCTGTTCTGTCTGCTATCTGAATTTTGGAAAAAAAAAGAAAGAAAAAAAAAAGGGACATTCAAATAACTGTGTCCTGTACCTGATCACTTAATTTCTGCTTTACTGCTCCTCACACCAAGTCAGAGTCAAAGAAATACAAACAGTAACATGACTTAAAGCGAACTAGTCAGCAGGATTTTGCTAAGTAAACTACAGACAGTGTCAGTTCGGCGCCGTTATACTGAATAAAAGGATACCTGGTGATAAAATCCGTCTTGTGGTTGTTGTGTAATCTGTGTTTGCAGTTTTGAGTTAATGAGATTCTTGTGCTTTTGGGCAGCCTGTGGGCAGGTCTTTTTTTTTTGTGCTCTGGCATCATCATCATTTTGGCTTAACCCCTTCCCAACCTCCGCCGTACTATTACAGCAGAGGTCAGGTCCCCTGCTTTGATGTGCGCTCCGGCGATGAGCCCGCATCAAAGCCGGGACATGTCAGTTGTTTTGAACAGCTGACATGTGCCCGCAATAGCGGCGGGTGAAATCGCGATTCACCCGCCGCTATTAACTAATTAAATGCTGCTGTCAAATGCTGACAGTGGCATTTAACTGGCACTTCCAGACGCGCGGCCATAAATGCCCGCATCGCCGACCCCTGTCACATGATCGGGGGTCGGCGATGCGTCAGGATAGTAACCATAGAGGTCCTTGAGACCACCCTGTGGTCGGTGCTCATAGCAAGCCTGCAATTCAGCTACATAGCAGTGATCTGATGATCGCTGCTATGTAGCAGAGCCGATCCAGTTGTGCCAGCTTCTAGCCTCCTATGGAGGCTAGTGAAGCATGGTAAAAGTAAAAAAAAAAAAGTTAAAAAAATGTGAAAAAATAAAAAAAAAAATATATAAAAGTTTAAATCACCCCCCTTTCGCCCCATCCAAAATAAAATAAAAAAATAAATAAATAAATCAAACCTACACATTTGGTATCGCCGCGTTCAGAATCACCCGATCTATCAATAAAAAAAGGATTAACCTGATCGCAATGGCGTAGTGAGAAAAAAAAAACTGAAACGCCAGAATTACGTTTTTTGGTCGCCGCGACATTGCATTAAAATGTAATAACGGGCGATCAAAAGAATGTATCTGCACCAACATGGTATCATTAAAAACGTCAGCTCGGCACGCAAAAAATAAGCCCTCACCCAACCCTGAAACATGGAGACGCTATGGGTGTCGGAAAATTGCGCACATTTTTTTTTTTTTTTTTTAACAAAGTTTGGAATTTTTTACCACCAGATAAAATGTAACCTAGACATGTTTGGTGTCTATGAACTCGTAATGACTTGGAGAATCATAATGGCAGATCAGTTTTAGCATTTAGTAAAGCTAGCAAAAAAGCTAGCAAAAAAGCCAAACAAAAAATAAGTGTGGGATTGCACTTTTTTTTGCAATTTCACCGCACTTGGAATTTTTTTCCTGTTTTCTAGTACACGACATGCTAAAACCAATGATGTTGTTCAAAAGTGCAACTTGTCTCGCAAAAAACAAGCCCTCACATGGCCATATTGACGGATAAATAAAAAAGTTATGGCTCTGGGAAGGAGAGGAGCGAAAAACGAGAACGCAAAAACGGAAAAGGGCAAGGTCTTGAAGGGGTTAAATGAAAAAAAATTGCTTCAACAAAATAGCGCATGAGCAGTAGCATCTATCGAAAAGCAATGTTCTCATTCTCGCCGCCTACTGTGTTGCGAAGACCAATGCGGGAGCACGCACAAAAAGAGGAAATTGTCGCTGCTCAACAAGGCAACGTTCCCGCACTGGTCCCGGGAACACAGTGGGTGGCGCACGTGCAGATTGAGAGCATCACTTGTCTATAGATGCTACTGCACATGCGCTACCATTTTGTTGTTGAATCCACTTTTTTTTTTAAGCCCAGAATATTAAAAGCGCCGGCACAGTATTTAAAATAGGAGGCAGATCACAGAACCTTCAGTGACCTGACATCCAAGCTCACAATCCTGAAGCATATTTTTTTAGCATGCTTTGGATATTTCCTTAGCACTTTTACAATGTTTTGACTGCCGATTTTTGAAGAATGAAGAAACCTCTGGTAGTTTATCCAAGCAAAACTACTGACAAAGATCTGAAATATGGAGGATTTCACTGATGCATTGCTCAGGTCCATTCACCAATGTTGCGCTGACCTCCACAATAGCCAGATCTAACACCCTGAGAACTCTTCCTGTAGGACTAGATCAGTAAGGTTACTTTCACACTAGCGTCGGGCTCGGCCCGTCGCCGTGCGTCGGGCCGACGTTCCCGACGCTAGCGTTGTCGCCGCCGCACAACGGGGGCAGCGGATGCATTTTTCCAGCGCATCCGCTGCCCCATTGTGAGGTGCGGGGAAGTGCGGGGAGGTGGGGGCGGAGTTCCGGCCGCGCATGCGCGGTCAGAAAAAGCGGACCGTCGTGAGCAAAAAACGTTACATGTAGCGTTTTTTGCTCCCAACGGTCCGCCACTGCACGACGCATCCGTCGCACGACAGGTGCGACGTGTGGCAATCCGTCACAATGCGTCGCTTAATGTTAATCAATGGTGAAAAAACGCACCCTGCAAACACTTTTGCAGGATGCGTTTTCTCGGCAAAACGACGCATTGTGACGGAATGCAGTTAACGCTAGTGTGAAAGTAGCCTTACTCTGCCCCCACCAGCCACAGGTTCGGCATGACTGGAGACATCACATCATTGAAACAATGGAGTCCAAATCCGAGGACATGATGGCACATGTCATGGAATTCATGCTGAACCTAAGTTTAGGCTATGTGCAGACGATGCGGATTTAGTGCAGATCCGCAGCGGACCCGCACTGTGATTTACAGTACAATGTAAATCAATGTGAAAAAAAAAGCTGTGCAGATGGTGCGGCAAATTCCATGCCGAAACGCTGCGGATTTAAAAGAAGTGCATGTCACTTTTTTGTGCGGATCTGCAGCATTTCAGCACCCTTCCATTATAGAAATCCGCAGTGGTAAAAAAACGCAGAAAATCCGTGGCAAATCTGCAACTGCTGTTTCTGCCAGGAGATGCAGATTTTGTGCAGAAAATTCTGCACCCCATTCCACATCGTGTGCACATAGCCTTGTAGTGGATGGATAAAACTTAGCGAGTCTTCTCATAATACAACCCCTGGCAAAAATTATGGAATCACCGGCCTTGGAGGATGTTCATTCAGTTGTTTAACTTTGTAGAAAAAAAGCAGATCACAGACATGGCACAAAAGTAAAGTCATTTCAAATGGCAATTTTCTGGCTTTAAGAAACACTAAAAGAAATCAAGAACAAAAAATGTGGTAGTCAGTAATGGTGACTTTTTTTAACCAAGCATAGGGAAAAAAATTATGGAATCACCCTGTAAATTTTCATACCTAAAAATGACACCTGCATCAAATTAGATCTGCTCGTTAGTCTGCATCTAAAAAGGAGTGATCACACCTTGGAGAGCTGTTGCACCAAGTGGACTGACATGAATTATGGCTCCAACATGAGAGATGTCAATTGAAACAAAGGAGAGGATTATCAAACTCTGAAAAGAGGGTAAATCATCACGCAATGTTGCAAAAGATGTTGGTTGTTCAGTCAGCTGTGTCTAAAATCTGGACCAAATACAAACAACATGGGAAGGTTGTTAAAGGCAAACATACTGGTAGACCAAGGAAGACATTAAAGCGTCAAGACCGGAAACTTAATGCAATATGTCTCCAAAACAAGAAATGCACAACAAAACAAATGAGGAACGAATGGGTGGAAACTGAAGTCAACATCTGTGACCGAACTGTATGGGATTTACATACAGAAAAGCTAAACGAAGGCCATCATTAACACTTAAGCAGAAAAAAACAAGGTTACAGTGGGCTAAGGAAAAGCAATCCAGGACTGTGTATGACTGTATGAAAGTCATATTCTGTGATAAATCGCGAATCTGCATTGGGCAAGGTGATGATGCTGGAACTTTTGTTTGGTGCCGTTCCAATGAGATTTATAAAGATGACTGCCTGAAGAGAACACGCAAATTTCCACAGTCATTGGTAATATGGGGCTGCACGTCAGGTAAAGGCGCTAGGGAGATGGCTGTCATTACATCTTCAATAAATGCACAAGTTTATGTTGATATTTTGGACACTTTTCTTATCCAATCAATTGAAAGGATGTTTGGGGATGATGAAATCATTTTTCAAGATGATAATGCATCCTGCCATAGACAAAAACTGTGAAAACATTCCTTGAAAAAAGACACACAAGGTCAATGTCATGGCCTGCAAATAGTCCGGATCTCAATCCAATTGAAAATCTTTGGTGGCAGTTGAAGAAAATGGTCCATGACAAGGCTCCAACCTGCAAAGCTGATCTGGCAACAGCAATCAGAGAAAGTTGGAGACAGATTGATGAATAGTCTTGTTTGACACTCATTAAGTCCATGCCTCAGAGACTGCAAGCTGTTATAAAAGCCAGAGGTGGTGCAACAGAATACTAGTGATGTTTTGGAGTGTTTTTTTGTTTTTGTTTTTCATGATTCCATAATTTTTTCCTCAGAATTGAGTGATTCCATAATTTTTTCCCTATGCTTCGTTATAAAAAGTAACCATTAAAGACTACCACAATTTTTGTTCTTGATTTCTTTTAGTGTTTGAACTGACTTTAGTTTTGTGCCTTGTCTGATCTGCTTTCTTTCTACAAAATTAAACAACTGAATGAACATCCTCCAAGGCCGGTTATTCCATAATTTTAGCCAGGGGTTGTAGATGTGTTCTGCTGTATGGATTATGAATACCGAGGCTATCATTTTGCACTCTCTTTCAGAATCACCCTACATAGAGTGTCTTCAGAGTCTAAGACGCCTTTGGCTATGTGCACACAATGCGGATTTGCTGCGGATCCGCACTGTGATGTACAGTACAATGTTATTCAATGGGATAAAAAAAAAAGCTGTGCAGATGGTGTGGAAAAATCAGTGTGGACTTGCTGCGGATTTCAAAGAAGTGCATGTCACTTCTTTTGTGCAGATTTGCAGCGTTTCTGCACCCCTCCATGATAAAAATCCGCAGTGGCAAAAACCGCAGAAAATCCGCACAAAATCTGCATCAATTCCGCACAAAATCCGCAGCTGCGGATTCTGCCAGGAGATGCAGATTATGTGCAGAAAATTCTGCACCTTTTTTCCTACGTGTGTGTGCACACGTTGCTGATTTTTCGCAGTTTTTTTCGCATTTTTTCGCTATAAAACCGCAAAAAACAGCATACATTATGCATCCCATCATTTAGAATGAATTCCGCAATTTTTGTGCACATGATGCCTTTTTTTCCACAAAAAAAGCATTGCGGTAAAAAACGCAGCATGCTCATTAATTTTGCGGATTTCCCACTATATAATGCATTGGGAAATGTCCGGAAAAATCCTCACCAAAAACGCGCAAAAAAACGCATGCAGATTTTTTGCAGATTTCTTGCAGAAAATTTCCAGTTTTTCTCAGGAAATTTCTGTAAGAAATCCTGAACGTGTGCACATAGCCTAAGAAGGCCAAATCCTTTAACGGCTTGACCTGAAGGTATTAAAATAGCCTGAACACATGAACAGCAAGTCGTATTTACATAGAAATGTATATGTTCATTCTTTTAAATATTTTATTACCACTTTTTCAGGTAGCTTTCAGAGCAGATCCACGCTAAACCTGCCTGAAACAAATGTTGGTTGAGGTAATAAGAGGACTTATTTGTCATGTCATTATATAACAAGGTGTTGGACAAGCCCTATAACTAGGACCTGAAAGACATTTTAAACACAAAAATAATAATTTAGTTTGTAGCTATAATGGCATTTCATAGCTTTAACAAGTGCTGCCGGGAGCACGACCCCATACCAGAGCTGCCGGGCGCACGACCCCATACCAGAGCTGCCGGGCGCACGACCCCATACCAGAGCTGCCGGGAGCACGACCCCATACCAAAGCTGCCGGGCGCACGACCCCATACCAGAGCTGCCGGGCGCACGACCCCATACCAGAGCTGCCGGGAGCACGGCCCCATACCAGAGCTGCCGGGCGCACGGCCCCATACCAGAGCTGCCGGGCGCACGGCCCCATACCAGAGCTGCCGGGCGCACGGCCCCATACCAGAGCTGCCGGGCGCACGACCCCATACCAGAGCTGCCGGGAGCACGACCCCATACCAGAGCTGCCGGGAGCACGACCCCATACCAGGGCTGCCGGGCGCACGACCCCATACCAGAGCTGCCGGGCGCACGACCCCATACCAGGGCTGCCGGGAGCACGACCCCATACCAGAGATGCCGGGAGCACGACCCCATACCAGAGCTGCCGGGCGCACGGCCCCATACCAGAGCTGCCGGGCGCACGGCCCCATACCAGAGCTGCCGGGCGCACGGCCCCATACCAGAGCTGCCGGGCGCACGGCCCCATACCAGAGCTGCCGGGCGCACGGCCCCATACCAGAGCTGCCGGGAGCACGACCCCATGCCAGAGCTGCCGGGAGCACGACCCCATACCAGAGCTGCCGGGCGCACGACCCCATACCAGGGCTGCCGGGCGCACGACCCCATACCAGAGCTGCCGGGCGCACGGCCCCATACCAGAGCTGCCGGGCGCACGACCCCATACCAGGGCTGCCGGGCGCACGACCCCATACCAGGGCTGCCGGGCGCACGACCCCATACCAGGGCTGCCGGGCGCACGACCCCATACCAGGGCTGCCGGGCGCACGACCCCATACCAGGGCTGCCGGGCGCACGACCCCATACCAGGGCTGCCGGGCGCACGACCCCATACCAGAGCTGCCGGGCGCACGACCCCATACCAGAGCTGCCGGGAGCACGACCCCATACCAGAGCTGCCGGGCGCACGGCCCCATACCAGAGCTGCCGGGCGCACGGCCCCATACCAGAGCTGCCGGGAGCACGACCCCATACCAGAGCTGCCGGGCGCACGACCCCATACCAGGGCTGCCGGGCGCACGACCCCATACCAGGGCTGCCGGGCGCACGACCCCATACCAGGGCTGCCGGGCGCACGACCCCATACCAGGGCTGCCGGGCGCACGACCCCATACCAGGGCTGCCGGGCGCACGACCCCATACCAGGGCTGCCGGGCGCACGACCCCATACCAGGGCTGCCGGGCGCACGACCCCATACCAGGGCTGCCGGGCGCACGACCCCATACCAGGGCTGCCGGGCGCACGACCCCATACCAGGGCTGCCGGGCGCACGACCCCATACCAGGGCTGCCGGGCGCACGGCCCCATACCAGAGCTGCCGGGCGCACGGCCCCATACCAGAGCTGCCGGGAGCACGACCCCATACCAGAGCTGCCGGGAGCAAGACCCCATACCAGAGCTGCCGGGAGCAAGACCCCATACCAGAGCTGCCGGGAGCACGACCCCATACCAGGGCTGCCGGGAGCACGACCCCATACCAGGGCTGCCGGGCGCACGACCCCATACCAGGGCTGCCGGGCGCACGACCCCATACCAGAGCTGCCGGGCGCACGACCCCATACCAGGGCTGCCGGGCGCACGACCCCATACCAGAGCTGCCGGGCGCACGACCCCATACCAGAGCTGCCGGGAGCACGACCCCATACCAGAGCTGCCGGGAGCACGACCCCATACCAGAGCTGCCGGGCGCACGACCCCATACCAGGGCTGCCGGGCGCACGACCCCATACCAGAGCTGCCGGGCGCACGACCCCATACCAGGGCTGCCGGGTGCACGACCCCATACCAGAGCTGCCGGGCGCACGACCCCATACCAGAGCTGCCGGGCGCACGACCCCATACCAGAGCTGCCGGGCGCACGACCCCATACCAGAGCTGCCGGGAACCCGCCCCACTTACAGTGCAATATTTTGTAAATGTATTAAACATTTCAAAACGAAGTAGTGCTCTCAGAGCGAGCCCAGAATGCAGAGGTTATAAAAGGCATAAGAATCTGTCAAAAATATCTGGTCAGGACAAGGAGGTGGCGCCACTTGGGCAGGTTGTACTGTATCTTAGTATTTCACAGCAGATCCGCTTTCCTGACTGGCACACCCAGTACATGTTATGGTAACGTGATTACATGTGAGACACAACATAGTGCTTGTTTAGCATAGAAGAGATAGCACAGGATTAGATAACATCCTGCCAGAGAAGGTACTTCCACTGCGATTCTTTGACCTGCATCCAAGCCTGAAGGGGTCAGTCCACAAACATCATCCTACGTACAGCAAAACCGAAGTGGTGAGCCGGATCATAAGGTGATATACGTGCAACGTGCAGGAGCATGCTCACACTGTGGCCATTCCATAGTCCAAACCCACCCACCCCTCCCCACCCCCCAAAAAATAAGCAGATACCCTGCAGCAACTAAATAGTAATAGTACATGTAAATAACATAGGGTACATAGTTAACACTGCTTTGACCGACCTCAATATAGAGAAGAGCATAGAGCAGGACTGGCCATAGTCTGAACGTGCTCCTACACATTGCATATACCGTATATACTCAAGTATAAGCTGAGATTTTCAGTCCCATTTTTTTAGGCTGAAAGTGCCTCTCTTGGCTTATACTTGATTCATTGTCCCAGGGGGTCGGCGGGGGAGCGGCAGGAGTCGACGGCTGTCACATCATACTCACCCCCTTTTGGCGCGGTCTCTGCACTTCCCTGCTTTTCTGATGGTGTCCAGCGCCGGAAGCTCTTCCTGTGTTCAGCGGTCACGTGGTAACGCTCATTAAAGTAATGAATATGCATGTGACTTCACTCCCATAGGCGTGGAGCGCATATTCATTACTATAATGAGCGGTACCATGTAACCGCTCAGCACTGGAAGGAGCTGCCGCCTGGGACAACGGAGAACCAGGGAAGTGCAGAGACCGCGCCTGGAGGGTGAGTATGACGGGGGAGGGTGAGTCATGCGATATTCACCTGTCCTCGCTCCACCGCTGGGTTGTGTCTTCCGCATTATCTGGCTGTGAAGTTCAGGTCGGAGGGTGCGATGACGTGGTTAGTGCGCGCCCTCTGCTTGAACAGTCACTGCAGAGAGACAGAAGACAGCAGTGCGGCGGGAGAACGGGGACAGGTGAATATCGCAAGTGCCGGGGGCCTGAGCCAGCGGCGACACCAGTACCTGGCCCCCATAGCGCGCCGGTGTCCCCGCCTGCTCAGGACACCGGCACCTGGCCCCCAGCAACGAGAGGCAAGTATGATATTTTTTAATGGCAGCAGCAGCAGCATATGGGGTGCCCATATTATTCTATGGAGCATCTTATGGGGCCATCAACCTTTATAGAGCATTATATGGGAAATATTATTCTATGGAGCATCTTCTGGGGCCATCATTAACCTTTTGTGCATCATTATATGGGGCATCTTATGGGGCCATTATTAACCTTTGTGCAGCATTATATGGGGCATATTTTTTGTATGGAGCATCTTATGGGGCCCATCATGAACTGTATGGAGCATCTTATGGGGCTCCTGATTCAATATGGATGTTCAAAAAACATTTAACCTACTGATGTCTCAATTAATTTAACTTTTATTAATATCTATTTTTATTTTTGAAATTTACCGGTAGCTGCTGCATTTCCCACCCTAGGCTTATACTTGAGTCAATAAGTTTTCCCAGTTTTCTGCGGCAAAATTAGAGGCCTCGGCTTATACTCGAATATATACGGTATACCAATTTATGATCTGGCTCATTTCTTTGGTTTTGCTGTAGTTTCTTGCACTTTGTACTAACTGGGGGCATGGCTGCTCTTTTATCAGCTACAGGAAAGATATATATCTTGGTACCGCGTTAGCAGTTAAAAGGATAATATTTAGAATGGAGAGTCCTCAGTGGTTACATTTCATCTACATAGCTTCCCATGGGCAGGTGCCTGAACAGTAGGGCCTGGATACCATGCTGCCCTTATCTACAGTTAAGGTCCATATATATTTGGACAGAGACAACATTTTTCTAATTTTGGTTATAGACATTACCACAATGAATTTTAAACAAAACAATTCAGATGCAGTTGAAGTTCAGACTTTCAGCTTTCATTTGAGGGTATCCACATTAAAATTGGATGAAGGATTTAGGAGTTTCAGCTCCTTAACATGTGCCACCCTGTAAAGGGACCAAAAGTAATTAGACAATTGACTCTAAGGCTACGTTCACACGATCCTTTTTTCACTGCGGATTTTTCAGGTCCTTTTTTTGGCAAATCCGCAGTGAAAACCGCAGTGCTTTTCACTGCGGGTTTTGATCCTTTTTCTACTGCGGATTCCACTGCGGGTTTCCAACTGCAGTTTCCTATTGGTGCTGTTGGAAACCCGCAGCGGAATCCGCAGAAAGAATTGACATGGTACTTCTTTTTTCCGCAGGCAAATCCGCGCTGATTTTCCTGGGGAAAAAAGGATCGTCGGCACAGCGGGTTTTGTTTTCCATTGGGTTACATTGTACTGTAACCTGCATGGAAAAAGGATGCGGATCCGCAGCTGCAATTCCGCTGCGGATCCACACCAAAAACCGCACCGTGTGAACGTAGCCTCAGGCTATTTCATGGACAGGTGTGGGCAATCCCTTCGTTATGTCATTCTCAATTAAGCAGATAAAAGGCCTGGAGTTTATTTGAGGTGTGGTGCTTGCATTTGGAAGGTTTTGC
This sequence comes from Ranitomeya variabilis, assembly GCF_051348905.1. Lineage (NCBI taxonomy): Eukaryota > Metazoa > Chordata > Amphibia > Anura > Dendrobatidae > Ranitomeya > Ranitomeya variabilis. The sequence goes on along the minus strand of NC_135238.1, from coordinate 138,065,672 downwards.
TGTGAAGTAAACATGCGGTCAAAGGAGCTCTCCATGCAGGTGAAACAAGCCATCCTTAAGCTGCGAAAACAGAAAAAACCCATCCGAGAAATTGCTACAATATTAGGAGTGGCAACATCTACAGTTTGGTACATCCTGAGAAAAGGGAAGCACTGGTGAACTCATCAAGGCAAAAAGACCTGGGCGCCCACGGAAGACAACAGCGGTGGATGATCGCAGAATAATCTCCATGGTGAAGAGAAACCTCTTCACAACAGCCAACCAAGTGACCAACACTCTCCAGGAGGTAGGCGTATCAATATCCAAATCTACCATAAAGAGAAGACTGCATGAAAGTAAATACAGAGGGTTCACTGCACGGTGCAAGCCACTCATAAGCATCAAGAATAAAAGGGCTAGACTGGACTTTGCTAAAAAACATCTAAAAAAGCCAGCACAGTTCTGGAAGAACATTCTTTGGACAGATGAAACCAAGATCAACCTCCACCAGAATGATGGAAAGAGAAAAGTATGGCGAAGGCGTGGTACAGCTCATGATCCAAAGCATACCACATCATCTGTAAAACACGGCGGAGGCAGTGTGATGGCTTGGGCATGCATGGCTGCCAGTGGCACTGGGTCACTAGTGTTTATTGATGATGTGACACAGGACAAAAGCAGCCGAATGAATTCTGAGGTATTCAGAGACATACGGTGTGCTCAGAGCCAGCCAAATGCAGCCAAACTGATTGGTCGTTGTTTCATACTACTGATGGACAATGACCCAAAACATAAAGCCAAAGCAACCCAGGAGTTAATTAAAGCAAAGAAGTGGAATATTCTTGAATGGCCAAGTCAGTCACCTGATCTCAGCCCAATTGAGCAGCATTTCACTTGTTAAAGACTAAACTTCAGACAGAAAGGCCCACAAACAAACAGCAACTGAAAACCACCGCAGTGAAGGCCTGGGAGAGCATCAAAAAGGAGGAAACACAATGTCTGGTGATGTCCATGAGTTCAAGACTTCAGGCAGTCATTGCCAACAAAGGGTTTTCAACCAAGTACTAGAAATTAACATTTTATTTAAAATTATTGAATCTGTCCAATTACTTTTGGTCCCTTTAAAAACAGGGTGGCACATGTTAAGGAGCTGAAACTCCTAAACCCTTCATCCAATTTTAATGTGGATACCCTCAAATGAAAGCTGAAAGTCTGAACTTCAACTGCATCTGAATTGTTTTGTTTAAAATTCATTGTGGTAATGTCTATAACCAAAATGAGAAAAATGTTGTCTCTGTCCAAATATATATGGACCTAACTGTATATTGAGGTCGGGTAACACAAGGTGAGGTTTTAACCCCTTTCTGACATCTGACGTACTATCCCGTCGAGGTGGGGTGGGCCCGTATGACCACCGACGGGATAGTACGTCATCACCGATCAGCGGCGCTCACGGGGGGAGCGCGGCCGAGTGTCAGCTGCATATCGCAGCTGACATCCGGCACTATGTGCCAGGAGCGGTCACGGACCGCCCCCGGCACATTAACCCCCGGCACACCGCGATCAAACATGATCGCGGTGTACCAGCGGTATAGGGAAGCATCGCACAGGGAGGGGGCTCCCTGAAGGCTTCCTTGAGACCCCCGGAGCAACGCGATGTGATCGCGTTGCTCCGAGGGTCTCCTACCTCCCTCCTCGCCGCAGGTCCCGGATCCAAGATGGCCGCGGCATCCGGGTCCTGCAGGGAGGGAGGTGGCTTACCGAGTGCCTGCTCAGAGCAGGCGCTGGTAAGCCTGCAGCCCTGCACAGCAGATCGTCGATCTGACAGAGTGCTGTGCACACTGTCAGATCAATGATCTGTAATGTCCCCCCCCTGGGACAAAGTAAAAAAGTTTAAAAAAAATTCCCCACATGTGTGTAAAAAAAAAAAAAAAAAAAAAAAAAAAACCTAAATAAAGAAAAAAAAAAATATATTATTCCCATAAATACATTTCTTTAGCTAAATAAAATAAAAAAAACAATAAAAGTACACATATTTAGTATCGCCGCGTCCGTAACAACCCAACCTATAAAACTGCCCCACTAGTTAACCCCTTCAGTAAACACCGTAAGAAAAAAAAAAAAAAAAAACGAGGCAAAAAACAACGCTTTATTATCATACCGCCGAACAAAAAGTGGAATAACATGCGATCAAAAAGACTGATATAAATAACCATGGTACCACTGAAAACGTCATCTTGTCCCGCAAAAAACGAGCCGCCATACAGCATCATCAGCAAAAAGATAAAAAAGTTATAGTCCTGAGAATAAAGCGATACCAAAATAATTATTTTTTCTATAAAATAGTTTTTATCGTATAAAAGCGCCAAAACATAAAAAAAATGATATAAATGAGATATCGCTGTAATCGTACTGACCCGACGAATAAAACTGCTTTATCAATTTTACCAAACGCGGAACGGTATAAACGCCTCCCCCAAAAGAAATTCATGAATAGCTGGTTTTTGATCACTCTGCCTCACAAAAATCGGAATAAAAAGCGATCAAAAAATGTCACGTGTCCGAAAATGTTACCAATAAAAACGTCAACTCGTCCCGCAAAAAACAAGATCTCACATGACTCTGTGGACTCAAATATGGAAAAATTACAGCTCTCAAAATGAGGGAACGCAAAAAATATTTTTTGCAATGAAAAGCGTCTTTCAGTGTGTGACGGCTGCCAATCATAAAAATCCGCTAAATAACCCGCTATAAAAGTAAATCAAACCCCCCTTCATCACCCCCTTAGTTAGGGAAAAATAAAAAAATTAAAAAATGTATTTTTTATTTCCATTTTCCCATTAGGGTTAGGGCTAGAGTTAGGGCTAGTGTTACGGCTAGTGATAGGGCTAGGGTTATTGCTAGGGTTAGGGCTAGGGTTATGGCTAGGGTTGGGGCTAGGGTTGGGGCTAGGGTTAGGGTTGGGGCTAAAGATAGGGTTAGGGTTTGGATTACATTTACGGTTGGGAATAGGGTTGGGTGTGTCTGGGTTAGAGGAGTGGTTAGGGTTACTGTTGGGATTAGGGTAAGGGATGTGTTTGGATTAGGGTTTCAGTTATAATTGGGGGGTTTCCACTGTTTAGGCACATCAGGGGCTCTTCAAACGGGACATGGCATCCCATCTGAATTCCAGCCAATTCTGCGTTGAAAAAGGAAAACAGTGCTCCTTCCCTTCAGAGCTCTCCCGTGTGCCCAAACAGGGGTTTACCCCAACATATGGGGTATCAGCGTACTCAGGACAAATTGGACATCATCTGTTGGGGTCCAATTTCTCCTGCTACCCTTGGGAAAATACAAAACTGGGGGCCAAAAAATAAGTTTTGTGGGAAAAAAAAGATTTTTTGATTTTCACGGCTCTGCGTTATAAACTGTAGTGAAACACTTGGGGGTTCAAAGTTCTCACAACACAACTAGATAAGTTCCTTGAGGGGTCTAGTTTCCAATATGGGGTCACTTGTGGGGGGTTTGTACTGTTTGGGTACATCAGGGGCTCTGCAAATGCAACGTGATGCCTGCAGACAAATCCATTTAAGTCTGCATTCCAAATGGCGCTCCTTCCCTTCCGAGCTCTGTCATGCGCCCAAACAGTGGTTCCCCCCCACATATGGGGTATCAGCATACTCAGGACAAATTGGACAACAACTTTTGGGGTCCAATATATCCTGATACCCTTGTGAAAATACAAAACTGGGGGCTAAAAAATCATTTTTGTGAAAAAAAAAAGGAATTTTTATTTTCACGGCTCTGTGTTATAAACTGTAGTGAAACACTTGGGGGTTCAAAGCTCTCAAAACACATCTAGATAAGTTCCTTAGGGGGTCTACTTTCCAAAATGGTGTCACTTGTGGGGGTTTTTAATGTTTAGGCACATCAGGGGCTCTCCAAACGCAACATGGCATCCCATCTTAATTCCAGTCAATTTTGCATTGAAAAGTAAAATAGCGCTCCTTCCCTTCCGAGCTCTGCTATGCGCCCAAACAGTGGTTTACCCCCACATATGGGGTATCGTCGTACTCAAGACAAATTGCACAACAACTTTTGTGGTCTAATTTCTTCTCTTACCCTTGGGGAAATAAAAAAATGGGGGCGAAAAGATCATTTTTGTGAAAAAATATGATTTTTTATTTTTACGGCTCTGCATTATAAACTTCTGTGAAGCACTTGTTAGGTCAAAGTGCTCACCACACATCTAGATAAGATCCTTAGGGGGTCTACTTTCCAAAATGGTGTCACTTGTGGGGGGTTTCAATGTTTAGGCACATCAGGGGCTCTCCAAATGCAACATGGCGTCCCATCTCAATTCCAGTCAATTTTGCACTGAAAAGTCAAATGGCGCTCCTTTCCTTCCGAGCTCTGCCATGCGCCCAAACAGTGGTTTACCCCCACATATGGGGTATCAGCGTACTCAGGACAAATTGTACAACAAATTTTGGGGTCTATTTTCTCCTTTTACCCTTGGTAAAATAAAACAAATTGGAGCTGAAATAAATTTTGTGTGAAAAAAAGTTAAATGTTCATTTTTATTTAAACATTCCAAAAATTCCTGTGAAACACCTGAAGGGTTAATAAACTTCTTGAAAGTGGTTTTGAGTACCTTGAGGGGTGCAGTTTTTAGAATGGTGTCACACTTGGGTATTTTCTATCATATAGACCCCTCAAAATGACTTCAAATGAGATGTGGTCCCTAAAAAAAAAAATGGTGTTGTAAAAATGAGAAATTGCTGGTCAACTTTTAACCCTTATAACTCCGTCACAAAAAAAAATTTTGGTTCCAAAATTGTGCTGATGTAAAGTAGACATGTGGGAAATTTTACTTATTAAGTATTTTGCGTGACATATGTCTGTGATTTAAGGGCATAAAAATTCAAAGTTGGAAAATTGCGAAATTTTCGCCAAATATTCGTTTTTTTCACAAATAAACGCAAGTTATATCGAAGAAATTTTACGACTATCATGAAGTACAATATGTCACGAGAAAACAATGTCAGAATCGCCAAGATCCGTTGAAGCGTTCCAGAGTTATAACCTCATAAAGAGACAGTAGTCAGAATTACAAAAATTGGCCCGGTCATTAACGTGCAAACCACCCTTGGGGGTGAAGGGGTTAATATTAGATAGGACCTGAATGGGTACATCTTGTCGCTGTGGGGCGGCTTTTGTGCTTTTTGGATCAAAATAGCGTTAAAAAAGTACCCAGTGTTTATTTACATGTATCATTTTTTTTTTCTTGTGATCCTATGTTCAGGATAGGTGATGAATGCAAGATCATTGGGTGGTCCTACACCAGTGGTCCCACCCCGTCTACAGTTATAAAGCTGCACCTGTTTTTTTGTCTCTCAGAGACATTGAATAAAGTGTAGTGGGAATGTGTGACCTCTGATTTATTGTAAAATGGGACATAGAACGCTTATTCTCATGACTAATGGGGAGGTCAGTGTTTATGCAGCTATAACTTATCCTGTGGATTGGTGATAAACGCTGTCCATGGGACAATCCCTTTGATGGCATACCTGCGTGACGACCTCAGTTACCTTCATTAGTAGAATTACCCATCACTACAATCTCCATAGGGTCCAGTGTACAGGTCCTTCTCAAAAAATTAGCATATAGTGTTAAATTTCATTATTTACCATAATGTAATGATTACAATTAAAGTTTCATATATTATAGATTCACTATCCACCAACTGAAATTTGTCAGGTCTTTTATTGTTTTAATACTGATGATTTTGGCCTACAACTCCTGATAACCCAAAAAACCTGTCTCAATAAATTAGCATATTTCACCCGACCAATCAAATTAAAGTGTTTTTTAATAACAAACAAAAAAACCATCAAATAATAATGTTCAGTTATGCACTCAATACTTGGTCGGGAATCCTTTGGCAGATATGACTGCTTCAATGCGGCGTGGCATGGAGGCAATCAGCCTGTGACACTGCTGAGATGTTATGGAGGCCCAGGATGCTTCAATAGCGGCCTTAAGCTCATCCAGAGTGTTGGGTCTTGCGTCTCTCAACTTTCTCTTCACAATATCCCACAGATTCTCTATGGGGTTCAGGTCAGGAGAGTTGGCAGGCCAATTGAGCACAGTAATACCATGGTCAGTAAACCATTTACCAGTGGTTTTGGCACTGTGAGCAGGTGCCAGGTCGTGCTGAAAAATGAAATCTTCATCTCCATAAAGCATTTCAGCCGATGGAAGCATGAAGTGCTCCAAAATCTCCTGATAGCTAGCTGCATTGACCCTGCCCTTGATGAAACACAGTGGACCAACACCAGCAGCTGACATGGCACCCCACACCATCACTGACTGTGGGTACTTGACACTGGACTTCAGGCATTTTGGCATTTCCTTCTCCCCAGTCTTCCTCCAGACTCTGGCACCTTGATTTCCGAATGACATGCAAAATTTGCTTTCATCAGAAAAAAGTACTTGGGACCACTTAGCAACAGTCCAGTGCTGCTTCTCTGTAGCCCAGGTCAGGCGCTTCTGCCGCTGTTTGTGGTTCAAAAGTGGCTTTACCTGGGGAATGCGGCACCTGTAGCCCATTTCCTGCACACGCCTGTGCACGGTGGCTCTGGATGTTTCCACACCAGACTCAGTCCACTGCTTCCTCAGGTTCCGGTCACCTCTTCTCGTTGTACAGCGTTTTCTGCCACATTGTTTCCTTCCAACAGACTTACCATTGAGGTGCCTTGATACAGCACTCTGGGAACAGCCTATTTGTTGAGAAATTTCTTTCTGGGTCTTATCCTCTTGCTTGAGGGTGTCAATGATGGCCTTCTTGACATCTGTCAGGTCGCTAGTCTTACCCATGATGGGGGTTTTGAGTAATGAACCAGGCAGGGAGTTTTTAAAAGCCTCAGGTATCTTTTGCATGTGTTTAGAGTTAATTAGTTGATTCAGAAGATTAGGGTAATAGGTCATTTAGAGAACCTTTTCTTGATATGCTAATTAATTGAGACAGGTTTTTTGGGTTATCAGGAGTTGTATGCCAAAATCATCAGTATTAAAACAATAAAAGACCTGACACATTTCAGTTGGTGGATAATGAATCTATAATATATGAAAGTTTAATTGTAATCATTACATTATGGTAAATAATGAAATTTAACACTATATGCTAATTTTTTGAGAAGGACCTGTATATACATACACAGTCATATGAAAAAGTTTGGGCACCCCTATTAATCTTAAGCTTAATGTTTCATAAAAATTGTTTTTTTGCAACAGCTATTTCAGTTTCATGTATCTAATAACTGTTGGACACAGTAATGTTTCTGCCTTGAAATGAGGTTTATTGTACTAACAGAAAATGTGCAATCTGCATTCAAACAAAATTTGACAGGTGCATAAGTATGGGCACCCTTATCATTTTCTTGTTTTAAAACTCCTACCTACTTTTTACTCACTTACTAAAGCACTTTTTTTGGTTTTGTAACCTCATTGAGCTTTGAACTTCATAGCCAGGTGTATGCAATCATGAGAAAAGCTACTTAAAGTGGCCACTTGCAAGTTGTTCTCCTGTTTGAATCTCATCCGAAGAGTGGCATCATGGGCTCCTCAAAACAACTGTCAAATGATCTGAAAACAAAGATTATTCAACATAGTTGTTCAGGGGAAGGATACAAAAAGCTGTCTCAGAGGTTTAACCTGTCAATTTCCACGGTGAGGAACATAGTAAGGAAATGGAAGAACACAGGTACAGTTCTTGTTAATTCCAGAAGTGGCAGGCCAAGAAAAACATCAGAAAGGCAGAGAAGAAGAATGGTGAGATCAGTCAAGGACAATCCTCAGACCATCTCCAGAGAGCTGCAGCATCAACTTGCTGCAGATGGTGTCACTGTGCATCGGTCAACTATTCAACGCACTGTTTTTTTGCCGCCATGCATAACACCTTTTTGTATTACCAAACAACTCAATCTTGGTTTCATGAGTCCACAGGACCTGCTTCCAAAAAGAAATTGGCTTCTCCAAATGTGCTTTTGCATACCTCAGCCGACTCTGTTTGTGGCATGCTTGCAGAAACGGCTTCTTTCGCATCACTCTCCCATACAGCTTCTCCTTGTGCAAAGTGTGTTGTATAGTTGACCGATGCACAGTGACACCATCTGCAGCAAGTTGATGCTGCAGATCTCTGGAGGTGGCCTGAGGATTGTCCTTGACTGATCTCACCATTCTTATTCTCTGCCTTTCTGATGTTTTTCTTGGCCTGCCACTTCTGGCCTTAACAAGAACTGTACCTGTGTTCTTCCATTTCCTTACTATGTTCCTCACAGTGGAAATTGACAGGTTAAACCTCTGAGACAGCTTTTTGTATCCTTCCCCTGAACAACTATGTTGAATAATCTTTGTTTTCAGATCATTTGACAGTTGTTTTGAGGAGCCTATGATGCCACTCTTCAGAGGAGATTCAAACAGGAGAACAACTTGCAAGTGGCCACTTTAAGTAGCTTTTCTCATGATTGCATACACCTAGCTATGAAGTTCAAAGCTCAATGAGGTTACAAAACCAAAAAAAGTGCTGTAGTAAGTCAGTAAAAAGTAGGTAGGAGTATTTAAAACAAGAAAATGATAAGGGTGCCCATACTTATGCACCTGTCAAATTTTGTTTGAATGCAGATTGCACATTTTCAGTTAGTACAATAAACCTCATTTCAAGGCAGAAACATTACTGTGTCCAACAGTTATTAGATATATGAAACTGAAATAGCTGTTGCAAAAAAAAAAAAACAATTTTTATAAAACATTAAGCTTAAGATTAATAGGGGTGCCCAAACTTTTTCATATGACTGTATATATATATCCCCCTCTCCCTGTCTCCCTGGGAGCACGTCAATAACTGGAACCTATAAGGCCTTGTTCACACTATCCTTTTTTTGCTGCGGATTTTTCAGCTGCGGATTTGGAAAAACCGCAGTGCAAAACCGCGGTGGTTTTCACTGTGGTTTTTTGTGCGGTTTCTACTGCGGATTCCACTGCGGGTTTCCAACTGCACTTTCCTATTGGTTTAGGTGGAAAACCGCTGCGGAATCCGCAGAAAGAATTGACATGCTACTTCTTTTTTTCCGCAGAGAATCCGCGCTGATTTTCAAGCGGAAAATGCAAAGTGGGCACAGCGGTTTTTGTTTTCCATAGGGTAACATTGTACTGTACCCTGCATGGAAAACGGCTGCGGATCCGCAGCTGCAAATCCGCTGCGGATCCGCAGCAAAAAACGCAAAGTGTGAACATAGCCTAAGGGAAGCATTTCCGGCAACCTTTTGTGCAGTTCCTTGACTGACCTGGGGCAAGTGGTGGCGCCAGAGATACGATCCCTGTTGGGTCTTTCTCTCCCCTCCCCAGAGGTGAGTGAAGGCGACACACCCCTTTCCCTGTGAAATCCGTCACACACAATAAGTGGTGTATATGCAGTATGTAATATAAACTGAATAGTTAAAGTCTACAAACCCTTGACAAAATTTCCAGGTCTTGCCATTAAAAAAAAAAAAATATATATATATACATACATAAAAAGCATTACAGAATGCTGTAGATAAGCCCCTGATGCCGGCGGCCTTAGCTTATAGGCGAATTTTGTGGTGACAGATTCCCTTTAAAATGCAGGCAGTCCCATTTAGGACAAAGAGCCCCTGCAGTGAAAAAGGAGATGTCGATTGAACGTGAACAAAGTGTTATAGATTGGACAAATAATTAAGACAAGAAAAGGACTTTTCAGAGAGTTTGAACAGAGGTACTCGTGTTTACCCATAGGTAGCAAAATGGAAACGGCTTTGTAAACAGACACTGCTGTTTCCTGCAAGGCAAATGCTATACTTTGATCCAGGCGTATGTCTCTGGAAGAACGTTAGAAATATTGGAATCATATAGATCTGATAGTGATGGGACATACATTTTCAGCTTCAGAACGAATCAGAGAAAAAGATGCATGTTTTTTCATAATTAACACCTGCCTATAAGCCACATTTAAATAGTGGGCAGACCGCTGTCCTACTCACCCTCTGTCACCGCATCTCCGTTGTCCCGGCGGCTCTCCTCTGCTCAGCGGTCACGTGGTACAGCTCATTAAGGTAATGAATATGTGCTCCATGCCTATGGGAGTGGAGACGCGTACAAATTCATTACCTTAATGAGCGGTACCACGTGACCACTCAGTACAGGAGATGAGAGCTGCCGGGACAACGGAGATGCAGGGACGGAGGAGGAGTATGATCTTTTCTGTTAGCCGGCGGCTGCAGCTGTCACTGTGCCACAGCCGCCGGCTCCTGATGCTGCTCCGCCGCTCCCCCTCCCCGGCCAGCTTTCTGGACAATTGACTCATGTATAAGCCGAGGGGTGAGTTTTCAGCACACAAAAAAATCTCGGCTTATACTCGAGTATATACAGCACTTATTTCCGCCAATGTATATTGTGCCCTATGTGCTGTGTATATGTATCCCACACAGGGCACAGTATAAACATACGACTCCCACACATCGCACATTATACACACACACACACACACAGCTCCTACACAGGGCACAGTATACACACACGGCTCCCACACACGGCACAGTATACACATGCGTGCGAGCCTCCCACACAGAGCACAGTATACACACACACGCACGCGCCTCCCACACAGGGCACAGTATACACACAAGCGAGCGCGCCTTCCACACAGGGCACAGTATACACACACACGCCTCCCACAGGGCACAGTATACACACACGCCTCCCACAGGACACAGTATATACACACACGCCTCCCACAGGACACAGTACACACACACACACACACACCTCCCACAGGGCACAGTATACACACATGCGTGCGCGCCTTCCACACAGGGCACAGTATACACACATGCGTGCGCGCCTTCCACACAGGGCACAGTATACACACAAGCGAGCGCGCCTTCCACACAGGGCACAGTATACACACACACGCCTCCCACAGGGCACAGTATATACACACACGCCTCCCACAGGACACAGTACACACACACACCTCCCACAGGGCACAGTATACACGCACACACCTCCCACACAGGGCACAGTATACACGCACACACCTCCCACACAGGGCACAGTATACACGCACACACCTCCCACACAGGGCACAGTATACACATCCATCACACACTGCATAGGGGCACGGTATACACATCTGTATCACACACTGCACAGTATACACATCTGTATCACACACACATACACACACACACTGCACAGTATACACATACACATCACACTGGACAGGAGGCACAGTATACACATATGCATCACAAACTGCACAGGGGCACAGTATACACATGCATCACACTGCACAGGAGGAACAGTATACACATATGCATCACACACACTGCACAGGAGGCAGAGAATACACATAAGCATCACACACACTGCACAGGAGGCAGAGAATACACATAAGCATCACACACACTGCACAGGAGGCAGAGAATACACATAAGCATCACACACACTGCACAGGAGGCACAGTATACACATCTGTAACACACACCACACACACACGGTGCACAGTATACACATCTGTAACACACACACACACGGTGCACAGTATACACATCTGTAACACACACGGTGCACAGTATACACATCTGTAACACACACACACACGGTGCACAGTATACACATCTGTAACACACACACACGGTGCACAGTATACACATCTGTAACACACACACACACGGTGCACAGTATACACATCTGTAACACACACACGGTGCACAGTATACACATCTGTAACACACACAGTGCACAGTATACACATCTGTAACACACACACAGTGCACAGTATACACATCTGTAACACACACACAGTGCACAGTATACACATCTGTAACACACACAGTGCACAGTATACACATCTGTAACACACACAGTGCACAGTATACACATCTGTAACACACACAGTGCACAGGGGCACAGTATACACATCTGTAACACACACAGTGCACAGTATACACATCTGTAACACACACAGTGCACAGTATACACATCTGTAACACACACAGTGCACAGTATACACATCTGTAACACACACAGTGCACAGTATACACATCTGTAACACACACAGTGCACAGTATACACATCTGTAACACACACAGTGCACAGTATACACATCTGTAACACACACAGTGCACAGTATACACATCTGTAACACACACAGTGCACAGTATACACATCTGTAACACACAGTGCACAGTATACACATCTGTAACACACACAGTGCACAGTATACACATCTGTAACACACACAGTGCACAGTATACACATCTGTAACACACACAGTGCACAGTATACACATCTGTAACACACAGTGCACAGTATACACATCTGTAACACACACAGTGCACACATCTGTAACACACACAGTGCACAGTATACACATCTGTAACACACACAGTGCACAGTATACACATCTGTAACACACACAGTGCACAGTATACACATCTGTAACACACACAGTGCACAGTATACACATCTGTAACACACACAGTGCACAGTATACACATCTGTAACACACACAGTGCACAGTATACACATCTGTAACACACACAGTGCACAGTATACACATCTGTAACACACACAGTGCACAGTATACACATCTGTAACACACACAGTGCACAGTATACACATCTGTAACAGTGCACATGGGCACAGTATACACATCTGTAACAGTGCACAGTATACACATATGTAACACAGTGCACAGGGGCACACTATACGCATATGTATCACACACACTGCACAGGGGGCACAGTATACACATATGTATCACACACACTGCACAGGGGACACAGTATACACATATGTATCACACACACTGCACAGGGGGCACAGAATACAAATATCTTACACACTGCACAGGGGCACAGTACACACATATGTATCACACACACTGCAAGGGGGCACAGTATACACATGTATTACACACACTGCACAGGAGGCACAGTATACACATATGTATCACACACACTGCACAGGGGGCACAGTATACACATATGTATCACACACACTGCACAGGGGGCACAGTATACACATATGTATCACACACACTGCACAGGGGGCACAGAATACACATATGTATCACACACACTGCACAGGGGGCACAGAATACAAATATCTTACACACTGCACAGGGGCACAGTACACACATATGTATCACACACACTGCAAGGGGGCACAGTATACACATATGTATTACACACACTGCACAGGAGGCACAGTATACACATATGTATCACACACACTGCACAGGGGGCACAGTATACACATGTATCACACAGTGCACAGGGGCACAGTATACACATATGTATCACACACACTGCACAGGTGGGCACAGTATACACACATCTCACACACACTGCACAGGGGCACAGTACACACATACCGTATGTATCACACACTGCACAGGGGGCACAGTATAATAATAATAATAAATAATCTTTATTTATATAGCACCAACATATTCCTCAACGCTTTACAGTTTAACAGTTTCAAACACAACAGTCATAGGTAACAATACAGTGATAAAGCAAAACAAGACAAAATAAGACGACCCTGCACATATGTATCACACACACTGCACAGGGGGCACAGTATACACATATGTATCACACACACTGCAAGGGGGCACAGTGTACACACATCTCACACACTGCACAGGGGGCACAGAATACACATATATCTCACACACACTGCAAGGGAGCACAGTATACACATATGTATCACACACTGCACAGGGGGCACAGAATACACATATATCTCACACACACTGCAAGGGGGCACAGTATACACATGTATCACACACTGCACAGGGGGCACAGAATACACATATATCTCACACACACTGCAAGGGAGCACAGTATACACACATGTATCACACACACTGCACAGGGGGCACAGTATACACATATGTATCACACACACTGCACAGAGGCACGGTATACACATGTATCACACACAGTGCACAGGGGCACAGTATACACATATGCATACCACACACTGCACAGAATACACATGTATCACACAGGGGCACAGAATACACATGTATCACACACACTGCACATATCACACACTGTGCACAGTATACACACATGTATCACACATATATCACACATATACACTGCATAGGGGCACAGCATACACACACAGTGCACATATGACACACAACATACACCGCACACACCGGTGACAGGGCAGTGACACCGGCGCCCAGCAGTCTCCGGTGAGCAGTAGAGCAGAGCGGCCGCTCCTCCCGGCCTCCGCGGGATAACCCCGCTACTCCAGCCGGCACAGCACACAGGAGCGGGTCTGTGTCTCCCGCCCCCCCGGAGAGCAGAGGCCTCGTCCGCTCGGCCGGAACCGGCGCTTCTGTGCTGTGAGATTTGCCGGCATTCTCTGGCCCGCTGCGGCATTACTAACTCACAGCAGAAAATGAGCGGAGCAATGTGGGGGAATGAGGAGACGTCCCATCTCCCGGCCTAGTGAGGCCCACCGGAGCCTCGGCCTGTCCTACATTTAGCGCCCAGCAGCAGTGTGCCACCAGCCGGCACGATCGCTTCACTGCAGGCCGAGGCCTCGCTCTGGCCCAGTGTTCTCCACTTACCTTTCCAAGCTGCTTTTTTTTTCTCTCCTCCTTTCTCCCCCCTTTTCTGTTTGGCTGTCAGATCCCAGGACCTCCCCAGCCGGCTGCGATCCGGACCGGGGGCGCTGTGCCGCTCTGGATCTCCTCCTTCCAGCCAGGACCCCAGTAATAACTGTACGAAGCGCATTAATTTCTACGGGGGAAGGAGGGAGGGGGTGGAGGTCATAAAAAATCTCGTAGTAACAGAGCGGGGGCCGGAGCCTGGAAGGGAATCCCTGGATGTATTCTCCAGCAGGGAAGGCTGGGCTGCTCCTCCTGCGGCTGCCTCCGACAGCACCACTACCGGCGCTCAGAGGACATGACACCGGGGCGCTGCTCTGCCCTCAGCGGCCACCGCCGCTCTGCAGCATCTCTGTGTCCAGCCTCAGTGTGTGAGAATACCCAGCGGTATAGTGATGATGTGCAATAATGGATAATACTCTGTATGGTAATAATATGTCATAATCTGTGTGTAATAATGGACACTACTCCTATATCAATATACTACTCTGTATAGTAATAATGTATAATACTCCTATATCCTGTCTAGTAGTAATGTATAATACTCCTACAGCTATATACTCTGTATAGTAATAATGTATAATACTCCTATAGCTATATACCCTGTATAGTAATAATGTATAATACTCCTATAGCTATATACTCTGTATAGTAATAATGTATAATACTCCTATAGCTATATACTCTGTATAGTAATAATGTATAATACTCCTATAGCTATATACCCTGTGTAGTAATAATGTATAATACTCCTATAGCTATATACTCTGTATAGTAATAATGTATAATACTCCTATATCCTGTCTAGTAGTAATGTATAATACTCCTACAGCTATATACCCTGTATAGTAATAATGTATAATACTCCTATAGCTATATACTCTGTATAGTAATAATGTATAATACTCCTATAGCTATATACTCTGTATAGTAATAATGTATAATACTCCTATAGCTATATACTCTGTATAGTAATAATGTATAATACTCCTATATCCTGTCTAGTAGTAATGTATAATACTCCTACAGCTATATACCCTGTATAGTAATAATGTATAATACTCCTATAGCTATATACTCTGTATAGTAATAATGTATAATACTCCTATAGCTATATACTCTGTATAGTAATAATGTATAATACTCCTATATCCTGTCTAGTAGTAATGTATAATACTCCTACAGCTATATACCCTGTATAGTAATAATGTATAATACTCCTATAGCTATATACTCTGTATAGTAATAATGTATAATACTCCTATATCCTGTCTAGTAGTAATGTATAATACTCCTACAGCTATATACCCTGTATAGTAATAATGTATAATACTCCTATAGCTATATACTCTGTCTAGTAATAATGTATAATACTCCTATAGCTATATACTCTGTATAGTAATAATGTATAATACTCCTATAGCTATATACTCTGTCTAGTAATAATGTATAATACTCCTACAGCTATATACCCTGTATAGTAATAATGTATAATACTCCTATAGCTATATACTCTGTCTAGTAATAATGTATAATACTCCTATAGCTATATACTCTGTCTAGTAATAATGTATAATACTCCTATAGCTATATACTCTGTCTAGTAATAATGTATAATACTCCTATAGCTATATACTCTGTCTAGTAATAATGTATAATACTCCTATAGCTATATACTCTGTATAGTAATAATGTATAATACTCCTATAGCTATATACTCTGTATAGTAATAATGTATAATACTCCTATAGCTATATGCTCTGTATAGTAATAATGTATAATACTCCTATATCCTGTCTAGTAGTAATGTATAACACTCCTATAGCTATATACTCTGTATAGTAATAATGTATAATACTCCTATAGCTATATACTCTGTATAGTAATAATGTATAATACTCCTATAGCTATATACTCTGTATAGTAATAATGTATAATACTCCTATAGCTATATACTCTGTATAGTAATAATGTATAATACTCCTATATCCTGTCTAGTAGTAATGTATAATACTCCTACAGCTATATACCCTGTATAGTAATAATGTATAATACTCCTATAGCTATATACTCTGTATAGTAATAATGTATAATACTCCTATAGCTATATGCTCTGTATAGTAATAATGTATAATACTCCTATATCCTGTCTAGTAGTAATGTATAATACTCCTACAGCTATATACCCTGTATAGTAATAATGTATAATACTCCTATAGCTATATACTCTGTATAGTAATAATGTATAATACTCCTATAGCTATATACTCTGTATAGTAATAATGTATAATACTCCTATAGCTATATACTCTGTATAGTAATAATGTATAATACTCCTATATCCTGTCTAGTAGTAATGTATAATACTCCTACAGCTATATACCCTGTATAGTAATAATGTATAATACTCCTATAGCTATATACTCTGTATAGTAATAATGTATAATACTCCTATAGCTATATGCTCTGTATAGTAATAATGTATAATACTCCTATATCCTGTCTAGTAGTAATGTATAATACTCCTACAGCTATATACCCTGTATAGTAATAATGTATAATACTCCTATAGCTATATACTCTGTATAGTAATAATGTATAATACTCCTATAGCTATATACTCTGTATAGTAATAATGTATAATACTCCTATATCCTGTCTAGTAGTAATGTATAATACTCCTACAGCTATATACCCTGTATAGTAATAATGTATAATACTCCTATAGCTATATACTCTGTATAGTAATAATGTATAATACTCCTATATCCTGTCTAGTAGTAATGTATAATACTCCTACAGCTATATACCCTGTATAGTAATAATGTATAATACTCCTATAGCTATATACTCTGTCTAGTAATAATGTATAATACTCCTATAGCTATATACTCTGTCTAGTAATAATGTATAATACTCCTATAGCTATATACTCTGTCTAGTAATAATGTATAATACTCCTATAGCTATATACTCTGTCTAGTAATAATGTATAATACTCCTATAGCTATATACTCTGTCTAGTAATAATGTATAATACTCCTATAGCTATATACTCTGTCTAGTAATAATGTATAATACTCCTATAGCTATATGCTCTGTATAGTAATAATGTATAATACTCCTATATCCTGTCTAGTAGTAATGTATAATACTCCTACAGCTATATACCCTGTATAGTAATAATGTATAATACTCCTATAGCTATATGCTCTGTATAGTAATAATGTATAATACTCCTATATCCTGTCTAGTAGTAATGTATAATACTCCTACAGCTATATACCCTGTATAGTAATAATGTATAATACTCCTATAGCTATATACTCTGTATAGTAATAATGTATAATACTCCTATAGCTATATACTCTGTATAGTAATAATGTATAATACTCCTATAGCTATATACTCTGTCTAGTAATAATGTATAATACTCCTATAGCTATATACTCTGTCTAGTAATAATATATAATACTCCTATATCTATATAATCTTAAACCAAAGTTGATACACAATACACAGTGTGTCTTAAACAATACACCTGTGCCTATATAAGGGATTACTTACAAAGAAATCCCATGCAATTACAACAGATAAACCCTACATAGAAATATTGCACAGAAAGGGATCATATTAAAAACATCTTTATTGGAAAAAACACAATATTAAAAATTACATCAAACACTAGATGGAATACTCTGAAAGGTGACAACTAGGGTTGAGCGACTTTTGCTTTTTTAGGATCGAGTTGGGTTTTGTGAAACCCAACCTTCTCGAAAGTCGGATTGCGTGAAATCGGCCGATTCTACTGTAAAGTCGGGTTCCGGACCGGAACACAAAACCCAATGCAAGTCAATGTGGATTATATTTTCTCTCTCTCTCTTCCGTGCAAAGCATATGTTGTGTTTGACTGCGGAAATCACTGCAGCCCAAACGGTAATATGGCTCTATGACGCCGCAGAAACCAGACCGGAACCTATGTCATCATGCTGCCCACACTCCTTAATTGACTGAAAAAATGGCGGGGAAGGCGTCATACAAAACGCGACTTTGGCGCCAAGATCGCCGACCACGTGGCCGATCCCACGCTGGAGTCGGGTCGGGTTTCACGAAACCCGACTTTGCCAAAAGTCGGCGACTTTTGAAAATGAACGATCCGTTTCGCTCAACCCTAGTGACAACTACACCAAGGCCGCAGGTAAGAGGATAATAGCATGCTATGAAAAAAAGTACCGTCCTTATAGTAAACATAGATGTGCTAGTGATCCTTATAGAATGAGGTATATAACACTAAGCTGGTAAAAAGCGTCCAGCAACCACATCCAAGCAAAGTACAGGACAATGGAAAAGGTTATTAAAGCATAATTACCTCAGACCTGCGGCGCCACCCCTACGCGCGTTTCGGCTTGCGTGCCTTCTTCCGGGGAGTCCCCCGGAAGAAGGCACGCAAGCCGAAACGCGTGTAGGGGTGGCGCCGCAGGTCTGAGGTAATTATGCTTTAATAACCTTTTCCATTGTCCTGTACTTTGCTTGGATGTGGTTGCTGGACGCTTTTTACCAGCTTAGTGTTATATACCGTATTTTTCGGACTACAAGACGCACTTTTTCCCCCCAAAAAAAGGGGGGAAAATGGGGGGTGCGTCTAATAGTCGCAATGCAGGCTTACCGTGGCGGCAGAGGTACGGTGGCAGAGGTGTGGTGGCAGAGGTGCGGCGGCAGACGTGCGGGGATGAGGAGGCGCAGTGAGCGGGGTCCCTTTCCCCGGTGAGGTGATGCAGCAGCCCGGTAATCAGCAGAGCCGGGTGAATCCTGTTGTTAGCGGTGGTGGCGGCCATCTTCCGGAGGCCGCGCGTGCGCAGATGGAGCGCTCTGCTTCCCGGGGCTTCAGGAAAATGGCCGCGCGTGCGCAGATGGGGATCGCGGCGGCCATTTTCCTGAAGTTCGTGGCTTCAGGAAAATGGCCGCCGCGATCTCCATCTGCGCACGCGCGGCATCCCGCGGCCATTTTCCTGAAGCCCCGGGAAGCAGAGCGCTTCATCTGCGCACCCGCGGCCTCAGGA
Source organism: Ranitomeya variabilis (assembly GCF_051348905.1). Taxonomy (NCBI): domain Eukaryota; kingdom Metazoa; phylum Chordata; class Amphibia; order Anura; family Dendrobatidae; genus Ranitomeya; species Ranitomeya variabilis. The sequence continues at coordinate 138,045,938 of NC_135238.1, read as the reverse complement.
AGATGGCCGCCACCACCGCTAACAACAGTATTCACCCGGCTCTGCTGCTTACCGGGCTGCTGCATCACCTCACCGGGGAAAGGGACCCCTCTGACGCCATACCTCTCACTGCGCCTCCTCATCCCAGCACCTCCTCATCCCAGCACCTCCTCATCCCAGCACCTCCTCATCCCAGCACCTCTGCCGGTAAGCACTGCTGCAACCCTCCCATGGACACCAGGCCGTGGCGTCGCCCATCTAAGCAGGAAGGGACCCTGCTCAGGTGCACGCCGTACCACATCACCCCACCTCTGCCGACACCATGCCTCCTGTGACCCTGCTCTGCCACCGCCAGCCCTCAGGTAAGATACTGTAAATTCGGACAATAAGATGGACCCCCATCTTATAAAAAATCTTTTTTTCTGCAATTTTCACCCCAAATTTGGGGTGCGCCTTATGGTCCGGTGCGTCTTATAGTCCGAAAAATACGGTACCTCATTCTATAAGGATCACTAGCACATCTATGTTTACTATAAGGACGGTACTTTTTTTCATAGCATGCTATTATCCTCTTACCTGCGGCCTTGGTGCCTTGGTGTAGTTGTCACCTTTCAGAGTATTCCATCTAGTGTTTGATGTAATTTTTAATGTTGTGTTTTTTCCAATAAAGATGTTTTTGATATGATCCCTTTCTGTGCAATATTTCTATGTAGGGTTTATCTATATAATCTGTATAGTAATAATATATAATACTCCTATAGCTATATACCCTGTATAGTAATAATGTACAATACTCCTATAGCTATATAATCTGTATAGTGATAGTGTATAATACTCCTATATCTATATAATCTGTATAGTGATAGTGTATAATACTCCTATATCTATATAATCTGTATAGTGATAGTGTATAATACTCCTATATCTATATAATCTGTATAGTGATAGTGTATGATACTCCTATATCTATAAACTCTGTATAGTAATAATGTATAATACTCCTACATCTATATACTCTGTATAGTAATAGTGTATAATACTCTGTATAGTAACAGTGTATGATACTCCTATATCTATATAATCTATATAGTATTAATATATAATACTCCTATAGCTATATACCCTGTATAGTAATAATGTACAATACTCCTATAGCTATATAATCTGTATAGTAATAATATATAATACTCCTAGCTATATACCCTGTATAGTACGAGGCTGAAGTTGTTTTTTTATTTGGCAATTTTTAGATTAGTTATTTCGTACACTCAAGTACTATGGGTATGAAAAGGACGACTTAGTGTTCCAATAGGGCAACAACACGAAGCATGCGTCGAGATTGGCGAATAAATGGTTCAATGACAATTAAGTAAAGAACCTGGAATGGCTCCAACAGTCCCCAGACCTCAACCCAATCAAACACTTGTGGGTAGAATTGAAGCAAACACTCTATACATACCCAAGTGAGTCTATCAGTATGCACCAACTTTCGGAACGTGTGGCTAGGATACGGCTAAAGTTCCCACCCCGAAGGTCCATACGGACACCATACTCTTAACCCGAAAACCAGTGGGATCACATATATGATACTGTTTAAAATGCCTGGGTATACTTTTAAGCAAATCAACATTGTCTTCCTCTTTAGCAGCCAGTATGTCTCTTATGTGCTCTCTTATTCCCACTTTAAGAACTCGTGTCGTCAGACCGATATAGATTTTCACACAAGAACAAGATGCATAATAAACCACCGCTGTTGTTGAACAAGTGATGGCGTGTGTGATTTTAAAAATATGTCCTTGGATTTATCAATATTAGGGCATGCCACACATTTCCCACATGGTTTGCAACCCCAAATAGATTGCTGGCTTTGATGTCCAGTGGAAAAAGGTGGAGAGGGGGGCCTTAGGTGTATAATAGCTCCTGACCAAGATGTCACCCAACTTTTGGGATCGTCTGGCTGTAATAGAAGATTTAGATGGAAGGTATTGTTTTAGTACCCGGTCAGCTAGTAGAATAGACCAATGTTACTTCACAATCTCAAATATCCTATTCCATTGTGAATTGTATGTAATCACCAATCTTACCTGGATCGTAGATTCATTCTTTTCAGAGGAATATAGCAGCAGATTATGATCCGTTTTTCTGGCCCTATTGTACGCTTTTTTAATTGACCTTTTGCTGTATTTTCTCTCCAAAAATTGGGCTTTCATTTCCGTTGCTCGGGTTTCAAAATCTGTCATACTGGAATCTATCCTTCTAATGCGAAGGAACTGACTGATGGGTACAGAGTTTACCACATGGAGAGGATGTGCAGAACTTGCATGGAGGACGGAGTTCACCGCTGTGTCCTTACAGAAGGCATCGGAAAGTAAAAGACCATCATGGACTCTCTTGACCAAGACATCCAAAAGTATATAGTCAGTGACCAATTGTGCAAGTTCTCCCACTTAAAAAGATGAGAGAGGCCTGTAATTGACATCATAGGTAGACCACAACTATGAGAGGCAAAATGAGAAAACAAATCCAGAAAATCACCTTGTCTGATTTGGCAAGATTTATTTTGCAAATTATGGTGGAAAATAAACATTTGGTCATTAACAAAAGTTAATCTCAATATTTTGTTATATATCCTTTGTTGGCAATGACAGAGGTCAAACGTTTTCTGTAAGTCTTCACAAGGTTGGCACACACTGTTGGTGGTATGTTGGCCTAGTGCTCCATGCAGATCTCTAGAGCAGTGATGTTTTGGGCCTGTCGCTGGGCAGCATGGACTTTCAACTCCCTCCAAAGGTTTTCTATTTGGTTGAGAGCTGGAGACTGGCTAGGCCACTTTAGGGCCTTCATATGCTTCTTACGAAGCCACTCCATTGTTGCACTGGTGGAGTGCTTGGTATCATTATGGTGAAAGACCCATCCACGTTTCATCTTCAATGCCCTTGCTGATGGAAGGAGGTTTGCAATCAAAATCTCACGATACATGGCCCCATTCATTCTTTTATGTACACAGATCAGTCGTCCTGGTCCCTTTGCACAGAAACAGCCCCAAAGCATGATGTTTCCACCCCCATACTTCACAGTAGGTATGGTGTTCTTTGGATGCAACTCAGAATTCTGTCTCCTCCAAACACAACAAGTTTTGTTTCTACCAAACAGTTCTACTTTGGTTTCAACAGACCATATGACATTCTCCCAATACTGTTCTGGATAATCTAAATGGTCTCTAGCAAATTTCATACGGGCCCGGACATGTACTGGCTTAAGCAGCGGGACATGTCTGGCACTGCAGAATCTGAGTCCCTGGAGACGTAGTGAGTTACTGATGGCAGCCTTTGTTACGGTGGTCCCAGCTCTATGCAGGTCATTCACTAGGTCCCCCTGTGTGGTGCTGAGATTTTTGCTCACCATTCTTGTGATCATTTTGACCCAACGGGGTGAGATCTTGCGTGGAGCCCCAGATCGAGGGAAATTATCAGTGGTCTTGAATGTCTTCCATGTTATTATTGCTCCCACAGTTGATTTCATCACACCAAGCTGCTTGCCTATTGCAGATTCAGTCTTCCCACCCTGGTGCAGGGCTACAATTTTGTTTCTGGTGTCCTTCGACAGCACTTTGGTCTGCACGATAGTGGAGTTTGGAGTGTGACTGTTTGAGGTTGTGGCAGGTGTCATTTATACTGATAAGTTAAAACAGGTGCCATTACTACAGGTAATGAGTGGAGGACAGAGGAGCCTCTTAAAGAAGAAGTTACAGGTCTGTAAGAGCCAGAAACATTGCATGTTTTTAGGCAACCAAAAACTTATTTTCCACCATAATTTGCAAAATAGATCTTGCCAAATCAGACAAGGTGATTTTCTGGATTTGTTTTCTCATTTTGACTCTCATAGTTGTGGTCTACCTATGATGTCAATTACAGGCCTCTCTCATCTTTTTAAGTGGGAGAACTTGCACAATTGGTGGCTAACTGAATACTTTTTTCCCCCACTGTAAACTCTGTTTAGTCATATCTGTAGCCCCCTAATACTCTTACATAATAATACTCTGTGTAATAATACTCATACTCATATATAACTCTATATGTAATATTACTCTATATACTTCCATAATACTCTTTATACTCATAATAATACCTCATACTCTATATACTCATATAATATTCGGCATACTCGTATATAATAATACTGTTTATATGCATAATAATACTCATACTAATAATCATACTCTATATATTTGTATCTAATAATGCCTATATTCTGCATACCATATATAATAATGGTTATACTCTGTGGTAACACAAAACCTATATATTTGTAAACTTGGGACAATGCACAACTCGATAAATCAATATCAAACTACCATATAGAAAACAAGCAGAGTATATGTGCCATACAAGAAAAAAATATTGTATATATTAAAATAATTCTAAAATACAATTATAATACCAAAGCCTGCTAAGCTCAAAATGCAAGGATTCCTTCCAATTTAACCCATGGTGAGCCTTATGCATGTATATACAGTTACATATAAATTCACAGAGCCTAAAAAGTGCATTAGTTACTAAGTACTTACATCCAAATGGATTTGCTAAAGGCATGAAAATAAATACCAAATACAGACTTACATATGCTGCCCAGGTGATAATGGTGGTTATCGTGCCGCCTCAATGCACGTTTTGTATAGTAACTTTCTCAGGAGGCGTGTGTTTGGGAGGGGGGTCGTAGTTAAATAGACCAAACTGGTCAGTCATGAGCTTCAAATGTGGAGGTGTGTGTCATTTAACCCTGTCTGCAGTTCCGAACATAGTGAATGCGAAAATGACGTGTCTATAAGATGTGGCGCATGTGCAGCGTGAACAGGCAAGGCAAACATGATCATGGGATGCATTAAAAGAGGTCTGGATACACATGATGAGGGCATTATACTGCCTCTGTACAAATCCCTGGTTAGACTGCACATGGAGTACGGTGTACCGCTTTGGGCGCCGGTGCTCAGGAAGGATATAATGGAACTAGAGCGAGCATAAAGGAGGGCAACAAAATTAATAAAGGGGATGAGGAGCTACAATGCCCAGAGAAATAAGCAAAATTAGGATTATTTAGTCTAGAAAAGAGATGACTGAGGGGCGATCTAATAACCGTGTATAAGTATATAAGGGGACAATACAAATATCCAAGGATCTGTTTATACCAAGGAAGGTGACGGTCACAAGGGGGCATTCTCTGTGGAGGAGAGAAGGTTTTTCCACCAACATAGAAGATGATTCTTTACTGTTAGGGCAGTGAGAATCTGGAATTCCTTTCCTGAGGAGGTGGTAATGGCAAACTCAGTCAAGGGGTTCAAGAGAGGCCTGGCTGTCTTCCTGGAGCGTAGCAATATTGTATCTTACAGTAATTAGGTTCTTTAGAAGGACTAGGATTTGGGGATTTTTTCTGACGGAATATAGGCTGAACTGGATGGACAAATGTCTTTTTTCAGCCTTGCTAATTATGTTACTATGAATCAGTGATAGAAGGTGTTTCAGTTTGCGGCCCAGTAGAGCGAAAGCACAGCCGCGTGGACATAGAGACAGCGCCTGCGCAGATGACCCAGTGCATCACTTGCCGAAATGCCAGCGAGACACATACCACACAAATGCGCATAGGCACACTGGATAATATGTAAGAACATATAATGAAGGGTCTACAGTATATATATTGTGACAGGGTCACTGGCACAGTGTATGAAGGGAGATATGTGTCATTGTGCATATTAGCTTCAGTGATGTGAAACCAGAATAGTTTTCCTCCAGCACGCTATGTGTTGAGAGGGTTAAGTTAATATGGGCTGATTTTAGCAGACTTTCATAGAGCGGGTGGGAGGAGGTCCACCGTATCTCCACCTGCAGAGTCCTGACAGACCTGTGTGATGTCAGGATCATGTGATCATCACATGTGTTAAATACCTGGCCATGAGAGTCAGTGGGTGTGGTGTGTTGGGAGAGGTGGAACTCCCACATAGATCCCGGAGCAGCTAAGGAAGCAGTGCATGTTGCCTGCAGGGCAAGGACTCTGTTTAAACTTTACCTTTTGGTTTTGTTTTTTCGTTATTCCAGAAAGGCTTTGGTTATTTTTCCTGACCCCTGCTGAAGTTTATGCTGTTCATAATAAACAAGCAGGTGAACTACCACCAGTGATCACCGGTGACATTATACACAGGAGCTCTGTGTATAGTTTACAGTGTATAGTGTCAGTGTACAGATAATACAGTGATCACTGGTGACATACACAGGAACTCTGTATATAGTGTTAGTGTACAGGTAATACAGTGATCACTGGTTATACACAGGAGCTCTGTATATTGTATACAGTGTATAGTGTGCGTATACATGTAAAACACTGTCATTTACACCTTTTTCTTTACTGTCTATCGCTTTCGTCCACAGCAAGGGCTCACCATTTCCCGGATACCCTGCCAGGCCAGTCCGACCCTGATGTTAGTTATTTAAAAAAAAAACCAGTGGAGAGGGGAGGTCCTCTTCTCTTGTAGTCAGCACCTGGTGCCTGGGAATAGCGCTAACTATACTGCTTTTCCCAGCCGGTGGAGCATTTAATTCCAGTATGTGTCACACGGATATCATCCGTGTGTCATCAGTGTGCATGACGTATTGACGTCCGTGCTCCCGGAAGAAAACGGACATGTCCACATTTGGGTCATGCGGATACACGGTCTATGTGAACACAGAGATGTATGCAACCCTATAGATTTAAATGTGTTGACATGTGTACATGTACTGGAGACACTGATGTGTGAAGGGGGCCTTATACTAAAATCTCCAGTGTCTGGTAGTCTGATCACTACATGTTTTATGTGTTTGTCATTTCAAGTTATTTGGTAATTATTATTTAGTATTGTTGGCCGATTTTGCAATAAATCACGATTAAATTTCCTTAGACCACCTGTATGTTTCCCATAGCCTGCCCACCTCTCATTTTTATAAGACTGTATGCACACAGAGTTTTTTTTTTAAGAAGTATTTTAGAACAGGTCCACTCCAAAAGATTCGTGAAAAATAATTCAAAAAAATGCTTGAAAGATCCATCTTGTTCATTTCTATTCAAAAACAACTGAACGGGACCGCAGGAATAAGGTGCGCCAAGTTCGTAAAGAGGTGCACTCTATAGCTGCCATGCACCTCCACAAAGATTTTTCTCCAGTCTTTAAAATGGCATCAATTTTGATTAAATAGGCGGGTAAACTTTGCCATGCACCATCTTAGCTCCATTCACTTTGGTGAAGTTTCCAGTGTAAAACAATCAAAAGTGGCACAACTTGAAGTTCTGCAAAACCACACAGGGTTTTTTTTATTCTGAATGCTAAAAAATACAAGTTTTTCAAGAGCAACTCACTTCTAGAAACACTGCCTTTTTTTACATGCTTTTTCGCCGTCCCTAAGGTGTGTTCACACTGCATCTTTTTCCGCCGTATTAAAAAACCCCTCTGTTTTTAAAGCATAAAGTGCTTCACGAAACTCCTTTTCACCTGCATTTTATAAACCTGAAGTATTTTTTTCTCCTTTTTTTTGGCCATTTCCTGAGTATTTTGCCATAAACGGGTTTTTTTGTGCTTTTTCTGGCATTTTTTGAACATCTATTAGGTTGTGTTCCCATGTAGCATAAATTCTGTATTTTTTCCACTATGTTTTTTCAGAATATCTGCATTTAACCATCCCAGTAAAGTCATTTCATGAAAAGTCATGCCCACTGTACATCTACAGACGTTGATCTGTGTGTTTTTTGTTTTGCAATTTTTCTCCATAGGCGTCTGGTGGCTGAAAAAAATACTTGAAAAAAAAGAGTTACAGTTATGGGTGCAGAATCATAGTTTTTCTACAGAAAAAAAGTCAAATCTACACCAATAACACTGTACAGTAGAGGTATACGGCACTCCCAGGTTCATAGAGGAGGTACTTAAGTATAATTTGTAAAGCGCTGCGGAATATGTTGGCGCTATATAAATAAAAATAATAATTATTATTATTATTAGTGTTCCAACCCGTTGATAAGAAACTTGGCACTCAAAATGCAGTGAATTAAATAAATCCTTTAACGGCAATCCAAGCAGCTGTTGTTACCGTTTCGGTGTTAACATTGGACCTTCATCAGAACTAATTGCCTTGTTGAATTTTTCTTATTTTCTGCCAGGTTGCAGTGCTGTGTTAATTGCGACTGGCGTCGCTGAGGAGTGGCGCTCGCTCAGGGGTCTTTTTAAATTTCTATATATTTTAATCTTCTTTATTTTGTGCCTGCTATGTTCTACTATATGGTGTTACGTTAGAATATATGATTACTTTGGGTTTATAGCCTTGCACTGAACTTTACATATGTTGCTAATTTGCTCTGGAGGATCTGTCATCTTTCATAATATGTGCAAACTGTAAAGCGCTGCAGAATATGTTAGCGCTATATAAAAATAAAGATTATTGTTATTTATCTTTATCTGCCTATTATTAGATTACTAGATGGTGGCCCGATTCTAACGCGTCGGGTATTCTAGAATATGTATGTATGTATGTATATAGCAGCCACATAGTATATAGCACAGGCCACTTAGTATATAGAAGCCATGTAGTATATAGCAGACAAACAGTACGTGGCCTGTGCTATATACTATGTGGCTGCTATAAACATACATATCCGATACGTTAATACAGGCCACGCAATGTATAACAGTGGCCACACAGTATATAACACAGCCCAAGTAGTATATAGCACAGCCCACGTACTATATAACAGCCCACGCAGTATATAGCAGCCACGTAGTATATAACACAGCCCACGTAGTATATAACACAGGCCACGCAGTATATAACACATCCCACGCAGTATATAACACTGCCCACGTAATATATAGCACAGCCCACGCAGTACAAAACACAGCCCACATAGTATCTAACACTGGCCACGTAGTATATAGCAGCCACGTGGTATATAACACAGCCCACGTAGTATATAACACTGCCCACATAGTATCTAACACTGGCCACGTAGTATATAGCAGCCCACGTAGTATATAACACAGCCCACGTAGTATACAGCAACGTGGGCACCATATCCTTGTTAAAAAAATAATTAAAATAAAAAATAGTTATATACTCACCCGCCAGGATCCAGCGAAGCTCTGGCGATGCGCACGCGGCTGCCGCCATATTCTGTTCCCGTGATGCATTGCAAAATCACCCAGATGACTTAGCGGTCTCGCGAGACTGCTAAGTCTTCTGGGTAATTTCGCAATGCATCTCTGGGAACGGAAGCTGGCGAAGGTGAGAATAGCATGTTTTTTGTTTTTTTATCATTTTTAACATTACATCTTTTTACTATTGATGCTGCATAGGCAGCATCAATAGTAAAAAGTTGGGGACACACAGGGTTAATAGCAGCGATAACGGAGTGCGTTACCCGCGGCATAACGCGGTCCGTTACCGCTGGCATTAACCCTGTGTGAGCGGTGACTGGAGGGGAGTATGCGGGCGCCGGGCACTGACTGCAGGGGAGTAGGGAGGGACTAATTGGACTGTGGCCGTCGCTGTTTGGTCGCGGCAGCCATGACAGGTAGCTGGCGAGACCAATCAGCGACGCAGGATTTCCGTGACGGAAGTTGCCGACAGAAAGACGGAAGTACCCCTTAGACAATTATATATAGACTAGATGGTGGCCCGATTCTAACGCATCGGGTATTCTAGAATATGCATGTCCACGGAGTATATTGCCCAGCCACGTAGTATATTGCCCAGTTACGTAGTATATTGCCCAGTGACGTAGTATATTGCCCAGTTACGTAGTATATTGCCAAGCCACGTAGTATATTGCCCAGTTACGTAGTATATTGTCCAGTGATGTAGTATATTGCCCAGTTACGTAGTATATTGTCCAGTGATGTAGTATATTGCCCAGTTACGTAGTATATTGTCCAGTGATGTAGTATATTGCCCAGTTATGTAGTATACAGCACAGAGTCAAGTAGTATATTGCACAGCGACGTAGTATACAGCAGAGCCACGTAGTATATTGCCCAGTTACGTAGTATATTGCCCAGCCACGTAGTATATTGCCCAGCCACGTAGTATATTGCCCAGCCACGTAGTATATTGCCCAGCCACGTAGTATATTGCCCAGTGACGTAGTATATTGCCCAGTGACGTAGTATATTGCCCAGTTACGTAGTATACAGCACAGAGCCACGTAGTATATTGCACAACGATGTAGTATACAGCACAGAGCCACGTAGTATATTGCCCAGCCACGTAGTATATTGGCCAGCTATGTATGTCACAGGTTAAAAAATAAACATATACTCACCTTCCGAGGGTACCCTTGTAGTTCTGTCGCCTGTGTGCGGTGCAGGCGGAAGCTTCCAGTGCCAGGGTGTGATGACGTCGCAGTCACATGACCGTGACATCATGGCAGGTCCTTCTTGCGCAGGTGCGCAGGGCCTGTGATGACATTGTGGTCACATGACCGTGACATCATGGCAGGTCCTTCTTGCGCAGGTGCGCAGGGCCTGTGATGACATTGTGGTCACATGACCGTGACGTCATGGCAGGTCCTTCTCGCGCAGGGCCTGTGATGACATCGCGGTCACATGACCGTGACGTCATGGCAGGTCCTTGTCGCATACCATCCTTAGCACCGCAACCTGCCGCTTGCATGGACCGGTCACCGGAGAGTCGCGAGGAGCGGGAAAGGCAGCGGAAGGTGAGTATATAATGATTTTTTATTTTTTTTAACATTAGATGTTTTTACTATTGAGGCTGCATAGGCAGCATCAATAGTAAAAACTTGGTCACACAGGGTTAATAGCGGCGGTAACGGAGTGAGTTACCCGCGGCATAACGCGGTCCATTACCGCTGGCATTAACCCTGTGTGAGCCGTGACTTCGGGGAGTATGAAGCAGGCGCCGGGCACTGACTGCAGGGGAGTAGGGACTAATCGGACTGTGGCCGTCGCTGATTGGTCGCGGCAGCCATGACAGGCAGCTGGCGAGACCAATCAGCGACTTGGATTCCATGACAGACAGAGGCCGCGACCAATGAATATCCGTGACAGAAAGACAGACAGAAAGACGGAAGTGACCCTTAGACAATTATATAGTAGATTACGTTTGATGATCTTAACCCTCGCACTTTATTCAGCCTTTTGCATTGCACTTTATTCATATGACCAGATAGTTTTAATTTATTGATTACTTGGCATTTCTTTAAGTAGTCTGTGCCTTTCATATTTTTACAGAATATTTGTTTTTAACCCCTTTACCCCCACCTCCCCCCTCCAAGGTGGTTTGCACGTTAATGACCTGGCCAATTTTTACAATTCTGACCACTGTCACTTTATGAGGTAATAGCTCTGGAACGGTTGCGGATCCCGCAATTCTGAGAATGTTTTTTTGTGATATATTGTACTTTATGTTGATCGTAAAATTTCTTCGATATGACTTGCCTTTAATTGTGTAAAAAACGGAAATGTGAAATTTTAGCAATTTTCAAACTTTGAATTTTTATGCCCTTAAATCAGAGAGATGTGTCACACAAAATTATTAATGAATAACATTTTTCAGATGTCTACTTTACATCAGCACTATTTTTGAAACAAAATTTGTTTTTGTTAGGAAGTTAGAATCGTTAAAAGCTGACCAGCGATTTCTCACAACAAAATTGAGAAAACCGTTTTAGTTAGGGATCACCTCCCATTTGAAGTCACTTTGAGGGGTCTATATGATAGAAAATACCCAATTTGACACCATTCTAAAAACTGCACCCCTCAAGGTGATCAAAACCACATTCAAGAAGTTTATTAACCCTTCAGGTACTTCACAAGAATTTTTGTAATGTGAAAAAAAAATGAACATTCAACTTGTTTTCACAATTTTTTTTTACTTCAGATGCAATTATTTTTTTTTATTTTGACAATGGTAACAGGAAAAAATAGACCTCCTGAGCATGCTGATACCCCATATGAGGGAGAAAACCACTGATGGGTGCACGACAGAGCTCGGAAGGGAAGGCGCGCTATTTGACTTTTTAAATATAAAACTTCCTGGAATCATTAACAGACGTTATGTCCCGTTTGGAGAGCCCCTGATGTGCCTAAACAGAGTAAACCCCCCCCACCTTGTTCACCTGATCTGAACCCCATAGAGAACCTGTGGTCCCTCATAAAATGTGAGATCTACAGGGAGGGAAAACAGTACATCTCTCGGAACAGTGTCTGGGAGGCTGTGGTGGCTGCTGCACGCAATGTTGATCGTAAACAGATCAAGCAACTGACAGAATCTATGGATGGAAGGCTGTTGAGTGTCATAAAGAAAGGGGGGCTATATTGGTCACTAATTTTTTGGGGTTTTGTTTTTGCATGTCAGAAATGTTTATTTCTAAATTTTGTGCAGTTATATTGGTTTACCTGGTGAAAATAAACAAGTGAGATGGGAATATATTTGTTTTTTATTAAGTTGCCTAATAATTCTGCACAGTAATAGTTACCTTCACAAACAGATATCCTCCTAAGTTAGCAAAATCTAAAAATAAAAAAACACTCCAACTTCCAAAATTATTAAGCTTTGATATTTATGAGTCTTTTGGGTTGATTGAGAACATAGTTGTTGATCAATAATAAAAATAATCCTCTAAAATACAACTTGCCTAATAATTCTGCACACAGTGTACAATTTGTTGTGCAATTTCTTCTGAGTATGCAGATATGTGGGGGAATACTATTTTTGAGGCGCAGTGCAAAGTTCAGAAGGAAAGAGGCGCCATATTGGAGTTCAGATTTTGTTGGAATGGTTTGAGGGTGCCATGTCACATTAATGGAAACCCTGAGGTGCCAGAACAACAGAAACCCCCTATATGTGAACTCATTTTAAATACTACCCTCCTCAATGAATTCATCTAGGGGTGCATTGATCATATTGACACCAAATGTGCCTCACAGAATTTTTACCATTGAGCGGTGAAGAAAGAATAAATTACATTTTTCCTACTAAAATGTTGTTTTAGCACCAAGTTTTTAATTTGTATAAGGGATAATAGGAATTTTTTTTTACAACAAACTGAGGTCCATTTTTTCCTGAGAGCACCAAGACCCTACATGTAATTGGGAAATATTTTTCAGGCACAGTGCAAAATCAGATGGCAAGGAGCACCAGATACCACTGTTGTGGATTGTAGGTGCCATGACCCACTGGGAGAGCCCATGAGGTGCCAGAACAGCAGAATCCCCCATAAGTGACCCCACTTTACAAGCTAGACATCTCATTGAATTCATCTAGGGGTGCAGTGATCATATTGACACCACGGGTGTGTCACAGAATTTTATACCATTAGGCAGTGAAGAAAAAATAACTACATTTTTACCACCAAAATTTTGTTTTAGCCCCAGATTTTACATTTTCAAACAAGAAGTGGGTAAAAATGGCACCCTAATTTGTCCCACAATTTCTACTGAACGTGGCAATACCCCATATGTGGCTTTACAATACTACTTAGCCACACGGAGAGACTCGGGAGGAATGGAGCGTTATTTGCCTCCTGGAGAACAGACTTTCCTAGAATAGTTTGTGGACTCCATATACAGAGCCCCTAATTGCTAGAAGAGCAGATTCCCCCCTCAAGTGACCCCATTTTGGAAATTATACCCCTTTGGGAATTTATCTACAGGTGTATCACCGATTTTGACTCCATGGATATTTTCCAGAAACAAGCAGCAATGAATGTTGGCGAGTGAAAATTGTAGTAACCAGTACGTTGCAGTCACAAGTATGTTATGTCCAGCTCATGCTTCTGGAGAAATGCACTCGTAAGTTAGGCGGGCTCTCATCACTTAAGAAATGCTAAACATGTGGACAATATATGTGGTTTAGGTACACTGTGGTGCTCAGAAGGGAAAGGGGCATTTGGATTTGGGAGCACAGAATTTGCTGAATTTCTTTTGGAGGGTGAGGAGCCATTTCGCTTTTTCATATCCTTTGTACTACCAGTAACATGGAAGCCCCCTATATTTCCATTAACAGATGACAGACTTGAGTGGGGACTTGCTTTTCTTCTGGATTGAGATGAAGCTTGTATTGTGAACATTTTACATAACATTTTGGATCACATTTATCCGGTGCTGTACGCTGAGCATCTGCTTTGGGGGATTCCATCAAAATATCTGAGTAACGTGGTTCAGATGAAATCCCCAAGGGGGCCATTCACTATAATGAGGCAGCAGAGTTACTCTGGACTCCTTCTGGCCTCTGTTCAGTGGTGTCCTCCTTTTCAGAGGTGCACAAAACTTTGGACAACGGCACTTTTATGCAATCTTAAAAGGAAGGACACTGCCGAATCACTGGTCAAATGGCGTCCACAGTGCCTTCATCTGCCTCATTATAGAGAATCTTCCACCAGAGGTTCCGGCTGAATCACGTATTTCAGAGATTTATACAGAAACACCTGTGTAAGCGCTCAACGCAGAGCGCAGGACAAATGTGCACCGAGCCTTACAGCGATCTTTGGGAGGCAGAATGAAAAAATCAAGAGCAGATGAAGAATTGATTTTATTTTGTTACTAGACGGTGGCCCGATTCTAACACATCGGGTATTCTAGACTATGTATGTAGTTTATTTATGAAGATTTCAGAATAATGCAATGAATACACAGGATTCGGCCGGCCGGGCATGACCAATTAGTGAAGGGTGGTTCAAATCCTGCGCCACTTCGCGGCTGGACTGCGCCTGTCGCTGATTGTTCATGGCCGGCCGCGACCAATCAGTGAAGCCAGGGCCAGCTGCAGGTTTTTGAGGGCCCCAGGCGAAAGAGTCTCACAGCCCACATAGCATATAACACAGGCCACGTAGTATATAACACAGCCACGTAGTATATAGCACAGGCACATAGTATATTGCACAACTACGTAGTATGTAATAGCCACGTAGTATATAGCACAGCCCATGCAGTATATAACACAGCCACGTAGTATATAGCACAGCCACATAGTATATAGAACAGGCACGTAGGATATAGCACAGCTAAGTAGTATATAACACAGCCACGTAGTATATTGCAGAACCACATAGTATGTAGCACAGCCCACGCAGTATATAACAGCCCATGTAGAACATAGCACAGCCCACATAGTATATAGCAAAGCCCACGCAGTGTATAACATAGCCCACACAATATATAACAGCCGATGTAGCTTGTAGCACAGACCACGTAGTATATAGCACAGCCCATGCAGTATAACACAGCCCACATAGTATATAACACAGCCACGTAGTATTTTGCACAGCCATGTATTTTGCACAGCCACATTTTATATAGCACAGCCCACGTAGTGTAGAGCACAGCGACGTAGTATATAACACAGCCCACGCAGTATGTAACAGCCCATGTAGTATATAACAGGCCAGGTAGTATATATCACAACCACGTGGTATATAGCACAGGCATGTAGTATATAGCACAGGCACGTAGTATGTAACACAGCCATGTAGCATATAGCACAGCCACGTATTATATAGCAGCCATGTAGTATATAGCACAGGCACGTAGTATATAGCACAGCCCATGCAGTACATAACACAGCCATGTAGTATATATAGCACAGCCATGTAGTATATAGCACAGCCCACGCAGTATATAACACAGCCCATGTAGTATATAGCACAGCCACATAGTATATAGCACAGCCCACGTAGTGTAGAGCACAGCGACGCAGTATATAACAGCCCACACAGTATGTAACAAAGCCCACGTAGTACATAACACAGGCCATGTAGAATATAGCAATGTGGGCACCATATCCCTGTTAGAAAAAGAATTAAAATAAAAAGTTATATATTCACCTTCCGGCGGCCCCCGGATCCAGCCCAGGCCTTTAGTGATGTTCCTCGCGATGCTCCGTTCCCAGTAATGCTTTGTGGCAATAACCCATGATGATGTAGCGGTCTTGCGAGACCGCTATGTCATCACGGGCCGTTGCCGCAATGCATTCTTGGGACCGGAGCGTCGCGAGGAGCAGGAAAGGCTGCCGCGGACGCCGGAAGGTGAGAATAAAAAGATTTTTTTTTTAATTATTATTTTTAACATTATATGTTTTTACTATTGATGCGGCATAGGCAGCATCAAAAGTAAAAAGTTGGTTACTCTTACATGGTTAAGGGCAGCGTTAAAGGACTGCTAAACCGCGTTATGCCACGGTGTAACGCAGTCCGTTTAACGGACTGCTAAAACGCTATGTGGGAGCTGACTGGAGGGGAGTATGGAAGGGGCACTGACTGAAGGGGAGTAGGGAGGGGCCAATTCGCAGCCGGACTGTGCCTGTCGCTGATTGGTCGCACCCAATCAGCGACGCGGGATTTCCATAACAGACGGAAGTACAAACAGACAGACAAACAGACGGAAGTGGACCTTAGACGATTATATATATAGATATCATTCCTCGTGTGGTATAAGTGATAAGGGGACTTTATTCTTCAGGTCGGTGCGATTACTGCGATACCAGATGCCGGATTTTTATCTGTTTTTTATGTTTGGTTGCTGTCACACACTAAAATACACTTGCTATTGCAAAAATAGTTTTTGCACCACTATATTTTGAGAGCTATAATGTTTCCATATTTTGTCCAACAGAGTTATGTAAGGGCTTATTTTTTGTGGGACAAGTTGATGTTTTTATTGGTACCATTTTCAGACATGACGTTTTTTGATCACTTTCTATTCCAAATTTTGGGAGGCAGAAAGAACAAAAAACAGTAATTCAGGATTTTTTTTTGGGGGGGGGCAGTTTGTCGTTCCACTTGTGGTAAAATTGATAAGGCAGTTCTATTCGTCTGGGCAGTATGATTGCAGCGATATTACATCTATTTTTTTATGTTCTGGCGCTTTTACACAAAAAGTATTTTACAGAAAAAAATATTTTTGCATTGTTTTATTCTGGGAGCTATATCTTTTTTTTTTTTCTGCTGATAATAATAATAATAATAATTTTATTTATATAGCGCCAACATATTCCGCAGCGCTTTACAACTTATAGAGGGGACTTATACAGACAACAGACATTACAGCATAACAGAAATCACAGTTCAAAACAGATACCAGGAGGAATGAGGGCCCTGCTGCTCGCAAGCTTACAATCTATGAGGAAATGGGGAGACACAAGAGGTGGATGGTAACAATTGCAATTGCTGATGGAGCTATATGGCAGCTTGCTTTTTTGCGGGACAAGATGATGCTTCAGCAGTACTATATTTATACTCATCTTTCTGATCGCGTTTTATTTCACCTTTTGTTCAGCATTGTGTTTTGCCTCCTTTTTTTTATTTTTGATTGTGTTAACTAAAGGGGTTAAGTAGTGGGACAGTTTTATAGATCGGTCATTCCGGATGCAGTGATGCCAAAAATGTGTACTTTTATTGCTTACTAGCTGAAGTGCCTGGCATTGCCTGGGCATAGTAAATATCTGTGGTTAGTTATAGCACTTCACTTCTCTTATTTTCCCATCACACCTTTCATTTTCTCCCTCACGCCTCTCGTTTTCCCCCTCACTCCTCTCATTCCCCCCTAACACTTGTCATTTCGACCTCACATTGGTCATTTTCCGATCACTTCACTATTTTCCCTCACTCCTCTCATTTTGCACTCACACCTTTTCGTTTTCACCTCACACCTCTCATTTTCCCCTCAGTATATACATGTTTGTCATCCCCCTTATATATAGTATACACCTGTATGTCATCTCCTGTATATAGTATATACCTGTATGTCATCTGCCCTGTATATAGTATACACCTGTATGTCATCTCCTGTATATAGTATATACCTGTATGTCAGCTCCTGTATATAGTATATACCTGTATGTCATCTCCCCTGTATATAGTATATACCTGCATGTCATCTCCCCTGTAAATAGTACAGTATATACCTGCTGTATGTCATTTCCTCCTGTATATTGTATATACCTATGTGTCATCTCCTCCTGTATATACAGTAGTATATACCTGTATGTCATCTCTTCTGTATATACCTGTCATCTCCTCCTATATATAGTATATACCTGTATGTCATCTCTGTATATAGTATATACCTGCTGTATGTCATCTCCTCCTCTATATACCTATGTGTCATCTCCTCCTGTATATAGTATATACATGGGTCATCTCCTCCTGTATGTAGTATATACCTGTATGTCATCTCCTCTTATATATAGTATATACCTGTATGTCATCTCCTCCTGTATATAGTATATACCTGTATGTCATCTCCTCCTGTATATAGTATATACCTGTATGTCATATCCCCTGTATATAGTATATGCCTGTATGTCATCTCCTCATATATAGTATACACCTGTATGTCATCTCCTCCTGTATATAGTATATACCTGTATGTCATCTCCTCCTGTATATAATATATACCTGTATGTCATCTCCCCTGTATATAGTATATACCTGTGTCATCTGCTCCTATATATAATAATTAAAATAATCTTTATTTATATAGCGCCAACATATTCCGCAGCGCTTTACAGTTTAACAGTTTCAAACACAACAGTCATAGGTAACAACGTTAACAATACAGTAATAAAGCAAAAATAAGACAAAATAAGACGACCCTGCTCGTGAGAGCTTACAATCTACAATATACTGTATATAGTATATACCTGTGTCATCTCCCCTGTATATAGTATGTACCTGTATGTCATCTCTTCCTGTATATAGTATATACCTGTGTCATCTCCTCCTGTATATAGTATATACCTGTAAGTCATCTCCCCTGCATATAGTATATACCTGTATGTCATCTCCCCTGTATATAGTATATACCTGTATGTCATCTGCTCCTGTATATAGTATGTACCTGTATGTCATCTCCTCCTGCATATAGTATATACCTGTATGTCATCTCCCCTGTATATAGTGTATATACCTGTGTCATCTGCTCCTGTATATAGTATATACCGGTGTCATCTCCTCCTGTATGTAGTATATACCTGTATGTCAGCTCCCCTGCATATAGTATATACCTGTAAGTCATCTCCTCCTGTATATAGTATATACCTGTGTGTCATCTCCTCCTTTATATAGTATGTACCTGTATGTCATCTCCTCCTGTATATAGTATATACCTGTATGTCATCTCCCCTGCATATAGTATATACCTGTATGTCATCTCCCCTGCATATAGTATATACCTGTATGTCATCTGCTCCTGTATATAGTATGTACCTGTATGTCATCTCCTCCTGTATATAGTATATACCTGTATGTCATCTCCCCTGCATATAGTATATACCTGTATGTCATCTCCCCTGCATACAGTATATACCTGTATGTCATCTGCTCCTGTATGTAGTATATACCTGTATGTCATCTCCTCCTGTATATAGTATATACCTGTATGTCATCTCCCCTGCATATAGTATATACCTGTAAGTCATCTCCTCCTGTATATAGTATATACCTGTATGTCATCTCCTCCTGTATATAGTATGTACCTGTATGTCATCTCCTCCTGTATATACATTTCAAAGAAAGATCAAAAACGGAAGTCAATGTCATAAGATCTATAAACTTTATTAAATATTTAAAAACATAGAATCCAAATATTAAAAAAAATTCCTAACAATGGAGACAACATATGCAAAAAAAACGCACAGAAACAATCACTTAGCACGTATAGTATAAATATGTATATATGAAAGTCTATACACCTGCATGGAATGCCTATTTTAATGGTTTTTATCCCTTTTGCTGTTACTGAGGTGCTGGATATAGAAATTAATTTGCTCATATATATAGAGCTATCTCAGCACTGAAGTGGCGCTGCACCACTCCTATGGAGGTATAATGGTTGTACATACAAAATAAAGTGCGTAGTGCATTGCATCCAACTATTGCCACCACATGACCACCACAGAGATGGAAATACCGCTGCTAATGAGGGAATATATTGATAACCAGCAATCTATTGGCCCCATATACTTATAGTTCATACACAAGTAATAGACAGAGGGTAAATATATAAGATAACTGTGCTACATAACCTAATTGTGCGGTCCAGAGCCCCAACACGCGTTTCGCGTTAGCTTCGTCCGGGGGAATGTATGTTGAAATGTAAAATGTAGTGCTTTTTATAGTGGTTGGTTAATCAGGCCGTTATTGTGTTAGCGATGTTGGATCCGGCCACCGCGCATGCGCAGGTCGGCGTCCTACGTCACTTCCTCGCTCCCTGCCTGAGACATCAGAGTAGGGGGCGGAGTCAGCAGCGTCATGGACGCGTAACCATAGCAGCGCGGTGAACCACGCGGCGACAGGTAATAATCACCGCTGAAGCGAATCAAGGAGATGGAAGAAGGGAGAAAAGTAAGTGGGGAATAGCTGTGCCTCTTATGTGGCTCTTAAATGGTAGTGGCACTCCGCCGCCACCTCACGCCACCGCGCACGCGCAGGTCAGCGTCCCACGTCACCGCCACACCCCCTAGTCCGACGCGTCAGGACCGGGGGCGGAGTCAGTGGCGTTACGGACGCGTTGCCACGGCAGCGCGGTGACCAGATCAGCGGCGGACAAACCACCACCAGTAAGAAGACCACAGAGAGAGGACTGTTATAAGAGTACGTGTCATAAATCTCTCAGTGGATATAGCGGATATGTAAATAGTATATGTAATAGGGGGCTTAAATAAAGTGAACAGTATATGATATTATAGGATTAAATTTGTTCCAATAAATGGACTAAAACCAAAACACGAATGTGTAGTTAGTGATAGGGAGATAATACCCCCAGTGAACGTACCGTGAATCTAAAAAAAACTTTTGTGTATAGAGGTCCACACAGAACCATGACCCATACTTTCACGGGGACAATATTCCCACCATATATAAGATGAGATTCAAGAATCTTGTTATATATACAGGCCCCTAAAGGACCGTGACCCATAAATGAATGGGCTAAGTGTACCCAATTACTCTAAAATTCTGACAAACTATTGTGAGTAGAAACCTATTCAGATCTATACTTTTAAGTAAATCAGTGAATAATTAATGGTGCCTAAAATAAATACAGTGCCAAATACATATACTAAGTAATGTGTTCAAATTGTTATTACATATCAGTGCCCCCATAGTGGGTAGGGAAATATTAATCCCAGTGACCGTACAGTGAATCTATAGCCCACCTTTTGTATATAAAAGTCCACACAGGACCATAACCCATATATTAGAGGGAGCAGTGTTCCTAATCTATATAGCCTGAAATTTAGGAGCCTTACTATATATAGGCTCATAAAGGACCACGACCCACCAATTAATAGGGCCAAATGTGCCCAATTATACTAGAGCTATAGCAAACTGTTGTGAGTAGGGACCTATTCAGGTCCATAATCTATAGGTAAACCAATAAATAAATTAAGTAGACCTGCTCCTGTTATGTAAACAGAACATATAAATAACAGAGCAATACAATAAAAATTATAACAAATTTTAGTATAAATAGAGTACAAATACATATTCCAACTAGTATGCACATATTGTTATTTAGCTTCATTGCTCACTATTTAGGTCCCATAATGGGTATGGCTCAAGATTGAAAAGAGTCCAATAAAGTCCATCACTCGACCATATCCACTTAGTTGTCTTCAATTCCCTTTTTCTCAGATATTGTTTGCTTCTTTCTTTAAATTTTCTCTCTATAGGTTCCAACGAGATTCCCCATCCGTCACCGTGAAGATCCAGAAGAGGATACATCTCCAAAGGACATTGCGCAGCCCTCCAATCACTGAAATCCACACAGCCAGTCAGATCACCAACAAATGGTAAGTGATATCTAGATAAAACTGAAAAAGACACGATTAAAAAAACTATATATACAAATAAACAAAATGAATCAAAAACATACATAGAGACAATTTTAAAATGAAAGAAAAGGGGCAAAACTTAGTTTCTCATTTAACCCTTTCGGATGGATGCAGTCAATCCTTTTAATCCATCTGGTTTCCAGCTGTGCTAAAATTTTTCTACAATTTCCACCTCGCTGATCAATAAAGACCTTATCAATCCCTGACACCCTCAAATGACTAGCATTACAGTTGTGAACTTGTTTGAAGTGCCTTGGTATTGGCTTAAGCACTGATATATCCGTTACCTCTTGAGCATTGGTGATATCCCTATAGTGTTCTCTTACACGGATTTTTAATGGTCTAGATGTAAGGCCAACGTAAATCTTCTCACATGGACATGTGGCATAGTATATAACACCTACCGTGTTGCATGTTATATGTTGTGTGATGGTAAAGTTTCTAGTGCCATCACTTGATTTAAAAGTTGAAGCCTTTTGCATATTTAGGCAAGCTATGCAGTCATTGCAGGGAAAAAAAACCCATTTGGGTCCTCTTGAGTGGTTGGATCCTCTTAAATGGAGTTGAAAAATCCTATAAGATACTTGTTGAAAAAACGCACCCGTATGTGGTGGAATAAAGTCTCTCTGGAGAAATATCTGGTCAAGGGTCTAATACCAAGAGGCCTGAGGGTGAGAATTATGCCCTCATTCCCCATAGATGACAATGCATTCAAAATTAAGTGGGAGGAAGTCTGCAATCAGTGTTCAAGATCACTCATTGAACTATTGATAGGTAACAATAAGAAAAATCTAGAGAAGTTTGATCTTGACATTGAGAACACGCAGAAAACACTGACAGAGTCCCTTACAACATCCGAATTGGATATGTTGAACAAGGATATAGATACCCAATTTCAAATCTGGGAGAAAGAAGTCAAAGAAATAAAAACAAAAAAATTTCAAAGGGATTTAAATGACTTTAAAAGTGGCACCGTGTATAGGTGGCGTTTGGGGACAAGAGAACAGAGATCCAGATCTTCATTGTTTTCATCTATGTCATCAAGGGATGATGAAGGAGATATAGGAGCAAGGTATCGTCCCTACAACCTGAGGATAAATAACTATAATAGAAAAGGGAATAATTACAAAAAGAAAGGTGAAAAGAGAAACGAGAATCCGCCATCCAAATTGCAGGTAATCAATTTATCAGAAATTAAATTATCTGAGGCTCAAGTGGATGTATTAAGTTTGGGTCTAACTTTCTCTCCCACCTCCCCCTTTGACTCCTTTGTAGCCATAAAGGATTTGCACTTGTTTGCACGAAAATTGGTCCTTAAAAAATTACATGATAAATCAGAGAGAGGTGAAGAATGGAATGCGGAGGAAATGGAGACTATAAAAATATTGGAAGAATTGAGTGGTGAACAGAATGAACCATCAATGGGAAGTAAGTTTGTAGTGCCAACCCCAAAAAAATTTCCATCATTAAACATCTACCCTAATATTGAAATCTTTGTAAAATTGGTTACGGAGGAATTTTAAAAAATTGCGGGTGGTATATCCAATGACAATATGTCTGAAAGCCAAAGAAAAGCATTACGTGAACTCAAGAACATGAGGGAGATAGTTATAAAACCCTTTGATAAAGGGGGCAATGTTGTTGTATGGCCTCGGAAGCAATATGAGAAAGAGGCCTTCAGACAACTCAGAGACACCACCTGCTATAAGAGATTAACGTATAATCCAACATCTGTTTTTCAGAGTGAACTTTACAACATACTGGACAGAGCCTTTCAGGAAGAAATAATAACTAAAGAGCTAAGGGATAACTTAATACCCACTTACCCAAGAACTGCATGTATATATTTTATACCAAAGGTACACAAGAGTCTATCTAACCCACCAGGACGACCAATCGTCTCAGGAAACGGAAGTCTATGTGAAGTCACATGTAAGTACCTTGATCATCATCTGAAACCCATTGTTCAAAATTTATCGTCACACATTAAAGATACAGGTGATGTTTTGGGTAAAATTGAGGGTATTCCAATGGAGGAGGACATGTGGCTTGTCACACTCGACGTGGAATCGTTGTATACCTCGATCCAACACAAAGATGGTATACATGCAGTACAAATGTTCCTCACAATGTCCAACTATGATGCAGAATTGATTGACCTCATGTCCCTACTAAGATTTGCACTTGAACATAATTATTTTATTTTTAAAAACACTGTATACCTACAAAAGCAGGGTACTGCTATGGGGGCGGCTTTTGCCCCCTCATATGCAAATCTTTTTTTAGGGGCATGGGAGAGGAGAATCTTCTTTACCAACCCTATGGCAGACATTGAAAAGGTTCTGTTTTGGGCCAGATTTATAGACGATATTCTTATGATCTGGCAGGGCACTGAACAAGAACTTATCTCTTTTATAGGCACCTGTTGTGAACTGTGTTTCTGGGCTCCCTCTGGTGGTCACTAACGGTATTGTGTTAGGCATGTCTTGTTGCAGGCCTGAGCTCCAGCTGTGTCGTTAAGCAGCAGGTGTTCCCTATTTAAGTATCCTCCGGACTCAGTCTCTTGCCTGGCATCGTTGTATCCAGACCTATATGGTCTCCTCCGGATTCCTTTCAGTCTGTCTCATGCAAGAAAAGCTAAGTCCGTTTTGTATAATTTGGATCGTTTGCATTTTTCAGTGTCTTTGTCCAGCTTGCTTAATATTTGATTTTCTGGCTCGCTGGAAGCTCTAGGGGGCTGATATTCTCCCTCCGCACCGTCAGTCGGTGTGGGGGTTCTTGAATGTTCAGCGTGGATGTTTTTGTAGGGTTTTCTGCTGACCGCATAGTCCACTATCTATTTTCTGTCTATCTAGACTAGTGGGCCTCACTTTGCTGAATCTAGTTCATCTCTACGTTTGTGTTTTCCTCTTGCCTCACCATTATTATTTGTTGGGGGCTTTCTATATCTTTGGGGTTCAATTTCTCTGGAGGCAAGTGAGGTCTTATTTTCCCTCTAGGGGTAGTCAGTTCTCCGGCTGGCTCGAGACGTCTAGAACCAACGTAGGCACGTTCACCGGCTGCTTCTAGTTGTGTGTGTTAGGATCAGGTATGCGGTTAGCCCAGTTTCCACCTCCCTAGAGCAGTATTTATGTTTTTGCTATCTTGCCGGAATATCAGAGGTCCTCTACCACTGGGATCATAACAGGCACCCTGAACAACAACAACATTAACGTAAGGCTAACATGCAAATATAGCCAGCAAAATATTGAATTCCTCGATATCCTCATATTCAAGGGACTATCAAATGTACTGGAAACGGATGTATTTCGTAAAGAGACTGCTGTAAATTCTCTCCTACATGCCTCTTCGTCCCACCCTCACCAAGTGGTAAAAGCTATACCAACTGGTCAGTTCTTGCGGATCAAGAGAATTTGCTCGAATGATTATCTATTTAACAAGCAGGCCGATGATCTGGCTATGAGATTCAAGAACCGGGGATACTCAAATAGGAGCATTAAAAGAGCCCGTAAGAGAGCAGCAGTGGAAAACCGAATGGATCTTCTTCAACCAAAAACTAAATCTAACAAACAAGACAATGTGACCAGGTTCATATCAACATATAACGAGAAATGGATGGCTATGAGAAAGGCCCTTAATAAATATTGGGCAATTTTAAAAACTGACCAAGTATTGACAAAATATATTGGCAACACTTCATCTATCACATATAGAAGATCGCAAAATTTAAAAGATATGCTGGTACACAGTTATTACCCTGGTGAAGAACCAAATAAAGCGTTTGGCTCAAGAGGACCCAAATGGGGTTTTTTTCCCTGCAATGACTGCATAGCTTGCCCAAATATGCAAAAGGCTTCAACGTTTAAATCAAGTGATGGCACTAGAAACTTTACCATCACACAACATATAACATGCAACACGGTAGGTGTTACATACTATGCCACATGTCCATGTGAGAAGATTTACGTTGGCCTTACATCTAGACCATTAAAAATCCGTGTAAGAGAACACTATAGGGATATCACCAATGCTCAAGAGGTAACGGATATATCAGTGCTTAAGCCAATACCAAGGCACTTCAAACAAGTTCACAACTGTAATGCTAGTCATTTGAGGGTGTCAGGGATTGATAAGGTCTTTATTGATCAGCGAGGTGGAAATTGTAGAAAATTTTTAGCACAGCTGGAAACCAGATGGATTAAAAGGATTGACTGCATCCATCCGAAAGGGTTAAATGAGAAACTAAGTTTTGCCCCTTTTCTTTAATTTTAAAATTGTCTCTATGTATGTTTTTGATTAATTTTGTTTATTTGTATATATAGTTTTTTTAATCGTGTCTTTTTCAGTTTTATCTAGATATCACTTACCATTTGTTGGTGATCTGACTGGCTGTGTGGATTTCAGTGATTGGAGGGCTGCGCAATGTCCTTTGGAGATGTATCCTCTTCTGGATCTTCACGGTGACGGATGGGGAATCTCGTTGGAACCTATAGAGAGAAAATTTAAAGAAAGAAGCAAACAATATCTGAGAAAAAGGGAATTGAAGACAACTAAGTGGATATGGTCGAGTGATGGACTTTATTGGACTCTTTTCAATCTTGAGCCATACCCATTATGGGACCTAAATAGTGCGCAATGAAGCTAAATAACAATATGTGCATACTAGTTGGAATATGTATTTGTACTCTATTTATACTAAAATTTGTTATAGTTTTTATTGTATTGCTCTGTTATTTATATGTTCTGTTTACATAACAGGAGCAGGTCTACTTAATTTATTTATTGGTTTACCTATAGATTATGGACCTGAATAGGTCCCTACTCACAACAGTTTGCTATAGCTCTAGTATAATTGGGCACATTTGGCCCTATTAATTGGTGGGTCGTGGTCCTTTATGAGCCTATATATAGTAAGGCTCCTAAATTTCAGGCTATATAGATTAGGAACACTGCTCCCTCTAATATATGGGTTATGGTCCTGTGTGGACTTTTATATACAAAAGGTGGGCTATAGATTCACTGTACGGTCACTGGGATTAATATTTCCCTACCCACTATGGGGGCACTGATATGTAATAACAATTTGAACACATTACTTAGTATATGTATTTGGCACTGTATTTATTTTAGGCACCATTAATTATTCACTGATTTACTTAAAAGTATAGACCTGAATAGGTTTCTACTCACAATAGTTTGTCAGAATTTTAGAGTAATTGGGTACACTTAGCCCATTCATTTATGGGTCAAGGTCCTTTAGGGGCCTGTATATATAACAAGATTCTTGAATCTCATCTTATATATGGTGGGAATATTGTCCCCGTGAAAGTATGGGTCATGGTTCTGTGTGGACCTCTATACACAAAAGTTTTTTTTAGATTCACGGTACGTTCACTGGGGGTATTATCTCCCTATCACTAACTACACATTCGTGTTTTGGTTTTAGTCCATTTATTGGAACAAATTTAATCCTATAATATCATATACTGTTCACTTTATTTAAGCCCCCTAATTACATATACTATTTACATATCCGCTATATCCACTGAGAGATTTATGACACGTACTCTTATAACAGTCCTCTCTCTGTGGTCTTCTCACTGTTGGTGGTTTCTCCGCCGCTGATCGGGTCACCGCGCTGCCGTGGCAACGCGTCCGTAACGCCACTGACTCCGCCCCCGGTCCTGACGCGTCGGACTAGGGGGTGTGGCGGTGACGTGGGACGCTGACCTGCGCGTGCGCGGTGGCGTGAGGTGGCGGCGGAGTGCCACTACCATTTAAGACCCACATAAGAGGCACAGCTATTCCCCACTTACTTTTCTCCCTTCTTCCATCTCCTTGATTCGCTTCAGCGGTGATTATTACCTGTCGCCGCGTGGTTCACCGCGCTGCTATGGTTACGCGTCCATGACGCCGCTGACTCCGCCCCCTACTCTGATGTCTCAGGCAGGGAGCGAGGAAGTGACGTAGGACGCCGACCTGCGCATGCGCGGTGGCCGGATCCAACATCGCTAACACAATAACGGCCTGATTAACCAACCACTATAAAAAGCACTACATTTTACATTTCAACATACATTCCCCCAGACGAAGCTAACGCGAAACGCGCGTTGGGGCTCTGGACCGCACAATTAGGTTATGTAGCACAGTTATCTTATATATTTACCCTCTGTCTATTACTTGTGTATGAACTATAAGTATATGGGGCCAATAGATTGCTGGTTATCAATATATTCCCTCATTAGCAGCGGTATTTCCATCTCTGTGGTGGTCATATGGTGGCAATAGTTGGATGCAATGCACTACGCACTTTATTTTGTATGTACAACCATTATACCTCCATAGGAGTGGTGCAGCGCCACTTCAGTGCTGAGATAGCTCTATATATATGAGCAAATTAATTTCTATATCCAGCACCTCAGTAACAGCAAAAGGGATAAAAACCATTAAAATAGGCATTGCATGCAGGTGTATAGACTTTCATATATACATATTTATACTATACGTGCTAAGTGATGGTTTCTGTGCGGTTTTTTTTGCATATGTTGTCTCCATTGTTAGGAATTTTTTTTAATATTTGGATTCTATGTTTTTAAATATTTAATAAAGTTTATGAGTTTATAGATCTTATGACATTGACTTCCGTTTTTGATCTTTCTTTGAAATGTGCTGACTTAATGGAAGTGTCATATATATAGGCCAGTAGCTCTATTTATGTGATTCCTCCTGTATATAGTATGTACCTGTATGTCATCTCCTCCTGTATATAGTATGTACCTGTATGTCATCTCCTCCTGTATATATTATATACCTGTATGTCATCTCCCCTGTATATAGTGTATATACCTGTGTCATCTGCTCCTGTATATAGTATATACCGGTGTCATCTCCTCCTGTATGTAGTATATACCTGTATGTCATCTCCCATGCATATAGTATATACCTGTAAGTCATCTCCTCCTGTATATAGTATATACCTGTGTGTCATCTGCTCCTGTGTATAGTATGTACCTGTATGTCATCTCCTCCTGTATATAGTATATAACTGTATGTCATCTCCCCTGCATATAGTATATACCTGTATGTCATCTCCCCTGCATATAATATATACCTGTATGTCATCTGCTCCTGTATATAGTATGTACCTGTATGTCATCTCCCCTGCATATAGTATATACCTGTATGTCATCTGCTCCTATATATAGTATGTACCTGTATGTCATCTCCTCCTGTATATAGTATATACCTGTATGTCATCTCCCCTGCATATAGTATATACCTGTATGTCATCTCCCCTGCATATAGTATATACCTGTATGTCATCTGCTCCTGTATGTAGTATATACCTGTATGTCATCTCCTCCTGTATATAGTATATACCTGTATGTCATCTCCCCTGCATATAGTATATACCTGTAAGTCATCTCCTCCTGTATATAGTATATACAGTGGGGCAAAAAAGTATTTAGTCAGTCAGCAATAGTGCAAGTTCCACCACTTAAAAAGATGAGAGGCGTCTGTAATTTACATCATAGGTAGACCTCAACTATGGGAGACAAACTGAGAAAAAAAAATCCAGAAAATCACATTGTCTGTTTTTTTATCATTTTATTTGCATTTTATGGTGGAAAATAAGTATTTGGTCAGAAACAAACAATCAAGATTTCTGGCTCTCACAGACCTGTAACTTCTTCTTTAAGAGTCTCCTCTTTCCTCCACTCATTACCTGTAGTAATGGCACCTGTTTAAACTTGTTATCAGTATAAAAAGACACCTGTGCACACCCTCAAACAGTCTGACTCCAAACTCCACTATGGTGAAGATCAAAGAGCTGTCAAAGGACACCAGAAACAAAATTGTAGCCCTGCACCAGGCTGGGAAGACTGAATCTGCAATAGCCAACCAGCTTGGAATGAAGAAATCAACAGTGGGAGCAATAATTATAAAATGGAAGACATACAAGACCACTGATAATCTCCCTCGATCTGGAACTCCACGCAAAATCCCACCCCGTGAGGTCAGAATGATCACAAGAACGGTGAGCAAAAATCCCAGAACCACGCGGGGGGACCTAGTTAATGAACTGCAGAGAGCTGGGACCAATGTAACAAGGCCTACCATAAGTAACACACTACGCCACCATGGACTCAGATCCTGCAGTGCCAGACGTGTCCCACTGCTTAAGCCAGTACATGTCCGGGCCCGTCTGAAGTTTGCTAGAGAGCATTTGGATGATCCAGAGGAGTTTTGGGAGAATGTCCTATGGTCTGATGAAACCAAACTGGAACTGTTTGGTAGAAACACAACTTGTCATGTTTGGAGGAAAAAGAATACTGAGTTGCATCCATCAAACACCATACCTACTGTAAAGCATGGTGGTGGAAACATCATGCTTTGGGGCTGTTTCTCTGCAAAGGGGCCAGGACGACTGATCCGGGTACATGAAAGAATGAATGGGGCCATGTATCGTGAGATTTTGAGTGCAAACCTCCTTCCATCAGCAAGGGCATTGAAGATGAAACGTGGCTGGGTCTTTCAACATGACAATGATCCAAAGCACACCGCCAGGGCAACGAAGGAGTGGCTTCGTAAGAAGCATTTCAAGGTCCTGGAGTGGCCTAGCCAGTCTCCAGATCTCAACCCTATAGAAAACCTTTGGAGGGAGTTGAAAGTCCATGTTGCCAAGCGAAAAGCCAAAAACATCACTGCTCTAGAGGAGATCTGCATGGTGGAATGGGCCAACATACCAACAACAGTGTGTGGCAACCTTGTGAAGACTTACAGAAAACGTTTGACCTCTGTCATTGCCAACAAATGATAGATTACAAAGTTTTGAGATGAAATTTTGTTTCTGACCAAATACTTATTTTCCACCATAAAATGCAAATAAAATGATAAAAAACAGACAATGTGATTTTCTGGATTTTTTTGTCTCAGTTTGTCTCCCATAGTTGAGGTCTACCTATGATGTAAATTACAGACGCCTCATCTTTTTAAGTGGTGGAACTTGCACTATTGCTGACTGACTAAATACTTTTTTGCCCCACTGTACCTGTATGTCATCTCCTCCTGTATATAGTATATACCTGTATGTCATCTCCTCCTGTATATAGTATATACCTGTATGTCATCTCCCCTGCATATAGTATATACCTGTATGTCATCTGCTCCTGTATGTAGTATATACCTGTATGTCATATCCTCCTGTATATAGTATATACCTGTATGTCATCTCCTCCTGTGTATAGTGTATACCTGTATGTCATCTCCCCTGTATATAGTATATACCTGTATGTCATCTCCTCCTGTATATAGTATATACCTGTGTCATCTCCCCTGTATATAGTATGTACCTGTATGTCATCTCCTTCTGTATTAGACCTCGTTCACACGTTATTTGGTCACTATTTTTACCTCAGTATTTGTAAGCTAAATTGGCAGCCTGATAAATCCCCAGCCAACAGGAAGCCCTCCCCCCTGGCAGTATATATTAGCTCACACATACACATAATAGACAGGTCATGTGTCTGACAGCTGCTGTATTTCCTATATGGTACATTTGTTGCTCTTGTAATTTGTCTGCTTATTAATCAGATTTTTATTTTTGAAGGATAATACCAGACTTGTGTGTGTTTTAGGGCGAGTTTCATGTATCAAGTTGTGTGTGTTGAGTTGCGTGTGGCGACATGCATGTAGCGACTTTTGTGAGATGAGTTTTGTGTGGCGACATGCGTGTAGCAACATTTTGTGTGTCGAGTTGCATGTGACAGGTTAGTGTAGCAAGTTGTGTGCAGCAAGTTTTGCGCATGGCGAGTTTTGCGCATGGCGAGTTTTATGTGTGGTGTGTTTTGAGTATGTGCAAGTTTTGTGTGAGGCAACTTTTGCATGTGTTGCAACTTTTGTGCATGTGGCAATTTTTCCGAGTGTGCAAGTTTTGCGTGTGGCGAGTTTTCCATGAGGTGAGTTTTGCACATGTGGCTAGTTTTGCGTGAGCCTAGTTTTGCATGTGGCGAGTTTTGCATGTGGCGAATTTTGCACGTGGCGAGTTTTGAGCGGTGACTTGTGTTTTGACTTTTATGTGGCGAGGTTGGTGTATGTGGTGAAATGTGTGCTGAGGGTGGTATATGTGTTTAAGCATGTGGTAGTGTGTGGCGCATTTTGTGTGTGTTTATATCCCCGTGTGTGGTGAGTATCCCATGTCGGGGCCCCACCTTAGCAACTGTATGGTATATACTCTTTGGCGCCATCGCTCTCATTCTTTAAGTCCCCCTTGTTCACATCTGGCAGCTGTCAATTTGCCTCCAACACTTTTCCTTTCACTTTTTCCCCATTATGTAGATAGGGGCAAAATTGGTGAATTGGAAAGCGCAGGGTTAAAATTTCGCCTCACAACATAGCCTATGATCTCGGGGTCCAGACGTGTGACTGTGCAAAATGTTGTGGCTGTAGCTGCGACGGTGCAGATGCCAATCCCGGACATATACACACACACTTTTATATATATTAGATAACATTTTTCATACAAATATTTATTTATTGGTACAACATCTTTTGATTTTTAAAAAAATATCTTTACACTTATTTAAAAAAAAAAAAAATTCACTTTTTTACTTTCTCCCACCATGAGACAATCATTTTTTTCAGACTGATCATTTGTATAGCATGGGGATGCAGCAGCATCCCTATGCTTTGCAAATTGTCAGCTCTGCACTGGCACAAAGTTGCTGATCATGCACTGAACATGATCAAGCAACTTTCCTAGCTCTGGTGACCCGGATATCATCACGATTAGGACCCCGCATCACGCCGCGAGGTCTCTGATCTAAGGGCATAGGGGCTGTCATCCCTCTGCCGGCTCTCAGAATGCTGCGATCGCATTCAATCACAGCAATTAGGGGGTTAAAGTGCTGGAAGCGGTGCAGGACTGCTACTGGCACTTAGTGCCGGGCCTCAGCTGTCAGTATCAGCTGACCCCCCAGCAGCGATCGCGTGCGCGCACAGCCTGTATGCAAGCATAATCGCAATGATGTAATAATCTGTCCCTGGTCAATAAGGCCCAGAGCACAGGGACGTATTATTACACCCAATGTCAGAAAGGGGTTAATGTATACGTGGCCAACTCCCTCTTGAACACAGACATGTTGTCTTTTACTAATATTTTACATCTCATGCCTTATTTCTTGACCACTTGGTTTTATGAAAAGATTAAGTTATATTACATTATTTTTTGCACTTCACTTTACTTATGGAATTAACCTTGGATTATTACCGTAACCCCTTAGTGACAGAGCCAATTTAGTACTTAGTGACCAAGCCAATTTTTACACTTCTGTCCACTGTCACTTTATGAAGTTATAGCTCTGGAACGTTTAAACGTATCCCACTGATTTTGAGACTTTTTTCATGACATATTGTACTTCATGCTAGTGGCAAAATTTATTCAATATAATTTGCGTTTAATTATGAAAAAAAATGGAAATTTGGCAAAAATTTAGAAATTTTTGCAATTTTCAAACTTTTAATTTTTGTACACTTAAATCAGATAGTGGTGTCACCCAAAATAGTTCATAAATAACATTCCCCGTATGTCTACTTTACATCAGCACAATGTTGGAAACAACTGTTTTTTGTTAGGATGTTATAAGGGTTAAAAGTTGACCAGCGATTTCTCATTTTTCCAACAAAATTTACAAAACCATTTTTTAGGGACCACCTCACATTTGAGTGAGGGAAAATATAACAGAAAATACCCAAAAGACACCATTCTAAAAACTGCACCCCTCAAGGTGCGCAAAACCACATTCAAGAAGTTTATTAACCCTTCAGGTGCTTCATGAGAACTAAAGTAATGTGGAAGGAAAAAATGAACATTTTACTTTTTTCACAAAAAATTTACTTTGGAACCATTTTTTTTTTATTTGCACAATGGTATCAGGATAAAATGGACCACAAAATTTGTTGTGCAATTTCTCCTGAGTACGCCAATACCCTGTATGTGAGGGAAAGCCACTGTTTGGGCGCACGGCAGAAGGGAGAGAGCACAGTTAGACATTTTGAACACAAAATTGGCTGGAATCAATGGTGGCGCCATGTTGCATTTGGAGACCCCCTGATGTACAGACCCCCTGATGTACCTAAACAGTGGAGCCGCCCCAATACTAACTCCAACCCTAACTCTAACTCATCCCTAACCATAATCCTAACCACAAACCTAACCCTAACACACCCCTAACAGTAATCCCAATCCTAACTTTAGCCCAACCCTAACTTTAGCCCAACTCTAACCCTAATGGAAAATTGGAAATACATTTTTTTCAGTTTTATTATTTTTACTTAACTACGGGGGTGATAAAAGGGGGATTTGATTTACTAATTTTTTATTTTGATTACTGTGATAGGGTCTATCACAGTGATGAAAATGAACCAATAGGAAAATTTTCCTATTGTTGCCAGCCAGCAGATCTCGGTCGGCCACCGCGCATGCGCCCATTTTCTTCCCGGAAGATGACGTTGGCAGCCCGGGGAACTTCAGGGGGGGTTTCAGGGACACCGGAGGTACCAGGGGGGATCGGGGAACCCCATTTCTATCTCCTCTGATGTGCGATCACATCAGTGGAGATAATAAATGGAAAATCAGACTTTTTTTTTTTTTTTTACTTGTGGTCACCATTATTCCGTTAATAAAGGCGATTGCAACTCAGGGGCTGGTAAAAACTGACCCGAATCATGTTCCCTGGGGTCTCGGCTACCCCGTTAGCCGAGACCCCCAGAGAAATTCCGGCTCTGGGGGGGCGCTATACACTTATTTCTCAGCGCCATTAAAAAGTGGCGCAGAGGCATAAGTACCCTTAACTGCCGCCGTTAAAAGGCGTATTGGCAGTCGTTAAGGGGTTAAGTAGTTGGCCATTTTGCACAGCACTTTCAATATAAGCACATGGTTGCTCCTCATTTAAAATGTAACCTCCTTTTAAGCAATCTATAGTTGCTTTTGACTCACAAATATAATAAAAATGTGTGTTAAATGCATGGTAGTTTATTTGAATTACAGCCAGGAAAAATCTTTCTTATTACTTTTCTGAATGAAGTAGCATACTTTATGTGAGGATATGGCCGCTTACTAAAGACTATAGGACAAATGGACATAGAAAGGAGACTTTTTTTCCAGCATGGATCACCGGTTTTATTGTGCTTTATTCAATATTTTCTTGCTGTGTTTTATTAGTGATTTGCTTGCTCCTCAGTTCATCCTCAGGAATCAATGTTACATACACTGATAGTAAGTAGAGGAAGACAAGCAGGCTAGATCTTATGTATAGCTAAGGCCAGACAGTAGATTTTTAAGGGTAAGGCTGTGTGCACACGTTCCGGATTTTTCGCGTTTTTTTCTATAAAAACGCGATAAAACCGCAAAAAAATGCATCAATTAAGCATCCTATTAATAAAATGCAATCCGCAATTTATGTGCACATGTTGTGTTTTTTTCCGTGAAAAAAACGCATCGCGGTAAAAAACGCAGCATGTTCTGTAACAACTCTGCTGGCATCACGACATGGCCTCTCATCTCTCACACTCTCTTACCCACTGCTCCAGCTCATGTTGTGGTTTTTGTTTCTTGCCAGCTCCATATTCTGTGCCTCTGCTCTCTGCATGCTTCCTGGCTGTGTTTATAGGGGGGCGGCGCCTGAACTCTCTGGTTCTTATAGGAATCAGGTGCACCTGTCTAATCTGTTCCTGACCAATTACCAAGAGACCTCCAGTATTTAGTACAGCTCCACCCAATGAACTGGACCTTTGCAATGTGTTAGCTCAGTTTGTGTTTAGCTTCTGAGTTTGCCAGGCCTTGCTCTATGTTACTCCCTCTCTAGAGGCTTTTCTCCTTGCCTTGCCTTGAACTTGCTTGTCTGCCCTCCAGGAGGCTGAATATCCTGGTCCCTGTGTCTTTGTTCTTGTTCCTTGTCTTGTTCCATTACCATGTCTGAACTTAGTCCTATCTCTCTCTCCCTCTCTCCTTGTCTGTGGCTTCCTTCCCTGCTGTGTCTTTCCTTGTGTTCTCAGTCTGCTTATGCTCCGCACTCTTGCAGCTCTGAACCCTTGTGACTTTGCCTGGGCTCCGCTTTCTTGCAGCTTTGCCTCTGCTCCGCACTCCTGCGGTTCTGCTCTGTTCTACTCTGCTCTGCTGCTGCAGAAACCTCTTGCTGCAGCTCCTCTCCGCATTCCTTGCAGTTCCGCTCTGCTTAGCTTCTGTTGCTGCTCCATCTCCTGCTGCTCTACCATTCCTATCCGCAGCCTTGCAGCTCGCTTCCTGTGTGCACAGGTCCCAACCTGTTCCTTCACACTTCATTCCTTCCTGCTTATTTCCGTACCTGCATCTTCTGTATGAACAGGTCCCAGCCTGTTCCTTCCCACTCCATTCCATCCTGCTTGTTTCCATACCTGCATTTCCTGTGTGAACAGGTCCCTACCTGTTCCTTTATACTCATTTCCTTCTGGCTTTTTTCCAAACCTGCATCTCCTGAGTTAACAGGTCCCTACCTGTTCCTTCATACACCACACCAACCTGCCCTGTGTCTCTGCTGTGCCTGCCAGCCCTGTGTCTCTGCCGTGTCTGCCAGCCCTGTGTCTCTGCCATGTCTGCCAGCCCTGTGTCTCTGCCGTGCCTGCCAGCCCTTTGTCTCTGCCAGATGTGTCTCAGCCTTGCCAGCCTACTCGTATGAGTTTCATTTGTGCTCATCTGCTAGTCCTGCCTGATGCCCGCACCAATCCTGGTGTTCCTGTTTCCCAAGTGGGATCAGTAGCCACAGCCAGACACCACCCTGGAGTAGCACCTGGCAGCTGCCTGCCGCACAAGCCTGACCTCACCATCAGAGGCTCCAGTGAAGACCAAGGCAGCTGTCATAGTCACGCCCCTTCCAGGGTAGTCTGGTTCATGGCACAGTGGGGCCACAACCCCCCCCCCCCCCCCAAGCTCACGCCCACCAGTCAGGGCGTGAGCGTGACATGTTCATTAATTTTGCGGATTTCCTGCTATTTAATGCATTGGGAAGCTCCGGAAAAAAACCCACAAAAAATCCGCACAAAAAAACGCAAGAAAAGCGCAAAAAAAATGCATGTGGATTTCCTGCAGAAAATGTCCGGTTTTGTTCAGGGAATTTCTGCAAAGAGTCCTGATGTTTGCACATAGCCTAAGGGTACTGTCACACAGTGCCATTTTGATCGCTACGACGGCACGATCCGTGACGTCGCAGCGATCGTATGATTATCGCTCCAGCGTCGTAGACTGCGGTCACACGTTGCAATCACGGCGCTGGAGCGATGCCGAAGTCCCCGGGTAACCAGGGTAAACATCGGGTTACTAAGCGCAGGGCCGCGCTTAGTAACCCGATGTTTACCCTGGTTACCAGCGTAAACGTAAAAAAAACAAACAGTACATATTCACATTCCGGTGTCTGTCCCCCGGCGTCTCAGCTTCTCTCCACTGTGTAAGCACAGCGGCCGGAAAGCAGAGCGGTGACGTCAGACGTCACCGCTGTGCTCGCTTTCTGGCTGGCCGGCGCTCACAGTGCAGAGAAGCTGAGACGCCGGGGGACAGAAACCGGAATGTAAGTATGTACTGTTTGTTTTTTTTACGTTTACGCTGGTAACCACGGTAAACATCGGGTTACTAAGCGCGGCCCTGCGCTTAGTTACCCGATGTTTACCCTGGTTACAAGCGAACACATCGCTGGATCGCTGTCACACACAACGATCCAGCGATGTCAGCGGGTGATCAAGCGACGAAAGAAAGTTCCAAACGATCTGCTACGACGTACGATTCTCA
Organism: Ranitomeya variabilis; assembly: GCF_051348905.1. Taxonomy (NCBI): domain Eukaryota; kingdom Metazoa; phylum Chordata; class Amphibia; order Anura; family Dendrobatidae; genus Ranitomeya; species Ranitomeya variabilis. The sequence goes on along the minus strand of NC_135238.1, from coordinate 138,008,279 downwards.
GCAGGGTCCCTGATCGCTGCTGCGTGTCAGACACTGCGATATCGTAACGATATCGCTAGAACGTCACGAATCGTACCGTCGTAGCGATCAAAATGGCACTGTGTGACAGTACCCTAAATGTAAAGCAATCATTCTATCAATCCATTGTTCTACCAGCCTCGGTCCATTGTGTGGAAGGAGATAGTAGACCCAGGGGAGCCTATTATGACCCCAATGGCAGAGGGTCTCAGGAATAAATACCAAGTCTGCAAACACAAAAAACCAGCTCATAGGGCAGTGGTAACTGGGCTGACCATATATCTAATCCTAGCACCACAAATAGAAGTAGCCGGGGAACGTGCCTACGTTGGTTCTAGACGTCTCGCGCCAGCCGGAGAACTAACTAACCCTAGAAGGGAAAAGAAAGACCTCCAGAGAAAAGACCCCAAAAGTTGGATACAAGCCCCCAACAAATAATAACGGTGAGGTAAGAGGAAAAGACAAACATAAGAATGAGCTAGGTATTTAGCAAAGAGAGGCCCACTAGCTAATAGCAAAATATAGTAAGATGACTTATATGGTCAGCAAAAACCCTATTAAAATATCCACGCTGGATATTCAAGAACCCCCGAACCGTCTAACGGCCGGGGGGAGAACACCAGCCCCCTAGAGCTTCCAGCAAGGTCAGAAATCACATTTAGTACAAGCTGGACAAAAATAGTAGCAAAGCAAGTAACTCAAAAAACAAAGAAGCAAGACTTAGCTTAATTTTGCAAGAGCCAGGAACAGCAGACAGGAGCAACAGAAGGATCTGATTACAACAATGCCAGGCACTGGACTAAGGATCCAGGAAGTTAATATAGCGACACCCCTGGACTAACGACCCAGGTGAGTGCCAAACAGAAAAAAGACAATCCCAGAGTCATACCACTAGTGACCACAAGAGGGAGCCAAAAAGTCTAATTCACAACAGGAGCCGTCACCACTGGGGATCTCACATCAGCCTCAGGCTATGGAATATGATTTGTTCTGTGAACTAAAGAAAATGTTTAAGGGGGGAGGAAGAAAAAAGGCACATGGATTGAATCAGGAAGTTGTTGGAGTGACTTTGATGTGAGAAGATCTGAGATGGGATGAATGGATGATCTATGGAGTTTTGGAGATGGATTGTTGGCTGGAGGGGTATCCATCAGCTTCGGTCATGATATCCATCATCTGGAGGAACATACGCGGTGACTGTACACTATATCAGCTGGAGATACCAAAAGCTGTGGGCCAACTAAAAGTTGGGAGACAGTGGGTATCACCTGGTATGGGGCCAATGGAACAACTGATCTCAGATAGGGGAACTTATGGACTGAGGACATTGTATGTTGGTCATCTACCTGGATTTGTTGTACAACCATGGATGTATGGAATAAAAAATAGTTGCATCGTTAACCTGCCTAGGTGATTATTACAGCCCACAACCTCAGATCTTCACAAGTGGTGGCAGCAGTGGGATCACCTATCTCTGGACAGCATACCAGGGAAAGTTACTGAGCGGTGACTTGGCAGAAGAGATGGCAGACTTAGAGTTCTAGTCCTCTTCCTCTCTGAAGAGACAATTTCCATCTATAAAAAGCTTGAAATGGAGGAGCTGAGAGCCATTTGCTCTGAGAGAGAGCTAGAGTGGCTGCCAGAGGACAACTAGGCAACCCTAATACAATGATTGGATGACTGGGACCGTGAACAACCACATAAGGAGGGACCACAGCACAGGGTCAACATCCAGATGGCAGAGGATCGACTGACTGAGCTGAGGGGGATGCAGAGCGGTCCACGGAAATAGAGAGGGCGGCAGTGTTAAGCGAATATCTGGGTGGGCATGTAGCAGTACCCCCACCCGGCCCAGCGCAGAGGACAATGGAATACTGGAGAGATGAGCCTCCATCTTTAAGGTACCGGGATATACCACAGTTCAATGAGAACACCTTGGATATTGATGAACATCTCAGGTTATTTAAGAACCTCTGCCTGCTACATGAGGTGTCAGTGAGTGAATGGCCCAGATTTTTGAGAGTTGGCCTCTGACTGGTAAAGCAAGAGCTTTTAATAACTTGTCTTCTGGAGATCAGAGAAGTTACTCTACCATTCACAGCGCATTACTAGAGAGGTATGCAGTCATGCCTGAAACCTACCGGAGGAATTTTCGGGAGTCTGACAAGCCCGATGCACACACACCGGGAGTTTGCTAACACACTACATACAACATGCACTCGGTGGATAGAAGGACTGGGGGCTCGGGAAGCAGAACATGTCTTGGATATCCTCATGCTGGAACAATTTGTTTAATGTCTTAAAAGAATGTGACGTGGATAGAAAACCACTCAGCCTGGATGAGGCTGCAATATTGGCGGATGATTGGTCTGCTCATTGACCCGGGCTATGTGGAAGTACAGCCCCGGCGAGTCATGAACAGGAGCTTACATGGACGCCAGTGAGACCCATGTACTGGCAAGAGCAGGAATGGAGGGGATTTCAGACTTCACAAAGAGGGGGTTTCCCAAGCCCCTCAGTGTGGACCACGTCGGGGCGAGAAGGGTTAAGCTGCCATAACTGTGGACGCATGGGACACTTTGCCAGGGAATGCCAGGAACGTTCTAGCCCACATCATCAACGTCCCCAACCGGTTAACACAGTGCTACAATGGGGCTGGAATGCTGAAGGAGAGATGATCCCATTACCCTGACCGGAAGAGGAATATGTGATACAAGGACAATTGTCCCGGACTAGATGGGACACCTCAGTGGCCATGAACCAGCATCTGCAGCCGGTCTGGGTAGAGGACGTAGAGGCTGCGGGGCTCCGTGACTCTGGAGCCTCTCTTACATTGATCAAAGAACATCTAGTACCGGACGAGTGTATTGTTCCCAGCAGCCGGATGTTAATCAACGTAGCCGGAGGAGAATCTCTGAACATTAGGAGGGCCCGACTACATTTAGACTGGGGTCACAGTCGTGGAATGGTGGATGTAGGAGTAGTGCGGCACCTACCAGTAGATGTGTTGCTGGGAAACAACCTAGGAGCAGGGTTGGTGGGCCACTGGGCCAATGTCGTAACTGAAAGCCAAGGATCGTTTCACACTGTGTCAGCAGTCTCAATATGCCAACTACTCCCTTGTCAGTGGTGAGTAATGCACAAAATGTAATGACTTACCATGAAGGAATGTGACCTGGGGGAGGTAAATGACATCAGGGAGGTGACCCCGGGATTTCGGGACACTGGGTCTACCATCACCCTGGTCAGCCCAAATAATGCCCCCCAGAACATTATTTACCAGGCCGCCAAGTGAACATTCTGCCAGCTGGGGGTCAGCACTCTGGGATTGGACGCAATGGATACAAGTTTGGTTTTCATTGTGTACTAGTGGAGTTTCCAGGTCCAACCATGGATCAGGGGGAGGATATGGAGGACCCCGCAGGAGAAACAGACCACTGTCCCAGCTAACTAAATACAGAGTCTTTGTCTCAGGGCTTCCCCCATTGGGGATTTGGCAGGATCTGAAATATAGGAGACAAGCTGGGGATGTCTTCTATGCCGATGTACACCAGAGTGGAATGGGGACTGTGGAGTTTCTTCGCAAGGATGACATGGAATATTCCTTGAGGAAACTGGATGATACAAAGTTTTGTTCTCATGAAGGTGAAACCTCTTACATTCATGTCCGTGCTGAAAAAAGTGGGGGAGGAATGTGAGGATATTGCCGCTTAAAGACTATAGGACAAATGGACGTAGAGCGGAAACTTATTCCAGCACAGAGCGCCGGTTAGTTTTGTGTTTTATTCAATATTTTCTTGCTGTGTTTTATTAGTGATTTGCTTGCTCCTCAGTTCATCCTCAGGAATCAATGTTTGCATACACTGACAGTAAGTAGAGGAAGACAAGCAGGCTAGATTTGATGTATAGCTAAGGTCAGACAGTAGATTTCTACTGTCTCAGATCTTCACACTTTGCATGTTTTTCCTTTTAATATATGTGTCTATTGTTCTTTGTTTAAATTAATATAAATATATATTTTCCATTCCCCCATGACCGCACACTTGGGAGAGAGGGGATCCGCCCAGTCAGGACAGGAAACCCTACTGAAAATAAAAGGGCGGTACCTCTCTGTCGCTTCAGTTGGGTTTCCTGTCCTGACAGGGACCCTTGTGCTGAACACGGCGGTGATTCCACTTACCCAGGTCCCATCCCGGAAGAACAGGCAGCGCCTGTGCGTCGGAGTTTGGGTCCTGGATGCGCCGTCCGCAGGTCCTCCGGGTCTCTGTGTCCGAGCGGGCGTTTGTTCCGCATGCTCTGATGGCCGGGTTCCTTCCATGGCTGCCACGCCGCCCTCCTCTCTCTGCCGGCGTCCAGGTGTGGCGGCCGCTTCCGGGTCGCCCGTCTGACGTCACGCGCAAGGCTCGCTGGGAATGGGCGTGACGTCGGGGGTGGGCGCCGGATCCAAGATGGCGGCGCCCATGAAGAAAACGCCGGCTGGTGGATAAAGACTCCGGCGGCGCGGCAGAGCAGGGGAGGGGCCACTATTGGGCACCAGAGGAGGCGGAGAGTGCAGTGGATCCCCCATAAAAGGGGTGATAACCACAGAAGACGCACTCGTGCCCAGAAACTTCATCATGGAAGTGGGGCAGCAAGAGCAGCAGCAGCCGCCATCGCAACAGCAGGAGCTCTCGCCAGATGCCTTGCTGAGCCACCAGCATACCAGGAGCAGCCGCTCAAGTGGTAGGAGCAGCAGTCGTCCTGTCTGGCAAGATTCATCGGCGTCCAGGAGGGGCTCTTCACGTGCATCTGTCCAGCCTCCAAAACCGGTACCCTTGATTGTCGGCGGTGATGAGTGATCTACGTGAATGTCACCCTTATGGTAACAGGGTCCATTTTTCCTGTTTTGATCACTAGGGGTCCAGGAAAGCTTGCGGTAAAACAAAGAACCGAGAGTGTGCCCTTTGTAAAGACCCGCCCGCTTGCAGTTCGGTGGCAGAAGGATCTCTGTGCTAACTGCATTAGTAAAACTATACAAGAAGAGACCCCTAATTTCGCCACTAGCCTTAAAGCCATAATGCAGGCTGAAATAAAAGACTCCTTGAAAATGGCCCTTAATAAACCGAGAAGGAGAAGCCGTAAGGCGTCTACAGAGTCAGATGCCTCTCAGAGACAGGAGAGTCATAAATCATCCAAATCTCCCTCTAACTCCTCAGATTCCTCCTCGGACAGTGATTCAGGAGGTTGTCCATGTTTTCCAACTGAGGACGTAGACAAATTAGTTAAAGCAGTTAGATCTGCAATGGGTCTTAAAGAGAAGACACCTAGGTCACTAGAAGATGTCATGTTTGGTGGCTTAGAAGAAAAAAGGAAACGCACATTTCCGGTCAATGCGAAAATCAAAGCATTAGTTGAGAAAGAGTGGAAAAAACCTGAAAAAATGGGTACTTTGCCTTCTTCATCCAAAAGGAGATATCCTTTTGAAGAAAAAGACTCTGAATCCTGGGAGAAAATCCCTAAAATTGACGGGGCAGTAGCCAAATGTTTAAAAAGATCATCCCTTCCGTTAGAAGACTCGGGTGTTCTCAAAGACCCGCTTGATAAAAAAGCAGATCGTTTTCTGAGACATATCTGGGAAGCCTCAGCAGGGGGCCTGAAGCCAGCAATTGCTGGGACATGTACGGCCCGTGCTCTCATGGTCTGGCTACAGCAAATAGAGGATCAGCTAAGGGACAAAGTACCCAGAGGTGACATTCTTGCAAATATATCTTTAGTGCAAGGAGCAGCAGCTTTCTTGGCAGACTCTTCCGCGGATTCCACAAGACTAACAGCCAGAGAGGCAAGCTTGTCCAATGTGGCAAGAAGAGCCCTTTAGCTAAAGGGTTGTCCGGAGGATTTACCATCTAAACATAAGCTGTGCTCCATTCCATGTGACGGCCAACTCCTTTTTGGCAAAAAACTAGAAGAGATTCTGGAACATGCAGGGGATAAAAAGAAAGTTTTTCCCAATATCCCTAAAGATTCCAAAAAAAACTTTCTTTCGGAAAAGATTTAACAAAGGTCGCCCCCCAGGAGAGAGAAAAAAATGGTTTTTACTTACCGGTAATAGGATTTTACAGAGTCCACGACAGCACCCTTACGAGAGAGGGGATCCGCCCACCATCTGGACAGGAACCTACAGGATTTAAAGGGGCGGTCCCCCTCACCACTCCAGTTTGTGTTTCAGAGTATAAGGGACACCGCCCATTGAGTTAGTACATAATCATATATACTTAAACATTCCTAAATACCATCACCTCTAAAAGAGTGATAACTAATGGCACACTTCCCAAAGAGTGCAGAAACCAGTGATTTAACTACGGGGGGGGGAATGTGCGGGTGCTGTCATGGACTCTGTAAAATCCTATTACCGGTAAGTAAAAACCGGTTTTTCTATCGCCACGACAGCACCCTTACGAGAGACTTTCAAAGACTAATCACCTGGGAGGGACTACAGCACTAAGTACTGAACGGCCAAAGTCTAAATTGGCCTTACATGATAGATCAAGACGGTAATGATTATAAAAGGTGGAAGGAGATGACCACGTTGCCGCCTTACATATCACGTCTATGGAGACGTCCGTTCTCTCCGCCCAGGATGAGGCCATGGCTCGAGTGGAGTGGGCATTGATGCCTTCTGGTGGAGTCTGGCCTTTGGCAGTATAGGCAAGACATATTGCATCTCTGATCCATCTGGCAATAGAACCTTTAGTAACACTCGTCCCCTTCCTTGGGTTCTGAAAGGAGACAAACAGAGCCCTACTCTGCCTCCAGGGTTCTGTTTTGTGTAGGTACTCTAATACTGTTCTTCTAACATCTAGCATATGACATTTTTGTTCTTCTGCTGAAACTGGGTTATCACAAAATGAAGGTAAATATATTTCCTGACTCCTATGGAACTTAGAGGCTACCTTCGGTAGGTATGCTGGGTCAGGCTTCAAGACTAGCCTATCCTGAAAGACCATTAGATAAGGAGGGTCTACTGACAACGCTTGCATATCACTCACTCTTCTAGCAGAAGTCAAGGCTACTAGCAGGGCCGTCTTTAAAGTTAAATTTTTAATGGAGACAGAATCAAACGGCTCAAAGGGGGGTTCTGTTAAAGCGTCTAAAACCAAATTTAGATCCCATGGCGGTAATCTAACAATATGAACGGGGTTACTCCGATCCATAGCTTTCATAAATCTAGATACCCATCTATTTCCCGCTACATTGCTGTTATACAATGCCCCCAGAGCTGATACCTGAACTCTAAGGGTATTTACCGCCAAACCCAATTCACGGCCCTTCTGTAAAAACTCCAGAATAGCCGGAATTGGAATTTTATCCGTAAAGGGCTGTTGGTAAAAGGCAAGAAATTTTTTCCAGACCTTACAGTAAATCTTAGTAGTAATCTCCTTTCGGCTACTTAAAAGGGTAAATATTAAAGCATCCGAAAATCCCCTCCTTTTCAATAATTCCCTCTCAAATTCCACGCCGTGAGATGCAGAGATTCCACATTGGGATAACGGAATGGACCCTGAGAAAGAAGTTCTGGACTTACGGGCAACACCCAGGGGTCGGTCACTGACATTGCCCTGAGTAAGGAGAACCATGCCCCCCTGGGCCAGAAGGGGGCAATCAGGATTACCCTCACCCCCTCCTTCCTGATCTTCCTGAGAACTAGCGGAATCAGACATAGTGGGGGAAACGCATAGGCTAGAGGGAACCCCCAATGAATCTGAAGGGAATCCACTACGGAAGGGTTGTCCGCTACCCGAAGGGATGCAAACTTCCTGGTCTGTCTGTTTTCCCTCGTAGCAAACAGATCTATGACTGGTGATCCCCACAGACCCACTATCTGTTTGAAAACTAGCCGATTTAGAACCCACTCTCCCTGATGTAGAGAATGACGGGTGAGGTAGTCTGCCTGTATGTTGTGTTCTCCTCGTATGTGAACCGCTGAAAGGGAGCGAAATTGAGTCTCGGCTATGTTGAATATGTCTGCGGTGGTGATCATCAGAGACTTTGACCTCGTCCCTCCCTGATGGTTGACATATGCTACTACTGTCGTGTTGTCCGACTGGACTCTTACATGCGAGTCCTGAAGCAACGGTAGCCATCTGAGCAGGGTATTTTTTACTGCCGTGAGCTCCTTCCAATTGGAGGACTCTTGGGCTTCTAAGGGAGACCATTGTCCTTGAGTCCAAACATCTCCTATGTGAGCTCCCCATCCTATTGGACTGGCATCGGTTGTGACCGTGTTGTCTGGTACTATTTCCCAACAAACTCCTTTTGACAAATGCTCTATATTTAGCCACCATTTTAGGCTGTTTAGAGTGGTGGTAGATAGCCTGAGACTTCCGCTTAACCGACCTTGAAGACTCTTCTCTGTATCCAGGACTTGGGCTTGTAATACCCGAGTGTGGAATTGAGCCCACTGAACAGCCGGTATGCACGCTGTTAACGATCCCAACAGGGACATTGCGTCTCTCAAGGTCAGATTTGGTCTCTTTATCACCGTGCTGACTTTGTGTATAACCTTCTGCTTCTTTTCTTCTGGAAGAAAACACAGCTGATTCTCTGAATTTAGCAGAATACCCAAGAAGGTCTGAATAGTCAATGGCTTTAGTTTTGACTTCTCTAGGTTGACCAACCAACCTAGGTCCTGTAGAGAAGATATTATACAGTTTAGGCGATCTTTACACTGGACAAATGAACTACCCACTACTAGGAAGTCATCCAAGTAGGGTATAACTAATGTATCTTGCTCTCTGACATAGGCCATTACTTCCGCAATGACCTTAGTAAACACCCTTGGTGCCATAGATAATCCAAATGGCATTGCCGTAAACTGAAAGTGCCTGACCTGATCGTTTAAGCGCACCGCCATTCTGAGGAACCGTTGGTGATCTTTGTGAATGGGCAGATGGTAGTATGCATCTTTTAAATCCAGGACTGTCATATAACACCTGGGAAAAAGAAGTTTAGTTGCCGATTTAATTGATTCCATCTTAAAGGCATGGTATTGTAGAAATTTGTTCAGTTTTCGTAAATTTATGATGGTTCGAAAGGAACCATCAGGCTTGGGGATTAAGAATAAGGGGGAATAGAACCCCTCTCCCTCCTGATCTTTTGGAACTTCTACAATAACTTTCTTTTGTCTCAACATTTGAATCTCTTTTTCCAGGGCCTTCTGTTGGTTTAAGGAACCAGGGGCAGTCAGTATATAATAATCTGAAGGTCTTTCCCAGAACTCTAGCTTTAATCCCGACCTAACTATACCTAGGATCCAATTACTGGAAGTTATTTTGACCCATTGAGTATAAAAATGCCTTAATCTGCCCCCTACTGGAAGGTCCGATCTATCGGTAATTTCGCCTACGTCTTGAAGAAGATGATGAGGTGTTGAAGTCTGAACTTCTCTTCTTCGGCTCCGCCGGCTCCCAATTCCGGGCTGAGTAAGGTCTCCGGTATGGGAAACGTCTCTTGAAGGTATTCCTAAAGGCAGGATTGAACACTTTAGGAAAACCTTTCTTCCTATCATCAGCCTTGGCTAGGATGTCATCTAGCACTGGCCCAAACAAGTACTCACCCCTACACGGAATAGTACATAGTTTAGCTCTAGCCTGCGCGTCCCCCTTCCAGGTCTTAAGCCATAAGGCTCGCCGGGCAGCGTTTGAGAGTCCTGCTGATCTGGCTGCAAGTTTTAAGGAGTCCACCGAGGCATCCGCCAAATATGCCACACCTTCCCGAATCTGGGATAGTGAATCCAGTAATTTGTCACGAGGCACTTTAGTTTTTAGCTGCTCCTCCAGCTGGGCTACCCAGACCATAACCGATCTGGCAGTGCAAGTGCCGGCAATTGCCGGTTTGAAAGCCCCCGATGATGCTTCCCAAACCTTTTTAAGGAACATGTCTGCTTTTCTATCCGCAGGGTCTTTTAGAAGGCCTACATCCTCTAGCAGTAAGGCGGTTGATTTAGACGTGGAAGCCACAGCCGCATCCACTTTAGGAATTTTAACCCATTCCGCCAGGACCTTATCATCAAAGGGGTACCTTCTCTTCGCTGATGATGGCAGGAAACCCTTATCCTGCTTATCCCATTCTCGATTAACAAGTTCTTTCACCGTATCCACTACCGGAAACGATTTACGGCACCTTTGGCACAACCCTGCAAACATTAAATCTTGGGTTGACCTTGGCTCCTTGTTCTCTACAACCCCCATGGTGGTGCGCACTGCTTTAACTAGTGCGTCCATTCCATCCACTAAAAAACAAGGTCTCCCCTCTTCATCCGAAGAGGATGGTGATGAGGAACGTGAACATTCATCCTCCTGCATAGACGGGCTCGATCCTGGTGATACTTCCCTGGATCTCTCATGCCGACTGCTTTTAAGGGAACTACTAATTTCCTCTCTTATAACTGCCCTGAGGTCTGATGCACGAAGGGGAGCCTCCTCTTCCAAGGTCTGACAAATACAGGTTTGGCAGAGCCTCTTCTGATAACTATCAGGCAGGGGAACTGTACATAAAGCACATTGCTTGTGCTTGGATTTAGCCGATTTCTTGGCCTAAAACAAAGCACAAGGACATACAGGCCATATCAGCTACTTGGTTCTTTTGTAAACACTCACCAAGGCTGAACTGCATAGTACCGGTCTCCGAGGAGGAGAATCCATACGTGACGTTGAGGCACATGCCTGCTCCTGCCCCCGTACCACGCTGCTGCTGCTTCTGGAGCGGCTGCTGTCACTCTTCTTGCGCTGGTCAGGCACCTCCACCTGAAGGTGCTCTGTATCCGCAACCGAAGACATAACTGTCGCACATTCTCCTGCAGTCACCGCTGCTTAATACCGGCAGCCGCGCCTCCTCCCCCAGCATACCCCGGAAGTCCTACCTTCCACTTCCGGGTCCTCTGTATGAAGGACGCTGAGCCGGCGCCGCGCGCTTACAGACAGCCCTGCGGCGTTCACGCGACCCAGGGCAGCCTGCCCGACCCCTGGGAACGCGTTATCATACGGCCAGACGAGGAGGGGTCTGAAAAAGAACACCCCCGACGTTGCTTCCAGAGTCCCTGATTCTGCCGTTCTCAAGGATACCGCGCAGAGGCCTGGTGGACCTGGGTAAGAGAACATCCTGCAGGCTCCCGCCATCCGGACAGGAACCCAAACTGGAGTGGTGAGGGGGACCGCCCCTTTAAATCCTGTAGGTTCCTGTCCAGATGGTGGGCGGATCCCCTCTCTCGTAAGGGTGCTGTCGTGGCGATAGGAAAATTGGGACTTTAAGGATAGAAGAGGATCGGGCTACATGTTTAAAGGGCCCTCTACATCAGCAAAAAAATCCATCCAATGACATTACACCAGAAGTGGGAGGAAGACTCTCCCTCTTCATCCCGGCCTGGGTAAATATCTCCCCCAGTACCTGGGTCGTAAATATTATCAAAGACGGCATAAAAATAAAATTCATCCGTCCATCCAGGCAAAACTTTATAACTCCCCGAAGAAGGTCCCAACAGGAGCAATCTGCCCTGGAGACGGAGGTCTTGGAACGCATTCGCAAAAAGGTTCTTAAGGAAGTCCCGGCTCGAGAAGAAAGAGGCGGATTTTACTCCCCCCTCTTCTTAATCCAAAAACCGGATGGCTCTTGGAGAGCTATTATAAATCTAAGGAAACTCAACCAATCGATAGAGAACTACTCCTTCAAGATGGAGTCTATCAACATGACCATAAAACTTCTCTTCCAACACTGCTTCATGGCAGTAATAGACTTAAAAGATGCGTACTACCATATACCAATACATCAGGAATATCGGAAATACTTGAGAGTAGCCCTCTATATTTAAAATCAGTTAAAACATTACCAATATACAGCCCTTCCAATCGGCCTGTCTACAGCCCCCAGGGTTTTCACCAAAGTAATGGTGGAAGTAATGTCATACCTCCGGTCCCGGGATGTAGTAATTGTCCCATATCTGGACGATTTCCTTGTAATAGGGAGGTCAGAGTCCCACTGCACTCATCAAGTATCCGTGGTAACATCAACTCTAATGGAGCTGGGTTGGATAATAAATATCCCCAAGTCAAGATTGGTACCAGTAAAACTAGTCCTTTCTGGGGTTAATGCTGGACTCCAAGCGTCAGCTCTGCCTCCTCCCAGAAAACAAAGTAGCCAAGATAATAAACCTGGCCGGTACAGCAATACATCATCCAGCAATGACTAAGAAAGGCGATGTTCCTACTAGGCTCATTAACATCGTGTATTCCGGCAGTAGGATGGGCACAATTCCACCTAAGACAACTACAGTGGGAAGTTCTCTCAGCTCAAAGACGGTTAAGAGGGCATTTAGAAGGAAATCTATGTCTCTCCCTGGGCGTAAGGGATTCCCTAGTGTGGTGGACGGTGGAAGACCACCTGACAATGGGGGTCCAGTGGCAAAATCCGGTCAAAGACATCATCACGACCGACGCAAGCGGTACAGGTTGGGGGGCTCACCTGAGATCTCACTCTGTACAAGGAACCTGGTCCTTACTAGAAGGAAACTATGGGTCAAATGAAAAAACTATTGGCAGTGGAAAAAGCCCTAAGACATTTTCTCCCTTTGCTCCGAGGCCGCCATACTCGAATCATGACGGACAATCGAGCAGTAGTGGTGTATATCAATCATCGGGGGGGACGAGGTCCAAAGGCCTCATGGAAATATCAAATCTACTCCTTTAGTTGGCAGAACAAAACCTGTCATCCCTGACGGCACTACACATCAGGGGCATAGGAAACACACAAGCAGACTTCCTGAGTCGCAGAGGCTTAAACCAGGGGGAATGGTCCCTAAACCCCCAGATATTCCAACAAATTGTCCAAGCCTGTGGCATACCGGAAATAGACTTGTTTGCCAACTTACACAACAAAAAAGTCAAAAAGTTCTGCTCCTTAAATCCAAGAGAACATCCTTTTGCAGTAGATGCCCTACTAATACCCTGGAAGTTTTCTCTGGCCTACGCGTTCCTCCCGATAGTGATGATTCCAGCTGTGATCCGGAAGATCAGAGGATCAAGCAAAAATAATCCTCATAGCTCCATTCTGGCCAAGAAGACCATGGTTCTCCCTTCTAAGACAGATGCCTGCTAACCCAGGGCCCAGTTGTTGAGGAGAGCCATAAGATCAAATACTTAATTAACCTCAACACATAAGGTAATTGAGAGAAGTAACCCATAACATGTATTGTTTAACCTTACATAAGTTTTCCTCAGACAAAGTAAGACACTTAAGATGGCTGCCATCTCCTATACCAGAGCCATGCGGTCTGGTATCCAAGATGAACAATGAAGACACTGAAGATGGCTGCCATTTCCTGTTTTAGCAGACCATGCGGTCTGGTATCCAAGATGACGCCCACCCAGATGACCTCATGGATCCACCCACAGTGACGCCCACATTGATGACCTCACGGACCAACCCACCTTGATGACCTCATGGATCCGCCCATGGACTTGCTCATGCCCAACCCACTAACCAATGGAATACATCCGATCACTCCCATTTTAGAGCTAACCGAGCCCCCTTACAGGAGATATATAACATTGTGTTTTCACTAATAAATCCCCTTCTTGGAGCTGAGCCACACATTGATCAAGGAGAGTTACAGCTGACTGTGTCTGGTGTATTTCTTTAGTGCACATGATCAATATCCATTAGGCCAGGAGTAGGCAACTAGAGAATTGAACATTTATATTAATTGTTCAACCCTAATATTTGGCCGCCCAACCTGGGGCCAGCAGAGGAGAGCCCTGAACCCTGAAAACCGGCGGGTGGAACGGCTGGATGCACTGAGTACCCCGAACAATGGAGACTGATCACCTCCTTAACAGAGCACGGTAAGTCTGCTGATTTTTTTATAATCTGTAGTCTTTACCTGTGTCATTTGGGGTATCCTGTGCAGATTGCCTGACCGTGTCCGGTTTTCTTGGTATCTGTAAGACGGCAGAAAGGGTATCTCCGCTGCTGGTCATTTAATTGCAAGAACCGTCACGTTTTAGTTGCCTACTGCCTGTTACATGTTGTGAAGAGGGGAGATGACTTAAAAGTTAAAAAGATGCAAGTTTTTTTTCTCTACAGAGGGCTATAGGCAAGTGATAAAACAGGTTTTTACAGAAGGAGATGGCTGGTAGTTAGGAAAAGCATTGTGTTTGGAGCAGGAAAAGCAGGTTTCTAGGAAAGAAAGAATAAGCAAGTGTTTACAGAAAGAAAAGCATGTGGTAGAACGGGATAAGCAGGTTTTTTTTATAGAGAAGGAAAGCAAGCAAGTGTAGAAAAATAATTTTTGTCTGTGGTATACGGTTGTCGCCTGTGATAAGATTTTCAGTTCTGTACAAGAGAGACTAGGACCTGGAGTAATTGACTCGGCCTAGGGGGCCCGGTAAATCTTGGAGCAATTGGCTCAGTTCGGGCATAATAAATTGTGTAGCGGCTCATTGAAACTTGGAGCAATTGGCTCAGTTTGGGCCAATTAAATTTATAGTTTTTCTTTTTTTGCCCCGTGACATCGAGTAATTGACTCTGCACGGGGACCGGTAAGTTAGGGAGCAATTTGACAAAGTAGGGAATAATTGGTTTGTAAAGTACGGAGCACGGAAGTCAGACAGGGACCACGTGACAAGAAGCAATAGGAACTGGGTACTGCAGACTCAGTTCCCTTTAGAATCTCAGGTTTGAGTCATCTCCCCCGTCTTATTGTTTGTTTGGTGTTTGTTATCTTGATAGATATACTGTATATCTATAGAAAGATGGAGAAATTAATGCAGTTCTGCCGTATGGGCACTAAGCCAAATTCAGATGGCAAGTTAGACTCATGCACATTAGTGGAAATTGTGTGGAATGCCAGAAGGGGGATGGTTACAGCCCCTGGACTGGAAGCTTGTCTTGAAAGAAAGAAAAAGGTATCCTAGAAGATAATGGATTGTTGTCTATTGCTAGGGCAAGAGAAAGAGTCTCTGAAAGTCTGTATAAAAAAAAAAAAAAAAAATGGAAATTGGGTAGAAGAGAAAAGGAATAGAAAGAATAGAGTTTTGAGTTGTGTATTACAAAACCATTTTGTTAATGGTGAATGTGTTAAATGTGATAGCAGCCAAAATGGTGGCCCAGAGCCATGTGGTAAATGTAATGGCGGCCATTTTGTTAATGGCGAATGTGTTAAATGTGATAGCAGCCAAAATGGTGGCCCAGAGCCATGTGGTAAATGTAATGGCGGCCATTTTGTTAATGGCGAATGTGTTAAATGTGATAGCAGCCAAAATGGTGGCCCAGAGCCATGTGCTAAACGTAATGGCGGCCATCTTGTTGGTGGTAAATATAATTCTGATGGCGGCCATCTTGTTGGTGGTAAATATAATTCTGACGGCGGCCATCTTGTTGGTGGTAAATATAATTCTGATGGCGGCCATCTTGTTGGTGGTAAATATAATTCTGACGGCGGCCATCTTGTTGGTGGTAAATATAATTCTGATGGCGGCCATCTTGTTGGTGGTAAATATAATTCTGACGGCGGCCATCTTGTTGGTGGTAAATATAATTCTGATGGCGGCCATCTTGTTGGTGGTAAATATAATTCTGACGGCGGCCATCTTGTTGGTGGTAAATATAATTCTGATGGAGGCCATCTTGTTGGTGGTAAATATAATTCTGATGGCGGCCATCTTGTTGGTGGTAAATATAATTCTGACGGCAGCCATTTTGTTGGTGGTAAAAATAATTCTGATGGCGGCCATCTTGTTGGTGGTAAATATAATTCTGACGGCGGCCATGTTGTGGATGGCGAATGTGCTGGTTCTGGTGGTGAACATCTCAGACTAAGGCTACACACCACTTCGCTAAATCCTTGCTACCCAGTAATGACCACTGATGGCCAATACTATATTCCTTCAGGAAATAAAAAGGCTTTACCCATGTTTCCTATCTCAGTGTTTCCAATGGGGCACCAACCCTTTCCCCTATCACTCCTGTTGTGAATCCAGCAGTCCTCCCACCTGGATCGTCCCCAGCACCTACCCTTTCTACTGTCACTTCCACTGCCAATTTAGCCGCACACCCACATGAGATGCTCCAAGCAACGGCCTCTCCTCCCAATGCTTCCACAACAGCACTCTCACGCAGCCTACATAACCCTATACCTGGTACCTCACAGGCTGTCTCGCAGCCAAGTGCACACCTGTATGGGACGGTGGCAACTGTAACAAGGGGGGCTCAATCTGGGAGGGGGATACCAATAGCACAGGAAGCACAAAGGGGAGGGAATGTTGGCAACCTATTTTTGAAAAAGAACTTCCTGAGGGACCCTTGTTAGTGGTGGGAAAGGGTGACATAACAACAATGGAGACAGACGCTATTGTTAATGCTGCCAATTCTCGGTTAGGGCACAATGGAGGTGTAGCTAGAGCTATAGTGGAAGCAGGAGGGGCGACTATTCAAGCTGACAGTCAAATCATTGTTGAGTCACGTGGTCAGATAGCTGTTGGGGACATAGCGGTGACTAAAGCTGGCAATCTCCTGTGTAGAATGATCATACACACTGTGACCCCTACTTATGACCCTATTCATCCAGACGTTAGTGCTCAACAACTTCGTGCAGCAATAACTCGCATTAATGAGGACAGGACTGTTAAAGCTTTTAAGACCGCCTGCGTCACCTGGAGCCCACACCATGATACTGGAGCTGCCCAAATAGAGCCCCTCATTCCAAGACTGTTACCTCCTCTGGCTCCTCATACACAAGGGACTACATCTGCACTCCTGGTGCCATCTCTACTCCCGCCTCAGGTGCCACCGCCAACAGTGCCAATGCTCATGTCTGAGGAGCCCACCATCTATGTCAAGTTTACACCCCAGCAAGCTGCTACTCTGTTGAACCAGCTTCCAGATCCAGAAAAACAGCCGATGCCTTTCTACAGGAGCATGCTTCAAATACAAAGGAATTACTCAGCCACGTGGCAAGATCTCATTTCCCTGGCAAATCTTAAAGCGGGCAATGCATATTGGCCTGTTATGGAGGCCGCATTCAATGATGCCTCACTTGCCAGTGACACCACATGGGACTCTGGTATTTTGTTCTGCCAAGAACCTAAGACAAGGGCCTCGGATGAGTTGGCTGACCTATCAATTATTATTGTCGCAAAAGGTTTCCAGATGCCTCAAAGCTGATGCAGCCATTGTACGATGACCTCAAGACGTCAGCGTTTCCACTATGAACAAAATCCGTGGAAGCTTTCTACGGTCTTAAACAGGCCATACAGTCTGCACCAGCTCTTGGAATCCCAAATCCTGATATCATCTGAGGACATCCAGTTCTCTTAATGGCTCCACACGACATAATTGCTATTGTTGGAACCTAAACATCTGTTGGTGCAGCATCATATGAGACTCCAATGTTGACTCTTGGTTCCGGATAATGTCACTCTTGTCCGCTGCAGCATCTTCAAACTGTCCACGCTGCTTCCTCTTTCCAGGGGGGATGTGGATGATACTGATGCTCTCGGAGAAGATGCCTCTACACACTCAGAGGATCATGACTGTCTTGAACAAATGCATGAAGAAGTAGCCTCCCAGAAAAACGTGTCTGAAGACCCACTCCCACATGCTGACGTGACGTTCTTCACTGATGGTTCCAGATTTGCAGATGAAACAGGAAGATTCCATACGGGATATGCCGTGGTTACACATGACCTGATCATCTCAGCTGGATCGCTACCACCGCACATGTCTGCACAAGAAGCGGAACTTAAAGCTTTGATGCTGGCTTGTCAGGAAGCGACGGAGAAGGTGGTCAACATCTACACGGATTCAAGATACGCTTTTGGAGTGGCTCATGACTTCGGCAGTATCTGGGCAGCCAGAGGATACCTAATGCCCAGTGGAACTCCTGTAAAACATGCTGCTATCATACAAGAACTTGTGGCCGCTCTAGATCTACCTTTGGAGGTTGCAGTGATCAAGATCAAAGCTCACGGGAGATTGGATTCTCCAGAAGCAAGGGGGAATTTCTTTGCTGACAAAACAGCAAAAACCTATGCTGTGCATCCATTCGGGAAAGAAAAAGCAGCGGTGTACCTGTCACAAGACACTGAAGAAGGGACTAAAGGCTCTCTTATGAGGATCATCCATCTACATCAAGACAAGACATCAGATGATGAAAAGAACTCATGGCAGAAAGGAGGAGCTAAAAAAAGGATGAAGATGGAGTCTGGAGGGTGAACACAAAGGTCTACCCCGTAATCTGTACCCCTCAGTGACAGAATGGCCACACGGTATCACCCACAGAGGCAAGAATCAGATGAATGACCTAATTTGGAAGACTTATATGGCACCTGGAATCTCTACTGTTACCCAAAAATATTGCAAGTCCTGCCTTGTGTGTGCAACATGCAATCCAGCACCGCCTCAGAAAGTTACTCAGAAACATTTGGCTAAACCACTTTATCCCTTTCAGAGGATTCAGACTGATCACATTCAAATGCCAAAAGTAGGGAAGTACGAGTATGTACTGGTAGTGACTGACATGTTCTCAGGATGGCCCGAAGCCTATCCAGTAACCAACATGACTGCCAGAGTGACTGTTAAGAGACTGATGCATGAAGTAGTATGCAGATATGGGGTCCCAGAGGTAATTGAGAGTGACCAAGTACCCGCATTCATTGCAGCACTGTCTAAGGAACTATGAACATTGGTTATTTGGGTTTACATACTCCATATCAACCCCAGAGCAGTGGGAAAGTAGGAAGACTGAATGGCACCTTCAAAAATAAAATACTGAAAGCCAGTCAGGAGGTCAGACTTCCTTGGACAGACATTTTGCCCATTGCCTTATACTCAGTCAGAAACACTCCAAGGGGTCCCACTAAACTCACACCATACGAGATTCTTTTTGGGGGGCCTCCGAGGTTGGGTCAATATTTTCCACAACAGCTAGCCTTAGGAAGTGATACTCTTGTAAAATATGTAATTGTTGTTACTAAAGAACTGTCAATAACACATGTACAAGTTTTATCATCCATTCCAGGTCCAGATTCCAGTGACGGTACCCATACTTTCTAACCTGGTGACTACATGCTGGTAAAGACGTTCATCAGAAAGACATTCCTGGAGTCGAGATTTGAGGGTCACTACCAAGTGCTCCTGACTACTCCTACTTCAGTCAGAGTTGCTGAGCGCCTCCTGGATCCATCTCTCACATTATAAAATTGTTAGACAGTTAGGGACAGAGAAGGATCTGACCTGCTTGTCAAAGTCCAGCTACAAAGGGAGGTTTTCCACAAGGGAAAACTTGTCTCAAACTGGTGAAAACTCCAATTCCCCCCCCTCCCGGGCAAGACGGTCAGATCTAGGATGTGTACATCAGGGTTAGTCACATGTGTATTTTAAGGAACCATGGAGATGGGAGATTGGAGAGTAATAGATCCAGCAGGTTGGGAAGTCCCGAGGACACTGGTAACACGCTCCGATATACCTCAGCAGTATACCCATAATCGGTCACACATTCTCTGGTGTCTATAGCATCCATATTGTCATGAAGCCTCTGATGTCATAATAACACTTAACATCGATGGGTTAGGGAACCACGGTGGGATCAAGATAAAAGAAAAGGTTAATAAAGTATTTAGGGGTGACTGTTGAGGAGAGCCATAAGATCAAATACTTAATTAACCTCAACACATAAGGTAATTGAGAGAAGTAACCCATAACATGTATTGTTTAACCTTACATAAGTTTTCCTCAGACAAAGTAAGACACTTAAGATGGCTGCCATCTCCTATACCAGAGCCATGCGGTCTGGTATCCAAGATGAACAATGAAGACACTGAAGATGGCTGCCATTTCCTGTTTTAGCAGACCATGCGGTCTGGTATCCAAGATGACGCCCACCCAGATGACCTCATGGATCCACCCACAGTGACGCCCACATTGATGACCTCACGGACCAACCCACCTTGATGACCTCATGGATCCGCCCATGGACTTGCTCATGCCCAACCCACTAACCAATGGAATACATCCGATCACTCCCATTTTAGAGCTAACCGAGCCCCCTTACAGGAGATATATAACATTGTGTTTTCACTAATAAATCCCCTTCTTGGAGCTGAGCCACACATTGATCAAGGAGAGTTACAGCTGACTGTGTCTGGTGTATTTCTTTAGTGCACATGATCAATATCCATTAGGCCAGGAGTAGGCAACTAGAGAATTGAACATTTATATTAATTGTTCAACCCTAATACAGTGACCCACTTTCAAGTGAAGGGCTTCCATCTGGCAGCCTGGAATTTGAGAGGGCGTTACTAAGTCGCCAAGGATTCTCACCAGGGTTAATCTCCACCCTATTGAAAAGCAGAAAACCCATAACCTCTAGGATCTATGGTAGGACATGGAAAAAATTTTACTTCCTGGGTGAACCATTGGGGGACGTGGCTCCAGTGGGTCCTATCCTAGAATTTCTGCAAGCAGGATTACATCTTGGGTTAGCAACCAGCACCCTTAAAGTTCAGGTTTCAGCCTTGGGGGCCCTATATAACTGTAATCTTGCCTCAAATAGATGGGTTTCACGATTCATAAAATCTTGTAGCAGATCTCAACCGGTCGTTATCCCAAAAATCCCTCCCTTGGGATCTAAATTTAGTCTTAGAAGCCCTAACTAAAGACCCTTTTGAGCCTTTACAGGAGTTATCACCTAAGTTACTTACCCTTAAAATGGTTCTACTAGTAGCCTTAACATCGGCACGTAGGGTAAGTGATTTACAGGCCCTGTCAATATGCCCTCCTTATACTCAGGTTTTTGATGACACGATCGTTCTACGACCAGACCCGGCGTATCTCCCCAAGGTGGTTCAAAAGTTCCATAGGAGTCAAGAGATTATTTTACCATCATTCTGTAGTAATCCTAGAAATCCAGGGGAACAAAAGTTCCACATGCTTAGATGTAAGAAGATCTATGTTACAATACATGTCTATAACTAGTCAGTGGAGGAAAGACCAAACCCTATTCGTAGCCTTTCAGGGTAGCAAAAGAGGGTGCGGGGTAGCTAAAAGTACCATTGCTAGATGGATCAGGGAGGCCATTAGTTTATCCTACCCTGCCGGTGGCATTCTGGTTCCTGAAGGCATCAAGGCTCACTCCACCAGAGCCGTGGCTATCTCCTGGGTAGAAAAGGCTGAGGTATCAATTGATCAAATTTGCAAGGCCGCTACCTGGTCCTCACCCTCAACTTTTTTCAAGCACTACCGGCTAGATCTTTCTTCCTCTGCTGACCTAACCTTTGGTAGAAGGGTACTACAACCGGTGGTCCCTCCCTAAGGTTTCATTCTACAAAAATCTCTCAGGTGTGCCGTCATGGGGGAAGGGAAAACACCAAGGTTACTTACCGGTAGCCGATTTTTCCGGAACCCATGACGACACCCGTATATTCCCCCCCTTTCGGCGTGCACTATTGTTTTGGGTGTTTTTTTAGTTAATATGATGTGGTGATGGATTGCCATGTATACTAACCAGGGGGGCCTCTCATGCTCTGAAAACCAACTGAAGCGACAGAGGTACCGCCCTTTTATTTTCAGTAGGGTTTCCTGTCCTGACTGGGCGGATCCCCTCTCTCCCAGGTGTGCCGTCATGGGTTCCGGAAAAAAGGCTACCGGTAAGTAACCTTGGTGTATTTGATTCAATTGGGCATTGGCGTCCCCTCTTTTTGTAGGTTCTTGTTCTAACAGCCCACTGGTGCAACCACAGGGCACTGATCGGTTTTCATGACAGTTCGGAACCTGTTGAAGACCCCTGTGAATGCCAGCTTTGCTGGAGCTGTAAGACGCTAGCAAAAGTATTCACATCCCTTGGTCTTTTCGTGTTTTTCTACCTCACAACCTGGAATTTAATTTTTTTTTTTAGGGTTTGCATCAGTTCATGTAAAAAACATGCCTACAACTGTGAACATGTGGTTTTCTTTTTATTGTAAAGCAAACAAACAGGACAAAATAACTGAAAACTTCAGGGAGCAAAACTATTCACCCCCCTAAAGTCAGTACTTTGTACATTCTTCTTTTTGCGGCAACTACAGCTGCAAGTTGCTTTGGATAAGTCTTTATGAGCTTTCCACATCTTGCATATGGGATTTTGTCCCATTCTTCAAGGCAAACTGCTCCAGTTCCTTCATGTAAGATGGTTTCCTCTGGTGAACAGACCTTCAAGTCTGACAACAGACATGCAATTCGATTAAGGTCTGGACTTTGACTAGGCCGCTCAAAAACATTTACATGTTTCCCCTTAAACAACTTGAGTGTTGCTTTATGGTCATTGTGTCATTGTCTTGTTGGAAGGTAGACCTCCATCTTTGTCTCAAATCTCTGAAAGACTGAAACAGGTTTTGCTTAAGAATATCCCTGTATTTCGCACCATCCATCTTCTTCTTGACTCGGACCATTTTCCCTGTCCCTGCTGCCGAAAAACATCCCCACAGCATGATGCTGCCGTCACCATGTTTCACGGTAAGGATGGTGTTCTTGGGGTGATGAGCTGTGTTGGTTTGGCGTCAGACATCGCATTTACCTTGGTGGCCAAAAAGTTCAATTTTGGTCGCATCTGACTATTCCACCTTTCTCCATACGTTTGGAGAGTCTTCGATATGTCTTTTGGCAAACTCAAAACGAGCTTTTTGTACAAAATTTGCAGATAAAGGCTTTTTTTCTGCCCACTCTTACATAAATACCACCTCTATGGACTGTATTATTGCGGTTGTATGAACAGATACTCCAGGCTCTGCTTGGGGACTCTGCACCTCCTTCAGGGTACCCTTTGGTCTCTATGTTGCCTCGCTTATTAATGCCCTTCTGCTCGGGCTGAGAGTTTTGCTGGGTGGACCTCTCTTGGCAGGTTTGTTGTGGTACCATATTATTTCCATTTGATGATAATGGATTTGATGGTGCCTCGGGGCATCATCAGAGATTGGGATATTATTTTATAACCCATCCCTGACTTGTACTTCTCAACAACTATGTCCCTGACTTTTTGGGAGATCTCCATGGTCTTCTTGGTGTTTGGTTGTGGTGTCTCTTGCTTAATAGGTGTTGCAGCCTCTGTGGCCTTTCAGAAAAGGTGTGTATATACTGGCAGACATGTGACACAGATTACACACAGGTGGATTTACTTTCACCAAGCATGCGACTCATGAAGGTAGTTGCTTGCAACATAAATTTTAGGGCCTTTATCACAAAAGGGGTGGATACATATGCACATGACAATTTTTAGTTATTTGATCCCATAAATTTAATTTATGTCTATATTGTTCTCACTTCACCAACTTAGACTGTTTAGTGCTGATATGTCACACACAAATGATATTACAAACATATTTAAACACAGGTTGTAATGCAACAAAATAGGGATTTTTGTGTACTCACCGTAAAATCCTTTTCTCCGAGCCACTCATTGGGGGACACAGGACCATGGGTGTTATGCTGCTGTCACTAGGAGGCTGACACTAAGTTGAGACAAAAAGTTAGCTCCTCCCCTGCAGTATACACCCTCATGCTGGCTTCCAGAGACCCAGTTCAGTGCAAAAGCAGTAGGAGATTAATAACAATATATTACATAACAGAGTATAACATGTCAGAGAAAGTCAAGAACCAAAAAGGTAACGAGCCATAAGGCTAACAGGGTGGGTGCTGTGTCCCCCAATGAGTGGCTCGGAGAAAAGGATTTTACGGTGAGTACACAAAAATCCCTATTTCTCCTTCGCCACATTGGGGGACACAGGACCATGGGACGTCCCAAAGCAGTCCCTGGGTGGGGAACAATACAACCAAATAACTCTGTACCATCTGACTATAAGTGCACAATGGCCGCCTGCAGAATACGTCTGCCAAGGGCCGCATCCGCGGAAGATTGAGTGTGGACATTGTAGTGCTTTGTGAAAGTATGCAGGCTAGACCATGTTGCGGCCTTGCAAACCTGCTCCGCCATTGCCTGGTGCCGAATGGCCCAGGAAGCACCCACTGACCGAGTAGAGTGCGCTCTAACCCCCGCCGGGATAGGTCTGCCCCTGACCCGATAAGATTCTTGGATAGCCAATCGGATCCATCTGGCTATCGTGGCCTTAGACGCGGCTGAACCCTTTCTGTGACCCTCTGGGAGGACAAAGAGGGAGTCCGATTTGTGGAAGGGAGCAGTCCTAGAAACGTACCTCCTGAGGGCCCGTACCACGTCCAAGGTGTGAAGGGCCTTTTCGATCCTATGTCTCGGCTGTGGGCAGAAGGAGGGAAGAATGATATCTTCATTAATGTGGAAGGATGAAACCACCTTAGGGAGAAAAGCCGGAGATGGGCGTAAGACTACTTTGTCCTGGTGGAAGGAAAGGAAAGGCGAGGCACCCGGCAAGATACTGTGGCCAACTCCGAGACACGCCTGATAGAGGTTACTGCCACAAGGAAGACAACCTTCCAGGAGAGGATGGTCAACAGGACGTCCTGCAGAGGTTCAAACAGAGATTCCTGAAGGACGCTCAGGACCAAATTGAGATCCCAGGTCTCTAACGGCATTCTGTGAGGAGGTACCACGTGGGAGACCCCTTGAATAAAGGTCCTGACTTGCTAGTTAGCAGCAATCTTACGCTGGAACAACACCGATAACACTGAGATCTGACCCTTGAGGGAACCGAGCGCCAGGCCGGAATCCAAGCCGGACTGGAGAAATTCCAGAATGGAGGGAATGGAGAAAACGAGAGGGGGGCGACCACGGAGCCTGCACCATGAGAAGGCTTTCCAGGTGCGGTGATAGATGCGAGCGGAAGACGTCTTGCGAGTGCTGATCATGGTGGTGATGACCTGCTGGGAGAAACCTGCTTGAGTTAGGATCCAGGTTTCAACAGCCAAGCCGTAGGGCCCCTGAGCTCTGGTGGTGGATCGGTCCTTGGCGCAGCAGATCTGGGCAGTCTGGTAACCGCCAGGGGACATCGGATACGAGATGAGCGAGTTCTGCATACCATGTGCGACGTGGCCAATCTGGGGCGATAAGGATCACCGGAACCCCCTCCATCTTGATTTTTCGGATCACTTTCGGCAACAGAGGAAGCGGAGGGAACATGTACGGGAATCGGAACCGGTGCCATGGGGAAATCAGTGCATCCACCCCGATGGCCCGGGGATCCCGAAAACGTGCTATGAAGTTGGGGACCTTGGCGTTCAGTCTGGACGCCATCAGGTCCACGTCCGGAGTTCCTCAGCGAAGGCAGATTTGTTGAAAAACCTCTTGATGGAGTTCCCACTCTCCCGAGACGAGACCCTGACGGCTGAGAAAGTCCGTCGCCCAGTTCTCAACGCCTGGAATGTGCACTGCAGAAATGGTGGAATGGTTGGTCTCAACCCAACGGAGAATGTGGGAGACTTCCTGCATCGCCGCCCTGCTGCGGGTACCCCGATGGTTTATGTACGCCACCGCTGTGACGTTGTCCGACTGAATTCGGATTGGGTGACCCGCGAGCAGGAAGTGAAAACGTCTCAGGGCAAGTCTGATAGCTTGGATCTCCAGAATGTTTATGGGAAATTTCGACTCCCAAATCGTCCAATGCCCCTGGGCAGTGTGGTGGCGAAACACCGCTCCCCAGCCGAGGAGACTGGCGTCGGTAGTCACCACCAGCCAATGGATCAGGAGAAAAGACCTCCCCTGGTTGAGAGATGATTCTAAAGTCCACCATTTGAGCGCTTGCCTGATCCGCGGGGGCAGAGGACATGGCCGGTCGAGGGTTAAGGGACTCCTGTCATAATTGTCCAGTATAGCTTGTTGTAAGGGATGGACATGCAGTTGGGTGAAGGGAACAGCTTCCATTGCAGCCACCATCTTCCCCAGGATCTTCATGGCAAACCGAATGGACTGCGGACAAGGGCGACAGAGCGTCCGGGCTCCCTGCTGAAGCGCTTGGGCCTTGGACCGAGGAAGTAAAACCAGCCCCTTGGACATGTCCAGGATCATTCCTAGGAAAGAGATCCGTCGAGCTGGAACAGGGGAGGACTTGTCCAAGTTGATTAACCAGCCCAGGCGCGAAAGGGAATCCAACGTAATGCGGACGCTTGCTTCGCAGGCGTGATAAGACGGACCTTTGATCAGAAGGTCGTCTAAGTATGGCAACACGACCACTCCCCGGGAGTGTAGAATGGCCATGACAGCCGCCATGACCTTTGTGAATACCCTGGGCGCCGTGGCAAGACCAAAGGGTAAGGCCGTGAATTGAAAATGGTCCTCTAGGATGGCGAAGAGGAGGAACCTTTGATAAGGCAGAAAGATTAGGATATGAAGATAAGCATCTTTGATGTCTATTGATGCTAGGAACTCGCCTCTTTCCATCGAGGAGATGACAGACCGGAGGGATTCCATCCTGAAGTGCCGTACTTTTACATACTTGTTTAGGAGCTTCAGGTCCAAAATGTGGTGCACCGTCCCGTCCTTTTTTGGCACGACGAAGAGGTTTGAGTAAAAACCTCTGAATCTCTCACGTTCCGGAACCAGAATGATGACCCCGTTTTGGCGGAGGGATTCGATGGCGCAGTGAACAGCGCGAGACTGAGCTCCCGAACTTGGGAGACGAGAGGGAAAAAAACGAGCTGGAGGGGAGGCGGAGAATTCTATTTTGTAACCAGAAGACACCAGGTCTCTGACCCACTGACCCATTCATCATGGATGACGGAAAGCCAGACGTGTCGAAAAAGAAGCAGGCGTCCGCCTACCTCGGTGGTGTCGACTGGAATTCTCCCCGAGTCATTGTGACGGAGATCTGGAAGGCCTAGAACCTCTGGTTCTGGGTTGTCTAGGTTTTCCTCGCCAGGACTGATTCGGTCTGTAAGAAGGTCGAGAGTCTCTGTCTGTGCGTGTAGATCGTTCTGATCTGGATGATGCTGTGGAGCAGAAAGGGCTACTGCGAAAGGGGCGAAAACGAAAATGCTGTTGGCGCTGAAAAGCAGCTTTTGGCCTGTGTTGAGGGAGGAACTTGCTTTTCCCTCCTGTATTTCCTCCTTATCGGAAATAAGTTGGTCCAATTTTTCTCCAAACAGGGGTCCGCTCTGAAAGGGAAGGGAAATCAGAGACTTTTTGGAGGAGGAATCCGTACGCCACTCTAAGCCAAATAGCTCTCCTGATGGTGATGGCGTTTGAAGCCGCGGTTGTGGCAGTCTGCTGCGTCTAATGACGCGTACATCACAATCTGCAGCCATAGCGATTTGTTGGGCGAGGTCCGCCACCTCAGACGGAAGAGCCTGTTCCTGAATGGATTTTGCAAGGGCATCTGCCCAGGAAACCATTGCTTTGGCGACCCATGCCGCAGCGAAGGAGGGAAATAGGGAGGAACCGGAGGCTTTATACACTGAGCGCGTCAGAGAATCTAACTGGCGTTCTGTGGGATTTTTGATTGAAGCCCCGTCAGGTACTGATAACAGTGTTTTGGTAGCCAAACGAGATAACGGAGGATCTACCAGCAGTGGTTCCGTCCAATCTTGGACCAGATCTGCGGAAAAGGGATACTTTGATTCCAGGGCCTTTTCCCCGTAAAGCGTTTATCCGGTCGCTCCCTGTGCCGCTGAACTATCTCTAGGAAATCTGGATGGGAGGCGAACACCTTATGGGATCACTTGGTTCTCGTAAAGGAAACTGCGTGATCCGGATCTGAATTAGGGTCATCATTAACCTTTAAAAAAATGATTGACAGCCTCAATGAGGGAGTCAACAGTTGATCGGAACTCCGGAGAATCCGGGCCCATGGACGCCTCAGAAATACTCAGTCGTGATCGCTTCGAACCCCTGGAGAAGGTGAGCGAGAAGTGGAGCTACCAGAGGCTGAATGGCGTGGTGCTCAGGAGAGGTAGTGCGAATCCGTTTTTTGGATGTCCGAACCGCCTTCGGATGAGAGCGGCCCCTGCTGGCCGATGATTCCCCTGTTATAGAGGGGTCTCTTAACCCAGGAAAACGAACGCCCCGCTCCCCAGAGGGGTCGTGAAGGGATTCAATCACTTTGGCTAGCGAAGCCATGGATTGTGACAGTGACGCAGCCCACTCAGGGGGGCTAGATATACTGGGGTCGGTAGCGTCGGAGGGCTCCTGGGCACATTGGGCATCACAGGCTGCGCAGAGCGGGGAGCTTTGAGGCCAGGGGAGAGGAGCCTGGCAGGTGGTACACGCAGAGAAAAAGGTGGTATGTACCTTAGTGGTCTTTTTAACCCTTGCCGGCGACATGTTGTACCCCAACGTGATGAAAAGAGGCTGCTAGTGGAAGCTGAGGGGTAACGCTGCAGGGAAGCACTTAGTGCCGTCTCCTGTGCCCCGCAATTGGATAGGTGGCGCTGAGTGGGAAAAACCTCCGTGGAGAAAAGGAGGCCGGCGCTGCGTGCTGCAGAAGGAAGATGGCTGCCGAGTCTGTGGGTAGTCTCGCAGGGAGCGAAGCGCCAGAAGCGTGGGCGGAGCCGCAGAAATTATGCGTGAGGTGGGCGGAGCCTACCGGAGTGCGGCCTACACAAGGCCGAAGCCGGGGACTAAATTTCTGGCCTCAGCCGGCGCGCACCCGCGGACCGCAGGGAAAAGAATCGCGGCGCTCAGGGGAGAATCCTGCCGCTATGGAGCCCTCCAAATACATGTGACCGCCGGAAAAAAACAACCCCTGGTGCACTTACTCCAAAATGAAGGTGCCCGGGGTAAATAGGACAGTGCAGGGTTTGGGGAGCCTCCATCCACCATCCCCATAAAAAGGGGGGTGGAGAGGAACCGTCCGCCTCCTTCCATCATCCGCTCATTTTCAGTGGTGATGCAGTGGGGGCTGCACGGACGCCACAGTGGAAGAGTGCCTCTGAACAGCCGAGGGTGAGACCTGGTGGGCAGGGCAGATGTCCGGCAAAAAAGGCCTGGCTGCAGAAGAGGATACTTGAGGTGACACACCAGTGCTTGTCTGTAAAGTAGGGGGGAGATCGGTGCCCTTGAAGGGGCCCGTCGCCCAAAAAGGTCAGCTCAGGCAGTGGCATCCCACGTTGCAGGAGAGGATACGGAGAGGTAAAACTCCCGTGCTCGCCTGTTGTTGTTTCGGGGAGATCGGAGCCTTGAAAGGTTCTGTCGCCCCTTCGTCCAGAAAAGAAGTTTTAAATCCAGTGTGCCTCCTACGGACACTTAGCTTCATCTGGGTCTCTGGAAGCCAGCATGAGGGTGTATACTGCAGGGGAGGAGCTAACTCTTTTTGTCTTAACTTAGTGTCAGCCTCCTAGTGACAGCAGCATAACACCCATGGTCCTGTGTCCCCCAATGTGGCGAAGGAGAAATAGGTAAAAAGGCAAGAGGGTGAATACTGTTACAAGCCACTGTAAGTGTATTAAAAATACCTCAAGGCTATGTGTACAGTCTTTTAGCTGAGTTTTTGGAGCAAAAACTCAAAGTTTTTGAGAAGGAATTGGAGAGTTTCTGTTCCAAACATTTAAAAAAAAAAAAAAACTTCCGAGTGACCACACCTTTATTGTATGTACATACAACATTTTTACAGGTGTATTCTGCCTAAAATAGCGCCACAAAACAAACAATGTACAGCAATGTCAAAACGACCTTGCTGTGCACGTGTTCCGTCTTATGTTACTTCTGTTAACCTCTTCAGGGTTCTGAAATTGTGCAGTGGTTAAAATAAGTAGCATGTTCATTCTTTGAGCGGCTTTGTTTGGAAATCTCCCTTGCCACATTATTGAAAGCATGAAGACACCAGTGGCAGAGTTGTCAGAAAACCAACTTAAAAGGTGTCGGCGAAGACTTTTCAAGAAAATGCCCAACACTGTTTTTCTGAATTGTTTTCACCTTATAAACTCGGCGATTCCATCACGTTTTTAAAGGCATCATATGCACATAGCTTAAGTGGTTTTGAAAAAGTTATTTTTTTTTTGTCCTACAAGGTGTTTTGCAGCCCTGTTGACACCCGAATGCAAAACTCTGTGACAGGTGACTTTAATTCCGTTTCTTTCCTGTTGTCTCATTCTTTCTAGATTTATGAATGTATTTTACCCCTATACCAATGCAGCCATAGGCATGTTATGTTTTTTTTAACAAAAAATGTGATAAGTTGTAGTCCTGAATTTATCCTATTCCTTAATAATTTATTTATGCATTTATTCACTGCAGATATAGTTCTGAACATTGTGCAAAGCTGGGGACAGACAAGTATGAAAAATCGTCAATGTTTCATCCAGAAAGCGTGTACAATTTTCATCCATGTGTCCATTTGTTTACAACTGTCTGACATTTGTTTTCATACATCGATTCAAAAATATACATGATCAAATACAGTTTCCAAGGTCAATAATGGAAATGTATACATAAAAATCTGATGATCCATATGACATTCAATTTTCCTTTTTTTATGAACCCAATACATTCAAGTGGGTGAGTCTTGTCCAAGATACAGAAGAGAATAGTGATATTTTTCACAATGAACCCAATATAAGGTGGAGATGGAGGTAGATTAGTGGGGAATGTGGACAACTTCTGTGGTTGTGCAAATGCAGGCACAACCCTGTTAAAAACTTGTAGCCTTCTTGTCTGTCAGCTGCTGCTCCTTTCATGAGCAATGATGGACAAAACATGGTAATATACCAAACACTAGAGAAGAGAATGAAGGACATGGATGCTGCTGGTAATGACCGTCTACAGAGAAGATGCAATTAAGGTTCATTAATGGGGAAGATATCTAGGCGACGCGTTACAATACCGAATTGGTATCTTCATCAGGCCAAATTAAGACACCAATTTGGTATCGAAACGCATAACCTGAATATCTTAGCAAAAAATTAACCTTAATTACCGGGTATATCTGTTTTTTAATGGCTATTATCAGCAGCAAACTCTCTATTTTCTTCTATATTGTTACAAAAGAGAATAGTGCATGCTTTTTTTTTTTTTACTGTGTGGAAAAAAGCGTTCATCTAAA
Source organism: Ranitomeya variabilis (assembly GCF_051348905.1). Lineage (NCBI taxonomy): Eukaryota > Metazoa > Chordata > Amphibia > Anura > Dendrobatidae > Ranitomeya > Ranitomeya variabilis. The sequence continues at coordinate 137,977,302 of NC_135238.1, read as the reverse complement.
CAGCCCTATTGAATGACATTGATCAGACTTTTACTTGAAAAGCACACATTCGTATTATGCATTAGTCTGAATGAGCCCAAATTCACCAATTTCATCCTTTGCACTGGCATCCACTTTAGTTGTGTAACTTATGATAAATTTGGGTGGGTGTGACCACGACCTGTCCTGCCTATACTACACCCATATTGGCTTACCTGGCAGGAACTGGCAAGTTGCACGAAACTATTGCTACTTATTAAGGGGTTTACACCAGATTTCTGGCATAAGCACCTTAATGAATTGCTCCCCATGGAGTTTTGTCTGGTAAGCAATAAAGGGGAGCTCTGCAGTCCCTCCCAATCGCCCCGTTTCTATGAATGTAAATAGACATAACTAGATACAAAAATAAAATGAGCAAATGCCCTCAGTAAATAAATAGCAATTGTGCACGATAGTAAAATGGGGGTACGTAAGGTAACATAATTTTGATTAAAAAAAAACAAAACTACAAGCTATCCCACAATGTTATGGTGACCCCCTATTCTGGACGGTCCTTACAGCTAGTATTAAAACGTTACCATAGAATTTATGTCAAATAACGTAAATGTGAATAATGGCTGAGCAGGACCGGGACCCTGATTAATGGACAACCAGCAATGGGAAGCCATGTTGTATGAATAGCATCTTATATTCCAGTTCTTCTCATTAGGATTTTAGAAATGTAAATAGCAAAATGAAAAAACAAATTGGTATTGCTATTTTTTCAATTGCTTAAACTAACAACATATAAAAATATGTATCCCAAACAGTGAATGCCCCCGCAAAAAAAATAACACCAGAATTGGAATCCATTAGTTGCCGCATTTCCCCAAAAAAAGTGTAAAAAAAAAAAAGCGTTCACAACATTGTATTACGCCAAAATGGTGGCAATAATAATATAAGCTCTGCCCACAAACAAGCCCTCAAACTGCTTTATCGACACATTTTTTTTAAAAAATTGGATCTTAAAAAAAAAATAGCGTCACAAGCAAAACTTCAATTTTTTCCTTTTTTTTTGTTTTTAATAAAGCTGTGAATTTTTTTTCACCCCTAATATATTCATAAACATTTTAAGTTTATGTTCATATGACATCTTTAAGACATGGAGATGGTTTTCCTAGGCAAAGTTGCTTCAGAAGAGAACAGAAGTCTTTCCCGAAGCAGCTTTGCTGGGGGTTAGGACAGTTGCTAGCAAAAGCCGCCAGAAAAATATGCATGCCATTTCTTTTAACTGCTGTATGATTTCTGAACCCTGAAGCGGATAAAGGAAGCGACATCAGATGACATATCCGTAGCAATGTCATTTTTATGCATTATTTTTTGTTCCCTTTTTTTAGGCGAGTTCCCGGCGGATTATGTCTGAAAAAACATCAAACGCCATAATAATACTGACCTGTGCAATGATTTTGCCAGGTATTAGCCATCACACAGTGAACACCGTAAGAACAAAAAAACATTTCACCACAATTGGAACGTTCTCCCTGCTTTTCAGAAAAAGATATAGTAAAATAAATAGTGTCATTCATAAAAATACCTTGTCCCACAAAAGAAAACAAGCCCTTATACATCTAGGTCACCTGAAAAATATAAACGTTATGGCTCTTGGAAGAAGTGGAGGTAAAAAGGAAAGCTGAAGAATTGAAAGTCACTGGGTCCTTAACCAGTTCCTCACCAGGCACATTTTCAGGTTTTATTGTATATGTGATTTTACAACGGCGCTGAAAAAAGAAAAATTCTCATTTGGATATTCAGATAATATTTGCCTCTTTTTTGCGACATATGGCGCTTAGTACATTATTTTATATACATTTCATTTTTTGTTGATAGAGGAAAAATGTAAGAAAAATAGGAAATACGTGTTTCACGTTTTTTTATTTTTATTATGGCCACAAAGGACTGGTAAGAACATTTTAAATTGTGTTCCCCTTTTTGTACTATAAGGACTGCAACCTGTAAGTAGCATTTGTAAAGCGAAGAACTGAAAGGCAGATTTCACCAGGAATATAAGGAAATATCTGAAAACCTGAGAACTCACAGCAGCCATAAAAGAAAAAACAAAGTCTCATAAAAACAGGTTTTCTTTTAAGACAAAGCAGAGAATGGATTAAAGAGGATAAGAAAGTAAAAAGGAAATACATACATGTCTCCTTCCTACTGGATCTAGTCCTGGCTTTGAGATTCCAATGTAATGGAAACCTTAAACAAAGAGCTGTGGACTGAATAAATTCTGTCAGCTGCTCCAAACATGGCAGTTAGCAGGATGCAAATACTGAGTTATTGAGGGGAGCAGCTGTCAAACGTATGGGGCCACCTATCTTCCAGGAAGACCAAAAGTTGTGTGAAAAGTGTTTACCCCCTTCCTGATTTCCTATTCTTTTGCATGTTTATCAAACTTGAATGTTTTAGATCAAACAAATTTAAATAAATATTAGGCAAAGATAACACAAGTAAACACAAAATGCTGTTTTTAAATGAGAGCATTATTAAGGGGAAAAGAAATCCAAACCTACAGGGCCCTGTGTGAAAAAGTGATTGCCTCCTAAAACTAAAAACTGGCTGGGTCGCCCTTAGCAGCCACAAACACAGTCAGTCACTTGCGAGAATTGGCAATGAGTCTTTTATAACACTCTAGAGGAATTTTGGCCCTCTGATCTTTGCAAAATTGTTGTAATTCAGCCACATTGGAGGGTTTCCGAGCATGAACCGCCTTTCTAAGGTCATACCACAGCATCTCAATAGTATTTAAGTCAGAACTTTGACTAGGCCACTGCAAAGTCTTAACTTTTCTTAAGCCATTCAGAGGTGGACTTGCTGGTACGTTTTGGATCATTCTCCTGCTGCATAACCCAAGTGCGCTTCAGCTTGAGCTCACAAACAGATGGCCGGACATTCTCCTTCAGAATTTTTTGGTAGACAGTAGTATTCATGGTTACACTTCCCACAGCAAGTCTTTCAGGTTCTAAAGCAGCAAAATAGTCCCAGACTATCACCACCATATTTTACTGTTGCCATGATGTTCCTTTTCTGAAATGCTGTGTTACTTCTACGCCAGATGTAATGGGACATACACCTTCCAAAAAGTTCAACTTTTGTCTCGTCAGTCCACAGAGTAGTCTCCCAAAAGTCTTGGGGATCATCAAGAGATTTTCTAGAAAAACCGAGACAAGCCTTTATGTTGTTATTACTCAGTAGTGGTTTCTGTCTTGGAACTCTGCCATGCAGGCCATTTTTGCCCAGCCTCTCTCTTATGGTGAAGTCATGAACACTGACCTAAACTGAGGCAAATGAGGCCTGCAGTTCTTTGGATGTTGTTGTGGGGTTTTTTGTGACCTCTTGGATGAGTTGTCGTCGTGCTCTTGAGGTAATTTTGGTCAGCCGGCCACTCCTGGGAAGGTTCACCACTGTTCAATGTTTTCACCATTTGTAGAAAATGGCTCTCACTGGAGTCCCAAAGCTTTAGAAATGGCTTTATAACCTTTTCCAGGCTGACAGATCTCAATTACTGTTTCTCGATTTTCCTGAATTTCTTTTGATCAGAGCATGATGTCTAGCTTTTGAGGATCTTTTGGTCTACTTCACTTTGTCAGGCAGGTCCTATTTAAGTGATTTCTTGATTGAGAACAAGTGTGGCAGTAATACGGCCTGGGTGTGGCTAGGGAATTTGAACTTCCCAAAGATGTGATAAACCAGTGTTAAAACATAAATTAAGGAAGGTGCAATCACTTCTTCACATAGGGCCCTGTAAGTTTGGATTTATTTTCCCCTTAGGGTACCGTCTCACAGTGGCACTTTTGTCGCTACGATGGCACGATCCGTGATGTTCCAGCGATATCCATACGATATCGCTGTGTCTGACACGCAGCAGCGATCAGGGACCCTGCTGAGAATCGTTCGTCGTAGCAGATCGTTTGGAACTTTATTTCGTCGCTGGATCTCCCGCTGTCATCGCTGGATCGGTGTGTGTGACACCGATCCAGCGATGCGTTCGCTTGTAACCAGGGTAAACATCGGGTTACTAAGCGCAGGGCCGAGCTTAGTAACCCAATGTTCACCCTGGTTACCATTGTAAATGTAAAAAAAACCAAACCGTACATACTCACATTCCGGTGTCCGTCAGGTCCCTCGCCGTCTGCTTCCCGCACTGACTGAGTGCCGGCCGTAAAGTGAAAGCAGAGCACAGCGGTGACGTCACCGCTGTGCTCTGTACTGCCTTACGGCCGGGAGTCAGTCAGAGCGGGAAGCAGACGGCGAGGGACCTGACGGACACCGGAATGTGAGTATGTACGGTTTTTTTTTTTCTTACATTTACGATGGTAACCAGGGTAAACATCGGGTTACTAAGCTCGGCCCTGCGCGTAGTAACCCGATGTTTACCCTGGTTACCCGGGGACTTCGGCATCGTTGGTCGCTGGAGAGCTGTCTGTGTGACAGCTCCCCAGCGACCACACAACGACTTACCAACGATCACGGCCAGGTCGTATCGCTGGTCGTGATCGTTGGTAAATCGTTTTGTGTAACGGTACCCTTAGAATAAAGACCTTCATTTAAAAAATGCATTTTGTGTTTACCTGTGTTATCTTTCTCTAGTATTTAAATTTGTTTGGTGATCTGAAGCATTTAAGTGTGACAAACATGCAAAAGAAAAAAAAAAAGGAAATCAGGAGGGGGGCAAATACTTTTTCACACAACTGTATGTCTGGGCAGGTGAAAGTCCAACATTGATGGCAATGAGAAGTGTGTATATATATATGATGAACTTGCCCTGATAAAACTGACATTTGCTGAACGTGCCTTGGGTTTACACCATCAGTAATACAGACAGCCAGAGCACAGATGTCAGGCACCAGAAGTATATGTAATAAACCATTTAATAAGATTAGAAGTAGTTTGTACACACAATTTTGGATGTTTGGTGTGCCTCAAGATAGAAGTTGCTTCAAAACAAGCACAGATGAAAAGTCAAAATCCTAAAGTGCTCTGACACTGGTCCTACAAAGAGCAAAGCAATAATCAGCTTCATTTCCTGATATAATTCAGTGAGCGGAACACAGATCTTAACAGTTTGCTGGATAACAGTTTAGCAGATGGATGGCTCTTCTATGGCTTGTGCGCCTTCAGTCACGGCCTTTACACACTTGGCCATAGTCTGTGATGCACGGGTAATGGGATCTGCAGAACAAGACAGAGCCAACAATGAGGCCTGAATACAGCTATACAAGACGTTTTCTAGTTCGCACTAGGATGAGCGAATAGCTTTAGATAACTCCTTATCCGAATAGCAGCATCAGGAACCCGGATACCTGGAGCGCTCCCAATAATCAGCTGTTCGGCTCCTCAGCTGCATGAGTCGCAGCTGTGTGACAGTCACAACACATACACGGAAAGCCTGTTTGTTGTGACTGTCACACAGCCGCGACACATGCAGCTGCGGCTCGGAACAGCTGATTATCGGGAGCGCTCCAGGTTATCCGGGTTCCCGATGGAGCTATTCGGGAAGCGCTATAGCTATTCGCTCATCCCTAGTTAGCACCATTCCAAAATAACAAAATCTTTGACAACCCCGGTTACAGTTTGTAATACAGTATTGATCAGTTTTATAACCAATTTGTAAATCTATTTCATTTCAACAGTAAATAAAAGGGGTTTTTGGCCTGAGAAGAAAAGTCTCCTGCCACCCTATGTGATAGCAGACGGCCAACTTGTGGAAGTGAGCAATGCAAAAACTATCACGATTTCCCAGCACTTACCTTGTCAGCAGTCACGAGTCGTAAGTCATTGAGAAAAACAAAAGAGACTCTAGCCGGCACGTGACTAGAGTTGAACAAATATGTTAGGAAACGGTCGCCGAATCTGTTTTTGCCATATTGGTACTATATTCGTGCCGAATTTTTTGTTTGATGATCGGTTCTGAACATGTTTGTTCATTCTTACTCCCATTGACTCCAATGATGTTCAGCAAATATTGCAAAAATAATATTCGCCACCGATCATAATCGGGACAGAATTTTGAAAAATTCGCTCAACTCTACACGTGACCACAACCATGAAAACCACATACTTGTATTGTAGTCTAATGACAAAAAAAAAAGTCAGCGAGTCATGACAGTGTGCACATCACACACTGGCACAATTGACAGCCTGCAGTCACTAATCACAGCCTGAAAAATTCCCTCAAAGTATGTGTACATGGTGTCTTAATAGGCCGGCAAACTTACTGAGGTTTTCTTAGGCAAATATAATATTAGAAAAAGACAGCATTTTTTTCCTAAAGCAGCTTTATTAGGAAATTTGCCATTGTTATTGCAGTGGTTCTGCTGCCGGCATCTTTTTTTGTATACTTTACACTATAACTAGCGAGTGACTTCCTAGCAGAATCAGTCTGTCGGATGAGCATGTAACTTCAGTTAACTATTTCACAGTTCTCAAACTCTGAAGTGGTTAAAAGAAGCAGAACAAGACTGATCGGAGTCTCATGGCCAAGTTTTTGTACAAGAAACTGAGGTTTGGAGGAGGATCTGGAGTGTTTCAGCTCAATTTCACCTGCAGAAACACAGCAAAAACACCCAGTGTGCACACCCCCCTAAGGTATTCTTAGTACATATTAGTTTATTGCCTATGTGTTTTTATTATTTGTGACATCATTTCATATTTGCACTGTTATGCTAACAATTTATACTCCCAAGGGTATTAACATTTTCAACACAGCTGGGCTTGCCTATTTCACTACACATTTGTGAGTAGCCCCAACACAATCTGCAGCAACTGGGGTTTGTTACAGATTTTGACTTTCCATTGCAGCACACAGGAACTGACCTGCTGCAGATCTCATCCACTTTCATCTTACCTTATTCCACTACAAGCTTTACATCCAAAAATCTAGATGGAAAATCAGTAGCGATTCTGCGCTAATGAACAGTCATCATTATTTCGGCTGTGCTGGCTCACACCAGTTCTATTCTGGTCCCAGTACACAGCACCAGTGAATAATGAACCTTTGCTGATCTGTAACACAAGCCTATTTATTGACGAATATATATTTATATAGTGACCATTCTATTTGATGCTAGAAGACAATTAATCCCTGACTTACCTGTCATATAGAAATCTTTAATTGACAACTGAGGAGCAACCAATGGGTCAGCGAGGAGCTGCTGGGTCGCAAGCTGAAATCCAAAGAAAAACCATTACTTGAGATCTGGGATTTCCAGGCGACTTTCTGGCCAGCGTGCCATTCTGAGTACCTGTGAGAGCTCTGCGGCCTGCTTGAAATAATTTGCTTCTTCCACATCATCGTATCGCACCAGGTTAGGAGACACTTCATGTAGTCTGTTCCTTACAGCATCGAGGTTGTCATATGGGAGTGTCACGCCTGCCAACTGTAAGACGGAAAAATGTCAGATAAATGTAAGATTAGTGATCAGACAGTTTCTTCAGCGTTTCATAACTCCGTGCTGGACCATTCCTCCAAAATATTTATTAACCCATTTGAGACTAGTGATGTGTCGTTCGCGAACGAGCCGACACAAAGAGCCGGCTCCCTGCTGTGAACGATGGGAGCCGGCACGCCAGTGAGAGCCACTAAATTTCCTGAATGGCTCTCACTGGGCGTAAAATCCCAGACTTCGGCATGTGTAACTCCGCCCACCTAAGCAAAACCCCGCCCATTCTTCAATTTAATTTGCTCTAAGAAGTGGGCGGAGTTTCTGCGGTAGGTGGGCGGAGTTTCGGACGCCTGAACAGCTATTCAATAGGGATCCATTTAGGATCCAAAAAGAGCCGGCTCTTTTTTGGTGAGCGGAGCCATGAGAGCCGGATCACCAAAAAGAGCTGGACTGCCCATCACTGTTTGAGACTGGCCATTTTTCCATTTTTTTAACTCTTTCCCACAGGCACATTACAGGATTTTCCTACACCTGTCTCATGTATAAGCTACACTGATAAAACAGGTATAGTGGACAGGCATTTGTTACAGCAACATTGCCCATTAGCCTCTAGGGAAGCATGTGATTTCATCATAGTACCTCGGACAGGGCCCGGATGATTTTCCAGTCTTCTCTTGCCATTCCAGGTGGACTGACTGCAACCAATGTTTTCTGCGCTCTGCCTTCTGTATTGACATAAGTACCAGACTTTTCTGTATAAGCAGCTCCGGGTAGTATGACATCTGCCATAGGAGCCCCTACATCTCCATGATGACCTTGGTAATTGGAGTAGAATATAACATAGAAGGAATAATAATCTTATTAGAAAAGATCATATTTAACTTAAGAGTGTATAGTGGTTCAGAAACCTCCTCAGGCTCCAACAAAGCCAGTGTAATACAATGAATACTAGACAGGGAGGGAGGAGGATGCAGCTGCAATATCTGTAACTTTGCATGTGAGAATGTGTGCGGTGACACAGAGGTCTCAGTTGCAGACTGCATACACAGTATATATAGACTGGACGCAGGGAATATAGTACAAGCCTCAGTGACTCACCTTGGTAGATAATGAAGCAACCTTTCGGCAAGTCCTGACGAGTGATGCATCCAGCATCTGCACCAAGCAGGAAGAGAACTTTTGGAGGATTTTTGCGTATTGTGTCCACCCCCGGTTTATAGCCCAGATCTAGCGCAGCAACTTGGCTGGCAACTCTGGTGAGACATTGAAAGACTGAACATATTGGTCTCTGTCCCAAACTGGGGTCCAATATCTTATCTACACATCAGGATGCAGTTTAACGTTCACTTTGAGAGGACTCAAACTAAGAGCATGTGGTGCTTGATATTTGGGATATGGACAGAATAATCCATAGTGCAAATACTGTTCCTGGCCAGATACCGACCAAACCACTCTCATGGCCCACTGTGATAAAACATCAATATGCTCATGCTGGGCCTACAATTGGAAAGCCAAGACTACAAACTAAAAACTAGGAATACACATGTGTGAATGTACAGGACAATCGCCAAAAAAACAGGAGTTTCCTATAGCAATACTTCAATGCTACTAATGGGCTGTCTGGTGAAAATAAGTCATCACCTATCTGCAGGAAAGGTGATAACTTAGGCCTCTTTCACATTTCCGTCGGTACGGGGCCCATCGCAAACCGTCGGCCCGACGGACGTTGTGCACAATGTGGGCAGCAGATGCAGTTTTACGACGCATCCGCTGCCCATTATGAGTTCCGGGGAGGAGGGGGCAGAGTTTAGGCCGCGCATGCGCGGTCGGAAATGGCAGATTCGACACACGGAAAAAACGTTCCCTTGAACGTTATTTCGTCACGACGGGCCGCAAAATCACGACGCATCCATTGCACGACTGATGCGACGTGTGCCCAATCGTCGTAATCCGTCGTCAATAAAAGTGAATGGCAAAAAAACGCATCCTGCAGGCACATTTGCAGGATCCGTTTTTTTGCCAAAACGACGGATGGCAAAAAACGGAAATGTGAAAGAGGCCTTACTGTTTGGTGGGAGTCCGACACCTGAGACCAGCACTAATCGGGAAAGCTGTATCACTATTAAAAATTGGAGCAGCACGCTCTATGGGGCTGCTGGCAAAGCCTAGCACAGCGGTCAGCAGTCCCCAAGGGAATGAAGAGAATGGTGGTCGGGGTGCATGAGCACTGTTCCTCTATTCTAAGGGGTAAAAAAGGTTCCCCATTCTGTCGATCAGTGCATGTCCCAGAGGTGAGACCCCGGTGATAAAGGGGTTGTCTGGTGAAAACATGTTAAGTCTGAACTGTGAGCAACAAGTTACAATTGATGTAGCCAAAACCCTAATACAAGCAAGTCATATGTACACCTACATCGACCGGCAATATGAGGAACGGTTAAGGTTTTCCCTACTAAACTGTCCATATAGCCAATTTATATGCTAAATGGCACTGAAAAGTAACTACACATTTGTCATATATAGGTACATTCTGGAGCCCTCCGATTCCCTTACACAACCTCCTCATGCATCCAAGATGGCTCGTGCAGTGGCGAATGGATTAGTGGCAAGTGTGACCCAAACCACCACAGCACAGGAATGGCAGGGGAGGCTCAAGACTTACCACTGCTCCATACGCAACTGCTGTGTCCATCTTAGATTCAGATAGACCGGAACATCATTCTCAATGAACAACACAATGGAAGGCAAACAGAGGCATCAGGTAGAGTGACCATACATAAACACAGGCACCAGGTAGCGCCCACACATGACAGAGGCACCAGGTAGAGTAACCATACATGTCAGGAGGCATCAGGTAGAGTGACAATACATGACAGAGGCACCAGGTAGAGTAACCATACATGTCAGGAGGCATCACATAGAGTGACCATACATGTCAGGAGGAATCAGGTAGAGTGACATACATGACAGAGGCACCAGGTAGAGTAACCATACATGTCAGGAGGCATCAGGTAGAGTGACCATACATGTCAGGAGGCATCAGGTAGAGGGACCATACATGACAGATGCACCAGGTAGAGTGACCATATGTGTCAGGAGGCATCAGGTAGAGTGACCATACATGTCAGGAGGCATCAGGTAGAGTGACCATACATGTCAGGAGGCATCAGGTAGAGTGACCATACGTGTCAGGAGGCATCAGGTAGAGTGACCATACATGTCAGGAGGCACCAGGTAGAGTAACCATACATGACAGAGGCACAAGGTAGTGACCATACATGTCAGGAAGCATCAGGTAGAGTGACCATATATGTCAGGAAGCATCAGGAAGAGTGACCATACATGTCAGGAAGCATCAGGTAGAGTGACCATACATGTCAGGAAGCATCAGGAAGAGTGACCATACATGTCAGGAAGCATCAGGTAGAGTGACCATACATGTCAGGAAGCATCAGGTAGAGTGACCATACATGTCAGGAAGCATCAGGAAGAGTGACCATACATGTCAGGAAGCATCAGGAAGAGTGACCATACAGTCATATGAAAAAGTTTGGGCACCCCTATTAATCTTAAGCTTAATGTTTTATAAAAATGTTTTTTTTTGCAACAGCTATTTCAGTTTCATATATCTAATAACTGTTGGACACAGTAATGTTTCTGCCTTGAAATGAGGTTTATTGTACTAACAGAAAATGTGCAATCTGCATTCAAACAAAATTTGACAGGTGCATAAGTATGGGCACCCTTATCATTTTCTTGTTTTAAATACTCCTAACTACTTTTTACTGACTTACTAAAGCACTTTTTTGGGTTTTGTAACCTCATTGAGCTTTGAACTTCATAGCTAGGTGTATGCAATCATGAGAAAAGCTACTTAAAGTGGCCACTTGCAAGTTGTTCTCCTGTTTGAATCTCCTCCGAAGAGTGGCATCATGGGCTCCTCAAAACAACTCTCAAATGATCTGAAAGCAAAGATTATTCAACATAGTTGTTCAGGGGAAGGATACAAAAAGCTGTCTAAGAGATTTAACCTGTCAATTTCCACTGTGAGGAACATAGTAAGGAAATGGAAGAACACAGGTACAGTTCTTGTTAAGGCCAGAAGTGGCAAGCCAAGAAAAACATAAGAAAGGCAGAGAAGAAGAATGGTGAGATCAGTCAAGGACAATCCTCAGGCCACCTCCAGAGATCTGCAGCATCAACTTGCTGCAGATGGTGTCACTGTGCATCGGTCAACTATACAACGCACTTTGCACAAGGAGAAGCTGTATGGGAGAGTGATGCGAAAGAAGCCGTTTCTGCAAGCATGCCACAAACAGTCAGCTGAGGTATGCAAAAGCACATGTGGAGAAGCCAATTTCTTTTTGGAAGAAGGTCCTGTGGACTCATGAAACCAAGATTGAGTTGTTTGGTAATACAAAAAGGCGTTATGCATGGCGGCAAAAAAAACACAGTGCGTTGTATAGTTGACCGATGCACAGTGACACCATCTGCAGCAAGTTCATGCTGCAGCTCTCTGGAGATGGTCTTAGGATTGTCCTTGACTGATTTTCTGTTTTTTCTAGAATAGTGGAGGTTTTATCCTCTTTTTCCTCCTTTTGTGGTTTATACAAAACAAATATGTAGTTACTTTTCAGTGCCAGATTGCAGGGTGGCTTTGGTACCAAACAATGGAGCCATCCTTGTTGTACCACGACACTTCTGACCTCAGAGCTATAAACTGATGATATTTCAGGAATAATCATCATCACAAGAAGCTAAGTAAAGCAAAATAGTTAAGGAGGAGCTATAGCTTGGCGTTTTAGTTTAAGTGTTGCTTTATCCAAACTTTACCTCTGCAGAATATTCAGCACTTTCCAATTCTCTGAGACCCCGCTACTGCTCCTGGCATTTTGGGCAAGAGTGGATACAGCGGCATGGATTGCTGCCCCATCTTTGCGCTGCAAAGCACTGCTGCCTACCACAATCATGGGTTTTTTGGCCTGGTTAAGAACCTACAAATACATACAGAAGTAAGATAATCACTTTACAGAGATGCAGTTATTCCAAGTAACCAATGAGTGATCAAAAAAAAAAAATACAACACACTATAATCAGTGAAGCATCAGGAATAACGCAAGCATAAAAACTGTCTGCTTTACACCTGGGGACTGGTGGTCTTTTTTATTTAAAAGGGGTCATCCAGGGCCTCATTTCGGCATCGGGTGGTGAGAAGCGCTGCGGATCTTGCAATGGCCACCTTCTAGGGATCAGCAGGCCTTGTACACAACGGTCAGCTAATTACAATTGGAAAATAGCGGGAGATTTATCAGAAGCAATGGAAGCAGTGGCCGATCCTCCCGATACAGAGGTGAGAAGCTCTGGGAAACCTCTAACTGCAAGAACAAATACTGATTCCAGAGACGGCAGCAGACATTAGGGACATTTATTATTGCACTTAAACCCTTTTGCTGCTGGCACTAAATTATGCCCCAACACCTCCACTTTCTCAGAAGCGTACAGCACTGGTGTATTCCTCATATGATGGCTGCAATATCTTCATAGGAATGATGCATACTCAAAGAAAAAATGACAACATATCTATAACATGCCAGTCAAAGAAACCATGGTCTACAACATCATCTTGTCACACTGCACAATTCTCAGCAATGATCGTTTGTCCCATTTGTAGTAATGGCTATACTCTACATCTGGCAGGCACAGACTATCCTGAGCTGGACATACCTTACTAAACGGATGTTTCCCACTTGCAATATCTTTGATTATCTGAGGGGACTCTCCCAAATGGTCGTAAGTGTAGGTCAGATCGACAGGACTTCCTACCACAGCCACCTGGAGGTCATTGTGAAGCCAGCTTATCAGAAGACACACATGGTTAATTCATTTTAAGATTTTCAGCAACTTGAGTATTATAATAAAATGTCAGCTGGAAGAAATGTACATTTTTCGTATTAGGAGCACATCTGATGCCACCACCATGAAGGGGCCATATCATGCAGCGGATATCAGTGGGGACACTCGGAGCCGGATGGGGGATAACCGGGTAAAAAGAGACAAACCTCTTGCGAATTCTTGCATTAAATAGTGGCGCTTCATATCGTGGGTTGGTACCAATAAGCAGTAAGACGTCAGCTTCCTCCACACCAGCAATCCTTGAATTCAGCAGGTAATTTGATCGCAGGTCAGAGCTACACATCAAGGGAAGAAATATTTAAAAAAAGATTAAGGAACCACAGCAACTTAATGCCAAGTTACAGTTGTCCCACAATCACAACCTATGACGTGTCCACGGGCTGGATAGGTGATAAATTGTTTATTGCCGGGGGTCCCGCCACCAATCACGAGAATGATTGGCCTCACGTTCTCCAAGTGAATGGATCCGCAGGTCAGTGTGTGCACTGCTGCTCCATTCAAAGTCTATGGGGCTGACTTGGATGTAGTCAAGGTCACAGACCCCAAATTTTCAGCAACATATCCTTGGGACAAGTGATAAAGGGATTCTCCCACAAACACAACTTAATACAACATGCAGCTCAAAAGTGGCTGTCTCATCAAGAGACCCTGTGACTATATACAAAACCAGTAGCCCCCTGCTCAGGATCGCGCTCCGTGAGCCACAACGAGACACTCCCAGTCATGTCATTCCACATTTCCTATGAATGTCTGCCTGGCTGTTGCTTCCTTGTCCAAATTAATTCACCAGATCACAGGCCCTTCCAGCTCGTAGCGGACAATCTCCGATGAGAGAACCCGTTTAAAAGGGTGGTCTGGGCTTCTAATATTGATGCCAAATCTTCCAGATAGGTCATCAATGTCAGGTCAGTGGGTGTCTGGCACCCCCACTGATCAGCTGTTGTCATGTGTTAACTATACAAATCTTTATTAAGTAATCACAACACATATAAAAGCATTAAAAATGAGGGTATCAGACACAGGCAAGGCACCCACAAGGCCTGTAAAGACACATATCAATAGCAATCTAAACATTCATATGCAGAGAGGAGTTGCATATACACCTCAAAAGTGAAGGGTGGAACAAATACAGTCTTACCAAGCAGAAACACCTAAATAAAGCAAATAATATACCACAATGAAGCAAACATGATCCAAACATATCGGCATAAGTATCCCAGAGGCAGGTGTCTGTTAAAACTAGATGACATGTAGGCTATAAAATAGCATAATAGAGAAAAATGTCTGACAAATCTCATAGAATGCCATATGAAAAGAAGATTTAAAAAAGAGAAAGAGGGAATATTCCTGGACTGAACTACATATGAACCAAGAAGACCATGATAAAATTCCCATAATAAGCAATATGTGAAAATAAGCATAAACCTATGTGGCAGCACCCATGATGCGCATTTCGCGTATAGCTTCCTCAGGAGGATTTTGTGGTTAATTATCTGGGGGGACAGCCCTTAAAAGGAACCTGTCACCCCCAAAATTGAAGGTGAGCTAAGCCCACCAGCATCAGGGGCTTATCTACAGCATTCTGTAATGTTGTAGGTAAGCCCCCGATGTATCCTGAAAGATGAGAAAAAGACGTTAGATTATTCTCACTTGGGCGAGCGGTCCGATCCGATGGGCGTCGCGGTCCGGGCCGGGGCCTCCCATCTTCTTACGATGACGTCCTCTTCTTGTTTTCACGCTGCGGCTCCGGCGCAGGCATACTTTGTCTGCCTCTCTGACCTTTCCCGGCGCCTGCGCACTGCAGTACATTGCTCTGCCCTCAACAGGGCAGACAAAGTACGCCTGCGCCGGAGCCGCAGCGTCAATACAAGAAGAGGACGTCATCGTAAGAAGATGGGAGGCGCTGGACCGGACCGCGACACCCATCAGACCGCAGCGGGACCGCCCCTGGGTGAGTATAATCTAACCTCTTTTTCTCATCTTTCAGGATACATCAGGGGCTTACCTACAGCATTACAGAATGCTGTAGATAAGCTCTTGATGCTGGTGGGCTTAGCTCACCTTCCATTTTGGGGTGACAGGTTCCCTTTAATAATTTTGGCCCATTGGGTCAAAGAGCACATCTCTGTTCAGTGTGTAGCCGCCTCTGCCGAGAGCTATAGGTCACCTACTCCCCCCTGATGTGCGATTTTCGGCAGAAGTGGCTAGACACTGAACAGCGCTGTTCAGCTCTATTCAACAATTTCCTATAGCTAGCCCCAGGACTGATAACATCTGGTCAGTTGTGGTCCCGAGTGTCAGACCCCTACTGACAATGATCTATCCTAAAAATTGGTCATCAATATTAGATGCCCGGACAACGTCTAATATTTTTTATGATATTTTCTGTGCAATAAAAATGACATATTAACTTTATTCTGCGGTGACTTTATTAAAGGTGATTCCAACATTATCTAGGTGTAGGATCAAATAAAAAGAAAAACAGAAAAATGTTTCAACAGTTAAAATGCAAAAAAATGGTCACTTCTGGAACAACCTAACTATAAAAGGGTCACATGATTTAACCCCTATGGTGAATGTTGTAAAATATAAAACAAAAAAAAAACACATACAAAATGCAATTTTCTGATCAGACAACCAAACAAATGAAAATGAAAAATGTAAATGAAAAATTTGGGGCTAAAGAAACATTTTAGTGGAGAATCTTTTTCATTCCATTTTGTGTTACTTTTTAATTTAAGTTTTTAAAATGGGATCTTGTTTTTATGGCTCCTCAAAGTCTAAGCCAATTAAAGGCCTCTAAATTTTGAAGTCTAAAGGTACCTTCACACGAAACGACTTTGTAACGATATCGCTAGCGATCCGTGTCGTTGCAGCGTCCTGGCTAGCGATATTGTTTAGTTTGACACGCAGCAGCGATCAGGATCCTGCTGTGATGTCGCTGGTCGCTGAATAAAGTTCAGAACTTTATTTGGTCGTCCGATCGCCGTGTATCGTTGCGTTTGACAGCAAAAGCAACGATACCAGCGATATTTTACACTGGTAACCAGGGTAAACATCGGGTTACTAAGCGCAGGGCCGCGCTTAGTAACCCGATGTTTACCCTGGTTACCAGTGTAAAATGTAAAAAAAACAAACAGTACATACTCACATGCGTCCCCCGGCGTCCACTTCCCACACTGACTGAGCGCCGCAAAGTGAAAGTGAAAGCACAGCACAGCGGTGACGTCACCGCTGTGCCCTGCTACTGCCGGCGCTCACACAGTGCAGGAAGCGGACGCCGGGGGACGCATGTAAGTATGTAGTGTTTGTTTTTTTTACATTTTACGCTGGTAACCAGGGTAAACATCGAGTTACTAAGCGCGGCCCTGCGCTTAGCAACCTGATGTTTACCCTGGTTACCCGGGGACCTCGGCATCGTTGGTCGCTGGAGAGCGGTCTGTGTGACAGCTCTCCAGCGACCAAACAGCGACGCTGCAGCGATCGGCATCGTTGTCGCTATCGCTGCAGCGTCGCTCCATGTGAAGGTACCTTAACATCCAAAGGAGACATCTGGTAAATGTTATTTATTAACTATTTTGTGCTGTGTGACTGTTTTAAAAGCTCAAAAAATTCAAAGTTCAAAAATTGATAATTTTTCTACATTTTTTTGATATTTCAGAGGTTTTTTATAAATAAAAATAAAATCACATCAACCTAAATTTCACATTAAAAAAGAAAAATGCGTAATGGAAAAACAATGTCAGAATAACTGGGATAGAAGATGAAAATTGACTTAGGTAGGAAGACGTTAAAATAAAACTGAAGTACTATTTTTATTAGACAATTAATGTAAAGTCTATTACCCAGCTCCAGAATTTGGGAAAACTTCTTCAGTACACAGAGAATCCGAATTCAGACGGTTGAACAAATCTTTGAGAGCAACTAAAGCCTCAGCATCCACCAGGCCTCCAGCAATAGCAGCTACATCTTTGCCCTGGACACACTGCAACTAAAATAGAAGATTTATAATTGGTAACGATTGTATAACTGGTTCTGCCACAATATACACAAGATGTATTGCACCACGTTGAAAGAGGTTGTCCCACCTAATGAACGTCTTCACCAGGACCCCTTGGCAATCAACTAATAGTTGTAGGTCCAGGAGCTAAAAACCCCATTGAGGAAGCTGAAGAAATGAGGGATGCCATTAGGCTAGGACTACATGGCAACTTGGGCAGAAAAAACTTTCATGTTACCAAATTTTGCTGGTTGTCACTGCTACATCACAAGTGCAATACAAGTGAATGGAATCACATTACGACCGTGAGGGTACTGCAACTGTGACTTGCAAAAAAAAAAAAATCTACTATGGCTGGACTTTTTTTTTTTTTTACTTCCTTGTTGTGGTCACAGAACCCTCTGGGTCACAATATGATCGCCTTAACTGTGGTGTAGTAGTGACACCCAGTAAACTCACCAAAGGGCTCAGCCCATTTTTGTTGATTTTCCTCACCATATTCATAGAGCAATAACTTGTTTTTCCTTTGATGTTACTGTGTTAGATCTTTTTCTTTGGGATTGGGGGGGGGGGGGGGGGATATTTGTCTGAATATACTTGTAATGTTTTTATATTTTATTATATAGTAAAAAATGGCTTCATGTAACCAGGGCTGTGAAGTCGGTAAGCCAAACCTATGACTCCCCAGCAGCGGTCACTACTGAGCATGTACATAAAGTGTAGCACAGATTCATCTAATCTACGACTCCCCAGCACCGGTCACTACTGAGCATGTAAATAAAGTGCAGCACAGAATCATCTCATCTACGACTCCCCAGCACCGGTCACTACTGAGCATGTAAATAAAGTGCAGCACAGAATCATCTCATCTACGACTCCCCAGCAGCGGTCACTACTGAGCATGTACATAAAGTGCAGCACAGAATCATCTCATCTACAACTCCCCAGCACCGGTCACTACTGAGCATGTACATAAAGTGCAGCACAGAATCATCTCATCTACGACTCCCCAGCACCGGTCACTACTGAGCATGTACATAAAGTGCAGCACAGAATCATCTCATCTACGACTCCCCAGCACCGGTCACTACTGAGCATGCACATAAAGTGCAGCACAGAATCATCTCATCTACGACTCCCCAGCACCGGTCACTACTGAGCATGTAAATAAAGTGCAGCACAGAATCATCTCATCTACGACTCCCCAGCAGCGGTCACTACTGAGCATGTACATAAAGTGCAGCACAGAATCATCTCATCTACGACTCCCCAGCAGCGGTCACTACTGAGCATGTACATAAAGTGCAGCACAGAATCATCTCATCTACAACTCCCCAGCACCGGTCACTACTGAGCATGTACATAAAGTGCAGCACAGAATCATCTCATCTACAACTCCCCAGCACCGGTCACTACTGAGCATGCACATAAAGTGCAGCACAGAATGATCTCATCTACGACTCCCCAGCACCGGTCACTACTGAGCATGCACATAAAGTGCAGCACAGAATGATCTCATCTACGACTCCCCAGCACCGGTCACTACTGAGCATGTACATAAAGTGCAGCACAGAATCATCTCATCTACAACTCCCCAGCACCGGTCACCACTGAGCATGCACATAAAGTGCAGCACAGAATCATCTCATCTACGACTCCCCAGCACCGGTCACTACTGAGCATGCACATAAAGTGCAGCACAGATTAATCTCAATTAAAAGCCGAGATCCTTAAATCAGAAATAGAACAGACATTTATAGGACATTTCATAACTTTCCTAAATTCTTATGACAACATTTACATCACATCCTGCATTGTACTCCTGCACCCAATTTGTTATGTATTTTAGCAGTCAGAGTCGGTCCATTTTATACTGACTACACATCCACCTCCACAGTTTTGCATGTAACACAAGGTCACGTAGTCCTCTACAATAGGAGGCACTTTGTAATAACCCTCTTATCTAGTTAGAGGGGGTCACAAGGAGAGTACCTTCTTCCCCTACCATGACATGTTTATGTCCTGACAAGAAACACGAATAGGGTTTGTACTTATGGGACAACCTCTTTAGGAATCCATTCTTCATGTTTCTTGCACTACACTTAATGCATGCGTTATTTTAGAGGTCCATAACGCTTACCACTCCAGCCACCCTCGTCAGTACATCTTCCCATGCAGCTGGAACCAGATAACCTTTGTCATCCTTGATCATTGGTTGAGTAAGTCTTTGACGCTTCAACCCATCATAAGCAAATCTGTTCACAGATAAATTATATCATTTGCATAGAACATTAAAAATATTGTTGGCTAGATGCAAAGTAGGAAATGATGGGGAAAAAAAAACAAACCTGGTTTTATCAGAAATCCATTCTTCATTGATATCCTCATGCATTTTAGGCAATATTCTCATCACCTCTCCACCTCTAGTGCTGACCACAATGTTACTACCCAGAGCATCCAGGACATCAATGGACTCGGTTTTCCTATTTACAGTGTCAGACAAATAATTAAAGTTCTTCTTTAGGGTTTTCTCAGTGGATATACAAAACATATCAAAAAGTGATAAATGTCCTGTTTATTGTGTCCAACTGTTGGAGACAATTCCCTATAGTACTGACTCATTAATTCTTACATAAACAATAAATTAAAAAATGGAAAGTTTCTGGTCTGATTGTCCACTTCTTGAGGAAACAAAAACCATATCCATTTATTAGTCAGGGTTTTTGTTTCCTGAAGAAGTGGGCTACACTTAGAACTGCATACAAAAATAAAAACAAAAGTCATTTTATATTATCTCCGGCATTTGACGTTTCTGTATCATCTGGCAGCGCGGATACAGACCACAGACTTTTCATTTTTTTTTTTATGGTGAAATCACCCGTGGATCTGCAGCAGCCATACAACCTGGGATCAGGTTAGTAAATATTCATACCATCCTTGATTATTATTACCAGATAGCACAAAAATAGGGGTGTTATCTTTTCTCCTCAGCTGTTTATACCCAATATAAAAAATAACCAATTTAACTAGTGTTCACAGTTAAGCATAGTGAACATAAAATTCACAAGTTTCAGATCTTTACGTACCTAGTTTCCCAGGGTCGAGCAGTGAATGCATATGGTTTGGAAGTTAACGCTCCAACAGGGCACAGATCTATGATGTTGCCAGACAACTCTGACATAAACATTTTCTCTACGTAAGTTCCAACTTGCAAGTCATTTCCTCTCCCTGTTGTTCCAAGGTCATCAACACCAGCAACCTCACTGGCAAATCTGTGAAGAAAGACCCCATTTACAAGAACCAGACACCATTTAAAAAAATGTCTTGAGCTCAAATTATAGATTTAAACGATTGGACATTACAATTATACTGGGTAAGTATACTTATATTAGGCATTTCCTATAAAAAAAAGAAAAAAATAAAAAAAAAAAAATCGGTAACATGGTTTATTTCGCTATCTTCTGTATGCCCTTGATCAAAATTACTTGATAATTATTGGAAAAATTACAAATCTAGAGCTGAAAAAATGATAAAACTTTATTGGCTCTCAACAACAATTTTGTACATAGCACATAGCCCCCACCCCGTTTAAACATGGATGGGGGCACTGACTAATACTTTTCGGCTATGTGCACAAGTTCAGGTTTTTTTGCGTTTTTTCGGCCGTTTTCCGCCAAAAAAACCTTACATAAGCATCCTATCATTTTTAATGCATTCCGCATTTTTTGTGCACATGCTGCGTTTTTTCCCGCTGCAGAATCGCATTCCGGAGAAAAACTAAGCATGTTCATTCTTTGTGCGGAATCACTGCGATTCCGCACACATAGGATGGCATTGATCCGCTTACTTCCCGCATGGGGCTATGCTCACCATGCGGGAAGTAAGCGGATCATGTGCGGTTGGTACCCAGGGTGGAGGAGAGGAGACTCTCCTCCAGGCCCTGGAAACCATACACCTGTAATAAAAAAAAAAAGAATTAAAATAAAATAATTATTCTCACCTTCCGGCAGCCCCAGCAGCCTTCTCGCTCCTTGCTATGCTCCAGTTCCCAGTTATGCCTTGCGACAATGACCTGTGATGATGTAGTGGTCTCGCGTGATGCTACGTCATCTGGGGCCATTGCCGCGAGGCATTACTGGGAATGGGAGCTGCCGGGAGCATCGCGAGGAGAGGGAAGGCTGCGGGGGCCATTGGAAGGCGAGAGTATCACGATTTTTTATTTATTTTTAACATTATGTCTTTTTACTATTGATGCTGCATAGGCAGCATCAATAGTAAAAAGTTGGTCACACTTGTCACACACTAGGTTTGACAAGTGTGACCAACATGTCAATCAGTTTTCCTAGCGATGCTACAGATCGCTTGGAAAACGCTAGCATTCTGCAAGGTAATTATGCTTGCAAAACGCTAGTGTTTAGCGGGAATATGCATGCCAATTCTGCATGCGTATTTCCAGCAACAGGAGTAGCGGAATTGCAGCTTCATCGTATCTTGCCTCCAATGATCAGCTACAGACAAATTGTAACAATTTGTGCAGGCCACTGAAAAGAATAGTCATCCTCATTACACATAGAGGCACTAGGTCAGCCAAACTGGAAGACACGCTCCATTGAGGTCCTGAGCAAGAAAGTCTCCCTCTTTAACATCCATATGATCTGGTAGAGCATACGAGTAGGGGATATTAAGCAATAAGAGGCATAAGCCAGTCTATTATATAACACTAGATGGTGGCCCGATTCTAACACATCGGGTATTCTAGAATATGTATGCAGTATATAACACAGGGCACGCAGTATATAACACAGGGCACGCAGTATATAACACAGGGCACGCAGTATATAACACAGGGCACGCAGTATATAACACAGGGCACGTAGTATATAACACACCCCACGTAGTATATAGCACAGCGACGTACAGGGCACGCAGTATATAACACAGCCCACGTAGTATATTGCACAGCCACATAGTATATAACACAGGCCACGCAGTATATAACACAGGCCACGCAGTATATAACACAGGCCACGCAGTATATAACACAGGCCACGCAGTATATAACACAGGCCACGCAGTATATAACACAGGCCACGCAGTATATAACACAGGCCACGCAGTATATAACACAGGCCACGCAGTATATAACACAGGCCACGCAGTATATAACCCAGGGCACGTAGAATATAACACACCCCACGTAGTATATAGCACAGCGACGTAGTATATAACACGGGCCACGCAGTATATAACACATCCCACATAGCATATAACAAAGCCCACGTAGTATATAGCAGTGTTGGCACCATATCCCTGTTAAAAAAACAAACAATTAAAATAAAAAAGTTATATACTCACCTTCTGTCGGCCCCCGGTGTTGTGAATTCTGCTCTTGGGCTCCCTCCGGTGGTTGTTGGTGGTAGTGCAGTTGTCTTGGGGTTGTAATCCGGGCAGGTGTTTCTGCTGATTGCAGCTCTATTAGGTATTTAGGTGTGCAGGCTCCATGAGGCAGTGCCAGTTGTCCATTGTACTTGGAGGGATTGCATCTCTCTCTGGCTCCTCATACCATGCTGCCAATTCAGATAAGTGTCTGTTTTTTTGTCTCTGTGCACACATGCAGTGTGCTTTGCAATTCAGTGCAATTTATTGTGTTTTTGTCCAGCTTAGACTTTGTTTGGATTTTTCAGTCATGCTGGATTCTCAGGAGATGCAGATATACTTTCTATGTCTTTAGTTAGATGTGGAATATTTGTATTATCTGCTGTGGATATTTTTAGGATTTTAATACTGACCGCTTAGAATTCTGTCCTATCCTTTTCTATTTAGCTAGAAGTGCCTCTTTTGCTAAATCCTGTTTTTCTGCCTGCGTGTGTCGTTCCTCTTATACTCACAGTCAATATTTGTGGGGGGCTGCCTATCCTTTGGGGTTCTGCTCTGAGGCAGGATAGAATTCCCATTTCCATCTATAGGGGTATTTAGTTCTCCGGCTGTGTCGAGGTGTCTAGGGCGTGTTAGGTACATCCCATGGCTACTTCTAGTTGCGGTGTTAGTTTAGGGTTTGCGGTCAGTACAGGTACCACCTACTCCTGAGAAAGTCTCTCATGCGGCTCCAAGGTCACCAGATCATAACACCCCGGATCCAGCCCAGGCCTTTAGCGTTGCTCCTCACGATGCTCCGTTCCCAGTAATGCCTTTCGGCAATAACTCGTGATCATGTAGCGGTCTTGCGAGACCGCTACGTCATCATCTCGCGAGACCGCTACGTGATCTCGAGTCATTGCCGCAATGCATTCTTGGGACCGGAGCGTCGCGAGGAGCGGGAAAGGTTGCGGCGGACACCGGAAGGTGAGAATATAATGTTTTCTTTATTATTATTATTTTTAACATTATCTGTTTTTACTATTTATGCTGCATAGGCAGCATCAATACTAAAAAGTGAAGCGGTGTTTAAAGCCCACCCCAATATCGCTGATTGGTCGTGGCCGGCCGGCCACGACCAATCAGCGACCCGGGATTTCCATCACAGAAGTTACAGACAAACAGACGGAAGTACCCCTTAGACAATTATATAGATAGATCAGTAATATACAATAACAGGCCATTACCGAATACATCTGGTACACTGAATGCAACGTGTCATGATGGTCTTCACTAAGGGTCCGATGTTCTTGTCCTCCACAGCACGTTTTCCTTCCATAAACCTGCTTCTATCACTACCAAACATCATTGACTGATCCTACAAGAGAGAAGAAAAGATATGTTACACAGTTCATTTTCATTGGGCTTAATGAGATGTTCTCAAGTTTGCAAGTTATCCCCTATCCACAAGAAAAGAGAGAACATTCCAATTGCTGGGGATCCAGCCATCATGGCCACCACCGATTCCGAGAATTGAGGCTCTGCAGAGCATCAGCTGAATGTAGCGGAGGTTGATCACACGCACTGCCTCTCCATTAACTCTAATATGAGCCCAGAATCTCAGCCAAGCGCTGCACTTGGCAATCTATGGTGCGGTGGTGGGAATGAACGACCTGCGCTCCATTCACCGGGGGCTCTTCAGAGCCTTGGTTCTCAGGATTGGTGGGGGCCACGGCAACAGAACACCCAGCCATCAGAACATTATCCTTTATCTTGTGGATAGGAGATAACTTTTAAACTTAAGAAAAACCCTTTACTATTCATTTACGAATAGTACAAACACATATTAAACCGTACATTACTGCAATATATGCGCGTCTACTCCACTTCTGCAGTATCTGCAGCATGGAGAACTGTTCATAGGAGGTCCAACGCTGCAAATTATACCTTTCTGCAAGTTCTAACTATTTACACTGACAAACTTTACCTGCAAGTCACATTCTCCACCTTGATCACAAATAGGACAATCCAATGGGTGGTTTGCCAACAAGAACTCCATTACTCCTTCCCTAATTGAAGCAAAAAGTGGACAGGTCATTATAGGCACAGAAATTGGTGTGCAGTCTTAGCTTTTCCTTCAATTCGTGTTTTAAAATCAACTACTTTAAGCCATTACCACTGATATACATGTTCAATGACCCTCTGGCTTGCTCACCTTGCTTTTCTGCTTTTTTCTGAATTTGTCAATATATTCCAACCTTTCATGACGGGCATAGCACAAGCTGCCACCGGCTGAGAACAGATGAAAAGTTGTACTGTGAGATTCCTTTAAAGTGCAAACCTTTGGCGCTGTTTTACACATAATACGAGGTTAATAAATCAGTATTCTATATCATGAAAACAACAATGCACAGAGAAGTTTTTATCATTTCTGGTGCCACAACTCAAAAACAAGTGCAAATACATTGCTTTTCTTTGTGCACAGCTCCAATGCTTCTAAAAAGTAGGTCATGTTGACAAAATGGGGCATGGAGATTCACAGCACCACAAATTTACTAAACTACAATGTACAGAAGCTTCACCAGATGAAATTCCCCATAGATTACAATTTCTCACGCACTGACAGCACGGGGATGGACAGGCATTGGTCTTAATAAATTACTTCCATAGAGCAGAACAGAACATTGTAACTACTGGAGGTAATAGAACTGCCGGGTGCAGCTAAAGAGATGTCTGGGTGATGGACTTATAGCTTTACACACCTTGGGAGCTTTCTCGATCTCAACAAGACACATGCGACAATTTCCAGCTACTGACAACCGTTCATGGTAACAGAAGCGCGGTATCTGTATGCCCACCTTCTCGCATGCCTGAGGGGAGAACGAATGAGGCAGGTTTCATTACTTTAACACAAATTTACAATAATAAATTACAGTTCTCAGTCATTTATTAAAATCTCTTGTAACTCGGATGGAAATTATGACCACTGCCCTGATTTATTGGACTATACCGAAATAAAACAAAAGAAAGTGACACTCTCCTGGGTGAATGGTGGCCTTTGGATACGTTCAACCGATGTACCAGGAAAGCAACGAACGTAAAGGAAAACAAAAGCTAAATGTGAACACAGCTGAGCTATAATAATAGTGTATGCAAGAGAAATCCAAGAGAAGAGTCACACAGGTCGAACAAAATAAAACAATAGAATTGCTGTTTAGGAACAAAGGATAGAAACATGCGACAAGCCAGAGGTCACTGACCTTCGTGGTGGGCAAACAAGTAAAAGAGGGCAAATCACTCACCGAAGATATGAATGGAAATGTGTTTGACATGGGAAATGAATCTTATGTGCTGCAGCCCACTGAGGGGAGATTTACTAAGCTAAATATGAAAATTCTGGAACAATTTGCCGAAAAAAAAAAAAAAAAGTGTTTGCTGGGCGGACCAAAAATCACTACTCAATGTAAGTGTATGATATCCAGGACGAGGATCCCATATACTTACACTGAAAGCTGGTGACCGTTAACTCTGACTTCTGGTCAGTCAGGAAACTGTGGTCACAAGATGGCAGAATGGGACTGAAGCGCCGCTAAGAACAGAAGATGGAGCCTAGTAAGTATTTTACTAGGGGCAGGGAACATACATTAGTGATACCACTCCAGCAGTGAAATAAAAGGGTTTTAGACCCTTTCTACACCGTCCTTGTGTCGCTGGAAAAGAACGTGGCCTACAATGCAAAAAAGATTTGGTGCTAATGTCTCCCACGAAGGAAGATAACTAATAGATGGTATGACTTTAGAATAGAAAGTCTAAAGAGGCGCCAGATTGAACCACTGTGATAAATCAGGAGCATTATAACATAATCTACCGTAAATGTCCATGGTCTAAGAATTAGTATCGATAAATAGACCTAAATATATAAAGATGGTAAATCACAACCTCAGAGTGACACACAAAACTAACTTTAGGTAAAAGGTGTTATTTAGTGCCCCATACATCTGGAGTTCCAGTCCTTGTGCTCGCCTAGAGCCCTACTAATCAGACTAGGATGGGTGCACTATAACTCTCCATACGTGTGACCAAGAGGCGCTGGATAACCCCTTTAAGAAGAATTCTTGGGTAAGCATTCATTGTAAAAAAAAAAAAAATTATATAAATCCTAAATACTGAAAAGAAATGAAGAAAGAGTAACTGGAGCGTACCTGCAGCACTGTGGTGCCAGGCTCCACCATTACCGGTTTGCCATCCACAAACACCTCCAACAGATTGCTGGCAGCTGTGCTTGTCTGTCGGACTATTAAAAAGAAATAAATTAGTATAAAAAAACACAACAGAAAATATTAATAAAATCTAAGTAAAGTACCGGTAGCTTTTTGTTAAGGAAGATTTTAAAAAATCTGAGACAGATTGATACAAAAATATCAAATGAACTGAGCCAAGCAGACAGGTAAGTCCCATAGGACAACGCAGTAACCGGGGGTGGGATAGGCAACGCACTAACCGGGGGCGGGATAGGCAACGCACTAACCGGGGGTGGGATAGGCAACGCACTAACCGGGGGCGGGATAGGCAACGCACTAACCGGGGGCGGGATAGGCAACGCACTAACCGGGGGCGGGATAGGCAACGCACTAACCGGGGCGGGATAGGCAACGCACTAACCGGGGGCGGGATAGGCAACGCAGTTACCAGGGGGTGGGTTAGGCAACACAGTAACCGGGGGAGGGTTAAGCAACGCAGTTACCGGTGGGTGGGTTAGGCAACAGTTACCCGGGGCAGGATGGGCAACGCAGTAACCGAGGGGGCGGGATAGGCAACGCAGTAACCGGGGGAGGGTTAGGCAACACAGTTACCGGGGGGTGGGTTAGGCAACGCAGTAACCGGGGGCGGGATAGGCAACGCAGTAACCGGGGGGGGGAGGGATAGGCAACACAGTAACCGAAGGGCGGGATAGGCAACGCAGTTACCGAGGGGCGGGATAGGCAACGCAGTAATCGGGGGCGGGATATGCAGCATATAAAAAAACTGGAGATAATGATCATAGAATATTTATCAAAGCTAGTATAAGGGAAGAATGGAACAGCAGCCAATAACCCTAAGGCCATGTACACATGACGTCTTTCTTCAGGCAGAATCCGCTAGAAAAACTTATAGTTAAACATTAAGAATAATGAACGTTAGCACTTCTACGTAAAAACGACTTGTTCTGCATGTATTCATGTGTCTTGAATGTCTTTTAACCACTTCAGGTTTCTAACATTAATAGGTTAAAAAAAGTAACGTCTATTCTTCTGGTGTTTTCCACTGTACAATACAAGCCAAAAGGAATGCTGAAATAACGCCCAGCAGTCGCCCAGATGTCTTTTGGAGCATTTTCCAACTTGTTTATTTATTTTTTTTATTATAAAAATGTTACTGGTTTCTTCATTTTTCAATGGAATGAAAAAACTTCTGAAAAGAAGAAAAAAAAAAAAGCAACAAACAAATCCCCAAAATATTCTGAAAAACCCTCAGAAAAACATTAATAAAGAGACTGAATAAAAGGAGACAAGATGTTACAGGAAAAAAAAAAACGAGTTTCCTGAAGCATCTTCTACTTGAGAAAGCTGTCGGTTTCGCCTGAGCTCAGAAGACGCGGTGGTCTCATACCTTAGGCTAGGTTCACATTGCGTTAGGGCAATCAGTTAAGCGCATAGCGCTAGCGGATTGCGTTAACGCAATGTTTCTCTAGGGTCCGCGTTCGGCGTCCCCACTAGCGCAGATCCCCGATCTGCGCTAGCGAGGAACGGACCTCGGGCGCACCTCGGACGCTGCAAGCAGCGTCCGAGGTCCGTCACAAAAGAACGGCACATCGCTAGCGCGTGCCGAAAATGGCATGCGCTAGCGATGTGCTACAGGGAAAAATCACATTGCTGGCAATGGGTGCGCTAACGGACCCGTTGCACGGCGTTAATTGCCACATTTTCGCCGTGCAACGCAGTCCGTTAGCGTTAACCTATTAACGTAATGTGAACCTAGCCTAAGGGCACGGCTTTCCTTTTTCAGCATTTCTCTGGTGCTAGCTGTAATAAATCCTCCATTGTGTACAAGCATCATTTCCATCTAACCACCCAGCGCATACTCACCATTGCTTTTAGTGGCATTTGTCAGAGCTCTGCACACGGCAGGGAGAAGCAGCATAGTGCTGAGGGAAAAAAACAAGACGTGACATATAAAAGCATGACTTAATTAGAATTAAGATTATCATGCTACTATATTGTCTGTGCAATGACTAAAGAAAAACAACTAGAAAGCAAATAAAACAGAATATTCGCCCTGTAGAGCGCCCACTGGTTACATGCGGGTAACTGACAGCACATGGACCAATGGTAGACGATGCGCCAGTGCAGATGAGAACTGTACTCTGACACCTGGTTTCTGTATAAGCACGGCTAGTCTCCTCGGATTAGCATGTAACTAGCAGCTGATCCTCCCATCTTCTGCTATGCGGCGAGCGCTTGGGCCTGTACACAGAATCAGTCACGTTCACAACTTGTGCATATGGCTGGTCCGCAAAGCTCAGCACTTGGCTACATTTTAAATTATAAAAAAAAAGTTTACATATTTTCATCAAATGTCGTGTTCACAAATCTGCAAGTAACCGAAGTAAATTCAGTAAACCGATTCTACAAGAAAATATCTGTGCAGAATAATGAGCACAGTGCAGATTTTAGGTGCAACAGTGAACTCATTACTGCTGTGGATTCCACAGAGAAGTCCCAGGTCACTACTGAAGACCCCGCTGAATAGGGCTAATCTGCATGTAGGCCCAGGGGGGTGGCGGCATTTATAAGGTGCAAGGGAATAATAATAATAATCTTTATTTCTTTATTTTTATATAGCGCTAACATATTCCGCAGCACTTTACAGCTTGCACACATTGTCATCACTGTCCCCGATGGGGCTCACAATCTAGAATCCCTATCAGTATGTCTGGAACGTGGGAGGAAACCGGAGAACCTGGAGGAAACCTACGCAAACACGGGGAGAACATACAAACTCCTTGCAATGTTGTCCGTGGTGGGATTTGAACCCAGGACCCCAGTGCTGCAAGGCTGCAGTTCTATCCACTGAGCCACCGTGCTGCCCTAAGAGAAGCGTGGAGAACAACCCTGCAATCAATGCTAAATCTATAACGTACACATTTTGATTCGGGGCATAGCAGAAGCCATTTGTAGTCACATCGAGAAAGCATGTAGCAACGTATCACACCCCATATAATGCCTTCCTGACCTTATCCCATAGGCTCTGCTCTCAGATGTTGGGGAGAAGTAGACGCCCTGCACAGATCCCGCCTTCCACCATTAAAATCTTCTCTGATGGGAACTATGACCTGACTCCCATGGACTTTAGGACAGTGAAGGTCCTAGTGATAGATGCTCTTTCATCTTCATGTCTTTCAGTTCCTATAACTTATGGATCCTCTTAGCTGGAAATATTGTTTGCTCAGAATGACTGTTCAAATCAAGTACAGGCGCTCGGTGCATCATGGCGAGGTCAATCAAATGAAGAGTACACCTTCCCTTCTGCTTGTTTTCATTGATCTGATCCTCTTTAAAGCCAAAGCTGTCAATCAAAGAGTGGGGGACCGTGGAACCACGGGATATAATGGGTACATGTTCTATCCACAATAATTGGATATCAGACATAATACAAAACTTGCATTTCCTAGTTACTTCTATTGAGAAACCACTTTGCTGTTCTTATATTCAGGCTTTTCAGCGTTTGTCTACTTCAGGTCCTGAAAAGCTCCTGATGGAATCCACTCCAAACTAGGCCCTGTCCAATCAAAAGGCTGCAGAAAGGAGAATAAATACCCACTTCAGGAAATGAAAAACTTATCCAGAATCTCCACATCACTGCAGGGGAGCTGGCAGCAGCAGCCCTCCCGGGCACTGTGGTGGTGCTGGCTGCAGCCCTCCCGGGCACTCTGGTGGTCCTGGCTGCAGCCCTCCCGGGCACTCTGGTGGTGCTGGCTGCAGCCCTCCCGGGCACTCTGGTGGTGCTGGCTGCAGCCCTCCCGGGCACTCTGGTGGTGCTGGCTGCAGCCCTCCCGGGCACTCTGGTGGTGCTGGCTGCAGCCCTCCCGGGCACTCTGGTGGTGCTGGCTGCAGCCCTCCCGGGCACTCTGGTGGTGCTGGCTGCAGCCCTCCCGGGCACTCTGGTGGTCCTGGCTGCAGCCCTCCCGGGCACTCTGGTGGTCCTGGCTGCAGCCCTCCCGGGCACTCTGGTGGTGCTGGCTGCAGCACTCCCGGGCACTCTGGTGGTGCTGGCAGCAGCACTCCCGGGCACTCTGGTGGCGCTGGCAGCAGACCTCCCGGGCACTGCGGGGGCGCTGGCAGCAGACCTCCCGGGCACTGCGGGGGCGCTGGCAGCAGACCTCCCGGGCACTGTGGTGGTGCTGGCAGCAGACCCCCCGGGCACTGTGGTGGTGCTGGCTGCAGACCCCCCGGGCACTGTGGTGGTGCCGGCTGCAGACCCCCCGGGCACTGTGATGGTGCCGGCTGCAGACCCCCCGGGCACTGTGGTGGTGCCGGCTGCAGACCCCCGGGCACTGTGATGGTGCCGGCTGCAGACCCCCCGGGCACTGTGATGGTGCCGGCTGCAGACCCCCCGGGCACTGTGATGGTGCCGGCTGCAGACCCCCCGGGCACTGTGGTGGTGCCGGCTGCAGACCCCCCGGGCACTGTGGTGGTGCTGGCTGCAGACCCCCCGGGCACTGTGATGGTGCCGGCTGCAGACCCCCCGGGCACTGTGGTGGTGCCGGCTGCAGACCCCCCGGGCACTGTGGTGGTGCTGGCTGCAGACCCCCCGGGCACTGTGATGGTGCCGGCTGCAGACCCCCCGGGCACTGTGGTGGTGCCGGCTGCAGACCCCCCGGGCACTGTGGCAGCAGCGCAGTCACCAGCAGTCAGAGCTGTCAAGGACACGGCAGTGACCCCGCGCGTCTCTCCGCCTCCGGCCGCCCCCTCTACACTGCGGCCCCTGCAGCCACCTCAGGCCCGCACGTCCCCCACGCCCCTTACTCACCCCGCTTTCTGCCCTTCGGGGTTCTGCAGCTACTTGGCCTGACAGCCCACAGCAGAGTCTATCTGACCCCGGTCAATATGGCGGACTCGGCAATCTCCGGAGACACTCGGAACTTGTAGCGAACACTCGGTGATTTCCGGAGAGCGCTACAACAACTTCCGGTAGTGCAGCGGGTCGTCTTTATACAGCTGAGCAGTGAGAGTAAACCTTTCTACGCTGGTGACTGCATTTTCGTAGTTTATGAATCGGAGAGGAATTACCGGGAATATTCCGGTATTAGAGCCCGTGGCCCCCGTTAGCTCTTGGGGTCACAGCTCCGAGGCCCGGCTGCGCTCCTCCCCCTGGGTCACGTGCTCCCGCCTGACTATATAAGGCGCGGCGCCGGGCCCGTAGTTCTCTTTCGCACGCCTCCTCTCTACAACTGTCATGGGCTTCGGAGATCTCAAGTCCGCGGCCGGCCTGAGGGTCCTCAACGAGTTCATGGCCGACAAAAGCTACATCGAGGGGTCAGTGCCTGATACCTGTCTGCGTGGAGCGATCGGCGGCAGCGGCCATTGTTCCCGGCCTGCTGCTGGACACGTGCTGGGGAGCGCTCTCGGTGTACCAGGCGGCCACGTAGCACGATGGCGCCGCGGGCTCCTGTAGGACTGGCCCATCAGTAATGTGTGGTGAGGGCAGAGGCACGGCTGTGAGTAAGGCTGGGTTCACACGCTGCGTTTATTTATGCATACTGAGATGCTGTTTCCAGTACCCGCTGTGAGGTCTCATTAGTCTCTTGCACCTAACAGTTTTCCTCACTGGTGTGGTGAACTCTTAGTGTTTCTTGTATTAGTGTGAGCCCCTGCCCGGCTTATCACCCAGCGCACAGGACTGCCGTCCTTACTGAGCCATGTGTGCCCCATTACTGGTCACATGGTGTATGGCAGTGTGAGCCCCTGCCCGCCATATCACCCAGCACAGGACTGCTGTCCTTACTGAGCCATGTGTGCCCCATTACTGGTCACATGGTGTATGGCAGTGTGAGCCCCTGCCCGCCGTATCACCCAGCGCACAGGACTGCCGTCCTTACTGAGCCATGTGTGCCCCATTACTGGTCACATGGTGTATGGCAGTGTGAGCCCCTGCCCGCCGTATCACCCAGCGCACAGGACTGCTGTCCTTACTGAGCCATGTGTGCCCCATTACTAATCACATGGTGTATGGCAGTGTGAGCCCCTGCCCGCCGTATCACCCAGCGCACAGGACTGCTGTCCTTACTGAGCCATGTGTGCCCCATTACTGGTCACATGGTGTATGGCAGTGTGAGCCCCTGCCCGCCGTATCACCCAGCGCACAGGACTGCTGTCCTTACTGAGCCATGTGTGCCCCATTACTGGTCACATGGTGTATGGCAGTGTGAGCCCCTGCCCGCTGTATCACCCAGCGCACAGGACTGCCGTCCTTACTGAGCCATGTGTGCCCCATTACTAATCACATGGTGTATGGCAGTGTGAGCCCCTGCCCGCCGTATCACCCAGCGCACAGGACTGCTGTCCTTACTGAGCCATGTGTGCCCCATTACTGGTCACATGGTGTATGGCAGTGTGAGCCCCTGCCCGCCGTATCACCCAGCACAGGACTGCCGTCCTTACTGAGCCATGTCTGCCCCATTACTGGTCACATGGTGTATGGCAGTGTGAGCCCCTGCCCGCCGTATCACCCAGCGCACAGGACTGCTGTCCTTACTGAGCCATGTGTGCCCCATTACTGGTCACATGGTGTATGGCGGCTTGGGACTCTCCACTGTATCGATGGCTTCTGCAGTTTCCGCCATATGGAGTGCAGGAGTCACGCACTTTTTACTAACCACAAGTGTCAGTAAAAACCTAACTTCCCCTGTGTTGGTTGTGGGGCTAATGTCCTTTTTATGTTCAGAAAGAAGCTGCCAACACTTGGGTGAATGTTAACATTTAGGCCATGGTCACACGTTCAGTATTTGGTCAGTGTTTAACAGTATTTGTAAGCCAAAATCAGAGGAAAAGTATGATAGAAGCCTGTGACCACTTCTGTATCACCCCCTTCTGGTCTTGGCTTACACATACTGAGGTAGCCTCCCCCAATATTGGAGTGCACATGGCTTTACCCCTCTGCCCGTGCTCTGATCACACACAGGCCGTCGGCTCCTCTGTGCAGTAGACCTGGTTCTGTGCGGACTTGCAGTCATGACTGACCTGTGCCCATGTTGTCCTCCTTAGGTACGTGCCCTCCCAGGCTGATGTAGCTGTCTTTGACGCTCTGTCTGGCGCTCCACCGGCTGATCTATTCCATGCGCTTCGTTGGTACAACCACATCAAGTCTTACGAAAAGCAAAAAGGCAGGTAAGTGAGTCCTGGCAGTCCGGGACAATGCCGCTTAGATGTGTATTGTGGCCCGCTCCTCTGGAGCTCCATGTATCTCCTACACCGGTCACTGTGGGCTGCTAATATGATGAATGAACTAATCACCATCTTTCGGCTGATATGTGATGCACATGTTCTTTCTGACTTGACCTGCTATGGCCTGCTGCCACCTTTATGGGTGCAATGTTTTATACTATGTTAACATGATAAAAATGTCGAAAGCTAAACAATGGACACATAAAACGCCATATTTTCATCTCTTTCGAGGATTTTTTTTTTTTTTTCTTTTAAAGACCTGTTCAGATGAAGTTGATGGCCTCCGTTTAGTCTGTACGCCAGGAGAAGCTCCTGATCTGCACACAGTGTCTATAAGGGTCTGATTATGTCAGATGAAATCTTACTTCCTTTGACTGCGGCCAGGCTAGCATGTTAGGGTACTGCAAAGGTATGTTCTGGTGAGGTAGACAGTGACTCCATACCCTGGTGTGTATAGGAATACTGCATTTTCTGACCTTTAGCTGGCCAGATATGGCAAGATTACAACTCTCCTGCTTGTGGTATGTAAGTACACCACACTGCAGATGTATATATTGCAGGCTTAAAGCGCCACCTATCTACCAGTCTGTCTCCGGCAGTGTGTTTGGGAGCGAGTCGGCGGTCGCAAATCCAGAAGTATGAGGGTTTTGTCAATAATAGACTTGCATTGAGCACTTGTGACGTAGTTTATGACTTGCGGCCAGTTAGATGTTGCTGTCACAAGATTGCGCCATGGGATTGGAGTGGTGCTGGGAAAGTTGGTGTGTGCAAGACCTGGGGCAGGGACCTTGCAGTAGAAGCATCACTTTAATGCTAAAAAAAAAAAAAAAAGCTTGCGTGCAGTTTTAATTTTGGCAGTGTATTACCGCAAGTCGGCACCAGAGTACAAGTCAAGAGACTCCAACCAGAAGTCCACTGATGTGGCTAGGTCACTGGGCAACATCTTTAATAAGAGGATAGAATATGCAACATTTATTCCACATATAAACTGGGAACAATATTTTTGTAATGCAAGTGAATGATTCAGTCTTTCTCTTTAGCCTACCTGGTGTGAAGAAACCCCTGGGAAAATATGGCCCAGTGAATATAGAAGACACAACAGACAGTGCTGCTAAGAACGCTAAAGATGATGATGACGATGACATTGATTTATTTGGCTCAGATGATGAGGAGGAGGTAAATGCTGTTCGTATTGTTAACAGAATACTCAATTGCTGCCAAGAGTAAATTTAATTTTCCAATATAAATCTTAATGGTTAATCTTCCTTAATTTGTCTGCATGAAGTCAATCTGATAAAACTCAAGCTTGTGTTGGAGGTTAATTTTAATGGGCCGCTCCCCTCTTTGGATGCAACTGTGGGAAAGCTTGCAGTTTAAGTAGGCCAATTCATAAGCTGCTTTAATTACAATTTTATTTGTCTCTGCTGGTGACATTTTCATCATATTCCTCAACATGGTGCACTCTGGTTGATGTTTGTGCAAATGTTAATATTTTCTTTAAACAAAATGGAGAGTTCCTTTTAAAATGTCCCACGGTGGTCTTCAATTGCAGGAGCCAACTTTTTTTTTTCCTTCCCTGCTCCTGTTGAAGTTTCTGGAATACAATGGCACATAACTTTATTTATTTAAAAAAAACATATATATATATAATTTATTTTTTTTTTTTATAAACTGCAAATGAATTTGATGGAATAACAAACACGACAGCAAGAATTATGGCAAACAAAATTAACTATTTAAAGGTGCAAGTTTAACTTAAATAAGTGTCACTGTTGGAACCAGAAAAAAGGCACAAGCTAATGGGAGCTGAACTGTGTAGTAAGAGCCCCCCATGAGCAGATAAGAGATTGTTGCTGCATCTGACTGGTAATGTGATGATTGAACTCAATCACCATCTTTCGGCTGATACGTGATGCACACGTTCTTTCTGAGTTTACCAGTTGGCACTCGTGGTTTTACCCTGTTGGTGCTGGGTTCACCTTGTAACTATTGCAACTTTTTTTTTTTTTTTTTTTTTTTAACAGGAAAATGAAGACGCCAAGCGCATTAGAGAGGAGCGCCTAGCACAATACGAATCAAAGAAATCCAAAAGTAAGTAGCCTGCACTTTGTATCTAGTGCTCATCTTGACAAACCTGTGTCTCAATTAAAGGAGTTATCTAACTTCTAAAATGTGTTGTGCTTGAGAAGCGTCAGCAAGGGAAAAGTGCTGTACTACTGGCATCACAGCTTGGCGATGGTGGTATTACACAAAGTAATGCCTTTAATTGTGACCAGGCTATCTAATATTCAGTGATGTGCACGGCTTGCCTCGGTCTTCATGTAATGAATCCTGGAGAACCAAGGGTTTGTCCACAGATACTGGTCTGGAATTGTGTGGCCATGTGGCAGTTCCAGCATTCCTCCTGTGGCACAGAAATGTGTTCTACAGACATTTCCTTTCAGTTACTCTGATGGGAGTCGTCTGTAGAGTCGACATATGTTCATCTGTGAATTACTGTGATCTTTTTGGCTTGAGGCCACTAGCTGATGTTTGAAGCCTCTAGTTATTGTAGAGGTGGTTGTTTGTAGATCTGCTTGGCTAATGTCTTGTATTCTCCACAGAACCAGCACTTATTGCTAAATCTTCCATCCTGCTTGACGTGAAGCCATGGGATGACGAAACAGATATGGCAAAGCTAGAAGAATGTGTCCGCAGCATCCAGATGGACGGCTTGGTTTGGGGCGCATGTAAGTACTTATCAGTGTGCATGTGGACTACAGGGCAGAACTTGTGGCATACATGATGAGCTAAATTGATCACCATCTTTCGGCTGATGGTAATGATGACTCTTTTATTTCTGATGTGCCACAACTAGAGGCTTTGTAGATGGACTGCAGGACTTTGTTTTCACCATTGAGTTGATACAGTATTTTTTTGGACTATGAGACACATTTTTTGGGGGAAAATTGGGGTACATCTTAGTCGGAATATACTTAAAAGTAGTGTGAAGCAGCAGGAGTCGGGCAATTCTGCGGCTGTCCGACGCTGCAGGGCAATGATCACATTCCCTTACCAGGCTGGTGCGGGAGGGCTTTGCCAGCATTTTGTGAAAGCCTGGAGCTGTCCGTACATCCATTACTGTGATGGCCACTGGGGCGGCCATTTCCCAGAGGCCACCGTATTCGCAGTAATGGATGTGCTGGTGGGGCTCTGGGCTTTCACAAAATGCTAGTGGAGCCCCCCACGCCAGAGTACCACTGAACCTGCCGCATCAGTCTGGGATGGAGTCATTTCGCCGGACCACTGAACAGCCCCTGTGACCACACCCCACCAGTGCTACCAATATGAACCCCCTCCCTGGTAAGCTGACTTCAGACTGTAAGATGCACCTCCAATTGACACTGATTTTTTTTTTTTTTTTTTTTTTCCTTTTCCTTCTGCAAATTTGGGGTGCGTCTTAGTCTGAAAAATCCTGTACTAGATTTCCTGATGGCTGCAATGTTTAGTGTTTCTGAAAAATGTATTTGACTCTGGTTTGCTCTGCAGGAAATGCAATGGACCTCTTATTGGTAGTATTTTTCTGTAAGAGACACAAATGTAGTAGTTTTCAGTCTTTCTATATGCAAGGTAAAATATCTGTTAAGCTATAGAATTCTTATCACCATTTTCTTCCCAACAGCCAAGCTTGTTCCGGTTGGGTATGGCATCAAGAAGCTGCAAATCCAGTGTGTTGTGGAAGATGACAAGGTTGGCACAGATGTTCTGGAGGAAAAGATCACAGCATTTGAGGACTTTGTACAGTCTATGGATGTTGCTGCATTTAACAAGATTTAATTCCACAATTTTTTTTTTTCTTTTTGAGCACTTAATAAACTTGCTGTAACATCAGATGTGCGGTCTCTTGTATTTGTGGGTTTTTTTCTTATGCAGTAGTGGCATCATATTCTGCAGCTCTTTACGATCATCCTCATTGGAGCTCATTGGAGCGCACAATCTAAATTCCCTATCAGTATGTCTTTGGATTGTGTGAGGAAACTCATACAAACTCCTTGATGGGATTTGATCCCAGTAACGCACTCGACCCCCAGTCTGTGTGGTGTTTGTTTTTGTTTTTCCTTGCATGGAATGGGTATTCCAGACAAATTAGAAGCGTGTTCTTGAGGCACTGGTGGACTATTGGGGTCGTTATTTTTAACCTGGAGCCCATGGGTGAATAATGCAACTGCTTTGTCATGCATTTTTAATACACTACTCAAAATAAAGGAAACACTAAAATACCACATCCTAGGTATTACTGAAATATTCCAGTTGGAAATCTTTATTCATTACAGTAAAATATCTCCATGGAGGCCTGGATTTGGAATGATACTCAAAATCAAAGTGGAAAATCGACTAACAGGCTGATCCAACTTCAGTAGAAATTCCTCTTCTTATGAGATGGTGGATGTTCTGAGGGATCTCAAAGACCTGGATTAAAAGTAGAAAATCTGGAGAGCAAATTAAGTGCAAATAGGGTCTTAACTGGTTAAAAACATGGGGTGCATTGGGGAGAGGTACGCTCACCTTGTTTTGTTGCAACATATAAAAAGCATTGATCAGCTGCTGCTGGACTTGGGTCCAGGGACCGAGGATAATGGTGAATGGTGTGTCCAAATTGGCGCTGCTGATAAAGATGAAGGGCGGAAGATATTCTTCAAAGCTTTATTTCAAACATCAGATTAATAGTCAATGCGTTTTATGGTCATGAAGGACCTCTTCCTCAGGATAAAACCCATAAGGTTTTGTCCTGAGGAAAGAGGTCCTGCATGACCTTGACACGCGCTGACTATTAACCTGTTTGAAATAAAGATGAATGGCAGAAGATATTCTTCATAGCTTTATCAGTAGCGCAGATTTGGACACATACACCCTGTCTCACCATAGATCTGGATTAAAGCATCAGTCAACTGGACCGTCTGTGGTGCAAAGTGGCAATGATGGCTGGACCAAGACATGTGTTAGGGTATGTGTCCACATTCAGAATGGACGGAGTTGAAAACTTGCTCTGCCCAAAGCCCCACCCCCTTCTGTAGACTCTGATTCCGGATATGTTCATTGCACACATCCAGAATCATCGCACCCCACACATGGGACCCTGTGTTTTACCTTGCGGCGGATATGCTGCGTTCTAAAGACGCGCCGCATGTCTGGAAACGCAGTGCTGCTGGGTGCGTGATCACACGCATAGTGGAGACAGGATTTCATAAAATCCCCTCCACTATGCTGTAATATCTGAACGCTGCGGCTCCAAGCAGCGTTCAATCCGCAGCTATTCCAGATGTAATACGGCTGTGGACACACACCCTTAGGTTACATTCAATGGGGATCGGCAGGTCAGTCCATAGCATCAATCCCTTCATTGTGCAGGAACTGCTGACACGCTTCAGCCACATGAGGCTTGGCATGGTCATTCATCAGAAGGAACCCTGTCCCACTGCACCAGCATATGGTTTCACAATGGGTCTTAGAATCTCATTCTGGTGCCCCTGCGTAACACATGGAGGGCTATAGCCCTCCAGAAATGCCTCCCTACGTCATTACTGACACACTGCCAAACTGGTCATGCTGGAGTATGTTGCAGAATGTTCTCCAGATGTGAAGAGCCCAGGGTGCCAATGTTGAATCTGGCAAATGCTAATTGCCATGCACAGTGTTGGGCTGTAAGCACAAAACCCACTTGTGGACGTCAGGTGCTCGTATCACCCTCATGGAGTTTCTGACAGTTTGAGCAGACGCATGGATGTTAGTGGCCTGCTGGAGGTCACGTTGCAGGGCTCTGGCACTGCTCCTGTTGCTCACAACACAAAGGAGTAGGTAGTGGTTCTGCTGCTGGGTTGTTGCTCTCCTACAGCAACCATCCAGTCTCCTGGTATGTGCTCCATGCTCTGGACACTGCTCATAGCTACCCTTCTTGTCACAGCTTGCATTGCTGTGCCATGCTAGATGAGCAGCACTACCTCCATACTACTGTACAGTACCTCTAGGTGTGAGAGCAATAATAAAATGCAAAAGTGACTCAAACAGTCAGAGGATGAGAATTGGTCTGTGGTCACCAGCTGCAGAACCACTCCTTTATAATGGTTGCCCTGCTAATTGCCTTCATTTCTACCTGTTGTCTGTTCCATTTGCACAACAGGAGAAATTGATTCAAAATCTGTGTTGCTTCATAAATGGACAGTTTTCTTTTACAGAAGTGTGATTGACTTGAAGCTACATTATTTTGTTTAAATGTTCCCTTCATTTTTTTTGACCAGTGCATGTTAATCTTATAGCACCATTTAGTTCATGGTGCTTTACATGTGAAAGGGGTATAAATAATAAAAGTACAATCTAAAACAATACAAGTCAGTGATGGGTACAGGGGGAATGAGGACCCCCCAATATACAAACTATTCCCACTGCCTATGAATGACACAATCCTCTGTTGTGCATTTGTCACAGCCTCCAATTTAAAAGGAACCTGCCATGAGCGTCACCTTACATGAACCATGGGCTGCATGAATTGGGCACTGGCTGCGCTATTGCAGCCAAATGTTTTACATTGAAAAGACAGCCATACAGTCTCCCCAGTAGATTGTGCACGCTGCCCCAGACTGATGGGTCTCGACACACGTCCGTCTAGGGTGTCCTCCAAGACATAGTTTCTGGCCAGCTTCTGAAAGTTTCTCTGAAACCCCAACATGCATGACTAAAGTGCATTTATTCAAATGTTCTACAACCCCTGGCGAAAATTATGGAATAACCGGCCTTGGAGGATGTTCATTCAGTTGTTTAATTTTGTAGAAAAAAAAAGCAGATCACAGACAAGGCACACAACTACAGTCATTTCAAATGGCAACTTTCTGGCTTTAAGAAACATTAAAAGAAATCAAGAACAAAAAATGCGGTAGTCAGTAATGGTGACTTTTTTTTAACCAAGCATAGGGAAAAAATTATGGAATCACTCAATTCTGAGGAAAAAATTATGGAATCATGAAAAACAAACAAAAAACACTCCAACACATCACTAGTATTTTGTTGCACCACCTCTGGCTTTTATAACAGCTTGCAGTCTCTGAAGCATGGACTTAATGAGTGTCAAACAGGACTCTTCACCAATCTGGCTCCAACATTCTCTGATTGCTGTTGCCAGTTCAGCTTTGTAGGTTGGAGCCTTGTCATGGACCATTTTCTTCAACTGCCACCAAAGATTTTCAATTGGATTGAGATCCGGACTATTTGCAGGCCATGACATTGACCTCATGTGTCTATTTTCAATGAATGTTTTCACAGTGTTTGCTCTATGGCAGGATGCATTATCATCTTGAAAAATTATTTCATCATCCCCAAGCATCCTTTCAATTGATGGGATAAGAAAAGTGTCCAAAATATCAACATAAACTTGTGCATTTATTGAAGATGTAATGACAGCCATCTCCGCAGTGCCTTTACCTGACATGCAGCCAATGACTGTGGAAATTTGCATGTTCTTTTCAGACAGTCATCTTTATAAATCTCATTGGAACGGCACCAAACAAATGTTCCAGCACCATCACCTTGCCCAATGCAGTTTCGTGATTCATCACTGAATATGACTTTCATCCAGTTATCCACATTCCCGATTGCTTTTCCTTAGCCCATTGTAATCTTGTTTTTTTCTGTTTAGGTGTTAATGATGGTTTTCGTTTAGCTTTTCTGTATGTAAATCCCATTTCCTTTAGGCGGTTTCTTACAGTTCGGTCACAGACGTTGACTCCAGTTTCCATCAATTCGCTCCTCATTTGTTTTGTGCATTTCCTGTTTCAGAGACATATTGCTTTAAGTTTCCAGTCTTGACGCTTTGATGTCTTCCTTGGTCTACCAGTATGTTTGCCTTTAACAACCTTCCCATGTTGTTTGTATTTGGTCCAGATTTTAGACACAGCTGACTGTGAATAGCAAACATCTTTTGCAACATTGTGTGCACTAGTCAACCCCTTTTTCTCTGCTCATTCCATATTGCACTGCTGCTTCTCACAGGGATCCGGTTTAGGAAGTCCTCTGCGCAGGTTGTATTGTTTGCCCGAGCTCAGTGATATTTGTCCACGTAGGCTTGTCATGTGTATTTTTGCACTGCAGGAAGTCCTGTATTTAGGCTT
This sequence comes from Ranitomeya variabilis, assembly GCF_051348905.1. Taxonomy (NCBI): domain Eukaryota; kingdom Metazoa; phylum Chordata; class Amphibia; order Anura; family Dendrobatidae; genus Ranitomeya; species Ranitomeya variabilis. Next base: position 137,935,016 of record NC_135238.1, on the reverse strand, counting down.
AAGTCATGTAGGTGGCCTTATTGCCTTTACTTTTTAAAGGACATGCATTTGCCCACATTTGACTGGAGATAGTATTTTTGCACCCTGTAATCTATCAGCTCGGGACTACTCTATTATGAACATTCATTATATTTATTCTTGGGGTAAAACTGTGTTCCTGTGTATGTGTTTCAGCATTATTATATCGATCTTTTGTTTTTGGGGTTGGCAAGGGCATGACCCCATTATGGCTCAATGTATTTGTTGTGGTGTATATTTTTTAAATGTTTTTAACTTTTTTGCAGTGTTGTTTGCTATCTTCCAATAAAATTTATTATTGCTTTTGATACTTTTTTGTGTGGTGATCCCCGCTTTATGCATGCCTTCTTTTTCTTGTGTTCTTTGTCAATTCTGTTCCTTTGTGGCATGCAATGGGAGATCCCCAGTAGTGGTGCCCGCCTTCATTTGCTGCCTATACTGATTATTAGTACGAGTGCCGTGTTGCTGCTTTTTCCTTTTTAGATGCAGACTAATGAGCAGGTCTAATTTGATGCAGGTGTTATTTTTGGGCATGAAAATTTACAGGGTGATTCCATAAGTTTTTCCTCAGAATTGAGTGATTCCATAATTTTTCCCCTATGCTTGGTTAAAAAAGTAACCATTACTGACTACCACATTTTTGTGTTCTTGATTTCTTTTAGTGTTTCTTAAAGCCAGAAAGTTGCCATTTGAAATGACTGTAGTTTTGTGCCATGTCTGTGATCTGCTTTTTTTCTACAAAATTAAACAAGTGAATGAACATCCTCCAAGGCCGGTGATTCCATAATTTTTGCCAGGGGTTGTAGTAGTGTGGCATAAAATAACATTTTTGGGCAATACTCCGCTCAATTTTCAAAAAGTTGGCATAAAAACTCAGTCGCAACATTTTTTTTCCACAGCTACAAATTGCTCAAAGTTTTTACATTACAAGCTATCGTGAATCACAGCCTTGGATGTTACTTGAATATGATTCTGCTTACCTTGGAAAAGACTAGTCCAGTCACAAGCAGCTGCTGTAAACCCATAATTTGGAAATGAAAGGACTCATTTATATATGTGGAATCATAATAATCTTTCTAAAACTTGTTACATGTCAATGTAACTCTTGTCTGAATATTTTATAGAAATTCTTATCATTTATGGTATTTTGAGAGCAGAACAGTAGAAGGTGCATATCTGAACCCTGCAGATGAGGAATGCCAAGGTCATGACTTGGAGTGTGTGCAGCAATGGAGCCTACGGCTGCTGTGCAAACTCCATTTTAATCTTAAAATGATTGATGTCAGGGCACTGTTCTAATCATGTGATGGATCTGTTTATAGGAGGAGAAAAATGAAATTTATAGCACAGATCTAATGGTGATAAAAAAAACCCTGCGAATAACATCTGACAATGCAGTAATGTTATTAGAACAATTGCTGAAGCTACAGTATTCCTTTAATATACCATATTTTCCAGCGTATAAGACGACTTTTTAACCCCTGAAAATCATCCCAAAAGTCGGGGGTCGTCTTATACGCCGGGTACGGCGTGTGCAGGGAGCGGTCCTGGATGGTTTCCAGGGTCTGGAGGAGAGGAGACTCTCTTTCAGGCCCTGGGATCCATATTCATGTAAAAAAAAAAAAAATAAAAAAAAAAAATATGGGATATACTTACCCTCCGACGGCCCCCGGCTCTCAGCGGTGCAAGCGGCGGCCTCCGTTCCCAAGGATGCATTGCGCGAAGTGTGTGTGTATGTTTTAAGCCCCGCCCATTCCACATAGTCACACTCCACACGCAAAGCCCCGTCCACACGGCCCACGTTAGCGCACACGGGCGGAGACACATTCACCTCGAAAGCCACCCTGCAAAACTCACCGGCTGCAAAATCCCAGCCACAGCGAGCTACAATCAGGGCCGCCACCTTCAGAGTATCAGTGCTCAGCAGGCACAGGCCACATCTAGCTCCGTCGTGTCTAGAATGGAGTTGCTCCTGTGAGGGTTGACTTCCTGGACGTCACCCTGGAACTTGATCCTATGCGATGTGTCCAGACTGACGTCTTCAGAAAGCCCACCTCCGTTAATGCCCTAATTTGTGCTGATTCAGCCCACAATCCTGCCACCATCAGAGCTGTCCCGGTCGGACAGTTCCTGAGAATGAGACGGATCTGCTCATCTGACCAAAAGTTTTATACCCAGTCCGCTGATTTACAGTACCGTTTTGAATCACGCGGTTACAGCCGTAGGAGCATCAGGCGTGGGTTTGATAGAGCTAAAAAAAAACCCGCACAGAGACCTACTATATACTCCGAAAAATCGTAATATAAGGGGTAATAATGATACTATTAGATTTATCAGCACGTACAATCACGAGTGGCAGAACATCAGGGACATCTTGAATAAACACTGGTCCATTTTAAAAACGGAGCCCGCTCTGGGGGCCACCTTGGGTGATTTTCCTGCCATGACCTCTAGAAGAGCACCCAATATTGGCAACCTCCTAGTTAGTAGTCATTATGTTCAACCTATCAAGAACATATTTGGTACTCGGGGTCCCCTTTTGGGGTGTTTCCAGTGTGGCCACTGTATGTATGGCTTGCGCTAATATACAGCGCAGCTCCTTCTTCGAATCATCACATGGCCTGAAACAATTCAACATCAGACAGCACATTACTTGTGAACAATTGAGGATCTAACTGGACGGGAATCACCTTGGCAACATGCTTGGACGCTCTGTGACATGCGCAGTAAGGACTTTGGAAAAGGACTTGCGCAGTGATTCTCTCCACTTCCGCATTCGTCTGACCTCGCATTGGATTGTGGGTGCTAGTGACGTTTTGTGGAGGGTGTGTCCGTCTCTTAGTTACCGGAAAATGCGCGATGTTAATTGGATGATCACAGTTTGTTTATGCGATTCTGTGGGGAACTTTGTTTACAGTTTAGAGGGTTGATCTCCTAACGTTTTAGCGATCGGACCCTATCTACCTTTACTTGGGGGCAGGAGTTGTTGTTCTAATATTTGGTATAGTATTTTGTATATTTGGATGTTTTTAAATGTATTTATATCATGGTGCCTTCTCTCATTGGTGGTCTATGTAATGGGGGGTGGTGCTTATAGTATTTAATGGTGGTTGGGACATGTGCTTGACTGTGCTTGATAAAGGTTGTTTTAACCGAAACGTCGCCGCAGAGGGCAGAATAAAGATGTAAGTCATTCTTCACTGAACATGCTGGCGCTGTCTTTTCTTTGGAATTGAATTGGACTATACAGCTGGGTTGACCCCCTGGCATTGACGTGCGCTGCACATTGGCCTATGGAAGGCATAGAGGTAGAGGGTGCGGTTTAACACAATTTCATTTGTTAGCACATTACTTGTGGCACGAGTAATGTCATCTATTATGCCACATGTGCTTGTCCTCGGATTTATATAGGCCTTACTTCCAAGGGAGCTTAGAGTCAGGGTGTGCGAACACGTTAGGCTGGTTTCACACTTGCGTTTTGATCTGCAGCGTTTTTTAAAAAAACGCAGGTGGTGAAAAAATGCATGTAAACGCATGCAAACGCTGTGTTTTTTAGACGCATGCGTTTTTGCATGCAGAAAAAAAAGCGGCGTTTTGATGCGTTTACATGCATTTTTTCCTGCGTTTGCGTTTTTGACACGCATGCTGAGAAGTGTGTGACAGCTGCCAATCATCAAAATCAACTAGAAAACCCACTATTAATAGAATTACATAGGGTTAGGATCCCTAGGGTTAGGGGTAGCTTTTTATTAGAAGAATGTCCTGGTCACCAGGTCACTGATAAGCCACCCCCCACCATCAAGGTGATAAAGGGATCCAAACCCTAACCCTACCCCTAACCCTAGGGATCCAAACCCTAATCCTAACCCTACCCCTAACCATAACCCTAGGGATCCTAACCCTAACCATAACCCTAGGGATCCTAACCCTACCCCTAACCCTAGGGATCCAAACCCTACCCCTAACCCTACCCCTAACCATAACCCTAACCATAACCTTAGGGATCCTAACCCTAACCCTAAGGGTTAGGGTTAGGATCCCTGGGGTTAGGGTTAGGATTCCTAGGGTTACTAGGGATCCTAACCCTAACCGTTACCCTAGGGATCCTAACCCTAACCCTAAGGGTTTGAGTTAGGGTTAGGATCCCAAGGGTTAGGGTTAGGATCCCTAGGGTTACTAGGGATCCTAACCTTAGGGTTAGGGTTAGGGTTAGGATCCCTAGTAACCCAAGGGTTAGGGTTAGGGTTTTCTTGTTTTTTTTGTTTTCTTGTGTTTTTCTATAGAAACGCATGCGTTTAAAAACGCATGCAAACGCATGTGCTTAAAAACGCATGCGTTTACATAGACAGCAATACATTTTTTTGCCGCGAATAAACGCATGCGTTTTTTTGCGGCAAAAAAATGCCGCTAGAAATTACTACAGGTTGCATTTCTGCAACTAAACACACGCGTCAAAAAACGCATGCATTGCCGAAAATGCGTCAAAACGCATGCTAAAAAACGCATGCGTTTTTAATGTTAAGTATAGAAAAAAACACGCATGCATTTTTTAGCGCTAAAACGCTGCAGATCAAAACGCAAGTGTGAAACCAGCCTAAGAGATATTTGCGCTGCCTGGATGGTGGTCGACCCCTCTGAGTTGAAGACAATACCGCATCACTTTAGAACACATCACAACTGAGACGTGGGGTCTCTCCAAGTCAGGGAAATTGAGAGCCTACATATGGGAATTAGAGGAGGCAACAATAAGAAACGGCTGGCACAACGAGAGGTAAACTGGATAGTGCGCCTAGATACCATGGTACCAAAGGGACTCAATGAGGCGTTAAGCTTTGCCTCATACACTCACCGGCCACTTTATTAGGTACACCTGTCCAACTTCTTGTTAACACTTAATTTCTAATCAGCCAATCACATGGCGGCAACTCAGTGCATTTAGGCATGTAGACATGGTCAAGACAATCTCCTGCAGTTCAAACCGAGCATCAGTATGGGGAAGAAAGGTGATTTGAGTGCCTTTGAACGTGGCATGGTTGTTGGTGCCAGAAGGGCTGGTCTGAGTATTTCAGAAACTGCTGATCTACTGGGATTTTCACGCACAACCATCTCTAGGGTTTACAGAGAATGGTCCGAAAAAGATAAAAAATCCAGTGAGCGGCAGTTCTGTGGGCGGAAATGCCTTGTTGATGCCAGAGGTCAGAGGAGAATGGGCAGACTGGTTCGAGCTGATAGAAAGGCAACAGTGACTCAAATCACCACCCGTTACAACCAAGGTAGGCCTAAGAGCATCTCTGAACGCACAGTGCGTCGAACTTTGAGGCAGATGGGCTACAGCAGCAGAAGACCACACCGGGTACCACTCCTTTCAGCTAAGAACAGGAAACTGAGGCTACAATTTGTACAAGCTCATCGAAATTGGACAGTAGAAGATTGGAAAAACGTTGCTTGGTCTGATGAGTCTCGATTTCTGCTGCGACATTCGGATGGTAGGGTCAGAATTTGGCGTAAACAACATGAAAGCATGGATCCATCCTGCCTTGTATGGAGCATCTTTGGGATGTGCAGCCGACAAATCTGCGGCAACTGTGTGATGCCATCATGTCAATATGGACCAAAATCTCTGAGGAATGCTTCCAGCACCTTGTTGAATCTATGCCACGAAGAATTGAGGCAGTTCTGAAGGCAAAAGGGGGTCCAACCCGTTACTAGCATGGTGTACCTAATAAAGTGGCCGGTGAGTGTATTTGTAACTCATTTCAGCAATCCCTTTCTTGAGATTAGACATTCGCCCTAACTTTTCCATTCTCTTGCATCTCCCTGACCACATTTGGATCCTTATAATGTTTTTCATGTCATTGATTTTAATTTTATATTTCTTTTCATTTTTTTCTACAGTGTCAACTTATTCTTTAACAAGGGCTGGACTGTACCCATACTTATCTACATATGCCTCCAGTCATATCGTATGTCCCTTTGTCAGAATTTGTTGCATTCCTGATCCTGAATTGAACTCTCAACATGAATCAGAATATCCCAGGATATGGACCTTCCTGTTTATATTGTACGGCATTGTTATGCAACTGACCATTAATTACGAGCTGCTTTGGGATTACTATTAACCCCTTAGTGACAGAGCCAATTTGGTACTTAATGACCGAGCCAATTTTTACAATTCTGACCAGTGTCACTTTATGAGGTTATAACTCTGGAACGCTTTATCGGATCCCGCTGATTCTGAGATTGTTTTTTCGTGACATGTTGTACTTCAAGTTAGTGGTAACATTTCTTCGATATTACTTGCGATTATTTATGAAAAAAATGGAAATATGGCGAAAATTTTTAAAATTTTGCAATTTTCAAACTTTGTATTTTTATGCCCTTAAATCAGAGAGATATGTCACAAAAAATAGTTAATAAATAACATTTCTCACATGTCTACTTTACATCAGCACAATTTTGGAAACAATTTTTTTTTTTGTTAGGGAGTTATAAGGGTTAAAAGTTGACCAGCAATTTCTCATTTTTACAACACCATGTTTTTTTTAGGGACCACATCACCTTTGAAGTGATTTTGAGGGGTCTATATGATAGAAAATAACCAAGTGTGACACCATTCTAAAAACTGCACCCCTCAAGCTGCTCAAAACCACATTCAAGAAGTTTATTAACCCTTTACGTACTTCACAGGAACTAAAACAATGTGGAAGAAAAAAATTAACATTTTACTTTTTTTTGCAAACATTTTACTTCAGAACCATTTTTTTTAATTTTCACAAGTGTAAAAACAGAAATTTAACCACAAATTTTGTTGTGCAATTTTTCCTGAGTACGCCGATACCCCATATGTGGAGGTAAACCACTGTTTGGGCGCACCGCAGAGCTTGGAAGTGAAGGAGCACCGTTTGACTGTTTCAATGCAGAATTGGCTGGAATTGAGATCGGACGCCATGTCGCGTTTGGAGAGCCCCTAATGTGCCTAAACAGTGGAAACCCCCCACAAGTGACACCATTTTGGAAACTAGACCCCCCAAGGAACTTATCTAGATGTGTGGTGAGCACTTTGAACCCCCAAGTGCTTCACAGAAGTTTATAACGTAGAGCCGTGAAAATAAAAAATCGCATTTGTTTTCACAAAAATGATTTTTTCGCCCACAAATTCTTATTTTCACAAGGGTAACAGGAGAAATTAGACCACAAAAGTTGTTGTGCAATTTCTCCTGAGTACGTCGATACCCCATATGTGGAGGTAAACCACTGTTTGGGCGCACCGCAGAGCTTGGAAGTGAAGGAGCACCGTTTGACTTTTTCAATGCAGAATTGGCTGGAATTGAGATCGGATGCCATGTCGCGTTTGGAGAGTCCCTGATGTGCCTAAACAGTGGAAACCCCCCACAAGTGATACCATTTTGGAAACTAGACCCCCCAAGGAACTTATCTAGATGTGTGGTGAGCACTTTGAACCCCCAAGTGCTTCACAGAAGTTTATAACGTAGAGCCGTGAAAATAAAAAATCTCATTTTTTCTACAAAAATGATCTTTTTGCCCCAAAATTTTTATTTTCAGAAGGGTAACAGGAGAAATTAGACCACAAAAGTTGTTGTGCAATTTCTCCTGAGTACGTCGATACCCCATATGTGGAGGTAAACCACTGTTTGGGCGCACCGCAGAGCTTGGAAGTGAAGGAGCACCGTTTGACTTTTTCAATGCAGAATTGGCTGGAATTGAGATCGGATGCCATGTCGCGTTTGGAGAGTCCCTGATGTGCCTAAACAGTGGAAACCCCCCACAAGTGATACCATTTTGGAAACTAGACCCCCCAAGGAACTTATCTAGATGTGTGGTGAGCACTTTGAACCCCCAAGTGCTTCACAGAAGTTTATAACGTAGAGCCGTGAAAATAAAAAATCTCATTTTTTCTACAAAAATGATCTTTTTGCCCCCAAATTTTTATTTTCACAAGGGTAACAGGAGAAATTAGACCACAAAAGTTGTTGTGCAATTTCTCCTGAGTACGTCGATACCCCATATATGGGGGTAAACCACTGTTTGGGCGCACCGCAGAGCTTGGAAGAGAAGGAGTGTCGTTTTACTTTTTCAATGTAGAATTGGCTGGAATTGAGATCGGACGCCATGTCACGTTTGGAGAGCCGCTGATGTGCCTAAACAGTAGAGACCCCCCACATATGACACCATTTTGGAAACTAGACCCCTTAAGGAACTTATCTAGATGTGTGGTGAGCACTTTAAACCCCCAGGTGCTTCACAGAAGTTTATAACGTAGAGCCGTGAAAATAAAAAAATCGCATTTTTTCTACAAAAATGATCTTTTTGCCTCCAAATTTTTATTTTACCAAGGGTAACAGGAGAAAATGGACCCCAGAAGCTGTTGTACAATTTGTCTTGAGTACGCCGACACCCCATATGTGGGGGTAAACCACTGTTTGGGCGCATGGCTGAGCTCGGAAGCAAAGGAGCGCCATTTGACTTTTCAATGCAAAATTGACTGGAATTGAGATCGGACGCCATGTCGCGTTTGGAGAGCCCCTGATGTGCCTAAACAGCAGAAACCCCCCAAAAGTGACCCCATTTTGGAAACTAGACCCCCCATGGAACTTATCTAGATGTGTAGTGAGAACTTTGAATGCCCAAGTGCATCACAGAAGTTTATAATGCAGAGTCGTGAAAATAAAAAATATATATTTTTTAACAATAAAGATTTTTTAGCCCCCAAGTTTTTATTTTCACAAGGGTAACAAGAGAAATTGGACCCCAAAAGTTGTTGTCCAATTTGTCCTGAGTATGCTGGTACCCCATATGTGGGGGTAAACCACTGTTTGGGCGCATGGCAGAGCTCGGAAGGGAAGGAGTGCCATTTTGGAATGCAGACTTTGATAGAATTGTCTGCGGGCGTTATGTTGCCTTTGCAGACCCCTAATGTACCTAAACAGTAGAAACCCCCAACAAGTGACCCCATTTTGGAAAATAGACCCCCCAAGGAACTTATCTAGATATGTGGTGAGAACTTTGAATGCCCAAGTGCTTCACAGAAGTTTATAATGCAGAGTAGTGAAAATAAAAAATATTTTTTTTCCCACAAAAAAGATTTTTTTAGCCCCCAAATTTTTATTTTCACAAGGGTAACAAGAGAAATTGGACCCCAAAAGTTGTTGTCCAATTTGTCCTGAGTATGCTGGTACCCCATATGTGGGGGTAAACCACTGTTTGGGCGCACGGCAGAGCTCGGAAGGGAAGGAGCGCCATTTTGCAATGCAGACTTTGATAGAATTGTCTGCGGGCGTTATGTTGCGTTTGCAGACCCCTAATGTACCTAAACAGTAGAAACCCCCACAAGTGACCAAATTTTGGAAACTAGACCCCCTAAGGAACTTATCTAGATATGTGGTGAGAACTTTGAAAGCTCAAGTGCTTCACAGAAATTTATAATGCAGAGTAGTGAAAATAAAAAAATATATTTTTTTCCAACAAAAAAGATTTTTAGCCCCCAAGTTTTTATTTTCACAAGGGTAACAGGAGAAATTGGACCCCAAAAGTTGTTGTCCAATTTATCCCGAGTACGCTGATGCCCCATATGTGGGGGTAAACCACTGTTTGGGCGCACGGCAGAGCTCAGAAGGGAGGGAGTACCATTTGACTTTTTTAGCGCAAAATTGGCTGTCATGTTTGGAGACCCCCTGATGTACCTAAACAGTGGAAACCCCCCAATTCTAACTCCAACCCTAACCCCAACACAGCCCTAACCCTAATCTCAACCCGATCCATAATCCTAATCACAACCCTAACGATAATCACAACCCTAACCCCAAAACAGCCCTAATCTCAACCCTAACCATAACCCTAATCAAAACCCTAAATCCAACACACCCCTAACCCTAATCCCAACCCTAACCCTAATCCCAACCCTAATCCCAAACGTAACACTAATCCCAACCCTAATCCAAACCCTAACCCTAATCCCAACTCTAACCCTAACTTTAGCCCCAACCCTAACTTTAGCCCCAACCCTAACCATAACTTTAGCCCCCGTCGTCACAAAAAAAGTTCAATGTAACCTTTTTTTTGTACGTCGCGTCCGCCATTTCCGCGGATGCGTGGCCGTAACTCTGCCCCCTCCTCCCCAGGACATAGACTGGGCAGCGGATGCGTTGAAAAACTGCATCCGCTGCCCACGTTGTGCACAATTTTCACAACGTGCGTCGGTACATCGGGCCGACGCATTGCGACCGCCCCGTACCGACGCAAGTGTGAAAGAAGCCTTAGGCTACTTTCAGACATAGCGCATTTTTGAGCGCTATTTTGCGGGCGCTTTTCAAAAATGCGCAATGTCATTTTCGTCTGCCGGCAAAGTGAATGAGAAATTCACTTTGCCGTTCAGACACACCGCAAAAAAACGCGGCGCTTTTGTCTGCAAACACGCCGGCGTAAAAAGAATTGACATGTCAATTCTTTACGCAGCGGCGTGTCTGCGTATCCCCCTAGGGCCCCATATTACCTTCCACACACAGCGCCTTTGTCCTGGGTGTCGGCGTCTTTGTACGGAGGGGTTGACACCCAGGACCGGACGTGACGTCGGACAGGAAGAGGGAAGCCCCCGCCCCCCAGTGAAGCAGCATGGAGTCCTTCTGTGTGTGTGTGTGTGCGTGTGTGTGCGTGTGTGTGCGTGTGTGTGCGTGTGTGTGCGTGTGTGTGTCCCCATGCGACGCTAGTGCCACCATTGTGCTAAGTCGCCGTATGGGACTACTACTCCCATCCGGTATTAGGATGGGAGAGTTGTCCCTGTGTCCGGCGACTTAGCACAATTGTAAAGTTACACAAAACACCTACACACAATACACATACATGACACACAGTACATACAACACATAACAGAGTATATACTCACCAACAGCACACTTGTAGGCGAAGCCCTCGATCCTCCAGGAAAAAATCCAAAAATAATAAACCAAATTCATACTCCCTGTCCGCAGAATCCATAAAACGAGTGTCCCACGCCGATCGGCTGCTCTCCGGCGATACACTGCCAGGAGCGAAGCTCCTAGCAGTGTATCGCGTACTGTTCCGGAGTTCAATGACTCCGGCGTCTCGGTTAACAGCAGTACAGCTGCGTTGAACTTTCCCACGCAGCACTGCCGTTAAGCGAGAGTGCCGGGGTCAATGACCGCCGGTAAACTCGCTCGCGCATGCGCAGTGACACACCGACAGGAACTATGGCTCCTGTCAGTGTGTTGCTGCAGCCGTGGAGAGCAGACATATCTCTGGATGTGTCTGTTCTCCATGGAAAATCTTGATACGTGGCACTTAAATATGTGGCAATTAAATACGTGACACGTGGCACTTATACGTGATACGTGTCACTTAAATACGTGGCACTGAAATACGTGATACGTGGCACTTTGATACGTGGCACGTGTCACTTAAATACGTGGCACGTGGCACTGAAATATGTGGCACGTGGCACTTTGATACGTGGCACGTGTCTCTTAAATACGTGGCACGTGGCACTGAAAGATGTGGCACGTGGCACTTTGATACGTGGCACTTTGATACGTGGCACGTGGCACTGAAATATGTGGCACGTGGCACTTTGATACGTGGCACGTGGCACTTTGATACATGGCACGTGGCACTTTGATACGTGGCACGTGGCACTTTGATACGTGGCACTGAAATATGTGGCACGTGGCACTTTGATACGTGGCACGTGTCACTTAAATACGTGGCACGTGGCACTGAAATATGTGGGACACGTCGCACAAAAAAGTTACATGTAGTTTTTTTTGTGTCGACGGTCCGCCGAAGCGCGACGCATCCGTCGCACGACGGATGCGACATGTGGCAATCCGTCGCAATGCGTCGCTAATGCAAGCCAATGGAGAAAAAACGCATCCTGCAAGCACTTTTGCAGGATGCGTTTTTTCTCCAACGACGCATTGCGACGGAAGCCAAAAAACGCTAGTGTGAAAGTAGCCTAACCCTAACCCTAGCCCTAGCCCTAACCCTAAATTTAGCCCCAACCCTAACCCTAACTCTAACCCTAACCCTAACCCTAACTCTAACCCTAACCCTAACCCTAACCCTAATTTTAGCCCCAACTTGTCTTCTCCTGCCGGCCGGCAGATGGCAGCAGATGGCGGGCGCACTGCGCATGCGCCCGCCATGATGAAAAAGCCGGCTGGCAGGAGAAGACAGAAGAGGACCCAGGGACCCCGGGTGAGTATGATAGGGTCCCCGAATCCCCCTATTTCTCTGTCCTCTGATGTGCGATCACATCAGAGGACAGAGAAATAACTGATCGCTTTTTTTTTTTTTTTTTGCGGTCGCCGGTAAACTGTTAATTACCGGCGATCGCAAAGCAGGGGTCGGTGCAAATCGACCCCGATCATGTTCTTTGGGGTCTCGGCTACCCCCGGCAGCCGAGACCCCAAAGAACATCCGGGTGCCGGGCGGCGGGCGCACTGCGCGTGCGCCCGCCATTTTTTCCCGGAAAAAAGATGGCGGCGCCCATGGGGAGACACGAGGAGCACCGGGGGAGGTAGGTAAGTATTGGGGGGCTATTGGGGGCCATCGGGGACCCTATTTCTCTGTCCTCCGATGTGCGATCACATCGGAGGACAGAGAAATTAAACGGCAAATCGCGTTTTGTTTTTTTTTGTTGCGACCGCCGGTAAACGGTTAATTACCGGCGATCGCAACTCGGGGGTCGGTAAAAACCCCCCGAATCATGTTCTCTGGGGTCTCGGCTACCCTCGGCAACCGAGACCCCAGAGAAAATCCGACTCTGGGGGGCGCTATTCACTTTTTCCACAGCGCCGTTAATTAACGGCGCTGTGGTTTAAGTACCCTTAGCGGCCGCCGTTAAAAGGCGTATCGGCGGTCGTTAAGGGGTTAATGCTATGATAATGCAGATATTTTATGATCTATTGGGACTAATGCGGATATATGGCTGGCTTAAAATAGTATTTATCTTCAGACACTCACACAGCAGCACGCGAGCGCGCTGTTGATCTTGCTGCTCCTCCCCCGTCGCGGCGTCTCCACAGCCCCTCGTGCATGGGTGGTGAATTCACATTCCCACACATGCGCGATCGTGCTTGACGCTGGCGGACGGTGTAGGACCTGCGGATCGCAGTGCGCACACGCCATAAACGCTGATGTGAGTGGCCGGTTCACATCGTGTGACCGGCTCCAACACTAACCACCAATGGGATATAAAGGTCCTTGCCTAGATTAAACGCTATCTCCTTGAGAAAGCTAAAGATTAACAAGTGGAACTTACGTTGGGGGCTCTGCTGGATCTATCTTGGTGCCATTCACCCTATTTACCATTGCTGGTAAGCGTTGCACTATACACATATTTATTAGAAAACCACTTGGTCATATTATGTTTGCACCTAATGAGTGAACGCTTCACACTTTTACTGGTTCTTTATTAGGGGGCACGTGGCACCAGTGATCTTATGTATCATCCTTCTCTACTATTTATTTGTGTGTTTATATTTAGTGTTATTATGATATGTCAAAAATAAATACTCTCTTTTAACCTAATTACTCCGTTATCCTCCGGTTTTTCACTATTATATGGAGTTGGTTAACTTTTCCTCCTTTGAGGACTCTTTTTGCACAATTGTGTGCATGGTATTATTACAATGTGGTTATCTGGTACTTAAATCACAAAATGTTCAGTTTGTCTGATTTTTCTCTTTATAGGTATATTTTTGAGTGAAATGTAACTTGGTAATGTATTCTATAAACTTCTGACAACATGTCTCCAAATTTCCAAGCAATAAATTTTGTATTTTTTTTCTGACAAAGAAAAATGAACAAGACTAGAAAGTTTTTACCAATCGCTCAAAAAAGGTTTATACAGCAAGGTAAAAAGTGTTAAGGGATCATATAAAACATAACCTTTAATTTCTAAATGGACTAAAATTCCAAAAATTCCCCCCCAAAACTGAACAAATAATTAACACCAGGCAGTTTTATATACTAATTCTTATTACTGCAGTGTGCTGAACACGATAGAGCACTATTTCGGCAGTTGGCACCTTTGCCAAAATGCTCACTACATGTAAAATAAACCTCACCAAGGTTCACACATTAATCCAGCCCAAATATAGTGCATTATAAAACAACTCATTAGTTAACACACTGCCAGTATCACCATAGACAAAAGAAATCCATTATTCCCAATGTAATAAAAAAAGACCAAAGGGAAAGCGTAATCAATCTTAATAGAATCAATCCAATATTTGTGTACTTATTGCCCAGGTGTATACAGTAATAAAGGAACGATCTCACCCGTCATTGTTCCTTCCATAGTTGATACGGTTAGAATAGTCCACAGATGTCCGTAAGTTCATGGGGAGGCCTCACATCATCCATACATTACCCTTTACTCAGATTACTTCTGGGACCATAACCTAACATCCCCACATGTACACATCTCCCGACGCGTTTCTTCCGGCTTAGGCTACTTTCACACTAGCGTTGTTGGCTGTAAGTCACAATGCTTCGTTTAGGAGAAAAAACGCATCCTGCAAACTGGTCTGCAGGATGCGTTTTTTCCCTATAGACTAACATTAGCGACGCATTGCGACGTATGGCCACACGTCGCAACCGTCGTGCGACGGTTGCGTCGTGTTTTGGTGGACCGTCGGTACAAAAAAAGTTACATGTAATGTTTTTTTGTGCGTCGAATCCGCCATTTTCGACCGCGCATGTGCGGCCGAAACTCCGCCCCCTCCTCCCCGGACCTTACAATGGGGCAGCGGAAGCGTCGTAAGACTGCTTCCACTGCCCACGTCGGGCATTATTTTCACAACGCGCGTCAGCCCATCGGGCCGACGCATAGCGACGGACCCGTGCCAACGCTAGTGTGAAAGCAGCCTTAGACATCAGGGGAGAAGCAGTTAAGTATAAAATGGGGATAGGGTGTGCGGTCACTCGCCACACATTATCATAAAAGAGCGGCGCTCTTGGCATGCTTTCCACCAGTCTTTCACACTGCTTCTGTCGCAAAAATTTAAGCAGTTCTTCTTTGTTTGATGGCTTGTGACTATCCGTCATCCTCTTGATTACATTCCGGATAAATTTCTGAATCTTCTTATTCTTGGTTCTCTTGGTGCGTTATTTTAGCTGGAGTACTATCAATTATTGCACTGAACCTTTTCTGTATTTTGGTTCCACATCTGAACGTTATGTGTGTGTGTGGATTTTGGCCTTGGCTGTAGGCTCAATTATTTTCACAACGCGCGTCGGCACGTCGGACCGACGCATAGCGACGGACCCGTGCCAACGCTAGTGTGAAAGCAGCCTTAGCCATCAGGGGAGAAGCAGTTAAGTATAAAATGGGGATAGGGTGTGCGGTCACTCGCCACACATTATCATAAAAGAGCGGCGCTCTTGGCATGCTTTCCACCAGTCTTTCACACTGCTTCTGTCGCAAAAATTTAAGCAGTTCTTCTTTGTTTGATGGCTTGTGACTATCCGTCATCCTCTTGATTACATTCCGGATGTTTTCAATGGGGTACAGGTCTGGAGATTGGGCTGCCCATGACAGGGTTTTGATGTGGTGGTCTCTTCATTTTTGCCAGAGCTGTATTATATAGTCATTACAAACAGAGTGATCTATTTCAAGTGTTTGTTTCTGTTAATGTTGATGATTATGGCTTACAGCCAATGAAAACCCCAAACTCATTTTCTCAGTAAATTAGAATACTTTATAACACCAGCTTGAATAATAATTTTAAAATCTGAAATGTTGGCCTACTGAAATATATGTCAAGTAAATGCACTCAATACTTGGTCATGTCTCCTTTTGCATCAATTACTGCATCAATGCAGCATGGCTTGGAGGCAATGAGCCTGTGACACTGCTGAGGTGTTTGGGAAGCCCAGGTTGTTTTGATAGCAGTCTTCAGCTCGTCTGCATTGTTGGGTCTGGTGTCTCTCATCTTCTTCTTGACAATACCCCATAGATTCTGTATGGGGGTAAGGTCAGACGAGTTTGCTGGCCAATCAAGCACAGTGATACTGTTGTATATAAACCAGGTATTGGTACTTTTGGCAGTATGGACAGGTGCCAAGTCTTGCTGGAGAATTAAATTTCCATCTCCAAAAAGCTTGTTGGCAGAGGGAAGCATGAAGTGCTCTAAAATTTACTGGTAGATGTCTGCGCTGACTTTGGTCTTGATGAAACACAGTGGACCTACACCAGCAGATGACATAGATCCCAAACCATCACTAATTGCGGAAACTTCACACTAGACCTCAAGCAGCTTGGATTGTGTGCCTCTCCACTCTTCCTCCAGAATCTGGGACCTTGATTTCAAAATGAAATGCAAAATGTACTTTTATCTGAAAACAACACATTGGACCACTTGAGAAACAGTGCAGTTTTCTCCTTGGCCCAGGTAAGACGCCTCTGGCGTTGTCTAGTGGTCATGAGTGGCTTGACAGAAGGAATGCGACACTTGTAGCCCATGTCCTAGATATGTCTGTGTGTGGTGGCTCCTGAAGCAATGACTCCAGCAGCAGTCCACTCCTTGTGAATCTCCCTCAAATTTTTGAATGGCCTTTTCCTAACAATTGTTTCAAGGATGCAGTTATCCTGGTTGCTTGTGCACCTTTTTCTACCACACTTTTTCCTACCACTCAACTTTCCATTAATATGTTTGGATAAAGCACTCTGAACAGCCAGCTTCTTTAGCAATGACCTTTTGTGGCTTACCCTCCGTGTGGTGTGTCAATGACTGCCTTCTGGACATCTGTCAAGTCAGCAGTCTTCCCCATGATTGTGCAGCCTACTGAAACAGACTAAGGGACATTTTTAAATGCTTAGGAAGCCTTTGCAGGTGTTTTTAGTGATTTATTCTAATTAACTGAGATAAAGACTTCTGGGTTTTCGTTGGCTGCAAGCCATAATCATCAACATTAACAGAAATAAACACTTGAAATAGATCACTCTATTTGTAATGACTCTATATAATATATGAGTTTCATTTTTTATATTGAAGAACTGAAATAAACTTTTTGATATTCTAATTTTGTGAGAAGTACCTGTAGATAGCAACTACCTGCCTGTAAGTTCTTAAAGTTTTGTTTTCTTTCTAAACCTCAGGAACCATATGGCGGATATACAGTGGGGAAAAAAAGGATTTAGTCAGCCACCAATTGTGCAAGTTCTCCCACTTAAAAAGATGAGAGAGGCCTGTTATTGACATCATAGGTAGACCGCAACTATGAGAGTCAAAATGAGAAAACAAATCCAGAAAACCCTCACCTTGTCTGATTTGGCAAGATTTATTTTGCAAATTATGGTTGAAAATAAGTATTCGGTCACCTAAAAACATGCAAGATTTCTGGCTCTCACAGACCTGTAACTTCTTCTTTAAGAGGCTCCTCTGTCCTCCACTCATTACCTGTAGTATTGGCACCTGTTTGAACTTGTTATCAGTATAAAAAACACTTATCCACAACCTCAAACAGGCACACTCCAAACTCCAATATGGTGAAGACTAAAGAGCTGTCGAAGGATACCAGAAACAAAATTGTAGCCCTGCACCAGGCTGGGAAGAATGAATCTACAATAGTATAAGAAGAGAGGAACGCACTCACCGGGCAGGTAAAATCCAATCCTTTATTGAAGCATGGATAAACTTAGCAGGGAGGGGAGTGGAGAGTGACGGACTGGTAGAAACAAAACTCGTCGTGTTTGGAGGAGACAGAATGCTGAGTTGCATCCATAGAACACCATACCTACTGTGAAGCATGAGGGTGGCAACATCATGCTTTGGAGCTGTTTCTCTGCAAAGGGACCAGGATGACTGATCCGTGTACATGAAAGGGACCATGTATTGTGAGATTTTGAGTGCAAATCTCCTACCATCAGCAAGGGTATTGAAGATGAAACATGGATGAGTCTTTCAGTATGATAATGATCCCAAGCACACCACCAGGGCAATGAAGGAGTGGCTTCTTAAGAAGCATATGAAGGTCCTTTAGTGGCCTAGCCAGTCTCCAGATTTCAACCCCATAGAAAAGCTTTGGAGGGAGTTGAAAGTCCATCTTGCCCAGAGACAGACCCAAAACATCACTGCTCTAGAGGAGATCTGCATGAAGGAATGGGCCAACATATGACCAACAGTGTGTGCCAACCTTGTGAAGACTTACAGAAAACGTTTGACCACTGTCATTGCCAACCAAGATATATAACAAAATATTGAGATTAACTTTTGTTAATGACCAAATACTTATTTTCCAACCTAATTTGCAGAATAAATCTTGCCAAATCAGACAAGGCGATTTTCTTGATTTTTCTCATTTTGACTCTCATAGTTGTGGTCTGCCTTTGATGTTAATTACAGGCCTCTCTCATCTTTTTAAGTGGGAGAACTTGCCCAATTGGTGGCTGACTAAATACTTTTTTTCCCACTGTATAACACAAAAATCCAAAACATAACACTCAGGGGAGCAGCAGAAATAGTATATACTAGCTGAAGAGCCCAGTGTTGCCCGGGCATAGTAACTAACTGTGGTTAATTATAACAAATTATAATGATTACTAGATGGCAGCCCGATTCTAAAGAATCGGGAGTCTAGAATCCATATATACTTTATTTATTCAAATGTAAGAATAATACAATTAATAAATAATAGTAAGAAAGAACAAAAAATGGCTGCACTCACCAGCTCTTGACAATTCTTGTTATTTAAGGTACAGTTACACAGGATCCATGAACATGCTTATGAGGGGAGGAATGAAAGACATCAGACAACAACTTTGCGTGTTGTGGCAAATGCCACAACAACGGTTCTTTGCTTAACCCCTTAGTGACAGAGCCAATTTGGTACTTAATGACCGAGCCAATTTTTACAATTCTGACCAGTGACACTTATGAGGTTATAACTCTGGAACGCTTTATCGGATCCCGCTGATTCTGAGATTGTTTTTTCGTGACATGTTGTACTTCAAGATAGTGGTAACATTTCTTTGATATTACTTGCGATTATTTATGAAAAAAATGGAAATATGGCGAAAATTTTTAAAATTTTGCAATTTTCAAACTTTGTATTTTTATGCCCTTAAATCAGAGAGATATGTCATAAAAAATAGTTAATAAATAACATTTCTCACATGTCTACTTTACATCAGCACAATTTTGGAAACAATTTTTTTTTTTGTTAGGAAGTTATAAGGGTTAATAGTTGACCAGCAATTTCTCATTTTTACAACACCATGTTTTTTTTAGGGACCACATCACCTTTGAAGTGATTTTGAGGGGTCTATATAATAGAAAATAACCAAGTGTGACACCATTCTAAAAACTGCACCCCTCAAGCTGCTCAAAACCACATTCAAGAAGTTTATTAACCCTTTACGTACTTCACAGGAACTAAAACAATGTGGAAGAAAAAAATGAACATTTTACTTTTTTTTGCAAACATTTTACTTCAGAACCATTTTTTTTAATTTTCACAAGTGTAAAAACAGAAATTTAACCACAAATTTTGTTGTGCAATTTTTCCTGAGTACGCCGATACCCCATATGTGGAGGTAAACCACTGTTTGGGCGCACCGCAGAGCTTGGAAGTGAAGGAGCACCGTTTGACTGTTTCAATGCAGAATTGGCTGGAATTGAGATCGGACGCCATGTCGCGTTTGGAGAGCCCCTAATGTGCCTAAACAGTGGAAACCCCCCACAAGTGACACCATTTTGGAAACTAGACCCCCCAAGGAACTTATCTAGATGTGTGGTGAGCACTTTGAACCCCCAAGTGCTTCACAGAAGTTTATAACGTAGAGCCGTGAAAATAAAAAATCGCATTTGTTTTCACAAAAATGATTTTTTCGCCCACAAATTCTTATTTTCACAAGGGTAACAGGAGAAATTAGACCACAAAAGTTGTTGTGCAATTTCTCCTGAGTACGTCGATACCCCATATGTGGAGGTAAACCACTGTTTGGGCGCACCGCAGAGCTTGGAAGTGAAGGAGCACCGTTTGACTTTTTCAATGCAGAATTGGCTGGAATTGAGATCGGATGCCATGTCGCGTTTGGAGAGTCCCTGATGTGCCTAAACAGTGGAAACCCCCCACAAGTGATACCATTTTGGAAACTAGACCCCTTAAGGAACTTATCTAGATGTGTGGTGAGCACTTTGAACCCCCAAGTGCTTCACAGAAGTTTATAACGTAGAGCCGTGAAAATAAAAAATCTAATTTTTTCTACAAAAATGATCTTTTTGCCCCCAAATTTTTATTTTCACAAGGGTAACAGGAGAAATTAGACCACAAAAGTTGTTGTACAATTTCTCCTGAGTACGTCGATACCCCATATATGGGGGTAAACCACTGTTTGGGCGCACCGCAGAGCTTGGAAGAGAAGGAGTGTCGTTTTACTTTTTCAATGTAGAATTGGCTGGAATTGAGATCGGACGCCATGTCACGTTTGGAGAGCCGCTGATGTGCCTAAACAGTAGAGACCCCCCACATATGACACCATTTTGGAAACTAGACCCCTTAAGGAACTTATCTAGATGTGTGGTGAGCACTTTAAACCCCCAGGTGCTTCACAGAAGTTTATAACGTAGAGCCGTGAAAATAAAAAAATCGCATTTTTTCTACAAAAATGATCTTTTTGCCTCCAAATTTTTATTTTACCAAGGGTAACAGGAGAAAATGGACCCCAGAAGCTGTTGTACAATTTGTCTTGAGTACGCCGACACCCCATATGTGGGGGTAAACCACTGTTTGGGCGCATGGCTGAGCTCGGAAGCAAAGGAGCGCCATTTGACTTTTCAATGCAAAATTGACTGGAATTGAGATCGGACGCCATGTCGCGTTTG
Organism: Ranitomeya variabilis; assembly: GCF_051348905.1. NCBI lineage: Eukaryota > Metazoa > Chordata > Amphibia > Anura > Dendrobatidae > Ranitomeya > Ranitomeya variabilis. Next base: position 137,914,134 of record NC_135238.1, on the reverse strand, counting down.
GAGAGCCCCTGATGTGCCTAAACAGCAGAAACCCCCCAAAAGTGACCCCATTTTGGAAACTAGACCCCCCATGGAACTTATCTAGATGTGTAGTGAGAACTTTGAATGCCCAAGTGCATCACAGAAGTTTATAATGCAGAGTCGTGAAAATAAAAAATATATATTTTTTAACAATAAAGATTTTTTAGCCCCCAAGTTTTTATTTTCACAAGGGTAACAAGAGAAATTGGACCCCAAAAGTTGTTGTCCAATTTGTCCTGAGTATGCTGGTACCCCATATGTGGGGGTAAACCACTGTTTGGGCGCACGGCAGAGCTCGGAAGGGAAGGAGCGCCATTTTGGAATGCAGACTTTGATAGAATTGTCTGCGGGCGTTATGTTGCGTTTGCAGACCACTAATGTACCTAAACAGTAGAAACCCCCAACAAGTGACCCCATTTTGGAAAATAGACCCCCCAAGGAACTTATCTAGATATGTGGTGAGAACTTTGAATGCCCAAGTGCTTCACAGAAGTTTATAATGCAGAGTAGTGAAAATAAAAAATATTTTTTTTCCCACAAAAAAGATTTTTTTAGCCCCCAAATTTTTATTTTCACAAGGGTAACAAGAGAAATTGGACCCCAAAAGTTGTTGTCCAATTTGTCCTGAGTATGCTGGTACCCGATATGTGGGGGTAAACCACTGGTTGGGTGCACGGCAGAGCTCGGAAGGGAAGGAGCGCCATTTTGGAATGCAGACTTTGATAGAATTGTCTGCGGGCATTATGTTGCGTTTGCAGACCCCTAATGTACCTAAACAGTAGAAACCCCCACAAGTGACCAAATTTTGGAAACTAGACCCCCTAAGGAACTTATCTAGATATGTGGTGAGAACTTTGAAAGCTCAAGTGCTTCACAGAAATTTATAATGCAGAGTAGTGAAAATAAAAAAATATATTTTTTTCCAACAAAAAAGATTTTTAGCCCCCAAGTTTTTATTTTCACAAGGGTAACAGGAGAAATTGGACCCCAAAAGTTGTTGTCCAATTTATCCCGAGTACGCTGATGCCCCATATGTGGGGGTAAACCACTGTTTGGGCGCACGGCAGAGCTCAGAAGGGATGGAGTACCATTTGACTTTTTTAGCGCAAAATTGGCTGTCGTGTTTGGAGACCCCCCTGATGTACCTAAACAGTGGAAACCCCCAAATTATAACTCCAACCCTAACTCCAACACAGCCCTAACCCTAATCTCAACCCGATCCATAATCCTAATCACAACCCTAACGATAATCACAACCCTAACCCCAAAACAGCCCTAATCTCAACCCTAACCATAACCCTAATCAAAACCCTAAATCCAACACACCCCTAACCCTAATCCCAACCCTAACCCTAATCCCAACCCTAATCCCAAACGTAACACTAATCCCAACCCTAATCCAAACCCTAACCCTAATCCCAACTCTAACCCTAACTTTAGCCCCAACCCTAACTTTAGCCCCAACCCTAACCATAACTTTAGCCCCCGTCGTCACAAAAAAAGTTCAATGTAACCTTTTTTTTGTACGTCGCGTCCGCCATTTCTGCGGATGCGTGGCTGTAACTCTGCCCCCTCCTCCCCAGGACATAGACTGGGCAGCGGATGCGTTGAAAAACTGCATCCGCTGCCCACGTTGTGCACAATTTTCACAACGTGCGTCGGTACATCGGGCCGACGCATTGCGACCGCCCCGTACCGACGCAAGTGTGAAAGAAGCCTAAGGCTACTTTCACACTAGCGTCGTACTCGGCCCATCGCAGTGTGTCGGGCCGACATACCGACGCTAGCGTTGTAAGCGCCGCACAACGGGTGCAGCGGATGCTGTTTTTTCAACACATCCGCTGCCCCATTGTGAGGTGCGGGGAGGCGGGGGCGGAGTTCCGGCCACGCATGCGCGGTCGGAAATGGCGGACACGTCGCACAAAAAAGTTACATGTAGTTTTTTTTGTGTCGACGGTCCGCCGAAGCACGACGCATCCGTCGCACGATGGATGCGACATGTGGCAATCCGTCGCAATGCGTCGCTAATGTAAGCCAATGGAGAAAAAACGCATCCTGCAAGCACTTTTGCAGGATGCGTTTTTTCTCCAACGACGCATTGCGACGGAAGCCAAAAAACGCTAGTGTGAAAGTAGCCTAACCCTAACCCTAGCCCTAACCCTAACCCTAAATTTAGCCCCAACCCTAACACTAACTCTAACCCTAACTCTAACCCTAACCCTAACTCTAACCCTAACTCTAACCCTAACCCTAACCCTAATTTTAGCCCCAACTTGTCTTCTCCTGCCGGCCGGCAGATGGCAGCAGATGGCGGGCGCACTGCGCATGCGCCCGCCATGATGAAAAAGCCGGCTGGCAGGAGAAGACAGAAGAGGACCCAGGGACCCCGGGTGAGTATGATAGGGTCCCCGATTCCCCCTATTTCTCTGTCCTCTGATGTGCGATCACATCAGAGGACAGAGAAATAACTGATCGCTTTTTTTTTTTTTTGCGGTCGCCGGTAAACTGTTAATTACCGGCGATCGCAAAGTTCTTGTTCTTTGGGGTCTCGGCTACCCCTGGCAGCCGAGACCCCAAAGAACATCCGGGTGCCGGGCGGCGGGCGCCCATGGGGAGACACGAGGAGCACCGGGGGAGGTAGGTAAGTATTGGGGGGCTATTGGGGGCCATCGGGGACCACATTTCTCTGTCCTCCGATGTGCGATCACATCGGAGGACAGAGAAATTAAACGGCAAATCGCGTTTTGTTTTTTTTTGTTGCGACCGCCGGTAAACGGTTAATTACCGGCGATCGCAACTCGGGGGTCGGTAAAACCCCCCCGAATCATGTTCTCTGGGGTCTCGGCTACCCTCGGCAACCGAGACCCCAGAGAAAATCCGACTCTGGGGGGCGCTATTCACTTTTTCCACAGCGCCGTTAATTAACGGCGCTGTGGATTAAGTACCCTTAGCGGCCGCCGTTAAAAGGCGTATCGGCGGTCGTTAAGGGGTTAAGAACAATAATGTAAATAATAAATAATATGTATCAATAACTATGTATATTGGTATGTTCTATGACATTTTAAAATATTTCATTATTATGTGGAAAAGCTCTTAGTACCCATACTGGCGCATACTTGTGTGCCCATCAGGTATTTTCACAGTAATTTTACATCTGATGGGTTGGTATGAAACGTTTTTAATCATCTCTTGGGCTTAGCTAAGCCTTCATTTTAAATAATTCTAATAAGTACAACAGAAATAAAAGCCTTTTTGTGTATCCAAATTTTTTGTGTTTATTTTTACAGAAGTGTAAAATTTAAGAAATCAACGTTCATAGTACACCGATGGGCTAATATAAGCATGCCCATCAACCACGTCACGGTAGCCTTTGAACTGATGGGTCCTAACTAACTGATTCCTATTTCTTAATACTCAAACCTCTTTCACATCTGCATGTTTCTGATATTTGCAGAAGTAATGTTAAAAACAATACAACTTCCACACTTGGCACCAAAGAACTGACCTACAACACTACTACTTTCAGCAAGTGCCATGCAATGTAGATGAAGCTTGGAGTTAACTTGCAGTAAATGCGGCAAACGCGGCTTCGACAATTGCATTAAATGCAGCCACAACAAAAACACTGGTAAGTGGAGATTTTGTGGCGAAAACTGCAGAAACCACATGTGCCGCACCTGCCGCAAGTGAAGTACAAATTCCGTATACATTGCATGCAACTTACAGCAAGAGTGGCGTGGGTCAGCCCTTAGGCAGGAAGTGCAGAAATAGCCTTTTTTCCACCATAAATTCTCCAAATAGCAGAAAAATGTTGATGTGAAAGCAAAATCTCTATTCTTTCCCTATCTATCTAAATATGTACCTATCTATATATCTATTTCTATGTACAGAACACACCTGGAGATAGAGATGTGTGTGAACAGCCATCCCACCCGTCTCTTACCTGTTCACAAAAACCTCACCCTTTTTAAAAACAAAATGAAATCTCTCAGCAGCTATACTGCTGGAGCTTCAAATACAGGTTCCTATCACCAAATACAGGCATTTGGATGATACACATCTTACATCTTGTACTTAATGTGTGTTCTACTTACCTATAAAAATATGTATTGATATATCATATTTCTAAATTTATGTAGATATGATATAGAGTTATTAACCCTATATGCTAATGAGTACGTATGTTATATACGTATTTCCTACATAAGTACTTAAAATCTATATGTCTATGGCTACACTAATTTTTTTTTGTTTTTGTTTTTTTTCCTTATCTCTATACATAGAATTTGCCTATTGCTGTATATGTTATTAGAAAAACTGAATAATGAAAAAAAAGAAAAGTAACTTTAAACTAAAATATTTTTGTAGATAATATTACGTGTGAACACTTTAGTACTATCAGCCAATAATTGTCCTTGAAGTGGTGTATTAACCACTTTAACCCTCACATTGCAACATTGCTTCACCCTGGAAAAAGCAACATACAATTGACCATGGGCAAAAGCAGGTTCTGGTAGATAAATACCAACTCGATGGAGGGTCTGGCCTTGAGATTTATTTATGGTCATTGCAAATGCGGGCTTGATGGGAAATTGTCTCCGTCTTAATTTAAAAGGTAATCCAGTCTCTGATGGACACAAATCAATTCGTGGAATGAATACCACATTTCCTGCTGCTGACCCACTAATTACTTTAGCCAGTATGATATTGGCATGTAAGGCAGTGACAATGAGCCGCGTACCATTGCAGAGACCTTTGTTCGTGTTCAGATTACGTAATAACATGACAATGGTGCCAATTTTAAGTTTCAGCCGATGTGAAGGCATTCCAGTTGGTGTTAGTGAATTCAAAAACTCAAGTGGGTATTGATCGAGGTCATCAGCTTCATCAGGATCGATGGAATCATCACTGATATATTCAGTATAGTCACCTATCAATAAATCCATGACTTGGGAATTGACTTTCTCAACGTCCTCATTTTTTGGACATAAAATTGCATGAGATGCAGCTGTATTTATGCTTTCGGTGTCATTCACATCAATACAAAGATTATCTCCAAAAATTTCAATTATTAAAGAGCCAGTGCATACCATGTCTGGAGGAATTTCAATTACATCATCTCCAAGGTTATGTTCATTAGATAGTTCACCATTTCCCAGTTGAAGCAACCAACTGCTGTAGTGAGGATCAATGGAGCGCATGTTGTTAATAAGTGGCAGGCGAGTAAAATGTTGCCAGTGTTGTGAATATTTTATACAGCTCTCTACAACATCAGTTCTTGTCCCATGAGGGATGACAGGAAGACATTGTCTAAAGTCGCCTCCAAAAACAATCACTTTACCTCCAAACGGTGTTTTTTCTTTGTGAGCTACATTTGTTGTCATGACATCACGTAAAACTCTATCAATGACATGCAATGCATATTTGGATAGCATTGTGCACTCATCAATAATAAAAAGTTTAGTGCTGTGCAAATCTTTTGCTGCATCGGTATCATTCTTAATCCTGGAAACAGATGTTTCATTCACAGGAATTGGAATCACATAAAGAGAATGAATGGTTCGTCCACCTTGTAGCAAGTTGGCGGCAATTCCAGTAGTGGCAGCAGGTGACACAATGTCTCCTTGTCCTCTTAGCTGATGTAGGAGTAGATGATATAGGTACGTTTTTCCGCTGCCACCAGGACCATCAAGGAAAAAACACTTTGCTGTAGAAATAGTGTCTTCTAAAGCTTGAGTGATAGCATCAAAAGCAAAAAGTTGGTCCTCATTTAGAGTAGCTTTCATTTCAGCAGCTGCTGATAACTCATAATCTTTATCATACTGTGGGAGGAGGTGTTGTTTCTTGACTGGACGTGGCAAATTAAAATCAGTATAAGTTTTGCCATGAGCTTTAAGAACATGTTGGACATCTGTCATAGCATAGCCTTCACAATTGACACACTCCAGAGTGTCGGAGTGGTATGCATAGCAGTAGTCTTCTACAAAGTGTTCCTTAAATTCATCCCATAAGTCCCGAGGTTTAGCTGGAGGACCAAAAATACAAATGTAGGCAAACATGTCACGTAGCTGTGCTGGCATGTTGAGAATACTGGCATCAAGTAATGTATTTCTCCACAGACTATCATCAAATAGTAAGCCAAGAGCTAATGCCGCATCTTTGAAGGTTTCATGTGTGACTCCGTGTACAGTTTTTATGCTGTCAAAACTGGTTGCACCTTTGACATGTAACAATAACAATCTTAAATAGTAGCGTTCTTGGTCTTTCACACTGACAGTATACATTCGTCCAATCACAGAACCACCTGCTCGCTTTCTAACTTCCCAAGAACCTTCTTTCCAAACATAGTTTTCGGGAATTTCACGGTATAAATAAATATGAGCATGATGGTCATTCTGATTAAGCTTGAAGTAGGCCATAAGTGTAGAATTTTGATGGAGCTTTTGTTTGATGTTTCCAATAGAGTCATCCTCATGAAAATAGAGTGGCTGAGAATGCGGTAGATGTACAGCAAGGCGAATGATGCTATGAGATTGTTTATGCATTGGATATGAGAATATTCGCCAAGCTGCCTCTGGTGCACTGACATATCTTGAATCCATGAATTGGTGTGTTTCATCATGTTGGATGTTAGTCTGGCAGATTTCAAGATTGGCTTTATCATGTCCTTTGTAGACGTATTTAAATAAATATTTCACAGCCTGAATGGAACCACAAACTTCGACATTTATATGGCACTTGTATTTTAATAGCAGGAACGGATTATATGGAACCACCCACGAATTGTCAATCATGTTAGAATGGTGTTGAAAAGATGGGCCAAAGTGTCTGCGATAAGTAGGATAGGCGTCCTTAGCTATGATGGTTCTTGGTTCCAAATCTTTAGGGAAACCTTTTGTACACTTCCCCAGATCCATACAGGGAGAATTTGGGTTGTGTTCTCCACACGGACCATGAATCATATGTTGGAGAACAATTTTATGGAGCTGAGGGTAGTGGGTAGGATTGGGAATTTCAGCCCACACTGTATTGTCTATGTCCTCCTCAGTCCTTAATTTGGAGTTGCTGTCCAGAATAATCAAAATGTGAGCGTGTGGAAGGCCACGTTTTTGAAATTCAATTACATGAACCATAGCGCAAACTTTCCCAAATAATCCGTTGTTAATGTCTTTTAAGAGTGCTTCCAGTTTTATTTTGAAAACACGTGCCACCAAATCAGGTCTATGTTCCACACGCTGCCAAGGTTCCAAATTCTCAGTAATCTCATTCCATTTCGGATTACAGGTCATGGTGATGAATAGATCAGGACGACCATATTTAGTCACAATAGCCATGGCATCCTGGTACCGCTGCTGCATATTCCTGGGACTGCCTTCAAACGAAGATGGTAAAATGACCGTTTTTCCAATGGGGATGCCCTTCTCAATGGATTTTTTCTGGAGATGTTCCTGGAGTACACAATAATCCTCTACTTTCAAATCCTTTTGGTGTTGACGGATATAATTTAGGCGATTTGCCTCGATTTTCACATAAGCATGCACTAAGTACTGCTGAGTGAGTTTGCCACCATTCAGGAGTGGATTAAACTGATTACGGACAGACAGCACATAGCAGTAATATTGCAGTTGTGTAACTCTGCGTGGACTTTGCCCTTGTTGCTTGAGGCCATCATGCCAGCCCTGGTCTCCATAAGGGAAAAATAAAGGATAGAGTAAAGCATCTAAATTACTGTGTAGAATGCTGACCTGTTGTGTTCTTGGCGCCAAAGGATTTTTGGGGTCCGGTTGTAAATGTATTAAAATATCACGATTAAATGGTGGCTCTCCATTGTCATTTTCAAATACGACAGCAACTTCATTGACAGTTGGATTATTATATCGGCGAGGGTCTTGATTCCGATCTTGTTTAAGGGCCAGGATGATATTTGGCATGAGAGTGCCATTAGCTTCAGCTTTAAGATGTTCTTCATGTTCCACATCTCGTAACATTTTGTAGGCAGCAACAAAGGGATTCACATTGTCTAACTGAAGAGCAATTATACTCATCAAAGTGGGATGACATTTTTGATTTTGTTCACAGTTTAAACGTTGTTCATTCGCGGTAGCGGTATCCAAAATATACAGTTGGGCATAAGCTGGAACTTGATCATCACTGGGATGTAGGGTTCCAGTACGATGATATATTTGTCCATGTATACGGAAACAGTAAGGGCCATGTCCAGGTGGAGGGGATATATTGGCACCCATGGAGGCGAAAGCAAATGAGCTGTTAATACTACGAATATTTTCCATGAGATTCTTACTGAACTCACTCTCCCCTGTCAGCAATCGTTTAAAGACCTCGGGATATTGGGGTATAGGTATATGCACTTTACTCTTGTGACAACACAGAGTAAAATTTTTATCTGTTGGTATCTCAGCATTAAAATGTAATGCTTGACAATGTTCACATAAATAGTTCATAGGACCACAGGAGTGTTCTACTATGGTACTGTCATCATTAGTAAAACCTGTAGGATGTTGAGGTACAGGTTGTGGTAACGGAGCATTGGAATGTTTCTTTAAGCCAACATATATAAAGCGTGGACCTGGTAGAGGATCTTCACTGTCCACAGATTCAATCCCTGAGGAGTTGGAAGGTGTATCGTGGTCAGAGTTTATTAATATGGAGGTGCAAGCGGTTTTTTTGCGCCGTTCACTGCGTGCACCAGCTGCATTTGGTAATGGTTTGTTTGTTGCCTTAGAAGAGTCAGGTGTGAAGCATGTCTTATAAGCAGACTTAACGGTGTACAGGCAACGGCGTTTATCATTTGGAGTGTAAGTAGGACAGTGTTTGCGCTTACGTGCAGATTTACCAACGGTTAAAGGAGCTTGAGGCTGCACACATTCTATGAATGGAGACAAAGAAGCTGTATTGTGGGCAGAATCTATGACTGAGGACGTGGAAATATTATGTTTGCAACGTTGAGAGCGTGCAGCAGCAGCTTTATTACTTAATCGATTAGTTTTGTCCTCAAAAGACTCATTAGTAATGCGTTTATTGCAAGCAGCATTAACAGTGTCCAGGCGCTTCTGTCTGTCCTCTGTAGTCTCGTTAGCACGCTGTTTGCACTTACGTGCGGCATCGGCGGCTTTTCGCTCTGCGTCATTGGTATACTTATTATCAGACCTGATGTTACGTGCGCCATCAGCAGCTTTGGGCTCTGTGTCATTAGTATACTTAACAGTGTCCAGGCGCTTGCATCTATCCTCTGTACTCTTGTTAGCATGCTGTTTGCGCTTACGTGCAGCATCGGTGTCTTTTCGCTGTGCGTCATTGGTATACTTATTATCAGACCTGATGTTACGTGCGCCATCAGCAGCTTTGGGCTCTGTGTCATTAGTATACTTAACAGTGTGCAGGCACTTGCATCTATCCTCTGTACTCTTGTTAGCACGCTGTTTACGCTTACGTGCAGCATCGGCGGCTTTTCGCTCTGCGTCATTGGTATACTTATTATCAGACCTGATGTTACGTGCGCCATCAGCAGCTTTGGGCTCTGTGTCATTAGTATACTTAACAGTGTCCAGGCGCTTGCATCTCTCCTCTGTACTCTTGTTAGCACGCTGTTTGCGCTTACGTGCAGCATCGGCGGCTTTTCGCTCTGCATCATTACCATACTTTATATCAGACCTGATCTTACGTGCGCCATCAGCAGCTTTGGACTCTGTGTCATTAGTATACTTAACAGTATCCAGGCACTTGCATCTATCCTCTGTACTCTTGTTAACACGCTGTTTGCGCTTACGTGTGGCATCGGCGGCTTTTCGCTCTGCATCATTACCATACTTTACATCAGACCTGATCTTACGTGCGCCATCAGCAGCTTTACACTCTGTGTCATTAGTATACTTAACAGTATCCAGGCGCTTGCATCTATCCTCTGTACTCTTGTTAACACGCTGTTTGCGCTTACGTGCGGCATCGGCGGCTTTTCGTTCTGCATCATTACCATACTTTATATCAGACCTGATCTTACGTGCGCAATCAGCAGCTTTGGGCTCTGTGTCATTAGTATACTTAACAGTATCCAGGCACTTGCATCTATCCTCTGTACTCTTGTTAACACGCTGTTTACGCTTACGTGCGGCATCGGCGGCTTTTCGCTCTGCATCATTACCATACTTTATATCAGACCTGATCTTACGTGCGCCATCAGCAGCTTTGGACTCTGTGTCATTACTATACTTAACAGTGTCCAGGCGCTTGCATCTATCCTCTGTACTCTTGTTAGCACGCTGTTTACGCTTACGTGCGGCATCGGCGTCTTTTTGCTCTGCATTATTAGTATACTTTATATCAGACCTAATCTTACGTGCGCCATCAGCAGCTTTGGGCTCTGTGTCATTAGTATCCTTACTATTAGAGCTCATGTTGGCTAAGCTAAACAGCTTTAAGCATGGTGGTGGCAAACAACAGGTTAATAAGAGGCAGTGTCAGGTAGTAGGAAAATAGCCAGTTAATAATAGGCAATAGTTCTTTGCAGGAATACAGATATTAATAAATAGGCAGTTTATATTGCAGAGAAATTGCTGGGCAATAATGGACAATGTCCTTATGTGGCAAATAATAGAGCAATATACCCAGTGTGGCAAAGAAGAGGTTAATAAACGGCAGTCTCTCAGTATAACAGTCAGTGAATAATAGGCAGTATATGGAGAAAACACCAAACAAAAGTTCAAAATTGGTGTGAAAATGTCACTGAACCACTTCACAACTAAATATATATAGTGTTGGTAAATGGTATTATCATTTTTTTGACGAAATTCGGCAGGAGCTTGAAGAGCGACGTCACTGGGACCGCCTCCACGCAGTAGAAACTTGCTGTGAGGTAAAAATTCAAAAATCACACCAAAATGGCGGGCGGAGTGTGTCACAGTACGGCACATTTCTGATTGGTCGCTCGCGGCAGGCGGCAACCAATCAGAAAAGTGCCGCGCACTACGAAGGCATATATCTTTGTCCACCCTGAGCGGGTGTAGGACGCTGGTGACGTCACTTATCTCCGGACATTATCTCCGGACAAAGCCATGGAAGTTGGCACAAATTGCCGGAAGTAGTATTCTAGGCAATTATATATTAGATTTTAATGTTATCAGTGTTTACCTTTGAACATTTATATTGTATTGTCCTGTCACCAGCCATGTGTACGATTATCGGCCGAAAGCCTCTCTGGAACCAATAATCACCCCATGTAAAGGTATCTTTATAAGTTAAAGATTCAGAATACTATGACTTTTATCATATCCTGAACAGTCAAGTTTTTTATGAACCGTTAAGGTTTTCTGGTTGAAGTAAAAAAAACTCTGAGTGTTTACAGTTTGAAACCATAAAATGTTAAAAAATTATGTCATTCTTGAGTATATCACTCAATGGTGCTCATAAACGTGTCAAATTTGATCTATAATATACTTTAATATACGTTACTTTAATCTTTAATATACTTAAGAACAGGGCCCCAGACATCACACAGGGGGTCTGAAACACCGCACAGTGGTCCAAAATATCGCTGTGCTCTGCCTGGGGCCCCATATGCTGCCTGGGGCCCCTGTGCTCTGCCTGGGGCCCCATATGCTGCCTGGGGCCCCTGTGCTCTGCCTGGGGCCCCATGTTCTGCCTGGGGCCGCTGTGCTCTGCCTGGGGCCCCATATGCTGCCTGGGGCCCCTGTGCTCTGCCTGGGGCCCCATATGCTGCCTGGGGCCCCTGTGCTCTGCCTGGGGCCCCATAGGCTGCCTGGGGCCCCTGTGCTCTACCTGGGACCACTGTGCTCTGCCTGGGGCCCCATATGCTGCCTGGGGCCCCTGTGCTCTGCCTGGGGCCCCTGTGCTCTGCCTGGGGCCCCATGTTCTGCCTGGGGCCACTGTGCTCTGCCTGGGGCCCCATAGGCTGCCTGGGGCCCCTGTGCTCTGCCTGGGACCACTGTGCTCTGCCTGGGGCCCCATATGCTGCCTGGGGCCACTGTGCTCTGCCTGGGGCCCCATATGCTGCCTGGGGCCCCTGTGCTGGCCCCTGTGCTCTGCCTGGGGCCCCATGTTCTGCCTGGCGCCCCTGTGCTATGCCTGGGGCCCCATATGCTGCCTGGGGCCCCTGTGCTCTGCCTGGGGCCCCATATGCTGCCTGGGGCCCCTGTGCTCTGCCTGGGGCCCCATAGGCTGCCTGGGGCCCCTGTGCTCTGCCTGGGACCACTGTGCTCTGCCTGGGGCCCCATATGCTGCCTGGGGCCCCTGTGCTCTGCCTGGGGCCACTGTGCTCTGCCTGGGGCCCCATATGCTGCCTGGGGCCACTGTGCTCTGCCTGGGGCCCCATATTCTGCCTGGGGCCCCTGTGCTCTGCCTGGGACCACTGTGCTCTGCCTGGGGCCCCATATGCTGCCTGGGGCCCCTGTGCTCTGCCTGGGGCCACTGTGCTCTGCCTGGGGCCCCATATGCTGCCTGGGGCCCCTGTGCTCTGCCTGGGGCCACTGTGCTCTGCCTGGGGCCCCATATGCTGCCTGGGGCCCCTGTGCTCTGCCTGGGGCCCCATATGCTGCCTGGGGCCCCTGTGCTCTGCCTGGGGCCCCTGTGCTCTGCCTGGGGCCCCATGTTCTGCCTGGGGCCACTGTGCTCTGCCTGGGGCCCCATAGGCTGCCTGGGGCCCCTGTGCTCTGTCTGGGACCACTGTGCTCTGTCTGGGGCCCCATATGCTGCCTGGGGCCCCTGTGCTCTGCCTGGGGCCACTGTGCTCTGCCTGGGGCCCCATATGCTGCCTGGGGCCCCTGTGCTCTGCCTGGGGCCCCATATGCTGCCTGGGGCCCCTGTGCTCTGCCTGGGACCACTGTGCTCTGCCTGGGGCCCCATATGCTGCCTGGGGCCCCTGTGCTCTGCCTGGGGCCACTGTGCTCTGCCTGGGGCCCCATATGCTGCCTGGGGCCCCTGTGCTCTGCCTGGGGCCCCTGTGCTCTGCCTGGGGCCCCTGTGCTCTGCCTGGGGCCCCATATGCTACCTGGGGCCCCTGTGCTCTGCCTGGGGCCACTGTGCTCTGCCTGGGGTCCCATATGCTGCCTGGGGCCCCTGTGCTCTGCCTGGGGCCCCATATGCTGCCTGGGGCCCCTGTGCTCTGCCTGGGGCCCCTGTGCTCTGCCTGGGGCCCCATGTTCTGCCTGGGGCCCCTGTGCTCTGCCTGGGGCCACTGTGCTCTGCCTGGGGCCCCATATGCTGCCTGGGGCCCCTGTGCTCTGCCTGGGGCCCCATATGCTGCCTGGGGCCCCTGTGCTCTGCCTGGGGCCCCTGTGCTCTGCCTGGGGCCCCATGTTCTGCCTGGGGCCCCTGTGCTCTGCCTGGGGCCACTGTGCTCTGCCTGGGGCCCCATATGCTGCCTGGGGCCCCTGTGCTCTGCCTGGGGCCCCATATGCTGCCTGGGGCCCCTGTGCTCTGCCTGGGGCCCCATGTTCTGCCTGGGGCCACTGTGCTCTGCCTGGGGCCCCATAGGCTGCCTGGGGCCCCTGTGCTCTGCCTGGGACCACTGTGCTCTGCCAGGGGCCCCATATGCTGCCTGGGGCCCCTGTGCTCTGCCTGGGGCCACTGTTCTCTGCCTGGGGCCCCATATGCTGCCTGGGGCCCCTGTGCTCTGCCTGGGGTCCCATATGCTGCCTGGGGCCCCTGTGCTCTGCCTGGGACCACTGTGCTCTGCCTGGGGCCCCATATGCTGCCTGGGGCCCCTGTGCTCTGCCTGGGGCCACTGTGCTCTGCCTGGGGCCCCATATGCTGCCTGGGGCCCCTGTGCTCTGCCTGGGGCCCCATATGCTGCCTGGGGCCCCTGTGCTCTGCCTGGGGCCCCTGTGCTCTGCCTGGGGCCCCTGTGCTCTGCCTGGGGCCACTGTGCTCTGCCTGGGGCCACTGTGCTCTGCCTGGGGCCCCATATGCTGCCTGGGGCCCCTGTGCTCTGCCTGGGGCCCCATATGCTGCCTGGGGCCCCTGTGCTCTGCCTGGGGCCCCATGTTCTGCCTGGGGCCACTGTGCTCTGCCTGGGGCCCCATAGGCTGCCTGGGGCCCCTGTGCTCTGCCTGGGACCACTGTGCTCTGCCTGGGGCCCCATATGCTGCCTGGTGCCCCTGTGCTCTGCCTGGGGCCACTGTGCTCTGCCTGGGGCCCCATATGCTGCCTGGGGCCCCTGTGCTCTGCCTGGGGCCCCATATGCTGCCTGGGGCCCCTGTGCTCTGCCTGGGGCCCCATGTTCTGCCTGGGGCCACTGTGCTCTGCCTGGGGCCCCATAGGCTGCCTGGGGCCCCTGTGCTCTGCCTGGGACCACTGTGCTCTGCCTGGGGCCCCATATGCTGCCTGGGGCCCCTGTGTTCTGCCTGGGGCCCCATAGGCTGCCTGGGGCCCCTGTGCTCTACCTGGGACCACTGTGCTCTGCCTGGGGCCCCATATGCTGCCTGGGGCCCCTGTGCTCTGCCTGGGGCCACTGTGCTCTGCCTGGGGCCCCATATGCTGCCTGGGGCCCCTGTGCTCTGCCTGGGTGTAGGACACTGGTGACGTCACTTATCTCCGGACATTAGCTTCGGACATTATCTCCGGACATTAGCTCCGGACAAAGCCACGGAAGTTGGCACAGATTGCAGGAAGTAGTATTCTAGGCAATTAATCTCCGGACATTAGCTCCGGACATTAGCTCCGGACATTAGCTCCGGACATTAGCTCCGAACATTATCTCCGGACATTAGCTCCGGACAAAGCCACGGAAGTTGGCACAAATTGCAGGAAGTAGTATTCTAGGCAATTATATATTAGATACTGCACATTAAAACATCATATATTCAACACTATAGATTTGCAACACAAATTAACTAAATAATTACCCAAGTATTGATAGTATTTTATTTTCGACTCATTCAAGTTTTTTTTTAATCTGTGTTTGAAGTTTTAAGTTAGGCTGGGTTCACATTACGTTTACAGCAGCCCGTTCAACACATACGGTAACGGGCTGCTGTAAACGTAAGTGCCGGTATGGCAGCACGCTAGCGCAGATAGAGCATCTGCTAGCTCTATCTGCGCTAGCAGTGACGGACCCGGAAACGCTGCAGCCTGCGTCTCAGGGTCCGTCACTCAATGACGGCACATCGCTAGCGCACACCCATTGTGGGCGGGCGCTAGTGATGCGTCTGACATAGGAATTAATGGCGGCCGTTAAGGACTATGTTACACCGCGTTTATGCCGCGGTGTAACGTAGTCCGTCTAACGGACGCCCATAACGTAGTGTGAACCCAGCCTTAATGAGATGCTGGTGCTTCGGGGCATACCAGTATGCGCCCTCACACCTGTCATTTTCCGATCACTCCACTATTTTCCCCTCACTCCTGTTAATTTTCTCCCTCACAGTTCTCATTTTCCCCTCACTCCACTATTGTCCCCTCACAACTCTCATTTTAACCACACCTCTCATTTTCACCACACCTCTCATTTTCACCTGACACCTCTCATTTTCCCCTCACTCCTCTCATTTTCCCCTCATTTCGCTCTTCCCCTCCCTCACACGTGCACAGTAACTTCCTGTTATGAGTACAGCGGTGTAATCCATGAGGCTCCTCACTTTCCCTTGACATCATGCCTAGTGGGATGATGTTGGTAAGTCATGCCTAATATTATAAGAGTTAGAATTAAGATTGAGCATGAATTCCTCGAGCTGCTGTGTGGTCCCATCCCACTTGAAAAAGATATCATCAATATAACGAAGCCAGCACAGCACATGGTCAGCGGCCCCGCCGCCAAACAGGAATCTCTCCCAATACCCAAGGAAGAGATTAGCGTACGAGGGTGCGCAGGCTGCACCCATGGCTGTGCCGGCTGCACCCATGGCTGTGCCACGCTTCTGAAGATAGAATACATCTTTAAAAACAAAAAAATTATGGGTAAGGACAAAGCACAGGAGCTCGAGGATCAATTCACACACAGAGCTGCCCAGGTCGGAAGTCCCCAAGAAGAAACGGACTGCATGAACATTTTGCAGTGGTCTCTTAATTTTTGCCAGAGCTGTATATAAGTTTCACTTTTTGTATTGAAGAACTGAAATAAAATAACTTTTTGATGATATTCTAATTTTGTGAGAAGCACCTGTATCTGCCTTTTCTGCCATGCGATGATCCGTGTTGGTTTAGAGCTGTAACAGACAGAAATTGCCAGTGATTCTTGTTCCGGTGACGTTCCTTCAACAGCAGTTTCATAATTTACATTCTGCTATGCCGATGGGAGATCTGTTCTGTTGTAATGCTGATTGACAGCCAGCTGCCCACTGCCTAAAGGGGAACCGTCTGTCAATCAGCATCCAGTATTTGGATCTTTGATATGATACTATTGACTGGTATGCTTCCCATCAAGTGCTTTTGGATAATGATGTCGACAGAGTGAAGGGGAGGAGCTGCTCTGTTGACATGAGATCAGAAGCAGGAGTCACTGACTGAGCTGTCCACAGGCAGGGCAGGCATGTAGTTAGCAACTACCTGACTGTAAGTTCTTAGGTTGTTTTTTTTCTATTGTTTTTAGTCCCAGTTAGCCCCTTTAATTTCTAGTTCAGGTTGTTGCCTAACACATCAGTGCCTGTAATGCACAGCTACAATCTAATTCTATCTCTCACTTTTAAGGCCAGTTTTATGGAATGTATTTTGGAGTTCATGAAGAAAATGGAGTACAACACATTAAAACTTTGCAGATGATGTTTTCTAGTTGCATATGTACCCAGAACCCTATTCAAGACAAAGGTACTAGATACTGAGCCCTTGTGCTATTGTTTCTATTAAAATGTACATTGTTATACCTTCCTCTTTATTATGGGGTTTCCAATTAAGTTATTCTCCCTGCTGTCCAGTCTGTATACTCTCTTTTGTTTCCTGCACAGTCATACACCACACACAGCAGGGGCACATTTATAAGATTATCTCAGCACAGGAACATTTTTTAACACATCCAAATGCGGAACTTATTTTTATTCCAAGATCTATTGATTAAAATGTACTTTTTTTTGTGGGAGAACCCCTTCAAGCATTGGCAGTCTTTGTTTAAGTTGTGACCCCTGTGACCAATCAATCACTGTCTGCAGAGGTGACATAAGCAAAGTTGACATCATCACTGATTAGCGATTTGTTGCCAAGGTTTTATTTAAACCTGACAAACTATGCAATGACGTATACAAAGAACGGCGCGGGATCACAGAAACATGACAGTCTCTAGTTTACCAATGTCAATAAATTGTATTTAGTCCAGAGAAAGTCATATCGATTTTAAACTATTCACGGTTCAGCAGATAAGCTATAAGAAAACTGACTTTCCTCTGACAGAATTGCTCGTATAATAAGACTTATTTTTATTCCAAAGTCTAGAATAGAATACTGACATTTGAAGTGGAAAAATGTACAAAAAAATATCTATTCATATATAATTTGCAGTACAAACATAAAGAGTTCGATGTTTTAGTATAAATAAAATATTGAATGTATCTTTCTAGTTTACAGAAAAGGAATAGGTAAAGCACGGCAGTAGGAAGGGTACAATGTGGTTATCGCTGGCTCTGGTTAGCGTGGGCACTGCATGGTATTATCGTTATCTAATGCTGTTATGTTGCTTTTCTATATTTACAAATCAGAATATGCTCTGGCATATACAAGATTTTTACTTGTTATACTTTTATATTGTCATTACTATGGTTTTTTTTACTGTCTATATTTGTACTGTGTGGCAATTTTGTACTGTTTTGAGGAATAGGCAACGCATAGTGATACTTTATTCGCTATATGTGGCTCTTCCAAGTTGGCGCTGGACTACAATTTGTGTTTTGTATAATAAAAGTCCACTATATAGGAGTACTATAGAAGCATTACTGTCGTATGACCTACTACACTTTTTACGCATGCTAAACGGTAGTGAACTGGATGACTTACAACCCCGTGCACCTCAATTTTAGACTAGTACAGCCAACTGGACCATCACCATGAAGCCTCCATATTCAGCATACTGTTCCTACATAGGGCAGTCATTCTTCTAGAATCAAGATGGAGACAAACTGAAAGTCACTTGCTGATATTTGTACATTGAAGCACAATGCAAAGTAGAACTTGGCCTGTGAAACTCTCCCGGAAGTCATCTGTTACCATGGCAGGTCTGTATTAACGATTGCACAGTCCATAGATGTGTTTTCCATCTTCTGTTCCTTTGAGAATGTTTTTGCATTTTATAATAGATCATGTCTGCATGTTAAAATAGCTATTGATATAATCTGCAAAATATTCTGTGTTCTATAATATCTATGTGCAGAATACACATATTATTTGTATTTGATCTTGTCTTCAAGACATTGTTTCGCAGAGTGTACAGTTGTTCTCCGACAGCGCCAGGTCATCACTTTTAATGCCTGTCTGGCTGATGTCTCGTATTGTGTTCTTAAATATCTCTGCTACCGAGGCCTCTAAACGTGTCCGGAAGGCTTTGCTTATCAGAACATAAAGGATGGGATTAATACAACTGTTAACAAAGGCCAGGCTTGTTGAAATGGGCATTCCAATCCAAAGCCATTCATTATAGGCATCACCGTGGTGAACGTGCAATTCCAGCAAGCTAAATATGTGGTATGGAGTCCAACAAAGGAAAAAGGCCACCACAATGGCGAGTACCATCCAGAAGAATTTACTGTTTGCCCTTGTGGTTCTTTTCATCTGGATGGAGAGGATTGCATAACAAATCACCATGGTTAGCAAAGGAAAGAGATATCCTATAAAGAACTTTACCAGTGTCAGAGAGGTGTGGATCTTCTGGACCATGGCATAATCAGTTTCATGGAAATGGTTGAAGCATATGACAGTAGACCTTTTCATCTCTGTGTCTCGAAAATACAAGGAAGGGCTAGCAATAAATGTAGCTAGTAACCAAACAAAGCCACTTACAATTCCTGATGTCCTCATTGTCCGATGCTTCTGTGCAATGCTAGGCCACGCCAATGTTAGGTATCTATCCAGGCAAATGACTGTTAGGAAGAACACACTCGCGAACATGTTGAGAATTGCAATGAAAGAATTCAGCTTGCAAAGCATCTTCCCAAAAGGCCAGTGGAAGTTGGTGGCCACATATGTGATATGCAGAGGCAGAAACAACACAAAGATTAAGTCGGCAATGGCCAGATTGAGAAACCAGACAGTGCTTACAGTTTTCTTCCATTTAAATCCAGTGAACCAGATGACAATGACATTTCCGGGTACTCCGAGAAGAAATGCCAGTGAGTAAATAACAATAGATGCCACATGAAGAGCGTGGGTTTGTTCTTCATTGTGCGATACCTCTTCAAAGTCGTCGTAGTCATACATATAGCTGTAGAGGTAGTCATGTGAAGAGTCATTCATTGTTCCGTTCATTTTCTAATTTGTGTAGCTGGGAAGAAAAAACACAAAAGAAAAAAAGATGCTTCACAAATGTTGCTCACGTTTGCTCATGTGTAAAACTGAATGTCCATTGATCTTGTTACATACACAATTTTATATTATCATCTTAAAATTACTTTACTGGAACTTAAAGAAAATCTGTCAGAATGATCCACTCACCAAAATGATTTGAATGGTCATGTTGGTCTCTGAAAGGTAATGTTATTCAGACCTGTTGCTGAGTGGCCAAAAAAATTTCTGTTTTAATTTATGTGCAAATGAGGCGAAAAGGGGTTGTGCACTACTCACACAACCCCTTCTGAAAGCACCACTCCAGCGTTTTTTTAATTCACCGCTGGAGTGGTGCCACTAATCTAAGTTCCCTGACTCTAGTAATATATTACCTGCCGCTGTCTTCAGCTCTTCTCAGCACTATTCCGTTCATGTGTCGTCATCTTGTGAGTGCAACTTCTGACTGACCCGAAGGCAGAGGAAATAGTCACAAGCTCTCAGTGTAAGTCCAAGAGAGGCTTGTTCTGGCCTCGTTCTAGCTCTCGTAGAGTTACATTGAGTTGTGACTTCTTGATTGCTCAGTAAACACTGAAGTGATCCGGCATTTCACTAACTATGGAAGAGAGCTGGAGCAGCGCTGATAAAACATGAAGATGGCAGCTGGTTAGTATAAGACCAGGAACAGGAACTAAGTTTAGTAGCACCACTCAAGTGCTGCAATAAAAAAAACCACTAGTGTAGTACTTTAAATACTATATCCGCCCTTGTAAAATAAAAAGACCTTAGACTCATCTCCCACACCGGCATCGTTCCAGCAATGTCAGTCCCAGGTTTCTTGTAACACATGAGACCTGCAACAAATATTGAACTGCTGTCACAGCCTTTCATGAACCTTGGATGGCCAGGTGAGGTGTGAGCACTTCAGACTAATAGCAGCTGCTGACTGGCTGCAGGGCTCACTTGGTACAAAAATGTCACACAAGCCTCGGAAGGTTCAGCACCAACATCACTAGAACGGCGTTGATGTGGGAGTAGAGTATAAGGTGGTTTATTTCATCTTACAAGGGTGATTATAGAATTTAAGAAGAGGTTGCCTGAATTGTGGACAACCCCTTCAAGTGATTTGAAAATGTCAAAGCACTTCTCAAGCCTCTGTCTCCCATTCTTTATTCTCAGCCCATCCTCACCTTCCTCAGGTTGACTGACAACTCACTGGCTTGAGTGCACAGATCCAATTAAAATAAAGGAACCAGGAAAATCCAAAGAATGCATGTACTACATCACCACTGTCGTTTAAATATCCTGGAATTCATTCAACAAGAGGTTGTAGTTTGAACATCATAGTAGATGGATTGGAAAAATATCATTGTGCAGTGTGTGCGCACCATGGAATATTGGCGTTATCGGGTAATACACTTGAATATATTTTATGGTCCTAGAGATGAGTGAATTTGTTCGGGTCCCTGCTTATTCGTCAAGCTATAGCGCTTACCAAAAAAAAAATTACATCCAGCAAAATGGCACCAGCAGCGATGGATGAGCAGTAGCATCTATCTCTGGCTGACAGATGCTACTGTTGCCATCGGCGCTATTGTGCTGCAGCCCAATTTTGTTTTCTTCCAGCAAAATGGCACTGCTGGTGGTGCATGTGCAGTGGCATCTATTGCTTGCTGATAGATGCTACTGCACAAGCGCCGCCGCCATTTTGTTGTAGCCAAATTTTGTTTTCCTTTAACAAAATGGAGCCGGCAGCAGCGCATGTGCTGTACCATATATCAGCAACCAATAGACGCTACTGCGCATGCGCAATTTTGCTGGAGGAAAAAAATGGCTGCACCAGAATAGCACTGGCAGCAGCAGTTGTGCAGTAGCATCCATATGTAAGAGATAGATGCTACTGCGCAGGTGCCGCCGCCGCCAGTGCCATTTTGCTAGATGTAAAAAAAATTTCTAAGCCTCACAAGAGAAACAATATTATAGGTATTATCAACAATATTATATATCAAGAATATTATCAACAGTAATATCAACACTATTCTATGCAGTATGTAAAATAAGGAGCAGATCAGTGACCTGTCATAAGCCCATACAGATGCATATATGAAGACCCCGCCTACTGCCCTACCCACAGGCCGCCCTGGAGCACGAGCATATCATTAACTCAAAACTAAAAAAAAGATTGAACAACAACCACAAGACGGATTTCATCATCCATGGTATCATTGTAATTAGGAAAACGCCGCCAACCCGACAGTGTCTGTAGGTTACTGAGCACAATCCTGATGACAGGTTCCCTTTACGTAGCAGCAAAACGACAGGAAGCATTACAGTTTAGCACAGGGGTGGCAAATTAATTTTCCCAAGGGGTCAATTGAGAGATTGTCACTGTAGCGGAGGGCCAGATCAATTGGCCAAACTTTATTCTGCTCATTATCATTGTTTTATATAATTTAATATTGAGCAGAATTATATCTGGTGACTTGCTGCTACTGTTAATATATGTTACGATAGGGTTTACTGTAACATGTATTCTTACTAGTAACAGCTAATCAAAACTATGTAATTTGCTGTTTTATATAAAGTATATATAAAGCAGCGAATAATCCAGCTCCTGCTATTCAGCTCTTGTACCTTGGCAACAGCTTGTCCTACAAGAGCAAGCCTTCATACAGTTATGGTGATGGAAAAAAATAAAAAAGTAATGGCTCTTGGGAAAAAAGGGAGGAAAACCAGAAAATCGCCAATTCATGAGAAGGTTCAGCAGGAACAAGACCACAATGACCTTTTTCTGAGGGACAATATTATAGGAAATTTAGGGACATCAATACAACACAGAGATGTGCATTACTAAGAAGGCATATTACACTATCACTATTAAAGTAGTCAAAGCTAGTCCAGCTCCATTGCATGTCATCTGACATGAGGGATATAGACCTCCGTTGACTTTGTGGATGCACAGGGAAAGTCCTCCATTGTAGCTAGTTAACATCCAGGTAGAGAAATGGCCAGAAGTCCAGTCTTTAGAACAGTAGCTCACAATGAGCGTGCAACCCCCCAATTTTGGAAACACCTAATTTCCATGGTCAGTGAGGGGTTGCAGGTCTGACTACCTTGTAGACTCCAGAGGGCAGAAGCATTTACTTTCAAATTCCAGCAGGGGTAATGCCTGAGACTTTGGTAATTTTGCGTTAAGTCTGTGGATGTTAGTAACTCTACAGATCACATCTTTTGGACGACTTAGGCTACTTTCACACTAGTGTCGTGCACTGCACGTCGCTATGCTTCGTTTTGGAGAAAAAACGCTTCCTGCAAAAGTGCTTGCAGGATGCGTTTTTTCTCCATAGACTTTTATTAACGACGCAGTGCGACACATTGCCACACGTTGCAACCGTCGTGCGACGGTTGTGTCGTGTTGCGCCGGACCGTCGCCACCAAAAAACTTTGCTTGTAATGTTTTTTGGTGCGTCATTCCCGTCTTTTCCGACCGCGCATGCGCGGCCAGAACTCCGCCCCCGCCTCCCCGCACCTCACAATGGGGCAGCGGATGTGTTGAAAAACAGCATCCGCTGCCCCCGTTGTGCGGCGCATTCACTGCTAGCGTCGGTACGTCACAACGAGGCAATTTGTCGTGCATCGTCCGACGCTAGTGTGAAAAAAGCCTTAGGAAACTTGTTTCGAAACTGAGTATACAATAAATTAAATAAAGCAGTTACATTCTTATTTTCCAACCTCCCATCATACATATTGGGGAGTACTACAGGTGTACATGCTGAACGTAACACCAACATATACAACTTTACAGTGGAGAAGATCACTCACTATACATTATAAAATAAAATATATTGAATATCCTCATGTAGCATTTATCAGGCTCATGATACCAAATGGCAGTGTTCCCCAACTCCTGTCCTCAAGGACCACCAACAGATCACGTTTTCAGGATTTCCTTAGGAAATGCCACCTGAACACTTTCAACATAAACTCTGAATATAGGGAAAACGAGGAAAGAACAGAACCTAAACCACTCAAAACAGATCTATTTTTCATGACTTGTATTCTAAAAAATATGTTACAGACATCGTAGTATACTGGGAGATTGATAAATCTGCCTCCACATTGTTGTAGTAAATCAGTGGGTACTGGAAGTAATAGACACGTTGTACTGTGACTGTTTTCCTGAAAATTATATAGTCTAATCATTACAAATCATTCTGCTAGGACATCTCAAAATATGTTTTCCAGGAAAAAATAAATAAACCTCAGAAATGTGAGTCATTTCCTAAAGGAATATAATCTCGGCTGAGCTAATTTCACAAGATCAAATCAGTCCCAGATTGCTGTCAGTTAAAGGGAAATATCAAACGCAGGTATTGTATGTATATTATCAGCCTGCGTATAAAGTGAGACTTCACAAATACTGGTTTAGATTTAGTAAAATACATCAGTTTGGTTGGTTGATAGCATTTTATCACATTACGTTTTCTCCTTGAGTTGATTCCTCTTTTACTGACAAGTTATGACTTTGTAGGTTAAGTGAGAGGCAATCTTTAGGACTTCCCAAAAGGGATATCACCCGCTTGCCCGAAGTCCTGAATGGCATCTATGTACTATGTAAATTGGTTATTACAGGGCTTGTCTGACAGTAAAATATTTATGTTTTTTAGGCATTGATTATTTGAAAATTACAAAGGCAGTTACACTTGCCTTCCTTCGTCCTCGCGGATACAGTGCAGGCCACTCTAGAGGTCTGCACTGGTCTGGAAGTCACAACACCGCTACTGCGGCCAGGAGATTGGAAGAGCATGACATTGGATGTGTCTCTGATGACCTGCCCACTGTAGCTAATCACTGGCTGTAGTAGTAATGTGACTTTTGGATGGAGCAGACACTGGTTCCGGAGCCAGTGCTGATCTCTGCAGTGGCCACAGTGGCGCTGGAAGTATGCCTCTGTTTTTTTGTTTTGAAACAATCAATTCTTGAAAAAAAATATTTTACTGTTGAACAATTCCTTTATGCATTTTAGGGAATCTGGATGACAAACTCTGTGGCCAACTTACCTAAAATATCTATTATTTTGTTTGTTACACAGCTTTCTAATGAACTCGTATAGCAAAACAGTGGTAGTATATATTGTGAATAAAGCAAGAAACTTACCATAACACAGTTGTCCCTAGACACTGAGCAGGGTGTAGCCAGTGAGAAAATATAAAGCCGTGGAGCCTCCCTTCTGCCTAATTACATGGAAAACATACTTAGCACAACACCCAAACACTGATAGACTGGAAAATTATAGTTTTATAACAGGAGCAATAATCTGATTTTTGCAGCAAATCTCAAGATTTACTTGGATTTGTAATGTGCAAATTCGTGTTTTATTTAAGATTTACTATATTTATTTTGGATACACAACCTTTATTTTATTCCAAAAGTAGCTTATGTATACAAATAGAAGAAAACCAAATATTACTGATAGACGGAATAATTTTATGTGTGACTCAAGCTAAGTGAAACATTGCCAAGTAAAGTATGCCAACCTTCTATTTCTAGCCTTGAATTCAAAATCTGTAACAGTGAATCCCTTCATAGACTTACAGAGTAGTGTTCATATGTGACTGGAGTTACTAAATAGAGGTATGTGTAAGGAGAACAAGGTAATGGAAATAAACAGAGATGCACTAAGCTTGCGACATCTCATTGTACTTAAGCCCCCAATACACCTTAGATGGCTGTCATTCGGTAGGCCATATTACCCATGCACAAGAGCTCTTGGCTTGGCCGATCGCTCCTGTGTGAGAGACCCTACTGGGCACCTCTGGCAGTGACAAGAAGAACAAAAGGATCAACAGTCTGAAATTAGAGATGCTAGATCCTTAACTCCTCTAACAATCATCTGTTCGAGAGACCCATACACATTAAACTGTCGGTT
Source organism: Ranitomeya variabilis (assembly GCF_051348905.1). NCBI lineage: Eukaryota > Metazoa > Chordata > Amphibia > Anura > Dendrobatidae > Ranitomeya > Ranitomeya variabilis. The sequence continues at coordinate 137,888,756 of NC_135238.1, read as the reverse complement.
GAACTCATCATTTTCGGTGGGTTTCGGCCAACGTTGCGGTTTAGTCTCATGACTGTTGACCCCCATTTATTTCACTAGAAGATATCTTTGATTGTAAGAGGACTGTCAGCTCGCCTACATGTCTGTTTTAGTAACTACTTGTCTTCCCCAAATGAGTGTATTCTTAGAACCCTGCACTATGCCATGTCTCTGTTAGTCCACCTAGAAATGTGTGAATGAGTGTTACCCAATAGCGGTATGCTCGTCCTCTGTCTGATATGATGCTCTCCAATTAGAGTGTTATGCATGTGGTTGAGGAACCACCGTGCCACTGTTCAAGGAGAGCCTGGAGGGCATAACTAAGTGAACACCTGGTTCTTCACAAGAGTGCCTGATAGTGTGGTTAGACTTGATGGCAGGTGCTACTCCAGGACAGATCCCAGAGCCATAGCAGCTTACCCCCAAAGGGGCAGGAAGCAGGAATGGTCAAGGACTGGAACACAGGAGGATGTGAGATATGTAAACATTAGAGGTACAAGAACATTGACATACAGGGTTTTTCAGGAACTAGGGACGGCCTCGGGTACAAGATGACAGGTGCAGGTTCAGACTGGACTGGTGAGGGTAGGGGTATTGGTGTGGACAAGGCAGATTAGGTTCAGGACTTGGTAGATGCAGGATGGACTTGGAAGCAGGAAACAGCAGGACGGGCAGGAACCAGTTCAGACAGGGTAGGCAGGATCAAGTATGGACAGGATCAGATTCACAGAACACAGGTACCTACAACTTGGAAACAGGTAACATACTGGATACTAAAGTTGCTAAGGCACCTCCCCTTTGGGAAAGGTGCCTTAAATACCTAATGTTTTCCAGCCATTGGCTGGGGACATTTTCAGAAGCGCGCGGCCCCTTTGAAGAGCAGGGAGCTCGCTCCCAAAGCATTCTCCCAGGAGACCTGTGTGCTGTGCACAGGCCGTGGGAGGAGAAAAACACTGGCAGAGCATGGAAGGGTAAGTTAACACGCCAGGGTCCATGCAGGGGGGAGGAAGGGGACATGTCCAGGGGCGCCGGCACTGTTGTAACCCAGAGCTGACACTGCCAGACTCTAGATCAAAACTTACTTCCAAGCATTTGAGCTCAGGTAATACTTCACAAAATTATGAAAATGTAAAAATCTTTATTTCATAGGAAAAGGTGTGCTAAAATAGATTTAAAAATGATCACATGATAGAGACTACAGAGAGGTATCATCAGATGGATAATACCGATGATGATATGCTGATGCCGACCTTCATTCTCTATCATGTGATCAAGGTTTTTTCTATTTTAATCATGTAAGCACACTTTTTTTAGGTATATGAAACACCCCAGGGTCCTGGTTGTTACAGTGGCATTGCTTTCTTCACGGGGAGAGTGATGTCACACTTGGAAGCGAGCGAAGATCTTCTTTATCAGGTAAACACAAGCATACGACAAGTTCACACTCCAGTCCAGAAGGGGGAGCTCTGATCCAGCTTGTGGGTGGCTCCCCTGTTATGATCTGGTGACCTTGGAGCCGCAAGAAACTTTCTCTGGAGTCGGTGGAACCTGTACTGACCGCAAATCCTGAACTAACACCGCAACTAGAAGTAGCCGTGGGGTGTGCCTAACATTCCCTAGACACCTCGACACAGCCGGAGGACTAAATACCCCTATAGATGGAAATAGGAATGCTACCTTGCCTCAGAGCAGACCCCCAAAGGATAGGCAGCCCCCCACGAATAATGACTGTGAGTAGGAGAAGAATAGACACACGCAGGTAGAAAACAGGATTTAGCAAAAGAGGCCACTCTAGCTAAATAGGAAAGGATAGGACAGATTACTAGGCGGTCAGTATTAAAACCCTTCCAAAAATATCCACAGCAGATAATACAAAAAGTTCCACAATCTAACTAAAGACATGGAATGTATATCTGCCACTCCAGAGAATCCAACAAGACTGAGAAAATACTGACACAATCTAAGCTGGACAAGAAAACACAAAGAATAGCACTGAATTGTGAAGCACACATAATATGTGTGCCACAGGAAAAAAAAACCAGACACTTATCTTTGCCGATTTGGCAGAAAGGCAGGAGGAACCAGGCAGAGGTCCTACACCTCCCAACAACAATTGACAACTGGCAAGGACTAATGAATCCTGCACGCCTAAATACCCCAGTCAGAACTGCAATCAGCAGTTACACCTGACCAGGACTGCAACTCAGGGGCAACTGCATTACCACCTACAACCACCGGAGGGAGCCCAAAAGCAGAATTCACAACAGTACCCCCCCCTTGAGGAGGGGTCACCGAACCCTCACCAGAGCCCCCAGGCCGATCAGGACGAGCCAGATGAAAAGCATGAACCAAATCAGCAGCATGGACATCAGAAGCAAAAACCCAAGAATTATCCTCCTGGCCATAACCCTTCCATTTGACAAGGTACTGAAGCCTCCGCCTCGAAAAACGAGAATCCAAAATCTTGTCAACCACATACTCCAACTCCCCATCAACCAAAACAGGGGCCGGAGGATCAACAGAGGGAACAACGGGCACCACATATTTCCGCAATAAAGATCTATGGAAGACATTATGGATAGCAAAAGAGGCCGGAAGCCCCAATCGAAAAGACACCGGATTAATAATCTCAGAAATCCTATAAGGACCAATAAACCGAGGCTTAAACTTAGGGGAAGAGACCTTCATAGGAACATGACGGGAAGACAACCAAACCAAATCCCCAACCCGAAGCCGGGAACCAACACACCGACGACGGTTAGCAAAACGTTGAGCCTCCTCCTGAGACAACACCAAATTGTCCACCACATGAGCCCAGGGCCACGGAGCGGGTCGCTGCCACCGTGACCACCCCTTTAATTGCGACCGGACCCGGTGCCGAGTACCGCACGGCCGTGGCGGGCCACTCATATAGATTTTGATATATTTTTCGTATTAGGCTAGGTTCACATTGCGTTAGGGCTATCCGTTTAACGCATACGCTAGCGGATTGCGCTAACGCAATGTCCCAAAAGGGATCGCGTTTGGCGATCCCGCTAGCGCAGATGCCTGATCTGCGCTAGCGAGGAACAGACCTCGGACGCTGCAAGCAGCTTTCGAGGTCCGTTCGAAAATAACGGGACATCGCTAGCGCATGCCAAAAATGGCATGCGTCAGCGATGCGTTAGCGACCCATTAGCACATTGCGGTCAATGGGTGCGCTAACGGACCCGTTACATAGCGTTAATTGCGCCAATTGAGCCATGTAACGGAGTCCGCTAGCGGACACCCATTAACGCAATGTGAACCTAGCCTTACTTAGCTGGAATCGATTCATTGGTTTTAGGGTTTAACTCCGTAGTGTTGGCACAATTTTAAGTACCATGTGTTTTAGATGGGGCATAACTGCAAGTTTACTGCATCTATTAAGAAATCTAAAAACTTTGCATGGCATATATGATTCTGCCAAATTTGGTGCACTGCCAAACTCTGTAGAAAAACATCTAATTTGACATGGGAAAGGTGACACCCAGTTTCTACGAGCAGTAACAGAGGAATGGTAGAATGCAGAGTTTTATTAAAATGTTCACATAATTGTATCTTCAATCAAACTCTCATATCCTGCAATGCAATTTTATGTAGGCTTCTCTCTATCCAGATCCTGCAATGCAAAGATACCCTGATTCCTCTCTGACTTCCTTTGGATCTTCATAGCCCTTCGGCATCTAAAATGATCTGTGCATCTGTCTGAAGTGGAAATACTTGCTCTGCTAGATATGTACAACTGAGGGTAGATTTCATTATAAGGATGACTAGATGATTCACAACACTAACAATGTGCTGATGGCTTCAATAACCATCATAGGTCAAGAAGGGAAATGAAGTAATAGAGGAAAGAGGGTAAAAGATTGGCCTGTTTCCAGGAATGAACTAACTCTTCACATCTTTCCTGCAGATTCGCTTTAAATATGACACATTACATAGCAAGAGTATTGTGTGCATATTTTTTTTTATTAACTCTTATTTATTGGATGTTAATTATTTTGTCTAATTGACCTGTAACATGTGTGCCGATTCGTGCCTCCTCTGTTTCCACTTTGGCCAGGGTATCTTTGCAAGGCAATATTGCCTTGCGCAGGCGTGTACTTCGGAGGACAGAGAATGAACTTCAATCCAATATTGCGGCCAGCATGCAGCCAGCGGGTAAGGAAAGGGTAAATCAAACACCCGAAAACCCCGCCCATATGACCCAAAACTGGTCCCGCCAAATTCAGGTGACAGGTTCCCTTTAAGGTACACCACTACTCCCCTCTTTCATGGGTAGGGTAAGGGTACAGAAGACTGAGGGAAGGAGGGAAGATTGAGGAGTTTAAGCAAGGAACAGGTCCCCTGTGTCTTCACCATCAGAAGTAATGCGGGGCGTAGGGCAAGCTAGGGCATCCCTAGTGGTAGGGACAGGGAAGGAACCCCTGGTCTTGGGATACCCGACAACAGAGTTGTGGCACAAATATTAAGTTGAGGGTGCCAAAAAGTTTTGTCTGACCCACTTGTGGGATTCTCTGTGAAATTGTGCCCAATTTGCCTTTTTTTTTTTTTTTTTTTTTTGGTGTTATTCCAATGCACACAAAGTAAATAAACATGTGTATAACAAAACAGGTGTATTTGTAATTGCAATAATTTCCTGGGAGAAATACCTCATTTTCTGGAACAATTTCAAGTGCGCCAACACTTTCGGCTATGACTGCATATCTAAAACCAATGACCAAATCAACCAAATTGAATTTTTGAAAGAATTTTAAGATCACACAGGGATTTCTCAACTCTAAAGATAAAAGAAAGCCATGTGACGCATGAAATGCACTGCATTAATTTAAAAGGTACATAGATGCACATGATTTTATACAAATTACTTGATCACACATATGGACTACTGTGTGTAGCTTTCTTTTTAAATTCTCTTAGGAGGCCAACTGTAGCTTTAATAGGTGCCACTCATGGACCTCCTGCACACACACCGTTACTGGCACCAAATCTCTCCTTTATCTACTCTTTTCTGCCCTTATGGCTGTGAGATTGTACTGTACAGTGCAACAGGATCACCATGCACATCTTCTGAGCATCAGCACACTGTTCCTGGGTCTACTCCACTAACTGTACCCCTCATCACTACCCATGTAGCTGCCACACGCCACTTGGGCAACCTCTAAAGAAAATAACATCATGCGCATGGCAAAGCAATATACACTATGTATATTAGGAACAAAGCAAGCTAACTGTGCAATCTCTCTGATATAACTAAAATTACAGAAAAAAACAACACATGCTAACATTCAAAGACTACATCCTTTGCGCATGTTTGTGAACAAAAAAGCAAAGAGTCTCTATATCAAAAAACTACTAAATGATGGTAATTTTATAAAGAATATAAACTTTATTAAATACAATATGAGAAAGACATAAGTAAAAAGGATGGGGATGAGGTGAAAGACAAAACTGAAAAATGACTGCGTGTCAGCACAATGTTAAGTACATAATGGGGGATACATAGCCAAACTGATAATGCAATGAGTAAAATGTCATAACCACTGGTACAGCATATGAAGGGGATGAGAAGGGAGGGAGAAGGGAAACTATTCCCAAACCTCAGCAACTGGATGACCCTGAAGGTATACCCAGTGCTAACCCTTCCCACAGATAATCAATATTGCACGTATATCCATAAAGTGCTTAAGTAAAAATAAGTGTGCCAGGACCAAACATACTATACATTAAGGCTTAAGGCTTACCCATGTTTGTGCAAATCTGCAGTCAGATTCCAGTGAGAAGCCCCGACGCGCGTTTCGCGTGGTGTGCTTCCTCGGGGGGCTGTGTGGGTACTGAATAAACAGAGTATATATAGGGCCATAACCTAAAACACCTTAGTTCCTAATTGCAGTGATTGCGGCGCACGAGGAATGGTGAGCCGCCATTACCGCCCTCCTTCCGGCTATCCCAGCAGCGTCCAGTAAGGGGGAAATCCCCCGTGACGTCAGAAGAACTGGACGTCGCTGTGTAAGGATGCCTTAGGAGGCGCGGCTTGTGCCGGGACCCATTGCGCGTGCGTACCACCGCGGTGGCCATTTTGGAAAGGGGAATGACTGCTGGCATAATAAATGTAAGTATAAGGCAGACGTTTTGCTACCGTAACGCGTACCTCAGATGACAAGGATAATAAACAGAGTGCGTATATGTAAATAAACAAGTAAATAAAGAGGGGGAAGCATATCCAAAGAAGATGTCTATGGGGCAGTCAATTCAGTAATTTTGATAGTCCATTTGCTGCCAGAGATGTCTTCACTGCTGCTCCACTTCTCAATAAACGCACTCTTTAATTGACCATAAAGGCAGCAAGTCCAACCCCAGTACGAATGATATATATTGACGCACGAGATCACTATAAGAACATAAAAGGAACAAAGCAAACCAAAGTGAATTAAAAAAAGGAAAAGATTAAAACCACATAAAAACAAAGAGCAACCTAGAGAGATGGGTTATAGGAATGGAACAAAGGACAACTTTTCATTAAGGCCATTCGGGGCCATAGTCCCCAATCTAACTATCCACTGACATTCGATTTTAGCTAATAGTTTTTTGAGATCACCACCCCGGATACCGGCATGGACCCTATCGATACCACGTACTTTTAGGTCATCTGGGTTACAGTTATGTCTCGCCTTAAAGTGTCTCGGGATGGTCTTAAGCTCTGAGTTATCCACAACTTCTTTTGCAGACACAATGTCCCTGACATGTTCACGGACCCTGACACGGAGTTCACGGGAGGTAAGGCCTACGTAAATAAGATTACACGTGCAGGTAGCATAATAGACCACAAAGGTGGTGCTACAGGAGATGTACCTCATAATGCGGTACTCCCTACTCCCATCTGCCGCCGAAAAAGTAGTTGCCCGTATAATATTTCTACATGCTTTACAGGAACCGCATGGAAAACAACCCCACCTTGGAGGTCCTGAGCCAAAGATTCTAGGAGAAGGTATATTGTAATGGCTCCGCACCAGCTGGTCTTTGATACTCCTACTCCTCCTTGCAGTGAGGAGAGGCCGGTCAGGTAAGATTCCGTTGAGTGTTGGTTCAGTTTTTAACACAGACCAGTGTCTCTGTAGGACTTCTCTGATATCATCCCATTTGTTGTTAAAAGTGGAGATGAATCTTAGTGGCTGCTCTTTGTTGCGAGCCACCACTGAAGTCCCACAGAGAAGTCGGTCTCTAGGGGTGCTTTTAGCACGATAATAACCCCTTTTAATAGATCTACCGCTGTACCCCCGATCCCGGAAGCGACCACAGAGATCACGAGCCTGGCCCTCAAAGATTCCATCCGTGGAGCAGATACGTTTCATTCTCAGAAATTGACCCACAGGTATAGCACGTATTGTGGAATCAGTATGTGCAGAAGCAGAGTGCAATAATGCATTGACAGACGTTTCTTTTCTGAACACATCGGTTTGAATGGTCCCGTCCTCACATCTACAGATTTTGATGTCCAGAAAATCTATGCTTTCTGTAGCAATTCTATGTGTCAGACGGATATTCCGATCATTCTGATTTAGTCCACGGATGAAATCACGAAGGCCAGGCTCGGGACCCTGCCAAATTAACAAAACATCATCAATATAACGATACCAGCACTGCACATGGGAAGCGGCATGTGCGCCCCCACCGAAAATCTCCCTCTCCCAATAGCCGAGAAAGAGATTAGCGTACGAGGGCGCACACGCCGCGCCCATGGCAGTGCCGCGGTTCTGTAAAAAATACCGGTCCTTAAACATAAAAAAATTATGTGTTAAAACAAAATGAAGGAGCTCTAAGATCAGGGAGCACAGCGGGAGACCTATATTGCTCATATTAAGAAAAAACTCAACGGCCTCCAAACCGTCTGTATGCCTTATGCAAGTGTATAAGGATTCAACATCAACTGTTGCAAAAACCATATCAGACTCCAAGGTGAGGCCATCAATTTTCCTCAGGACGTCCGTGGTGTCTCTGACATAGGAGGGGAGCGACTCCACAAGAGGGTGCAGATAGTATTCAATGAATTTGCATATAGGATCGCACAACCCTCCCATGCCAGAGACAATGGGACGTCCCGGGGGTTCCAACCGATCTTTGTGAATCTTCGGCAGCAGATAGAGAGTAGGGACAACCGGATATTCTACCATAAGACCTTTAAATACCTTTTTTGTTATGATCCCCCGTGTCAGGGCCCGATCAAGAATTGCATACAAAGCACTGGAAAAACTCGGCAGCGGATTACTGGTGAGGGATATATATGACTCCCGATCCTTCAATTGGCGAAAGGCCTCCCTCTCGTACTTAACTGTTGGCCAGACCACCACGTTCCCCCCTTTATCCGCTGGTTTTATTACAACATCCCGCATAGACCCCAGTTCTTTAAGGGCCCTGCGTTGTTTAATGGTCAAATTGTCACCCCTTTTATCGCTGGAAATTTTTTTGAGATCCTCTAATACTAATTTATTGAAAATATCAATCTGGGGACAAAGCGAGAAAGAGGGGAACGTGGTACATCTCGGCGCAACAGAAGGAGGGAAAGTACCTGTAACAGATGTTTCACTTTCCGCTGCCAATTCCTCCAGTGCCGCCAATGCCTCTTGTTCCAAGGTCGTGTCAAGGTGAAGAGTGTCACCTGGTTTAGCATGCAATTTCCGTAAGATGACCTTCCTCAAAAAAAGTTGTGTATCTTTCATAACTGTAAAATAATCAAAACTATTAGTTGGAACAAAGTTCAATCCTAAGCTCAACACCTGAACTTGATCAGTGGACAGTACGTGCTCCGATAGGTTGATTACCTCAAGATTGTTAGTGGGTTTAGATTTTTTCTCACGAGACTGCGGTGGAGTAAATCGGCGTTTATTCTTCCCTCTCTGGTTACCAGATTTAGCCGCACCCAGTCTTTCGTTCAGGATGCTATTAGAGTGGCTCGTACCCGCTTGTTCCTCATCCATCGAGGATGCCGAAGAAAAGGAATTGCGGTGGACAGGGAGTTTCTGTTGGAATGACTGTTTCCTTTTCCATTTATATACATGGTCGTTCTTATAATCCAACACGTCTCTTTGGTATTTTTTAGTCTTTGATGCCACAATATCCTTTTCCCACTTTTGGAAATCTCCCTCAAGCTCCTCATTTAATTTTGTTTTAGCTGTCACTGATAATGAACTCAATAGTATCTCTTGTAGCGCTCCAATCTCACTCTCTACTGACTGCAGTGAGGTTGCATTGGATTTAACCAATAATTCCATATATCCTCTGGAGCACTTAGAGGACAATTCCTCCCATTGTTCTTTTAGGAGCTCATCCTCTAAAGAAAAAGAAGGGAACACTTGAATCCTCAAGCCTCTTGGTATCAGGCCCTTCTCAATGTACCTTTCCAAGAAGGCCTTGTTCCACCATAACCGTGTCTTTTTATTTAATAAATATTTTAATTTAGTAATAGAATCTTCTGTCTCTCTAGATTTAAGAACCACACTCGAATCCTCACCAAATACCTCATCCAATTTCGTGAGCCATTTAGTTTCCCTGGCTCTATGATCCATACGATCGGTGGGAGAAGCTGTGAAAATACACAGTAAAATTATCAATTTGTAACAAAAACCGAACTTGTGGATGTAGTAAGAAATACCACACTCCCTTCTATCTGGAGTGCCCATAGCACCCCACCAGGGGAGAGAAACTAGGAGTATGGAAACCTCCCAAGTATATACTTGTGAACAAAAAAGCAAAGAGTCTCTATATCAAAAAACTACTAAATGATGGTAATTTTATAAAGAATATAAACTTTATTAAATACAATATGAGAAAGACATAAGTAAAAAGGATGGGGATGAGGTGAAAGACAAAACTGAAAAATGACTGCGTGTCAGCACAATGTTAAGTACATAATGGGGGATACATAGCCAAACTGATAATGCAATGAGTAAAATGTCATAACCACTGGTACAGCATATGAAGGGGATGAGAAGGGAGGGAGAAGGGAAACTATTCCCAAACCTCAGCAACTGGATGACCCTGAAGGTATACCCAGTGCTAACCCTTCCCACAGATAATCAATATTGCACGTATATCCATAAAGTGCTTAAGTAAAAATAAGTGTGCCAGGACCAAACATACTATACATTAAGGCTTAAGGCTTACCCATGTTTGTGCAAATCTGCAGTCAGATTCCAGTGAGAAGCCCCGACGCGCGTTTCGCGTGGTGTGCTTCCTCGGGGGGCTGTGTGGGTACTGAATAAACAGAGTATATATAGGGCCATAACCTAAAACACCTTAGTTCCTAATTGCAGTGATTGCGGCGCACGAGGAATGGTGAGCCGCCATTACCGCCCTCCTTCCGGCTATCCCAGCAGCGTCCAGTAAGGGGGAAATCCCCCGTGACGTCAGAAGAACTGGACGTCGCTGTGTAAGGATGCCTTAGGAGGCGCGGCTTGTGCCGGGACCCATTGCGCGTGCGTACCACCGCGGTGGCCATTTTGGAAAGGGGAATGACTGCTGGCATAATAAATGTAAGTATAAGGCAGACGTTTTGCTACCGTAACGCGTACCTCAGATGACAAGGATAATAAACAGAGTGCGTATATGTAAATAAACAAGTAAATAAAGAGGGGGAAGCATATCCAAAGAAGATGTCTATGGGGCAGTCAATTCAGTAATTTTGATAGTCCATTTGCTGCCAGAGATGTCTTCACTGCTGCTCCACTTCTCAATAAACGCACTCTTTAATTGACCATAAAGGCAGCAAGTCCAACCCCAGTACGAATGATATATATTGACGCACGAGATCACTATAAGAACATAAAAGGAACAAAGCAAACCAAAGTGAATTAAAAAAAGGAAAAGATTAAAACCACATAAAAACAAAGAGCAACCTAGAGAGATGGGTTATAGGAATGGAACAAAGGACAACTTTTCATTAAGGCCATTCGGGGCCATAGTCCCCAATCTAACTATCCACTGACATTCGATTTTAGCTAATAGTTTTTTGAGATCACCACCCCGGATACCGGCATGGACCCTATCGATACCACGTACTTTTAGGTCATCTGGGTTACAGTTATGTCTCGCCTTAAAGTGTCTCGGGATGGTCTTAAGCTCTGAGTTATCCACAACTTCTTTTGCAGACACAATGTCCCTGACATGTTCACGGACCCTGACACGGAGTTCACGGGAGGTAAGGCCTACGTAAATAAGATTACAGAAAAAAACAACACATGCTAACATTCAAAGACTACATCCTTTGCGCATGTGTTGTGAATATGTTGTCACAGAGAGCTATATTAGACTGGGTGTAAAATGGCTCTTATGAGCAAATTGTCATGCTCCTAGATTCAGACCCTTAATTTGTGCTCTGTGGTCGGCTTCTCTTTCCCCCCAGACATAGCAGATACACCATTTCTTCAGGTGTTCTAGTTTTATTATCCTTTTTTCTGTTGGTTTTGGGTAACAGGTGTTTTTAATTTACTTTGTCTGCCCTATCACCTTTTGGGTACGGCTTTATATACCTTCCCCTGCTAGTGTTTCCTGCTTGTGATAGTTTCTTTTGAAATTAGCCCACTCTGTTGTAGTTTTTGTTGGTTGCAGCTGTTTTGTGTGTGTTTCCTTTATTCCTTTGGGAATTATGCTACTCCAGCAATACTAGGAGCTGATAAAGACATTCAGGGTGAGCAACTGTCAAGTGAGGGCGCCATTGCGCTATCTTAGGTTGCCAACCTCCGCAGTCAGGTAAGGACAGACCAGGGTCAGAGTAGGGCTTTTAAGAATCTGAACAGGGATCTGTCAGATTTAGGTATTAGTCTCCCTGGGTTGTACATTACCCGTGTGTATGTGCTAGTGCAGTCATAACACAAATTCTATGCTTTTAATTTATTCTAATTGACATCTTAAAGAGTAATAATACTTTCAAGTAACTTTTTAGAATACATTGAACTGTGTGTACATGAAGTACATGTACCCCATTTCTAACTATTATATGATTTTGATCCTGCATTTTCACCAGTTTGCCTTCTGCTGACTCTATCTCTAATTCAAATCCATTCTGACCTGGTAGGAGTAGACGAGCTGCTGTGATCTCTCCAATACACAGCACAGCACAGCACACAGAGATCATTCGCTCTTCATTCATTCTTTAGCACACAGAGAAAAACAGAAATACGTAATAAATAAAATAGCAATGCTGAGCTGTCTGATGTGAGATAAAAGACTTGTTGGAAAGCTCAGCACCATGGTTCTCTGTCACACTCTGCCTGAATTTTCTCCCTGCTCCTCTCTTCTCCTCTTTCGCCTCCTCCACTGTTCATAGAGTATAGTGGGCTGGTCATATGACACCACAGCGAGCCTGCAGTCCATCTTGTATGACCAAGATAGAGTTGGGTGTTGGGTTGTTTCTTTAGAGCGGAAGGCAAATTTAAAAGGCAGAAGAAGAAATGTCTGATAAGTGGGGATGGAGCAGATTTCTCCAATAAGATATGTTACAAAGTTTCTGATATGTGCCTGTAGTATTGATGTTTGCAAAGTATGTTAGAAGTACAGTTCCATTTTAAGTTATTAATGATATTTATATTCTAAGATAAGTCAAAAATTGTCCGCTCTCTGGCTATAAAACTTATTTTAATCACCTTTCAGAAAAGACAGATACATCATTTTTCAACAGAATCTCCCTGATTTTCAAGCCGCTTTGTCCGTCTGTCAACAAGCTTTAGTATTCCCTCATTAAAAAATATTTTAGCTGACTTCTGATTTAGTGTGAATAAATCAGAAGACACTGCGGGGCGGGATCTCGGGCAGCGCGTCCGCACAGGCGCAGTCAGCAAGACATCAAATGATGTCAGAAGACAGGCAGCGCTAACTGCACATGCCCAAGGCATAAGATAACAGCGCAGGCGCCGGGACAGTTGAAAACAACGCTGAGGAGGCGGCGCCAGGCGCCAAGAGGGCATGAGTGACGGCGGTGCTGCGTCTGCATTAGGGGGGGGGGGAAGACCTGCCCCAGGACTGTTTCAAGGTATTTTGGACAAATTGCAAAATGGATTATTTCTGCAGTTACAGCACCAAGAACTAAAAGAGCCACCTTGTCAGAATGCAGCATTAGTGCTGCACACGGTGGCTATTTTAGTTACAAACGCCTGGGGGGGGGGTGACAGGTTCCCTTTAACAGTTTTGTCATCATTTGTAGACATGGATGGGCGGCCAGCTCCTTCTGCATTGCTAACACTTAGGAGACCTTTCTTGAACTTCTCTGTCCATACATACTTCTTTGCCACAATTTCTCTTTTTGTATACTGTGCACAAAGTCTTTGATAAAGATTGGCATGAGATATATCCTCAGATCACAAAAAAAGTCATCACTGCGCGTTTCTCTTCTTTTGTGCAAATCCCAAGTGGGGCAGCCATTATTTCTTGCACTGCAGTCACGAATGACGTAACACGTTGAAGGGGTACTGGCCTGTGTGGTCATTCATATTGCACTTTAATGAAGGCTAGTGCTGGTGGGCATTGGGGCTAATTCACATTGCACTTTATCTTGAAGCAGTGTTATGGTACACGCTCCTGCATATTAATTGTTTCATATCTTATTATTCAGTCGGGTGAGAGACTCATTGATGGGTCTATATATGAATTGATGTTGGGGTACACTAAGTATTATATAATCATGTATATGGTGTCTTAATGCTGGGGTGCACTAAGTATAATATAATCAGGTATATGGCGTCTTGATGTTGGGGTGCACTAAGTATTATATAATCATGTATATGACATCTTGATGCTGGGGTGCGTTAAGTATAATATAATCAGGTATATGGTGTCTTGATGTTGGGGTGCACTAAGTATAATATAATCATGTATATGGTGTCTTGATGCTGGAGTGCACTAAGTATAATATAATCATGTATATGACATCTTGATGTTGGGGTATTCTAAGTATAATATAATCAGGTATATGGCGTCTTGATGGGGTACGCTAAGTATAATATAATCATGTATATGGCGTCTTGATGTTGGGGTGCGCTAAGTATAATATAATCATGTATATGGCGTCTTGATGTTGGGGTACGCTAAGTATAATATAATCATGTATATGGTGTCTTGATGTTGGGGTATGCTAAGTATAATATAATCATGTATATGGCGTCTTGATGTTGGGGTGCGCTAAGTATAATATAATCAGGTATATGGCGTCTTGATGTTGGGGTGCACTAAGTATAATATAATCATGTATATGGTGTCTTGATGTTGGGGTACACTAAGTATAATATAATCATGTATATGGCTTCTTGATGTTGGGGTGCACTAAGTATAATATAATCAGGTATATGGCGTCTTGATGTTGGGCTGCACTAAGTATAATATAATCATGTATATGGCGTCTTGATGCTGGGGTGCGCTAAGTATAATATAATCAGGTATATGGTGTCTTGATGTTGGGGTGCACTAAGTATAATATAATCAGGTATATGGTGTCTTGATGTTGGGGTGCACTAAGTATTATATAATCATGTATATGACATCTTGATGCTGGGGTGCGTTAAGTATAATATAATCAGGTATATGGTGTCTTGATGTTGGGGTGCACTAAGTATAATATAATCATGTATATGGTGTCTTGATGCTGGAGTGCACTAAGTATAATATAATCATGTATATGGCGTCTTGATGTTGGGCTGCACTAAGTATAATATAATCATGTATATGGTGTCTTGATGCTGGAGTGCACTAAGTATAATATAATCATGTATATGACATCTTGATGTTGGGGTATTCTAAGTATAATATAATCAGGTATATGGCGTCTTGATGGGGTACGCTAAGTATAATATAATCATGTATATGGCGTCTTGATGTTGGGGTACGCTAAGTATAATATAATCATGTATATGGCGTCTTGATGTTGGGGTGCGCTAAGTATAATATAATCATGTATATGGCGTCTTGATGTTGGGGTGCGCTAAGTATAATATAATCAGGTATATGGCGTCTTGATGTTGGGGTGCACTAAGTATAATATAATCATGTATATGGTGTCTTGATGTTGGGGTACACTAAGTATAATATAATCATGTATATGGCTTCTTGATGTTGGGGTGCACTAAGTATAATATAATCAGGTATATGGCGTCTTGATGTTGGGCTGCACTAAGTATAATATAATCATGTATATGGCGTCTTGATGCTGGGGTGCGCTAAGTATAATATAATCAGGTATATGGTGTCTTGATGTTGGGGTGCACTAAGTATAATATAATCAGGTATATGGCGTCTTGATGTTGGGGTGCACTAAGTATAATATAATCATGTATATGGCGTCTTGATGCTGGGGTGCGCTAAGTATAATATAATCAGGTATATGGTGTCTTGATGTTGGGGTGCACTAAGTATAATATAATCAGGTATATGGCGTCTTGATGTTGGGGTGCACTAAGTATAATATAATCATGTATATGGCGTCTTGATGCTGGGGTGCGCTAAGTATAATATAATCAGGTATATGGTGTCTTGATGTTGGGGTGCACTAAGTATAATATAATCAGGTATATGGCGTCTTGATGTTGGGCTGCACTAAGTATAATATAATCATGTATATGGCGTCTTGATGCTGGGGTGCGCTAAGTATAATATAATCAGGTATATGGTGTCTTGATGTTGGGGTGCACTAAGTATAATATAATCAGGTATATGGTGTCTTGATGTTGGGGTGCACTAAGTATTATATAATCATGTATATGACATCTTGATGCTGGGGTGCGTTAAGTATAATATAATCAGGTATATAGTGTCTTGATGTTGGGGTGCACTAAGTATAATATAATCATGTATATGGTGTCTTGATGCTGGAGTGCACTAAGTATAATATAATCATGTATATGGCGTCTTGATGTTGGGCTGCACTAAGTATAATATAATCATGTATATGGTGTCTTGATGCTGGAGTGCACTAAGTATAATATAATCATGTATATGACATCTTGATGTTGGGGTATTCTAAGTATAATATAATCAGGTATATGGCGTCTTGATGGGGTACGCTAAGTATAATATAATCATGTATATGGCGTCTTGATGTTGGGGTACGCTAAGTATAATATAATCATGTATATGGCGTCTTGATGTTGGGGTGCGCTAAGTATAATATAATCATGTATATGGCGTCTTGATGTTGGGGTGCGCTAAGTATAATATAATCAGGTATATGGCGTCTTGATGTTGGGGTGCACTAAGTATAATATAATCATGTATATGGTGTCTTGATGTTGGGGTACACTAAGTATAATATAATCATGTATATGGCTTCTTGATGTTGGGGTGCACTAAGTATAATATAATCAGGTATATGGCGTCTTGATGTTGGGCTGCACTAAGTATAATATAATCATGTATATGGCGTCTTGATGCTGGGGTGCGCTAAGTATAATATAATCAGGTATATGGTGTCTTGATGTTGGGGTGCACTAAGTATAATATAATCAGGTATATGGCGTCTTGATGTTGGGGTGCACTAAGTATAATATAATCATGTATATGGCGTCTTGATGCTGGGGTGCGCTAAGTATAATATAATCAGGTATATGGTGTCTTGATGTTGGGGTGCACTAAGTATAATATAATCAGGTATATGGCGTCTTGATGTTGGGGTGCACTAAGTATAATATAATCATGTATATGGCGTCTTGATGCTGGGGTGCGCTAAGTATAATATAATCAGGTATATGGTGTCTTGATGTTGGGGTGCACTAAGTATAATATAATCAGGTATATGGCGTCTTGATGTTGGGCTGCACTAAGTATAATATAATCATGTATATGGCGTCTTGATGCTGGGGTGCGCTAAGTATAATATAATCAGGTATATGGTGTCTTGATGTTGGGGTGCACTAAGTATAATATAATCAGGTATATGGCGTCTTGATGTTGGGGTGCGCTAAGTATAATATAATCAGGTATATGGTGTCTTGATGTTGGGGTGCACTAAGTATAATATAATCATGTATATGGTGTCTTGATGCTGGAGTGCACTAAGTATAAAATAATCATGAATATGGCGTCTTGATGTTGGGGTATTCTAAGTATAATATAATCAGGTATATGGCGTCTTGATGTTGGGGTACACTAAGTATTATATAATCATGTATATGACATCTTGATGCTGGGGTGCGCTAAGTATAATATAATCAGTTATATGGTGTCTTGATGTTGGGGTGCACTAAGTATAATATAATCATGCATATGGTGTCTTGATGCTGGAGTGCACTAAGTATAATATAATCATGTATATGGCGTCTTGATGTTGGGGTATTCTAAGTATAATATAATCAGGTATATGGCGTCTTGATGTTGGGGTACACTAAGTATTATATAATCATGTATATGACATCTTGATGCTGGGGTGCGCTAAGTATAATATAATCAGGTATATGGTGTCTTGATGTTGGGGTGCACTAAGTATAATATAATCATGTATATGGTGTCTTGATGCTGGAGTGCACTAAGTATAATATAATCATGTATATGGCGTCTTGATGTTGGGCTGCACTAAGTATAATATAATCATGTATATGGTGTCTTGATGTTGGGGTACGCTAAGTATAATATAATCATGTATATGGTGTCTTGATGTTGGGGTATGCTAAGTATAATATAATCATGTATATGTCGTCTTGATGTTGGGGTACGCTAAGTATAATATAATCATGTATATGGCGTCTTGATGTTGGGGTGCGCTAAGTATAATATAATCAGGTATATGACGTCTTGATGTTGGGGTATTCTAAGTATAATATAATCAGGTATATGGCGTCTTGATGTTGGGGTGCGCTAAGTATAATATAATCATGTATATGTCGTCTTGATGTTGGGGTACGCTAAGTATAATATAATCATGTATATGGTGTCTTGATGTTGGGGTATGCTAAGTATAATATAATCATGTATATGGCGTCTTGATGTTGGGGTACGCTAAGTATAATATAATCATGTATATGGCGTCTTGATGTTGGGGTGCGCTAAGTATAATATAATCATGTATATGGCGTCTTGATGTTGGGGTGCACTAAGTATAATATAATCATGTATATGGTGTCTTGATGTTGGGGTGCGCTAAGTATAATATAATCAGGTATATGGCGTCTTGATGGGGTACGCTAAGTATAATATAATCATGTATATGGCGTCTTGATGTTGGGGTGCGCTAAGTATAATATAATCATGTATATGGCGTCTTGATGTTGGGGTACGCTAAGTATAATATAATCATGTATATGGTGTCTTGATGTTGGGGTATGCTAAGTATAATATAATCATGTATATGGCGTCTTGATGTTGGGGTACGCTAAGTATAATATAATCATGTATATGGCGTCTTGATGTTGGGGTGCGCTAAGTATAATATAATCAGGTATATGGCGTCTTGATGTTGGGGTGCACTAAGTATAATATAATCATGTATATGGTGTCTTGATGTTGGGGTACACTAAGTATAATATAATCATGTATATGGTGTCTTGATGTTGGGGTGCACTAAGTATAATATAATCAGGTATATGGCGTCTTGATGTTGGGGTGCACTAAGTATAATATAGTCATGTATATGGTGTCTTGATGTTGGGGTGCGCTAAGTATAATATAATCAGGTATATGGTGTCTTGATGTTGGGGTGCACTAAGTATAATATAATCATGTATATGGTGTCTTGATGCTGGAGTGCACTAAGTATAATATAATCATGTATATGGCGTCTTGATGTTGGGGTGCGCTAAGTATAATATAATCATGTATATGGCGTCTTGATGTTGGGGTGCGCTAAGTATAATATAATCAGGTATATGGCGTCTTGATGTTGGGGTGCACTAAGTATAATATAATCAGGTATATGGCGTCTTGATGTTGGGGTGCGCTAAGTATAATATAATCAGGTATATGGCGTCTTGATGTTGGGGTGCACTAAGTATAATATAATAATGTATATGGTGTCTAGATGTTGGGGTGCACTAAGTATAATATAATCAGGTATATGGCGACTTGATGTTGGGGTACACTAAGTATAATATAATCATGTGTATGGTGTTCTGATGTTGGGGTACACTAAGTATAATATAATCATGTGTATGGTGTTTTGATGTTGGGGTACACTAAGTATAATATAATCATATATACTTTTTTGAATTTACCAAATGGCTGCAATGACACAAAGAGTGAAAAATTTAAAGGGATCTGAATACTTTCTATACCCACTGTATGTCATTCTTTTCATTTTAACAGCAACGTGTCTACTCAGAATTTATCTGCACCTCTTTGAACACAGACATCTTTGCAGGATCTGATGTTTTTTCCCCTCTGCCTTACACATTAGAACGGACAAGAATGCCCCCATTCACTAATCTTCAATTATTGAAAAGCTGAAAGAATTCAGCTGGCAAATGAATCCGAGCCATGTACAAGACGATGGCGTGAGGCCAGGCTGTTCCTGCACTGCAGAAGGGGGCTAGATAAACTATCCCAGGAAGGAAGCAGGAGGGACACATGATGAGGGTACAAGTCATAGAAAGCTATAGACGACCTGATAACGATTCCCTGTAATCTTTACTTATTACACTGGTATTATTGTTCTGGAGATGCTGTATTAGTAATGTACAAATGGATTATAAATCATAAATAAATGCCATCATGAGAGGAGAAATCCCGTTCTCTCACATTACAATAAAGGGCGATGTGGGACCCTCCTGTGGGTCATCTATCAACTGGAATGGTCTGATGGGAGAGTTGAAGACCAACTCAATAGTTCACTTAAAGGCCGACCTGTCAACAGGTTAAAGCCGCCAGTTTTTGCTCTTATTTTATTCCCACTGCTCTTTTAAGAATTCTGTTTGTAGATATAAATCCATCATACAGTTCCAGAGATATAGTCCTATTTATTGAGTGCTGAGGAAAATGTATTTAGTCTGAGAAAAAATAGCTAGATTCTCCAGAGAAGCGTCCTCAGGTAAGTAAAACCTGAAGTTTATTTCACATAAACATTATAAGCAGGGATGATAGCACATAGCAGACCAGACTGCAGAGATGAAGCCACCACTGACCAGTTTCAGGACACAGCCTTCATCATGGTCATAGAGGAATGGATACACGGCGGCATTACATACCCTCTATTCCCGACCATGTTACTGGCATCCTAGCAGGTAGCAATGTCAGTACTAAACTGGATTAAAAGTATAAACAACACTAACATGATATTAATGCAGCGTAAGTGAATATTGTGGATTTTCAGATATATTGTGATCATGTCTGATGTTATCCTAAAGGAATTCTGGTTTCCAATATAAAGATTCAATAGGATTCTCCATTAAGGATTTTCGCTTTGTAATCACCTCCCATAATAGGACTAGACACTCAATGCCAACAAATTTAAGGGCAGAAGAGTGGGCTTTGTGAACCCTGAAAAAGTGTCTGGATACTGGTGAAATATTACCAGCAGCTGGATTAGCGGCATCAGACATATGCCCACGGATGCCTTTAGTCTTCTCTGCATAATTACCTGTGAGCCATGCCCCCTTAGTAAAGACCATAAATGTTAGCGCTAAATAAAAAGGCTCATATCTATGTAAGCGTATGGTGGGCTTACACAAGACCAAAACCCGGAATACTCTGAGGAGCAGCAGGAACAGGATAGGAGCAAACACTGGCCACTATTACATTACCATGGGTCAGGTCCTCTTTCACTATCATGGATAAAATGCTATTAATGTACTTCTAAGGGCTCATACCCATATGTCTGAAAAAAAAGTTCCGATGTCAGGACTGAAAAAACGGATGAGTGTCATGCGAGTGGCAAGCGAGTAAAATGCGATTTTTCTCACATAGCATCTGTATGACATCCGTATGACATGCATATGCAATGCGTTTTTTTTCTCTGCAACTATTTTTCTACAATCATTTACAGGGCCATTAACAGTGTTACATGCCACAGAATGGAAGCCCCCCCCCCCCCTACTTTACGTAGGGAATATAGGGGGGGTCACATGGCCACACAGTCTCTACAGCTCATTGGTCAGTTATGGTTACTAACCAAAGTTGATGTTTTTAGTATTCATGTTTGTTGTTTTATTGGGTAAATCCAGCCCCAATCAGCTGTTTTGGCGGTTTTATAACGACTGACAATTGGTTGTCAGTGCGTTGCCATGCTGTCGCTGGGATATTTATGGCCGTGTTATGGCAAGGTATGATCATTGTGAGGTACAGCTGGAAGAAAAGAAGACCCCACTGTCTGGATGGAGAGCTTATTGCAGCAAATTATAGCGAGAGCTGGGGAAGAGGAAGGCGCAGAATGGCTCAGATCATGTCTTAGCTCCAGGCCTGTTACCTCAAGCCCTGAAGCGGTTCCTGTTCCTTCGGACCCCAGCGCTGTACCTCAGAATCCAAATTTGCCTCCGTTGTCGCCACCGAGCCACCGCGGCAGCACCAGGAAAAGGAAGCCCCGGATGACTTACTCCCCATCTCCGGCGCCTCCTCCAGCCAGCCGTCCGGCGCCGGAGCATACCAGGAAGTCCCGCCTGCCTCCGGTGAGAAGGTCGAGAAGCCCATCGCGAGACTCATGGAGGCGCCGGGAGGAACAGCCATACACGTCATCGCGCGCCGACAGCAGGGCGGAAGAACGTCACGGCCGGAAGAAGATGCCGACGAGAGCGCGAATTTCAAACGCCGGCTCTCCTTATCCGGCGGATTATGGTGTCGCTTCTCCTCAGCTGTCCGGAGCGGTACATCCACGCACCCAGGATCCGGAATGCCTGTCTACACCAGCCACGCAGCCACGATCGCCTAACAGGGAGGGCTTGAGTGCAGGCTGCGCACCTGAGGCTCCATCGGACGTCAGAAGCTCTGGAAGGGGTGAGACGTCTGATACCAATGTTTCTATATTTAATGCTGATATTAAGCACATTGTTCAAAATGTTCTCTCTGAGACATTAGGTGGCTTTCTTCCTTCTGGCCCCCCTTCCATCTCTCACATAGATCTGACAGAAAAAACAACTCCTAAGAATACCTTTAAGGAGGCATTGACATGTGATTTATCTCCCTTAGGCTTCCACTTGAGCTCCGCAACTAAGGAGCTCATTTGGAGCAATAATTATGTGGATTTGTTTTCACTTCTCCCACGCAGGGAACAGCCGAGTAAAATAGACAGGAAAGAAGACAAGCCTGATTCTGATGACACCAAGCGTATGTTTAAATCTTTCAATAATTGGTTGCAGGCGTTTTCAATTTACTCGGCTGTTCTGGGTGAAAAATCTCCACAACTGTGTAGCAGATTATTTCAGCATATTGATATAATTCTTGAAGCTTACCGCAATTTTGGCGGAGTCGCGTGGCTTCATTATGATGAAGCCTTCCGCCAAAAACTGGCCGTACACCCTGAGGTTCACTGGGGCAGTAAGGATGTTGGATTATGGTTAAATCTAATGCTCCCACAAAGACATTTTTCCTCCAGAACTTCTTCTGCCCCTGTCCCTAGGAAAGGATTCTGTTTTACATTTAACGAATTCCAGTAGGCTCCTTTGAGAGAGATTGAGCCGACTGTTTTTTAAAACACTTAAAAGCGGGGTGACCGTTCCCACAAAAGGAACACTCATGGCGGAAACGGCAATTTGAGCCCCATTTACAAATGGGGCTCAAATTGCCGTTTCCGCCATGAGTGTTCCTTTTGTGGGAACGGTCACCCCGCTTTTAAGTGTTTTAAAAAACAGTCGGCTCAATCTCTCTCAAAGGAGCCTACTGGAAAGAGCTCGGACACCAGTGAAAGTGGAAAATATGGTGTCATGGCTAAACCGATACCCAGACCAAATGATCAGTAGCCTGCTTTTTAATGGGTTTTCATATGGCTTTTTTATTCCTCCTTTCAAGGGATCAGGCTGCCAAATTGTTAATAATTTACGTTCGGTTGATATGTATCCAGATGTAGTTGAAGAGAAAATTAGGAATGAGTTGGATCTCGGCAGGGTAGCTGGTCCTTTTCACTCCCCTCCTTTTCCTAATTTTAGGATTTCACCGCTAGGTGTGGTTCCTAAAACAGAATCCGGTTCCTTTCGGGTTATTCATCATTTATCCTTTCCGGCCGGATCTTCTTTGAATGATGAAGTTGATAGTTCAGCCTGCTCGGTATCTTATTCTTCTTTTGACAAGGCAGTGGATATTTTAAGGCAATTTGGGCAGGATGCCCTAATGGCAAAATCGGACATTAAATCCGCCTTTCGGCTTCTCCCGGTTCACCCTGATGGTTTTTCCTCTTTGGGCTTTCATTTTATGGACTGTTTTTTCTTTGACAAGTGCCTTCCTATGGGTTTTTCTTTGTCCTGTTTTTATTTTGAAAATTTTTCTACCTTTTTGCACGGGGTATTGGAATCAAATTCTCCTGGGATGGGCATTTTGCATTATTTGGACGACTTTTTGTTTGTAGGTCCCCCTTCTTCCTCTAATTGTCTTTTTACATTGAATTCCTTCATTAGCTTATGTAATCATTTTGGCGTGCCCCTTGCTCATGAGAAAACGGTCTATCCCTCTACATCTATTGAATTTTTAGGCATTGTGCTGGACTCCTCTGCTATGGAATGTAGGCTACCAGAGGAGAAAATCTCTAAACTGCGTTCTGCTTTACGTAAATTTCTTTCTAAGCCAAAGACTACCCTGAAAGAGTTACAGTCATTATTGGGCCTTCTGAACCTTGCCGTGAGAATCATCCCGATTGGCAGGGCATTTTCCCGCCGTCTTTATGACGCTACGAAAGGTGTTTCTTCCCCTACTTCTCATGTGCGCATCAATTCTTCTCTGAAAGAAGACGCCAGAACATGGCTGGCTTTTATTTCTGAATTCAATGGGAGATCTTGTTGGCAAACTGCGTTCATTTCCTCTGATTCTTTTCCATTTGTTGTATCAGTACAGACCGTCAAGGGTTGTGGAATATTGTTTAAATCACATTGGATTTCTGAGGACTGGCCTGATTCATGGGTGGCTTGTGGCCTTACCATGAACCGTATGGTTTTAGAACTTTTTTCCATTTTTTTGGGGATCTCTACTTGGGGCTTTCATTTCCAAAATTCAAGAATTATCATTTTATCCCTCGACCCTGGTGTCATTTTCTCTATCAACACCTTGTCTTCCAAAAACAAATGGGCTGCGAGTATTCTACGGCAGTTAGTTATGGTTTGTCTTAGACTGAATATTTGGCTTAAGGCAGCCCCTGGTAAAAGCAAATTTTGTTCTGCAGTTGACGCTTTGTGTGCACGTCATGGGTCACTTTTTCGTTCGCAGGTAACAGGGGCGGATTCGGAAGAAACTCCTTGCCCACATTTAATCTGGGACATGATTTCAGTCTGATTCCTCACTTTATTCAGAAATCTGTGTCTGATAGAACATGGGCCAGCTATTCGGCCGCATGGTTCGCTTGGCTTACTTTTTGTAATCTGAATGCTTTTAATCCAAAAGTAACTGACCCCGTGGCTGGTCTAAACTTTGCTGAGTCTTTAGTAATTCAAGGCTTGTCTTATTCTACTGTGACTAAACATTTAGCGGGGGTTTCCTTTTTTCTGAAAGTTTTTGGAGAGTTACCATTAACATCAATTTTTACAATCAAGCAATTCCTAAAAGGCTTGAGGAGGAGCACTTTCCAACCTGACACCAGACGGCCAATTTCTTTGCCTCTACTTAAGGAGTTATGCTCAGCCCTGAGCCAAGTTTGTATCAATTCGGATGAGGTTTCGCTGTTTCATGCAGCCTTTTGTTTGGCCTTTTTCGGAGCACTTAGAATAGGGGAATTAGTATCGTCTAGAAAATCTCATCCTTCGGGACTGATGTTATCAGATGTAAGGTTCTATGATGGTTTTCTCATACTATTTATCAGGAAATCTAAAACTGATCAATTGGCTAGAGGGACTAGCATTAAAATTACTTCTTTCCCGGATCCATCCATATGCCCGGTTTTTAGCATGAGCCGTTGGTTGCATACCAGGTCACCAATGGAAGGACCGTTGTTTATGCATAAAAACGGTTCAGCAGCCACAGTTTTTCAGTTTAATTTTATTTTAAGAAATTGTTTGAAAACCCTTGGCAAAGACCACCTCAAAATCTCCTCTCATTCTTTTAGGATCGGTGCAGCAACCGAAGCTTCTAGGGCAGGCCTATGTGATTCTCAGATTAAACAAATTGGGAGATGGGAATCCGGAAGGTTTAAGTTATATGTACGGCATGACTTGTATGAATACTAATTGTCCATTTATTTACAGGTCCTTCCATAGTTTGGATTATCGGTCATTCTATTATTTTTTGGGCACAGAGGCGAGCTTCTCAACGATGTTATACTGAGAATTTGTCGTTCGACCCTTCGTTGGTCCAAATATTTTGGCACGGTGTTCGAGGATTAAAATGGTATAATTTAATTGTTCAATTTCGTCATTGTATCAATTTGTATCCATTTCCTGATTTGGTAATTTTTCACGTAGGCGGTAACGATCTCGGTAAGTTAAGAACTCTGGATTTGCTTGCTAATATGCGAGCTGATATAGTCAATCTCAGGCAATCCTTTCCTTACCCGAGTTTTGTATTTTCTGAGATCGTCCCGAGGTTGGTTTGGCATTCAGCTGAATCTGGTTTTATGGACAAGATTCGCAAAAGGGTAAATAAAAATATGGAAAAATGTTTTCCTTTGGTTAATGGTTTTTCTTACAGGCACATCGAACTTGAAGGTTTTTTGCCGGGACTTTATCAAGGATTTAGTTCATTTATCAAATATTGGTTGTGATATTTTTAATTTGGACATGCAAAACATAGTGGAAAAATGGCTGTGCGGTGTGGGGGGGGCCTCGACTCAATGAGTCTTGGCTTGTGGGAAAATCGCCTAGTCTATGGGTGGATGGTTTATTGGTTTGTGGATTATTTGGTGAATTACATGATTAATTTATATGGGAATGTTTTGTTAATCTTTTATAAGTTACCCAAAATAAACATCACGGCCTTATTTTTCCACTAAGAAAGCTTTGTCTTGTGTTTATTTCATGTATGAATGAGGCTTGTGTTGCCATGGAAGCCCCCCCCCTACTTTACGTAGGGAATATAGGGGGGGTCACATGGCCACACAGTCTCTACAGCTCATTGGTCAGTTATGGTTACTAACCAAAGTTGATGTTTTTAGTATTCATGTTTGTTGTTTTATTGGGTAAATCCAGCCCCAATCAGCTGTTTTGGCGGTTTTATAACGACTGACAATTGGTTGTCAGTGCGTTGCCATGCTGTCGCTGGGATATTTATGGCCGTGTTATGGCAAGGTATGATCATTGTGAGGTACAGCTGGAAGAAAAGAAGACCCCACCCTCCCGCCCTTAAATTTTGCTTTGTCGTGATGTTTATGTTGTGGGAAAATCGCCCAGTCTATGGGTGGATGGTTTATTGGTTTGTGGATTATTTGGTGAATTACATGTTTGATTTATATGGGAATGTTTTGTTAATCTTTTATAAGTTACCCAAAATAAACATCACGGCCTTATTTTTCCACTAAGAAAGCTTTGTCTTGTGTTTATTTCATGTATGAATGAGGCTTGTGTTGCCATGGTAAGGTATGTGTAAAAAACGGATGGCATACGGATGGTCCGTATGCCGTGCGATATTTTTCTCGCACCCATTGACTTGCATTGGCGAGTCCCGTCCGAGATACGCAGCAAATTGCAGCATGCTGCAATTTTTTTCTCAGTCTGATTTCAGCTGACAAAAAAATCACAGATTAGATGTAACCCATTGAATAACATTGGTCAGAGTGCAATCCGATTTTTTCTCGGACTGCACTCATTCGTTTTTCTTACAAATGAGTATGAGCCCTTAGAGGAGTAATTTCACTGCTTATATGACAGATTTTGTTGAACATGTTTCTGTGATTGTCCCATATTTTTCATGGCATTTGCAGAAATCTCTGTACTTGAGGCAGAAACAAACCTTAGGCCATGTTCACATGTTATAAAACCAAAAAGAAAGGAATGCTCACAGTGGCAGGATGCCAATATATTAGAGTGGTAACAGTGTCACGTGGTACTAGCAATATCCCTGCAATCGGAAAGCCGGACTAAATAATCACATGTGGACAGTTGGAAATACACAGAGGAAAAACAAAGAGGAACAACAGGCACTAACCTGTATCAGCATGAAAAACACAGTAAAAAAAGCAGAAAAAACCACAGCAAAACCTGCTTTTTTTTACTGTCAATAGAGCAGGTTTTGCCTGCAGAGAAAAAAAAGCAAATTGTGAACATAGAGGAAAAAACGAAGCGGAAGAGCTGACCATAAAGTCCAAACAAAGTATGGTGAAGAATCAATAGAATTTATTAATTTACATAATGAACAGGTAATAATAATAGAAACAACAAATCAATGTATACAAAAAATTAAAAACAAAGCCGCGCACCTAGATATGAAAATGACCATGTGCAGTGGGATAGAATAAGACTAAATCGAGAGTGCCAATCTCTATGAGAATATAGATATATGTACAAAAATATAATTACCGTACTAACAAATTTTATAATTACCGTAATGATAATAAATAAATATATGAGAAACAAACACAGAATAGTAAAGTGCATTTAAGGAGTTATAAAGAATATATCAAATAATAAAGTGCGTACTGCAAAACAGCTCCAGTGAGTGTCAACATAAATCCATGGTGAGAATATACATAGTCACTTAGATGGTGTAAAGGCACACTAGGACAACACAAGTTGTACATTAAACTGAGAGGAGAGACCCTGTGTAATTGTATAACATCAGTCCAAAAATGGAGGAGTAATAGTACTTACAGGGACAGTATGGGTCTCACTCTCCTGAATTACCCCCTGATGAAGGCAGCGTGCTGAAACGCGCGTTGGGGAGGACGCCATCCAGGAGATTAAGACCCACACTGTCCCTGTAAGTACTATTACTCCTCCATTTTTGGACTGATGTCATACATATGAACTCTTGAGCGTAGGAAAATGCCAGCTGATTTTCCCACGCTACAGAGTTCATATGAGTTCATGCCGCCAGGGGGCGCAGCTTTGGTGACGGCTCCGTTAGTCACCGAAGCTCCGCTCCCTACATTTCATTCATTCCCCAGTCATTTACAGCCGGGAGCGGCCGCATTAGCAGCGCTCCCAGTTGTAATATGTAAATGCCCCCAGATATGGATTACTGCATGGGACTTGACTGTACGGCGGACAGGTATGGGATATTGTTGCTTTTTTATTATGCATTTTTTTTTACAGAAGAACGAGGGCTTCGATTGGATTGAGTGTACAATAAAGATGTAAAACCTGTGTGTTTAATTACTTCATTAAAATACTTTATTAATGTGTGTGTGTATTTTTAACCCTTTCATTCTATTGGATTAATAATGGATAGGTGTTTTATTAACACCTTTCCATTATTAACCAGGCTTAATGTCACCTTACAATAGCAAGGTGACATTAACCCCTTATTACCCCATATGCCAATGCTACAGGGCAGTGGGAAGAGAGAGGCTAAGTGCGGGAATAGGTGCATCTTACAGATGTGCCTTTTCTGGGGTGGCTGGGGGCAGATTCTTTTAGCGGGCGGGGACCATAACCGTGGTCCCGCTCTAAGCTATTAATATCTGCCCACAGTCACTGGCTTTCCCACTCTTGCAGAGAAAATTGCGCGGGAGGCCACGCCAGTTTTCTCCGTGAATTAATCCTTTAATTTTGTACCTACTGCTCCAAAGTTTTTCACACACACACTACTAACATTATTACTGAGGGACATATACAAATCTAATGCATATGCAATGGTTTACTGTGTGTAAACCATGTCTCATATCCTGTCAGGTTCTGCAATGATTTTACAGAACCCGACAATTGAATTATCACCTATTCTGCTATCTAGCACTCTATGAAATATAAAGATATATATATATATATATATATATGTGTGTGTGTGTCAATGATATATATATATATATATATATATATATATATATATATATATATATATATATATATATACAGTACAGACCAAAAGTTTGGACACACCTTCTCATTTAAAGATTTTTCTGTATTTTCATGACTATGAAAATTGTACATTCACACTGAAGGCATCAAAACTATGAATTAGCACATGTGGAATTATATACTTAACAAAAAAGTGTGAAACAACTGAAATTATGTCTTATATTCTAGGTTTTTTTCTTGCCATAATACAAATTCTAACAGTCTATTTAGTAGGACTATCAGCAGTGTGTCCACCAGACTTCTGCACAACACAACTGATGGTCCCAACCCCATTTATAAGGCAAGAAATCCCATTTATTAAACCTGTCAGGGCACACCTGTGAAGTGAAAACCATTCACGGTGACTACCTCTTGAAGCTCATCAAGAGAATGCCAAGAGTGTGCAAAGCAGTCATCAAAGCAAAAGGTGGCTACTTTGAAGAACCTAGAATATAAGACATAATTTCAGTTGTTTCACTCTTTTTTGTTAAGCATATAATTCCACGTGTTAATTCATAGTTTTGATGCCTTCAGTGTGAATGTACAATTTTCATAGTCATTAAAATACAGAAAAATCTTTAAATGACATGGTGTGTCCAAACTTTTGGTCTGTACTGTATATATATATATATATATATATATATATATATATATAGTGGCATAGCGACTGGTCATGTGATTAATGGACGGTATGTATCGCAGAGGTGGGTGGCCCTGTGATGGAAGCCTGGGTATGCTTTGCTCAAGCAGATCTACTGCTGAGGGATTTGTTAACATTGGGAAGGCTTCCAGGTGATTGGAGAGATGGGTGGGTTCAGTCACCTACAAACCCACCCAAAGAGGCGTGTCTGAACACGTAAGATGGTTTTGTGTGTAAGGACCTGTGGTGATGTCACGCTCACCTGACTGGCCATGTGACAGGTACCTGGGTGTGGTTACACCTATGTTACACCTATGTAAAGGAGGTGTGTGTAGCACATGGTGTGAGTGTGTGGGAGTCTGTCAGGGTGGACACACTTCCATGTGTCCTGGCTGGACACTGCAGAGTGGCCTGTGTGTTGGACGGTTCCACATGGGGAGACGTCCTGAACAGCACACAGAGACCATATTTAGGCTGGAGAGCCTATGAGCTGGACATAGCACAGTCTGTGTGTGTGCCCACAGACCTGAGAGAGCAGAGCTCTACTATGGACATTGAGGATTCATCTGTCTGATGTAACACTGTTTACCTGTTGTTCCTGTTGCTATGTGGTTTATGGAGCAATAAACCCTGCAAACTTTTAATGGAACGTGTCTCCTGAGTGTCACCCGCCGCACCTGAGCGAGTGCAACCCCTACAATACATATATATGTATATATATATATATATATATAATTATATATATATATATATATATATATATATATATATATATATATTATATATATATATACATACACACACCTATACTACAGTGCCTTGCGTAAGTATTCGGCTCCCTGGAACTTTTCAACCTTTTTCCCACATATGCTTCAAACATAAAGATACCAAATGTAAATTTTTGGTGAAGAATCAACAACAAGTGGAACACAATTGTGAAGTTGAACGAAATGTATTGGTTATTTTAAATTTTTGTGGAAATTCAAAAACTGAAAAGTGGGACGTGCAATATTATTCGGCCGCTTTACTTTCAGTGCAGCAAACTCACTCCAGAAGTTCATTGTGGATCCCTGAATGACCAATGTTCTCCTAAATGCCTAATGATGATAAATATAATCCACCTGTGTGTAATCAAGTCTCCGTATAAATGCACCTGCTCTGTGATAGTCTCAGGGTTCTGTTTGAAGCACAGAGAGCATCATGAAGACCAAGAAACACAGCAGGCCGGTCTGTGATACTGTTGAGGAGAAGTTTAAAGCCGATTTTGGATACAAAATGATTTCCAAAACTTTAAACATCCCAAGTAGCACTGTGCAAGCGATCATATTGAAATGAAAGGAGTATCATACCACTGCAAATCTACCAAGACCCGGCCGTCCCTCTAAACTTTCATCTCAAACAAGGAGAAGACTGATCAGAGATGCAGCCACGAGGCCCATGATCACTCTGGATCAACTGCAGAGATCTACAGCTGAGCTGGGACAGTCTGTCCATAGGACAGCAATCAGTCGTACACTGCACAAATATGGCCTATATGGAAGAGTGGCAAGAAGAAAGCCATTTCTCAAAGATATCCATAAAAAGTGTCGTTTAAAGTTTGCAACAACCCGCCTGGATGACACACCAAACATGTGGAAGAAGGTGCTCTGGTCAGATGAAACCAAAATTGAACTTTTTGGCAACAATGCCAAACGATATGTTTGGCGTAAAGGCAACACAGCTCATGACCCTGAACACACCATCCCCACTGTCAAACATGGTGGTGGCAGCATCATGGTTTGGGCCTGCTTTTCTTCATCAGGGACAGGGAAGATGGTTAAAATGATGGGAAGATGGATGGAGCCAGATACAGGACTATTCTTGAAGAAAACCTGTTGGAGTCTGCAAAAGACCTGAGACTGGGATGGAGATTTGTCTTCCAACAAGACAATGATCCCAAACATAAAGCAAAATCTACAATGGAATGGATCACAAATAAATGTATCCAGGTATTAGAATGGCCAAGTCAAAGTCCAGACCTCAATCCAATTGAGAATCTGTGGAAAGAGCTGAAAACTGCTGTTCACAAACGATCTCCATCAAACCTCACTGAGCTCGAGCTGTTTGTCAAGGAAGAATGGGCAAGAATTTCAGTCTCTCGACGTACAAAACTCATAGAGACATAACCCAAGTGACTTGCAGCTGTAATCGCAGCAAAAGGTGGCTCAACAAAGTATTAAGTTAAAGGGGCAGAATAATATTGCATGCCCCACTTTTCAGTTTTTGAATTTCCACAAAAATTTAAAATAATAAATTTCGTTCACCAAAAATTTACCGTATATACTCGAGTATAAGCCGACCCGAGTATAAGCCGACCCCCCTATTTTTGCCACAAAAAACTGGGAAAACTTATTGACTCGAGTATAAGCCTAGGGGGGAAAATGCAGCAGCTACCGGTAAATGTCAAAAGTAATAATAGATACCAATAAAAGTAAAATTAATTGAGACATCAGTAGGTTAAGTGTCTTTGAATATCCATATTGAATCAGGAACCCCATATAATGCTCCATACTGTTCATTATGGCCCCATAAGATGTTCCATATTAAAATATGCCCCATATAATCCTGCATAAAGGTTAATAAAGGCCCCATAAGATGCTCCATAGACACATTTGCCCAATATAATGCTGCACAAATGCTGATTATGGCCCCATAAGATGCTCTATAAAGATATTTGCCCCTTATAGTGCTGCACAAACGTTATGGCCCTATAAGATGCTCCATACAGACACTTGCCCCATATGCCGTAGTGCCCTACAAACGTTAATTATGGCCCCATACAGACACTTGCCCCATATAGTGCTGCACAAACATTATGCCCCTATATAGTGCTGCAGAAACGTTATGGCCCCATATAGTGCTGCAGAAACGTTATGGCCCCATATAGTGCTGCAGAAACGTTATGGCCCCATATAGTGCTGCAGGAATGTTATGGCCCCATATAGTGCTGCAGGAATGTTATGGCCCCATATAGTGCTGGAGGAATGTTATGGCCCCATATAGTGCTGCAGGAACGTTATGGCCCCCATATAGTGCTGCAGGAATGTTATGGCCCCATATAGTGCTGCAGAAACGTTATGGCCCCATATAGTGCTGCAGAAACGTTATGGCCCCATATAGTCCTGCATGAATGTTATGGCCCCATATAGTGCTGCAGGAATGTTATGGCCCCATATAGTGCTGCAGGAATGTTATGGCCCCATATAGTGCTGCAGGAACGTTATGGCCCCCATATAGTGCTGCAGGAATGTTATGGCCCCCATATAGTGCTGCAGGAACATTATGGCCCCCATATAGTGCTGCAGGAATGTTATGGCCCCACAGAGTGCTGCAGGAATGTTATGGCACCATATAGTGCTGCAGGAACGTTATGGCCCCATATAGTGCTGCAGGAATGTTATGGCCCCCATATAGTGCCGCAGGAATGTTATGGCCCCCATATAGTGCTGCAGGAATGTTATGGCCCCATATAGTGCTGCAGGAACGTCATGGCCCCATATAGTGCTGCAGGAACGTTATGGCCCCATATAGTGCCGCAGGAATGTTATGGCCCCATATAGTGCTGCAGGAACGTTATGGCCCCATATAGTGCTGCAGGAACGTTATGGCCCCATAGATGCTCCATACAGACACTTGCCCCATTTGCTGCGATAAAAAAAATAAATCACATACTCACCTCTCCGTCGCTCAGGCCCCCAGCACTTTCAATAGTCACCTCTCCTCGTTCCGGCGCCGATCTGTCTCCAGCACTGACGTTCAGCAGAGGGCGCGCACTGGCCACGTCACCGCGCCCTCTGACCTCAGCGTCACTGCTGGAGACAGATCGGCGCCCGGAACGAGGAGCAGGTAACTATCGCGCAGCGCTGCGCTCCCCTCCCCGTATACTCACCTGGTCCTGCCGCTGTGTAGATCCTGCTTCCCCGATGCCGCAGCGCTTCATCCTGTACTCAGCGGTCACATGGTCCCGCTGATTACAGTAATGAATAGGCGGCTCCACCCCTATGGGAGGTGGAGCCGAATATTCATTTACTGTAATGAGCGGGACCATGTGACCGCTGAGTACAGGAAGAAGCTGAAGCTGCTGCTGCCAGCGCCGGGGAAGCAGGGACTGCGCCTGGACTAGGTGAGTATTTTTAGAAAGCCCCCGCTCCCCCTCCCCTGCCGACCCCTGGCATGACTCGAGTATAAGCCGAGAGGGGCAATTTCAGCCCAAAAATGTGGGCTGAAAATCTCGGCTTATACTCGAGTATATACGGTACATTTGGTATCTTTATGTTTGAAGCATGATATGTGGAAAAAGGTTGAAAAGTTCCAACGGGGCCGAACACTTTCGCAAGGCACTGTATGTGTAGACATTTATTTTATCTATTCTATTGTAAGCTGTCAGTGTGATTTTACTGTACACCGCACTGAATTGCCGGCTTTTCCATAGAACACCGATGCACACCCATAGACTTGCATTGGCGTATTTCGGGTGTAATATGTTGACAATCACTCGCACGTATAATGCGGCCGAAAAAACAACGGATGATAGGAGCTGTCCCATAGATTAACATTGGTCCGAGTGCTATGCGATTTGTTATGGTATAGCACTTGTTCATATTACGCTCTGGTGTGACGCCGGCCTAATGCATGAACTGGTCCTTGGTCTCATGACACGAGCATGACAGCCACATAAAAATATATCAAGTGGTCAAGCTTGGATTGTGAGACCCATGGCCAGTTTGTGTACTGCAATCTGTTATCGGACCATGTTGTATGGACTGCAAGGGTGGCTTATGGCCTTATAAACAACAATGAAATTCATTACCTACCTACCTGATAGGTGATCATCTTTCTGACCAATTTGGTTCACACCAAATCTGAGATCGGGTCTCAAGAATGCCTCATCGAATTGGAACTATAAATGCACACATGCTCCACAGCTCCATTCATTGTCTAATAGTAATGATAATAATCTTTATTTATATAGCGCCAACATGTTCCACAGAGCTTTGCAATTCAACAGTTCCTATACAAGTATTAAGTAACAAAGTTAATGATAATACAGCACAGCACTGTACAATAATTAAAGCAAAGATAATGACGAACCTGCGCTTCAGAGCTTACAATCTGCAATAAGGTGCAGATGACACAAAGTACAGGTTCTTATGTACAATGATGGTTCAGCCATCTTGAGGGAGTGGGGGATAGATAAAGGCTGCATGAGCTAGTCACCAACCAATATTTGTGGTGCTTTTGGGTGCAGTGGAGTTTGATTGAGAGTTATGTTCAGGGAAGTAGAGAATGGACAATATATAAAAGGACTTCGATTAGGGAACGTGATAGGCCGCCCTAAACAGATGTGTTTTTAGGGAGCGCCTAAAACTGTATTAGTTGTGGTTAGTCCTAATTTCTTGGGGTAGAACATTCCAGAGTATTGATGAAACTTGGGAGAACTCTTGGAGCCAGGAGTGGGAGGTACGGATTAGTACAGAGGTTAGTCGACAGTCGCTTGCGGAGTGTAACGAGCGGGTAGGTCAATAAACCGTAATGAGGGAGGAGATGTAGGGAGTGCCACACTGTGGGGAGCGTTGTGGGTGAGAACAAGCAGTTTAAATTGGATTGTATAATGTATGGGCAGCCAGTGCGTAGCTGGAAGGAGATAAGAGCTGCACTCGACTATCTTAACCAGTCGCATAGATAATAAATAGAGCAGTGCCAGGAAAGGCTGTACTGGGCCCCTGGCCCTCAAGGAAGGCCAGCATTACGGGGTCACAGGGAATGGCAGAGCCTTAGGGTAGGCAAGGGCAAGTCGGGGTTAAATAGTTTCCTTGGACTGTGTATTTTTGAATTGGACACAGGGGGGTAGGGTTTGGATGAGGCAGGGAGGAGCAAGCAGGGGGAGCTTTCTGAGGGGGTGATCTGGAGAAAAAACTGCCAATTTCACCTCAGGAACTGCCACGCTCACCTACTGGTCCGGCGGTTGCTGAAATCCCCACCCACCCTCCCTTCTCTTTTTTGATTTTGTTTAATCACATTTATTTTTAAGGTTATGTTTTTGTTTAAGGGGAAGGAGTAATTTTTGTCATAGCAGTTAAGCGGGGGAGGGAGGTCCTCGAGGTTGGTGGAAAGAGGGGAATGGCGGATTGTAGGGGGGGGACCTCTAGTGGTCCTGGACTCCCCCGGAGTGGATTGCGAGTGGTTGTGATAGATCAGCCCGTGGAGGGGCTGATTAAAGGATTTGGTAATCAGTTGGTTTGGCCGGGTTGGTCATTACCTGCCTCTGAGCTGGTGCTTAGCGGCTGGAGGCAAGACTAAGCCTGGAGGCCAAGGTACACAATTTTAATTTATGCAAGGTTATTTTTTAGGCTTCGAGGACCACCACTCTCTGGGGGGATATTGTTTACATGTTGTATTGTATGTTTAATAAAAGGCTGCTGTGGCCATTTAATCCAAATCTGGTGTAATGTCATTATTCAGGAGGGGACCTTATGATAAGGCAGTTTACGATAGATCGGATTCAGTAAGTAATTAAGGTTAGGCAATTTAAGTCAGTAAAGGCGGTCATGAGTCACGTGTATGCAGCGCCCCAGAGTCCTGGTCGTTGCAGTACTGTGGCTCCGCCGCTAAGGGGGGCTATGGTACGTCTGATGGCACTGAAGGAGTTCATCTGACCAGGTATCACATACACCAATACATTTCACAGTCGGGCCTCCAGGGGGAGCTAAGGGTACTATTCATTAGGCCACTCCTCACATACTGGTAAAACTGGGGGTCAGGCAGGAAGTTAGAGAGAACGCTGACTGGGTTGGAACCAGGCAACCCCTTGTGGCAGAGGGTGTTGCAGGGGAAGATTCGGTAGGGTCCCTGTCAGGGGTGGGATCCTGACAGAGGCCTGGCAAACAGAGAGAAGGCTACGGGACCGCGCCTGCACTTCATAGCGGCGGTGCCCTAAGAAAGGACAAGAAGCGAGATTTATTGTGCTGAGTGAGAAACGAGATCAAAGCAAGAAGGAGAATACCAGTAGGAGTCGTGCTGTAAGATCGAGGCAACATCCTACTGAGGTGTAAACAACCGGCGGCCGGAACGCCGAGGAGGTACAGAGCTCTAAGCCATACTTCAAACCAACGGCAGGACAGTCAGTCACAGGCGGGCTGTCTCACCTAAATCACCTACGCAGACATAGGGGGCAACCTGTGGAGAGGGGCGACTCTAGGGTCCCGGAAGAGCTCCGAGCCTACCCGTCATACGGGTGCGTCCCAACCATAACACCTGGGAGGGACGGAAGATTAGCAGAAGATCATCTAATCGAGTTGTGAGGGAACACGAGAAACAGACACAACAGTTGTGGGGACTATCCCGTAAGCACAGCAGGGGAGGACCACAACACATAGCGCTAGCAGGAAGGCACAGATTTCCACCTGCAAGGAGAACTCTGGAGGTGCCATTGGACCGGCCGGACTTGCGCAGCCTGGTGAACCGTATTCCGGACTGAGGACCCAGAGACCTTCAGTAAAGAGGTAAAGAGACTGCAACCTGGTGTCCTCGTTATTTACTGCACCGCACCACCACCACTATCCACATCTATTACTGTACGCCCCTCAGCAGGGTCACGGACCGGGTCTAGCCACCGTGACAACCCCAGAGCAGAGACTCAGAGGCCCGGTACCGGGTACCCCTCGGCCCTGCGGCAGTGGGGGCGCTACATGTACCCCTTACGTCATGTGACGACACGTCAGTTTAAAGGGAATCCGTCAGCAGGTTTTTGCTACCCTATCTGAGAACTGCATAATGTAGGGGCAGAGACCCTGATCCCAGTGATCTTTCTCTTTCTAGGCTGCTTGCTATAGTTTTTATTAATGTTTTTTGCTTTCAAATCTACCAGTTCTCTGAATGCTGAGCTCTTCACAACCCTACACCACAGATTGTACTCAGCAAGCTGCCATTGTGCTCATGAATATGTATGACTACCTGGCAGCAGCTTTACTAGTAATTACCCGCAGATAAAACAGTGATTTTATAAAAACTACAGCAAACAGCCCAGTAAGTGACACATTGCTGGAATGAATCAGGCTCTCTATCCCTACATCATGCTGTTCTCAGATTAGGTAGCAAAAACCCAGTGATAGATTACCTTTAAAAATCCTGTTCTCATCAATGTTGAGAGTCCCTGCAGTTGGACCACACCCATCAGAAGTTTATCGCCTATGCTGTTCCCAGATATTAACTTACAGGGCACAGTCAGACGGCTGTGTAACAAGGATGATGATCACATAGCAATGCTCGGACTGGCCGGCAGCTCTCCTGGCCTGAGTGTCTCATCATGTAATTCTAGGCAGCTGTCACGCTCTGATCAGGAGAGCTGCCGGCCAGTCCGTGCACTGCCATGTGATGTTCATCCTTGTTATACGGCCGTCTAACTGTCCTCTCTATGTTAGAATTTTAAAGGCTATCTTAATGGGTTATAACGTTCTACAATACATATCACTTTGCTGGATTATACAGCCTGGTGAATCAAGTCTACTACTTCTTATTGGGAAATAACAGAATACCAGTAATCTCGCCATGAGTGACGTTCTCTTTTTGTGTTGCCAGACAACATACATTGTGTTTAGACACATACACTTCCTTTTTCCCCTCTAACTTTATGACGGAAGTATTGTTACAGTAATTATTATGATGAGACAGGCATTCCAGCGATCCTTACTGACATCCGGCGTTCATGTGCTGCACAAGTTGGGGGTGGGTGTATGCAGCGGGCTCAAGGGGTGAGCTCACCGCTTACCTGGTAGCCATGGTCTGCTTCTAAGGCTACGTTCCCAGAATGAGCGTTTGATGTTTCAGATTGTCTCTTGTTGGTGTGTAATGTTTTACATAAAGCTGCTTTGTTTTTGATACTTCCTGGTATTTTGCTTTGATGAAACTTTATTGATACAGCCATATGTGGATTCCATGCGTTATTGATAAGGTTCCGCCATGGAAACCCACTTAAAGGCATGCACGTTTTTCCCTTGTGAAATTTCCACATTTGACGCAGGTCTGTGGAAAAAATGTGGACATAAGGACCGGGTCACACTAAACATATGGAAAATTGGTCTGAGTCTCCCTGCCAGGAGGCGCACGAGTCTTCTCTGTATGGTAATCCGTGTGTAATGCGTTTGCAATGCGATGATGCGATTTTCTCGCACCTGTGTATCCGTATGGCATCCGTATGACCTGCATATGGCTTTACATTTCTCACTGCTTTTCCCCAATGACTTTTATGGATCAATGGGCTGAACTGAGGAAAATATGTGCGTATTTCTTGCAAGTCACACTGATGGTCCGTGTGGTGTCTGATTTTTTCTCGCACCCATAGGCTTGCATTGGCAAGACTCGGGCAATATATGCGTAGAATCACAGCATGCTGCTATTTCACTCGCACGTTGAATACACCCAAGAAAAAAAACGCAACATGTGAACATAGCCTTACACAGCCAGGATGTTACATTTTTAGCAAATTTATGTCAAAAACTGATAGCAGTTCATAGATAATCTCGCCTAATTTATTTAAAGCCACAATAGTAACATTTTCATATTTCTACTAATTAGTATTTCATGGATCAATCAGATAAGTGTATCATGTTTAGCTGCATTTCCTTATGGGTGTTGTGAAGCCGCCTTTTCTGGTATAATAAATGCCGTTCTCCTGTGACATTTGTCACTATATACAGTACAGACCAAAAGTTTGGACACACCTTCTCATTTAAAGATTTTTCTGTATTTTCATGACTATGAAAATTGTACATTCACACTGAAGGCATCAAAACTATGAATTAACACATGTGGAATTATATACTTAACAAAAACGTGTGAAACAACTGAAATTAAGTCTTATATTCTAGGTTCTTCAAAGTAGCCACCATTTGCTTTGATGACTGCTTTGCACACTCTTGGCATTCTCTTGATGAGCTTCAAGAGGTAGTCACCGGGAATGGTTTTCTCTTCACAGGTGTGCCCTGTCAGGTTTAATAAGTGGGATTTCTTGCCTTATAAATGGGGTTGGGACCATCAGTTGTGTTGTGCAGAAGTCTGGTGGATACACAGCTGATAGTCCTACTGAATAGACTGTTAGAATTTGTATTATGGCAAGAAAAAAGCAGCTAAGTAAAGAAAAACGAGTGGCCATCATTACTTTAAGAAATGAAGGTCAGTCAGTCCGAAAAATTGGGAAAACTTTGAAAGTGTCCGAAGTGCAGTTGCAAAAACCATCAAGCGCGACAAAGAAACTGGCTCACATGAGGACCGCCCCTGGAAAGGAAGACCAAGAGTCACCTCTGCTTCTGAGGATAAGTTTATCCGAGTCACCAGCCTCAGAAATCGCATGTTAACAGCAGCTCAGATTAGAGACCAGGCCAATGCCACACAGAGTTCTAGCAGAAGACACATCTCTACAACAACTGTTAAGAGGAGACTTTGTGCAGCAGGCCTTCATGGTAAAATAGCTGCTAGGAAACCACTGCTAAGGACAGGCGACAAGCAGAAGAGACTTGTTTGGGCTAAAGAACACAAGGAATGGACATTAGACCAGTGAAAATCTGTGCTTTGGTCTAATGAGTCCAAATTTGAGATCTTTGGTTCCAACCACCGTGTCTTTGTGTGATGCAGAAAAGGTGAACGGATGGACTCTACATGCCTGGTTCCCACCGTGAAGCATTGAGGAGGAGGTGTGATGTGTGGGGGTGCTTTGTTGGTGACACTGTTGGGGATTTAATTCAAAATTGAAGGCATACTGAACCAGCATGGCTACCACAGCATCTTGCAGTGGCATGCTGTTCCATCCGGTTTGCGTTTAGTTGGAACATCATTTATTTTTCAACAGGACAATGACCCCAAACACACCTCCAGGCTGTGTAAGAGCTATTTGACCAAGAAGGAGAGTGATGGGGTGCTACGCCAGATGACCTGGCCTCCACAGTCACCAGACCTGAACCCAATCGAGATGGTTTGGGGTGAGCTGGACCGCAGAGTGAAGGCAAGGGGCCAACAAGTGCTAAGCATCTCTGGGAATTCCTTCAAGATTGTTGGAAGACCATTCCCGGTGACAACCTCTTGAAGCTCATCAAGAGAATGCCAAGAGTGTGCAAAGCAGTCATCAAAGCAAAAGGTGGCTACTTTGAAGAACCTAGAATATAAGACATAATCTCAGTTGTTTCACACTTTTTTGTTAAGCATATAATTCCACATGTGTTAATTCATAGTTTTGATGCCTTCAGTGTGAATGTACAATTTTCATAGTCATGAAAATGCAAAAAAATCTTTAAATGAGAAGGTGTGTCCAAACTTTTGGTCTGTACTGTGTATATCCTAATTATATGTTAAAAACAAGATTAAAAGAACTAATATTTTTACCACCTATTTATACATGTAACAATTTTTTTTCTGTTATATCACTAAACATGTCACTTATGAAGTGTTTAAGAAGAATAGTACAGTAGTTAAATCCTTTTTCTATAAAATATGAACTAATCAAACAATTAATAGCGCGTTTTTAAACGGGCCTTTTATCATCAATGTGTCCCTTCTAGTGGGTGAAATATCATCTTGTCCATAAGCGCTTACTAGCACTGGCCATTTCCTTTTGTGTCAGAGTATGTGCGGCTGTCATGGTGCTCGGCTCCACCGGAGTTCATATCTGATTTTTGTTCACTTTTAAAATGTCTGGTTTTCTTGGATACACAAAGGATGGCGCTGGACCAGAAGGATGCAAAAAAGTCAATTCTACTTTATTTTCACAATCTTTGGAGAGTACAGTACCCATCACCAGTGCCAATCAAATTCACAGGTCACATCACCAGTTCTGTCATCCATTGCCAATCTTATGCCGCCTTCTACCACTTCATTGACTTCACTGTCTTTGCTGAATCAAAAAATCCTTGTTTTTATTTCTGTTTCACTACATGTAATTGACAGTGTGATATTGCCGAGTCCCTGTGATGGGTTCTGCTTCCTGTAAACTCTCCTCCTCTTTGTAGTCCTGGTTTGTACAATACATGAACTGGATGCTAAGAATATTTTTCTCCCTCCATTTGAGGAGTTGCCTGGGTGTTAAGATTTGGTGTGAATATGGCCTCTGGAGGCCCGAGCTGCCGGCCTGTCATCTGCTCTGCAGTCACTGTCTGCCCCTGCTCATTCTCAGCCCTAACAAAGCTTTCTCCGCTGTCCTCTCCTGCTCCTAAGTGGTAACATAATAAAATAATACAGTAATATCTAAAAATCATGGATTATTTGGTAGACCACAGGCTGAGCAGATCTGAATTCAAGATTTTCGAATTGACACTGTAATAGTTTTATTTATTTTTTTTAAATATGATCCCTTCATGATCTCAACTTGTATTTTGGAACAGATGTGGCTAGGAGCATAGCAGGCACATGTGCAGTTTTTGAAATTTTTAAACTAAATGTTTTTTTTTAGAAATGCGTTATAAAATGTTGTGTTTGCGTTCGCGTGGGTAAAATATTAACAAAGATACTCTTGTCACATATCTGGTAAAAGTCTGTACAGTTCTGAGTAGAATGGTGTTTATTTTGTTTCTCTATCTTTTTTCTATCCTGAGTTATGAGGAGAAATGTAAAGGCAGGCAACACTGAAAGTCGCACTTTTTCCGAACTTTGAAAATCAATAATAAAAAAAAATAAAATCTACATTTTTTTTCTTCATATTTTGCATTCTCTGACACACTATTACCAAATAACAAAATCTCAAAAGAAATAAAAATTTAGAGGTAAAAATCATTGGTTCACTTGACATGGAATGAGCCGTTGATGTGGCGATATCACATGTACAGCACATGACCACTGCTACCAATCAGTGGGCTTAGCGGTCTTATGCAGTGTACTTCATTATGATTGGATGCAGCTGATTCATACTGGAGATATGATGTCACCACAGCAATCACCTTTACATTTTCTTCTTTTGTAGCACAAATATAGAAAAGCGCAATTTTTTAAAAAGTTTTTTAGGATTTATGATTTACACCAAATAACTGGTTAAATAAACTCTCCACATTATAATGGTTGTGTGGATTCCTAATATGTGCAGATTTTTTATTATATGTACCGTATGTAATAAAATATATTTTAGATTTGAGAAAAAAATATTATATATACTGTATATTATTATTTAATTTTTGTAGTGTGACTTTTTATTCTCTATTACTTTTTTTGTTGATATTTTACACATACCGGTATTTCCTTTTTTTTTTTTTTACATAATTTATCCCGCAAGAGATCATTTAAGATTTCAGGAGGACATTTTTTTCTTTTGCTGTAATTTTTTTTCCCACTGTATCTGGGGCATCCATAGCACCTCCAGTTATAGGGGGAAACGCCCCTTACTGTGCTGGGTTTCATTGGTAAAGCTATTCTGGGTCTGCTAGGACTCAGCAGGTCTGCTATGCGGGCAGAAACTCGATAATTATGTGATGGCTGTGTCCTACAGAAGCATCAGCAATGTCGCTACTTCTGTTTGTTGCATAGCTCTTACTAAGCACTATGTAGCTGGCAAAGAAGGCAGAAGCGGTAAAAAACTGCTTTAACTCCATAAATTTACAGTGGCACGTGGTTAAAGCAAATAACCCATCAACCAAAATTTTCATTGCTTGGTTGTTAACTGGTTAAAGGGACTCATTTTAGGGGAGTATGAGCTTTTTTTTAATTCTTATACTACTGTGCAAAGGGGCATAAAATAAGGCGAGGGGCTGTGCAGATGGGGGGATAAAATGAGGGGAGGGTCTGTGCTGATTGGGGGAATAAAATGAATGGAGGGGCTTTGCTGA
The DNA here is from genome assembly GCF_051348905.1 of Ranitomeya variabilis. NCBI lineage: Eukaryota > Metazoa > Chordata > Amphibia > Anura > Dendrobatidae > Ranitomeya > Ranitomeya variabilis. The sequence continues at coordinate 137,845,221 of NC_135238.1, read as the reverse complement.
TGGGGGAATAAAATGAGGGGCTGTGCAGATGGGGAAATAAAATGACATGAGGGGGAATAAATTGAGTGGAGAGGCTGTGCAGATGGAGGATAAAATGAGGGGAAGGTCTGTGCTGATGGGGAAAATAAAATTAAGTGAGTGGCTGTGCTGATTGGGGAATAAAATTAGGTGAGCGGCTACGCTCATGGAGGAAATAAAATGAGGTGAGGGGCTATGCTGATGGGGGAATATAAGGTGGGGCTCTGCAGATGGGGGGAATACACTGAGGGGCTATGTAAATGAGGGTAATATACTAACAAGCTGTGCAGATGAAGCGAAACAGCTGAGGTGCAGTGCAGAGGAAGAATAAAATGAGGGGCTATGCAGATTGGGAATAAAATGAGGGGCTTGCAAATGAGGGGAATAAGCTGAGGGGCTGTGCAGAGGGGGGATAAAATGAGAGGCTGTGCAGATGGGAGGAAAAAGCTGAGGGGCTGGGCAGATGGGGGATAAAATGAGGGGCTGTGCAGAGGCGGAATAAATGAGGGGCTGTGCAGATGGGGAGAACAAGCTGAGGGGCTACGCAGAGGAGGATAAAGTGAGGGGCTATGCAGAGTGGGGATAAAATGAGGGGCTGTGCAGATGGGGAATAAGTTGAGGGGCTGTGCAGAGTTGGGATAAATTGAGGGGCTGGGCAGAGGGGTGATAAAATGAGGTTCTGTGCAGATGCTGGTGAATAAAGAAAAGGGCTGTGCAGATGAGGGAGAGTAAACTGAGGGGCTGTGCAGATGGGGGTAAACTGAGGGGCTGTGCAGATGGTGGATTAAAATGAGGGGCTGTGTAGATGGGAATAAGCTGAGGGGCTGTGGAGAAGGGGGTTAAATGAGGTGCTGTGCAGAGGGGGGGAATAAGCTGAGGGGCTTTGCAGATGGGGATAAACTGAGGGGCAGATGGAGTTATAAAATGTGGGGCTGTGGAAATGGGGAAATAAGCTGAGGGGCTATGCAGAAGGGGTAAAATGAGGTGCTGTGCAGAGGGGGAAAGAAAATGAGGGGCTGTGCAGATGAAGGGAAGAAGTTCAGGGGCTCTGCAGATGGCGAATAAGCTTAGGGGCTGGGCAGAGGGTGGGAATAAGCTGAGGGGCTGTGCAAAGGGGGGATAAAATGTGGGGCTGTGCAGATATGGGGAGTAAACTGAGGGGCTATGCAGATGGGGGAATGAACTAAGGGGCTGTGCAGGGGGGAAATGAGGGGCTGTGCAGGGGTGCAAAAAATGAGAAGATGTGCATTTGGGCTATGAAATGAGTGACTATGAAGGGGTGGCAGCAAAGCACATGAGGGTCTCCGGTGACCATACTGTATATGGGGCTGTGGAGGTCATTGTACTGGAAGCAGTGGTGGCCATACTGGATAGGGGACTGTGGTGAATATCATACTCTTTGGGGTGTTGTTTGTGGACCATAATACTGTATGGGGTGTTGTGGGGATCATTATAGTATAATGGGGGCTCTTTTGGAGATCATACCATTTATGGGGGTCTGTGGTGGACATCATACTATATATGGGGGGCTGTGGTGTTGACCATACTATATATTAGGGGGTTGCTGTGGATATCATACTGTATGGGAGGCTGTGGTGACCATCATATTGTGTATTGGGACAGTGTGATGAGGGGGTACAGTTTGAAGATGGCAGTGTGGTGGGCAGTATTAGGGCATACTGTTAAAAGGGGCAGAGAATGGATATGAGGAGGGGACAGAGTGAAATAGATGACTAATATGGAGAAGGGTTAGTATGGTGTTGGGACAGTGTGGAGTTATTGAAAGTGTAATCGAAAAGAGAGGGGACAGCCATGGTATAGGCTGTGTTTCATAAGGGCGGACTGTGTGGCAGTTAAAGGTGGTAATGGTAGAAAGTGTGGCGGCCATATACCATAGGAGGCTTTATTTAAGGGCATAATATGGACAGATATATTTATGCAGAGGGAATTTTAATAGCACTCTTATTTTAAGGGCACAGTGTTTGGATGTTCTGCAAAAGACCGGAGAAGAAGGAGGTCTGCAGAGAACAGATGTGGATATAAAAAGTCATCATGGCATCTAGACGAGATGGAGATGAAAAGAAAGAGATGACTGTAAGATGTGATCTATAAGGTACCTGGATGTAAATGTTTATTTGTGATACTGACTAATTCTCATCAGTACTGTGGTTCCTGTATGGTCTGCAGTCTGATGATGGCTGTTAATAACAACTCCCAGTATCTCCTTACCATTGTTAAGGGCATATTGGGAATTGTAGGTTCATGCAATACAATTGTTTATGGGGCTGACTTAATATTACAATTGATTGTTGTACTAAGTTTGGCTCTTGTATTCAAGTAATCTCTGTTCTGGTAATGTATTCATGTACTTAGGCCACGTTCACACGTTCATTAATTATTAATCAGAGTTTTTAGATGTAGCAGAGCTCAGAAAGCTATCCCCGCCCACACGACAGCTTTCTATGTACATTGTATATTGACAGAAATCTACTAATCAGTGCTGGGGTGTGGAGTTGGACTACTCAGCAGGAGAGAGCTAGTCTAGCAGTGATGATCTCCTGGCGATAAAACACTTATTGTATTCAAATAAGAGCACACAGCCTCATGAGTGACACATCCCTGAAATAAGTGTCTCAGCCCTTACCTCATGCTGCCCTCATATTAACTAGCAAAAACTTGCTGACAGATTTTGTTTAATTCTAAACAATTCTAAAAATGATTCAAGCAATACACAAATCCATCGCAAAGTGCCATCCATAAGCTACAGAAATGTGGAGTGCCATCCACAAGCTACAGAAATGTGGAGTGTTGTTACGTAAAGTACTGAAAACACAACTTCAGATAGCTGATATAAGTGTTTCGTTACATATGACGCATTCCTCACATTGTGAGACATTTTTTACATTTTAGTTTACATGTCTAAAAACTGTGAGCAGATAACTGGCAGGCAAGGTTTATTTAGACTGGCACCAGCCTTTGATAATACTGCATTATGTGCCATTTAACATTTGCTTTCTCATGAGAACAGAATACAAACATATTTTTCCAATGTATGTACCGTATTTAAGACTCCAGCATCCGTGCATTATATGGACAGCTGGGCAAATGAATTAAACGTTATTTTTCCTAAAGGGGTCACTGCAGGCAAATGTCTGTCTATGGCTTCATCCAGCAACATTACCAATCTGACAACAATCTGTCGGGCAACTCCCATCTAAAAGATTTCCTCTAATGAACCAACCCTTTTCACTCCGTGGATAATTAGTGCAGTTTTGTTTTCTTTCTTTCTTTTTTTTTTAAATTAAATGTGTAAACTAAGTTGTAACTTTTACCTAAACTCTATTTCAGTGATTGTTTTTCAAAGAAAGTAAATTTTCACTTTACTTTCCATGCAGAATCCATGAGGTCCCCAATACGTTCGCCCAGTAGTGACTAATTAATATTGACAAACTGAGATTTGTTTTTTTTTTCCAAAGTGATCTGACGTACAACTCTAGGCTGTACACTATTGAATGAACACTCAATGCTTTGTTAAGAAAAAGACAACTCTCCCCTGTGACAATTCTGACTTCTTCTGGTACTGACATGTGTAGGTAATAGTAGCGGGAGAAAGAGAACTTACCTCAGTAGTGGCTGCAGTCACATATGACATGAATTTCTCTGCAGCTGTTGGGCAGAGACAAGCACTGTGATTCATGTTCTCCTGTGAGCCAGCATGCCCTGCCTCTCATGTCCTGCCTTCCTGGGAGGGACAGCATAGCCCTTCAGTGTTGTGGATGTGACAATCTGCATCTGGACTAACAATGAGGAATGAACAGATAAATTAAATCAGTGTCCAAAAAAGATAGAGCGGACAGAAGGATTACACAAATTCTTTGAAAAGGAATTACTGTGACCCGCCACTCCCTGCACAGTGGGGAACGTTCATGCATGCACGTACAGAATGAAGAACTAGGACAAGACATAAGCCTGAATTCACATATACAGTTCTTGATGCAGTTTTTTAACCAAACACAAAACGTAATATAAAAGAAAGGAGATGTATCAGTTTTTTTTTAATAAATTAATTCATAATTTCTGTCTTTTTGTAGCCAGTTTATAATATTTAGATACTCTCCAATGACATTAATAATGCCAAGGTACTGGCACATGGCAAATGTGGTGCCCAAATACAAAAATGATTTTAGGCCTCCACCAGTAGTTATAGTAAACGTGGCATCCAGTGTGGGAAACATGATTGAAAGGCTATTAATAAGGATTTGCCTCTTCCTCAAAAAATTGAGCTACTTGCCTAGTAAACACTCATGAGATCCCCTTATTCTGCCTCTCATTTCCATTTTGCGATATGTTACTGCATTGTAGAGATATGCCCATTTGTTTAATTTGGAGCTCACTATGTGAAATCTCTACTGGTAGTTCTAATAAGCTTTTCTTCAGAGTCCTCTCTGTGGGTGTGCACTTTCACTCCTCCCTGACATTCACCGCCAATCACAATTTGACAGAATCTGAGATTACTAGATCAGCTGCTGCTATGAGTGATAGCGTTTGGGACGGAGGGGTGAAAGCAGAGAAAACTCTGAAGAACCATCCAGCTGAACCACAGGCAGAGATTTCACATACTGTGCTCCATAAGAAACAAATGTGAATATCTCTGCAATGGAGTAATGGGAGAGCGTGTCACAATCAGAGGAGTGCAGGGATTGTTATGAGATATTTCACTCATTTGTTTTAACAATTGAGAGTCACTTTATGTGACTGCAGACTTTTGAATCCCCTCAGAGCATTCACGGCGCACTGAGAGGATTCATTGGTTTCTTAGCAGGGACCGGCAATGATGTATGAGTAACCCGTCTAGTGGGCGCGGTCTCGCTCCATACAAGTGTACGGAGCCAGGGCACGGCCGTCCAGTGGGTGCAGCCTCGCTCTATACACTTGAATAGAGCAAGGCCGCACCCGCTATACGGCTTCTGACTGGAAGTATGCATAACGCACATCACCGCCAGAAACCAGCAAATCCTTGCAGCGCACAGTGGGGATTCAAAATTCACTCTGTGTGACTGCAAACTTCATTTTAGACCAGACAACCCCGTTAATGAACAGGTCAGTACAGCGGGGTAACTGAGTTACTCTCATGTATAGTGTTGTGTTTGTTATTCTTCAACCTATTAATTATAACTATCACAGATGGGAATTGTATTGTTTCTCTTTTTCAGATGGCACCAAGCTACATAGTATAATACAGTGTACAAAAGATGTTCATAAATTACAAATCAATTTGAACGTACTGTGTTTGGGCATCCATTTTATGAGGTTTATTGTGGACAGTCACGGCCAAAAGTTCTGAGTCTGACACAAATTTTGTTTTGTACAAAAGTATGCTTTGTTAGTGTTTGTAGATCTTTTAGTCAGATGTTTGTATGGTTACTGAAATACAATTATAGGCATTTCAATAGTTTTTACATTTTTATTGATATCTAGCTTATGCACAGACACAGTATTTCCATTGATGACCCTTATGTTTAAAGATTTCTGCAATTTGCCCTAGGAGATGGATATCAGCTTCTTGGCCAAATCCTATCTGATGACAACCCGTTCTTGTCTAATCAGCGCTTGCAGTTTTATCACAATTGCTAGGTATTTGTTTGAGGACTGACTGTTGGTTCTCAATGGGTTTGATATTTGGGGAGTTTCAAGGCCATAGACTCAAAATTTCAATGTTTTTTTCACCAAACCATTTAGTTATCACATTTGCCATTTGATGTCACATTTGATGTCATTTCATCATGCTGAAAAAAATATTTTTCATCACCGAAGATGCTTTTATGTTCTTAGGCAAAATTTTTAGCGACCCCACTCCCTGAATGGTCCTGGAATCAGGGCCGCCATCAGGGCATTACTGCCCTGACTGGCGTATGGGGTCCGATGACCAGAGGGGGCCCGCATTGGGCCCTGTCTCTTTTGGTCATCAGGCCCCGGCGGCAGGCTTCTGCCGATGCACAAACTGAGCCTGCGTCCGAGATGCAGGTTCAGTTAAACTCTATCGACGTGCGGGCCTGGGCCCACATGGCAATAGTTAAAAGCCGCCAGCCAATCAGAGGCTGGCAGCTGATGTCAGCGTGCACGTTGCCGGCATATGATGTCATTGTCATTCGCCGGCGAGTGTGTGCTTCAACTGTGTGGAGAGAAGTTCGCCCACCACAGGAGCGCGGCAAGGTAAGAAGAAAGCTTTTTTAAATTTTTATTGAAAGCGGCAGGGGGGCAGGATGAGACACACAGGGGCAGGATGGAAGACACGGGGGCAGGAGAGGAGACACAGGGGGAAGAATGGTAGACGGGAAGAATGGAGACACAGGGGGAAGAATGGAGACACAGGGGGAAGAATGGAGACACAGGGGGCAAGAATGGAGACACAGAGGGCAGGATGGAGAAACGGGGCAGGATGGAGACACAGGGGGCAGGATCATGGGGCAGGATGGCGACAGATGGGGCAGGATGGAGATACGGGGCAGGATCATGGGGCAGGATAGAGACACAAGGCAGGATCATGGGGCAGGATCATGGGGCAGTATGGAGACACATGGTGCAGGATCATGAGGCAGGATGGAGACACATGGTGCAGGATGGATGCAATGGAGACAGATGGGGCAGAATCATGGGACATGTGCCTCATGTCTGCTGCTTGCTCTGTGCATGCTCTGTCTGTGTGCATAGGGGGGCAGCGCCGGCAACTCCTGTGTCTTATTGAAACTGTGTGCACCTTGCTATGGTGTCCCCGGCCAATAGCCATGAGGCTTCTAGTATTTAATACTTCCCCACCCATTGGTGCGGGCCTGTGCAACTTACTCCCTCAGTCAGTTCTTAGCTGCTGAGGTGCCAGGCCCTGTCTCTGTTACTCTTGTGTCCGCCACCCAGGGGGGCGTTGTACCCTGGTCTCTGTCCTGTGTTTGCCACCCAGTGAGGATTAGTACCCTGGCTTGTGTCCTTGTGTAGCCACCCAGTGGGGCTTCGTACCCTGGCCTAAGTCCGCCACCCAGTGGGGCGTCGTACCCTGGCTTGTGTCCATGTTTCTGTGCCTTGTCCCGTTCCTGACTCTGTCTTAGTCTAGTCCTGTTCCTGTGTTCTGTTTATATCCCTGCCTTGGTTTCCTTTCCCTGCTCTGCGTACTCTGTGTCTTGCTTTGCTCTGCTTTCTGCCCTGCACTCTGCGACCTTGCTTTGCTCCTTGCTCTGCATCCTGTGACCTTGCTGTTCTCTGTGGTTTTGCTCTCGGCTCTGCACTCGGTGTCTTGCTCTGCACTCAGCTCTGCACTCTGACTTTGCTCTGCTCTCAGCTCTGCACTCTGTGGCTTTGCTCTTGGCTCTGCACTCTGTGTTTTGACCTGCACTTTGACTTTGCTCTGCTCTCAGCTCTGCACTCTGTGGCTTTGCTCTCGGCTCTGCTCTCTGTAGCTTTGCTCTGCACTCAGTTCTGCACTCTGACTTTGCTCTGCTCTCAGCTCTACACTCTGTGGCTTTGCTCTGCTGCTCCGCTCAGCTCTCGCTCTGCGGCTCCACTCCTTGCGGTTCTATGTCTCTTGCTCTTGGCTCCGCCTCCTGCATTTCTGCACTTGGCTCCGCCTCCTGCTCTTGGCTCCACCTCCAGCATTCCTGTTCTTGGCTCTAGCTCCTGTGCTTTCGCTTTGCATCCGCTGTTGCGGTCTTTCACTACCCATTCATAGGTCCTCCTGTCTGAACAGGTTCTTACCTGTTTACATACCTAACAACCCATACACCTTAATATGGATCACCAGAGAGCACCAAGACAAGAAAGTATATAAAAGTTAATACTTTATTTAATATAGATCACAATAACTCAATACATGTAATATAATATATATAAAATCAATTTAAAATATAAGACACAGGACGAGAAGATAATAGCATATAATATGCCGGCCACATTTACATAAGTAATCCCAAAACCTCACAATTTATGTGTAAAAACGCTAAATGACCAAAAGTGCAAGCATGATATAAATAAAAAGCAGCAAATCCAATAAAAATTAATAATAAGAGGCCATACTTTATGCCTGAATATTTCAGCAGTATAAGGCTCAAAGTGCAAGTGTGCAAAAGGATTATGTGCAAAGGATTAACAAAAGTGCAGAGTGCTACGGCGTTATGTTCAGCCGATTCAATATCGCACACAGTGTAAAAATAGTAAGGAGGGAGATCATCAAAGATTACAGGTAAATACCTATTGGTGGCCGTGTCCTGTGTGTACGTACCCCTACGCACGTTTCGGACACTTTCCTTCGTCAGGAGGACCCCCTGACGAAGGAAAGTGTCCGAAACGTGCGTAGGGGTACGTACACCCAGGACACGGCCACCAATAGGTATTTACCTGTAATCTTTGATGATCTCCCTCCTTACTATTTTTACACTGTGTGCGATATTGAATCGGCTGAACATAACGCCGTAGCACTCTGCACTTTTGTTAATCCTTTGCACATAATCCTTTTGCACACTTGCACTTTGAGCCTTATACTGCTGAAATATTCAGGCATAAAGTATGGCCTCTTATTATTAATTTTTATTGGATTTGCTGCTTTTTATTTATATCACGCTTGCACTTTTGGTCATTTAGCGTTTTTACACATAAATTGTGAGGTTTTGGGATTACTTATGTAAATGTGGCCGGCATATTATATGCTATTATCTTCTCGTCCTGTGTCTTATATTTTAAATTGATTTTATATATATATTATATTACATGTATTGAGTTATTGTGATCTATATTAAATAAAGTATTAACTTTTATATACTTTCTTGTCTTGGTGCTCTCTGGTGATCCATATTAAGGTGTATGGGTTGTTAGTCTCCACTAGGTGGCGGCAGTCACTCACTTACACAGTATACCAGGAATAGGTGGATTTTGAGTATTGATGAGTATATATAGTGTATTCCCTATATTGGTGGTATAACTGTGTGTTTAATACTGTTTACATACCTGCCTGCAGACCGGTCCCTACCGGTTCTTCCAGTGTACCAGCCTTGACCGCCAGTCCTGCTAGAGCCAGCCGTACCTGCCTGCCAACCAGAGAGCCAGCCGTGCCCGCCTGCCTGCCAGTGTTTCTGTTGTACCCGTCCTCTTGCCTGTGTCCCAGCCATGCCCGCCTGTCTGCCAGAGTGCCAGCCGTACCCACTTGCCTGTGTCCCAGCCATGCCTGCCTGTCTGCCAGACTGCCAGCCGTGCCCGCCTGACTGCCAGACTGCCCGCTGTGCCCGCTTGCCTGTCTATGTTCCGTTCCCTGGTGGGATCAGCAGTCACAGCCAGACACCATCCTGGAGTGGTACCTGGTAGCTTCCTGCCGCACAAGTCTGACCTCACCATCAGAGGCTCCAGCGAATACCAAGGAAGCTACTTAGTTATGCCCCTTTCAGGGTAGTCTGGTCTGTGGTCCAGTGGGGCCACACCCCTGCACGCCCACGCCAACCAGTTTGGGCGCGAGCATGACAATTGTGTGGCGGTATTTGTTCCTTGTATGTGGTATTAAAAGTCACTATGTGGTGGTAATTTGCTGACTAGTCATGGTGCGTATTTGTCCCTTCTATGTGATATTATTGGTCATTTTAAAAATTGAAAAATAAATAAAAATATACCAAAATTGTATTCAATATTTTAACAAATGATTAATAGGATAGAGTAGTGCTCGGCCAAAAGAGTGTACCTTGTCGTCGTGGCGGCTTAAAAATCTTTTGGCCAAAACAAAAGCTGCTGGCTATATGTGTGATCTGGTGATGGGAACTGTTAATGTGTAATTGGTGAGAAGTAGATTTTATCAAGAGAGAGCTGTGGAGGTGTGGACAGATTGAGGGGTGGAGCCTGGGCGGAGTCTCAAGGGGGTCCCGAAAATTTTGTCAGTATGAGGCACAGAAATTCCTAGTGGCAGCCCTGCCTGGGATGCTTTAATGTTGGCGTTACACAGGACTCGTGATAGCGTTCACTCACTTTTTCTTCTCTGGACTACCATTTTTCAGGATGTCCCGAACAGTCCAAAGGGGACCTCATCAGACAAAATGACTTTGCCTCAGTCCTCTGCAGTACAATCCCTGTACTTCAGTTATACCATAGAATAGATCAAAAAACTTACTGAAAAAATCAGCATGACCAAAGCTTTAGAATATAACTTCGATTCAAAATGAAAATAATAATGATAGCAATGCTGAATAGCAATGGACTTTTGACATGGACTGGTTGCTAAACATACATAAACAAAAAGGGGGCCAAAGAAGCCAGAAAAAGATGACCAAGATAGTCCATAAATATTGTAATATGAAAATTCTTTATTGAGACAATAAATAGGACAGAAAAAAGCACAGGCCCTTAAAAAATGGCGCACACGAAGTACATCCACTGTAAAAAGGTACAACAAAACACACAAGTGCACGGACACAGGGAACCACCCATCACCTTACTCCCCTTAAACAGTAGTAAATTGGTCACTCCCCGTCAGGAGAGACAGTGCAAAAGAGAAGGTGGTATAAATTATAGCCATATCTGCCTGATGTTGCAGACCACAAGTAGTAAATAATCAGCAAGTGCAAAGACCAAAGGCAGCATAATTAGATGAAAAAACTTAGCCACGCCGATGAAATAGGCATTACCTTATAAGCTGCACAGGTATGGGGGTTCCCGGGGAAGGAGAGGCTGAAAATACGATTTCGCGAGCGTGGTTATAGCAACAGAGCAATTAAGAGGGCCTATCATCGGGCCAAGTGGTCATGTAGGAACACCCTTCTCTATGGTAGTAAAACAAATAAGCAAGATTCAAATACAGTTAGGTTTGGGACTAACTATAATTCTCAGTCAGAACGTATATGTACGCCCCTAATGAAATCTTGGCCTATCCTTATGGCCGACCCTAAAATCGCTACACTACTAACGGAACAACCACAGATTACCTTTAGGCGGGCCAAAAATTTATGGGACCATTTGGTCCACAGTCACTACAAATATGAATCCCCACGGACCTTTTTGGATAACTTCAAAGCGCAACAGGGGTGCACCCTGTGTGGACATTTTGTGGCGTGCATTAACCCCTTCATGACCCAGCCTATTTTGGCCTTAATGACCTTGCCGTTTTTTGAAATTCTGACCAGTGTCCCTTTATGAGGTAATAACTCAGGAACGCTTCAACGGATCCTAGCGATTCTGAGATTGTTTTTTCGTGACATATTGGGCTTCATGTTAGTGGTAAATTTAGGTCGATAATTTTTGCGTTTATTTGTGAAAAAAATGCAAATTTGGCGAAAATTTTGAAAATTTCGCAATTTTCACATTTTGAATTTTTATTCTGTTAAACCAGAGAGTTATGTGACACAAAATAGTTAATAAATAACATTTCCCACATGTCTACTTTATATCAGCACAATTTTGGAAACAAAATTTTTTTTTGCTAGGAAGTTATAAGGGTTAAAATTTGACCAACGATTTCTCATTTTTACAACAAAATTTACAAAACCATTTTTTTAGGGACCACCTCACATTTGAAGTCACTTTGAGGGTTCTATATGGCTGAAAATACCCAAAAGTGACAACATTCTAAAAACTGCACCCCTCAAGGTGCTCAAAACCATATTCAAGTAGTTTATTAACCCTTCAGTTGTTTCACAGCAACAGAAGCAACATGGAAGGAAAAAATGAACATTTAACTTTTTAGTCACAAAAATGATCTTTTAGCAACATTTTTTTTATTTTCCCAAGGGTAAAAAGAGAAACTGGAACCCAAAAGTTGTTGGCCAATTTGTCCTGAGTACGCTGAATCCTCATATGTGGGGGGGAACCACTGTTTGGGGGCACGGCAGGGCTCGGAAGGGAAGGAGCGCCATTTGACTTTTTGAATGGAAAATTAGCTCCAATCTTTAGCGGACACCATGTCGCGTTTGGAGAGCCCCTGTGTGCCTAAACATTGGAGCTCCCCCACAAGTGACCCCATTTTGGAAACTAGACCACCCAAGGAAGTTATCTAGATGGATATTGAGCACTTTGAACCCCAAGGTGCTTCACAAATTGATCCATAAGAATGAAAAAGTACTTTTTTTCACAAAAATTTTATTTTAGCCTCAATTTTTTTCATTTTTACATGGGCATCAGGATAAAATGGATGCTAAAATTTGTTGGGCAATTTCTCCTGAGTACACCGATACCTCGCATGTGGGGGTAAACCACTGTTTGGGCGCACGGCAAGGCTCGGAAGGGAAGGAGCGCCATTTGACTTTTTGAATGGAAAATTAGCTCCAATCTTTAGCGGACACCATGTCGCGTTTGGAGAGCCCCTGTGTGCCTAAACATTGGAGCTCCCCCACATGTGACCCCATTTTGGAAACTAGACCACCCAAGGAAGTTATCTAGCTGCATATTGAGCACTTTGAACCCCAAGGTGCTTCACAAATTGATCCATAAGAATGAAAAAGTACTTTTTTTTCACAAAAATTTTATTTTAGCCTCAATTTTTTTCATTTTTACATGGGCATCAGGATAAAATGGATGCTAAAATTTGTTGGGCAATTTCTCCTGAGTACACCGATACCTCGCATGTGGGGGTAAACCACTGTTTGGGCGCACGGCAAGGCTCGGAAGGGAAGGAGCGCCATTTCACTTTTTGAATGGAAAATTAGCTCCAATCTTTAGCGGACACCATGTCGCGTTTGGAGAGCCCCTGTGTGCCTAAACATTGGAGCTCCCCCACATGTGACCCCATTTTGGAAACTAGACCACCCAAGGAAGTTATCTAGCTGCATATTGAGCACTTTGAACCCCAAGGTGCTTCACAAATTGATCCATAAGAATGAAAAATACTTTTTTTTCACAAAAATTTTATTTTAGCCTCAATTTTTTTCATTTTTACATGGGCATCAGGATAAAATGGATGCTAAAATTTGTTGGCCAATTTCTCCTGAGTACACCGATACCTCGCATGTGGGGGTAAACCACTGTTTGGGCGCACGGCAAGGCTCGGAAGGGAAGGAGCGCCATTTCACTTTTTGAATGGAAAATTAGCTCCAATCTTTAGCGGACACCATGTCGCGTTTGGAGAGCCCCTGTGTGCCTAAACATTGGAGCTCCCCCACATGTGACCCCATTTTGGAAACTAGACCACCCAAGGAAGTTATCTAGCTGCATATTGAGCACTTTGAACCCCAAGGTGCTTCACAAATTGATCCATAAGAATGAAAAAGTACTTTTTTTTCACAAAAATTTTATTTTAGCCTCAATTTTTTTCATTTTTACATGGGCATCAGGATAAAATGGATGCTAAAATTTGTTGGGCAATTTCTCCTGAGTACACCGATACCTCGCATGTGGGGGTAAACCACTGTTTGGGCGCACGGCAAGGCTCGGAAGGGAAGGAGCGCCATTTCACTTTTTGAATGGAAAATTAGCTCCAATCTTTAGCGGACACCATGTCGCGTTTGGAGAGCCCCTGTGTGCCTAAACATTGGAGCTCCCCCACATGTGACCCCATTTTGGAAACTAGACCACCCAAGGAAGTTATCTAGCTGCATATTGAGCACTTTGAACCCCAAGGTGCTTCACAAATTGATCCATAAGAATGAAAAATACTTTTTTTTTCACAAAAATTTTATTTTAGCCTCAATTTTTTTCATTTTTACATGGGCATCAGGATAAAATGGATGCTAAAATTTGTTGGCCAATTTCTCCTGAGTACACCGATACCTCGCATGTGGGGGTAAACCACTGTTTGGGCGCACGGCAAGGCTCGGAAGGGAAGGAGCGCCATTTCACTTTTTGAATGGAAAATTAGCTCCAATCTTTAGCGGACACCATGTCGCGTTTGGAGAGCCCCTGTGTGCCTAAACATTGGAGCTCCCCCACATGTGACCCCATTTTGGAAACTAGACCACCCAAGGAAGTTATCTAGCTGCATATTGAGCACTTTGAACCCCAAGGTGCTTCACAAATTGATCCATAAGAATGAAAAAGTACTTTTTTTTCACAAAAATTTTATTTTAGCCTCAATTTTTTTCATTTTTACATGGGCATCAGGATAAAATGGATGCTAAAATTTGTTGGGCAATTTCTCCTGAGTACACCGATACCTCGCATGTGGGGGTAAACCACTGTTTGGGCGCACGGCAAGGCTCGGAAGGGAAGGAGCGCCATTTCACTTTTTGAATGGAAAATTAGCTCCAATCATTAGCGGACACCATGTTGCGTGTGGAAGGTATGTAGTGTATGTCAGGTTGGTGTGTGTGGTGTAGTATTCACCACACACACTATACCAAACTACACACCAACCTGACGTACACGCCATACACACCCACCTGACACACTTCGTCAGGTTGGGGTGTGTGGTGTAGTGTACGTCAGGTTGGTGTGTGGTGTAGTGTACGTCAGGTTGGTGTGTGTGGTGTAGTGTACACCATACACACACACCAACCTGACGTACACTATACCACACCACACACCAACCTGACGTACACTACGCCATACACACCAACCTGACGTACACTACGTCAGGTTGGGGTGTGTGGTGTAGTGTACGTCAGGTTGATGTGTGGTGTAGTGTACGTCAGGTTGGTGTGTGTGGTGTAGTGTACACCATACACACACACCAACCTGACGTACACTATACCACACCACACACCAACCTGACGTACACTACGCCATACACACCAACCTGACGTACACTACGTCAGGTTGGGGTGTGTGGTGTAGTGTACGTCAGGTTGGTGTGTGGTGTAGTGTACGTCAGGTTGGTGTGTGTGGTGTAGCGTACACCATACACACACACCAACCTGACGTACACTATACCACACCAACCTGACGTACACTACGCCATACACACCAACCTGACGTACACTACGTCAGGTTGGGGTGTGTGGTGTAGTGTACGTCAGGTTGGTGTGTGGTGTAGTGTACGTCAGGCTGGTGTGTGTGGTGTAGCGTACACCATACACAGACACCAACCTGACGTACACTATACCACACCAACCTGACGTACACTACGCCATACACACCAACCTGACGTACACTACGTCAGGTTGGGGTGTGTGGTGTAGTGTACGTCAGGTTGGTGTGTGGTGTAGTGTACGTCAGGTTGGTGTGTGTGTGTGGTGTTGTGTATATCAGCCTGGTGTGGGTGAGTTCTGTAGTGGAATATCAGGATGTGGCTAGTCCACGGACATGTGATGAATTCTGAAGCATTCATTCAAACACAGTCCAGGTTTGTCGGGACACGTTTCACATTGGAAACGAGTTTCCCTTCTTATCCCCCTTTTATAGCACGCCCGGCACCTTTTTTTTGCTCTCCCCTCACAGGGAAAATGTTGCCCTGGTACCACACGGGAACCTTGAGTTCCAGTGGTGCTGGGGCCCGCTCCTTCCTCGCCTCCAAACATCAGGGCCTTTATCACCACCTCCTGGAACTGAAGGAAGGTGTTGTTGGTCTGGCCTGCACATCGTGATAGCACGTATGCGTTATATAGTGCCATTTGTACGATGTGCACAGCCAGTTTTTTATACCACACCTTCGTTTTCCGCATGGCACTATAGGGCTGGAGGACTTGATCAGAAAGATAAACTCCCCCCATGTGTTTGTTGTACCCCAGGGCACAGTCCGGTTTGTGGACCTGTGCTGGGGTACCTCGAACGGTGGTGGCCGTGGTGCCGGGACCATGGATTGTGGTCAAGAAAAAGACGTCCCTTTTGTCTTTGAACTTGACCACAAGCATGTTGCCGCTAGATTGGGCCCGGCTCTCACCCTTTGGGAGAGCCTGCTCAATTAGCGACAAAGGGAGACCCCTCTTGTTTCTGCGCACAGTACCGCAAGCGACGGTAGCTCTGGCAGAGAGGGATTGAAAGAGTGGGATGCTTGTATAAAAGTTATCAACGTACAGATGGTAACCTTTATCAAGCAGTGGGTGAACCAAATCCCACACTATTTTCCCACTCACCCCCAGAGCGGGTGGACATTCTGGGGGCTGGATACTGCTGTCCTTTCCTTGATAAACTCTAAAGCTGAGCGTGTACCCTGAGGTACTCTCGCAGAGCTTATAGAGCTTAATCCCGTACCTTGCCCGTTTGCTGGGCAGGTACTGACGGAACTGAAGCCGCCCTTTGAAGTGGATGAGGGATTCATCCACACAAATTTCCCTTTGGGGAATGTACACTTCAGCAAACTTGTTGCTGAAGTGTTCGATGACAGGCCGAATTTTGAACAGTCTGTCAAAATTCGGGTCATCGCGGGGAAGGATGTCAGTGTTGTCCCTAAAATGAAGAAATTTATGAATCGCCTCAAAGCGTTTGCGAATCATAACCATGCCATATACTGGAGTTTGATATAAAATATCAGTACTCCAGTATTGGCGAATTTCTGGTTTCTTCACAATCCCCATGTGAAGGACCAGTCCCCAATATTTCATCATTTCTATGGAGTCAACGGGATTCCAAGTAGTAAATGATGAACTTGGGTTTTCGGCAAAAAATTGCAGGGCGTACAAATTTGTCTGCTCCACCATGAGACTGACAATTGACTCGGAGAAAAAGACTTTGAAAAAGTCTATTTCCCTGAGGTTGGCAGTCTCAAATTGGATTCCTGATTGGGGAATGAAATCAGGAATCCGTGGAGCAAAGTTTTGAGGGACGGGGGTCCAGGTGGGGGCACTAGTGCTAGGTTGGGCGTGACTAGCACTAGGTTGGGGGATACTCACCCTTGACTGTGTGTCTTCTCCCCTGGGCTCCGGCTCTCCTCCGCTGGGCTCCGGGCGATTTCTCGTCCTGCGACATCTTGGGGGTGGCGAGTCCGTGTCACTGGAGGAGGAAGAGGGGGAGGAATACAGAAAAGTGGGGTCCTCACCCTCACTATCAGCTTCGGAGGCAAGAAAGGAATATGCCTCCTCAGCTGAGTACAGCCTTTGTGACTGGGACTGGGATGAGCGGGACATTGTGTGTGTGGTGTGTGTAAAATAAACTTTATTATAGTGTGCGTGTGTGTATGTGCGAGTGTTTGGTGAAACTTTCCACTGCAGGAGGGGGCTGTCAGGCGCGCGGGGGCTGTCAGGCACGCGGGGGCTGTCAGGCGAACGGGGGCTGTCAGGCGCGCGGGGGCAGAGGCGATGCAGCAGCAGATGGAATCGGCGGCAGCAGCAGCAGGGGGTGATCAGGGGGTGATCAGGGGGGAAGTGGGTGAACACCGGGGGACAGGAGGGGGCTGTCAGGCGTGGGGGGGCAGAGGCGATGCAGTAGCAGCAGCAGATGGAATCTGCGGCAGCAGCAGGGGGTGATCAGGGGGACGGCAGGTGATCAGGGGGATGGGAGGTGATCAGGGGGACGGGAGGTGATCAGGGGGTGATCAGGGGGGTAGGGGTGATCAGGGGAGGCAGGAGGGGGCTGACAGGCGCGGGGGGCAGAGGCGATGCAGTAGCAGCAGCAAAAGGAATGAGCGGCAGCAGCAGGGGTGATCAGGGGGACGGGGGGGTGATCAGGGGGGCAGGGGGTGATTAGGGGGGCAGGGGGTGATTAGGGGGGCAGGGGGTGATCACTGGGGGATAGGAGGGGGCTGTCAGGTGCGGGGGGGCAGAAGCGATGCAACAGCAGATGGAATCAGCGGCAGCAGCAGGGGGTGATCGGGGGTGATCAGGGGGGCAGGGGGTGATCAGGGGGGCAGGGGGTGATCAGGGGGGCAGGGGGTGAACACCGAGGGGCAGGAGGGGGCTGTCAGGCACGGGGGGGCTGAAGCAATGCAGCAGGAGCAGATGAAATCTGCGGCAGCAGCAGGGGTGATCAGGGTTGATCAGGGGGGCGGGGGGGGGTGATCAGGGGGGCGGGGGGGGGTGATCAGGGGGGTGGGGGGGTGATCAGGGGGGCAGGGGGTGATCACCGGGGCAGGGGGTGATCACCAGGGGGCAGGCGGGGGCTGTCAGGAGCTAGGGGAGCTGGGATGATGGAGCTGGCAGCAGCAGCAGGGGGGGGTTGAAAAGGGGGGCAGGGGGTAAGATCGGGGGGGAGGGTGATCAGGGGAGCAGAGCGCAGAGGTAGATGGCAGAGAGGGGAGTACCTGGCGGCGGCAGCAGGAGCACAGGCGGCAGCGGCGGCGGCGGCAGGAACACAAGCGGCGGTGGCACACGCGGCAAGAGGAGCGGCAGCGGCGGCAATCGGCGGCGATCGGCGGGAGATATGAGGGGAGGGTCCTCGTTCTCCAGCTTCCAGCAACGGGATGAGTCTGGAGAACGAGGACAGAGCTATTTTACTCCGCCCCTCCAGGTCTGATTGGAGAGCTAGCGTCACAAGGACGCTAGCTCCAATCAGAGCTGGAGGGGGTTAAAAAAAGGTCACCGGGAGCGATCGTACACCCGGGGGGGCAAAGCCACCCCCCCTGGGGTGAAGTACAGGTCCCCCTGCACCTGCGGGTACGGTGACATTTGAATGACCCCGGTCACCGGACCCGCAGGGAAGCATTCCCGCCATGACGCCACATAGGCGTCATAGGTCGGATTGGCACCGACTTTCATGACGCCTACGTGGCGTCAAAGGTCGGGAAGGGGTTAATATTGACCGTAGTGATAGTTTCTGTGACTCTTCCGGACAAAAAAACTTTAGGATAATGAAATCTATCACTTGTACGACCAAAAATGTAATATATTTTGCCGTATGCCCGTGCTCCCTGATTTATGTCGGGCTTACCACACGCCAACTTAAGGTCCGGGTCAGAGAGCACGTTTTAGGCATACAGGCGGCAAAAGATCAGGATGATGTCACCCTATTAAAAACGATATCAAGACATTTTAAACTCTATCATAACTGTAATAGTAGGGATCTACGGGTAAAGGGCATTGATGCCATTGACTCGGGCATTCGCGGTGGCAATATTTCCCAAGGATTGGCTCAATTGGAGTCACGTTGGATCTGGACATTGGACACAGTCCATCCACGTGGCTTCAATTAGGGCCTCAGCTTCACTCCATTCTTGTGATCACCATCTGCTGCATTTTTTGTCATCTCCATATATTCCACTGTTTTCTTGGTCAATTGTTTTTAACTATTTTTATCATTATTTTGTAGATTCATCGATCGTCGTTTTACGTATTTTTTCTGTTTCACGTTTTTTGCGTTTTTTTGCGTGTTGGCCAGAATTCTATCTTGATGTGGGCATATTTTCTATGAATAGTACCATCATGTGGACGAAAGATTGTGCTTTCTGGCAGAGGCGTAGCTAGGGTTTCAACTTAGGGGGGGGGGCGAAAAATCTGAGTGGGCCCCTAACCAGTTAAGGCTACTTTCACACTAGCGTCGGTACAGGGCCATCGCGCTGCGTCGCCCCGACGTACCGACGCATACTGTGCAAGCGCCGCACAACGGGGGCAGCGAATGCTGTTTTTCCACGCATCCGCTGCCCCATTGTGAGGTGCCGGGAGGAGGGGGCGGAGTTCCGGCCAAGCATGCGCGGTCGGAAATGGCGGACCGTCGGCACAAAAAAAGTTACATGTAACGTTTTTTGCTGCCGGCGGTCCGCCACACCACGACGCAACCGTCGCACGACGGTTGCAACGTGTGTGCATACGTCGCAATGCGTCGCCAATGTAAATCTATGGGGAAAAAACGCATCCTGCAGACAACTTTGCAGGATGCATTTTTTCGCCAAAACGACGCATTGCGACGTATGCAAAAAAACGCTAGTGTGAAAGTAGCCTAACCCTGATTACAGTTACGGTTG
Source organism: Ranitomeya variabilis (assembly GCF_051348905.1). NCBI lineage: Eukaryota > Metazoa > Chordata > Amphibia > Anura > Dendrobatidae > Ranitomeya > Ranitomeya variabilis. The sequence continues at coordinate 137,825,486 of NC_135238.1, read as the reverse complement.
CGCACTCTAATTGTGAATATAGTGGAAACTCAGAATATGACCGCTCTGTTATTGAAAATAAATCTATATACAAAAACGAACATTGATTTTACCGCCATATTGTGACGATATGCAACTTTGATGGTCGCAATACTCTGAGTGCCCCTATAACAATACAGTAATGCCTAAGTGCCCACTTTACATTTAATAATGTCCCCTAAGTTCCCTCATGTACTGCTCCATTATACACAGTATGGTGAGCTCAAAGCTTCCATATACACAGTATGGTGAGCTCAAAGCTTCCATATACACAGTATAAGGCCCCCACAGCTCCCCTATACACAGTATGATGATTCTATAACTCCCAGATACACCGTATGATGTTCTCACTGCTCCCCTTTGCACAGTATAATGCTGACAGAGCGCCACTATAGAAAGTATAATGCCCCCCCACAGCTCCCCTATATACAGTGTAATGGGCCAACAGCTGCCATATGCACAATATGCCTTCACAGTTCCCTATACACAGTATGGTGGGTCCACAGCTCCCTTATAAACAGTATGATGGGCCTGCAGCTTCCATCAAACAGTATAATGTCCCTCACCGTTCCCCTTTACACAGTATGATGGGGCCACAGCATCCTTATACACAGTATGATGAGCCCGCAGCTCCCTTATACAGTATAATGGGCCCACAGCTCCCTTATCACAGTATTATGGGCCCGCAGCTTCCTTATACACAGTATGATGGGCCCGCAGCTCCCTTATACACAGTATGATGGGCCCGCAGCTCCCTTATACACAGTATGATGGGCCCTCAGCTCCCTTATACACAGCATGATGGGCCCTCAGCTCCCTTATACACAGTATGATGGGCCCGCAGCTGCCTTATACACAGTATGATGGGCCCGCATGTCATGATTCCCAATGGCAGGGAAATATCAAAACACAAAGATAACGGACGAGCTCTGGGTGATGGAATCTCGAGCTGACCGTGAGCTAAATCTACCACACAACTAATAGTAGCCAGGGAGCATACCTGATTAACCCTAGATGCCACGCGCCAGCCGGAGGACTAACTACCCCTGGTAGAGGAAGGAACAGACCTGGCTTACCTCTAGGGAAATACCCCAAAAGATGATAGCAGCCCCCCACATGTAATGACGGTGAGTTTAGAGGAAAAGACATACACAGTATGAAGGTAGATTTAGCAAAGAGAGGTCCACTTACTAGATAGCAGAAGGATACAAAAGAGGACTTCACGGTCAACTGAAAACCCTATCAAAAAACCATCCTGAAATTACTTTAAGACTCCTGTGTCAACTCATGACACAGGAGTGGCAATTTCAGCCCACAAGAGCTTCCAGCTACAGAGAATAACAAAACTGCAAACTGGACAAAAGATACAAAACAAAAGGACAAAGTCCACTTAGCTGATCAGCAGACTAGTAGCAGGAACATGCAACCGAAGGCTCTGGTTACAATGATGACCGGCAAGGAAATGACTGGAGAGCAAGGCTAAATAGGAAACTCCCAAACACTGATGGGAGCAGGTGAACTGAGACAGCAAAGACACACAAGTCACCAGTACCACCAGCAACCACCAGGGGAGCCCAAAAGCGGATTCACAACAGTACCCCCCCCCTTAAGGAGGGGGCACCGAACCCTCACGAGAACCACCAGGACGATCTGGATGAGCCCTATGAAAGGCACGAACCAAATCCGAGGCATGAACATCAGAGGCAGTTACCCAAGAATTATCTTCTTGACCATAGCCCTTCCATTTAACCAGATACTGAAGTCTCCGTCTGGAAATACGGGAGTCCAGGATCTTCTCCACAACGTACTCCAATTCACCCCCTACCAGCACAGGAGCAGGAGGTTCAGTAGAAGGAACCACCGGTACCTCATACCTCCGCAACAACGACCGATGGAATACATTATGGATAGCGAAAGATGCCGGGAGGTCCAAACGAAAGGACACAGGGTTAAGAATCTCCAAAATCCTATAAGGACCGATGAACCGGGGCTTAAACTTAGGAGAAGAAACCCTCATAGGGACAAAACGGGAAGACAACCACACCAAGTCCCCAACACGAAGGCGAGGACCAACACGACGCCGGCCAGGGCCGGACTGGGACTAAAATTCAGCCCTGGCATTTGAAGTTACACAGGCCCACTTCTCACATGGTGACTGTATAATATCTTTGTACACTTGTAGGCAGGGCCGGTTTTAGGCAAAGTGGGGCCCTAGGCAAAGTTTAAAATGGGTCCCCAAATGCTAATATATTGCACATCACACAAAAGCCTTTCTGTTGTATTTACGTGCGCTGAGTTCAGGCCGCTAAACGAGTTTGATCGACAATACTGAAGTTGTTCAACGCTTGTTTCCCGGCCTCTTTCCACCAGCTGAGGAATAATGATGAGACAGAACGATCACTAATAGATCACCATACAGTATCATGTTTTCAGCAGCACATCTACAGTTTACACTGGCAATGTGCTGCTGACAACAAGGCTTTTTGTTCCAGCAAAAACAATCCGAATATGCAGCATTTTACTTGTTTAGTAAAATACACCCCATAGTCCTCCATATATTATAATGTGCTCCATAGTCCTCCATATAGTATAATACACTCCCTATAGTCCTCCATATATTAAAATACACTGCTCAGTCCTCCACATAGTATAATACACTCCTCATAGTCCTCCATATAGCATAATACAATACTCATAGTCCTCCATATAGCATAATACAATCCTCATAGTGCTCCATATAGTATAATGCACCGCCACAGTCATCCATGTAGTACAATTCACTTCCCATAGTATAATGCCCCCCATAGTTCTTCATATAGTATAACGTATTCCCCATAGTCCTCGATACAGTATAATGCAGCCCACATATAGTATAATGCAGCCACCCCAGAGTATAATGCAGCCACCCCAGAGTATAATGCAGCCACCCCACAGAGTATAATGCAGCCACCCCAGAGTATGTAACCCCCATAGAATATAATACAGCCCACCTCCCCATAATATATAATGTAGCCCCCCATAGAATATAATGCAGCCCCCCATAGTATATAACGCAGCCTCCCCCATAGAATATAATATACCCCCACAATAGTATATAACACAGCCACATAGTACATAACATGGCCTCCCCCATAGAATATAATATACTCCCCATAGTATATAGCAAAGCCCGCATATTATATAGCACAAACCGCATAGTATACAGCACAGCCTGCATACTATAGCACAGCTCGCGTAGTAGATAACACAGCCCACACAGCAGTATTCAGCACAGACCACACAGTAGTATACAGCACAGACCACACAGTAGTATACAGCACAGCCCACACAGTAGTATACAGCACAGCCCACAGAGTAATATATACAGCACAGCCCACAAAGTAATATATACAGCACAGCCCACAAAGTAATATATACAGCACAGCCCACAGAGAACTATATACAGCACAGCCCACAGAGAACTATATAAAGCACAGCCCAGAGTACTATATACAGCACAGCCCAGAGTACTATATAAAGCACAGCCCAGAGAGTACTATATACAGCACAGCCCAGAGAGTACTATATACAGCACAGCCCAGAGAGTACTATAGACAGCCCAGCCCAGAGAGTACTATATACAGCACAGCCCACAGAGTACTATATACAGCACAGCCCACAGAGTACTATACACAGCACAGCCCACAGAGTACTATATACAGCACAGCCCACAGAGTACTATATACAGCACAGCTCACAGAGTACTATATACAGCACAGCCCACAGAGAACTATATACAGCACACAGTAGTATACAGCACAGAGCACAGCCCACAGAGAACTATATACAGCCCACAGTAGTATACAGCACAGAGCACAGCCCACAGAGAACTATATACAGCCCACAGCAGTATACAGCACAGAGCACAGCCCACAGAGAACTATATACAGCCCACAGCAGTATACAGCACAGAGCACAGCCCACAGAGAACTATATACAGCCCACAGTAGTATATAGCACAGAGCACAGCCCACAGAGAACTATATACAGCCCACAGCAGTATACAGCACAGAGCACAGCCCACAGAGAACTATATACAGCCCACAGTAGTATACAGCACAGAGCACAGCCCACAGAGAACTATATACAGCCCACAGCAGTATACAGCACAGAGCACAGCCCACAGAGAGCTATATACAGCCCACAGCAGTATACAGCACAGAGCACAGCCCACAGAGAACTATATACAGCCCACAGTAGTATACAGCACAGAGCACAGCCCACAGAGAACTATATACAGCCCACAGTAGTATACAGCACAGAGCACAGCCCACAGAGAACTATATACAGCACAGAGCAGTATACAGCACAGAGCACAGCCCACAGAGAACTATATACAGCCCACAGCAGTATACAGCACAGAGCACAGCCCACAGAGAACTATATACAGCCCACATCTCTTCTCTTCCTCCCCTCACCTCCTCCGAGAATGGCCCCACAGTCCAGAAAAAAAAAAACTCTCCTCACCTCTCCTCGTGCCCAGCGTTGCTTCCTGGTTCCTGCTCCTGTCTCAGCAGCTGCAGTCTGCCCGGGACACAGCAGGTGCGCGATGATATGACATCATCGCGCACCCGCAGTGTCAGAGGCAGAGCGGGGAATGATGGGAGAGGAGCGTCTGTAGACGCTCTCTCCTCCATCATTGCATTCAACGGTATAGTTGAATGCGACGGCGGGGGCGGCGGATTGAGCGGCCCACCACTGGCACCGGCCCTTCTGGCATTTGCCAGAAGTGCCCTATGGCCAGTCCGGCCCTGACGCCGGCGGTTAGCAAACTGCTGAGTCCTCTCCTGGGACAACTTCAAATTGTCCACCACTTGTCCCCAAATCCGATGCAACCGATCCACCACAGCATCAACTCCCAGACAATCCGAAGATTCCACCTGACCAGATGAAAAACGAGGGTGAAACCCTGAATTGCAAAAGAAAGGGGAAACCAAAGTGGCAGAACTAGCCCAATTATTAAGAGCAAACTCTGCCAACGGCAAAAAGGCAACCCAGTCATCCTGATCCGCAGACACAAAACACCTCAAATAAGTCTCCAAAGTTTGATTAGCTCGCTCCGTCTGGCCATTAGTCTGAGGATGGAATGCAGACGAAAAAGACAAATCAATTCCCAACCTGGAACAGAATGTCCGCCAAAATCTAGACACGAACTGGGTTCCCCTGTCAGAAACGATGTTTTCCGGAATCCCATGCAAGCGAACCACATTTTGAAAAAACAGAGGGACCAATTCAGATGAGGAAGGCAACTTAGGCAATGGCACCAAATGGACCATTTTAGAAAAACGGTCACACACCACCCAGATGACAGACATCTTCTGAGAAACAGGGAGATCAGAAATAAAGTCCATAGAGATGTGCGTCCAAGGCCTCTTCGGAATAGGCAAGGGCAACAATAACCCACTAGCCCTAGAACAACAAGGCTTGGCCCGAGCACAAACATCACAAGACTGCACAAAAACACGCACATCTCGAGACAGGGAAGGCCACCAGAAGGACCTAGCCACCAAATCTCTAGTACCAAAAATTCCAGGATGACCTGCCAGAGTAGAAGAATGAACTTCCGAGATGACTCTACTGGTCCAATCATCAGGAACAAACAGTCTACCAGGTGGACAACGATCAGGTCTATCTGCCTGAAATTCTTGCAAAGCACGTCGCAAGTCTGGGGAGACAGCAGACAAAACCATCCCATCCTTAAGGATACCAGCAGGTTCAGAATCCCCAGAAGAGTCAGGCTCAAAACTCCTAGAAAGAGCATCTGCCTTCACATTTTTAGAACCCGGTAAGTATGAGACCACAAAATTAAACCGAGAAAAAAACAACGACCAGCGTGCCTGTCTAGGATTCAGGCGCCTGGCAGACTCCAGATAAATCAGATTCTTGTGATCAGTCAAAACCACCACCTGATGTCTGGCACCCTCAAGCCAATGACGCCACTCCTCAAACGCCCACTTCATGGCCAAAAGCTCCCGATTACCAACATCATAGTTTCGCTCGGCGGCCGAAAATTTACGAGAAAAGAACGCACAAGGTCTCATCACTGAGCAATCGGAACTTTTCTGCGACAAAACCGCCCCTGCTCCGATCTCGGAAGCATCGACCTCAACCTGAAAGGGAAGAGAAACATCAGGCTGGCGCAACACAGGAGCAGACGAAAAGCGGCGCTTAAGCTCCCGAAAGGCCTCCACAGCAGCAGGGGACCAATCGGCAACATCAGCACCCTTTCTAGTCAAATCAGTCAAAGGTTTAGCAACGCCAGAAAACCCAGTTATAAATCGACGATAGAAATTAGCAAAGCCCAAGAATTTCTGAAGACTCTTAAGAGAAGTAGGCTGCGTCCAGTCACAAATAGCCCGAACCTTAACAGGGTCCATCTCAACAGAAGAAGGGGAAAAAATGTACCCCAAAAAAGAAATCTTTTGAACCCCAAAAAAACACTTTGAACCCTTTACACACAAAGAACTAGTCCGCAAAACCTGAAAAACCCTCCTGACCTGTTGAACATGAGACTCCCAGTCATCAGAAAAAATCAAAATATCGTCCAAATACACAATCATAAATTTATCCAAATATTCACGGAAAATATCATGCATAAAGGACTGAAAGACCGAAGGTGCATTTGAAAGGCCGAAAGGCATTACTAAATACTCAAAATGGCCCTCAGGCGTATTAAATGCGGTTTTCCACTCATCCCCCTGCTTAATTCGCACCAAATTATACGCCCCACGAAGATCAATCTTAGAGAACCACTTAGCCCCTCTTATGCGAGCAAACAAATCAGTCAACAAAGGCAACGGATACTGATATTTGACTGTAATTTTATTCAGGAGTCGATAATCAATACAAGGCCTCAGAGAGCCATCCTTCTTAGACACAAAGAAAAAACCAGCTCCTAAAGGAGATGAAGAAGGACGAATATGTCCCTTTTCCAGGGACTCCTTAATATACTCTCGCATAGCAGCATGTTCAGGCACAGATAAATTAAACAAACGACCCTTTGGAAATTTACTGCCAGGAATCAGATCTATGGCGCAATCACAATCTCTGTGGGGAGGGAGAGAACCAATCTTAGGCTCTTCAAAAACATCACGATAATCAGACAAAAATGCTGGAATCTCAGAGGGAGTAGATGACGAAATGGAAACCAAAGGTACATCCCCATGAGCCCCCCGACATCCCCAGCTTATCACAGACATTGTTTTCCAGTCAAGGACTGGGTTATGAGATTGTAACCATGGTAATCCAAGCACTAAAACATCATGTAAATTGTACAACACAAGGAAGCGAATCACCTCCTGATGGTCTGGAGTCATACGCATAGTCACTTGCGTCCAGAATTGTGGTTTATTACTAGCCAAAGGGGTAGAATCAATACCCTTCAGAGGTATAGGGACTTCCAGTGGCTCTAAATCAAACCCACAGCGCCTGGAAAAAGGACCAATCCATAAGACTCAGGGCGGCGCCAGAGTCCACATAGGCATCCACAGTAATAACTGATAATGAACAAATCAAGGTTACAGACAGAATAAATTTAGACTGTAAAGTGCAAATAGACTTGTCAGCCTTCTTTGTGCGTTTAGAGCATGCTGATATAACATGAGCAGAATCACCACAATAGAAACATAACCCATTTTTACGCCTGTAATTCTGCCGCTCGCTTCTGGACAGAGTTCTGTCACATTGCATATTCTCTGGCGACTTTTCAGAAGATACCGCCAAATGGTGCACAGGCTTGCGCTCCCGCAAACGCCGATCAATCTGAATAGCCATTGTCATGGACTCATTCAGACCTGTAGGCGCAGGGCACCCGACCATAACATCCTTAACGGCATCAGAGAGGCCCTCTCTGAAATTTGCCGCTAGGGCGCACTCATTCCACTGAGTAAGCACAGACCATTTACGAAATTTTTGGCAGTATATCTCAGCTTCATCTTGCCCTTGAGATAGGGCTATCAAAGCTTTTTCAGCTTGAATCTCCAAATTAGGTTCCTCATAAAGCAAGCCTAAAGCCAGAAAAAAGGCATCCACATTGAGCAACGCAGGATCCCCTGGTGTCAATGAAAATGCCCAGTTTTGAGGGTCACCTCGCAGCAAAGAAATCACAATCTTAACCTGCTGGACAGGATCTCCAGAGGAGTGAGGTCTGAGAGAAAGGAATAATTTACAATTATATTTGAAATTCAGAAACCGAGATCTATCTCCGGAAAACACCTCTGGTGTAGGAATCTTAGGTTCAGACATCGGAGTATGTGTAACAAATTCTTGTAAATTTTGAACCTTAGTAGCAAGATTATTTAAACCTGCAGCCAAGCTCTGAGGATCCATCTTTAAACAGGTGAGATCAGAGCCATTCAAGGATTAGAAGGAGAGAAAGGCAAAGGCTGTAATTAGAGCTGAAATACAACTGATCCAACTATGGAGCAAACATAGGAAAAAAAAAAAAAAAAAAACTCTCCTTTCTTCTGCCAGTAACTTTAACACGGGCCGGTCATACTGTCATGATTCCCAATGGCAGGGAAACATCAAAACACAAAGATAACGGACGAGCTCTGGGTGATGGAATCTCGAGCTGACCGTGAGCTAAATCTACCACACAACTAATAGTAGCCAGGGAGCATACCTGATTAACCCTAGATGCCACGCGCCAGCCGGAGGACTAACTACCCCTGGTAGAGGAAGGAACAGACCTGGCTTACCTCTAGGGAAATACCCCAAAAGATGATAGCAGCCCCCCACATGTAATGACGGTGAGTTTAGAGGAAAAGACATACACAGTATGAAGGTAGATTTAGCAAAGAGAGGTCCACTTACTAGATAGCAGAAGGATACAAAAGAGGACTTCACGGTCAACTGAAAACCCTATCAAAAAACCATCCTGAAATTACTTTAAGACTCCTGTGTCAACTCATGACACAGGAGTGGCAATTTCAGCCCACAAGAGCTTCCAGCTACAGAGAATAACAAAACTGCAAACTGGACAAAAGATACAAAACAAAAGGACAAAGTCCACTTAGCTGATCAGCAGACTAGTAGCAGGAACATGCAAGCGAAGGCTCTGGTTACAATGATGACCGGCAAGGAAATGACTGGAGAGCAAGGCTAAATAGGAAACTCCCAAACACTGATGGGAGCAGGTGAACTGAGACAGCAAAGACACACAAGTCACCAGTACCACCAGCAACCACCAGGGGAGCCCAAAAGCGGATTCACAACACCCGCAGCTTCCTTATACACAGTATGGGCCCGCAGCTCCCTTATACACAGTATGATGGGCCCGCAGCTCCCTTATACACAGTATGATGGGCCCGCAGCTCCCTTATACACAGTATGATGGGCCCGCAGCTCCCTTATACACAGTATGGTGGGCCCGCAGCTCCCTTATACACAGTATGATGGGCCCACAGCTTCCTGATACACAGTACGATGGGCCCGCAGCTCCCTTATATACAGTATGTACAGTATGATGGGCCCGCAGCTCCCTTATCACAGTATGATGGGCCTGCAGCTAACGTATACACAGTATGATGAGCCCGCAGCTTCCTTATACACAGTATGATGGGCCCGCAGCTCCCTTATACACAGTATGATGGGCCCGCAGCTCCCTTATACACAGTATGATGGACTGGCAGCTCCCTTATACACAGTATGATGGGCCCGCAGCTCCCTTATACACAGTATGATAGGCCCGCAGCTCCATCATGATTTGGCAGTCTTCAGTCACATAAAGTGACTGCAGACATTTATTCTAAGCCTTTTTCAACTTTATAGTAATAAATTGCTTATTATTAAATTATTAAAGCACCGCTCTAGCAGGGTTTTTTTTCACCGCTGGAGTGGTGTTTTAAGCGCAAGTCCCCTGCCCCAGTCATTTACTCATCCGTCGGCATATTCACTATTTTGCGGCACTGCTGCAGTCCCACGGCTCAAACTTGTGAGCGCAGCTTCTGACTGGCCAGAAGTTAGAAGCTATGTCACAAGCGCTCAATGTAAGACTATGAGGCTATGTGCACACGTTGCGGATTTGTGTGCGGGTTTTTCCACACCGTTTTTGCAAAATCCACAGGTAAAATGTGCTGCGTTTTACATGCGGATTTACCGCGTTTTTTTGTGAGGATTTCGCCTGCATTTTTACACCTATACAGGAGCAGGTGTAAAACGCTGCGGAATCCGCACAAAGAATTGACATGCTGCGGAAAATACAATGCAGCGTTTCCGCGCGGTATTTTCCACACCATGGGCACTGTGGATTTGTTTTTCTATAGGTTTACATGGTACACCGCATGGAAAACTGCTGCGAATCTGCAGCGGCCAATCCGCACCATGTGCACATAGCCTGAGAGTGAGAAAGAGGCCAGAACGAGGCTCCCACAGACTCACACTGATTAGTGACCTCTGCGCTGCTCAATGAAACACTGGAGCCGTGGACAGGTCACAAACTGCAGGAGACGGAGCCGAGCGGAGACAAAAACGGATGAAAACGCCAGAAGGTGAGTATCAGACAGGGGGCAGGGGACGTGGATTTTCAGCACCGCTCCAGCAATGAAATAAAAAATAATGCTGGAGTGGTGCTGTAAATGTGATGCAGCTCTTAGTTACTATATGGGGGCTTCGTATACTAATACTCATAAAAGACCCAGGGGGTACGTATCAAAAGTCCCCTACCCCGTCATCTCCAGCCTCCCCAGACAGCAAATATTACATGTGATGGATCACATATAATATCATAACAAAACATTATAATATTCAGCCCCCAGTGCCCTGCCCCTCCTCCCCCACTTCAGCCCCAATGCCCCCATCATCTCACATCCACCCCCTCAGTGCCCTGTCCCACCTCACCCACCTTCAGCCCCCACAACACCCCCATGGTCTTACATTCACACCCCAGTGCCCTGTCTCCCCTCCCCCACAATACCCCAATGGCCTCACATTCACATCACAGTGACATACCTGAATTTAATAAACCTAATGAGTTCCATCCCCAGCACTTACTGATAAAGTTTGCAGGCAGGACCAGGAAGTGTCTAGGTGAAATGCAAGGTGGGCATTAGGACCCAGCGTGCCTGAGCCAATCCCAGCGTGCACAGAGTGAAGAAAACTGCAGCTGGGGAAAAGCTTCATGATCAGGTCAGGCGAAACCATTCACTGCAGGAGGGAGACTCTGCAGCCACCACTGTGCAAATAGCCAGCGTGCAGAGTCTCCGTCAGATAGGAGTAGACATTATACTGCTCTTATGCAGTGTTCTGCCTCGTCACACAAGTGGCCCTGCCCTGGCTCCCGGTGGGCCCCTTCATGTGACTGGCCCGGGGCGATGGCCCCCTCTGCCCCCCCAGTAGCTACGCTACTGCTTTCTGGGATTGGATCGGTACCGCTGACCTGTGACCTTCAATCAAAAATTTGGGACTTTGTTATTATATCAAGGATATTGAGGATATATGGAGAACATGATTATGGCTATTTTTATTCGGAATCCAATATATTTACATATATAATGATTTTAGGAATTGTCCATATGAAATATTTATGCTTATTATTTATCTTACTAATTTATATTCTATATATTCCGTTATTGATCTATGTATGTAATGTAATCTATGTGATCTATCACCCATTTTTGTGATTATTTTGATGTCTATGGTACTATATATGGAATATGGTAATTGAGTTTGTTTCGTACCTGTAGATATCTGATGTGATTCTATCCTTATTTGCATTGTATCTCTTGTACTGCTATTCTAGCAGTGCCACTCAATTTCCCAGGTTGCTATGCACTTGCCAGTCCCGGCTGCCCTCATTATTAATGGCGATTTTTCTTTTCTAGTTTCTGTGCGCATGCGCGGTGTTGACTCCGCCCCCTTGCTTCGGCGCTGTTACCAGCCATCTGCTCAGCACTGGCATACATGGGGCCCAGTGTGTATCTCTGCCTGGGTGAGGCGCGCTGCGTGCGCCGATGTGAAGGGGACTGTCCACACCGTTTGCAGCCTTTTATTTTTATATATTATATACTTTATCTATTCTTGCGTTGCTATGGCTACCCATGGGACTTCCGGGGTCAAACACACTTTTCATTTCCAGTGGCCAACGCTATTTAAACCCGCTGCTGGCATTTTGTAATGCACCCCCTGAGGACGGAGAGTGTCCGAAACGTACGTTGGGGTGAGTGCACGGACCCCGGGAACCCCCATACCTGTGCAGCTTATAAGGTAATGTCTATTTCATCGGCGTGGCTAAGTTTTTTCATCTAATTATGCTGCCTTTGGTCCTTGCACTTGCTGATTATTTACTACTTGTGGTCTGCAACATCAGGCAGATATGGCTATAATTTATACCACCTTCTCTTTTGCACTGTCTCTCCCGACGGGGAGTGACCAATTTACTACTGTTTAAGGGGAGTAAGGTGATGGGTGGTTTTGTTGTACCTTTTTACAGTGGATGCACTTCGTGTGCGCCATTTTTTAAGGGCCTTTACTTTTTTCTGTCCTATTTATTGTCTCAATAAAGAATCTTCATATTACAATATTTATGGACTATCTTGGTCGTCTTTTTCTGGCATCTTTGGCCCCCTTTTTGTTCAGTTATACCATAGTATATCAAGGAAACATCTGAATAAAAGATCTAAAAACACTTGCAAACTTTATGAAAACCAACGTTTGCATTAGTCTCAACTTTTGGCCACAATTGCACTGCATGAATCTAATGTTATATATCTGGGTACCAGTGATGTACATGTGCCATCTGTATTACGGGGAGTTAATCTGCGAGTTCCTCAGTGTTGAAAAAGAAAAACTTGATGAAAAATAATTTTTGTGAACTTGTTGATCAAAGACTAAATAACAGAATGTGATGTCAATCAGTGGCTTCTGAGACCAGCAGGATATTTTCATATATTACAAGAAGCATGGACTCACAGAATAGGCACATAATATTATCAAAAAATGAAGGGGTCATTCCTTTCCTATTAACCCTGCTGTTCTGTTTAGATTTCACATACACTTGTACTGTTCCCGGTCATTTTTGACCGTCCTTATAAAATAATCATTTTTAGCTAATCTAAGTGGTTTTTTTAAACAGTTTTTGCACTATTATATTGCTTGTGAAGATGGTTGTTCAAATACCAGAAAAAAAAATAAATACAAAGCTTGTTTTATATTTTTTTTATATCCAAAAGGGAACATGGTATTTTTTCGATTTTTGTAAAAATTGATTATTTTTGCAGATAAAAAAAAAATCTTGATCTAAATGTTAACTATAAGTAATAATATCAAACATTATGTAGATATACTTTTTTCAAAGGCAAAAAAAAAAAAAAAAAAAAAGCTTTTTTCTCTATAAAATGGCAAAAAACGTTGTTTTTTATACACTTATACTGTTCCCGGTCATTTTTGACCGGACCTAACAAAGTTGTGATTTGTACCTAATTCAAGTGTTATTTGATTACCTGTTGCATTGTTTTACTGTATGTGAACATGGTTTTCAATAATCAGATGAAAAATTAAATCAAAAACTTTTATTTTTTGAATCAAATAAATTAACATTTATGTACAGTGTAATACTGTACAACCAGCAAACACATGGAAAATCAGAAAATCATGATTTACAATATGAAATGTTGACAACTGAATGGAACTAGATCTATATGAACAGCAGGGTAAATAAAAACCAGTGAAATAAATTGCGCATAGCTATACTGGAAGCGAATCCGTCGGCTGTATCGCAACTTGAAAATGTTGGTATGTGTAAATCTGTTCTGACCAAAAGTAGTCAGATACATTGATAAATAGTAGTAGATGCAATATATAGTTCAAAATGAGGTGATAGCACTTTTATTTTTGTCAAAAATTGTCTGGAGAGCTGAATAAAGGCCTATCGGTCATTTTTGACCGAACAGTACAAGTGTAAAAAAAATTGTACCAAATAAAGTAAACAAAAATTAAAAAAAAAAAAAATTCCCACAGAGAGTACCCCCCTAATGACGAAAAGTCAGGGAGCCTCAAGTCTCAGAATCACACGCTGAATTTTTATAACATTATAGAATTTCAAAAACGGTCATTTTTGACCTAACAGAACAGCAGGGTTAAAGAAATAACTTACCTCTGGAGCAGGGACAGAAAACAGCCCTCAGTAGACAACATTTTAGAACCAAATGACATTAAGGCTTACATACAGGGCCGGACTGGCTATCTGGCAAATCCCAGAAGGTCCTGTCTGGTCATGGGCTGCCTTGTCTGCAACATTGTTAACAGAATCGGTGTTCTCAAGACATTCAATGTTAAATGGCCTTTATGGAAGAGTGGCAAGAAGAAAGCCATAAAAAGTGTTGTTTAAAGTTTGCAACAAGCCACCTGGGAGACACCAAACATGTGGAAGAAGGTGCTCTGGTCAGATGAAACCAAAATTTAACTTTTTGGCAACAATGCCAAACGATATGTTTGGCGTGAAGGCAGCATAGCTCATCACCCTGAACACACCATCCCCACTGTCAAACATGGTGGTGGCAGCATCATGGTTTGGGCCTGCTTTTCTTCAGCAGGGACAGGGAAGATGGTTAAAATTGATGGGAAGATGGATGGAGTCAAATACAGGACCATTCTTGAAGAAAACCTGTTGGAGTCTGCAAAAGACCTGAGACTGGGACGGAGATTATCTTCTAACAAGACAATGATCCCAAACATAAAGCAAAATCTACAATGGAATGGTTCACAAATACACTTATCCAGGTGTTAGAATGTCCAAGAAAAAGTCCAGACCTCAATCCAATCGAGAATCTGTGGAAAGAGCTGAAAACTGCTGTTCACAAACGATCTCCATCAAACCTCACTGAGCTCGAGCTGTTTGCCAAGGAAGAATGGGCAAGAATTTTAGTCTCTCGATGTACAAAACTGATAGAGACATACCCCAAGAGACTTGCAGCTGTAATCGCAGCAAAAGGTGGCACAACAAAGTATTAAGTTAAAGGGGCTGAATAATATTGCACACCTCACTTTTCAGTTTTTGAATTTCCACAAAAATTTTAAATAACCAATAAATTTCATTCAACTTCACAATTGTGTTCCACTTGTTGTTGATTCTTCACCAAAAATTTACATTACGGTGTTGCTGTACAATAAGATCGTGCTGCAACCAGCTCAATCATTAACAGTTGGGGCATAGTAGAAAGCTGTGGTAGGCTTATCACAAGGATGACAGCATGATAAGTCTATCCAAGCGGTCACAGCCCATGTACCTGGAAGAAGCCAGAGTTCGCTCTCCAACAGCTACCCACCTCTGCTCTCACTGTAATATTGTGGGAGGAGAGACAGGTATCAACCTGCTGGGAGTGCAGTACAACATGGACAAATGTCCCATGTATAATTAAAAATATTAATTACAGTGAAAAGCAAAATAAAAGGTAACAATGTTTTGAACCTTTGACTTTCAGCCTCCATATCTCACCTTCCACTACTGCTTTGATCGTGAGACTGTCTACAAAATGATGGTAATCTTTTTGACTATCTCATGCATAAATATAACTTGCAACTATTTAGCATAAGATTAGTTATGAAGATTCTCGTCATGTCATTGCATTGCTGCTGTTTTGCACCTGGTGATGGAAAAATATTTTGAGTACTGCAAAATATAATCTGTTCTCACATTCCCTAATAGCTCAGTTTGTTATTAGGTGGATTCCTAAATCAAAGGTCATTGGTTTGAATCCAGGAGCAGCCATGAAGACGATCTCCCAAGAAAAGAGAAACAGCATCATTCAGCTCATTGATAGCGGTCTCTGGTCAAGAAAATAGCCAAACTGCATCATGTGAGTTCCAGGACAGTTGGAAGAATACAAAAATGAAGTCCATCCATCCATTCAGAAGCCAAAAGGTGGACGTTCAGGCAAAATATTGGAGTCAACAAGTCATTCCAAGGTCTATCAGTTCTGGCGCAACAAACACGGCAGTGGAGGTGGCTCGTATTCTTTATAATGGTGAGATCACAGATGTCAATGCAAGCACCGTGTGGTAAACATTACATAAGTCTGGAATTGTGGCCCGAAAAAAAGGTGAAGAAGTCTCAACATCAATATTGCCATAAGAAACGTCGGTTCGAGTATGCAAAAAAGTATGAAAAGTAGACATTTAAAGATTTGAAACGGGTGATTTGGAGCAAGAAAGTCAATATTATAGGTGCAAATGGGTCTGAAAGAAACAAGTGAGAAAGGGGCTAACCGATTGAGAAATTGAACGAAATGTCAAGTTCGGTGGAGGAAGCCTGATGATATGGGGTTGTTTCACAGCCAAAGACATTGGATACTTGACCAGGATCGAAGGTGGTGTCAATGCTGAGTTATATGTGGGTATCATACAAGATTAGTTACTTCATACGCTCAAGTACTATGGGTATGAAAATAACGACATAGTATTCCAACAGGACAATTGCCCGAAGCATGCATTGAGATTGGTGAACAAATGATTCAATGACAATGAAGTAAAGATGCTGGAATGGTTACAGTCCCCAGACCTCAACCCAATCAAACACTTGTAAGTCTACCAGTATGCACAAAATTTGGGAAAGTGTAGAAGACACCTGAGATCAAATTTCAGTCGACACGTGTTTGCCTGAATCCATCTGAGTATGCTCTCGATCAGATTCAGTGTTGAAAACCAAAGGTGGATTTACAAAATACTAAAAAAATAATAAAAATAAAAATTTATATCTTTAGTAGCAAAACAGTAACAATGCAGTGACATGACAAGAATCTGCATAACGAATTATATGCTAAATAGTTGCAAGTCAAATTTAAGTTTGAGATATCCAAGATGATTGTCTATAAAGTGATGGCAGTACTGAATAGTGAGATATGGAGCCTAAAAGTCAAAAGTTCAAAACATTGTTAGCCTTTTGCTCTTCACTGTATAACAAAACCAAAGAAATAGCTTCACACAAGGCAACGTACTAGAAAATATATATATCTTTATTAAACACTATTCATATAAAAAAGCACAGAAATGCCCAAAATGCAGGAAAAAACGGTGGGGTTCCGCCGAACAACAGCCCCAAGTCCTACTTCATGATGCAGCCTAAAGCTTGCACCCAATACATAATGAATGATGTATAAATATAAATAACGCTCCAAATGTGCAAAAGACAGGACCATAAAGTGCAAAAAGTGCATACATAAGTAAAAACTGAGCATATGCACATACCCAATTAATAATAATAATAATAATTTTTATATAGCACCAACATATTACACAGCACTTTACATTTAAGCGGGGACATGTACAGACAAATTCAATACAAGTTAAGACAATTTAAACAGTGACATTAGGAGTGAGGTACCTGCTCGCAAGCTTACAATCTACAAGGAAATGGGGGGGGGACACAATAGGTGAAAAGTGCTTGTTATTTCAGGTCTGGCAATTATAATAAATAGAGATTTTCATATAAAGCCACATGATCCGGTCATCAGCCCGTGTGTTTAAGTGCAGTTATCATGTGCATGGAGGGTGTGGAGACAGATGAATAGTAGGGTGCAGATTTAGAATAATATTTGGAAGGAGGGAACAGGGCAAAGTTAGTTTACTGAGTAGTTGATGTGGTAGGGTTGTTTGAAGAGATGGGTTTTTAAAGCGCGCTTGAATAGGTCGGGGCTAGGTATCAGTCTGATCATCTGGGGAAGTGCATTCCAGAGAGCTGGCGCAGCACGAGAGAAGTCTTGGAGACGGAGGTGCGAGGTTTGGATTACGGGGGATGTTAGCCTTATTTCATTTGTAGAACGGAGGGCACGTGTAGGGCGATAGACAGAGATGAGAGAGGAGATATAAGACGGTGCAGAACTGTGGAGGGCTTTGTGGGTGAGAGAGATGAGTTTATACTGGACCCTGTAGCGAATGGGTAGCCAGTGTAATGACTGGCACAAGATGGAGGCATCAGTGAAGCGGTTGGACAGTGATATGTCCCTGGCTGCCGCATTCAAGATTGATTGGAGAGGAGAAAGTTTGGTAAGAGGGAGACCGATCAGAAGAGAGTTGCAGTAGTCCAGACGAGAATGAATAAGAGCGACAGTAAGAGTCTTAGCAGTTTCAAAGGTGAGAAAAGGTCGGATTCTGGAGATGTTTTTAAGATGCAGGTGACAAGAGGGAGTGAGTGATCGGATATAGGGAGTAAAGGAAAGATCGGTGTCGAATATGACCCCAAGACAGCGGGAAAGCTGCTTGGGAGTTGGGAGTTATGGTTGAACCCTCCAGGGTAATTTCGATGTTGGGAAGAGGGAGGTTAGTAGAAGGGAGAAACACCAGAAGTTCCGTTTTGGAGAGATTTAGTTTCAGATAGAGGGAAGACATGATGTTAGAGACAGCAGACAGACAATCCTTGGCATTTTGAATTAGGGTAGGGGTGATGACAGGGGAAGAAGCGTATAATTGGGTGTCATCAGCATAGAAATGATACTGGAACCCAAATCTGCTGATTGTTTGTCCAATAGGGGCCGTGTATAGAGAGAGGAGGAGGGGGCCTAGGACTGAGCCCTGCGGAACCCCGATAGTAAGGGGACGAGGAGAGGAAGAGGAGCTGGCAAAGGATACAGTGAAGGAGCGGTCAGAGAGGTAGGAGGAGAACCAGGAGAGGGCTGTGTCCTTGAGGCCTATGGAGCGGAGCATAGTGAGAAGGAGCCGGTGATCCACAGTGTCAAATGCGGCAGAGAGATCCAGGAGAATCAGCAGAGAGCAATAACCTTTGGATTTAGCTGTTATTAGATCATTAGAGACTTTAGTGAGGGCAGTTTCAGTGGAGTGTAAAGAGCGGAAACCAGATTGTAAGGGGTCGAGAAGAGAGTTATCCGAGAGATAGCGGATTAGACGGGAGTGGACCAAGCGTTCCAGGAGTTTAGAGATGAAGGAAAGGTTAGAGACAGGTATGTAGTTAGCAGTGCAGTTCTGGTCCAGGGATGGCTTTTTAAGTAAAAGGGTTATGATGGCATGCTTAAATGAGGAGGGAAAGATACCTGAAGAAAGAGAGAGGTTAAATATTTTAGTCAGGTGAGTGGTGACCACTGGTGAGAGAGACTGCAGGAGAGGTGAAGGAATGGGGTCACTGTTGCAGGTTTTAGGCCGAGCAGAAACGAGGAGCTTGGAAACTTCTTCTTCTGAGACAGGCTCAAAGATGTCTAGTGAGCTTGAGGTGCGGCAGGGAAGGGGATCCAGGCACTGAGGAGATTGGGCTGAGATATCCTGATGGATGTGGTTGATTTTTTCTAGGAAGTAAGTGGCCAGATCCTCACCACTGAGATTGGTGATGGGGGCCTGTACTTTAGGTTTCAGGAGGGAGTTTAAGGTTTCAAAAAGTCATTTTGGGTTGTTGGATAGTGAGGTGATGAGGATGGTGAAGTAGGATTGTTTGGCCAGATAAAGGGCAGAGTTATAGGTTTTGAGCATGAACTTATAGTGGATGAAGTCTTCTGCTAAGAGATTTTCTCCACTGCCGCTCTGCACATCTTGAACAACGCTGAAGAAAGCGTGTTTGCATAGTGTGCCAGGGCTGCTGTTGTCTGTGTCGGGTCTTTCTGCGTGTAGAAGGTGCTGCGTCATCTAGGGCATTCTTCAGTGTATTATTGAAGTGTGACAATGCTAAGTCTGGACAGGAGAGGGAGGAGATGGGGGCTAAAGATGTGTGGAGATTGTCCATAAGCTGCTGGGTATTAATGGAACGTGTATTCCGAAGTGTGGTAAGTGGGGGTGTCCCGAGTGAGGAGACAATTCTTGACAGAGAAGGAAAGAAGGTTGTGGTCCGAAAGTGGGAGAGGGGAGTTACTAAAGTCGTGCAGTGATCCGGGACGGGAGAAAACCAGGTCCAGATTATTCCCGTCCTCATGCGTAGGAGAATTAGTAAACTGTGAGAGGCTGAATGAAGAAGTTAGAGAAAGAAGATGAGAGGCAGATTGGGAGAGGGGATCATTGATGGGGATGTTAAAGTCTCCCATGATGAGGGTGGGGATGTCATAGGATAGAAAGTGAGTAAGCCAGGTGGCAAAGTGGTCTAGAAACAGGCGGGAGGAGCCTGGAGGGTGATAAACAACCGCCACCCGCAAGGAGAAGGGCTTAAAGAGTCTGACAGCGTGGACTTCAAAGGAAGGAAATGTAAGTGAGGGAACCGGGGGGATGACCTGGAAAGCACATTGTGATGAAAGGAGCAAACCAACACCCCCACCCTGTCTGTTTTCAGGTCTGGTGGTATGTGAAAATTTCAGCCCACCAGACGAGAGAGCGGCAGCGGCAGTGGTGTCTGAATGCTGGATCCAGGTTTCTGTAATAGCCAGAAGGTTAAGGGAATTAGAGAGGAAAAGATTAAAGAGTTACAGGTATACAGGTATAGTAAAACCGCGGTAAATGCACAAAATAAGCAGGCATGCAACACTGTCAGTAATGCAGGTAAAGATCAAACATATGTATGAGGACTTAAGGCATAGTTACCAATGGGGGAGCGCCCGGAGAACCCACCACACCCGACGCGCATTTTGCAAGAAATGCTTCGTCCAGGGGTGGTTGGGTACTGGCCAGTTTGAGTATATATGCTTAGAGCAACCAATGCACAAAATTTGGGAAAGTGTAGAAGACACCTGAGATCAAATTTCAGTCGACACGTGTTTTAATCCGATCGAGAGCATACCCAGATGGATTCAGGCAGTGTTGAAAACCAAAGGTGGATTTACAAAATACTAAAAAAATAATAAAAATAAAAATTTAGATCTTTAGTAGCAAAACAGTAACAATGCAGTGACATGACAAGAATCTGCATAACTAATTATATGCTAAATAGTTGCAAGTCAAATTTAAGTTTGAGATATCCAAGATGATTGTCTATAAAATGATGGCAGTACTGAATGGTGAGATATGGAGCCTAAAAGTCAAAAGTTCAAAACATTGTTAGCCTTTTGCTTTTCACTGTATAATTCAATATAAGGTTTTATAAAGAAACTGAAAAGCTCATACAGTAGGGTGACACAATTTAAGTAAAAAGGTTTTG
Organism: Ranitomeya variabilis; assembly: GCF_051348905.1. Lineage (NCBI taxonomy): Eukaryota > Metazoa > Chordata > Amphibia > Anura > Dendrobatidae > Ranitomeya > Ranitomeya variabilis. Next base: position 137,804,431 of record NC_135238.1, on the reverse strand, counting down.
CTCATCTAGGGGATTGCGTGGTGCCCCTGTTTGGAATTCCACTTGCTGCAGCCACATGGCTGGGGGAAGCCCCAGACAAAAGTTCTCTGTAAAGGAAATAAAGGCACTTTGAAGAGAGGCTGCGCAGATGGAAAAAAGTCTCTTGCTGCAAGGTAGTTCAATGAGGGTTCTGCTATTCAGACAACGCATTTCAATGCCATGCTGGCATGTTTTTCAAGTCCTGAAAAACTGACAGACCAGGAGATTAAGATGAAATTAATAGTCAAAACTAACAAAAGGGGTATTATGGGGACATATATGGACAGGCTTCTATTACGCTGAGTCACTTCTCACAGACAAGCCATAAGTCAGGGAGGTTAAGGAGTTCAAGGTTAAGAGACAGAAGGGTACAACATAAACAGAGAGGAGAGACAAAGGCATAGTTGGGTCAGAATTCCCAATTTAGAGTGCATAAAGGCAAAAGGGGTAATACAAATGGGTAGTCAAAAGGAAAATCCAAGGTCCGACAACAAAGATCAGAATAACACAGTACAGAGCACAGATCAACCACACCACTGAGCTGAAAGTTACGACTAACAATTATCCCAGCATAGCCAGCCAGGTAAATGCAAATCAATCACTCTGAAAGTGTGACATTTGGAGGATTTCCAGCAGGTGCGGCCTAATTGGGCTAAAAGGAAATTCCATAAATGAAACTGATGGTACAAGACGCCTCTGCATACTATAGGACATCTGATCTATCACTCACAATACTGATAGTCCTGCACGCCCCTGCAATCCATAGGATGACTGAGCTGTTACTCACTGTGTGCCCACGACAAAGTGAGCTGCGGGATCTTGATTTCTTCATTGAGTGATTGCTGTTATGGTCTGGTGATGTAGGAGCGACATGCGACTAGCTCTGAGCAGGTGGTAACTATACAGACCGCAGTTCCTGATCTTAACACAGACACTAGCAGTAGCCGTGGGATGTTCCTGTCACTCCCTGGACACCTCGTCACAGCCGGAGAACTAGCTACCCCTAAAGGTAGAAACAGGAAAGCTATCTTGCCTCAGAGAAAATCCCCAAAGGATAGGACAGCCCCCCACAAATAATGACTGTGAGAGGAGAAAGAAATGACATACGTAGTATGAAACAAGATTTAGCAAAGGAGGCCACTTCTAGCTAGATAGATTTAGTACAGGACAGAACACTGTGCGGTCAGTAATAAAAACTAGAAAAAGTCCACCGCAGAGAAATGCAAAAATCTCCACACCTGACTAAAGGTGTGGAGGGCAAACTCCGCTGCTCAGAGCTTCCAGCTTAGCTGAATAGATCCATACTGATAAGCTGGACAAATGAGCAAAACATAGAAAGTGCTGAACAATAAAGTCCACAACAAGTGAACTGCAAAAGGACAAGCAAGGACTTAGCTTTGCTGAACTGGTCAGAGTGTCAGGGAAATCCAAAGAGCCGTGACTCCAAGCTGGAACAATTGACAACTGGCATTGATTAAGGGATAAGGCCAGACTAAAATAGCCGAGCGAGAAAGACGATCAGTGAAAACAGCTGCTGATGCTAAATCCAAGAAGCAGCCATACCACTCAAAACCACAGGAGGGAGCCCAAGAGCAGAATTCACAAAAATGCTACTTACAACCACTGGAGGGAGCCCAAGAGCGGAATTCACAACAGTACCCTCCCCTTGAGGAGGGGTCACCGAACCCTCACCAGAGCCCCCAGGCCGATCAGGACGAGCCAAATGAAAAGCACGAACCAAATCGGCGGCATGGACATCGGAGGCAACCACCCAAGAATTATCCTCCTGGCCATAACCCTTCCACTTGACAAGATACTGAAGCCTCCGCCTCGAAAAACGAGAATCCAAAATTTTCTCAACCACATATTCCAACTCCCCCTCAACCAACACCGGGGCAGGAGGATCAACAGATGGAACAACGGGTACCACATATCTCCGCAACAAAGATCTATGGAAAACATTGTGGATGGCAAAAGAGGCTGGAAGGGCCAAACGAAAAGACACTGGATTGATAATCTCAGAAATCTTATAAGGACCAATAAACCGAGGCTTGAACTTAGGGGAAGAAACCTTCAAAGGAACATGACGAGAAGATAAACAAACCAAATCCCCCACACGAAGCCGAGGACCAACACACCGACGGCGGTTAGCAAAACGCTGAGCCTTTTCCTGAGACAACGTCAAATTGTCTACCACATGAGTCCAAATCTGCTGTAACCTGTCCATCACGGAATCTACACCAGGACAATCAGAAGGCTCAACCTGCCCTGAAGAAAAACGAGGATGGAAACCAAAATTACAAAAGAAAGGCGAAACCAAAGTAGCCGAACTGGCCCGATTATTAAGGGCAAACTTGGCCAACGGCAAGAAAGCCACCCAATCATCCTGATCAGCAGACACAAAGCATCTCAAATAGGTTTCTAAGGTTTGATTAGTTCGCTCAGTTTGGCCATTTGTCTGAGGATGGAACGCCGAAGAAAAAGACAAATTAATGCCCATCTTAGCACAAAAGGCCCGCCAAAACCTGGAAACAACACCTCTGTCAGACACAATATTCTCCGGAATGCCATACAAACGAACCACATGCTGAAAAAACAATGGAACCAAATCAGAGGAGGAAGGCAATTTAGGCAAAGGTACCAAATGGACCATTTTAGAGAATCGGTCACAAACCACCCAGATAACAGACATCCTCTGGGACACAGGAAGATCCGAAATAAAATCCATGGAAATATGCGTCCAAGGCCTCTCCGGGACAGGCAAAGGCAAAAGCAACCCACTAGCGCGGGAACAGCAAGGCTTAGCCCGGGCACAAGTCCCACAGGACTGCACAAAAGAACGCACATCCCGCGACAAGGAAGGCCACCAAAAGGACCTAGCAACCAAATCTCTGGTACCAAAAATTAAAATGCCAAAATAAAAAAAAATGTTGGCCCCCGCAAATTTGCAATAAATTGCAATAAGAGGCAATCATAACCTCATATCTATCCTGAAAAATCTAAATGTTACAAATCTTGGAAAATGGTGACAAAAGCAAATTTTTTTCATTATAAATTTAATTTTTTTTTTCACCACTCAAATAAAAACACAACAAAAATACATGTATGGTATCTACTGTGACGCAATGACCACTGTTACAGCTGTGTGTGCTCCTCAGGATATGCATGGAGGTGTATCTGTGGTTATAATGATGGTGAAACAGAGACTGGCAGGATTGTAAATGGCCGATATGTATCGCAGAGGGAGTCTACGCTGTAAGCTTGAAGTAATGTTGTTGTTCTGGGACTTGTAGTCCCACAAGTGTTTGTATAATAGCCAAGGGAGGCTTACAGGGCTAGTTATGAGAGCTGGGCGGGTCAAACTAGCCACATACACCTCCCATCTATGGGAGTGGTTACAACTACATAATGTGACCATGGTGGGGTCACATGGTGTTGTAGTGGTCTCTGTAATGGAGACTGTAGATCCGGGACAGCTTGTGCATTGGGAGGTCCTGAGTGTGGACTGGATCCCTGAATAGTGCACTGTGAGGCTGTAAATCTGAAGACCTGTGTGTTGGGAGATCCTGGGAGTAGGATCGGATCCCTGTTAAGCACATTGAGAGACGTGCGTTGGACGGTCCCAGATGGGGATGGACGTCCTGAACAGCACACGCAGTGGCCTGTGTTGGAAGTAGGACCTTCCTGAATAGCACAACCCGTGTTGGAAGTCTTGGGAGTAAGATTCCTGAAGAGCACATGGGAAGGAGTGGAGGCAGAGTCTGCAACTGCACTGCACTGCACTGGGGGAGCTACAGCCCGTCTGAAGATCTGAGCTGTCAGGTGGCCTAGTGAGCAAGGCATTGTCCAGGATGGTGATCCCAGGTCGGCAGCTTCCCTGAGAGAGAGAGAGAGAGAGAGAGAGAGAGAGAGAGAGACAGCACTGACAGGAGTAAGCATGTGGAGCAGGAGATCATGGAAGGTAACCCAGAGTATGGGGAACTGTGTGCACTGACAGGGGGTTAGTAATGAACTGTGTGGTCTCCCACGGTAACTGGACGAAGTGAGGTCCAGCGTGTTTAGAGACTACGAATCAATGTGGTGTGCGCTATATGACTAGAGACATTGATACGGTGTACGGACACCTCCAGGAACTAGTCAAGGAGGGCTGGCGGGTGTAGTGTCTGAACTGTGAGTTAAAAGCCGTATATGAAATATATAAGTTAAAGCCGCAACTTAATGTCACCTGTTGGTGCCTATTGTGTTCCATGAAGTGTAATGGAATGTGCATGACCTGGTTTATGATGCCATAATAAACCGCATGGACTGTTTTTGTGAGAAAAAAACACACCTGTGTGACTGAATCCCGTTGCTAAGAGAGTCCCCCAACACATGCAGTTAGCGCTATCTCACACTACTTACTAATACTGACCTGGAAAATAATATTATTTGGACAGTTTTATAATATAGGGAACATGTAAATAAAAAAATCTTAAAACATTTGTGTCATTGCACTTTTTTGCACTTTCAATGCACTTTTTTCTTCCTGTTTTCCAGCACACTATATGGTAGAATGAATGGTGTAATTCAAACTAAAGCTTGTCCTGCAAAAAACAAGCTCCCATATGGCTATATTGTAAGAAAAATAAAAGTTACAGCTCTTGGTACAAGGCGAAGAAAAAATTAAATAAAAAAAAAAACAGAATATCTCCATGTCATGAAGGTTTAAGGGTCATAATTTGCTGGGTTTACATATTTTTATTTTGTGGGTGACATATATCTGTTAGTAATACTTTCAGCCCTTAATTCCTATAAGTAGATAAATATTTAGTTGTTACATACTGCATTTTATCCCCAGTATCCCTATATACTCTATTATCAGTGATCAATTGTGCAAGTTCTCCCACTTAAAAAGATGAGAGCGGCCTGTAATTGATTTCATAGATAGACCACAACTATGAGAGTCAAAATGAGAAAACAAATCCAGAAAATCACCTTGTCTGATTTGGCAAAATTTATTTTGCAAATTATGATGAAAAATAAGTATTTGGTCATTAATAAAAGTTCATCTCAATATTTTGTTATATATCCTTTGTTGGCAATGACAGAGGTCAAACGTTTTCTGTAAGACTTCACAAGCTTGGCACACACTGTTGTTGGTATGTTGGCCCATACCTCCATGCAGATCTCCTCTAGAGCAGTGATGTTTTGGTCCTGTCGCTGGGCAACACGGACTTTCAACTTCCTCCAAGGGTTCTCTATGGGGTTGAGATCTGGAGACTGGCTAGGCCACTCCAGGACCTTCATATGCTTCTTACGAAGCCACTGCTTCATTGCCCTGGCGGTGTACTTGGGATCATTATCATGCTGAAAGACCCATCCATGTTTCATCTTCAATGCCCTTTTTGATGGAATGAGGTTTGCACTCAAAATCTCATGATAGATGGCCCCATTAATTCTTTCATGTACACGGATCAGTCGTCCTGATCCTTTTGCAGAGATACAGCCCCAAAGCATAATTTTGCCACCCTCATGCTTCACAGAAGGTATGGTGTTCTTTGGATGCAACTCAGCATTCTGTCTCCTCCAAACACAATGAGTTTTGTTTCTACCAAACAGTTCTACAAGGTGGGCCATTTATATGGATACACCTAAATAAAATTGGAATGGTTGGTGATATCAATTTCCTGTTTGTGGCACATTAGTATATGGGAGGGGAAAAACTTTTCAAGATGGGTGGTGACCATGGCAGCCATTTTAATGTTGGCCATTTTGGATCCAACTTTATTTTTTTCAATGGGAAGAGGGTCATGTTACACATCAAACTTAACGAGAATTTCACAAGAAAAACAATGGTGTGCTTGGTTTTAATATAACTTTATTCTTTCATGAGTTTTTTACAAGTTTATGACCACTTATAAAATGTGTTCAAACTGCTGCCCATTGTGTTGGATTGTCAATGCAACCCTCTTCTCCCACTCTTGACACACTGATGGCAACACCACACAAGAAATGCTAGCACAGGCTTCCAGTATCTGATGTTTCAGATGCTGCACATCTCATATCTTCACAGCATAGATAATTTCCTTCAGATGACCCCAGCATCTGAAATAACGGATACTGGAAGCCTGTGCTAGCATTTCTTCTGGACCCTTATCAGGTTATAAGCCCCCCGTAAGGGAGGAGACCCATTTGGCCCCCGTGAGTTGGTTGCATAAATTAGGAATCAGAGGGAGAGGGTACATGTTCTTTACAGTAATTTTCAGTTCCCGAAAGTTGAGGAACGGTTGCAAACCACCATGCTTTTTGTTTACAAGAAAAAACCCTGCTGCAAAGGGGGAGGCAGAAGGCCAAATATGCCCTATGCCCCTTGCGGAGGCTGTCTGAGATGTACACTTTCATGGCTTGGCGCACAGGCCTGGACAAATTAAACAGACGAGCCTTGGGTAATTTTGCTCCTGGGACTAAATCAATGGAACAATCAAAAGGTTCATGTGGTGGAAACGCCTCAGCCTTGCTTTCGGTGAACCCGTCTTTGAAATCCTTAAGGCATTCCGGAATACCTTCCCGACCAACAGATGACACAGATACAGATTTTACTGGGTTGGCAAAAGGTACCAGGTTACAACATGGACCGTTATTCTTACATCCCCATTGAGTGATCTCCCCCGTCACCCAATAAATGACAGGATTGTGGCGTTGCAGCCAGGGCATCCCAATCTCCATGGGCTCAGGTACAGGTGCAGCATCACACAATTTGGAGTACAAGGGAGTCTCTTGTTGAATCACTCCTCTAGCACGGAGTCTCCAATCCATATGGACCGCCTGCATCATGGCATCCTCATGGGTATTAGGAGGATGTAATGCCAGGGTGTCCTGTAGATGATCAGACAGGCCTCTGTGGGACAATCCCCTCAGGGCAGCCTCATTTCAAGATACTTCGGCTGCCCAACATCTAAACTCTGAGTAGAACCATTCAGCGGAGTGCCTCCCCTGTGTCACACTCATCACCATATCCTCTGCCAGACGCACTCTATCAGGCTCATCATAAATGTGCCCCAGAGCCTCAAATAACAGGTTCACAGACATACGTTCAGGAGCAGAGGAAGAGAGAGAAAGCCCATGCCTGTGGAGCCCCCCTTAACAAGGACATTACGATCCCCACCCTCTGCTTTTCATTTCCAGAGACCCGAGGACGCAATTCAAAGAACAACTTGAATCCCTCCTTGAAGACCCTAAACAATTTTTTATCTCTGGAAAAATTGTCGGGTAACTTTACCGGCCCCCCACCCGGAACCCCCGACAGAGCAGACCCCTGTAGAGCTCCTGCCACATCTCTCTGCACCTGTTGGTGTGAGCGAACCAAGACTTGCTGCTCCATGGACAGCTTCTGCATAAGCTGAGAGAGCTCATTAACCTGCCCCGTGAGAGCCTGTACCAGATCCATAATATACTAACACCCCACCACCAGGAAAAGACTGTACGGTCAGCTTCCTTTTTGGAAGTGCATTGAACAGCAAGGTGGATTGCTGCTGAGGGGAAAAAAAAATTATTTAAATCTTCAGCTTAGCGAGTGTGAACGAGCTGAGTGTGACCTGAGCGTAAGTGTGAACGGCGGTAAGTGTGACTTGTGATTCGGTGACTTTGGATTCAGGGAGTTTCCAAGGGAGGAATTATTGAATTGCTGTCTGTGTTTTATTGATACTTTGCATTTATTTTTTATTTAACGTTTGTCTGGTGCAATCCCCATTAGGAAATGTGCTCCACTATTGTTAATGCCATCCAGTGCACATCTTGCCACATGTATGCAATCCTTGAGCAGCCGGTCGAGGGTGCATACTGCTGTGCGAGATGTGAGCACGTTGTGCATTTGGAAACCCAGATTCTGAATCTAAATGTGCAGCTGGCAACACTGAGATCCATTGACAATATGGAAAGGAGTCTTCTGCTCACTGAGCAGACGCTCAATGGGATAGATGAGGGGGGGATGGTAGGATGGAGCTGCAGGACAGTGAAGCAGAAAGCTGGGTGACAGTTAGAAGGCCGGGTAGAGGGAAGAGTGCCTGGGAGGCTAGTCCTGATCTGGCACACCCCAATAAGTTTGCTAAGTTGGCAGATGAGGGGTGTGCCAGTACAGGGGTAGCACTGCTGCAGCAAGGCATGTCCTCTGAAAGCCAGAGGAGTGACTGCTCCAGTAAGGAGGGAAATAGGAGAGCAGGGCAGGCCAGACAGGTGCTGGTAGTGGGTGACTCAATTATTAGGGGAACAGATAGGGCAATCTGTCATAAAGACAGGGATCGTCGAACGGTGTGCTGTCTACCTGGCGCTCAACGTGGTATTTTCCAAAATACTGCCTGTACCACGTGCCACGCCAGAGAGGCAATGGGAGATTAGGGAGGTTAATAAGTGGCTCAAGAATTGGTGTAGGAAGGAAGGGTTTGGGTCCCTGCAGACCTGGGCCAACTTCTCAGTTGGCTACAGGTTCTACGCTAGGAACGGGCTGCACCTCAATGGGGAAGGTGCAGCTGTGCTGGGGGAGAAAAAGGCTAGAAGGTAGGAGGAGTGCAGGGTGGATAAAAATCAATGTTTTTTTTTTAAAAATCAAAAAAATCTGATTTTTTTAATTTAAATCAGATTTTTTTGATTTAAATCGGATTTTTTTCAATAAACTGCTTTTTGAGGAAAATATTTTACCATCCAAAGGTTCTTCCATCATGAGATAAAGCTGAGTTGTTTAACTCAGTAGAATAAAGGCTCTATATGTGTAACATTCACAATGCCATGCTCTTCCAGAGGTTTCTGTAGGATTAGTGGGCAGTTTCTCTCCTATATTATCACAGACGCTCGCTTTACTTACGCAGTTCTCAAAACTGAATTTGACTCCGCAGAGGTCCCAGCCTTTTCTTCACGGCAAAAATGTTACAACATGAACAGAGTTGAGAAAAAGACCTTAATCCTATTGTTCTACAAACCTATGAATACAGAATCAACCCCTTCAGTGCCAAGTCCAAGAAGTTAGACAATATGTTTCTGATTGTTTGGAGTGGAATAGATCTGCACAACACAAGAAGAATGTGAATCTAAGTGTGAGGAGGAGGAAGGGCAAGCAGACAAGAAAATGAAAGTGAAACTTTGAGCACAATACTGCAGCATAGCCACAGACAGACAAGTCTGGATATGTTTGTGTGTACGATACGATCTGAGGTTTATTACATTCTTTCCTTATAATGGCAGCAGGCCGTAAAAGAGACCCAGTTTGGGAATATTTTAATGAAGCTCCTTCGCCTATCGGTAAGGCAGGCATGCGTGCAAAATGCAAACGATGCAACAAAGAGATGCAAGGCCTGGTGGGCGAATGAGGCAACATCATGAGAAGTGCGATGATGAAGATGACCAAAGAAACACTTCTGAACAGGCAGGATCTTCAGGTTGGTAAACATTTTTATTGAATCCTATTTCTAAAGACTGAACTGTCATGTGTGAGAAAAATTATATTTCTTATTATTACTGCATGTTACTGTCATTTGGTACAGTTATGAAGAAAAACAAATATTCCTTTTGGGGCAGGGGCAGTGATGTGTTGTGTACAATAAGCAGAAATTGTATAAACAATAAAATAACAGCATTGACTTTTTTTGTTTAGGGGAATTCATGGATTCTGGAAACTATCCACCTCCAAGATCACCATCATCCTGTTCTACAGTTTCAGAGTTATCCATCCAGGATAGTGCTTCATTAGCAGCAGCATCATCATCAGACACCCACAGCCACATATCACCATCACCCAAAAGGAAGAAAAAACCTTTACCTCCTGGAACCACCATAGATAGGTTTGTGATAAGAACTAGCAGATTAGAAAAAGAGTTGATTGATTAAAAAATTGCCCAGTTTATTTATGCAACGAACTCTTCTTTCCGTCTGACTGAGAACCCACATTTCATTAATATGGTTCAGTCACTGAGACCAGGATACAGTCCACCCAGCAGAGCTGATGTTGCAGGGAAACTGCTGGATCAAGTGTATGACAGAGAAATGGAGCAATGTGCAACAGCTCTGGAGGGTAAAATTGTTAACCTAAGTATTGATGGGTGGAGTAATGTCCACAATGATCCTATTGTATGTGCTTGTATAACAGAAGAAGGTAAAGTCTTCCTTGCACAAACAACTGATACGTCAGGAAATGCACACACAGCAGAATACTTACAAGAAGTGGCAGTAAAAGCTATAACGACATGTGAACAAAAATTAAAATGTCTAGTACGCAGTTTGGTCACTGACAATGCTGCAAACGTGTCCAAGATGAGAAGAGATTTAGAAGAGCAGGGAGGGAATACAAAGCTGCTAATAACATATGGTTGCAGTGCTCATTTGCTGCACCTCTTAGCCAAAGACTTAAGTGTTCCAGAAATAAAGGCTAATGTTGTTGAAATTGCTAAATACTTCCGTAATAATCATTTTGCTGCAGCAGCTCTGAAAAGGATGGGTGGAACCAAGCTAACGCTCCCACAAGATGTTAGATGGAACTCTGTGGTGGACTGTTTTGAGCAGTATATCAAAAACTGGCCTATTCTGATGACACTTTGTGAAGAAAATCGAGATAAAATAGATGGCACTGTCACGGCCAAAATCCTCAACATTGGGCTTAAGAGAAATGTTGAACATATGCTGAGCTTCCTGAAACCCATCTCTCAAGCTTTAAACAAAATACAGAAAAATAGCTGTTTTATTGCGGATGCTGTTGAAGTTTGGAAGGAACTGAGTGAACACTTAAAAACAGAACTACACATGGACAGAATTAAATTACAAGCAGTAAACAAACGAATGGGACAAGCACTGACTCCAGCTCATTTTTTGGCAAATATTGTCAATATCCAATATCAGGGTCAAAACCTAAGTGCTGAGGAAGAGGAGTTAGCTATGACATGGGTATCCAGCAATCATCCATCTTTAATGCCAACTATAATAAACTTCAGAGCTAAGGGGGAACCATTCAAGAAATATATGTTTGCTGAAGATATTTTAAGGAAGGTCACACCAGTAAACTGGTGGAAGTCACTTAAGCGCTTGGATTTAGAGACTGTTCAAGTAATGATTTCACTTTTAACAGCAGTAGCTTCTTCTGCAGGCGTTGAAAGAATATTCTCTTCCTTTGGACTCATTCATTCTAAATTGAGAAATCGGTTGGGACCCAATAAAGCAGGAAAGCTTGTTTTTCTTTTCCAGATTATGAATAGGAACAAAGAAGAAGATGATGATGAAGATGACGACAAGTGAGCTACAGAGGACAGCAGGGACAGTAGTATTTAAGTTTTTCATGTGTCGGCTGGGCTGACAGTCTAAGTTTCTTAAAATATATATATATATTTTGTTTAGCCAAATTAGTTAACAAACATGGATGTTTGTTTAAGCAAATAACTTATGCTGTAATGTTGTTATTGTTTCAGTTGAATAAATCTATTTAAATTGTTATTAAGGTCAGGATTATTTTTCTACTTCCTAAGTACAACAGAACAGTGGTGTCCAAATATGAATGATTAACCCATTAAACTGGGGAGAAAAAAGTAATATAAAAAGTGATTCTAAAAATCTTCATCTACTTGCATGTTAAAGTAGCAAGAACTAGTTTAGGTAGAAACTTTGATTTAAATCACTGATTTAAATCAAGCCTTACTGACTGGTGATTTAAATCGTGATTTAAATCATGATTTAAATCAGTTAGATTTAAATCAAATCCACCCTGGAGGAGTGTTTAAAAAACTAGGGAATGGGGGGGAGGTTATTCATTTTATAGGAGGGGAAGATAGTGCAGATAGAGACCTGGGCACAAATAAGGAAGTTGGGGGTGGTGGTGGCATGGGGGGGTGGGGTTAGATCAATTAATAATTTAAGAAAGAATAGAGGTGCAGAGAGATACATAAAATGTATGTATACTAATGCCAGAAGCCTTGCCAGCAAAATAGAGGAATTAGAATTAATGGTGTTGGAGCATAATTATGACATGAGGGGGATATCTGAAACATGGCTGGATGAGAGCCATGACTGGGCTGTTAACTTGCAGGGTTATAGTCTGTTCAAAAATGACCGAACGGATAAGGGGGAGGTGTGTTGTGAATTAGACTTTTTTGGCTCCCTCTTGTGGTCACTAGTGATATGACTCTGGGATTGTCTTTCCTCAGTTTGGCACCCACCTGGGTCGTTAGTCCAGGGGTGTTGCTATATAAACTTCCTGGATTCTCAGTCCAGTGCCTGGCATCGTTGTAATCAGTTCCTTTCTGTTTGCTCCTGTCTGCTGGTCCTGGATTTTGCAAAATTAAGCTAAGTCTTGCTTCCTTGTTTTTTGGTTATTTGCATTGCTACTATTTTTGTCCAGCTTGTACTAAATGTGATTCCTGATTCTCTGGAAGCTCTAGGGGGCTGGTGTTCTCCCCCCGGGCCGTTAGACGGTTCGGGGGTTCTTGAATATCCAGCGTGGAAATTTTGATAGGGTTTTTGCTGACCGTATAAGTCATCTTACTATATTCTGCTATTAGTCAGTGGGCCTCTCTTTGCTTAATATCTAGTTCATTCTTACGTTTGTCTTTTCTCCTGCTGAGGCAACTATCATTTACTGTACGCCCCTCAGCAGGGTCACGGGGCCATCAGGGTCACGGACCGGGCCTAGCCACCGTGACAACCCCAGAGCAGAGACTCAGAGGCCCGGTACCGGGTACCCCTCGGCCCTGCGGCAGTGGGGGCGCTACACAAGCAAATGCAAACCGAGCACACACTCAAGGGGTCAGACACACAGACTAAACGAAAGTATAGCTGACAGGTAATCCTAGTCTGGAGTGTGTATAAATACCCCTTCCAGATCCAAAGAGAGGCCAGCAATATTAACCCTGAGAGAGCAGGACATTAACCATGTCCTATACCATGACACCATTACTTTGTGTACTTGTAACTCCACTCTCTGCTCCGTCAGGTTCACCTCTGCTTCGCTGTGAGTTCCTATCAGTCGGTATGATAAAGATTGAGACACAGTCTTTTTCAACTTTCAAATAAACAACTTTACTGTTAGCTTTATACAGCACATTGAGATTCTTCACAGTATTTACAACAGAATTCGCTTTACACATTTCTTCTTCTTTCCCTGTACCTTCCTTCCTGTCACACAACACATACCAGGGTCGGACCGTGCCACATGGTTCCTCACTGTCCTCCCAATTCAGCTCTGTTATGGTTACACATTCCTTAGTCTGTTTCGCATCAGACAAGAGTTTCCATCTCCGAAGCTAGTTGCCACTTGTCGAGTGACCTGCCCTTCTGTACTGTGCTTTGTGGTGACCCAACATCCTCATCTTAGGGCTACCTGTGCCCCGTACTGTCTTGTTTCTCTCCTTTCCTGCTGCTTTACTGGCCTCTGCTGCTCTGGCCAATTGCTGTGGATGGCTGGGCTTTTCCTCTTAATGAAAGAATGTTGCGGGGGTTGTTGCTATTATCCTAAGCATTCAAGCCTGTATGGACTGTTTGGGCTCCCCTAACTCTAATGAGGAAGTTTCCCCTTTCTTAACAGCAGCTGACCCCTCCTACATTAACTAGTACTATGTACACTCTTCTGACATACTTCCATCTAGTGGACAAACTTCAGTGCTACGCTTTCCCAATTTAACAAGCACATCACATATCAATTTATACATTTAACAGATAAAGGAATAAGAGAGGCAATATACCATTAGATATATACATAGTGACTAAGACACGGTAATACACTTGATTGTGTAGCAGTACCATTATATAAGAGGTGGTAGTACACTTAAATCGTATAGCAATACCATCATATGTAAACCTATACACAAACACTGATAACATATGGCACCGGGATGAGAGAGAAGGGCCATGGCATAAACATATTTTACCATACCCCCTACATTCCTCCTTCCCTTTAATTTTGTCATCCTTGACCTAGTACCGCATAAATCTTTATTTTTTACAAATTATACTCCATGTAGGGAGGCAACACGAAGTAGTCTTAATGACATTAAAGGTGACTCATGGTGAGTCAAGTCCAAGAAAAATAGCGTAACACAGTCTGTGTTGTAAGAGCATGGTCCTGGTTCACAGTCCACCAGGTGTAGTAATGTACAGCATGACCCATGCATGGGTTCTGTAGTCCTTGGAGGTGAACTCTCCCTTCCCTTGAAGAGAGTATGGCTCAAACTTATTCACAAATGGGTAGACCTGTGCATTAAGTCTACAGTCCCTAAGGAGGAAGGCATATTCCTCCCTTTAAACTGAGTAGTGCCCTTGAATGTCGGGTGCACTGCCTGTCCCAGAAACAGTCTATTGCTGCAGTCGCACATAGAACAGGGCTCAGTCCTAGGGCAAGTTCCTGTTTTCCAGCAGAAAGGGTGCTCTATCCTCTATCCAGGCGGCCTGCGTGGGGGATGGGAAGGGGCCCTCTGATGGAGGACTGGCACGGAACAACCCCCGGAGTACAAAGTTGCCGAGTGCGGATCTGTCCTCGATGGTCGGGGCGGAGGATTGCTCACCTCCTCTTGTGGCCGGACCACGTCTGTCCTGTAACTTTTAGGTCTCTTCACCGCAGCAGCTGCGCACTACATCTCCACTTTCAGCGCGGGCTCCTCCGAGGCGGATGCACCTTCCAGTTTTCTGGCTTTCAGCTCACGATTCAGATGTTCTGGACCCGGACGATGAAGCTCTGACTCCGGCAGACACTGGCACCGCTCCTCCGCTGGACTGGGGAAAAGATGAGTGCAGAATTCATCCGCGACCCCTTTCTGTCACCCAGCCCAAGTCTTTTCCTCCTCCTGCCTCCAAATCCGCTCAATGCAGCATACGCCGCCGCAGCTCCGCGTGCATGAGTGCTCAATTGCTGCTGATCCCGTAGCTTGTGATGGGACCGCGCAGCTGCACATGAGATTTTCCTCTGGGCCCCACCCGTTGCAGGGTGGGATCGCCTCCGGTCGCTCCACTCATTCTCTAGCAATCTGCGGGAAAAGGCCAGAGAGAAAAGGGCAATGGCATAAACATATTTTACCATACCCCCTACAATTGCACCCCCCCCCTTAAAACATAAAAATTTTAAAAAATAAGAACATAAATTAACCCCTTCATGACCCAGCCTATTTTGGCCTTAATGACCTGGCCGTTTTTTGCAATTCTGACCAGTGTCCCTTTATGAGGTAATAACTCAGGAACGCTTCAACGGATCCTAGCGATTCTGAGATTGTTTTTTCGTGACATATTGGGCTTCATGTTAGAGGTAAATTTAGGTCGATAATTTCTGAGTTTATTTGTGAAAAAAATGGAAATTTGGCGAAAATTTTGAAAATTTCGCAATTTTCACATTTTGAATTTTTATTCTGTTAAACCAGAGAGTTATGTGACACAAAGTAGTTAATAAATAACATTTTCCACATGTCTACTTTACATCAGCACAATTTTGGAAACAAATTTTTTTTTTGCTAGGAAGTTATAAGGGTTAAAATTTGACCAGTGATTTCTCATTTTTACAACAAAATTTACAAAACCATTTTTTTTAGGGACCACCTCACATTTGAAGTCATTTTGAGGGTTCTACAGGTCCTTCTCAAAAAATTAGCATATAGTGTTAAATTTCATTATTTACCATAATGTAATGATTACAATTAAACTTTCATATACTATAGATTCATTATCCACCAACTGAAATTTGTCAGGTCTTTTATTGTTTTAATACTGATGATTTTGGCATACAACTCCTGATAACCCAAAAAACCTGTCTCAATAAATTAGCATATTTCACCCGACCAATCAAATAAAAGTGTTTTTTCATACCAAACAAAAAAACCATCAAATAATAATGTTCAGTTATGCACTCAATACTTGGTCGGGAATCCTTTGGCAGAAATGACTGCTTCAATGCGGCGTGGCATGGAGGCAATCAGCCTGTGACACTGCTGAGATGTTATGGAGGCCCAGGATGCTTCAATAGCGGCCTTAAGCTCATCCAGAGTGTTGGGTCTTGCGTCTCTCAACTTTCTCTTCACAATATCCCACAGATTCTCTATGGGGTTCAGGTCAGGAGAGTTGGCAGGCCAATTGAGCACAGTAATACCATGGTCAGTAAACCATTTACCAGTGGTTTTGGCACTGTGAGCAGGTGCCAGGTCGTGCTGAAAAATGAAATCTTCATCTCCATAAAGCATTTCAGCCGATGGAAGCATGAAGTGCTCCAAAATCTCCTGACAGCTAGCTGCATTGACCCTGCCCTTGATGAAACACAGTGGACCAACACCAGCAGCTGACATGGCACCCCACACCATCACTGACTGTGGGTACTTGACACTGGACTTCAGGCATTTTGGCATTTCCTTCTCCCCAGTCTTCCTCCAGACTCTGGCACCTTGATTTCCGAATGACATGCAAAATTTGCTTTCATCAGAAAAAAGTACTTGGGACCACTTAGCAACAGTCCAGTGCTGCTTCTCTGTAGCCCAGGTCAGGCGCTTCTGCCGCTGTTTATGGTTCAAAAGTGGCTTTACCTGGGGAATGCGGCACCTGTAGCCCATTTCCTGCACACGCCTGTGCACGGTGGCTCTGGATGTTTCCACACCAGACTCAGTCCACTGCTTCCTCAGGTTCCGGTCACCTCTTCTCGTTGTACAGCGTTTTCTGCCACATTGTTTCCTTCCAACAGACTTACCATTGAGGTGCCTTGATACAGCACTCTGGGAACAGCCTATTTGTTGAGAAATTTCTTTCTGGGTCTTACCCTCTTGCTTGAGGGTGTCAATGATGGCCTTCTTGACATCTGTCAGGTCGCTAGTCTTACCCATGATGGGGGTTTTGAGTAATGAACCAGGCAGGGAGTTTTTAAAAGCCTCAGGTATCTTTTGCATGTGTTTAGAGTTAATTAGTTGATTCAGAAGATTAGGGTAATAGGTCATTTAGAGAACCTTTTCTTGATATGCTAATTTATTGAGACAGGTTTTTTGGGTTATCAGGAGTTGTATGCCAAAATCATCAGTATTAAAACAATAAAAGACCTGACAAATTTCAGTTGGTGGATAATGAATCTATAGTATATGAAAGTTTAATTGTAATCATTACATTATGGTAAATAATGAAATTTAACACTATATGCTAATTTTTTGAGAAGGACCTGTATATGGCTGAAAATACCCAAAAGTGACACCATTCTAAAAACTGCACCCCTCAAGGTGCTCAAAAGCACATTCAAGAAGTTTATTAACCCTTCAGGTGTTTCAAAGCAGCAGAAGCAACATGGAAGTAAAAAATGAACATTTAACTTTTTAGTCACAAAAATGATTTTTAGCAACAATTTTTTTATTTTCCCAAGGGTAAAAGGAGAAACTGGACCACGAACATTGTTGTCCAATTTGTCCTGAGTACGCTGATACCTCATATGTGGAGGTAAACCACTGTTTGGGCGCACGGCAGGGCTCGGAAGGGAAGGAGTGCCATTTGACTTTTTGAATGAAAAATTGGCTCCAATCTTTAGCGGACACCATGTCGCGTTTGGAGAGCCCCCGTGTGCCTAAACATTGGAGCTCCCCCACAAGTGACCCCATTTTGGAAACTAGACCCCCCAAGGAACTTATCTAGAAGCATAGTGAGCACTTTAAACCCTCAGGTGCTTCACAAATTGATCCGTAAAAATGGAAAAGTACTTTTTTTCACACAAAATTTCCTTTAGCCTCAATTTTTTCATTTTCACATGGGCAACAGGATAAAATGGATCCTAAAATTTGTTGGGCAATTTCTCCTGAGTACGCCGATACCTCATATGTGGGGGTAAACCACTGTTTGGGTGCACGGCAAGGCTCGGAAGGGGAGGCGCGCCATTTGACTTTTTGAATGGAAAATTAGCTCCAATCGTTAGCGGACACCATGTCGCGTTTGGAGAGCCTCTGTGTGCCTAAACATTGGAGCTCCCCTACAAGTGACCCCATTTTGGAAACTAGACCCCCCAAGGAACTTATCTAGATGCACAGTGAGCACTTAAAACCCCCAGGTGCTTCACAGAAGTTTACAACGCAGAGCCGTGAAAATAAAAAATAATTTTTCTTTCCTCAAAAATGATTTTTGGCCCGGAATTTTTTATTTTCCCAAGAGTAATAGGAGAAATTGGAACCCAAATGTTGTTGTCCAGTTTGTCCTGAGTACGATGATACCCCATATGTGGGGGTAAACCACTGTTTGGGCGCACGGCAGGGCTCAGAAGGGAAGGCACGCCATTTGGCTTTTTGAATGGAAAATTAGCTCCAATCATTAGCGGACACCATGTCGCGTTTGGAGAGCCCCTGTGTGCCTAAACATTGGAGCTCCCCCATAAGTGACCCCATTTTGGAAACTAGACCTCCCAAGGAACTAATCTAGATGTGTGGTGAGCACTTTGAACCCCCAAGTGCTTCACAGAAGTTTATAACGCAGAGCCATGAAAATAAAAAATAATTTTTCTTTTCTCAAAAATGATTTTTTAGCCCACAATTTTTTATTTTCCCAAGGGTAACAGGAGAAATTGGACCCCAAAAGTTGTTGTCCAGTTTCTCCTGAGTACGCTGATACCCCATATGTGGGGGTAAACCACTGTTTTGGCACACGTCGGGGTTCGGAAGGGAAGTAGTGACGTTTTGAAATGCAGACTTTGATTGAATGCTCTACGGGTGTCAGGTTGCATTTGCAGAGCCCCTGATGTGCCTAAACAGTAGGAACTCCCCACAAGTGACCCAATTTTGGAAACTAGACCCCCAAGGGAACTTATCTAGATGTGTGGTGAGCACTTTCAACCCCCAGGTGCTTCACAGAAGTTTATAACGTAGAGCCGTGAAAATAATAAATGTGTTTCCTTTCCTCAAAAATATTTTTTTAGCCCAGAATTTTTTAATTTTCCCAAGGGTAACAGGAGAAATTTGACCCCAAAAGTTGTTGACCAGTTTCTCCTCAGTATGCTGATACCCCATTTGTGGGGGTAAACCACTGTTTGGGCAGATGCCGGGGCTCGGAAGGGAAGTAGTGACATTTTGGAATGCAGACTTTGATGGATTGGTCTGCAGGCATCATGTTACGTTTGCAGAGCCCCTGATGTGCCTAAACAGTAGAAACCCCCCACAAGTGACCCCATTTTGGAAACTAGACCCCCCAAGGAACTTATCTAGATGTGTGGTGAGCACGTTCAACCCCCAAGTGCTTCACAGAAGTTTACAACGCAGAGCCGTGAAAATAAAAAATAATTTTTCTTTCCTCAAAAAAGATGTTTTAGCAAGCAATTTTTTATTTTCACAAGGGTAACAGGAGAAATTGGACCCCAATATTTGTTGCCCAGTTTGTTGTGAGTACGCTGATACCCCATATGTGGGGGTAAACCACTGTTTGGGTGCACGTCGGGGTTCGGAAGGGAAGTAGTGACGTTTTGAAATGCAGACTTTGATGGAATGCTCTGTGGGCGTCACGTTGCATTTGCAGAGCCCCTGATGTGCCTAAACAGTAGGAACTCCCCACAAGTGACCCCATTTTGGAAACTAGACCCCCAAGGGAACTTATCTAGATGTGTGGTGAGCACTTTCAACCCCCAAGTGCTTCACAGAAGTTTATAACGCAGAGCCGTGAAAATAATAAATGTGTTTCCTTTCCTCAAAAATATTTTTTTAGCCCAGAATTTTTTAATTTTCCCAAGGGTAACAGGAGAAATTTGACCCCAAAAGTTGTTGACCAGTTCCTCCTGAGTATGCTGATACCCCATTTGTGGGGGTAAACCACTGTTTGGGCGCACGTCAGGGCTCGGAAGGGAAGTAGTGACATTTGAAATGCAGACTTTGATGGAATGGTCTGCGGGCGTCACGTTACATTTGCAGAGCCCCTAATGTGCCTAAACAGTAGAAACACCCCACAAGTGACCCCATTTTGGAAACTAGACGCCCCAAGGAACTTATCTAGATGTGTGGTGAGCACGTTCAACCCCCAAGTGCTTCACAGAAGTTTACAACGCAGAGCTGTGAAAATAAAAAATCATTTTTCTTTCCTCAAAAATTATGTTTTAGCAAGTAATTTTTTATTTTTGCAAGGGTAACAGGGGAAATTGGACCCCAGTAGTTGTTGCCCAGTTTGTCCTGAGTACGCTGGTACCCCATATGTGGGGGTAAACCACTGTTTGGGCGCACGTCGGGGCTTGGAAGGGAGGGAGCACCATTTGACTTTTTGAACGCAAGATTGGCTGGAATCAATGGTGGTGCCATGTTGCGTTTGGAGACCCCTGATGTGCCCAAACAGTGGAAACCCCTCAATTCTAACTTCAACACTAACCCCAACACACCCCTAACCCTAATCCCAACTGTAGCCCTAACCCTAATCACAACCCTAACCCCAACACACCCCTAACCACAACCCTAACCCCAACACACCCGTAACCCTAATCCCAACCCTAACCCTAATCCTAACCCTAATCCCAACCCTAACCCTAATCCCAACCCTAACCACAACTTTAACCCCAACACACTCCTAACCCTATCCATAACCCTAACCACAAGCCTAATCTTAACTCTATTTCCAACCCTAGCCCTAATTCCAACCCTAACTCTAATTCCAACCCTAACCCTAAGGCTATGTGCCCACGTTGCGGATTTGTGTGAGATTTTTCCGCACGATTTTTGAAAAATCTGCAGGTAAAAGGCACTGCGTTTTACCTGCAGATTTACAGCGGATTTCCAGTGTTTTTTTGTGCGGATTTCACCTGCAGATTCCTATTGAGGAACAGGTGTAAATCAGGTGGAATCCGCACAAAGAATTGACATGCTGCGGAAAATACAACGCAGCATTTCCGCACGGAATTTTCCGCACCATGGGCACAGCGGATTTGGTTTTCAATAGGTGTACATGGTACTGTAAACCTGATGGAAAACTGCTACGAATTCGCAGCGGCAAATCCGCTGCGGATCCGCGGCCAATCCGCTGCGGATCTGCGGCCAATCCGCTGCGGATCCGTGGCCAATCCGCTGCGGATCCGCAGCCAAATCCGCACTGTGTGCACATGCCCTAACCCTACCCCTAATCCTACCCCTAACCCTACCCCTAACCCTAACCCTACCCCTAGTTCTAACCCTAGTTCTAACCCTAACCCTAGTGGAAAAAGAAAAAAAAATATTTTCTTTTTTTTATTATTGTCCCTACCTATGGGGGTGATAAAGGGGGGGGTCATTTACTATTTTTTTTATTTTGATCACTGTGATAGGTTTTATCACAGTGATCAAATTATATCTGGAACGAATCTGCCGGCCGGCAGATTCGGCGGGCGCACTGCGCATGCGCCTGCCATTTTGGAAGATGGCGGCGCCCATGGAGAAGACGGATGGACACCGGGAGCCTCGGTAAGTATAAGGGGGTGGAGATCGGGGCACGGGGGGGCGTCGGAGCACGGGGGGTGGCATAGGAGCACGGGGGGAGCGGACAGGAGGACGGGGGAGCGGAGCACAAGACGGAGGGGAGCGGACCACAGATCGGTGGCTTGGGGGGGGCGATCGGTGGGGTGGGGGGGTCACATCAGTGTTTCCAGCCATGGCCGATGATATTGCAGCATCGGCCATGGCTGGATTGTAATATTTCACCAGTTTTTTAGGTGAAATATTACAAATAGCTCTGATTGGCAGTTTCACTTTCAACAGCCAATCAGAGCAATCGTAGCCACGGGGGGGTGAAGCCGGGAGTACCACTCCCCCTGTCCCTGCAGATCGGGGGAAATTGGAGTTAACCCTTTCACCCGATCTGCAGGGACGCGATCATTCCATGACGCCACATAGGCGTCATGGGTCGGATTGGCACGGGTTTTCATGACGCCTACGTGGCGTCAAAGTCCGGGAAGGGGTTAACTGTGTTTTATTACATCTTTGGGAAGCTCAGTTCAAATTCCCTAGCTACACCTAGGCCGAATTACTGCCATATTTCGTATCCAGAAATCACTTACATAGGACCTGGCTGACAAAGTGAGGTACACCAAAAGTTTCTAAAAACGAGACATCATCCAAAGAAATTCTGGAACAAATGAGAAACAAAGTAATTCTTTATTTTTTTTTTTAATTTTTATATAGCGCTAACATATTCCACAGTGCTTTACAGTTTTGCACACATTATCATCACTGTCCCCGATGGGGCTCACAATCTAAATTCCCTATCAGTATGTCTTTGGAATGTGGGAGGAAACCGGAGTGCCCGTAGGAAACCCACGCAAACACGGGCAGAACATACAAACTCCTTGCAGATATCGCATCTACACCTTCGGCCTGGGACAGCTCATAGAATCCCACAGTTTGCAATATCATCTCTACGCTGATGACATGCAGATCTACCTATCTGGACCTGACCTCACTTCCTTACTGACCAAAATCCCACAATGTCTGTCTGCTATTTCATCCTTCTTTTCTGCTCGTTTTCTAAAACTGAACATAGACAAAACAGAATTCATCATCTTTTCCCCACCTCACTCTACCCCTCCACCCGACCTATCCATCAATGTCAATAGCTGCTCACTTTCCCCGGTCCCACACGCTCGGTGCCTCGGGGTGATCCTTGACTCTACCCTCTCTTTCAAGCCACATATCCAAGCCCTTGCCTCCTCTTGCCGATTCCAACTCAAAAACATTTCCCGGATCCGTGCATTCCTTGACCATTAAACCACAAAAACACTAGTACATGCCCTTATCATCTCCCGCCTCGACTACTGTAACCTCCTACTCTCTGGCCTCCCCTCTAGCACTCTGGCACCACTCCAATCCATCCTAAACTCTGCTGCCCGACCAATCCACCTGTCTCTCCATTACTCCCCAGCCTCTCCTCTCTGCCAGGCCCTTCACTGGCTTCCTATTGCCCAGAGGCTACAGCTCAGAACACTAACAATGACATACAAAGCCATTCACAACCTGACTCCTCCATACATCTGTGACATGGTCTCCTGGTACCTACCTACATGCAACCTTCAATCGTCTCATGATCTCCTTTTCTACTCCTCTCTCATCTCTTCCTCCCACAACCGCATCCAAGATGTCTTCCGTGCTTCCCCTATACTCTGGAACTCTCTTCCCCAACACATCAGGCTCTCGCCTACCACGGAAACCTTCAAAAGGAACCTGAAGACCCACCTCTTCCGACAAGCCTACAACCTGCAGTGATCCCCAGCCTACTGAACCGCCGCATGACCAGCTCTACCCTCTCCTGGTGTATCCTTACCCATCCCCTGTAGACTGTGAGCCCTCGCGGGCAGGGTCCTCTCTCCTTCTGTACTTTTGTGTGCCTTGTTTTACTCATGTTTATTGTACTTGTCTATATTTGCTACGTTCACATGTAAAGCGCCATGTAATAATTGGCGCTATAAAAATGTATAATAATAATAATAATATTGTCCAAGGTGGGATTAGAACCCAGGACTCCAGCGCTTTAAGGATACAGTGCAATCCACTGAGCCACTGTGCTGCCTTGCCCCATCAGTCAGGAAAAGGCTATGAAACCATTTCTAAGGCTTTGGAACTCCAGCCAACCACAGTGAGAGTCATTATCCACAAATAGCGATAACATGGAACACTGGTAAACCTTCCCATGAGTGGCCCCAGACCAAAATTACCCCAAGCAGCAATGACTCATCCAAGAGGTCACAAAAGACCCCACAACAACATTCAAAGAACTGTAGACCTCACTTGCCTCAGTTAAGGTCAGTGTTCATGTCTCCACCATAAGAAAGAGACTGGGCAAAAATGGCCTGCATGGCAGAGTTCCAAGACGAAAACCACTTTTGAGCAATAAGAACATAAAGGCTTGTCTCAGTTTTGCCTGAAAACATCCTGATGATCTCAATGACTTTTGGGTAATACTCCGTGGTCTGATGAGACAAAAGTTGAACGTTTTGGAAGGTCTATGTCCCATTATATCTGGCGTAGAAGTAACACAGCAGTTTAGAAAAGGAACATCATGGCAACAGTAAAATATGGTGGTGGTAGTGTAATGGTCTGGGGCTGTTTTTCTGCCTTAGGACCTGGAAGACTTGCCGTAGTAAATGGAACCATAAATTCTGCTGTTTACTAAAAAATCCTTAAGGAGAATGTATGGCCATCTGTTTGTGATCTCAAGCTAAAGAGCACTTGGGTTATGCAGCAGGACAATGACCCAAAACTCACCAGCAAGCCGACCTCTGAATAGCTTAAGAAAAACAAAATTAAGATGTTGGGGTGACCTAACAAAGTCAAAGGTCAAAGTCCTGATCTTAGTCCGAGTGAGATGCTGTGACATGACCCTAAAAAGCCAGTCCATGCTCAGAAACCCTCCAATGTGGCTGAATTACAACAATTCTGCAAAAATTACCTTATATACTTGAGTATAAGCAGAGATTTTTCAGCCCATTTTTTTAGGCTGAAAGTGCCCCTCTCCGCTTATACTCGGGTCATTGTCCCAGGGAGTCCGCGGGGGAGGGGAAGCGGCAGGAGTGGCGGCTGTCACATCATACTCACCCCCACCTGACTCGTCTCTACATGCCCCTCTTTCTCAGATGGTCTCTGGAGCCTGAAGCTCTTCCTATGTTCAGCAGTCACATGGTACCGCTCATTAAAGTAATGAATATGGACGCGCCTCCACTCCCATAGGTGTGGAGTGCATATTCATTATTTTAATGAGCGGTACCATGTGACTGCTGAACACAGGAACAAGCTGCTGATGCGCGCCAGAGACATCGGAGAAGCAGGGACTTGCAGAGACCACGCCAGGATGGGGTGAGTATGACGGGGGAGGGTGAGCCATGCGATATTCACTTGTCCCCATTCCACCGCCGAGCTGTGTCTTTTGCATCCTCTGGCTGTGACGTTCAGGTCAGAGGGCGTGATGACGTGTTTAGTGCGCGCACTCTCTGCCTGAGTCACTACAGAGAGCCAGAAGACACAGGGGCTTGCGGCGGTGGAACGGGGACAGGTGAATATCACAAGTGCCAGGGGCCTGAGCCAGCGGCGACTTCGGCACCTGACCCCCATAGCGAGCCGATGTCCCCGCCTGCTCAGAACACCGGCACTTGGCGCCCAGCGACAAGAGGTATGTCATTTTTTTTCATCGCAGTAGCAGCAGCATATGGGGCATATTATTCTATGGAGCATCTTATGGGGCCATCAACCTTTATGGAGTAGCATATGGGGCATATTATGCTAATATGGAGCCTCTTATGGGGCCATCAACCTTTATGGAGCAGCATATGGAGCATATTATGCTAATATGGAGCATCTTATGGGGCCATCAACCTTTATGGAGCAGCATATGGGGCATATTATTCTATGGAGCATCTTATGGGGCCATCAACCTTTATGGAGCATTATATGGGGCATATTATTCTATGGAGCATCTTATGGGGCCCATCATGAACTTTATGGAGCATTATATGAGGTCTATTTTGCATGGAGCAACTTATGGGGCCCATCATGAACTGTGTGGAGCATTATATGGGGCTCCTGATTCAATATAGATATTCATAAACACTTAACCTACTTGTCAATCAATTTTACTTTTATTGGTATCTATTTTGATTTTTGAAATGTACCAGTAGCTGCTGCATTTCCCACCCTAGGCTTATACTCGAATCAATAAGCTTTCCCAGTTTTTTGTGTCAAAATTAGGGGTCTCGACTTATACTCGGTTCGCCTTATACTCGAGTATATACGGTAAGTTGGTCAAAATTCCTCCAGAGCGTTGTAAAAGATTAATTGCCAGTTATCGCAAATACTTGATTTCAGTTGTTGCTGCAAAGGGTGGCCCAACCAGTTATTAGGTTTAGGGAGCAATCACATTTTCAGACAGGACCCTGTAGGTTTGGATTTCTTTCTGTCTTAATAATAATACCTAATTTAAAAACTGCAATTTGTGATTGCTTGTGTTATCTTTGTCTAATATTTAAATTTGTTTCGTTATCTGAAACATTTAAGTGTGACAAACATGCAAAAGAGTAGGAAATCAGGAAGGGGCAAACACTTTTTTCACACAATTGTATGTATGTCCCCAATTTACAGAGACCTCAGTCATAAACCCAGATATCTCAGGTAATAAAAGGAAAACCCATCTGAAGACTTCTATATGGATGCTATTATATTTGCAGTACTTCAAATCCTGAGAATATACAATTCTAGCCTGTAATTTTTGTGGGGTATTTTTATGATCCAACACCTCAGAATCTCAGCAAATACACAGCAGCCCCACCAATCAGCGGTCATTAGCTCTGGTGATGCCCTGATCTAAGAATTGAACGAGACTGTATTCTACAGCTCAATTCAATGTGTAGCAGCCACTCACTGACCAATACTAAAGATCAGTTCCTATTCTTTTGAATAGGAGTAATACCAGACACAAGTCAGGGACAAGAGTAGCTTTGTCTATTATAAAATGCACAACATTTTATTTGTAATCTCTAATAAGTGTAGTAGTAGGTATTGGCAATAAATGCAAGAACAGCAAAGCCCAATTAACACGCTACAAGGCAGCAGCAGACATTAAAACTCAAACAATACCAGGAATTAGGGCGAGGCCACGGAGAACAGCCATGAGTGAGAAATAGACTATTATTGGTTGCACAATTTTACCGTTACACAGCAGCCTTAAGCACAGAATTGCATGACAACTAACAAGCCAGTCATAGCAGTCTGCACCGTGCCCCTGCTTTAATCTTTCTCACATTCCCTTTATTTGGTTGTTTCGACTTCAAGCCATTTAAAGGGAACTTGTCACTATAAAAATGCAAATCAATCTGCAGGCAGCATGTTGTAGAGAAGGGGGAGATGAGAAGATTGATATATAATTTTGTAAAAAAAAAAACATTCAGTATAAACCGTGTTTTAATAATTTCATCCTTTGCTCTTTCTGGGTTTTCTTTTGTCCAGTGCGCTGTCCTATCAGTGACTGACAGCTTTCTCTATATGCACACCTATACAAAGATGCAAGTTACCGCTAGGACCACCCACTGGACCAAATACCCAGAGAGACCAGAGGTTTAAATGAGTAAAACACAGGTTATACTGAATCTTTTTTCGTAAAACTATACCTCTACCTGTTTATCTCTCTGCTCTATATTATGGTGCTGGCAGATTAGATGGCATTTTTATGGTGACAGGTTCCCTTTAAGGCAAGTTTCAGATGACAGTATGAAAACTCGAGCCAGTCAAGTCCGAAAATGAGTGACTCACTATTCAGCTTTGTGTGCTCGTGCTCCTTTTGTGGGAGTGCATAAGCCGCCTGCCATTTACCTGCACTAGTCTTGTCCATAAAGCAGACCAAGGTGGAGCATGCTGAGATTTATTTCCAGGCACTCCATTTTCTGTATAGAGTATCAGCCTCGTGCACCAGCACATTTGCTATAATGGGTGTGTGCACTCTCTGTGCCTTCTCCAGACAGCACACGTCCATGTCTGAACGAACCCCAAGTGTAATTATTTTCTGTTTTTGTTGACCAACCAACAACTGCCTGTTTATTCTTATCTATGACTTTTGGCCTAATGAGTTCATGTCATCACTAATAACTTGACGTATGGACATTTTGTATCTCCTGCTCTTCCTCTTCTTAGTTCCCATTTTGGATACAAATCACATTTTACCCCATTACTAGAATACAAATAAAAGCTCAAACTTCTAAAGAGAGAACTGAAAATCATAAACTGGTGGTCATTTTTCATCATTTCATTGGCTGGAAGAGAACTAGTTCCTTATCTAATTTCGTTGGAAATTGGTGTTTTTCTTTTTCCAGTTATGTAAAGACTTCAGAAAACTATTTTCATGTAACTCCCCTCATAGTTGAAACACGCTGGATATATTTGACCTTGTTAGATCTCTATATGCTTTGCAAATCATTGCTTTCCTGACAAACACCTCTAAAGTGGAGTTCATACATGTTAGGCCGGCGTCACACTAGCGAGTTTTACGGACGTATGAGAGGTGCAGAAAATACGGATTGCATACGGTACAATGATTCTCTATGGCCCAGCTCCTATCTGCCGTATTTTACTGACCCGTATTATACGGTCTTGTACGGCCGTAGAAAATCGCAGCATGCTGCGTTTGTCACCATATTGCGCAAAAAAATTGCCAATAAAAGTCTATGGGTACGAGAAAAATACGGATTACACGCGGACCAGCAGTGTGACTTGCGAGAAATACGCAGCGGTGTTCTATAGAAAAGCCGGTAATTCAATTGAAGGCTTTTTCTTTCTCCTTCACAAACCCGACATATGAGACATGGTTTACATACAGTAAACCATCTCATATCCCTTTTTTTTTTTGCATATTCCACACTACTAATGTTAGTAGTGTGTATGTGCAAAATTTGGGCGCTGTAGCTTGTAAAATAAAGGGTTAAATCGCTGAAAAAATTGGCGTGGGCTCCCGCGCAATTTTCTCCGCCAGAGTGGTAAAGCCAGTGACTGAGGGCAGATATTAACCCCTTAAGCCCCGAGGGTGGTTTGCACGTTAATGATCGGGCCAATTTATACAATTCTGACCACTGTCCCTTTATGAGGTTATAACTCTGGAACGCTTCAACGGATCTTGGCAATTCTGACACTGTTTTCTAGTGAGATGTTGTACTTCATGATAGTGGTAACATTTATTCGATATAATTTGCGTTTATTTGTGAAAAAAAATGGAAATTTGGCGAAAATTTCGAAAATTTCACAATTTTCCAACTTTGAATTTTTATGCCCTTAAATCACAGAGATATGTCACACAAAATACTTAATAAGTAACATTTCCCACATGTCAACTTTACATCAGCACAATTTTGGAACCAAATTTTTTTTTTGTTAGGGAGTTATAAGGTTTAAAAGTTGACCAGAAATTTATCATTTTTACAACACCATTTTTTTTTAGGGACCACATCTCATTTGAAGTAATTTTGAGGGGTCTATATGATAGAAAATACCCAAGTGTGACACCATTCTAAAAACTGCACCCCTCAAGGTGCTCAAAACCACATTCAAGAAGTTTATTAACCTTTCAGGTGTTTCACAGGAATTTTTGGAATGTTTAAATAAAAATGAACATTTAACTTTTTTTCACACAAAATTTATTTCAGCTCCAATTTGTTTTATTTTACCAAGGGTAACAGGAGAAAATGGACCCCAAAAGTTGTTGTACAATTTGTCCTTAGTACGCTGATACCCCATATGTGGGGGTAAACCACTGTTTGGGCGCATGGCAGAGCTCGGAAGGAAAGGAGTGCCATTTTACTTTTCAATGCAAAATTGACTGGAATTGAGAAGGGATGCCATGTTGCATTTGGAGAGCCCCTGATGTGCCTAAACATTGAAACCCCCCACAAGTGACACCATTTTGGAAAGTAGACCCCCTAAGGAACTTATGTAGATGTGCTTTGAGAGCTTTGAACCCCCAAGTGTTTCACTACAGTTTATAACGCAGAGCCGTGAAAATAAAAATTATTTTTTTTTCAGAAAAATGATTTTTTAGCCCCCAGTTTTGTATTTTCACAAGGGTAACAGGATAAATTGGACCCCATAAGTTGTTGTCCAATATGTCCTGAGTACGCTGATACCCATATGTGGGGTGGAACTACTGTTTGGGCGCATGGCAGAGCTCGGAAGGGAAGGAGCGCCATTTGGAATGCAGACTTAGATGGACTGGTCTGCAGGTGTCACGTTGCATTTGCAGAGCCCCTGATGTACTCAAACAGTAGAAACCCCCCACAAGTGACCCCATATTGGAAACTAGACCTCCCAAATAACTTATCTAGATGTGTTGTGAGAACTTTGAACCCCCAAGTGTTTCACTACAGTTTATAACGCAGAGCCGTGAAAATAAAAATTCTTTTTTTTTTTTTTTCAGAAAAATGATTTTTAACCCCCCAAATTTTTATTTTCTCAAGGATAACAAGAGAACTTCGACCCCAAAAGTTGTTGTCCAATTTGTCCCGAGTACGCTGATACCCCATATGTTGGGGTAAACCCCTGTTTGGGCGCACGGGAGAGCTCGGAAGGGAAGGAGCACTGTTTTACTTTTTCAACGCAGAATTGGCTGGAATTGAGATCGGACGCCATGTCGCGTTTGGAGAGCGCCTGATGTGCCTGAACAGTGGAAACTCCCCAATTCTACCTGAAACCCTAATCCAAACACACCCCTAACCCTAATCCCAACGGTAACCCTAACCACACCCCTAACTCTGACACACCCCTAACTCTAATCCCAACCGTAAATGTAATCCAAACCCAAACCCTAACTTTAGCCCCAACCCTAACCCTAACTTTAGCCCCAACACTAACCCTAACTTTAGCCCCAACTCTAGCCCCAACCTTAAGGCCATGTGCACACGTTCAGTATTTTTCGCGTTTTTTTCGCTATAAAAACGTGATAAAAACGCGAAAAAAAACGCTTACATATGCCTCCCATTATTTTCAGTGTATTCCGCATTTTTTGTGCAAATGTAGCCTTTTTTTCCGCGAAAAAATCGCATCGCGGAAAAAAAAGCAACATGTTCATTAAAATGCGGAATTGCAGGGGATTCCGCACACCTAGGGGTCCATTGATCTGCTTACTTCCCGCACGGGGCTGTGCCCACGATGCGGGAAGTAAGCAGATTATGTGCGGTTGGTACCCAGGGTGGAGGAGAGGAGACTCTCCTCCACGCACTGGGCACCATATAATTGGTAAAAAAATAAGAATTAAAATAAAAAATAGTCATATACTCACCCTCTGATGGCCCCGGAGTGTTCCCGCCTCTGTGCTGCACGCTGGTTTCGGTTCCTGTAGCTGGTGTGCGGTGAAGGACCTTGCCGAATGACGTCACTGTCCTGTGATTGGTCGAGACCGCTCACGTGACCGTGACGTCATGGAAGGCCCTGCGCGCACACACCATCTATACGGAACGGACGCCGGTGAGGAGATCTGATGTCTGCGGGTGAGTATAAGCATTTTTTTTATTTTTTTTATTATTTTTAAACGTTCTATCTTTTACTATAGATGCTGCAAAAGCAGCATCTATAGTAACAAGTTGGTCACACTTGTCAAACGCTATGTTTGACAAGTGTGACCAACTTGTCAGTCAGTTTTCCAAGCGATGTTACAGATCGCTTGGAAAACTTTAGCATTCTGCAAGCTAATTACGCTTGCAGAATGCTAAAAAACCGCAAAAAAAACGGAAAAAAACCGCAAAAAAAAAAATGCGGATTTCTTGCAGAGAATTTCCGGTTTTCTTCAGGAAATTTCTGCAAGAAATCCGCAACGTGTGCACATACCCTAACCCTAGCCCTAACCCTAGCCTTAACCCTAGCCCTAACCCTAGCCCTAACCCTAGTGGGAAAATGGAAATAAATACATTTTTTTAATTTTATTACTTTTCACTAACTAAGGGGGTGATGAAGGGGGGTTTGATTTACTTTTATAGCATTTTTTATATCGGATTTTTATGATTGGCAGCTGTCACACACTAAAAGACGCTTTTTATAGCAAAAAAGTTTTTGCGTCTCCACATTTTGAGACCTATAATTTTTCTATATTTTGGTCCAGAGTCATGTGAGGTCTTGTTTTTTGCGGGACGAGTTGACGTTTTTATTGGTAACATTTTCGGACACGTGACAGTTTTTGATCACTTTTTATTCCGATTTTTGTGAGGCAGAATGACCAAAAACCAGCTATTCATGAATTTCTTTTGGGGGAGGCGTTTATACCGTTCCACGTTTGGTAAAATTGATAAAGCAGTTTTATTCGTCGGGTCAGTACGATTACAGCGATATCTCATTTATATTTTTTTATGTTTTGGCGCTTTTATACGATAAAAGCTATTTTATAGAAAAATAATTATTTTGGCATCGCTTTATTCTGAGGGCTATAACTTTTTTATTTTTTTGCTTATGATGCTGTTTCGCAGCTCGTTTTTTGCGGGACAAGATGACGTTTTCAGCGGTACCAAGTTTATTTATATCCGTCTTTTTGATCGCGTGTTATTCCACTTTTTGTTCGGCAGTATGATAATAAAGCGTTGTTTTTTGGCTCGGTTTTTGTTTTTTCTTACGGTGTTCACTGAAGGGATTAACTAGTGGGACAGTTTTATAGGTTGGGTTGTTACGGACGTGGCGATACTAAATATGTGTACTTTTATTGTTTTTTTTACATAAAGAAATGTATTTATGGGAATAATATATATATTTTTTTTTCTTTAATTAGGAATTTTTTTTTTTTTTACACGTGTGGAAATTTTTTTTTTTACTTTGTCCCAGGGGGGACATCACAGATCGCTGATCTGACAGTTTGCACAGCACTCTGTCAGATCAGCGATCTGACATACAGCCGTGCAGGCTTACCAGCATCTGCTGTGGACTCGGAAGTACTCCCTGCAGGACCCGAATGCAGCCCCGTGGCCATTTTGGATCCGGAGACTGCAGGGAGGAGACCCTCGGTACAAGGTGAGTACATCGCCTTGTACCAATCGTCTCAGGGAAGCCCACAGGGAGCCCCCTCCCTGCGCGATGCTTCCCTGTACCGCCGGTACACTGCGATCATGTTTGATCGCAGTGTGCCGGGGGATAATGTGCCGGGGGCGGTCCGTGACCGCTCCTGGCACATAGTGCCGAATGTCAGCTGCGATAGTCAGCTGAAACCCAGTCGCGATCGGCCGCGCTCCCCCCGTGAGCGTGGCCGATCGCATATGACTATCCCGTCACTGGGAATTAAGTCCCAGGTCACCTTGACGGGATAGTACGTCATATGGGATTAAGGGGTTAATAGCCTAGAGAGGGTCAATGGTTATTGGCCCCCCTGGCTAAAAACATCTGCCCCCAGCCACCCCAGAAAAGGCACATTTGTAAAGATGCGCCTATTCTGGCACTTGGCCACTCTCTTCCCACTCCCGTGTAGTGGTGGGATATGGGGTATTGAAGGGTTAATGTCACCTTGCTATTGTAAGGTGACATTAAGCCAGATTAATAATGGAGAGGCGTCAATTTTGACATCTATCCATTATTAATCCAATAGTATGAAATGGGTAATAAAACACACACATTATTTAAAAGTATTTTAATGAAATAAAGACACAGGGTGTTGTAATATTTTATTATACTGGTAATCCACCTGAAGACCCTTGTCCTGTAAAAAAGGTAACATAAAAAATCAACAATATCCCATACCTTCCGTCGTTCCGTCAGTCCCACGATGTAAATCAACAATATTATATGTTGTTATTAATTGTCGTGTGTGTGTTCTTTATTTTTTATTTCTAGTTTTCTCAATATGATCACGGTTTTGGATGTCATATAGGCTACATTGGACTCCCTCGTATCACGGATGCACAGAGAAATATGAAGCCATCACCTTTGTTTATTTATTTGTTTATTTGTTTATTTATTTGTCTGGGCTATCATATTGTATTAATATGAGGTACACTGCACTGGTCACTTTAACTGCTAAACATACCTTTGGTGATAGTAGTTTTGTCACTTTAATATAGGTGGGTTGTATAATCCCCTCCTTTTTTATAAATAACTATGTTCAATTCGTTTACTAACCTTTACTGGTGCACTTTTTATGTAGAAATACACTGTAGGAGTATGCAGCGCTTTTCTGATCCTTCCAAAGATGGCCGCCACTGTGGTCTTCTTAAATATGGCCGCCGGCAGTGTGCATGCCCGCTGTGGCCCGGATCGCTCGTCCTGGCCGCTGCCGCCGTTACTGGCTGGTCGTGTGTGTCACCTGACGTCACACGGTGGTGTTCCACCTACATGCACGCCCAGCTGCGGCGGCTTCGGTAGTGACGCGCACCGGGCACCACCGCGCATGCGCCGGTTGTCCGGCGGCGTTTCCGGTTTTGTCATTATTTAAACACCATGGGACAGGCCGTATACGAACCCTGTTGAAAAAGCCATCTGGCGAAACGTGCGTTCGGGGGCGTTGAGAAGGAGGGGGTACTGTCTGTGACTACTGACATGGGTAAGCCTACATGATGTTACACACAATTTTTGTTGGTTACATTTATGGGATACCTTTGGGACCCTATGTTTATTAATATGTATTTGTTTGGCTTATTCATATGACAAAAGAATTTACTAATAGTGCCTCCCCTCTACTCAATTTTTTCGTCATGTTCCCTCCTTATTGTTTCTTCCTGCTCTGCAGAGTGCATACAGCACATTTCTGCAGTTTTTGACTTATGATTTTGTTGTTTTGTATTGTTGATTAATTGTAATAAAACGTCATTTATACTTTTTATACATAACTATGTATCTGTGGACTTTTTTGCTCTATTTATTTGTGTATATCTCTGTTTGGAGTGGTCCTAGTGATTGGACGCCCTGGGGGTGTTCGGGGAGAGCTGAGGTTTCTCGCTCTCAGCTACAGTTTACCTCAGTGCTTCATGATTGCGTGATTACTCCCAAATAACTTATCTAGATGTGTTGTGAGAACTTTGAACCCCCAAGTGTTTCACTACAGTTTATAACGCAGAGCCGTGAAAATAAAAATTCTTTTTTTTTTTTTTTTTTCAGAAAAATGATTTTTAACCCCCCAAATTTTTATTTTCCCAAGGATAACAAGAGAACTTCGACTCCAAAAGTTGTTGTCCAATTTGTCCCGAGTACGCTGATACCCCATATGTTGTGGTAAACCCCTGTTTGGGCGCACGGGAGAGCTCGGAAGGGAAGGAGCACTGTTTTACTTTTTCAACGCAGAATTGGCTGGAATTGAGATCGGACGCCATGTCGCGTTTGGAGAGCCCCTGATGTGCCTGAACAGTGGAAACTCCCCAATTCTACCTGAAACCCTAATCCAAACACACCCCTAACCATAATCCCAACGGTAACCCTAACCACACCCCTAACTCTGACACACCCCTAACTCTAATCCCAACCGTAAATGTAATCCAAACCCTAACCCGAACTTTAGCCCCAACCCTAATCCTAACTTTAGCCCCAACACTAACCCTAACTTTAGCCCCAACCCTAGCCCCAACCTTAACCCTAGCCCTAACCCTAGCCCTAACCCTAACCCTAGCCTTAACCCTAGCCCTAACCCTAGCCCTAACCCTAGCCCTAACCCTAGTGGGAAAATGGAAATAAATACATTTTTTAAATTTTATTATTTTTCCCTAACTAAGGAGGTGATGAAGGGGGGTTTGATTTACTTTTATAGCATTTTTTATATCGGATTTTTATGATTGGCAGCTGTCACACACTAAAAGACGCTTTTTATAGCAAAAAAGTTTTTGCGTCTCCACATTTTGAGACCTATAATTTTTCTATATTTTGGTCCACAGAGTCATGTGAGGTCTTGTTTTTTGCGGGACGAGTTGACGTTTTTATTGGTAACATTTTCGGACACGTGACAGTTTTTGATCACTTTTTATTCCGATTTTTGTGAGGCAGAATGACCAAAAACCAGCTATTCATGAATTTCTTTTGGGGGAGGCGTTTATACCGTTCCACGTTTGGTAAAATTGATAAAGCAGTTTTATTCGTCGGGTCAGTATGATTACAGCGATATCTCATTTATATTTTTTTATGTTTTGGCGCTTTTATACGATAAAAGCTATTTTATAGAAAAAATAATTATTTTGGCATCGCTTTATTCTGAGGGCTATAACTTTTTTATTTTTTGCTTATGATGCTGTTTGGCAGCTCATTTTTTGCGGGACAAGATGACATTTTCAGCGGTACCATGTTTATTTATATCCGTCTTTTTGATCGCGTGTTATTCCACTTTTTGCTCGGCAGTATGATAATAAAGCGTTGTTTTTTGGCTCGTTTTTTTCTTTTTTTCTTACGGTGTTCACTGAAGGGATTAACTAGTGGGACAGTTTTATAGGTTGGGTTGTTACGGACGTGGCGATACTAAATATGTGTACTTTTATTGTTTTTTTGTTTTTTTTACATAAAGAAATGTATTTATGGGAATAATATATATATATATTTTTCTTTATTTAGGAATTTTATTTTTTTTTACACATGTGGAAATTTTTTTTTTAACGTTTTTACTTTGTCCCAGGGGGGGCATCACAGATCGCTGATCTGACAGTTTGCACAGCACTCTGTCAGATCAGCGATCTGACATACAGCCGTGCAGGCTTAACAGCGCCTGCTGTGGACTCGGAAGTACTCCCTGCAGGACCTGAATGCAGCCCCGCGGCCATTTTGGATCCGGGGACTGCAGGGAGGAGACCCTCGGTACAAGGTGAGTACATCGCCTTGTACCGATCGTCTCAGGGAAGCCCGCAGGGAGCCCCCTCCCTGCGCGATGCTTCCCTGTACCGCCGGTACACTGCGATCATGTTTGATCGCAGTGTGCCGGGGGATAATGTGCCGGGGGCGGTCCGTGACCGCTCCTGGCACATAGTGCCGGATGTCAGCTGCGATAGTCAGCTGACACCCAGCCGCGATCGGCCGCGCTCCCCCCGTGAGCGTGGCCGATCGCATATGACATACTATCCCATCACTGGGAATTAAGTCCCAGGTCACCTTGACGGGATAGTACGTCATATGGGATTAAGGGGTTAATAGCCTAGAGAGGGTCAATGGTTATTGGCCCCCCTGGCTAAAAACATCTGCCCCCAGCCACCCCAGAAAAGGCACATCTGTAAGATGTGCCTATTCTGGTACTTGGCCACTCTCTTCCCACTCCCGTGTAGCGGTGGGATATGGGGTAATGATGGGTTAATGTCACCTTGCTATTGTAAGGTGACATTAAGCCAGATTAATAATGGAGAGGCGTCAATTTTGACATCTATCCATTATTAATCCAATAGTATGAAATGGGTAATAAAACACACACATTATTTAAAAGTATTTTAATGAAATGAAGACACAGGGTGTTGTAATATTTTATTATACTGGTAATCCACCTGAAGACCCTTGTCCTGTAAAAAAGGTAACATAAAAAATCAACAATATCCCATACCTTCCGTCGTTCCGTCAGTCCCACGATGTAAATCCATCTGAAGGGGTTAAATCATTTTACAACCAGGAGCTGTGCTAATGCAGTTGATCCTGTCTGTAAAATTTTGTGAATGAATGGAGTGCAGGGGAATGTCCTATAGTTACCTTGAGTTGCGGTGATGCGCCCTCTGCTGGATGTCCTCATATGAACTCGAGCCTTGGAATTTTTCCCACGCTCGAGTTCATATGAGGACATCCAGCAGAGGGCGCATCACCGCGACTCAAGGTAACTACAGGACATTCCCCTGCTTTTCATTCATTCCCCAGCGTTTTACAGCCACGAGCACTGCATTAGCAGAGCTCCTGAGTGTAAAATGATTTAACCCCTTCAGATGGATTTACATCGTGGGACGTGACCTGAACGACGGAAGGTATGGGACATTGTTGTTTTTTTATTTTTCCTTTTTTACAGAACGAGGGTCTTCAGGTGGATTAAGAGTCTAATAAAATATTAAAACACCCTGTGTCTTTATTTCATTAAAGTACTTTGTAATAATGTGTGTGTGTTTTATTAACCACTTCGTACTATTGGATTAATAATGGATAGGTGTCATAACTGACGCCTCTCCATTATTAATCTGGCTTAATGTCACCTTACAATAGCAAGGTGACATAAACCCTTCATTACCCCATATCCCACCACTACACAGGAGTTGGGAAGAGCGAGGCCAAGTGCCAGAAAAGGCGCATCTTACAGATGTGCCTTTTCTGGGGTGGCTGGGGGCAGATGTTTTTAGCCAGGGGGGCCAATAACCATGGACCCTCTCTAGGCTATTAATATCTGCTCTCAGTCACTGGCTTTACCACTCTGGGGGAGAAAATTGCGCGGGAGCCCACGCCAATTTTTTCCGCAATTTAACCCTTTATTTTAGCAGCTACAGCGCCCAAATTTTGCACATACACACTACTAGCATTACTAGTGTGGAATATGCAAAAAAAAGGGATATGAGATGGTTTACTGTATGTAAACCATGTTTCATATCCTGTCGGGTTTGTGAAGGAGAAAGAAAAAGCCGGCAATTGAATTATCGGCTTTTATGATATCTCGCGCTGAATTAAATATAAATACAGTATATATATATATATATATATATATATATATATATATGTCTCAATGACATATATATATATATATATATATATATATATATATATATATATATACTGTATATATGTTTTAACGAACATTTGAGCCCATAAATCCATTAGATGTCGGTTTTGCAAGCCTGCGAGAAAATATCGCAGGACGGATGCCATACGGATTACATACGGAGGATGCCATGCGCAAAATACGCTGCCACACCCTGCCTACGGATGACATACGGATCACTATTTTGGGAACATTTCTGCGTATTACGGCCGTAAAAAAAGGACCGTATTTTCATACGCTGAGTGTGACACTGGCCTTAGAGGGACGAAGTCAGCTTTATTCTCAATAGTGTTGGATAATCTGATAGGAGATGTAGATTCAGTAAAAAAATGGTAGTCAAAATATTGCAGTATTCGGCGCTATTTTCTCTGCTACAAGGATGGACACAATGGCAGAAACAGGAATATGGCATTTTTCACGAATTTAATTGTTCTGCTCCTTTAGCAGAACAGTTAAAAAACTTGGCACTTATAGTAAGTCAGAGAATATTTAGAATATAATTATTTAAAGTGCAGGCAATCCAAAACGTGAAGACATTCCGGTCAATTGACCTTCATCAGTATACTGCACATGAGCAAGAATAGATACAGTAGCTACTGTGAGATAGCGCTTACTGCATGTGTTGGGGGACATTCGCTTAGCAACAGGTCTCAGTCACACAGGCACGTTTTTCTCACAAAAACAGTCCATGCGGTTTCTTATGCAGTCATAAACCGGGTCATGCACAGTTCATTATAAACGTCATAGAACACAATAGGCCCCAACCAGTGACATTAAGTTTCAGCTTTAACTTAGATATTTCATATACAGCTTTAACTGACAGACACTAAACATGCTGGACCTCTCACTTCGTCCAGTTACCATGGGTGACTGTATGCCGAACAGTTCATCAATGTCCATGGAACACAACAAGCACCAACAGTCTGTTCCACTGGCAGATACTTCTCTGCCGTTATGATAGCCCCCTTCCCGGGTGTTGCCTTTCTGGAGCTCCTGCTCCACACGCTGACCTCCTGTCAGTCCTCTCTCCTCCAGAGAAACTGCCGAACCAGGATCACTAACTTGCCTGGCAGGCACATATCAGTTAGTCCAGATCCTCAGATGGGCTGTAGCTCCCCTAATGCAGTGCCATTGCAGACTCTGCATCCACTCCTTCCCATGTGCTCTCCAGGAAGCCCTACTCCCAGGACTCCCAACACAGGTTGTGCTATTCAGGAAGTCCTACTCCCAGGACTTCCAACACAGGCCACTGCGTGTGCTGTTCAGGACGTCCGTCCCCACCTGGGACCGTCATACACACAAGTCTCTCAGTGCACTTATCAGGGATCCGATCCTACTCTCAGGATCTCCCAACACACCAGTCTTCCAGATCCACGGCCTCTCAGTGCGCTGTTCAGGGATCCGGTCCACAAACAGGACCTCCCAACACATAAGCAGTCCAGGATCTACACACTCTCCATTACAGAGAGCACAGAGACCATTACAGACTCCATTGCAGAGACTACCGACACCATGTGACCATACAATGGTCACATTATGTAGTTGTAACCACTCCCATAGATAGGAGATGTGTGTGGCTAGTTCGACCCGCCCAGCTCTAAAACTATCCCAGTAAGCTTTTCTTCACAACTATATAAACACTTGTGGGACTACAGGTCCCAGAACAACAACATTACTTCAGGCTTACAGCGCAGACTCCATCTTCGACACATACGGGCGATTTACAATCCTGCCGGTCACTATCTCATTAACCATTATAACCACAGATATGTCTCCATGCATATCCTGAGGAGCACACACCACCCCCTAGCTGTAACAGGGGTTACTGCATCACACTACCAAAAGTTTAGCATTTTTTTAAAAGTGGGATTACGTCTGTCTGATTGTTGTGATGCCATTTTCCTTGTGATGAATTGAAAGAGTATGAAGTTGTCATCATGCAAGACCTTAATTTTAACCAAAATGCTTTAGGATATAGGTATGGTCATCTAACTAAAGAAAGCCAACTGCCAAAAGTTTTGCATATACTATTTATGATCCTAAGCACACATCCAATTTAGTAAAAAACTGGTTAGCACAGAAAAATATTCACCTGTTGCTAAATGAATCCAAGTTCAATCTGATTGGTAGGGATGACAAGCACTATATATACTGCCCAACAGGAAAATGTAATGATGTAAGATACCACACACCTACAGTGAAACATGGTGGTGGCAATGTCATGGTTTGGGGCTGCTTTTCTGCATCTACCATTGGCCCTCTGCATAGAATTGATGGAAATATGAATGCTACCATGTACAAGGACATACGGGAGAATGTAATGCTGCCACATTGGTAAAACCAAATAGGCAGGGGCTGGAAATTCCAGCAAGACAATGATCCTAAGCACACATCCAATTTAGTAAAAAAATTGGTCAGGAAAGAAAAATGTTCGCCTAATTTAAACCCTATAGAGCATCTTTGGGATGAGTTAGGGTGACAAATTGGGGCCCGTACACATAGCAATAAAGATGAATAGTTTGCAGATTTGCAAATGGAATGGAGTAAGATAACTCAAGATCTCTTGAATACCCAAGTGGCTTCAATGTCCTGTTGGTGTTGTGCAGTAATTAAAGCAAAAGGTTATGCTACAAAATACTAAGTTATGACATTGTAAACAATGAATTACTCTCTACATTGTGATCAATAAATAGTACAGTTGAAACCAAAAGTTTACATACACTATATAAAAAGACATGGAGCACCCCCAGACGCAGGGCCGCGGGGTACTCGATATCGGGCCTCTCTGTCTCAGTTCTGGGGTTGTCACGGTGGCTAGACCCGGTCCGTGACCCTGCTAAGGGGCGTCCAATGAAAGATGTGATGGGGATGCGTGGTGCAAGTCGCGATGAATAACGAGGACACAGGGTTGCAGTCTCTTTACCTCTTTACTGAAGGCTTCGGGATCCGCAATCCAGAGCACTGCTAACAGGGCTGGCTGAGACCGGCCGGTCCGAAGGCACATCCAGAGTTCCCTTTGCAGGTGGAAATCATGCCTACCTTCTAGCGCCTGTGTGTTGTAGTACCTCCCTGCTGAGCACCACGGGATAGTCCTCACAACTGTTGTGTCTGTTTCTGATGTCCTTTTCTCCGTCCCCCAGATGATATGGATAGGAAGCACCCATATGACGGGGTAGGCCTGGAGTTATTCTGGGACCCTAGAGACGCCCCTCTCCCACAATTGCCTCCTTCGTCTTCGTTAGGTGATTTAGGTGAGACAGCCAACCTATAGTTAACTGTCCTGCCGCTGTTTGAAGTAGTACGTAGAGTCTCTTACTTCCTCGGTACTCCGGCCACCGGCTACGCGCCTCAGAAGGATGTTGCCACGGTCTTAAGGGCACAACTCCTTCTGGTTCTATCACCTCTGCGCTGTGATCTCGCTTCTCACTTCTCCGCAATATACTCCGCTTTCGTATCCTCGCTAAGGAGCCTGCCGCTATACCTTACAGGCACAGCTCCGTAATGATCTGTCCTTTTCGCTAGGCCGCTGTCAGGATCCCACCCCTAACAGGTCCTCTCCCGAACTCTCCCGGGCTCTTTCTGTCTAACTTCCTGTCCAACCCCCAGTTTTACCACAGTGTGAGGAGTGGCCTAATAGATAGAACCACCCCCCCTGGTGGCCGGAGTGTGGAGTGTAGTGTGTGTCTGTGATACCTGGTCAGGTGAACTCCTTTGGTGCAATCAGACGTAACATCACTTGTTATGGACCTGGTGGTTAGGAGCACCCGGAATGACCTGATGAGTAAACTCAAAATCGGGACTAGCTCTGGAGAAGTGGGAACTCTGCTGACCGCAAACCCTACTCCTATCACACACACACTAGAGATAGCCGTGGAGCGTACCTAACTCTCCCTAGACGCCTCTTCACAGCCTAAGAGCTAACTACACCTAAAGATAGAAATAGAAGCCTTACCTTGCCTCAGAGAAATTCCCCAAAGGTAAAGGCACACTCCCACATATATTGACTGTGAGTTAAGAGGAAAGTCACAAACACAGGAATGAAACAGGTTTTAGCAAAGGAGGCCAGACTTACTAAATAGTCAGAGGATAGAAAAGGGAACTATGCGGTCAGCACAAAGACTACAAAAAAACATGCAGAGTAAGCAAAAAGACTCCCCACACCGACTCACGGTGTGGAGGTGCCACTCTGCACCCCCAGAGCTTCCAGCTAGCAAGGGAATATCATGATAGCAAGCTGGACTAGAAATTAGCAGTACTAAGAAATATATTCAGGAAGCAGTAACAACAAATGAACTAGCAAAGACTTAGCTTCTGCTGGAGTAGACAGGTCCTCAGAGAAGTCCAAGAGAGATCTGAACCAATACTGAAACATTGACAGCTGGCATGAAGTAACGATCTGAGTGGAGTTAAATAGGGAAGCCAGCATAGCAATAAACGAGAGCAGCTGATAAAGCCAACCTCAGTGACCAGCAGTTCTGCTCGAAGCCACCAGAGGGAGTCCAAGAGCAGAACTAACCAAAGTACCATTCATGACCACAGGAGGGAGTCCGAGAACGGAATTCACTACCATCACTCCCCTTAGTGGCAGAGCGACATTACTGCAACAACCAGGACTCTGGGGCGCTGCACTCCCCCCCGGTTAAATCCAGTACTCCCGGACTGGGAAAAGAAGAACAACATTACATGTTATTAGAAAACACATAAAATTTTGAAACACTATACACAAGTAAATGCTATGAACAAGTGAATATATAACAGTGCTTCCCTTTATGGGAGGTGAGGACGCTTGAACGCTGCAAAAGTTTGGTCATGCACAGTTCATGACTCCCAGTTCAGTAGGTGCAACCTTGAACAGCAGGGACCCCGGGTAAAGAAAGGGGTCCCCGTGAAAGTTTTGGAGCAATTCACTGTCCATCACTCCATTGTCCATTTTTAAACCTGTAACAAGAAACTTACATAAAAATTTTCAACCAAATAGTAGCTATTGTTAGTATCTCCAAGTTTTGTAGCGAAGTGGAGTTTGATTCTTGGTGCTACGTGTAGACCTCCGCGGTGCAGGAGTGGCTATTGACCTTACATGGCCCGCTAGGCTGGCTACCGCTGGTGTAGTGCACTGCCTCCTAGCTACACTTCTAGTGAGTCTGGGTAGCACTGGCAGGCTGGGGCTCTCAGGACAGCTGCTACGACCGATGGGCATGGCAGATTCACCGATAGCAGAGGGAGGACTGACAGGTTCAACGGTTGGCATGGCATCCTCCAGTGGGGTCCGCTGCGGTTGCGGGTCCGGATGACCTGGCTCCACATTTAGTGCTGGCGGTGTCAGTTGACGAAACGTTAGGACAGGCACCACAATGGCCTGGTTTATTTGAGTCCAAGACTGGGGAAAATCGCCAAGAACAGTGTGTATCATCTTCTCCTCTTCCATGGGCGGAGACGTCCCGGGGTCTGTTTCCCCACCTCTCAGCTTATCAGGGCATACCTTAAGGTGGTCTCTGGATATTGCCGTTGAGGTTTCCCCTCCATCCTTGCTGATGAGACAGACCTTGGTATTGTCGAAATCAGATGGCAGGATGGTATATGGTTCAGCTTCCCATTGATCATCAAGCTTCCGCTTTCGCTTGAGTACCTGCTCCCCGGGTGACAAGGGAGTCGCAGGAGCATGCTGGTTGTAATCCCTTTCTTGTTTTTGTCGGGCTTGGGCGAGACTTCTTTCCACACATTCTTGTACTTTGCGGTACCTTTGCTGCCTCTCAGTATCCCAGTCCGTATCTGGCGAGATATCCTCGGGGGTCAGCACTCCCATGTCCAGATCAACAGGTAACTTGCTAGACCTCCCTCGCATCAGGTATGCTGGGGTGCAGTTGGTGGAATTCACAGGGATGTGGTTGTACATA
Source organism: Ranitomeya variabilis (assembly GCF_051348905.1). Taxonomy (NCBI): domain Eukaryota; kingdom Metazoa; phylum Chordata; class Amphibia; order Anura; family Dendrobatidae; genus Ranitomeya; species Ranitomeya variabilis. The sequence goes on along the minus strand of NC_135238.1, from coordinate 137,760,464 downwards.
TCCACCAAGTCGGGTAACTTTGTGGGCCACAAGTTCCGTTCCTCCACAGGTAAGGTCTTCAGTAAGTCGATCACCACCTGGTTTATCTTCTCACACATCCCGTTGGTTTGTGGATGGTATGGCGTGGTCCTGATCTTCTTACATCCATACAGATTGCAGAACTCCTGGAACACTTCCGCTTCAAATGCTGGCCCCTGATCGGTCAGTACCTGCTCCAGGTACCCATGAGGTCGACAGAAGTACTGCTGGAAGGTTTTAGCGGCCGTTCTAGCCGTTAGATCTTTGACCGGCACGACTACCAGGAATCTGGAGTAGTGGTCCACGATGGTGAGAGCATAGGTATAGCCTGACCGGCTAGGTGTTAGCTTCACGTGATCCAGCGCGACCAGCTCGAGCGGCCGTTTGGTGATGATGGGCTGCAAGGGAGCCCGCTGGCTGTCACGATCCTTCCGGCGTAGGCTGCATGGGCCACACTCTCGGCACCACTTCTCGATGGCTTTCTTCATACCAACCCAGTAGAACGTCCCTCGGAGCAGCCTCTCCAGCTTCCTCCATCTGAAGTGTCCTGCCCCATCGTGGTACGCTCCCAGGACCATTGGCACATCTTGTCTTGGGACCACAATCTGCCATACCAATTTGTGGGTGCGTGGGTCAACGCTCCTCCGGCACAGCTTGCCATCGTGAATAAACAGTCTGCCCCTTTCCTTCCACAACTGTAATGCCTCCGGTGGATCTTCCGGGCCGGGATGCAAATCCGCCTGCGTCAGGAGCTCTTTCACCCGACGGACAGCAGGGTCACCATCCTGGTTCTCTGCCCACCCGTGGTGGGGCAGGGGATTCAACGGGGCACCTTGTTTATTCCTGCGCTTGGCCTCCACCTGATGGGAACACTGAGTGGCCTTGGGGCGATGGAAAGCGGGCAGCTCTACCTCTTCAAATGCTTCTGCATCTTCCTCCATCTCGGGCAAGTGAGGCATTCGGGACAATGCATTGGCATTCGCATTCTTGTGCCCCGCCCGGTACTTGATGGTGAAATTGTAATTGGATAACCGGGCCATCCACCGCTGCTCCAAGGCGCCGAGTTTTGCTGTGTCCAAGTGCGTTAGTGGATTATTATCTGTGAAGACGGTGAATTTTGCTGAGGCCAGGTAGTGCTTGAACCTCCCCGTCATGGCCCAAACGACGGCGAGGAACTCCAGCTTAAAGGAACTATAGTTGTCAGGGTTCCTTTCAGTGGGGCGAAGTTTCCTGCTGGCGTAAGCGATTACCCTTTCCTTGCCTTTCTGGACCTGGGACAGCACAGCTCCCAGCCCCACGTTGCTGGCATCCATATACAATACGAACGGTTGGTCATATTTAGGGTAAGCCAGTGCCTCTTCTCCCATCAGCACCGATTTTAAGCAGGTGAATGATCCTTCCAGTCCGCCGTTCCAATCAAATGGGGTATTCTTACCCTTGGGTTTATTGGATTGGCCCACCAACAGGTCTTGCAACAGCGCGGTCTTCTTGGTGAAGTCCTTGATGAACCTCCGGTAGTAGCCCACCAACCCGAGGAATTGCCGGACTTCATGGAGGTTACCGGCCTTCGGCCAGTCCTTAATCACCGTGACCTTGTCGGGGTCTGGGGCCACTCCTTTGGCACTCACCACATGGCCCAGGTACTGCACTTTGGGTTTTAGTAGGTGGCATTTGGACGGTTTCACCTTTAAGCCAAAGTTGGGCAGAGCTTCAAACACCTCGGCCAGGTGCTTCAAATGGTCTTCATAGGTCTTAGAGAAGACAATAACATCGTCCAGATAGAGCAGCACCGTTTCAAAGTTCTTGTGTCCCAGACAGCACTCCATCATCCTCTGAAACGTCTCCGGGGCGTTACACAATCTGAAGGGCATGTAGTTGAACTCGCAGAGACCCATCGGCGTCGTGAAGGCCGTCTTCTCCTTGTCCGCCTCTGCCACGGGAACCTGCCAGTACCCACTGGTGAGATCCAAGGTAGAGAAGTAGTTAGCAGACTTTAAAGCAGCCAAGGACTCCTCTATCCTGGGCAGGGGGTATGCATCCTTATGTGTAATGCGATTTAGTTGCCTATAATCCACACACATTCTCATGGTGCCATCTTTCCTCCTAACAAGGACTAATGGAGCTGCCCAGGGGCTACAACTGTGTCTCACTACCCCAGCCTCCTTCATCTCTCGTAACATGTCCTTGGCACACTGATAATGAGCTGGGGGTACAGGACGGTATCTCTCTTTGATGGGTGGGTGATCTCCCGTGGGGATATGATGCTGAATCCCTTTTACCTGCCCGAAATCTAGGGGGTGTTTGCTGAATACCCGCTCATATTCATGAACCACCATGTAAGCCCCCTGTGTCTGGTGAGATGGGGTAGAATCAGTGCCCACATGTAATTCCCGACACCAATCTTTCATTTGCCCTGCAGAGCCGTTGTCCACCGCCGGGCTGGACGGAACCAAGGGCCCAGGTGCCTGTATCACACTATTATTAACAGTAAACAGCTTGGCAAGCGTGACATATTTGGTTAGGTGGACTTCTTCCTCCCCACAGTTAAGAACACGTACTGGCACCCTCCCCTTACGGACATCAACCACCCCTCTGGCTGTCAGGAGGGTAGGCCTATTATCTGAATACACAGGTTCTACCAGGGCCTGATAGTCTTTACCCCTAAGGCCTATGGCTGCCCGACACCATATCAACATTTCGCTCCTGGGGGGTATCGCAATAGGGTTTGAATCACTCACTGTGACCCGGCCAATCTCACCACCAGTCAACTCCACTTGCTGTCTCTGCATTAGAGCTCTAATTTCTTTCTGTAAGGCACGTTGTTCACTGTAACCCGCTGTTTCGGCGACCTGTTGCAACAAGACAATAACTTCTGCAAGACAATTTTCTATGACATTAGTACCGATGGTCATCATGGGGTTACATTCACGTCGGTCAATATCAACAATAACAATTCCCTGGGCCTCCAATTCTACCCGCCCCACCTTAATGGTGACCTCTTTATACCCCACTTGTGGCAGTGGCTGACCATTACTAGCTATTATGGAGAAATCATCATCAGGGACACGGGTAATGTCGGTGTCCTCCCAATAACGTCTATAAAGGATGTAAGGCATATTCGTCACCTGGGAACCCGTGTCCAGCAAAGCGTTCATGGGGATACCGTCGATCACAATGGGGAGGACCGGTCGCCCTCCGATGTACTTGGCTCTCCAATTCTGCGGGCCTGACCGTCCTACTCCTGGGGGTTGGCCCTTTGCCCCAGAGGTTGCTCGTTTAAAGGACAGTACCTTGCAAGATGGCCCACCTGGTGGCAGCGGCGGCAGATAGGTCGTCCATCCCGATGAAAGCGATCGTCGTCTCTGCCTCTGGTCGACGGAATCCTCCTCTGTCGCGGCCAGGGGACATCTTCCGGTCCGGAAGCCAGCTGGATCTTCTCCTTGGGGGCCTCCTGGAGGGACTGGACGGTCCGGGCTAGGGCAGCAACGCTCTTGGTCAGCTCTTGCATCTGGAGGCGTAGTCCTGCAGGGGAGTCGTCTTCCAGGATCTGGGCATCGGCCTCGGCGGAGACGGGTGCTTCCGGCGCCACCTCCTGGTGGTACGTGAGGGCTTGACGCCTGGGAAGTACAGCACGGCTGGGCTGTCACTCTGGTAGTGCTTGGATGGCTTTATCTTTAAATTGCGCAAAAGTCAGGTCAGGATTCTGCATGGCTAGGAAGTGTAGCTGGGCCCTTTGGTGACTGCACAGGAGCCCCTTGATGAACCGCTCTTTTAGGAGTTTATCTTCACCTTGCATACCGCTTGGGTCACTCTGCTTAATGGCCCTCAGTGCCTCCTGCAGATTAAGGGCATAGTCCCGTAAGCTATCCTGCGGCCTTTGCTTGCATCCATAAAATGTCAATTTAATTTCTGTAGCGGTGCGGGTGTCAAAGGTGGTTCTAAAGCTTTGCAAAGATCTGTTGCGCAGTCTTCTTATCTGCGGCGGGCCAGGACTTCACTTCCCTCAAGGCCGCTCCAAAGAGTTGGTTCGTTATCATATGAACTTTCTGAGGCTCTGTCAAGGGATAAAACTCGAGCAGGCTGCAAATCTCCTCTTTAAAGTCAGTTAACGTATGGGACTCTCCAGAGTATCGTGGGAGCCAAGCGGCTCCGGGTAGGTACGGCATGGAAAAGGGCATTATGGCTGTCGTAGCTGCAGCAGTGTCCGGCTGGCCAGTGGGAGCAGCAAGCCCCGCGGCATCTGGCGGTGGTACAAGGCCCGCGGCTGCGTCTACTGTATATTACCAGATTTGTCACATCTCTTTACAGACAATAAACTTTTTTTTCACTCACCTGGTGTCCCCCCCCCCTCTCTCTAATTTTTGGTCTATTCATTTTTGGTCAGTTAAGTTTGTTTGTTTTTTGCATTTGATCCCCCTTTTTTTCCTTCATATTCATATTTTTTCATTTTTTCATATTTATCATTTTTTCCTTTTCTATTTTTATAGGGTGATCTATGTGGGCCCGCATGTACCACCCTTTTCTGTTTTTGTCCTTCATATATTGTATCTGTATTTACGGAGATAAATCTACCTCTCATATGAGGAATTGGGAACAGTTAAATTAAGAAATTCTAAATTTTGAGATTTGAGCAATATTTTTCTTATATATGATTCTTTGGAATGCATTACCTAGGTTAATACGATTAATCCCCAATCCCCACAGTTTTAAGCGTGCCCTAAAAACTCATTTGTTCAGACTGGCCTACCGCCTCAATGCATTAACCTAACCATCTCTGTGTGGCCCATTAAAAAAAAAAAAAAAAAAAACAATCAGGTTCCTCGCATCATGTTCTCATATACTTTATGTAGTTAATAGCCTCTGTGTCTGTACTGCTACACACTTAGGCAGTTAACTGGTTCATGCAGCTTTACATGAACACCCGAGACTTACACTATGGCTGGTCCAAATAACTAAAGCAATTGTTACCATCCACCTCTCGTGTCTCCCCTTTTCCTCATAGTTTGTAAGCTTGCGAGCAGGGCCCTCATTCCTCCTGGTATCTATTTTGAACTGTGATTTCTGTTATGCTGTAATGTCTATTGTCTGTACAAGTCCCCTCTATAAGTTGTAAAGCGCTGCGGAATATGTTGGCGCTATATAAATAAAAATTATTATTATTATATTATTACTAGACTGTGGCCCGATTCTAACGCATCGGGTATTCTAGAATATGCATGTCCCCGTAGTATATGGACAATGATGATTCCAGAATTCGTGGCAGACTGTGCCCGTCGCTGATTGGTCGAGGCAACCTTTATGACATCATCGTCGCCATGCTGTGCCCGTCGCTAGATTGTGGCCCGATTCTAACGCATCGGGTATTCTAGAATATGCATGTCCCCGTAGTATATGGACAGTGATGATTCCGACTGTGCCCGTCGCTGATTGGTCGAGGCAACCTTTTTGACATCATCGTCGCCATGGCAACCATTATGACATCTACGTCGATACTGTGCCCGTCGCTGATTGGTCGAGGCCTGGCGGCCTCGACCAATCAGAGACGCGGGATTTCCATTATGACATCATCGTCGCCATGCTATGCCCGTTGCTGATTGGCAATCAGAGAATGAATAAACGGGACAGACAGACAGATGGAAAAACCCTTAGACAATTATATATATAGATTTTTGCTCTCCAAGAACCTCTGCAAAGATTCTTTTGGGACTTTTGTGTTCTAATCCCGTATGTACCTTTTTGCTGTGATCAAATTTATGACAGGTTGTGCTGTAAATATGGGATTCTCTTGTTTCACACTAAAAACTGTGCTGCACTTTCAGTGCAGGATTGGTTTGCGCTGCCATGGCAACATATACTCATCTGCGATCACTTGATGCAGATGGGAGGTGTTCCATTGCGCTAGTTGGTTCTGTGACTATGCGTATCAGATGGGATACACCCCCAGCACAGTGATGTTATGCACATTTGTTGCTATGACAACTTGATGCCACGGTCCCTTTCTGGGCACGCTGCACTGCGCTTGCGCAGTTGTTGTCATGGCAACCTGACACCACGGACATTTCCATGGCATACTGATCTAAGATGACGCAGACTACTTCCAGTCGGCGCGGATTCCGAGGGCTGACAGGTATTTCCAGACAGTTAAACAACTTATTGCTATGACAATCTGATGACATGGATACTTCCGGGGCACGCCACACGGGGTCGCTTGCACTCGTCGCCATAACGACATGACGTCACGGGCACTTCCGGGGCACACTGATCCAAGATGGCACTTGTTACTTCTGGTCTGCTCGGCTCCCGGGGATAGACAGGTGCTCGCAACTAGGAAAGTAATTTGAGCTTGTTCTCCTGTATAAATAGATGGTCCAATTCTTTGGGAAGCCTATGCACCCCTTCTGAAGAAGATAGAACATCGAAACGCGCGTCAAGGGGTACACTGGTTTGTCACTACAGACAGGTTATTTATATTTGCTCCTGGTATTTCCACTCTGCATTGACATTGGTCTATTTGACTATCTGCAGTTATGGTGGGCACATTGTTTCACATTTTCCTTTGAAGGCTCTATATTTCAAATGATTTTACTACCGTATATACACGAGTATAAGCCTACCCGAGTATAAGCCGAGACCCCTAATTTTGCCACAAAAAACTGTGAAAACTTAATGACTCGAGTATAAGCCTAGGGTGGAAACTGCAGCAGCTACTGGTAAATTTCAAAAATAAAAATAGATACCAATAAAAGTAAAATTAATTGATACATCAGTAGGTTAAGTGTTTTTGAATACCCATATTGAAGCAGGAGCCCCATATAATGCTCCATACAGTTCATGATGGGCCACATAAGATGCTCCATATTAAAATATGCACCATATAATGCTGCACAAATGTTGATTATGGCCCCATAAGATGCTCCATACAGACATTTGCCCCATATAATGCTCCACAAATGCCGATTATGGCCCCATAAGAAGCTCCATAGACACATTTGCCCGTATAATGATCCACAAATGCGATTATGGCCCAATAAGATGCTCCATACAGATATTTGCCCCATATAATGCTGCACATGGCCCCATACAGATATTTGCTCCATATAATGCTGCACATGGCCCATACAGATATTTGGCCCATACAGATATTTGCCCCATATAATGCTGCACATGGCCCCATAAGATGCCCCATACAGATAATTGCCCCATATAATGCTGCACATGGCCCCATAAGATGCTCCATACAGACATTTGCCCCATATGCTGTTGCTGCGATTAAAAAAAAAAAATGACATACTCACCTCTCAGGCCCCCGGCACTTGCTATACTCACCTTTCACGTTCCACCGCCGACCTCCGCTGTGTCTTCCCCTTTTTCTGCACTGACTGTTCAGGCAGAGGGCGGCGCGCACTAATCACGTCATCGCGCCCTCTGACCTTAACGTCACTGCAGAGGACGGGGAAGACGCAGCGGCGGCTGGTGGTGGAACGGAGAGCAGGTGAATATCGCGCACTGCGTTATACTCACCTGCTCCTGGCGCGATGTCCCTGGTTCTCCGGCGCTTGCAGCTTCTTCCTGTAGTGAGTGGTCACATGGTACCGCTCATTACAGTAATGAATATGCGGCTCCACCCCTAAGGAAGTGGAGTGGGGTCCATATTCATTACTGTAATGAGCGGTACCATGTGACCGTCCACTACAGGAAGAAGCTGCTGGCGCCAGAGAACCAGGGACACCGCGCCAGGAGCAGGTGAGTATTATTACACAGCTGCTGCTCCCCCTCCCCTGCCGAATATGTATATGTGCAGTCAGGGCCGGACTGGCTATCGGGCAGTTCTGGCAAATGCCAGAAGGGCTAGTGACAGTCGTGGGCCGCTCGCAAGCGCCGACTTTTCCCCCGACAGCGCCGCCGCATTCAACTATACCGGCGTCTATGACGCCGATACAGTTGAATGCAATGATGGAGGAGAGAACGTCTGCTGACGCTCCCTCTCCCATCATTCCCCGCTCTGCCTGGCGCTGACACTGCGGGTGCGCGATGACATCATATCATCGCTCACCTGCTGTGTGACCAGGCAGACTGCAGCTGCTGAGACCGGAGCCAGGAGCAGCGCTAGGCACGAGGAGAGGTGAGTGTTTTTTTTTTTAAATATATCACTGAGTGGTAACTGGATTGTGGGGCTATTGGGGGGCTGCATTACATTCCATGGGGGCTGTGATGTATTACATTCTATGGGGGCTGTGCTGCATTACATTCTATGGGGGCTGTGCTGTATTACATTCTATGGGGGATGTACTGCATTACATTCTATGGGGGCTGTGCTGCATTACATTCTATGGGAGCTGGCTGCATTACATTCTATGGGGGCTGTGCTGCATTACATTCTATGGGGGCTGTGCTCAGCGTCGGACTGGAGTACCTTGGGCCCACCAGAGAAAAATCATTCTTTGGGCCCACCTTGCAGTTATATAGAAATAATACCAATTATGTTGCAAAATGATGTAATATCAAACATAGTGTTTATTAACCTCTATACACTACACCACACGGGACACATCCTCTATATACTGCACAGCACAGGACACATCCTCTATATACTGCACAGCACAGGACACATCCTCTATATACTGCACAGCACAGGAGGTCCTCTATATCCCACTGGCCATATTCCACTGCGTATTCCGTCTGTGTGTGTGTATACAGTATATATATATATATATATATACACACAGCCCTCCAGACTCAGGCTTATAACTCTCCTTGATTCCAATTACCAGTACAGAACCCAACACTGTGGAATGGAATGTCATTTTACAGCACTGGCTCCAGTATGGATATGGAAATAAAGAAGACAGAGCAGGACACAAGACTAATGCAGAGTTAGGCCTCATTCACACTTTCGTATTTTGGTCACCATTCGGCACTGGGATTTGTAAGACAAAACTCAGAGCTGAACCCACACAGAATATAATAGAAAGATTCACATTTATTCTTCAAATTACTGACGAAAACATGTCAGTGCAGATGAGGCCTAATAAGCAGCTCACCGCACAGACCAGGAACTATATTTTATGGGTTCGCTCACACGAGCGTATGACATGGCCAAGAGCTATGTGATGTTGTATCGGATAGCACTAGGCCCAGTGTTCTACTATGGGATAGTGCAGATGTGCAATTATGGCAGCAAGGTGCAAGTGTATCTGATATTCGGATGACACGTACCCATACAAGTCTATAGGTACATGCAGTAGTGTAACTAAGGATAGGGGTCAGAGGGTGCTGTTGGCCTGGGCCCCGCGCCCTGAGGAGCCCACCTGGAGCTACACTACATTTAACTATTGGTGTGCACACAGCGCCATTACAGTTAAACTCAGACAGAGACAGAGCGGGGAGGGTTTGAGTCGGACCAATTCTTTTGTATGACAGAATTGATGGCCGTGTGAATGAACCCTAAAACCTCACATGATTGAAGATGTAGAGAACCCTGTTCCTAAATGTGAACATCAAGAAAACAATGACATCCCATCTATAAAAACATGAATGATCATTATTAATAATGGAAACAGGGGCACTACTCACAATTCCGGGGCTGAGATCTCAAAATTGAACTCACCCATTAGATTGTCTGGTGTCGGCTCACTATGGCAAGAAAAAGATAGAAGTGAGCAGAAAACAAAATACAGATCAAGTTCCTGACATAATGACATTAGGCTTCCTATACAGGGCGGGCCACTTATATGGATACACATAAATAAAATGGGAATGGTTGGTGATATCAACTTCCTGTTCGTGGCACATTAGTATATGGGAGGGGGAAAACTTTTCTCCCACTCTTGACACACTGGTAGCAACACCGCAGAGGAAATGCTAGCACAGGCTTCCAGTATCCGTTGTTTCAGATGCTGCACATCTCGTATCTTCACAGCATAGACAATTGCCTTTAGATGACCCCAAAGATAATAGTCTAAGGGGATCAGCCAGGTCTGGAGTCCTTGGTGGCTATTCAACTGGCCCATGACAACCAATCCACTTTCCAGGACACTGTTCATGTAGGAATGCTCGGACCTGACACCCATAATGGGGTGGTGCAACATCGTGCTGGAAAAACTCAGGGAACGTGCCATCTAAAGTGCATAATGAGGGCAACATATCATCATCTAGCAATTTCAGATATCCAGTGGCATTTAGGTTTCCATTGATGAAGAATGGCCCCACTATCTTTGTTGTACCATCTCATATACCACCCCATACAAAGATAGTGGGGCCATTCTTCATCCTCTTCTATGTTGATGGAAAAACCTTCTCTCCTCCAGACGCAGAGAATTCCCCCTTGTGACCATCATCTTCCTTGGTATTAAACATCCTCGGAGAGATATTTGTATTGTCCCCTTATATACTTATACATGGTTATTATATCGCCCCTCATTCGTCTTTTTTCTAGACTAAATAATCCTAATTTTGCTAACATCTCTGGGTATTGTAGTTCCCCTATCCCCTTTATTAATTTTGTTAACCCTTTCACGATGGGGAAATTTTCCAGCTTTGAGCTCTAGTTTTGTGCTTCCTTTTTTTTCCAAGAGCCATCATTTTTATTTTTATGTCCATATAGACCAGGCGTGGGCAATTAATTTTCCCAAGGGGCCACATGAGACCGTGGCTGCTGTGGAGGGTCGAACCAATAGGCCAAAATTAATTCTGCTCAATTTTAATATCAATATATTATAATTATTGTACTATTGATCATTTTATTAATATTAATTGTATCACCTAATATTGAGCAGAATTAATTATGTTGACATCCCCCTATATATCATTTGAACCTGAGCGCAAACCCTTCCATATATCATATGAGCCTGCCATAGCCTCCCCCATATACACTGAATGTCGCCCCCATATCCTCCCCATGTGCAGCATGTCACCCCCTTATGCAGCACCATGTCACACCCCCATAGCCTCCCCATGCCCACCCAAATAGCCCATACACATGAGAAAAAAAAAATGAACACAACATACTCACCTCGGTCCCTTTCCCTGGCGCTCTGCTTCTCTCCCTGCCTCCAGTGCGCGGACTCTTCGGGGTACACAGCTGACACAATGAAGTGACGTCATCGCATCAGCTGTTTCACATGCTGATTGTTGGAGGAATTGGCAGGAGGCTCCTCATCCACCAAAGGAGTTAGCGGCGCAGCGCAGAGCCACAGATGGAGAGACAGCGAGCGGGTGGGCACTGTGTGGCCCATGGACCTCTGATTTCCAGCCCCACGACTGTCTTGGTCCATGGAACGGACTGAGACAGCCAGAGGGCCAGATGTGGCCCGCGGGCCGCGCTTTGCCCAGGTCTGATATTAGACATATGAGGGCTTGTTTTTGGCAGGGCGAGTTGGACTTTTGAATGACACCATTGATTTTTACACAAGGTGTACTTGAAAAAGGGAAACATGTTCCAAGTTCAGTGAAATTGTGAAAAAAAAGAAGGATTTTTTGTTTTTAATTGAGCATTTTGTGATAAAAATGACCTTGCAATATCATTCGGCTCATCAGTATGATGACGGCAATACCAAACGTTCATTTTTTTTAATTATTTGAGTAGTGAAAAACAAAACATAGAACATTGAGAAAAAAAAAGATTTTGTGTCACCTTATGAGACCAGTTACGTTTTTATTTTTCGGATGATGGAGCTGTGTGATAGCTTATTTTTTGCAGGGCTAGATAACGTTTTATTAGTACTACTAGATGGTGGCCCGATTCTAAGGCATCGGGTATTCTAGAATATGCATGTCCACGTAGTATATTGCCCAGCCACGTAGTATATTGCCCAGCCACGTAGTATATTGCCCAGTCACGTAGTATATTGCCCAGTGACGTAGTATATTGCACAGCCACGTAGTATATTGCCCAGTCACTTTGTATATTGCCCAGCCACGTAGTATATTGCCCAGTCACTTTGTATATTGCCCAGCAACGTAGTATATTGCCCAGCCACATAGTATATTGCACAGTGATGTAGTATATTGCCAAGTCACGTAGTATATTGCACAGCCACGTAGTATATAGCCCAGCCACGTAGTATATTGCCCAGTCACGTAGTATATTGCCCGTCGACATAGTATATTGCCCAGTCACGTAGTATATTGCCCAGCCACGTAGTATATTGCCCAGTCACGTAGTATATTGCCCAGTCACGTAGTATATTGCCCAGCAACGTAGTATATAACCGAGCCACGTAGTATATTGCACAGCGATGTAGTATATTGCCCAGTCACGTAGTGTATTGCCCATCCACGTAGTATATTGCCCAGCCACGTAGTATATTGCACAGCGATGTAGTATATTGCCCAGTCACGTAGTATATTGCCCAGCCACGTTGTATATTGCCCAGTCACGTAGTATATTGCCCGTCGACGTAGTATATTGCCCAGTCACGTATATTGCACAGCGATGTAGTATATTGTCCAGTCATGTAGTATATTGCACAGCGATGTAGTATATTGCCCAGCCACGTAGTATATTGCACAGCGATGTAGTATATTGCCCAGCCATGTAGTGTATTGCCCAGTGGCGTAGTATATTGCCCAGCCACGTAGTATATTGCACAGCGATGTAGTATATTGCCCAGTCACGTAGTATATTGCCCAGTCACGTAGTATATTGCCCAGGTACGTAGTATATTGCCCAGCGACGTAGTATACAGCACAGAGCCACGTAGTATATTGCCCAGTCACATAGTATATTGCCCAGTCACGTAGTATATTGCCCAGCGACGTAGTATACAGCACAGCCCACGTAGTATATTGCCCAGTCACGTAGTATATTGCACAGCAACGTAGTATACAGCACAGAGCCACGTAGTATATTGCCCAGCCACGTAGTATATTGCCTTCCTCACTGTGTCACATCACCTGATTTCCTGAGGACCCCTTCCCCACTGTGTCACCTAATTTCTTGAGGGCTCCCTGTGTGCCCCTTTGGGGCCCTTCCCCAGAGGTGAAATGGTGGGAGAGGTGACCGGGCCCCACAGTAAATTAGGAGACAGTGGGGAAGGGGGAGGGGGCCACAGGAAATTAGAAATTTTCTATGGGGGACCCCCACCTTGTTGTGTCACCTTTAGATTGCAGGGGGGCCTCCCATAACTGTCTCAGTGTCTCAAACTATGCTGCAGGCTGCCTGCAGGCATATTTTACATACACCTTACTAATACTGACTGGCTGCGATCATCAAAAAAAAATGTGACGTCCCTCAGCTCCAGGCAGCCTCTCCAATCATAGTATTGCAGACAGTGCGCGCCTGTGTGCCTGTGCTGCTTGGGCAGGAGGACAGACAACCAATCACAGCACAGCTCATTGAGGTGTGCTGTGACCTGTGAGGTCACACAAAGAAAACTAATGCTGATTGGCTGCTCCTGCCTGCATCTGCAGCCAATCAGCATTAGAACACACCCTTAGTCCAGACTCCAGTCAGACCACAGACTTTTAATGATGAAGAGGCGGAGTCGAGGGTGGGCAAAGGAACAATAAACAGGTCGGTGATGAACAGTGCAGAGTTGCAGACTGTGCGTGCGGGTGCGTGTGTCCCTGTCTTCTCCTCTCTGACTCACAGTCGCACCACGCTGCGCACGGGCCACTCTTATCAACAAGAGCACAGACGGCGACGCACAGACGGCGACGCACAGACTCGGCAGCAGACAGCAGTGCGAGATGAATGATCATTTCAGATGTGAAGGAGCGAGCTGCGAGCGGCTGCTGCGCGGCTGCTTGCACAGCACTTCACATTCTTCAGTACAGCAGGTGCGCCGGCCGCTGGCTATAGAGTAAATAAACTGTGGGACAGTGTGTACCACCGCATGCAGGGCAGGGACAAATGAAGGAGGCAGGGGCTGGGCCCACCGGAGGATTCTCCGGTGTCCCGGTGCCCCACTCCGAGCCTGATCTGTATACAGTATATAGCAGAATCTGATCAATACACCAGATAAAACGAGCGCTGATTACTATTAGTACCAGAATCATCTATAGTATACATATATTTAATGTACGGTATATACATTTTGTCATTAATGATATAGTGATTGTGCCATAGTTATATTTAGTGGGAAAGAGTTTAATCAAGAGTTACCTCTAAATAAATATTTATTCCAGATTAGAAAACATATTACAATGTTTTCAATGCACTGAAAATAATGAATTGCTGCTGCAGGAGTTATTGCTGTGCTCGTCCTGGGCTTCTATCGTCTCTTATGACATCATCGCGTTCTCCCTTATTCCATAGTTCCATCTTCCAATCGCACCAGTTGCAGCCGATCACTGGAGCAGAGCAGTCATCTCACCGGCAGATGTGTCCTTCCCTTCGGTGCCAAACAAGACCAGCATTTTCCTCAGGCCACAGATGGAAGAGTGTGATTTACTAAGTGACGGATAAGTACCAATGACCCGTTTCCGTATTTCTCCCCTCCACTGTCTTCCCTGTGGCATAACTTTCTAGGGACCCTGTACAATGGCAGCAGTATTGCAGGCTATAAGGATTGCAGCAGGTGTTACCCTTGCCCGGGATCATAATATGTGTTTACTGTGCTGACTGTGGGAGAGATGGATGGTTCCTATGGATGAAGGCCACACTATTACACCATTATGTGCTAAAACCTAAAAAAATGAAGTAGTGTAGGTCAGGCATAGAGAAAATGGGAGTTTCATAAATACAAATTATAGCTATTATGTAATAGGCAGATCTCACATGCAGAGTTTGCATGATGTACCTCACAGCTACTTTATCTAAATTAGAAGCATATTGTTAATTAATTATACTTAAATGGCAGAAAGCGCACCTACCTTGGTGATGGTAGGATAGCTAGAGTGAATATGGAGGAGGGATTTTTTTGATAGGTGTAATTTAAACATTTTGCTAATAATTTATGGAAAGTATCATATTTTTCAAACTATTAGACGCACGTAAAACACACCACAGCTTTAAATAGTAAAAAAAAATGGGAAAAACACTTTTGCAGCTAGTTAAAATTTCATGGAGGTGTAAATTTGTTGATGATTTGATGACACTTACTTTATCCACTCTATTGAAATCTACAGCAGTAAAGATCTAATGTTAGTATTTCTATGCAGCATGTATACTATATAAGTATATAACTTTAACGCAGGCAATTTATGTGCATTTTCTGCAGCATACATATAAGCACATCACTGCTGCATACACAGTAGATGCACTTGAGCTCTGCTATGCATGAACAAAGCTCTGCTACATAGATACACACAGTTCAGTTACACACAGCTGTCCTACATTCACACATCTCTGCTGTACATACACAAACCTCTCCAATATGCTCGCAGCTCAGCTACATGCGTTTAAACACACAGCTCTCCTACATTCACACTCACCTAGGTTTCCTACATACATGCACAGTCACACAAAAATCTCATAAATATGCACATGGCTCCACTATATGCACTCACACACACACACAGATAAATATATATGTACATATAAATATATGTATATATTTATACACAAACACACGTATACACACAAGCACTGTATACATTAAAACATTTTGAAATTCCTTTCAGGAATGTGACTGATCACATAATGTGCAAGGTCCTTCAGCTACACAGGACATGCAGTATCCTTGCAGGTCCCTATATCTTTCTCTCCTGTACTGCACAGATCAGATAGATCAGTGTGGGTCAGGCACAGAGAACAGTTCTCTCAGTGATCTGGAATGATGCTGTCAGCATTCTCATTCAGAATATGCTGCCTCCGGACTGGACTGTAAGACGCATATACTTTTTAGCAAGGTTTCTCTTTGTGAAAAAGTGTGTTTTATTGTCTAATAGTTACTGGAGCTAGAAAATACATTTGTTTACAGTGTATTTTTCCCATGTATGTGTAACTCTGGTGGGTTTATATCTTGTTTCTTCGGCGTTACTCTGCATGTCTCTGCTTTAACCCTTTGCTCCTCTCCCCCTAACTTGCAGGGATACTGTAGTAAGTTACCTGTATTGATACGGCTCAGTTCCCTGTGCCGCTGCTTATCTGTACATGTGCTGTGATGTCTGCATGACCACCCGCATGTTCGGTCCCTGGCTGCTGCTGTGGAAGCTATCCGCGGGTTGCAAGGTCCTCTGCAGCTGGTGCATGACTTTCCACGTGTGTTCAGGCTAGCAGTAGCTGTGCTGTAATGGTTTCTGTTTGTGCTTAGGGTTCACGCGGCCACACCTACCCTGATTTTATTAGGGTTGAGTGTGCACCTGTGTTGCTTTCCTCAGCCTATTGCTGATGGGCAGCTCCTATATAAACTCTCTTTTTTCCTGTTGGGAGTTGCCAGACCATTGTGTTGTGTTTCTGAGTCTTTCCTTGTGTGTGAGGTATATTCTGGGAGAACCAATACCTGTTTTCCGCCAATACTAGGGGCAGAGTACCCTGATCAGCCTATCCTGGAGGCAGCATATCCACTACCTGACCCTGTCTGAACTGTGTCCTGTGTTATGTTCCTGAAGTCCTTCTGTGTCCTTCTGGCGCGCCTGAGTCCCCTGGTGTGGCCCGGCGTGGCGCCTGAGTCCCCTGGTGTGGCCCGGCGTGGCGCCTGAGTCCCCTGGTGTGGCCCGGCGTGGCGCCTGAGTCCCCTGGTGTGGCCCGGCGTGGCGCCTGAGTCCCCTGGTGTGGCCCGGCGTGGCGCCTGAGTCCCCTGGTGTGGCCCGGCGTGGCGCCTGAGTCCCCTGGTGTGGCCCGGCGTGGCGCCTGAGTCCCCTGGTGTGGCCCGGCGTGGCGCCTGAGTCCCCTGGTGTGGCCCGGCGTGGCGCCTGAGTCCCCTGGTGTGGCCCGGCGTGGCGCCTGAGTCCCCTGGTGTGGCCCGGCGTGGCGCCTGAGTCCCCTGGTGTGGCCCGGCGTGGCGCCTGAGTCCCCTGGTGTGGCCCGGCGTGGCGCCTGAGTCCCCTGGTGTGGCCCGGCGTGGCGCCTGAGTCCCCTGGTGTGGCCCGGCGTGGCGCCTGAGTCCCCTGGTGTGGCCCGGCGTGGCGCCTGAGTCCCCTGGTGTGGCCCGGCGTGGCGCCTGAGTCCCCTGGTGTGGCCCGGCGTGGCGCCTGAGTCCCCTGGTGTGGCCCGGCGTGGCGCCTGAGTCCCCTGGTGTGGCCCGGCGTGGCGCCTGAGTCCCCTGGTGTGGCCCGGCGTGGCGCCTGAGTCCCCTGGTGTGGCCCGGCGTGGCGCCTGAGTCCCCTGGTGTGGCCCGGCGTGGCGCCTGAGTCCCCTGGTGTGGCCCGGCGTGGCGCCTGAGTCCCCTGGTGTGGCCCGGCGTGGCGCCTGAGTCCCCTGGTGTGGCCCGGCGTGGCGCCTGAGTCCCCTGGTGTGGCCCGGCGTGGCGCCTGAGTCCCCTGGTGTGGCCCGGCGTGGCGCCTGAGTCCCCTGGTGTGGCCCGGCGTGGCGCCTGAGTCCCCTGGTGTGGCCCGGCGTGGCGCCTGAGTCCCCTGGTGTGGCCCGGCGTGGCGCCTGAGTCCCCTGGTGTGGCCCGGCGTGGCGCCTGAGTCCCCTGGTGTGGCCCGGCGTGGCGCCTGAGTCCCCTGGTGTGGCCCGGCGTGGCGCCTGAGTCCCCTGGTGTGGCCCGGCGTGGCGCCTGAGTCCCCTGGTGTGGCCCGGCGTGGCGCCTGAGTCCCCTGGTGTGGCCCGGCGTGGCGCCTGAGTCCCCTGGTGTGGCCCGGCGTGGCGCCTGAGTCCCCTGGTGTGGCCCGGCGTGGCGCCTGAGTCCCCTGGTGTGGCCCGGCGTGGCGCCTGAGTCCCCTGGTGTGGCCCGGCGTGGCGCCTGAGTCCCCTGGTGTGGCCCGGCGTGGCGCCTGAGTCCCCTGGTGTGGCCCGGCGTGGCGCCTGAGTCCCCTGGTGTGGCCCGGCGTGGCGCCTGAGTCCCCTGGTGTGGCCCGGCGTGGCGCCTGAGTCCCCTGGTGTGGCCCGGCGTGGCGCCTGAGTCCCCTGGTGTGGCCCGGCGTGGCGCCTGAGTCCCCTGGTGTGGCCCGGCGTGGCGCCTGAGTCCCCTGGTGTGGCCCGGCGTGGCGCCTGAGTCCCCTGGTGTGGCCCGGCGTGGCGCCTGAGTCCCCTGGTGTGGCCCGGCGTGGCGCCTGAGTCCCCTGGTGTGGCCCGGCGTGGCGCCTGAGTCCCCTGGTGTGGCCCGGCGTGGCGCCTGAGTCCCCTGGTGTGGCCCGGCGTGGCGCCTGAGTCCCCTGGTGTGGCCCGGCGTGGCGCCTGAGTCCCCTGGTGTGGCCCGGCGTGGCGCCTGAGTCCCCTGGTGTGGCCCGGCGTGGCGCCTGAGTCCCCTGGTGTGGCCCGGCGTGGCGCCTGAGTCCCCTGGTGTGGCCCGGCGTGGCGCCTGAGTCCCCTGGTGTGGCCCGGCGTGGCGCCTGAGTCCCCTGGTGTGGCCCGGCGTGGCGCCTGAGTCCCCTGGTGTGGCCCGGCGTGGCGCCTGAGTCCCCTGGTGTGGCCCGGCGTGGCGCCTGAGTCCCCTGGTGTGGCCCGGCGTGGCGCCTGAGTCCCCTGGTGTGGCCCGGCGTGGCGCCTGAGTCCCCTGGTGTGGCCCGGCGTGGCGCCTGAGTCCCCTGGTGTGGCCCGGCGTGGCGCCTGAGTCCCCTGGTGTGGCCCGGCGTGGCGCCTGAGTCCCCTGGTGTGGCCCGGCGTGGCGCCTGAGTCCCCTGGTGTGGCCCGGCGTGGCGCCTGAGTCCCCTGGTGTGGCCCGGCGTGGCGCCTGAGTCCCCTGGTGTGGCCCGGCGTGGCGCCTGAGTCCCCTGGTGTGGCCCGGCGTGGCGCCTGAGTCCCCTGGTGTGGCCCGGCGTGGCGCCTGAGTCCCCTGGTGTGGCCCGGCGTGGCGCCTGAGTCCCCTGGTGTGGCCCGGCGTGGCGCCTGAGTCCCCTGGTGTGGCCCGGCGTGGCGCCTGAGTCCCCTGGTGTGGCCCGGCGTGGCGCCTGAGTCCCCTGGTGTGGCCCGGCGTGGCGCCTGAGTCCCCTGGTGTGGCCCGGCGTGGCGCCTGAGTCCCCTGGTGTGGCCCGGCGTGGCGCCTGAGTCCCCTGGTGTGGCCCGGCGTGGCGCCTGAGTCCCCTGGTGTGGCCCGGCGTGGCGCCTGAGTCCCCTGGTGTGGCCCGGCGTGGCGCCTGAGTCCCCTGGTGTGGCCCGGCGTGGCGCCTGAGTCCCCTGGTGTGGCCCGGCGTGGCGCCTGAGTCCCCTGGTGTGGCCCGGCGTGGCGCCTGAGTCCCCTGGTGTGGCCCGGCGTGGCGCCTGAGTCCCCTGGTGTGGCCCGGCGTGGCGCCTGAGTCCCCTGGTGTGGCCCGGCGTGGCGCCTGAGTCCCCTGGTGTGGCCCGGCGTGGCGCCTGAGTCCCCTGGTGTGGCCCGGCGTGGCGCCTGAGTCCCCTGGTGTGGCCCGGCGTGGCGCCTGAGTCCCCTGGTGTGGCCCGGCGTGGCGCCTGAGTCCCCTGGTGTGGCCCGGCGTGGCGCCTGAGTCCCCTGGTGTGGCCCGGCGTGGCGCCTGAGTCCCCTGGTGTGGCCCGGCGTGGCGCCTGAGTCCCCTGGTGTGGCCCGGCGTGGCGCCTGAGTCCCCTGGTGTGGCCCGGCGTGGCGCCTGAGTCCCCTGGTGTGGCCCGGCGTGGCGCCTGAGTCCCCTGGTGTGGCCCGGCGTGGCGCCTGAGTCCCCTGGTGTGGCCCGGCGTGGCGCCTGAGTCCCCTGGTGTGGCCCGGCGTGGCGCCTGAGTCCCCTGGTGTGGCCCGGCGTGGCGCCTGAGTCCCCTGGTGTGGCCCGGCGTGGCGCCTGAGTCCCCTGGTGTGGCCCGGCGTGGCGCCTGAGTCCCCTGGTGTGGCCCGGCGTGGCGCCTGAGTCCCCTGGTGTGGCCCGGCGTGGCGCCTGAGTCCCCTGGTGTGGCCCGGCGTGGCGCCTGAGTCCCCTGGTGTGGCCCGGCGTGGCGCCTGAGTCCCCTGGTGTGGCCCGGCGTGGCGCCTGAGTCCCCTGGTGTGGCCCGGCGTGGCGCCTGAGTCCCCTGGTGTGGCCCGGCGTGGCGCCTGAGTCCCCTGGTGTGGCCCGGCGTGGCGCCTGAGTCCCCTGGTGTGGCCCGGCGTGGCGCCTGAGTCCCCTGGTGTGGCCCGGCGTGGCGCCTGAGTCCCCTGGTGTGGCCCGGCGTGGCGCCTGAGTCCCCTGGTGTGGCCCGGCGTGGCGCCTGAGTCCCCTGGTGTGGCCCGGCGTGGCGCCTGAGTCCCCTGGTGTGGCCCGGCGTGGCGCCTGAGTCCCCTGGTGTGGCCCGGCGTGGCGCCTGAGTCCCCTGGTGTGGCCCGGCGTGGCGCCTGAGTCCCCTGGTGTGGCCCGGCGTGGCGCCTGAGTCCCCTGGTGTGGCCCGGCGTGGCGCCTGAGTCCCCTGGTGTGGCCCGGCGTGGCGCCTGAGTCCCCTGGTGTGGCCCGGCGTGGCGCCTGAGTCCCCTGGTGTGGCCCGGCGTGGCGCCTGAGTCCCCTGGTGTGGCCCGGCGTGGCGCCTGAGTCCCCTGGTGTGGCCCGGCGTGGCGCCTGAGTCCCCTGGTGTGGCCCGGCGTGGCGCCTGAGTCCCCTGGTGTGGCCCGGCGTGGCGCCTGAGTCCCCTGGTGTGGCCCGGCGTGGCGCCTGAGTCCCCTGGTGTGGCCCGGCGTGGCGCCTGAGTCCCCTGGTGTGGCCCGGCGTGGCGCCTGAGTCCCCTGGTGTGGCCCGGCGTGGCGCCTGAGTCCCCTGGTGTGGCCCGGCGTGGCGCCTGAGTCCCCTGGTGTGGCCCGGCGTGGCGCCTGAGTCCCCTGGTGTGGCCCGGCGTGGCGCCTGAGTCCCCTGGTGTGGCCCGGCGTGGCGCCTGAGTCCCCTGGTGTGGCCCGGCGTGGCGCCTGAGTCCCCTGGTGTGGCCCGGCGTGGCGCCTGAGTCCCCTGGTGTGGCCCGGCGTGGCGCCTGAGTCCCCTGGTGTGGCCCGGCGTGGCGCCTGAGTCCCCTGGTGTGGCCCGGCGTGGCGCCTGAGTCCCCTGGTGTGGCCCGGCGTGGCGCCTGAGTCCCCTGGTGTGGCCCGGCGTGGCGCCTGAGTCCCCTGGTGTGGCCCGGCGTGGCGCCTGAGTCCCCTGGTGTGGCCCGGCGTGGCGCCTGAGTCCCCTGGTGTGGCCCGGCGTGGCGCCTGAGTCCCCTGGTGTGGCCCGGCGTGGCGCCTGAGTCCCCTGGTGTGGCCCGGCGTGGCGCCTGAGTCCCCTGGTGTGGCCCGGCGTGGCGCCTGAGTCCCCTGGTGTGGCCCGGCGTGGCGCCTGAGTCCCCTGGTGTGGCCCGGCGTGGCGCCTGAGTCCCCTGGTGTGGCCCGGCGTGGCGCCTGAGTCCCCTGGTGTGGCCCGGCGTGGCGCCTGAGTCCCCTGGTGTGGCCCGGCGTGGCGCCTGAGTCCCCTGGTGTGGCCCGGCGTGGCGCCTGAGTCCCCTGGTGTGGCCCGGCGTGGCGCCTGAGTCCCCTGGTGTGGCCCGGCGTGGCGCCTGAGTCCCCTGGTGTGGCCCGGCGTGGCGCCTGAGTCCCCTGGTGTGGCCCGGCGTGGCGCCTGAGTCCCCTGGTGTGGCCCGGCGTGGCGCCTGAGTCCCCTGGTGTGGCCCGGCGTGGCGCCTGAGTCCCCTGGTGTGGCCCGGCGTGGCGCCTGAGTCCCCTGGTGTGGCCCGGCGTGGCGCCTGAGTCCCCTGGTGTGGCCCGGCGTGGCGCCTGAGTCCCCTGGTGTGGCCCGGCGTGGCGCCTGAGTCCCCTGGTGTGGCCCGGCGTGGCGCCTGAGTCCCCTGGTGTGGCCCGGCGTGGCGCCTGAGTCCCCTGGTGTGGCCCGGCGTGGCGCCTGAGTCCCCTGGTGTGGCCCGGCGTGGCGCCTGAGTCCCCTGGTGTGGCCCGGCGTGGCGCCTGAGTCCCCTGGTGTGGCCCGGCGTGGCGCCTGAGTCCCCTGGTGTGGCCCGGCGTGGCGCCTGAGTCCCCTGGTGTGGCCCGGCGTGGCGCCTGAGTCCCCTGGTGTGGCCCGGCGTGGCGCCTGAGTCCCCTGGTGTGGCCCGGCGTGGCGCCTGAGTCCCCTGGTGTGGCCCGGCGTGGCGCCTGAGTCCCCTGGTGTGGCCCGGCGTGGCGCCTGAGTCCCCTGGTGTGGCCCGGCGTGGCGCCTGAGTCCCCTGGTGTGGCCCGGCGTGGCGCCTGAGTCCCCTGGTGTGGCCCGGCGTGGCGCCTGAGTCCCCTGGTGTGGCCCGGCGTGGCGCCTGAGTCCCCTGGTGTGGCCCGGCGTGGCGCCTGAGTCCCCTGGTGTGGCCCGGCGTGGCGCCTGAGTCCCCTGGTGTGGCCCGGCGTGGCGCCTGAGTCCCCTGGTGTGGCCCGGCGTGGCGCCTGAGTCCCCTGGTGTGGCCCGGCGTGGCGCCTGAGTCCCCTGGTGTGGCCCGGCGTGGCGCCTGAGTCCCCTGGTGTGGCCCGGCGTGGCGCCTGAGTCCCCTGGTGTGGCCCGGCGTGGCGCCTGAGTCCCCTGGTGTGGCCCGGCGTGGCGCCTGAGTCCCCTGGTGTGGCCCGGCGTGGCGCCTGAGTCCCCTGGTGTGGCCCGGCGTGGCGCCTGAGTCCCCTGGTGTGGCCCGGCGTGGCGCCTGAGTCCCCTGGTGTGGCCCGGCGTGGCGCCTGAGTCCCCTGGTGTGGCCCGGCGTGGCGCCTGAGTCCCCTGGTGTGGCCCGGCGTGGCGCCTGAGTCCCCTGGTGTGGCCCGGCGTGGCGCCTGAGTCCCCTGGTGTGGCCCGGCGTGGCGCCTGAGTCCCCTGGTGTGGCCCGGCGTGGCGCCTGAGTCCCCTGGTGTGGCCCGGCGTGGCGCCTGAGTCCCCTGGTGTGGCCCGGCGTGGCGCCTGAGTCCCCTGGTGTGGCCCGGCGTGGCGCCTGAGTCCCCTGGTGTGGCCCGGCGTGGCGCCTGAGTCCCCTGGTGTGGCCCGGCGTGGCGCCTGAGTCCCCTGGTGTGGCCCGGCGTGGCGCCTGAGTCCCCTGGTGTGGCCCGGCGTGGCGCCTGAGTCCCCTGGTGTGGCCCGGCGTGGCGCCTGAGTCCCCTGGTGTGGCCCGGCGTGGCGCCTGAGTCCCCTGGTGTGGCCCGGCGTGGCGCCTGAGTCCCCTGGTGTGGCCCGGCGTGGCGCCTGAGTCCCCTGGTGTGGCCCGGCGTGGCGCCTGAGTCCCCTGGTGTGGCCCGGCGTGGCGCCTGAGTCCCCTGGTGTGGCCCGGCGTGGCGCCTGAGTCCCCTGGTGTGGCCCGGCGTGGCGCCTGAGTCCCCTGGTGTGGCCCGGCGTGGCGCCTGAGTCCCCTGGTGTGGCCCGGCGTGGCGCCTGAGTCCCCTGGTGTGGCCCGGCGTGGCGCCTGAGTCCCCTGGTGTGGCCCGGCGTGGCGCCTGAGTCCCCTGGTGTGGCCCGGCGTGGCGCCTGAGTCCCCTGGTGTGGCCCGGCGTGGCGCCTGAGTCCCCTGGTGTGGCCCGGCGTGGCGCCTGAGTCCCCTGGTGTGGCCCGGCGTGGCGCCTGAGTCCCCTGGTGTGGCCCGGCGTGGCGCCTGAGTCCCCTGGTGTGGCCCGGCGTGGCGCCTGAGTCCCCTGGTGTGGCCCGGCGTGGCGCCTGAGTCCCCTGGTGTGGCCCGGCGTGGCGCCTGAGTCCCCTGGTGTGGCCCGGCGTGGCGCCTGAGTCCCCTGGTGTGGCCCGGCGTGGCGCCTGAGTCCCCTGGTGTGGCCCGGCGTGGCGCCTGAGTCCCCTGGTGTGGCCCGGCGTGGCGCCTGAGTCCCCTGGTGTGGCCCGGCGTGGCGCCTGAGTCCCCTGGTGTGGCCCGGCGTGGCGCCTGAGTCCCCTGGTGTGGCCCGGCGTGGCGCCTGAGTCCCCTGGTGTGGCCCGGCGTGGCGCCTGAGTCCCCTGGTGTGGCCCGGCGTGGCGCCTGAGTCCCCTGGTGTGGCCCGGCGTGGCGCCTGAGTCCCCTGGTGTGGCCCGGCGTGGCGCCTGAGTCCCCTGGTGTGGCCCGGCGTGGCGCCTGAGTCCCCTGGTGTGGCCCGGCGTGGCGCCTGAGTCCCCTGGTGTGGCCCGGCGTGGCGCCTGAGTCCCCTGGTGTGGCCCGGCGTGGCGCCTGAGTCCCCTGGTGTGGCCCGGCGTGGCGCCTGAGTCCCCTGGTGTGGCCCGGCGTGGCGCCTGAGTCCCCTGGTGTGGCCCGGCGTGGCGCCTGAGTCCCCTGGTGTGGCCCGGCGTGGCGCCTGAGTCCCCTGGTGTGGCCCGGCGTGGCGCCTGAGTCCCCTGGTGTGGCCCGGCGTGGCGCCTGAGTCCCCTGGTGTGGCCCGGCGTGGCGCCTGAGTCCCCTGGTGTGGCCCGGCGTGGCGCCTGAGTCCCCTGGTGTGGCCCGGCGTGGCGCCTGAGTCCCCTGGTGTGGCCCGGCGTGGCGCCTGAGTCCCCTGGTGTGGCCCGGCGTGGCGCCTGAGTCCCCTGGTGTGGCCCGGCGTGGCGCCTGAGTCCCCTGGTGTGGCCCGGCGTGGCGCCTGAGTCCCCTGGTGTGGCCCGGCGTGGCGCCTGAGTCCCCTGGTGTGGCCCGGCGTGGCGCCTGAGTCCCCTGGTGTGGCCCGGCGTGGCGCCTGAGTCCCCTGGTGTGGCCCGGCGTGGCGCCTGAGTCCCCTGGTGTGGCCCGGCGTGGCGCCTGAGTCCCCTGGTGTGGCCCGGCGTGGCGCCTGAGTCCCCTGGTGTGGCCCGGCGTGGCGCCTGAGTCCCCTGGTGTGGCCCGGCGTGGCGCCTGAGTCCCCTGGTGTGGCCCGGCGTGGCGCCTGAGTCCCCTGGTGTGGCCCGGCGTGGCGCCTGAGTCCCCTGGTGTGGCCCGGCGTGGCGCCTGAGTCCCCTGGTGTGGCCCGGCGTGGCGCCTGAGTCCCCTGGTGTGGCCCGGCGTGGCGCCTGAGTCCCCTGGTGTGGCCCGGCGTGGCGCCTGAGTCCCCTGGTGTGGCCCGGCGTGGCGCCTGAGTCCCCTGGTGTGGCCCGGCGTGGCGCCTGAGTCCCCTGGTGTGGCCCGGCGTGGCGCCTGAGTCCCCTGGTGTGGCCCGGCGTGGCGCCTGAGTCCCCTGGTGTGGCCCGGCGTGGCGCCTGAGTCCCCTGGTGTGGCCCGGCGTGGCGCCTGAGTCCCCTGGTGTGGCCCGGCGTGGCGCCTGAGTCCCCTGGTGTGGCCCGGCGTGGCGCCTGAGTCCCCTGGTGTGGCCCGGCGTGGCGCCTGAGTCCCCTGGTGTGGCCCGGCGTGGCGCCTGAGTCCCCTGGTGTGGCCCGGCGTGGCGCCTGAGTCCCCTGGTGTGGCCCGGCGTGGCGCCTGAGTCCCCTGGTGTGGCCCGGCGTGGCGCCTGAGTCCCCTGGTGTGGCCCGGCGTGGCGCCTGAGTCCCCTGGTGTGGCCCGGCGTGGCGCCTGAGTCCCCTGGTGTGGCCCGGCGTGGCGCCTGAGTCCCCTGGTGTGGCCCGGCGTGGCGCCTGAGTCCCCTGGTGTGGCCCGGCGTGGCGCCTGAGTCCCCTGGTGTGGCCCGGCGTGGCGCCTGAGTCCCCTGGTGTGGCCCGGCGTGGCGCCTGAGTCCCCTGGTGTGGCCCGGCGTGGCGCCTGAGTCCCCTGGTGTGGCCCGGCGTGGCGCCTGAGTCCCCTGGTGTGGCCCGGCGTGGCGCCTGAGTCCCCTGGTGTGGCCCGGCGTGGCGCCTGAGTCCCCTGGTGTGGCCCGGCGTGGCGCCTGAGTCCCCTGGTGTGGCCCGGCGTGGCGCCTGAGTCCCCTGGTGTGGCCCGGCGTGGCGCCTGAGTCCCCTGGTGTGGCCCGGCGTGGCGCCTGAGTCCCCTGGTGTGGCCCGGCGTGGCGCCTGAGTCCCCTGGTGTGGCCCGGCGTGGCGCCTGAGTCCCCTGGTGTGGCCCGGCGTGGCGCCTGAGTCCCCTGGTGTGGCCCGGCGTGGCGCCTGAGTCCCCTGGTGTGGCCCGGCGTGGCGCCTGAGTCCCCTGGTGTGGCCCGGCGTGGCGCCTGAGTCCCCTGGTGTGGCCCGGCGTGGCGCCTGAGTCCCCTGGTGTGGCCCGGCGTGGCGCCTGAGTCCCCTGGTGTGGCCCGGCGTGGCGCCTGAGTCCCCTGGTGTGGCCCGGCGTGGCGCCTGAGTCCCCTGGTGTGGCCCGGCGTGGCGCCTGAGTCCCCTGGTGTGGCCCGGCGTGGCGCCTGAGTCCCCTGGTGTGGCCCGGCGTGGCGCCTGAGTCCCCTGGTGTGGCCCGGCGTGGCGCCTGAGTCCCCTGGTGTGGCCCGGCGTGGCGCCTGAGTCCCCTGGTGTGGCCCGGCGTGGCGCCTGAGTCCCCTGGTGTGGCCCGGCGTGGCGCCTGAGTCCCCTGGTGTGGCCCGGCGTGGCGCCTGAGTCCCCTGGTGTGGCCCGGCGTGGCGCCTGAGTCCCCTGGTGTGGCCCGGCGTGGCGCCTGAGTCCCCTGGTGTGGCCCGGCGTGGCGCCTGAGTCCCCTGGTGTGGCCCGGCGTGGCGCCTGAGTCCCCTGGTGTGGCCCGGCGTGGCGCCTGAGTCCCCTGGTGTGGCCCGGCGTGGCGCCTGAGTCCCCTGGTGTGGCCCGGCGTGGCGCCTGAGTCCCCTGGTGTGGCCCGGCGTGGCGCCTGAGTCCCCTGGTGTGGCCCGGCGTGGCGCCTGAGTCCCCTGGTGTGGCCCGGCGTGGCGCCTGAGTCCCCTGGTGTGGCCCGGCGTGGCGCCTGAGTCCCCTGGTGTGGCCCGGCGTGGCGCCTGAGTCCCCTGGTGTGGCCCGGCGTGGCGCCTGAGTCCCCTGGTGTGGCCCGGCGTGGCGCCTGAGTCCCCTGGTGTGGCCCGGCGTGGCGCCTGAGTCCCCTGGTGTGGCCCGGCGTGGCGCCTGAGTCCCCTGGTGTGGCCCGGCGTGGCGCCTGAGTCCCCTGGTGTGGCCCGGCGTGGCGCCTGAGTCCCCTGGTGTGGCCCGGCGTGGCGCCTGAGTCCCCTGGTGTGGCCCGGCGTGGCGCCTGAGTCCCCTGGTGTGGCCCGGCGTGGCGCCTGAGTCCCCTGGTGTGGCCCGGCGTGGCGCCTGAGTCCCCTGGTGTGGCCCGGCGTGGCGCCTGAGTCCCCTGGTGTGGCCCGGCGTGGCGCCTGAGTCCCCTGGTGTGGCCCGGCGTGGCGCCTGAGTCCCCTGGTGTGGCCCGGCGTGGCGCCTGAGTCCCCTGGTGTGGCCCGGCGTGGCGCCTGAGTCCCCTGGTGTGGCCCGGCGTGGCGCCTGAGTCCCCTGGTGTGGCCCGGCGTGGCGCCTGAGTCCCCTGGTGTGGCCCGGCGTGGCGCCTGAGTCCCCTGGTGTGGCCCGGCGTGGCGCCTGAGTCCCCTGGTGTGGCCCGGCGTGGCGCCTGAGTCCCCTGGTGTGGCCCGGCGTGGCGCCTGAGTCCCCTGGTGTGGCCCGGCGTGGCGCCTGAGTCCCCTGGTGTGGCCCGGCGTGGCGCCTGAGTCCCCTGGTGTGGCCCGGCGTGGCGCCTGAGTCCCCTGGTGTGGCCCGGCGTGGCGCCTGAGTCCCCTGGTGTGGCCCGGCGTGGCGCCTGAGTCCCCTGGTGTGGCCCGGCGTGGCGCCTGAGTCCCCTGGTGTGGCCCGGCGTGGCGCCTGAGTCCCCTGGTGTGGCCCGGCGTGGCGCCTGAGTCCCCTGGTGTGGCCCGGCGTGGCGCCTGAGTCCCCTGGTGTGGCCCGGCGTGGCGCCTGAGTCCCCTGGTGTGGCCCGGCGTGGCGCCTGAGTCCCCTGGTGTGGCCCGGCGTGGCGCCTGAGTCCCCTGGTGTGGCCCGGCGTGGCGCCTGAGTCCCCTGGTGTGGCCCGGCGTGGCGCCTGAGTCCCCTGGTGTGGCCCGGCGTGGCGCCTGAGTCCCCTGGTGTGGCCCGGCGTGGCGCCTGAGTCCCCTGGTGTGGCCCGGCGTGGCGCCTGAGTCCCCTGGTGTGGCCCGGCGTGGCGCCTGAGTCCCCTGGTGTGGCCCGGCGTGGCGCCTGAGTCCCCTGGTGTGGCCCGGCGTGGCGCCTGAGTCCCCTGGTGTGGCCCGGCGTGGCGCCTGAGTCCCCTGGTGTGGCCCGGCGTGGCGCCTGAGTCCCCTGGTGTGGCCCGGCGTGGCGCCTGAGTCCCCTGGTGTGGCCCGGCGTGGCGCCTGAGTCCCCTGGTGTGGCCCGGCGTGGCGCCTGAGTCCCCTGGTGTGGCCCGGCGTGGCGCCTGAGTCCCCTGGTGTGGCCCGGCGTGGCGCCTGAGTCCCCTGGTGTGGCCCGGCGTGGCGCCTGAGTCCCCTGGTGTGGCCCGGCGTGGCGCCTGAGTCCCCTGGTGTGGCCCGGCGTGGCGCCTGAGTCCCCTGGTGTGGCCCGGCGTGGCGCCTGAGTCCCCTGGTGTGGCCCGGCGTGGCGCCTGAGTCCCCTGGTGTGGCCCGGCGTGGCGCCTGAGTCCCCTGGTGTGGCCCGGCGTGGCGCCTGAGTCCCCTGGTGTGGCCCGGCGTGGCGCCTGAGTCCCCTGGTGTGGCCCGGCGTGGCGCCTGAGTCCCCTGGTGTGGCCCGGCGTGGCGCCTGAGTCCCCTGGTGTGGCCCGGCGTGGCGCCTGAGTCCCCTGGTGTGGCCCGGCGTGGCGCCTGAGTCCCCTGGTGTGGCCCGGCGTGGCGCCTGAGTCCCCTGGTGTGGCCCGGCGTGGCGCCTGAGTCCCCTGGTGTGGCCCGGCGTGGCGCCTGAGTCCCCTGGTGTGGCCCGGCGTGGCGCCTGAGTCCCCTGGTGTGGCCCGGCGTGGCGCCTGAGTCCCCTGGTGTGGCCCGGCGTGGCGCCTGAGTCCCCTGGTGTGGCCCGGCGTGGCGCCTGAGTCCCCTGGTGTGGCCCGGCGTGGCGCCTGAGTCCCCTGGTGTGGCCCGGCGTGGCGCCTGAGTCCCCTGGTGTGGCCCGGCGTGGCGCCTGAGTCCCCTGGTGTGGCCCGGCGTGGCGCCTGAGTCCCCTGGTGTGGCCCGGCGTGGCGCCTGAGTCCCCTGGTGTGGCCCGGCGTGGCGCCTGAGTCCCCTGGTGTGGCCCGGCGTGGCGCCTGAGTCCCCTGGTGTGGCCCGGCGTGGCGCCTGAGTCCCCTGGTGTGGCCCGGCGTGGCGCCTGAGTCCCTGGTGTGGCCCGGCGTGGCGCCTGAGTCCCCTGGTGTGGCCCGGCGTGGCGCCTGAGTCCCCTGGTGTGGCCCGGCGTGGCGCCTGAGTCCCCTGGTGTGGCCCGGCGTGGCGCCTGAGTCCCCTGGTGTGGCCCGGCGTGGCGCCTGAGTCCCCTGGTGTGGCCCGGCGTGGCGCCTGAGTCCCCTGGTGTGGCCCGGCGTGGCGCCTGAGTCCCCTGGTGTGGCCCGGCGTGGCGCCTGAGTCCCCTGGTGTGGCCCGGCGTGGCGCCTGAGTCCCCTGGTGTGGCCCGGCGTGGCGCCTGAGTCCCCTGGTGTGGCCCGGCGTGGCGCCTGAGTCCCCTGGTGTGGCCCGGCGTGGCGCCTGAGTCCCCTGGTGTGGCCCGGCGTGGCGCCTGAGTCCCCTGGTGTGGCCCGGCGTGGCGCCTGAGTCCCCTGGTGTGGCCCGGCGTGGCGCCTGAGTCCCCTGGTGTGGCCCGGCGTGGCGCCTGAGTCCCCTGGTGTGGCCCGGCGTGGCGCCTGAGTCCCCTGGTGTGGCCCGGCGTGGCGCCTGAGTCCCCTGGTGTGGCCCGGCGTGGCGCCTGAGTCCCCTGGTGTGGCCCGGCGTGGCGCCTGAGTCCCCTGGTGTGGCCCCGGCGTGGCGCCTGAGTCCCCTGGTGTGGCCCGGCGTGGCGCCTGAGTCCCCTGGTGTGGCCCGGCGTGGCGCCTGAGTCCCCTGGTGTGGCCCGGCGTGGCGCCTGAGTCCCCTGGTGTGGCCCGGCGTGGCGCCTGAGTCCCCTGGTGTGGCCCGGCGTGGCGCCTGAGTCCCCTGGTGTGGCCCGGCGTGGCGCCTGAGTCCCCTGGTGTGGCCCGGCGTGGCGCCTGAGTCCCCTGGTGTGGCCCGGCGTGGCGCCTGAGTCCCCTGGTGTGGCCCGGCGTGGCGCCTGAGTCCCCTGGTGTGGCCCGGCGTGGCGCCTGAGTCCCCTGGTGTGGCCCGGCGTGGCGCCTGAGTCCCCTGGTGTGGCCCGGCGTGGCGCCTGAGTCCCCTGGTGTGGCCCGGCGTGGCGCCTGAGTCCCCTGGTGTGGCCCGGCGTGGCGCCTGAGTCCCCTGGTGTGGCCCGGCGTGGCGCCTGAGTCCCCTGGTGTGGCCCGGCGTGGCGCCTGAGTCCCCTGGTGTGGCCCGGCGTGGCGCCTGAGTCCCCTGGTGTGGCCCGGCGTGGCGCCTGAGTCCCCTGGTGTGGCCCGGCGTGGCGCCTGAGTCCCCTGGTGTGGCCCGGCGTGGCGCCTGAGTCCCCTGGTGTGGCCCGGCGTGGCGCCTGAGTCCCCTGGTGTGGCCCGGCGTGGCGCCTGAGTCCCCTGGTGTGGCCCGGCGTGGCGCCTGAGTCCCCTGGTGTGGCCCGGCGTGGCGCCTGAGTCCCCTGGTGTGGCCCGGCGTGGCGCCTGAGTCCCCTGGTGTGGCCCGGCGTGGCGCCTGAGTCCCCTGGTGTGGCCCGGCGTGGCGCCTGAGTCCCCTGGTGTGGCCCGGCGTGGCGCCTGAGTCCCCTGGTGTGGCCCGGCGTGGCGCCTGAGTCCCCTGGTGTGGCCCGGCGTGGCGCCTGAGTCCCCTGGTGTGGCCCGGCGTGGCGCCTGAGTCCCCTGGTGTGGCCCGGCGTGGCGCCTGAGTCCCCTGGTGTGGCCCGGCGTGGCGCCTGAGTCCCCTGGTGTGGCCCGGCGTGGCGCCTGAGTCCCCCTGGTGTGGCCCGGCGTGGCGCCTGAGTCCCCTGGTGTGGCCCGGCGTGGCGCCTGAGTCCCCTGGTGTGGCCCGGCGTGGCGCCTGAGTCCCCTGGTGTGGCCCGGCGTGGCGCCTGAGTCCCCTGGTGTGGCCCGGCGTGGCGCCTGAGTCCCCTGGTGTGGCCGGCGTGGCGCCTGAGTCCCCTGGTGTGGCCCGGCGTGGCGCCTGAGTCCCCTGGTGTGGCCCGGCGTGGCGCCTGAGTCCCCTGGTGTGGCCCGGCGTGGCGCCTGAGTCCCCTGGTGTGGCCCGGCGTGGCGCCTGAGTCCCCTGGTGTGGCCCGGCGTGGCGCCTGAGTCCCCTGGTGTGGCCCGGCGTGGCGCCTGAGTCCCCTGGTGTGGCCCGGCGTGGCGCCTGAGTCCCCTGGTGTGGCCCGGCGTGGCGCCTGAGTCCCCTGGTGTGGCCCGGCGTGGCGCCTGAGTCCCCTGGTGTGGCCCGGCGTGGCGCCTGAGTCCCCTGGTGTGGCCCGGCGTGGCGCCTGAGTCCCCTGGTGTGGCCCGGCGTGGCGCCTGAGTCCCCTGGTGTGGCCCGGCGTGGCGCCTGAGTCCCCTGGTGTGGCCCGGCGTGGCGCCTGAGTCCCCTGGTGTGGCCCGGCGTGGCGCCTGAGTCCCCTGGTGTGGCCCGGCGTGGCGCCTGAGTCCCCTGGTGTGGCCCGGCGTGGCGCCTGAGTCCCCTGGTGTGGCCCGGCGTGGCGCCTGAGTCCCCTGGTGTGGCCCGGCGTGGCGCCTGAGTCCCCTGGTGTGGCCCGGCGTGGCGCCTGAGTCCCCTGGTGTGGCCCGGCGTGGCGCCTGAGTCCCCTGGTGTGGCCCGGCGTGGCGCCTGAGTCCCCTGGTGTGGCCCGGCGTGGCGCCTGAGTCCCCTGGTGTGGCCCGGCGTGGCGCCTGAGTCCCCTGGTGTGGCCCGGCGTGGCGCCTGAGTCCCCTGGTGTGGCCCGGCGTGGCGCCTGAGTCCCCTGGTGTGGCCCGGCGTGGCGCCTGAGTCCCCTGGTGTGGCCCGGCGTGGCGCCTGAGTCCCCTGGTGTGGCCCGGCGTGGCGCCTGAGTCCCCTGGTGTGGCCCGGCGTGGCGCCTGAGTCCCCTGGTGTGGCCCGGCGTGGCGCCTGAGTCCCCTGGTGTGGCCCGGCGTGGCGCCTGAGTCCCCTGGTGTGGCCCGGCGTGGCGCCTGAGTCCCCTGGTGTGGCCCGGCGTGGCGCCTGAGTCCCCTGGTGTGGCCCGGCGTGGCGCCTGAGTCCCCTGGTGTGGCCCGGCGTGGCGCCTGAGTCCCCTGGTGTGGCCCGGCGTGGCGCCTGAGTCCCCTGGTGTGGCCCGGCGTGGCGCCTGAGTCCCCCTGGTGCTGGCGCCGGCGTGGCGCCTGAGTCCCCTGGTGTGGCCCGGCGTGGCGCCTGAGTCCCCTGGTGTGGCCCGGCGTGGCGCCTGAGTCCCCTGGTGTGGCCCGGCGTGGCGCCTGAGTCCCCTGGTGTGGCCCGGCGTGGCGCCTGAGTCCCCTGGTGTGGCCCGGCGTGGCGCCTGAGTCCCCTGGTGTGGCCCGGCGTGGCGCCTGAGTCCCCTGGTGTGGCCCGGCGTGGCGCCTGAGTCCCCTGGTGTGGCCCGGCGTGGCGCCTGAGTCCCCTGGTGTGGCCCGGCGTGGCGCCTGAGTCCCCTGGTGTGGCCCGGCGTGGCGCCTGAGTCCCCTGGTGTGGCCCGGCGTGGCGCCTGAGTCCCCTGGTGTGGCCCGGCGTGGCGCCTGAGTCCCCTGGTGTGGCCCGGCGTGGCGCCTGAGTCCCTGGTGTGGCCCGGCGTGGCGCCTGAGTCCCCTGGTGTGGCCCGGCGTGGCGCCTGAGTCCCCTGGTGTGGCCCGGCGTGGCGCCTGAGTCCCCTGGTGTGGCCCGGCGTGGCGCCTGAGTCCCCTGGTGTGGCCCGG
Source organism: Ranitomeya variabilis (assembly GCF_051348905.1). Lineage (NCBI taxonomy): Eukaryota > Metazoa > Chordata > Amphibia > Anura > Dendrobatidae > Ranitomeya > Ranitomeya variabilis. The sequence continues at coordinate 137,727,721 of NC_135238.1, read as the reverse complement.
CGTGGCGCCTGAGTCCCCTGGTGTGGCCCGGCGTGGCGCCTGAGTCCCCTGGTGTGGCCCGGCGTGGCGCCTGAGTCCCCTGGTGTGGCCCGGCGTGGCGCCTGAGTCCCCTGGTGTGGCCCGGCGTGGCGCCTGAGTCCCCTGGTGTGGCCCGGCGTGGCGCCTGAGTCCCCTGGTGTGGCCCGGCGTGGCGCCTGAGTCCCCTGGTGTGGCCCGGCGTGGCGCCTGAGTCCCCTGGTGTGGCCCGGCGTGGCGCCTGAGTCCCCTGGTGTGGCCCGGCGTGGCGCCTGAGTCCCCTGGTGTGGCCCGGCGTGGCGCCTGAGTCCCCTGGTGTGGCCCGGCGTGGCGCCTGAGTCCCCTGGTGTGGCCCGGCGTGGCGCCTGAGTCCCCTGGTGTGGCCCGGCGTGGGCGCCTGAGTCCCCTGGTGTGGCCCGGCGTGGCGCCTGAGTCCCCTGGTGTGGCCCGGCGTGGCGCCTGAGTCCCCTGGTGTGGCCCGGCGTGGCGCCTGAGTCCCCTGGTGTGGCCCGGCGTGGCGCCTGAGTCCCCTGGTGTGGCCCGGCGTGGCGCCTGAGTCCCCTGGTGTGGCCCGGCGTGGCGCCTGAGTCCCCTGGTGTGGCCCGGCGTGGCGCCTGAGTCCCCTGGTGTGGCCCGGCGTGGCGCCTGAGTCCCCTGGTGTGGCCCGGCGTGGCGCCTGAGTCCCCTGGTGTGGCCCGGCGTGGCGCCTGAGTCCCCTGGTGTGGCCCGGCGTGGCGCCTGAGTCCCCTGGTGTGGCCCGGCGTGGCGCCTGAGTCCCTGGTGTGGCCGGCGTGGCGCCTGAGTCCCCTGGTGTGGCCCGGCGTGGCGCCTGAGTCCCCTGGTGTGGCCCGGCGTGGCGCCTGAGTCCCCTGGTGTGGCCCGGCGTGGCGCCTGAGTCCCCTGGTGTGGCCCGGCGTGGCGCCTGAGTCCCCTGGTGTGGCCCGGCGTGGCGCCTGAGTCCCCTGGTGTGGCCCGGCGTGGCGCCTGAGTCCCCTGGTGTGGCCCGGCGTGGCGCCTGAGTCCCCTGGTGTGGCCCGGCGTGGCGCCTGAGTCCCCTGGTGTGGCCCGGCGTGGCGCCTGAGTCCCCTGGTGTGGCCCGGCGTGGCGCCTGAGTCCCCTGGTGTGGCCCGGCGTGGCGCCTGAGTCCCTGGTGTGGCCCGGCGTGGCGCCTGAGTCCCCTGTGTGGCCCGGCGTGGCGCCTGAGTCCCCTGGTGTGGCCCGGCGTGGCGCCTGAGTCCCCTGGTGTGGCCCGGCGTGGCGCCTGAGTCCCCTGGTGTGGCCCGGCGTGGCGCCTGAGTCCCCTGGTGTGGCCCGGCGTGGCGCCTGAGTCCCCTGGTGTGGCCCGGCGTGGCGCCTGAGTCCCCTGGTGTGGCCCGGCGTGGCGCCTGAGTCCCCTGGTGTGGCCCGGCGTGGCGCCTGAGTCCCCTGGTGTGGCCCGGCGTGGCGCCTGAGTCCCCTGGTGTGGCCCGGCGTGGCGCCTGAGTCCCCTGGTGTGGCCCGGCGTGGCGCCTGAGTCCCCTGGTGTGGCCCGGCGTGGCGCCTGAGTCCCCTGGTGTGGCCCGGCGTGGCGCCTGAGTCCCCTGGTGTGGCCCGGCGTGGCGCCTGAGTCCCCTGGTGTGGCCCGGCGTGGCGCCTGAGTCCCCTGGTGTGGCCCGGCGTGGCGCCTGAGTCCCCTGGTGTGGCCCGGCGTGGCGCCTGAGTCCCCTGGTGTGGCCCGGCGTGGCGCCTGAGTCCCCTGGTGTGGCCCGGCGTGGCGCCTGAGTCCCCTGGTGTGGCCCGCGTGGCGCCTGAGTCCCCTGGTGTGGCCCGGCGTGGCGCCTGAGTCCCCTGGTGTGGCCCGGCGTGGCGCCTGAGTCCCCTGGTGTGGCCCGGCGTGGCGCCTGAGTCCCCTGGTGTGGCCCGGCGTGGCGCCTGAGTCCCCTGGTGTGGCCCGGCGTGGCGCCTGAGTCCCCTGGTGTGGCCCGGCGTGGCGCCTGAGTCCCCTGGTGTGGCCCGGCGTGGCGCCTGAGTCCCTGGTGTGGCCCGGCGTGGCGCCTGAGTCCCCTGGTGTGGCCCGGCGTGGCGCCTGAGTCCCCTGGTGTGGCCCGGCGTGGCGCCTGAGTCCCCTGGTGTGGCCCGGCGTGGCGCCTGAGTCCCCTGGTGGCCGGCGGCGCCTGAGTCCCTGGTGTGGCCCGGCGTGGCGCCTGAGTCCTGGGGCGGCGTGGCGCTGAGTCCCTGCCCGGCTGGCGGCCTGGTCCCCTGGTGTGGCCCGGCGTGGCGCCTTGAGTCCCCTGGTGTGGGCCGGCGTGGCGCCTGAGTCCCCTGGTGTG